>NC_064921.1:882560519-884055519 GCF_023897955.1 Schistocerca gregaria | reverse complement strand
ACATGTTTGGCCTGGAATTTTAATCACAGGAGTAGAATTGTCTTCTGTAATGAGTCATACTGAGATCTGAGCCCTGATGACCATTGAAGACGTACCTGGAGATGTCACAGACAGCAATGAGATGCCAACCTTACTGTAGCCTACTACCATACAGCCCGACAACCATGAATGATAGTCTGGGACACCATTTCTTTTCAGAGCAGGACCCCTTCGGTTATCAATCACATCAGCCTTACAGCACAATGCAACATTCTGTGCACCTTTTTGTTGACCTTTATGGCAAGCCATCCTGGACTACATTTCAAGAAGATAATCCCAACTCACACAATGTGAGCATTTCTACTGCTTGTCTTTCTGCTTGTCAAATTGTAAATGTACCTCTCTTCTGCTGATTTCCATCCCATTCCGATTGTTAATTCATGGTGGATTCTCTTTCTTTTTTTTTTATCTCTTAGTGTGTATTATGTCAGTTATCATTTTGAGGAAGCTATTTGTGGTGGCCACCCTGACTTTTGTCTTCAGGCAGTGTTGTCTAAATTCAGAGACCTGTCCAAGTTTAATCTAAGATCTCTTAGGATGAATTTGTGATGTAGGTTGTGACCAGGCCAAGATAAATCCAGCATTCTACAGCAGCATCTACCCCTATACTAAGCAAGCCATCTTATGGTGTGTGATAGATATCTGATAACCCCTCCCCTTTTCCATCAGTGATTTAGTGCGGCCTTTCTGCTATAGGGTCTACAGAAGGTTGCTCCTTGGTGCTTTATGGAATTTGCAGTTTCCATAAATCTTTCACCAATATTGTAAAATAGAGGATTTCTTCTCCTGTGTAAGCACAATACATTACATTTACGTATACTCAGGGTCAACTTCTAGTCTCTGCACCATTCATCAATCCTTTCCCGATCTTCCTACAATTTGCTACAGTCTTCTAGTTTATTACCTTCTTGTAAACATTATCCACTAGATGATTAATATATGTTGTAACACACTTCGCCCAGGTGCTCATGAAATCACCTTTATATCTGTCAATTTTTTTCTCCCTGAAGTCAATGAACATGGCATCAGACTGACCACTGATGTCTGTGGAGCTCTAGATCTCACACACAGACAAATTGTGCTGAGTTTTTGGAAGATCTGTGTTTTCAAAATCCATGTTTATTTTTACAGAGAAGATTTTCATTCTCTGAAGATGTTATAATATGTGAGCCTAAAAACTGTTCCATAATTCTACAAAAGATTGATGTCAGGGATATAGACCTACAATTATGTGCAACTGTCCTGTGACCCTTCTTTAAAATGATAAAAACATGTGCTTTATTCCTGTTCCTAGGTATCCTTTTTTGTTCCAGTGACCTATGATAAATTGCTGCTAGAAAGAGAGCAAGTGATTTCATGTGATCTCTGTAGAATCTTATATGTGTCTCATCTGGTCCAGATGAATTTCCACTACTAAGCAGTTGTGACTGCTTTTCTATTCCGTTATCACTTATCTCAATATCTGGTATTTTGATGTTTGTGCAGTGACTGAGGGAATGTATTACAATCTTCTGTGGTGAAATAGATTCAGAAGACTGAGTTCAGTATTTTGACCTTCTGTCTGTCATCTTCTGTTTCAGTGCTAACATGGTCACTGAGTGACTGGATAGATGATTTTGATCTGCTTACTGATTTGCATAATACCACAACTGCTTAGAGATTTTAGCCAAATTGATTGGCAAAATTTTACTTTCAAATTTATTGGGAGCTTCTCTCCATGGTGTCATTATCTTCATTTTTGCTTCATTCAGCTTTTATTTGGCAGTTGGATTAGGATTTCAGATAAATCATAAATCTGTGATGACGTTCACTTTGCTTCCATAGTAACTTTATTACACAGCTTTTAAACCATAATGGGTCTTTCCCATCCCATAAAACCTTGCCTATAACATACTTGTCTAAGTTGTGTTGAATGATGCTTTTGGATCATATCCATTTATACTCCATATCTGCATCCTCAGAACTGAATGTTTCATATTGACTGCTGAGGATACTCTGCAGTTTGTATCCTGTCACTGCTGCTGAGCAAAAATATTTTCCCACCTTTCTTAGTATTCCTTATGACATCCGTAGTCATTGATGCTATCACAGCCTTATAATACGTGATGTCCTTCTCTGTGTTAACTGATTTGAAAAGGTGTTCAGTTCTGTTTGTTGCTAGGAGGTCTGAGACAGTACCCTCATGCATTGGTTCTTTGAGTACCTTCTCTAAGTAATTTTCAGAAAAGACATTCAGAATAATATCACATGACTCACTGTCTTTGGTATCAGTTTTTATTGCTTTACTCTCCTATTCTATAGCTGATAAATTGAAGTTTCCCTCTATTAGAGTAATGTGGTCAGTAAACTTATTCACGATACTCAGCAACTTCTCTCTGAAGTGTTGTGCCACTAGAGTTCCTGAAGAACACAGTCTATAAAACCATTTGATTACCATGTTTGCCCAATGTTATAAACCATAAATCCACCCAGATTATTTTCATTTGCAGTCCATGATAACTTTGGTAGATATTATTGAATTCTTTACTGCAGTAAATACGCTGTAATCATTGGCATCTAATGTATCCTTGTGAGATACACCCCTATCTGTATTTAGGATTTTGTTACTGTTCACTTCCAGTTTAAACCACCTTTTTGTTCCCAATACTATCTGGGCATTATTACCTGTAATAGCTGACACTAATTCTGCGATTTCATTATTCATACTCTGCAGTTTACTAATATCATAATGACATTGTTTATTACCACCTGTGAGGGTGAACATTCTGTGAGAATAATGTGGCTGATCTGTAATTGATTTTGGAAGGCAACCTATCACTGATCCCAAGGGAACTTACTCTAACCTGAAAACTCCAGTGTGCATGACATGTTTACTCTGGTTTCCTAGGAACATGCAATGCATGCCTGAGGGAGTGCCTACAGTTTTCCACCTAGTAGCAGTGGTTGAGAAGTTTGCATCCAGCATCATCACAGAATTGCCTGAGACCATGATTTTACCATCCATTCTACTCTAAACCAGAAGAGCATGATTGACAGTGATTACAAGGTGAACAATAATGAATTGAGGCTACACCCTGCATGTGAAGCTAGCTGCCTTCAACAAATCAGCCAGCTGCCAAAAGGAATCAAGGATTGCCTTAGATCCCAAGCAGTAAGGATCATTTGTACTTATTTGAGCCATGATTTGCAGCCAGCTGCACCCAGTACATTTGATAGCTGGCAGCAGAGCTTCCTCTGCATTTTTGTGTGCTGTTATATAAAAAATAATATAAATAGACATAATTGAATTTGATTGTGTTGTTAAAATGTTTGTGGTTATCTTAATTTTTCTTAGCTTTGGACTTTGCTGACCTTCTAGTTGAAGTTGCAGGTGGTGAAGGACTCTGGGAACACCAGCGCTTGTAATTTTCCTCTTCACTTATTTCAATAAATAAAAATATTTGATACTGTTCTTCCATATAATATTATTCATGCATACATGTGATACATAAAGCTCACAATACTTCATATCTAAAGTTGCACATCTTCATCTTCCTTCTACATATGAGAGTCTGTAAGAGGGGGGTAAAAAAAAAAAAACTGTACAATAGTCGCCTGTTTTTTCTTTCATTTGTCTGCGTCTTACCGTACATTCATAATTAATGTCTTTGCCAACCATCTGGTTACTAAGTGTTTCAATTTTTGTTTTTTAATAATTCTTAATTTTATGGCATCCTGGGGGCCTCTCAACATGTACTTATACAGTGACCCCCCCTGCAAACATCCTGAATTTACACTGCCATTCTTACCTGAACTGCCTGCTATTTCCCTGAGGCACTCCATATGTGCCTAACATTGGAGCTCTCATTCGCTAACTTACCAGCCTTCTGCACTTTCCATGCTGGGCATGCAAATCAACAACTGACCCAAGAGGAGAGGCACTCCATGATGGCTCAGATGTGTTATCAACACTGGGAAGATAAGACAAAAAGGAACAGCCATGTGGCCAATTTCCAGTTTCTCCCTCCATCCAGAGACACACAAACCCACTGACCACTCTCCACCATTCACCCTTGAGGAAAGACAGACAGTGCCAGATATTATGTATTGGAGGGTGTTTCCAAGGGATTCCAATGGTGCCAGAAGGGTCACAGATTTCACCAGTAGTACCTCAATGTCACCAGCCTGTCAAAGGTGGCAAATGCAGTTTCCTGCTGTTTCTGGACATAAGACTAATTCTCCTTGCAGCTGAACATAATGAACACAGTTCTTACTTATTTCGTATTCTCTAAAAACCGTATAAAAATTTTTAAAAAATGGTCAAGACTATTTGAAAAAAAAACAGACAACGACAAGAGATAAAATTTTCTGATGGGGGTGCTACTGAAGTTAAGGTTGTAACACACAACTTCAGTAATGTGTACACAATGGCTAATGCTCTGAACAGACTTTTGTCATTTTTCTGAAGAAAATGTCACTGAAAGGAGCATTCTCTGAATGAAAATATAATCTTTTACTTAGCTGATTTTTTTAAGTTAGTTTCATTGTCTTCTCATCAGGAGAGTGACTATGTCCACAGGTACTGATCGTGTGAAGAATATATACATATTCCGTAGTTGTGAATGTTTGAGTGAATCACTAACTATGAAATGGAATAACATGTCTACACTTTTAACTTTCATATTTTCAACTCTTCAAATCACAGCTGACAACATTTAATGTCAATTCACTTCCTTGAGCCACTAATGCAGACTTTATTAGGCAACTGTAGGGAAACTTTTCTGTTGAAAGTTTTGATTTCTTATTATGTTACAGCCTGACACTGCAGCTTCATAATGAATTGGTTGTCTTCGCTTTATTGGTTGCAGCTATGATGATGGTTTGAAATTAAACAGAGTAATGCTCTCATTTGGATAATCTGCCATGAAAGTCATCGTTTACTGGACACTTTGCTTTACTCTCAGTCACAATAGATTCTTATGTTTTATTAAAAGTTTCTTTCCTTTCTTATTAGATGGTAGCTAGACACATATTTTCATAGATCTAGTTTCATATTTATCTGCTAGTTTCATATTTATCAGCAGTGTATCATCTGTCATAACAATCCTATTGTTTTGTGGTTGCTTGGAGTTATATTTTAAAAAAATAATTTTTACAGAAGATAGCACACAACGTGGCAAGAATTTTGCTGTTATTATAGGTTCTTTTAAAAAAAAAATTTAAAAATTTTCTTGTAAATAATACTTCAAAAAGGGACATGAAAATAACACAGTGAGAGTAAGGGGTTGGACAGAAGAATTTAAGATGAATAAGGGTCTGTGGCAGGGATGTGGGCAGTTGCTGACCTTCTTTAAGCTGTATCTAGGAGCAGTGCTGCAGATTTAGCATAGAAAATGACAGCAGAGGACAACAAGATATTTAGCTTGTATTTTTCAGATGACCAGTTGTACCACCTGTAGATGAAGATAATCTGAGCTACGTGATAAGAAAGCTCAATGAGGAGTACAATAAGCTGGCCTGAAGGTGAAGATGAAAAATTGGGAATGGAAAAACTAAATAACTTGAAGATAGATGGAGAAGTAACTGTGGGCGTGGAAAAGGTAAAATATCTTTGGGTATTATTTAGTAAACAGGGCACAAGCAGTGATGAAATCACTAATAGGATTAATGAAAGACAAGCTGCAACATGGGCAATGAACTCCATTCTCTGGAACAAAAAGATAAGAAGAATGGTGAAGAAAATAATATATGAGACTAACGTCAAGAGTGTAGTTTTGCATGGAGCCGAAGCCTAGGATGAAAACAATAATGAAGCTCAAGCTGTACTATGAGGTATAGGATAAGAAATATTTGTGACAACTTTCATCAAAAACAGCTTATGTAGCTTGGCAATGTGAATAGGATGAATGAAGGCAGGATACCAAACAGGATACTATGATGGATACCATTCCAGTGAAAGACAAGGGGTCAACCACGATGCAACTGACATGATATGGAGGAGGTAATGAAAAGAAGGAAGATGAGGTGGCAGAGAAGTGGTGCCAGCCATAGATATGGGGAAGAAGAAGAAAAGGATATAATGACAGAATAGAGCAATTGACAAGGGATGCTGTAAATCAGTGGTGGCGCACTCCTGTAACCCAAGTGACTGGGGAGGTGCGGGAGAAATCTGTGGCTGAACACAAAGTTTCTGTCATTCTGTGAGCTCAAGAATGACCGCAGCACCGTCCCTGAGCATTTGGCAGGGGTGCAAATGGATTTCTCGTGCCTGAAAGCTGCCTGATGAACGGGGTGCTATTCGCCTTGCAATGTCGCACGAAATGGAGCCCAGGCATATCCAGACAATAAGATGCGGTGAGCCATCACTGAAGTGACATTATGTTGTGATACACTCGAAGAAAGCAATAATGGAAGTTGGGAATAATTAGTGGAATATAACACTGAGAAAATATTCGGATAGTGGCCCTTGTGATCCCAAAAACATCAGTGAAATTGTTTCATTATGTCAGTGCAGTGCATCCTTTGGTGGCGTAGGCTGTTGTAACAAAAATTCAGTGATGTTCACATAAAAAATTCTCATTTATGATGCACATTGTTATTTTGTGGTATTTACTGTTTTTATGGCTATTGTTCACTTTTAAAAGTGTAATTATGATACTGATACACACACTGCAATTACCACAGCTGCTGCTCCTACTACTACAACTACTGTTGCTCTCCTCACTACTGATAAAGATGATGAGGACAAAAATGTTTAATTATAATGAACCTTTGATTAGTCAGGCTACTGTCACTTCAGACTGTATGGAAAATCAAAAAACAAGACAGTCTAAAAATACAGATTGTTCCTAGAACATGCTATTTATTGTGTTTACAAAACTTGCTATACATCACATGTGAGTGCCACTGCATTCATTTCTTACATATTATTTGCTGGAAGTTGACAACTTATTAACGAAGTTACAAGTAACATTTACTGCTTTTAAGATTGCCTCCTTTCAGTTTACTTTTGGAAATTGATCATCCAATTTCTTCTGTTTCTATTTTTCTTTCAATTTTCCTGAAAACATTTCCCATTTTCTCAAGTTGAAAAATTAGATGTAGCCAAACAGGTTTCACCCTGCACACTAAAACAATATAAAAATGCATTTCAGTACCTTGATCAGCAACAGGTTCCTAATCTTTGCTATACATACACACTATGAGCAGCACTTAACTGCACAAATCTTGGTTCATAAGCACTGCTTTTTAACAATTTGCATATTTTTGTGGTTTACATTCTTGCAACCCTAAATTTTTGTTCTAAATGAAACCATTCTTGCTGATTAAAACAGAATACATCACACTTTGATTTTTAATTTGTTTGAACATTTCCAAACTACAAACAGATAATATGAAAGCTGGACGATCTACACCTGGATAATTGGAAGCTTGTTGTACAAATTTTGTTTCTTTTGCAGTTTATCCACAGTGTTGTTCAGGGCTGCCTATGAGCCAGGAATACAACCTCTTTCATCTCCTTCCCCTCCCCTCTTGGTCATTGTCATCCTTCAGTCACAAATTTATTTTATTCAAGCTGTGACTGCAAATATCAGCTGATGTTAGTGTTCAGCAGTTGTATGCAGATTTGTATAATTCTATACAGTCAAGTTTTGCATGTGAATAATAGCATAATGATTGAAAGCAGCCATATATGCCTACAGAATATGTGAGAGACAGCTAGATATGAGGCAGAAATCAATGAGAGAAATCAACTTATGAATAAAAATCAGCTGGGTGTAAGGCTTGCACTATTTAACATATAGAGTTTCCAACATTGTTCTCAGTTCGGCATTTTGCAAGCAATTCCAAGTGTACAACTTTATGGCACGTCAGTGGCACACTCAAACACTCTGTCCTCAAACAAGTTAGTCCAATGTTGCCGTGCACAGTGGTTTCATGGTTGTTTGCTAGAAGTCATCGAGTCTTGTGATACCATATGTCTACAGATGTTAATTTCTGATATCTGTATGAAGTTTGTTTGACATGTCTCTTCATGTAGACATTGTGTTGCTCTTGTGTTACTTCATATGTCATCATCCATAAGATGCGTGCATGCCATTTTGATGCGTTTTATTTCTTCAGTGTGCCAACAAACAGTACGATACCTCTCTGTCATACATACCAGTGGTATTAACACACAGATAACAGAGTGCCACTGACGGTTGATAGCAGTATTACTGTATAGATGGATGAACAGTTATCTCCTTGTGTAGCACAGATTACGTTTCTCAGTATAGGAGAACAGTGCTCCACAACTGTTCATAGTGTACTTAAACTGCTTAAGTGTACTTGATTCACAGAACCATTGTTTCATTGCTTATGATTTTTCTGTTAAAATCATTGGAAGTATTATTAAAGGTGGCTGCTACCTGTACTATGTTACATATATTCCGTGTGGTGGTAATTTTTAAGTTGATTAAAAGATGAGCTCTCTGAACGCTATATAGGAATACCATCTGTGACAACAGTGAAAGATAGTGACAACAGAGATGATTACTAATGAGCAATCAAGTGTGTACTAATTAATTAGTAGCTTTCTGTCTGTGTTGGGATCAGAAAGAGACTAGATGCATGTGTTGGTCCACCAAGCATGAGTAACAGTGTGAATGTATTACAAAAAGATTTTGTTTGCAAATACGCTCCTGGAAATGCAAAAAAGAACACATTGAGACCGGTGTGTCAGACCCACCATACTTGCTCCGGACACTGCGAGAGTGCTGTACAAGCAATGATCATACGCACAGCACAGCGGACACACAAGGAACCGCGGTGTTGGCCGTCGAATGGCGCTAGCTGCGCAGCATTTGTTCACCGCTGCCGTTAGTGTCAGCCAGTTTGCTGTGGCATACGGAGCTCCATCGCAGTCTTTAACACTGGTAGCATGCCGCGACAGCGTGGATGTGAACTGTATGTGCAGTTGACGGACTTTGAGAGAGGGCGTATAGTGGGCATGCGGGAGGCCGGGTGGACGTACCGCCGAATTGCTCAACACGTGGGGCGTGAGGTCTCCACAGTACATCGATGTTGTCGCCAGTGGTTGGCGGAAGGTGCAGGTGCCCGTCGATCTGGGACCGGACCGCAGCGACGCACGGATGCACGCCAAGACCGTAGGATCCTACGCAGTGCCGTAGGGGACCGCACCGCCACTTCCCAGCAAATTAGGGACACTGTTGCTCCTGGGGTATCGGCGAGGACCATTTGCAACCGTCTCCATGAAGCTGGGCTACGGTCCCGCACACCGTTAGGCTGTGTTCCGCTCACGCCCCAACATCATGCAGCCCGCCTCCAGTGGTGTCGCGCCAGGCGTGAATGGAGGGACGAATGGAGACGTGTCGTCATCAGCGATGAGAGTCGCTTCTGCCTTGGTGCCAATGATGGTCGTATGCGTGTTTGGCGCCGTGCAGGTGAGCGCCACAATCAGGACTGCATACGACCGAGGCACACAGGGCCAACACCCGGCATCATGGTGTGGGGAGCGATCTCCTACACTGGCCGTACACCTCTGGTGATCGTCGAGGGGACACTGAATAGTGCACGGTACATCCAAACCGTCATCGAACCCATCGTTCTACCATTCCTAGACCGGCAAGGGAACTTGCTGTTCCAACAGGACAATGCACGTCCGCATGTATCCCGTGCCACCCAATGAGCTCTTGAAGGTGTAAGTCAACTACCCTGGCCAGCAAGATCTCCGGATCTGTCCCCCATTGAGCATGTTTGGGACTGGATGAAGCGTCGTCTCACGCGGTCTGCACGTCCAGCACGAACGCTGGTCCAACTGAGGCGCCAAGTGGAAATGGCATTGCAAGCCGTTCCACAGGACTACATCCAGCATCTCTACGATCATCTCCGTGGGAGAATAGCAGCCTGCATTGCTGCAAAAGGTGGATATACACTGTACTAGTGCCGACATTGTGCATGCTCTGTTGCCTGTGTCTATGTGCCTGTGGTTGTGTCAGTGTGATCATGTGATGTATCTGACCCCAGGAATGTGTCAATAAAGTTTCCCCTTCCTGGGACAATGAATTCACAGTGTTCTTATTTCAATTTCCAGGAGTGTATGTTAATGACTTGCCTAATTATATTCATGAAGATGCAAACTTGGTTCTCTTTGCAGATGAGACAAGTATAGTAATCAATCCTAAAAAGCAAGAATCAGCTGAGGAAAATGCAAATAATGTTTTTCAGAGAGTTATTAGGTGGTTTTCCGCAAATGGACTTTTATTGAACTTTGAAAAAACACTGTACATACAGTTCAGTACAGGGAAAGGCATAACACCGGAAATAAATATAGAGTGTTTGGGAAAATCTTTAGCTAAAGCAGAATGTTCAAAAATTCTGGATGTCTGTATTGATCAGAATTTAAACTGGAAGACACACATTGACAATCTACTGAAACGATTGAGCTCAGCTACCTATGCTATTAGTGTCATTGCAAATTTTGGAGACAAGCACATCAGTAAGTTAGCTTACCATGCATATTTTCATTCGTTTCTTTCTTACGGAATCATCTTTTGGGGCAATTCATCACTAAGAAAGAAGGTATTTATTGCACAAAAACGTGTTATCAGAATAATGTCTGGGGCTCATCCAAGAACATCCTGTAGACAATTATTTAAAGAATTAGGGATATTGCCAGTAGCTTCACAATATATATACAGCCTAATGAAATTTGTTGTTACTAACCCAGATCACTTCAGAATTAATAGCACAGTCCACAGCTACAATACTAGGAGACAGGGTGACCTTCACTACCGTTCTTTTTTCCATTTCCAGGAGTGTATATTAAAAACAATAAAGGCCCCAAGACAGAACCCTGTGGTATCCCATTCTTGATACATCCCCAGTCTGAATAATCTGATGCCCTTTGTGTACTATGTGGGTTTACTGTTTCAACCTTCTGCATTCTACCAGTTAAATATGAAGTGAACCATCTGTGTACTGAACCATTCATTCCATCGTACTTCAGCTTATCTAAGAGGATTTCATGATCCACACAATCAAAAGCCTTAGAGAGATCACAGAAAATCCAAATTGGTGATGTTCTACTATCCAGAGCATTTAAAATTTGATCAGTGAAAACATGTATAGCACTATCTGTTGAAACACCTTTCTGAAAACCGAACTGACATTTTGTTAAAACGTTATTCCCACTAATGTGTAAAGTTACTCTTGAGTACATTACTTTTTCTAACACTTTCGAGAAGGATGTCAGAAGTGAAATAGGACGATAATTGTTGACGTCTGTCTTGTCACCTTTTTTATACAAGGGTTTAACTATGGCATATTTCTATCTGTATGGAAATATTCCCTGATTCAATGAGCTATTACATATGTGGCCAAGAACTCGACTTATCAGGTGTGGACAAGATTTTAGTATTCTATTGGAGATACCATCAGTTCCATGTAAGTTTTTATTCTTAAGTGAATTTATTATTTTCTTAATTTCAGATGGTGAGGTGGGTAGGATTTCAAATTCATTTGTTTGCACCGGGAATGCCTCTTTCATATAGAGTTCTGCCCTATCTGGTGAGCAGCTGGTGCCTATATTTTCCACTACATTTATAAAATGATTATTAAAAATATTTTCAACCTGTGATTTTTCATTTATAAGCTTTTCATTGTGCTTAACAGTAATACTGTTGTCCTGTGACCTTGGTTGCCCTGTTTCCCTTTTAACTATATTCCATATTGTTTTAACTTTGTCATCAGAGGTGCTAATCTCAGACTTGATACACATACTTCTGGATTTTTTTTTTATAACTTTCCTTAATATATTACAATATTTCTTATAATGGCTGAGCTTTCCTTGATCTCGACTTATTCTAGTGTCTTGGTATAGTTCCCATTTCGGGCTACAAGAAATTTTAATCCCTTTAGTCAGCCATGTTTTTTTATCAAGTTTATTTGAATTATGATTCACTAATTTCTTAGGAAAACTGTTTTCAAATATACCCACAAGTTTATCATGGAATAAGTTAAATTTAACATTTGCATCAGGTTCCCGATAAACATCCTCCCAGTCTACCCTTTTTAAGCTTTCCTTAAATTGTTGAATTGTTATATGGTTAATTGGGCGTATTATTATTTTTTTTTTTTCACATTACTGTGTGGAGCAAAGTCATGAATTGAAAGTAGCTGTGCATCGCGATCAGAAAGCCCGTTCTTAATAGGATAGGTGCTTACTTCTTTTAATTTATCTTGGTCTATGAAAATGTTATCTATCAGGGTGCTACTGTCTTGTACAATACGAGTAGGAAAATCAATGACTGATGTCAGATTGTAAGAGCAAAGTAATAGTTCAAGGTCGTTCTTCTTGCTTGAGTGTTTAAGAAAGTCTACGTTAAAATCTCCACAAATGATAATGTGTTTTCCCTTTTCTGACAGATAACGCAGCAAGAGATCTAGGTTTTTAAGAAACATTTGAAAATTTCCAAGTGGGGACCTATACACAGTCACAATTATGAATTTACCACTGTCCAATTTAAGCTCACAAGCGCATACTTCAATGTGCTGTTCTACACAGAATTTTGCGGTTTCTATGTTTTTAAAACTATGTTCCCCCTTAACATAAATGGCAGCTCCTCCTTTCTCCATATTGCCTCTACAAAAAATAAGTTGCTAGTTTATACCCATTAATATTTACATTTTCCATTTGTGTAGTTATATGATGTTCAGACAGGCACAGTACATCAACTTCTGTTGTATTTTTAATATTCTCAAAACAAATTATTAGTTCATCTATTTTGTTCCTTAATCCCCTGATATTTTGGTGAAATATATTAACACAACTGTTTCCTCTACCTTTATTCGAACCATTTATTTTTTTACCTTTAAGAGCTGCCTGTCTGGACATCTTGTTCACCCTAAAAACGGTGCCCCTATGCCCTTTCGGGTCACAGGGGTTTTGCCTTGAGTGCTAGTGGCCCCCTTTAGACGACCCACAATTAAATCAGCTAATCTATCCTTCCCTGGACTATTTAGGTGCAGGCCATGTCGAGTGTATCCCCATCTCCCAATGCTACCAACAGGCACTGTATAAATGTGTGTTTTTGCACCGTCCAGCAGCTGCTCCCTCAACTCTCTGTTAACTCGCCACACAGAAGGGTTAACCGAGGGCTGATCATAACGCTGCAATACCTCAACAAAACCCACATTCGTACATCCTGTTGCAGCTCCTATTTTATCCAGGTCACTCTTAATATCATAATTCCTATCCTTAGCCAGGCTGTTTCCTGCCCCACCTATTACTATCACCTCATCATTCTTGTCAAAGTCCCTACAGAGTGGTCCTATGTCTTCTATCACCTGGCTAAGCCTAGCACTTGTGAGCGAGGTTACTGTCATCAGAGTTAGTTACTGTTGAACAAGCTGAATCTCATTATTGACAGAATTAAATGGACTATCACAGTGTATTTTTCTCTGATAAATTACTATAGGATAGAGCTAAGTTTGAAATGCGACTTTTTCATGTAAATGTGAATTGTGTTTTCTGCCAAAAATTTAATAATAAACTTTGCCACTGAATTGTTAGTTGATAAGTGTAGGTGCTGATCTGTTTCTATGTGCTAATAGTTTTTCATGATATATATAAACCGCTCAACATATCCAATAACTGAACCTTGTGAGAAATAAATGTCTTTAGCAAACAACATTCTACACTCGTTTGGATTGGTTGGTTGATTCGGGGGATGGGACTAAACAGTGAGGATTGGGGAAGGACAGGGAAGGAAGGTGGCCAAGCCCTTTCAAAGAAATCATCCTAGCATTTGCCTGAAGCGATGTAGGGAAATCACAGAAAACCTAAATCAGGATGACCAGACACAGGTTTGAACCATTGTTCTCCCAAATTCGAGTCAAGTGTGCTAACCACTGCACCACTTCACTCGGTAGCAATTTAGACTTTCAGCTTCAAGGTGACCAAAGTTTTACCATCGAGTAGAGTGTGTAAAAGACAGAACAGAAATGCTGCAAGTCCCAACACACTTAAAAAATAAGCATGTTTTGCATTTATTGTATCTGACTCATTGCATATTATTTTAATATTGACTATGGTACAATAATAAGAGTGAACAACTGTAAAGATCGGTGAGCAGTATATTTGTCTTGTTAACTAGCCAATTTATCCCAGAGTCATGACTGAACTTCTCACATTGTCTTATCATCATGTTATTCAGGCTTTCTGAAATGTTAAAAATAACTTATTTTAATTATAACTGCTGCACCCAGGAAGGGGAGCAGTTTGAGACAGGCACCTACACATTAAAACAGTGACCTTTACTTGTAATTATTTTCTGATGTATACTTGGGGGGGGGGGTTATAAAAAATGAACTCTGGCCCTAATGCAAGCAGTAATTTAGCTTGGCATTGATAAAAAAAAGTTGTTGGATGCCCCCCTGAGGGATGTTTTGCAAAATTGTCACATTAGGTCATTAAAATTCTGAGAGGTTTGGAGACCCCTACCCATAATGCTATGGGCACTGTCAGTAGGGGAGAAGCCCAGTGACCTTTCTGGCCAAGTTAGTGTTTGTCAAGCAAGAAGTCAAGCAGTAGAAAATCTTGCTGCATGCAGGTGGGCTTCAACGTTGTGAAATGTAAGCCCAGAATGGCTTGCCCTGAAGGGAAACAAAATGGGATATTAAATACCATCAATGTACTATTGTGCTGTAAGGGTGCTGCACATGACAACCAAGGGGTCCTGCTATGAAATGAAAAGTCAGTCCAGACTACCAGCCCTGGTTGTCAGGCCATATGACGGCCAATGGCCATGCTGGTATTCCACTGCTGTCCAGGACACCTCCAGACACATCTTCACTGGCCATCAGTGCCCAGTTCAAGATGAAACTCTTCACTGAAGGCAATTCTACTGTAGTCATTCTGGGCTGAAGATCTGTCTGAAGATACCCCAAACAGTAGTGGAACACCAGTTGGAATGTTGCCTGTTCTACGGTCTTTTCATTTCAGGAACCCTTTGGTTGTCATCCATGGCACCCATACAGGGCAGCTATACATTGACGATATGCCCTGTTTTGTTGCTATCCTGGCCTTACATTTCAGCAAGATGATGTCCACCTGGATATGGAGAGTGTTTCTGCTGCTTGTCTTCATGCTTGCCAAACCCTACCTTGGCCACCTAGGTCACTTGATATCTCCCCAGCTGAGAATGTTTGGAGCATTATGGCCAGGGCCCTCCAACTCATTCAGATTTTTGACAATGTAATGTGCCAATTGGGCAGAATGTGACATGATTTCCCTCAAGAGGATATCCAACAACTCTGTCAATCAATGCCAAGCCTAATAACTGCTCGCATAAGGGCCGAGGTGGACCAACACATTATTGACTTGTTCAATTTGTGAAGCTCTTTGTCTTTAACAAACCATCCAGTTTTTCTCAAATTGTAATCATTTGTTTAGGCTACACAAAATTTCTCGGTATGCATGTTGACAGTCAGTTAAAGTGGGAAGAACATATTAAAATACTTACTAACAGAATCGCTACAGCATGCTGTGCTCTTACAATTCTGACTGCAATGTGTGATACTACATGCGTCAGATCTGTATATTTTTCTTATATCCACTCTGTTATTACCTATGGAATAATATTTTGGGGAGTCAACAGTAAAAATATTCAAATAGTTTTCAAATTACAGAAAAGAGCAATTTGTATAATTACTAGGAATGGCAGTAGGGCTCACTGCCTTGAACATCTCCTAAACGTCCCCTATGAATACATTTTTCAAAGTATTATGTATGTAAAAAAAGGTATTGACTGCTATGTTAAAATTTCTTTAGTACACAGCTATGAAACTAGAAACCAATACAGTCTGCATCTGGAGAGGAAAAATAAACTTAATACTCAGCAGAGTTTGTTGTAGAATGCCATTAAATTATATAATAAATTACCCCAAAATATAAAAGATGTTGACACAATTGGACAGTTCAAAACAAAATTTAAAAATTTTTTACTAAATAAAAGTTATTATGCAGTAATGGACTATCTGAATTAAAACATGTAGCATAATTAAGGTAGCATGCATTGTAATACATGAGGAAATAATTATAATATGAAATCCAGAATTGTGCAGTACTGTAAGAAAATTACATAAGGATATAAAACTAATGTAAGATACTTTAAAAATGTGTGTAAATATTAATTTTGTGTGTATAAATTGCAGGTATATTGTATTGTATATGATTTTGCTGACGAAATCCACACAATATAAATTGTTACATGGATTAATAAAGAAATCAACCAATCAAAGCACATCTACTTATTTCCATTCCATTTGGATAATTCCTTCGTGCTGCACCATTATTTTCCTTCTTCTTCTTCTTGTCTTGAAGTGTATAGTGTACTCAGAAATATAATATGATGTGGTCTGCTCCTAAAATCATAACAACTGTAGACTGCCTCAACAATCTTTCACTTTTTGTGTATGAAATTGTTATTGATCATAGCTAACCTGTTGACACTGATGATCAGCGTCAAGGCACGTAGTTGTCAGCTGCAAGAATTATACTCATGTGCTATTTACCATAGACAAAGCATCAATAAGTAGTTGTTCTCCAGGCAAAATGTAGTGCTGTCTCTGTAACCTCTGCAGAAATGGCAAATGTCTTCTCATTCTCGTGATATGCTGTCTTGTTTCATTTACAGGTTTTTCTTGCCAATCATACATCTTAATCCTTAGAGGCTACTGATTAAGCTGTTACACCCAACACTTTTCAAACAATCTTAATTAAAGCTAATTGTTAACTGTAAGGCTAATTCTTATTGTGCTTCTATCTTTTCAGATTTGGAGCTTATCAAAGTTTCATTCGAATGATACGAGGTCAGAGTTTGTCTTCTGAAGACCAGCTGGAGAATATGCTGCATCTATTAAATTCTGAGCAAAGTTTGTTGATACTTGGTTCAGAAGAAGCTGTAAAAGCAACTAAAAAGAAACTTGTTGAAAAGTATGGTAGGCTACGTGCAGGAGGTGACTTGTCAACCAGTTACATCTCATCATCAAATGAAAGTTTTGACAGTTCATCAGAACTCCCACCACTGCCTATGTGCACACAGAGAAAGACTAGGAAATAAGTATGTGCAAGTATTTGTGCACAGCAATGAAAAAAAGCACCCAGAGAGATATTATACAAGAACATGAAGAAGACTTTTGCTGGGCAATGTTTATTTCTGTGCATGGCAATGAAACATGTGGAAGAACTGTAATATAAACATTAACTATTGGTAGTTATACATAGTATTGGTCCAGCTCAAACCTTATTACTATCTGTATTCTCATTTTTTCAAACAATATAGAATTTTTCAAATGTGGATATAATGTACGTGCATATAATGACCACATTCAGCACATTTCAAGGAGCAAGAATTAACTGTCACAGGATACGACAACAATAATTTGATAATTGTTAACAAGGCACCATTTTATACTCTGTCAGTACCCAAAGAACAGTAGTAAGACACTACTACTTTAACATTGGACACAAAGCCATTGACTGATAAAAGTGTGACTGGAAAAGTTACTTAATCTACATACATACTCCGCAATCCACCATACGGTGCGTGGTAGAGGGTACCTCGTACCACAACTAGCATCTTCTCTCCCTGCTCCACTCCCAAACAGAACGAGGGAAAAAAATGACTGTCTATGTGCCTTTGTACGAACCCTAATCTCTCTTATCTTATCTTTGTGGTTTTTCTGCGAAATGTAAGTTGGTGGCAGTAAAATTGTACTGCAGTCAGCCTCAAATGCTGGTTCTTTAAATTTTCTCAATAGCGATTCACGAAAAGAACACCTCCTTTCCTCTAGAGACTCCCACCTGAGTTCCTGAAACATTTCCGTAACACTCGCATGATGATCAAACCTACCAGTAACAAATCTAGCAGCCCGCCTCTGAATTGCTTCTATGTCCTCCCTCAATCCGACGTAATAGGGATCCCAAACGCTCGAGCAGTACTCAAGAATAGGTCGTATTAGTGTTTTATAAGCAGCCGCCTTTACAGATGAACCACATCTTTCCAAAATTCTACCAATGAACTGAAGACGACTATGCACCTTCCCCACAACTGTCATTACATGCTTGTCCCACTTCATATCGCTCTGCAATGTTATGGCCAAATATTTAATCAACGTGACTGTGTCAAGCACTGCACTACTAATGGAATATTCAAGTATTACAGAATTCTTTTTTTTTCATCGGCATTAATTTACATTTATCTATATTTAAGAGTTAGCTGGCATTCTTTACACCAATCACAAATCCAGTCCAAGTCCTCTTGTATCCTCCTACAGTCACTCAACGATAACACCTTCCCGTACACCACAGCATCATCAGCAAACAGCCGCACATTGCTATACACCATATCCAAAAGATCATTATGTAGATAGAAAACAACACTTCTCTGGGGCACTCCAAATGATACCATCACCTCTGATGAACACCCACCATCAAGGACAATGTACTGGGCTCTATTACTTAAGAAGTCTTCGAGTTACTCACATACTTGGGAACCAATCCCATATGCTCGTACCTTAGTTAAGGAGTCTGCAGTGGGGCACCGAGTCAAACACTTTCCGGAAGTCAAGGAATATGGCATCCATCTGATACCCTTCATCCATCGTTCACAAGATATCATGTGAAAAAAGGGCGAGTTGCATTTTGCAGGAGCGATGCTTTCTAAAGCCGTGGTGATGCATGGACATCAACTTCTCTGTTTCAAGGAAATTCATTATATTCGAAATGAGAATATGTTCAAGAATCCTGCAACAAACCGATGTTAGGAATATTGGTCTCCTAATTTTGAGGATCTGTCCTTCTACCCTTCTTGTATACAGACGTTACCTGTGCTTTTCTCTAGTCACTCAGGAATTTACGTTGGGCAAGAGATTCGCGATAAATGTAAACTAAGTAAGGAGCCAATGCAGTAGAGTACTCTCTGTAAAACCGAATTGGAATCCCATCAGGACCTGGCAATTTATTTATTTTCAACCCATTCAGCTGCTTCACAACCCCAGGGATGTCTCTCACTATGTCCTCCATGCGGGAATCTGTATGAGACTCAAACGGCAGTATGTTTGTACAATCCTCCTGCGTGAAAGATTTCTCAAAGGCTAAATTTAAAATTTTAGCTTTCGTTTTGCTGTCTTCTGTTGCTAGGCCAGACTGATCAGTGAGTGAATGGATGGGAGCCTTTGACCCTCTTACAGATTTTACGTAAGACCAGAATTTCCTTGGGTTTTCAGCAAGATCTTTTGCTAAGGTATGATGGTAGTGGTTGAATGCTTCGTGCATCACTCTTTTTAGAGCAGCACAAATCTCTACTAACTTTTGCCTGTCCTCATTCTCCCGACCTTTCTTGTACCGCGAGTGCAAGTGCCTTTGATACCTGAACATTCTCTGAATTGCGCTGTTAAACCACGGTGGGTCTTTTCCATCCGTAATCCACTTTTTCAGCACATACCTGTCCAATGTGTGATTTACAATGTGTTTAAAATTTGCCCATAATTCTTCCACGTCCATCATACCGGAAGTAAATGAAGTCAATTCATTTACTAAGTGGGATGCTAAAAACTGCTTATCTGCTCTTTCTATTAAGAATACTCTCCTAGCCTTCTTGACTGACTTTTTAACTTTCGTAACCATAGTCGTAATGACAACATCATGATCACTAATCCCTGTCTCAACACTGACACCGTCGATGAGGTCTGGTCTGAAATCATTAACAACAGCATATGTTATTTCCCAAAGTATTTCTTTGGACATATTCTGTTCATTCACAAGTTTGTAATAAATAGAATAGACTTCATTATAAGGTCCATTATTATTTTAGTATTTCATCACTGAAAAATTAGATGTTTTGATAATATATATATAGACTTTTCCAATAAGAAGAACCCAAGATACATTGCGCATGAATAGAGGTATGGCATATACAACTCAGTCACACGATCTTTGCAAAATAATCTTCCTTTAACTTTTTTTGCATAACATTGTAGACAGAATTTTCTTAACCCAATACCAAAATAATTGAAACTTGCTAAAATCATGAGAATGTACATGGCAACAAGATTCATATGAAAGGCCTGAAGCTCTGTTACATGTTGACAGTTTTTCTTTTTTATAGTTTGCCAAATGCTATTTATCTCAAGTGTGTTTATGGCCATCTCATGAAGTGTGCAAGCTGACAAGGAACTTTTATTGTTATCATAATGCAGAGCACAGTATGGAATGTGTGTGTAATTTAGCATCTGAACACAAAACTGATGATCATACAAGATGAATAAAGACAATCTCTTGTAAAGGATAGAATGCTACTCATCATGTAGAGGAGATTTTGAGTCACACACAGGCACAACAAAAAAGACTGCTAAACATGTGAGGGTTTTTGGCCAAAATGCCTTCTTTTAAAGTAGGCAACCCACAAGCATTCATGCAAGCACAACTTACACACATGATCACTGCCTCTAGCCCTTGAGAGTGGCCTCTACTTTAGAAGAAGCCCACATGTTTAGCAGTCTCTTTGTTGTGCCTGTCTGCAACTCAACATCTCCTCTATATGGTAAGCAACAATCTACCCTTTCCATAATACTGTATTCATGGAACTCCAGTATTTTCATAAAAAATCTATTAAAAAGTAGAAAAAATCTGCTGGTTTTAAGAAAAAACAATTAATTTGAGAATGGATAGCAGTGTACTACTTTTTGATGAACCCGTGTTGATCTGCTAGGTTTGCTAGTTACCTGTGCAGTGTGTATATTTTTTGATTCAGTCCTTGCACTGTCTTACTGCAGTCCATTTCTGCCTTATTCTGCTGCTGGTTTAGGACACAGTCAAATTAAGTGCCATTTATCTTCAGTTCTGTGTTGCCCATTATTCTTCAGGTTAGTTTTTATGACTTTTGACAGTTTCATAAGACAGTTTCACAAATTACAGTACATATTCAAATTGTTTGATTACACTGCCAGTGATCCATGTTGAAGCTCTTGACAAATTATTTGAGAAATTTTGGTGTCAGCTTTTGAACAATTTGGAATTTTGAGCTCTTCTTTGGCTTTGCCTCCTCTTTTGATGCAAAGAACCATGACAGTGTGATTTTTGGCTGACATCCATGAACTAACTTGATTTAGAGTTGTGCAGTAAGTTATAGCATTTTCTGCAGGATGTCTTGCTTGTACTCTCTTTGTAAGTATGTATTTTTATAGTTCCTTTAAAACTTATAATAAATATATAAAAATAAAGATGCTGTTACTTACCAAACGAAAGTGTTGGTATGTTGATAGGAGACAATAAGAAACACACACAAATTTCAAGCTTTCGCAACCCAAGGTTGCTTCGTCAGGAAAGAGGGAAGGAGAGGGAAAGACGAAAGGATTTGGGTTTTAAGGGAGAGAGTAAGGAGTCATTCCAATCCTGGGAGTGAAAGACCTCAGGGGGGAAAAAGGAACAGGTACACACACACACACACACACACACACACACACATATCCATCCGCACGTATACAGACACAAGCAGACTTAGTAAAGCTTGAAATTTGTGTGTGTGTGTGTTTGCGTGTGTTTTTTATCATCTCCTATCAACTTGCTAATGCTTTCGTTTGGTAAGAAACAGCATCTTTATTTTTAGATATATTTTTCCCACGTGGGATCTCTCTCTCTCTCTCTCTCTCTCTCTCTCTCTCTCTCTCTCTCTCTCTCTCTCTTGAACTTTGTGTGTATGTTGTGTTTGTGTGTCTATCAACCTGCCAGCACCTTTCGTTTGGTAAGTCACATCATCTTTGTTTATATATATAAAAACAGAGATGATGTGACTTACCAAACAAAAGCACTGGCAGGTCGATAGACACGCAAACAAACACAAACATACACACAAAATTCAAGCTTTCGCAACCAACGGTTGCTTCATCATCCCTTAAAACCCACATCCGTGTGTGTGTGAGTGTACACCCATCCTTTTGTCCCCCTAAGGTAAGTCTTTCTGCTCCCGGGATTGGAATGACTCCTTACCCTCTCCCTTAAAACCCACATCCTTTCGTCTTTCCCTCTCCTTCCCTCTTTCGTGAAGAAGCAACCGTTGGTTGCTAAAGCTAGTATTTTGTGCGTATGTTTGTGTGTCTATTGACCTGCCAGGGCTATTTTTTTGGTAAGTCCCATCATCTATATACACAAAGATGATGTAACTTACCAAACGAAAGCATTGGTATGTTGATAGACAAAAAAACTAACACAAACACACACACACAAAATTCAAGCTTTCGCAACCCACGGTTGCTTCATCAGGAAAGAGGGAAGGAGAGGGAAAGACAAAAGGATGTGGGTTTTTTAAGGGAGAGGGTAAGGAGTCATTCCAATCCCAGGAGTGGAAAGAGTTACCTTAGGGGGAAAAAAGGACAAGTACACACACACACACACACACACACACACACACACACACACACACACACACACACACACACACACATATCCATCCGCACATATACAGACACAGGCCGGCATATGTAAAGGCAAAGAGGTTGGGCAGAGATGTCAGTCGAGGCGGAAGTACAGAGGTACTCTTTGAACAGAAGCTATAAGAGCAAAGTAAGAGAAGTGTTATATAAGCTGCTTTGAGTGGTGCATTAACAGCCTCGGGCTGGAAGCTGCCTGTGTGGTGACTTGTTGGTCTCAGTACTAAATATGCAGTGGGCTTGCGAAATCAGGATAGCTGAGCATAGCAGTAAACTGTACTGTACAACAGTATCGTGTAGCCACTGCGGCAATGTCATCACACCAGGACAAGTCACTTGTTATGGGTGACGTGACTGGGTGCAGGGTTTTAATGAAATAAAGGTGCATCCGAAGCATATTATTAAGTCTCAATTTCTAGACAGGGTATCACTTCTTGTTGCTGGAAACCAGCAATACCTTCACACTTCCAGGTCTATGGCAGACAGCAATATGTCTGGGAATTACCAGCAGCAGTGATTGCTATGCGGAGTGAGGGCTGTGTGGACTCCACGACATTAAGGAAAGTAGTACGCTGCTGATATCAATGGCTATGGCATCTACAGGTTATCAGCTTGCCACAGGCCTTCCGTCAGCAACACAGGGTGCTGGCTCAGTTGCCAGAGAGGAAGCTGACGTACATAGATCAACACCAGCCATAGACAACAGAAAGAGGGCTGATTGTCTCATTATGTAATTATTGAAGTCAATAAAAGGGATTGTAACCATCAAAATGTTTCCACTGAGCCCCCTTTGATCCCACACACATCATCACATCCTGTAATTATATGAATCCTAGTCTTTGTTGCCACAAATCGTAATTTTTAAATTTCTACACCAGTTTCATGTTGATGAATTTCATCTAACTGATTTATGCCACCTACTTGAGTTGCGTTTGCTATTTGTGTTCCAAAGACAGTTATATCAGTTTTGTTGTATATATCATGATGTACACAATAAAACATGTAAATATGGTAATATGCACAATCCACATCTTGTTATTTAATTAACTGACAGCAGATTGCATCAAAGGTCTGGAGCATACGTAACATCATAGCTATTTTTTGCTTATTTTTGTCATCCCTGGTAGAGTCTGCAGAGTATAAGGTGGTGGATGTGCAGTGACCAATTTCTGTCCAAAGCACTTGGTGAGTTCATTTGTTTGTCTGGAAGATAGGCCAACACTGTTTGCCATTTTTCAGCTGGTCAGAATGACAGAATCAAGGGACACTCCCTGCAATCTTTTTCCAGATCATTTTACGGGACCTATTCAGTAAAAAAAATTCATTTTTGTGTTGCCTACAGCTTATATGTCAGGCTAATGATCTCGGCTGTCACACATATTGTGATATTTACGTGGAAGTAAGACACTGTGCGAAATTCGAAAAAGTTTGCAATGAAAAATAGAGGTCAGTATGATTTTGCATTTGGTGCACATTACTTAATATCTGCCTGTGTATGAAATTTAGCAAAGTTACTGAATTTTTCTGTATTATGAAAAGGGAAGTTGCTATTCACCATATAGCAGAGATGCTGATTCGTATATAGGCACAACAAAAAGACTGTTACAAATGAAGCTTTTGGTCTGTAAGGCCTTCATCAAAAATAGATCACACACACACACACATTTTTTGTTGTGCCTATCTGTGACTCAGCATCTCCACTGTATAGTGAGCAGAAACTTTCCTTTTCATAATATTGTTACATTCAGTCCTGGATTTTCCATACTGAATTTTTCATGTGGAGGTTTCTATGTGTCACCAATCACGAGAAAACTGATCTGACGGAGCACAGCCATTTGTGACAATGCTGTGCGAGCAATAAAGCCAGAGTGAAATATCGAAAACATACCTCATATTTTATAAATGGTTGGAGAAATCGAAATGAGATTTTAACATGCAAAGAAGAGAGTATTTAGATGTATGTTTATTATGCAAAACTTCATTATCTGCCATGTTATTCCACTAACTACAGACATTTTTGATCCAAGAATGTAATTTTTAGGGGCCATCAATAACTGGTGAAATGAGAATGCTAAGGGTTTTGGAACACCATGAGTGAAGACCTTACATGTTTGTTTTGTACTGAGGATGTGCTTTTTCATAAGCTACTGACCTTACTTTTACTCAGTTCCTTAATAAACCAGTTTCAGAATTCTCTTGCAGTTGCATCTGCACAGCATGTTAATGAGGTGACACTGTGAACAATCCACTATGTTTTGGCAAAAGATGCAAATTTTAACATGACAACAAGAGAAATGTGTAGGTTCCACTCAAACTTGCCACTCATGACTGTTCTTTGAAAGTTGCAAAAGTTGGAAATGGTTGGTGAGCCAGGCTAAAATAAATCACTGCATTTTTCAGGGGAATTTTTTTTAGATAGTAACCAAAACACAGGTGTCAGTAGATATTTCTGAATAGTCATCATGCAAATGTGGGTGTGGAGGGGCTCCATTTAATATTTACAAAAAATGTGAGTGTAGGTTTCACTTTAGAATGGCACTTCCCCTCCAGCCCTTAGCATTTCCCCTACAGCATATGCCCGTAATCCCCACCAGTACCACTCCCCACAGGTGCCCTGCTGACTGTGCATCTGTCGGTCATGATGTTCTGGGTGGGCTCTAACTTTAATGTGAATAGTGCCCTCTGTGATCGCCTCAATATTGCAGTTATCTACTACTGCATCATTTGTAATTGTGGTTGGAATGAAACTGTGGAAGAAGCCTCATTTAATCCTCATGTGTTGTGTACATTCAGCATCTACATACTAGTCATCACTGTGCTACAAAAATTCAGTAATTGCCATAAATATGTTTTTGTTTTTAGTTTTCATGGTATTCACTTAATTTGAAGGTTTGTTTGTTGTTGTCTTAGTTCTACATTCATTCACCTTAGAACCAATTTTCCAACATTTATAGCATTTAATTGGCTTGGAATTTTGTGCTTTACAATTGATATTCAAGTTCTAGTGTTAACTGTTCTGCTTACTAGTGGCCTGTGCAAAATCTGTAGTTTCATCTGTCAAAGTAAACTGACAGTTAATGATTCTTGAATTAACTGGTGAGTTACTAAACCACTAGTAATACTGACACTTGAATTCTCAATCGCCATAGTCAGGGGTTGGAAATATCCTGAAAATCTATGTAGCATGAAAAATCATCATCCATTTTCTTACCAGTGCTACAAATTTGTTGAGCAAGTGACATAATTTTTTATAAATATGCTTCCATATTTTTCTCAGAAGCATTGCAGCACTCCAAATAAACTAACTCTTATCTTCAAATGCTGAAGATAAATTTTACTAAGCTTCTTTAGCAGCCATTGCTTCACAAAGATGTGGAAATCCAGATGAATTTACAGTTCAACATATTTCTGATAACCCTTTATGCACGTTCTTCATACCATCATCAGTGTCAGCTTTGTTTTCCACAGTCCCTCATGTTGTAGGTACATTTAAGTTCTTAAATTTTCAGTCATAGTTAGCCATACTAGCCAACTTTTCAAAATTAAACAGTTATAATCTACCCAAAGCCACCTTAGATATACATTCAGTTAGTTCAGTAAATATATCTCGAATTTTGCTTAACAAAGAATATGATACCACCACATCAAACTGACACAAAATATGGTAACTCGTGAGGAAAAATGACATCATTTATTCCACATAGACAGTTTCAACTTTATTTACCAGTTTTTAACCAAGTGGTACTTTATAGTTGTGGAAACTTCACTAATCTCTTCCTATTGGATACTGACTCCAGTCACTTCTTTACAAGAATATAAAGTTGACTTAATAATGAATTGAATAAATGCACACCATATTGGCAGGAGCAAAATTACCATCCTATTTATTCTGTGATAATTTCAAGAGAAAACAAGGAAGACTACATAATACTACAAGCAGTTGGTACAGAAAACATAGTTGTTCTCTGGAGGAGCAAAACATCTCTAATGATAGGATAAAAGCACAGGTGATCCTTCCTGTTTTCAAGAAGGGCTGTCAAGCAGATTATCAAAATTATAGGCCCCTGTTTCTGGAGTTTTATGCTCACATGTTATGACATTTTTGGAGACCAGAAACCTTCTTTCTAGAAATCATCATGTGTTTTGAAAACAATGATCATATGAAATCCAGCTAGCTCTGTTCATCCATGAGACCCAAAAATCAGGTAGATGCTGTGTTCAGTAACATCCTGGAAGTGTTTGATAGAAAGCCACACTACTTTGTATTGAACAAAATACAAATGAATGAAATGTCATGGGCTGCCATTGCTGGAAGCTGTTTGCTTGGTTGTAATGATGAACCATAGGCTTGTGTTATGTGATCATTTCAAACCTTCTTTCATGCAGTTACTAATGAACCCCATAAATGATAGACAGATCTTCCTTTTCAGTCTTGCTCTACCTGGCTGATAGTTGAAGTTTTAGAAGCAAAGGTGACTGGCTTTTCTGATCTGTCTGGATATTTGTGAGGCAGTACTGTTCTGATTCTATATGATGATGGATTTTTAGCTAATACCACTGTCTGAGCTGGGTCCAAGTTCACCAATTTAATTTTTGTGGTAATTTCCCCTTTTGATCTTCAAAATTATAGTTTCTTCTTGCTTGGTCCATTTGAACTGTGTGTTTGTATTTTGAAGTACATTCAGTGGTCTAGTGACTTCAGCAAATACTGCAATGAAATTGTTGCAGTAATTCACTTTTTCCAATGAGAGATGCTAGTTTCTGGATATTCCTTGAATGAGGCAGCTCTTTATTTTTTTCCACACTGGCTTCTGATGGTTTGATTATGCATGGATTAGTGATGTGACTCAGACATTTCACTTTTGTTGAATTTGCAGTTCTTCCTATTGCAGCCAAGACCATTTTATTCCTGGTGTGAAAGACATGTCAAAATTGTTCATATGCCCATCAGTATTTGTACATTTGGCTATTATAGCATTCAAGTAATTGGACAGCCAAGTATAATGCTTACGATTTGTTCCACAAATCACTATATATTGCAAGAGCATTTACTGTGCCAAATAGTAGTCTCTATTATTTGAGCAATTCAATCAGTTTCTTGGATTCTTCATACAGTATCTACTGGGCGTATGCACCCAATAGCTCTAATCCTGTAAAATATTCCAATTTCTGGTTATTTGGAAAAGCTTATGGAAGTGACTGCTGGCAGAGTAAACCGTACAATGTATTTTTGTGCGCATTGGAACAGACTCAGTTTGACATTATGTTTAGTCTTAGGAGTGTGGTGTACCTGCCATATACAGGATCTAATTCTGCCAAAAACAGCAGGATTCTCGGAAAGCACAACAAAAAGTATGTGTTCTGTGTTCCTACCACAGTGAGAAGGTTACTGGGAAATGTGAAAGATTACCTGGGACTAAGAAAACCATGAATTTATAATATCCCTGGCCAATGTAGCATGTCAACAAACAACTAGGAGGTGGACATCAGATGCAATGAATATCAGAGGCACACTGGACTAAGACATACAGCCAAATCAGCCATTGCCAAGCACTGTCTGTAACTCAATCATTCCATGAACAGTGCTGAAATAAGGGTTCTGGCACAGACCCCCAGATACTGGGACAGTGTTATAAGAGAGTCTAAAGAGACAACAATGACAGAAAACCTCTTGAACTGCAACACTGGATACCAACCCAGTAGAGCACTGGAACTGCTGAAAACACAACAAGGGCAGTAGCAGAACTCCCAAAAGCAAGTAATGGTGTTGGATCAGATAGAGCACCAGGTGCACCAGACTGTAGATGGAACATCGCAGTGCACTTATAAAGAGAGGGGACTGTAAAGGGAACACCTAGGATCGGTAGGGAAAATGGATGCCAGAATGCAGAGGAATGCATGATACCAAATACGAAACCAGTGCTCAGTCAAGTGCACCAGACTGAAGAGGGAATGCCTAAGAATGTTTTAAGTGAGAGCAGACCAGGGAGAGAACACCTGAAACTGCAACAGACTAGAAGTGGAATGCCAACCCACAGACAAGCACTCCAGACTGAAGAGGAAGTGCCTAAGGATTCTACTAGCTGAAGTGGACCACAGGCAGAATGCCTAGAACCAACGATGGAGGTGGAAGGGCGTAGGTTTAATACTGGACCATTTGCACTCAATGAGGAGTCTCAGGCAGCATCTGGTGAAGATAATGATGGCAATGCAAGAATGAAGCTGATATCTGGCGGATTACCTGACACCTCAAGATGTGAACATATTTTCAAGAAAGTCTGATGAGCCACGACATATGATGTGGTTCAAACTGTAAAAGCTGTTTAAAAGACAGGATGCACTAATTGTGTCAGCAGAGTGTATTAAATGTTCTGTTTCCTGCTGCAAAGAGGCTCTTTATCATATGTTGAACTGACTACTAAATAAAACAAGACCTTGTTCAAAATGTTTATCCTATATTCTCCCAAGCTGCTACCAAGTTTATCCCAACACATACTTCTTGATATAAAAGCATGTATTTGCTCACAGTTTGCACTTTCAACTGACACACTTAGAACATTCTGTCAGTACTAGCCAACCCTAGTGACCTCTTGTCAAAAGTTCCACAACTTTTAACAGTCATTAAACATTTTGAAAGTTCACCCATGATTATCAGTTTTTGTATATTTAATATTATGTAGTTCATCTATCTTCAGTGAGTTGAAAATTACATGTACATGCCCCAGGCCCCAAATGCGAGAAATTTTTATCATCTAAATTTTACAAAAGTGCCACCTTTTTGTCCATTGCCTTTCCTCTGATATGACTACAATCAACCAGCTGATGCCAGAATAGGCTGAATCATCATCAGAGAAGCTGCCCTGTCAATAAAATCATGCTGCAGTGTCACCTGACTTGTGAGACAGGGCTCTTCGAGCTGCAACCGAAAAAGTCTCTATTTTCTGTTTTGTGCTGCTGCCTTGAGCAGATGCTGAATGGCTACTTTCTGTTCTCCTCCAAGATGTGTCTGGGGCTACTGGAGCTATCTTCTTTCATCCCCTTGGCAATCCTATTGATGTAATCCCAATGAGCAAATTAACCTATACAGTTTCTTTTCTAACCTTCCAGTCGTGAATAGACCCTTGAGGCATGGTAATGGAGGTCCGCAGATGGGAACTGGTGTTATAACATGTTATTTCTTCTTGTCACACACCTGGTCTCAATTTATGTTTAATTTTTTCTGTCTCAGCATTTCTTCACAGTAACTACATGATTCTTCACTTACATTTAGTTTTATACATTTTTTATTTTCTGATCTACCTATTCTTTGCCATCACCCTCCCACCTCTATCACATACAGTGCACTTATCTTTTCACTCTTATCAACTTATGAACGATGTTTCAGCAGTAATCTCTGTCTTGCATATTATCGAATCTTCCACCTTTAACATTTCATGTTTTCAAATCTCGTCTGGTGCAGTCCCCAACAATCAGTCTTTCCTTCTCATGCCATCCGGTAAATCTCTCCTGACCCAGGATCCTTTATGACTTTTCTGAACCCTACCCCTTGTCCTAAACCTCTTGATTCCTTTTCCTTCACCCCTCTTTCTTCCCCTTCGCCCTTCTGCCAGAATAAGAGCCACTGGTTCCAAACGCTGGCATATGTAATATCGTTTTTTTATATGTGTATTCTTCTGCTGCTCCTAGGTAACTAGATTTTTATCTATCCAATTAAATTATATTTTCGAAAATTGATTAGTTGCATTGATATATTAGGTCGTGTGGCCATCTTTCCTTCTAATCTAACCATATTTGTCAGTCGTTGTTGTCATGTCTTGTTGAAACTGTTGTCTGTTGTCTACCTTATGTGTTAATCCACTCATTTATTTATCTGTACCACCTAGATTAATCAACACTTTGCACCTACATCTTTTCTCGTACTGATTTCTTTGCACATAGATGAGTCCATTGTTATGTACGAATTTGCATATAACAATTTGTTTGCTGTTCACTGCACTCCTGGACCTTCTCCCTGTCATCTTTCACCAATTTATTTGCAGATTTGACTACTATTTTCTTTCCCACCCTCCACTTACCTTGTTTATACATAATTCTTTCACATGTTTGTATGTTTGTTTTCCACCAGTGTTCTGATCAACTTTTACTCCTCTCTTCTACATTACTTTGTTTGTCAAGCAAAGCAATTTACATTTTCTCCTATGTCTTCCTTCTTCAGTTTGCTCAGTTTTTTTTTAAAAAAAAAAATGTTTCCCTTGTCATGAATCTCCCTATTTATTTTTTATTTTCCAATCATTTTTTCATATCATATAGGCCATTTTTCTCACCCAGTCATTACCTCTTGTTAAGCCTTGTCTGTTCTCACGATTTTTGTAGAATTTTTTCTGATTTTACTGAACTTTTCCTTGCTTTTTTTCAATTTTTATATCTTTTTCTGCCCTCCACTTCTCTTTTTTCCATCCCAGCCATCTCTAACACTCCAAACTGCCCCTCTTGCCATGATGAATCCTAGATATGTTACATTCATTCCTTTTGAAAACATGCTTTTGCACCATCAAACCTAAGGTCCCACATTCCGTTTCTTGAAATGTGCTTGTCCTTTGGAGTTACTCCCAAAGGCCTAACATTGAAAGTCCCTCTTTTTTGCACTTATCCAGCTAATCTGTGATAATCTGTGACCTGTATGCCTTATCAGCCTATTTACACTCCAGCAGACTTCTCTCATTCTACGAAATACTGCAGTTATCTGCTGCTCATGTTTCCTTGGATGATACGATCCGCCAAGACAACTTCAAACTGCAACAACATGCCAGGCTTCACCTCAAAAAGCTATCCCACCTTCTCCTAAGCTACCTCAACAGTGCTGTTTCCCTTCCTGTCCCTCTGCAGCTCCCTAAACAGCCACACAATCAACCACCACTCCTCTCCATCCCACAGCCTTCACCATTGCTTTCCAGACCAATATTAACTTATAATCACAAGAACCAGTCACAACAGTACAGTGTTCTCAACCTCTTGTCTAAGGCAGTTTCCACCATGAATTATCTGTATTATCTAAGGGTCTCACTTCCATCCCTAAAACTGCTTTTAATCATGCTGCATTGGTAGGACATACTTTCCTTCTCGAGTAATGTCAACTGGAAATATTGCTTTGCAACCCAATCCCAAAACCTCTCCAACACCAAACCTGACATTCAACCCTGCCATGAACAGTTCCGACCACACTCCCCAATTGATCCACCACCACTACCTCACAATCCTCCCTTACAAGCTTTCCAAGAATTCCTCACATTCAGCATTGCTATACACCCCTTCATCAGGTCCTAAGATGTGATCCTAACCTGTCCTCTGCAGAATTTCTGTCTCTTTGTTCTCTGAAACCTGATGACCCCATCATTATCCTCCCAGCATACAAAGGATCTACCATTGTGGTACTTGTCAATGGGAGTATGTTAGTGAAGGGCTACATCAGATGTCTGATGTTTCTACATACATTTGTCAGTGAGGTCTCATTCCTGTGATTCAAACTGATATGCAGTCCCTCATAAAACCTCAGGCCCCATACAAGGACATACCCCAGCCAAACCACACAGCCCTGTCTTTTACCTTCTTCCTCAGATCCACAAACCCAGTCGTCCTGATTGTCCTATAGGTGCTAGCTTCAAAGCACCCACTGAACATATTTCTGCCTTAGTCGATCGACACCTGCAACGCATAATACACAGACTTCCCTTCTGTACTAAGGACACCAACCATTTCTTAGACTGAACTTCCAGCATCTGGTAGTCAGCACAACAAAAAGTTGGACATTTCACTTTTTTTATTCGCTTGGTGACCAGTTTCAGGCCGGGACACATTTTCAGATCATCATAACAGATAGTCAGAATGATATTGCCGAAAATGTAAAAACCGTGCCAGAAATGTGCAAATGAACAGTTATCTGTATGTGCTCTAATTGTTTGTTTGCAGATTTTTGACATACCATTTTGACTATCGGTTATGATGATTTGAAAATGGGTCCCTGCCCAAACCTAGTGATTTAGTGAATAAAAACAGTGAAATTTGCAACTTTGGCTTGTTTTTCATTGTACTGATTTCCCAGATTGTACCCGTACTGCGCCTACCACACACATTGCTTGTCATCACTGACAACACATCCTTTTATACTAACATGCCCCACATATATGGTCTGTCAGCTGTTGAACATTTCCTCAGTCAGCCCCCATCTGATTCCAAACCTATGACATTCTTCCTGCTCACCTTAACAACTTTATACTTACCAGTGACTACATCACCTTTGATGGGCAGACATGCAAACAGATCTGGGGTACAGCCATGGGAACTAGGATGGCTCTTTCCTATGTCAACCTTTCCATGGCTTGGAGTGGGCTGTCCTGGGATCCATAAGCCTTCGGCGCAGGTTTGGTTTCAATATAGTGATGACATCTGTGCCAGATGGACTCATGGTGAGGCTGACCTGTTAAAATTCCAGAATCTCTAAATACATTCTCCCAATTAACATTGCATGGTCCTATTCCAGATCCCGTGCTACTTTACTTGATGTTGATCTCCTCACCAAAGGCCACCTACACACTTCCACCCACATTAAACCAACTAACAAACAACAGCACTTACATTTTGACAGTTGCCATTCTTTCCATGTCAAACATTCCTTCCCACACAGCCTTGGCATTTGAGGCAAATTTATTTGTTCAGATGTAGGCTCTTTACAGTAATACACTACCATTCTCACCTCAGCATTCACTAGACATAATTACCCCTCCAGCATAGCTGACAGGCAGATTTCCTGGGTGACCACATCCATCCTCACACTACTGATCCCTCCAAAAAATCAACTTAGGAGTACACCTCTTGTCACTCAGTATTACCCTGGTATTGAATGTATTAATTGACTACTTCGACAAGATCATGACTTTGTAGTGCTTCTAGAATTTCTAGAAACACTTGGCTCTCCACCATCTTGAACACCCGATATTTTAATGACAAGGGTGAGAGAGCCTTTTCACTGTGCCACACATGTCTATGTGTGCAGGAAGGACAGCTGTCATGAGGAGCCAGGAGCTGCGTCAGATATGCGGCCCCGACAAGTGGTTACCAACAGTACCTTGGAAGTCATATCAAAAAGACAAACAATGTTTGCATTATGTTCCTTGGTGTGTGGTGTCATGAGAATTGTTACAGAGACAGATGAAGCTTGTATTATAGAGAGACTCTTACTTTTTGTTTTGACTCTGCATGAGACAGAACAGATGTGACTGTATGAATGTACAGCAGTTTCTAAAATTTATCTAGGAACCAGTTGGCTTGCTGGAGTTTGTATATAATAATTGTTACTTTGGGATGAGAGTCGAAAATATATTGTTTAACCGACAAGAGCTAATGAGTACATAATTTATTGCAAGAATAGATAGCTGGTTAATAATATTCCTCTTAACCTGAAACCTAAAGAAGAGGATCGGCTGCACGCACAATGTGTAAGTCAACTGGGAGAGACGTGTGAGTTGTGCAGCCCAACACTGCACTGTCTCTTGTTGTCCAAAAAAGCGTTAGAACTTCCCACACTCATGCCCTGAAATGAGGTCCACTCTTCTGGGATTTTGCCTACAACAGCTAGAATAGTTTTTTGTCACCCCCCCCTATCTCCACAATATCCTTGTAAGATCCTACACTCCTTCTGCATATATCTTCCCAACCTATGGCTCCTAACCCCGTGGCTGTCCCCTCTGCAAGACTTGCCCTATGAAAAACATATGCTATCAAAGGGAGAGCCATCTGTGAAACAACACGTAATATACGAACTGTTATGCAAACACTGTTTGTCCTTTTATGTTGGTGTGATGACCACCAAGTTACCAGTTAGGATGAATGAGGACAAGCTGAGAATGTATACTGGCAACACATAATATTCTGTTGCAGAGCATGCACTACAACATGAGAGTTGTAACCTAGGTGCCTGTTTTACCACATGTGGCACCTGGATTCTTCCCTCAGATGCCAGACACTCAGGTCTCCACAGGTGGGAACTAGTGCAGCAACATGTCCTTGGTTCTTGCCACCCACCTGGTGCTAATTTACATTAATTTCTTCATTCTCAGCATTTCTTCACAGTAACTACTCCTCTCCTCACTCCATTTTAGTTTTCTGCATCATTCATTTTCTGACCTGTTGATTTTTCACTGTTCCCTCCCACCTCTGTTACGCATAATGCACTTAGTTTTTCACTCTAATTAACTCATGCATGATGTTTTAGCAGTAATCTCTGTCTTGTTTATTATCCTATCTTCCACATTTAAGTTTTTAGGTTTTCAAATCTCATCCGACGCAGTCCCCAACAAACAGTCTTTCCATCTCTTGCCATTTGATATGTGTACTCTGACCCGGGGTTCTAGGTGACTTTTCTGAATTCTATCCATTTTCCTAAACCTCTTCGTTCCTATTCCTTCACCCCTTTTCCTTCCCCTTGAACCATTCTGCCAGAAGAAGGAGCCACTGCCTCTGAAAGCTTGCATACATAATACCTTTTTTTTATATGTGTCTTCTCCAGCCGGTGCTTGGTGAGTAGATACTTTATATATCAATTACATTACAAAGTAGTTTGTTAAATAAAAACCATTTTAATGTTAAGGGGAGAGAGTCCTGTGATTTGTGGTGTAACATATCTTGTTTCTTGCGATTAAGGCTGCGTTATCCACATAGCATGTAACTGACCGAAGTCCAAAATAACGTAGCAAATTGTTCGTTGCAACAACGAAGAAGAATGGTTAAAGAACAGAGCCGTGAGGTGCACCATGCATGACTTTCTTCAAGTAAAATGCCTATTTTGAATGACACGAATTGTGTGCTGATATTTATATAAAAATTAATAACTTTTAATTCTATATTATTTATTTCAGAATACTATAGTTTGGCTAGTAAGATGTCAAAGTGGATACAGTCCAATGCTTTCTCAAATCGCATAGCTCGAGATAGACTATATTCTTATTTTCAAGTGTTATTAATGTCTGATTAACAATTTCAAGGACTGAAGAAATGGTATTTTTTCCTTCTCAAAAACTGTACTGTCTTATTACAAAGAAGGTTATGTTTTTCAAATTAGTTACCAAGATGTATGTGAAAAATTGCCTCAAATATTTTAGAAAAAAATTGTAACAATAGACACTGTTGTTCTCAGAAAGATGCCTTTTTCTCTTTTTGTATATAGGCACAACTTTTGAAAGTTTGAGCCGGACATGGAAATCTCGAAGCAAGCAGTTTGCAGACAACATATGTTGGCCTTTTTATTGTATCATTAGATACCCAGTAGCACTCCATGATTTTCAAGCACAAATATTTTGAAACAGCATTTACTATATCTCCTGGGTGTGACAATATCAAATGGAATTCATACCCTCTGGAAGCTGGTCATCAAGTATATCAGTTGCCGATGTGTTTGACTTGTTAATTTTTTATCTTCATTCATTTACTGTGGTAGTGAAATTTTTACTGAGCCCCTCTGGCTCAAGCAGAATGTCTTGAGTTTGGATGAAATTGAATTCTTATATTGTAATATCCCAAGCAACTTTCCACTTGTTTGGAACTCCGTGTATTTAATTCTTTTAAGCAGCTTGTTTGGCTAGTATAAGTTTGGCTTTGTAAATTTTCCAGTATTGTTTCTTTTTAGTTGTGAGCAAGAGTACCATAATCAATTAGCTTAAAAATCTTTCACATGATCACTTGTAAGATCCCATTCCAATATTCCTTTGAACACAAACAGTATATAATACTGTTCCTAAATTCCTACTTAGTAGTGGACCCAAGTATACTTGGACTTGAAACAGTAAGGTTTTTCATGTTCTCGTATATAATGTGCTGCCCTAAATGCTTTGTTTCTGTTACCATGTGGTACCTTCATAGCTGTTTCATCCCCCACCAGGTTTTAGTCCATGCTAAGCTACATCTTCTCCTTTTTTTTTTATCCCAGCTGGAAGCAGAAGAAATATATATGGAGGTAGTTCCAGTGACACACCACAACAAACAAAGAATGCATTGCTGTGGCAGGTGTACAGCCAGCACATGTAAAACTGGAGCTGATTGTGGAAATTGCTGACAGCAACATGGAGGTTGCCACCAACTTGGTTTTAGTTCACACACTATGGAACATAGCCTGTAACCTACTTGTTACAGTGGTCAACACTTTCTTTGAAAACTGCCTGAAAAGTTGGTGGGGAAAGTAGGCTATTGTCAGTAATGTAGTCGACACCAAAGCTTAAAGTTAAAACATTCTGAATGCACGTTTATGCTATCTGAACTGCTGTTTATGGTCAGTCAAGTCTCACATATTTTGGTATTGTAGAGGTAAATGGTTAGCCACATACCACACTTGGTTTATGTTCTACTATTTGGGCTGAGTGTAGTAACATAATATTGATGTTATCAGTCACAGTTGTTCAATGTGGCAAATAAATGATCAACACAGTCACTTAAGAAATTGCTCATACATTGTCCTTCCACTTGCATAGAATTATTAACATTACTTAAAAATGTACAGTAATACTTTGTCCTCATTAATCAACACTGCCTTTACATATCACTGTTAGATATCAGCACTGTCATTGGCATCACATACATGTTCACATTGAGATTAAGCATCAAGTACTGTCTCTGAATTATTGAGCAACAAGCATCAAGACATGAAAGACACCATGAATGTGGTACATTGTTTTTGTTTAACGTATCCACTGGACTGACTGTTGTATATTTTAATGTAACAAAACATAGTGTTATTCCATTAAAAAGTCACTACAGATAACTCTTTTGTGGTAGAGGTGGGTCTTACAAAGAGTGGCAGAAGAATAAACTGTTATTTTGAATATTACTTAATGCTTTAAAATTTTTCTAGTTTGGGATTTATTGTTTTTGGTGAACTATAAATCACAGTTGGAATTTAGTGTTGTGACACCAGTTTTCTTCTGCAATGTGCAAACCCTTGTTTACACATATGAGCTATAGTAAATTTCATGAAATTGATCATTAGTGCTCCAGTTAATTAATAGTGTGTGTAAGATTATTCATAAAAATTCAGGCAACAAAAGTACATAATCAAAGTCTGCAAACTCATAGTTGCTATGGCAGAACATACAATGAAAAGTGGTAGCCTCTCTGAACTTCAGATTCAATTAACATGGAAGATAATTAATTTCAGGACAAATAAAATTAATTACTGTAAAGTTGGATTATAGCATTGTTGAGTAGTGTAGGTCCTAATACTGAAATCTGTCTCCTAGTTCACCCTAAATCTGCAGAGTCATATTACATGAACATTTTCAGTTAAAGATATTTTCCAATTAGTATGTTCCCTTGCCAAACTAATTATGCCAACGAATTATGAATAATGAGATATATGATTTGAGTAATAAATCTACACTGATCTAAGCCTGGCTATGAAGTTGAAGTTTTCATGTGTCTATATGCATTACAAAAAAGGATATTTTAGAAATGTAAAAGACTGTGGAAAAAAATGATAGTTATTGGTGGAGGGAAACATAAAAGATGGGGGCTACCCAGCTTACTATGTCTCAAGCCAAGAGGAGAGTGCCAGCAATTATCACGATTCCCAAACCAAATTGGAGGTACCATGTGACTTGGTTGGTTCTGTTTGTCCAGTGTTGTACATGAAGCCCTTCCAGACTCAGCTACAGGACTTTGTGTTTGATTCTCATCTTGCTCCATCTGCCTCAAGTTTCACTTACATTCATGGTCATTGCTGTGCATGAACTATGTTTATGGATTAACCTTCAGACTGTTGGCATTAGACTATGCCCTGGATTCCCTTACAGACACTACTTATATTGTGTCATGTATGAGTGAGTGTTGCTGCTGGACTTTGTTCCGGACCATCATCGGACTCTGTATGTGATTGTGGTGTGTACTGTGGTGAACAAGCAGTAAATACTAGTTGATGTAAGAAACATTTCTTACATTGCATACTTACATCATGAGTTTACTGTGTATTGCCTAGTGAGAGGATACCTTAACACAGTATATGACGGGGAGGCCTTCTCCTTTTCATTCCTTCTCACCCTTTGTACTCACTCAGTCTTCTTCTTTGACAAGTTAATATACTCACTTTAAAGGAGGCATGATGAAATTTTACATCAGGATCTAGTGACACTGAATTGCAAGCAGAAAAAGAGGGGGGTGGGGGGTGGAGGGGGAGAGAGGGAGAGGGAGGGAGGGAGAGAGAGAGAGAGAGAGAGAGAGATTTCTTGTGAGAACTCAAGTGCAGCTACTTTTAAGATCTTTGCCTGTTGTCATTGTGCAAATTCGACTGGTACGCTGAATTGCCTGCCTGAATCAATTCCCCACCAGACACTGTAAACCTCAATGAGATAAATAGACCTCATATCCTCATCTGCTGTCAGACTAGTACTCACTCTTTCATATACAACCAGTATATCTCAACTTTGTTAGAACACACAACTAACCTTCAGACCATAATTACCCTGTTTCTGCATAATTTTGTGAGCACAGTTGGCAAACTGAAATATAAAATATTTGAGATACCAGTGGTGGTACGTGATATTGTTACAGCACTGCACAACTCACAATAATTTTATACTTAGTATATCCCCTTTTTTAATATATTTTTTGGTTTAGGAAGCCTAATATGTACTTTGAAATATGCTACAATCAACAATCTTTGGTCTTCCAACACCCAGTTGCCTTGTAATGGACCAAAATATGCAGCTAAGCTCAAAGCAAACTCCAGTAAATAGGGATGAGTCTGTATCACCAGTGATGTCATAGGGTATTGCAGTCAGCATACAAACTCTCTGAGTAGAAACATTTACAGAAGTCCCATTAGGTGGCACCACTCTACAAAGGATACTTCTCCCAGCTTTCAGTCCTCCTGCAATGTTAATTTGTTATCCAAGCTCCTGGGGTTCATCATTCTGTAGCTCACAATATTACCATCACTGATATTTCAACAGTATTCATAATAAAATTGTTCCATTCACATATTTGTTTTGAGAATAGAGATTTGGAGGAATTTTTTTCTCATTAGCGTAACTGCATTTTATATTTTTGTGAATCGTAAATGCAGCGTAGATTTAATGCTAACATTGTCACATTTGGGGAAGTGGCTAGAATATTATGATTGTTGGTGTCACCAAAGCCGTAATGTTGATAAAGAATATGAATATTATTGAGAACTTCCTTTTTTAAAAAAAAAAAAGTCTTTTAATAGCTTTTGAGCATCACTTCTACAGCTAGCCACAGAATCATAAAAAAACAACCATTATCAGTTGTGTATAGGAGTCGTGATGTCGCACGGTTATTCCATATTTTGTTTATTGATACTTTAGTTTTTATGCATTGCTATATCTGATATCTTCTGTACATTGAGAACTAGATCATGAATCGTCAGCTGTTCACATACAAAATTGTTTAAGATTGGCACTTTTGTAACTGTCATCATAGTTGACCAATTGGATAGTACGTACATAAGGAGAATTGCAGAGTATCAAAGGAGTTAGGTGTAATAGGTACACGTTAATTATTTTAATAAACTCTGGTTCCTTTGAAGTGGCCTCAAGGTGTCACAACAAAATTGAATTGTCATCAAATCCTGGTGTCTTCAGAGGACTGATTAATTTTAGTGCTGAATTAGATGCAATGCTAAAAGATCATTTGGATAATACATTTGTTTTCAAAGGAAAATACAAAACAATTCAAAATGAATGCGTGCAAATTATGTGGAAGGTATGGCAAGAAGAAATTTCAAAGCAAATAAGGGACTCAGAATTTTTAGCTGTTATAGCAGATGAAACTAGAGACATATCAAATGTATTTCAGATGACAGTTGTGTACCATTTGGCCGTGCCGCAGTGGTAACACCGGTTCCTGTCAGCTCACCGAAGTTGAGCACTGCTGGGCTGGGCTAGCACTTGGATGGGTGACCATACACATCGACATCTAGATACATACTCTGCAATCCACCATATGGTGCGTGGCAGAGGGTACCTCGTACCACAACTAGCATCTTCTCTCCCTGTTCCACTCCCAAACATAACGGAGGAAAAATGACTGCCTATATGCCTCTGTACGAGCCCTAATCTCTCTTATCTTATCTTTGTGGTCTTTCTGCAAAATGTAAGTTGGTGGCAGTAAAATTGTACTACAGTCAGCCTCAAATGCTGGTTCTTTAAAGTTTCTCAGTAGCGATCCACGAAAAGAACACCTCCTTTCCTCTAGACACTCCCACCTGAGTTCCTGAAGCATTTCCGTAACACTCGCATGATGATCAAACCTACCAGTAACAAATCTAGCAGCCTGTCTCTGAATTGCTTCTATGTCAAACACTCGAGCAGTACTCAAGAATAGGTCATATTAGTGTTTTACAAGCGGTCTTCTTTACAGATGAACCACATCTTCCCCAAATTCTATCTATGAACCGAAGACAACTATCCACCTTCCCCACAACTGTCATTACGTGCTTGTCCCACTTCATATAGCTCTGCAGTGTTATGCCCAAATATTTAATCGACATGACTGTGTCAAGCGCTACACTACTTATGGAGTATTCAAACATTACAGCACCCTTTTTCCTATTCACCTGCATTAATTTACATTTATCTATATTTAAGAGTTAGCTGCCATTCTTTACACGAATCACAAATCCTGTCCAAGTCATCTTGTATCCTCCTACAGTCACTCAATGGCGACACCTTCCCGTACACCACAGCATCATCAGCAAACAGCTGCACATTGCTATACACCCTATCCAAAAGTTCATTTATGTAGATAGAAAACAACAGCAGACCTATCACATTTCCCTGGGGCACTCCAGATGATACCATCATCTCTGATGAGCACTCGCCATCGAGGACAATGTACTGGGTTCTATTACTTAAGAAGTCTTCGAGCCACTCACATACTTGGGAACCAATCCCATATGCTCGTACCTTAGTTAAGGAGTCTGCAGTGGGGCACCGAGTCAAACACTTTCCGGAAGTCAAGGAATATGGCATCCATCTGATACCCTTCATCCATGGTTCACAAGATATCATGTGAAAAAAGGGCGAGTTGCATTTTTCAGGAACGATGCTTTCTAAAGCCATGGTGATGCATGGACAGCAACTTCTCTGTTTCAAGGAAATTCATTATATTCAAACTGAGAATATGTTCGAGAATCTTGCAACAAACCGATGTAGTTTTGAGGATCCATCCTTCTACTCTTCTTATATACAGGCGTCACCTGCGCTTTTTTCCAGTCGCTCAGGACTTTACGTTGGGCAAGAGATTCGCGATAAATGCAAGCTAAGTAAGGTGCCAATGCAGTAGAGTACTCTCTGTAAAACTGAATTGGAATCCCATCAGGGCTTGGCAATTTATTTATTTTCAACACATTCAGCTGCTTCACTACCCCAGGGATGTCTATCACTATGTCCTCCATACGGAATCTGTATGAGACTCAAATGGCGGTGTGTTTGTACGATCCTCTTGTGTGAAAGATTTCTCAAATGCTAAATTTAAAATTTCAGCTTTCGTTTTGCTGTCTTCCATTGCCAGGCCCGACTGATCAGTGAGTGACTGGATGGAAGCCTTCGACCCAATTACCGATTTTACATAAGACCAGAATTTCCTTGGGTTTTCAGCAAGATCTTTTGCTAAGGTATGACGGTGGTAGTGGCTGAATGCTTCGCACATCGCTCTTTTTACAGCAGCTCGAATCTCTACTAACTTTTGCCTGTCCCCATTCTCCCGATCTTTCTTGTACCGCGAGTGCAACTGCCTTTGCTTCCTGAGCATTCTCCGAATTGCACTGTTAAACCACGGTGGGTCTTTCCCAACCATCTGGTCTGCCAAGTGCTGTTGGCAAGCGTGGTGCACTCAGCCCTTGTGAGGTAAACTGAGGAGCTACTTAGCTGAGCATTAGCGACTCCGGTCTTGTAAACTGACAAACACCCAAGAGAGCAGAGTGCTGACAGGATGCTCCTCCATACCCGCACCCAGTGATGCCTGTGAGCTGAGGATGACACGGCGGCCGGTCGGTACCGTTGGGCCTTCCAAGGCCTGTTTGGATGGAGATGTAAACCAAGAGAAAGGTTCTGGAGTTTTCTGTCTCCTTCCAAACTTGATGCCCAGGTGTTAGCTGCAAGACTTATAGAAGATTAGATGAACAAAAAGTAAATGACCCTCCCCAAAAATTAATTGCCTGAATTATGATGGGATATTTGTTATGGTTGGTTCATCTATTGGGATAAAGGTTACAGTAAAAAAAAAAAAAATTGTATGCTATACAGAATATGCAAATTGCTGTACCCATCAAGTTATTATTGCAAATAAGGAAGGTGGCCTCAATCAATGGCAATGTGAAATATTTTTTCCAAGTTTGTAGCGAATATGTGCCATCTTCTCAAACAGCCCACAGTAAACCACGATCCTTGATAATGTGGTGAGAAAGTGTTTGCCTCTATCTTGTCCTACTATGTGAAATTTTCAATCTTGATCCTTAATCACAGTTCATGAGTGCAAGAAAGATGTTATTGAGTGTATGTATCAGTTATAGGAAGATGACTCTGTAATGAATGAAACTGCAATTTGCCAGGCTTTGGTCATAAAAAAGTTCTTTCCACGTGTAGCTTTAATTGTTAGTGGAATTCTTCACTAAAGTTATGCCATTAGTCAAAGTTCCCTTGTTCACTACATCACGTAGACAGTAATGGGTACTACTATGCCCATAATGCTGTTTCGTCATTTTAAATAAACATTGACAACACCATTAATAATGAATCTATTGATTGCTCAATGTACCCCAGGGAAGTGTGTTGGGTCCCATGCTTCATGTTGCATATTAATGATCTTGCAAACAATATTAATAGCAACCTCAAACATTTTTCCATTGATGCAGTTATCTGCAGTCAAGTGCAGCCTGAATGAAGCTGCAGATATATTTAGTCAGACCTTGATAAGATTTCAAAGTAGTGTAATGACTGACAGCTTACTTTAAATGTTCAAAAACATAAAACTTCACTGTTCACAAAACAAACAAAAAACATAGTATGCTATGAATATAATATTAATGGGTCACTGGAATCTGTAAACTTATACAAATACATGAGTGTAACACTTAGTAGGGACATGAAGTGACATGATCTTATAGGCTCACTTGTGGATAAAGCAGATAGCAGACATCAGTTTATTGGTAGAATACAAGAGAAATGCAATCAGACTACAAAGGAGACTGCTTACAAATTACTCATACAACCCATCCTAGACTATTGCTCAAGTGTGTGGGACCCATACCACGTAAGACTAGCAGGAAATACTGAATGTATGCAGAGAAGGGCAACACGAATGGTCACAGACTTGTTTGGCCTCTGAAAAAGTGAGGTGTTGAAGGAATTGAATTGGCAGACTCTTGAAGGTAGACAGAAACCATCCCAAGAAAGTCTGCTATCAAAGTTTCAAGAACTGGCTTTAAATGATGGCACTGCCCACAAACCCAAAGTTACTTATTAGTACTTCCCAAAACAAAGCGGAAGTAAACACGAAATCTGATGAAAGATAAAAATCGTATGGCCAAAAGCTCAAGGCTGTTATCTTAGGTGACAGCCAAGGACGCAATTTATCTAAACTTTTAAATGAAAACGCTCAGATTGAATGTTTAGGCTACGTTTACCCTCAAGCCAATGCAAGTTTCATACTCAAAAACGTTAACCAAAACACCCCCAAATCTTGCACCTCTGACATTGTGGTAATTGCAACAGGAACAAACGATGTTGCTTGCAACAACAGCCATCATCTAATAAAAACTTTAAAAGCCAAATTACCGTGCATTGTATCGAAGAAAGTGTTTTTAGTGGATGTGCCGTTCAGACATGATCTTCCAAACTGGTCATGTGTAAACACAGAAGTAACCAGCGTAAACTCGCAGATCTACAAACTGTGCTCAAAATTCGCAAATATTACGATAATTAAAGCAAGCGAATTTCACAGAAAGTTTTATACACGAAACGGGTTTCACCTAAACAATCTTGGGAGGAGAGAAATCACAAATTTCATATTAGAGACTGTAATGAAAGAAAAAGCACTAAGTGGGCCCATAATACCACTCAGTTATAGAGTACCAAACATCAGTGAGGAAAACATTGTACCCAAAGACAAATACAGCGTAAAACATACTGAAAATGCAAATGAGTGTAGCATGTTTAATTGCAAAAACTTTTTATGGCCAAACCACCTATCCCATTGTGTGGAACCGACATCATCATCAACTGAAACAGCATCATCATCTGAAATAGCAGTGCCTTCAGTACGAGAACTAGCAGCTGAACCACACACAGCGGAAGCAGCAGCTCACCCTACACGAAACAGAAAGGTAACTCAGCATTTTTTATGATGAGTGACACGAGAGAAAAACAGTCAAAATCATGTGAAACATCTCTCTCGTGTATTAAACATGGGACTCCAGCGCCACAAGCAGAACTAACTAGTCTACTGAGGAAAAATACCACAAACAAATATACAAATGTAAAGGTGAGCAAGTCTCAAACTTTGTCTGTATTTCATCAAAATATAAGAGGTCTGAAAAATAAAATAGACCAACTGCTAATTCACCTAAGTGATGAAGAGTGTGGAAGTGAACCTGATATATTGTGTTTCTCTGAACATCATATCACAGCCGGAATCAACATGTTACAGATTGAAAACTTTTGTTTAGTTGCCCATTATTGTAGATCTAGTATGGGAAAGGGTGGTGTCGCAATATTTATTAGGAATAATGTAGTGTATAAATCTCTAGATTTAAGCAAATATTGTGTGGAACAGCACATTGAGGTGTGTGGTATTGAGATAACAACAGACAGTGCAACAGTTATTGTGCTGTCAATTTACAGGGCTCCTGCTGGATATCTGAACGTTTTTATGGGAAATATTGAATCACTCTTGTCCCGCCTGTCTAGAAAAACTAAATCAGTCATTGTAATGGGTGACTTTGATGTGGACTTTTTAACAGAAAACAGGAATAGAACAGATCTTGAACACCTGATGTGCTCTTACAATTTAGTGTCAGTGGTAAACAGTTCAACTAGAGTAGCAGCTAGTTCTAGTACATTAATAGATAATATATTTATAGATAAGGATGCATATAATAATTTAAGTGTAAAAAATGTTACAAATGGCCTATCTGATCATGATGAACAGTTCCTCACCATAAACCAAATAAATGTACAAAGGAGAGTAAATTTCATTTGGAAAAACATTAGGATTACAAACACACACAACATGGAAAACTTTAAACATAAACTACAACACATGGACTGGTCTTCTGTGTATGCTGCTATTGATGTAAAGTCCAAATTTAATATATTTATCAATAAGATTACAAGTATTTTAGAAGAAACATTTCCTAAAAAGTTAATTAGAGAAAATCTGTATAAATCAGATCACAGGCCTTCGGTTACTAAGGGCATCAAAATTTCCTGTAGAACAAAACGGGAGCTTTATACAGGAGCCAAGACATCAGATGATTCACATAAGATTAAGTATTACAAATTGTACAGTAAAATTCTTAACAAAACCATACAGGCATCAAAGAACATGTTCTTAAAGGCAGAAATTGATAACTCGAACAATAAAGTAAAAACTATTTGGAATTTTGTAAAGAAGGAAACGAGGAAAAGTGCAGTTCACAGTGAAAATATTCAAATAAAAAATCTGGATCATATTGTTAGTGATCCAAAAACAGTTGCTGATATGTTCAACAAACATTTTTTAACAGTAACAGAACAAATTGGATCGCAAGGCTCCATAAATCAAGCCATTAGTTTTCTGCAAGCCAGCGTACCTGGCACAGTACCACAAATCAAAATAACAACAGTCACTATTCCAGAAATTGAAAGAATAATTAGATCCCTGAAAAGTAAAAACTCCACTGGCGTTGACAACATATCTAGCAAATTATTAAAATACTGCTGCAGCCACTGAAGTAGAATCCTTTGCCACATCTTTGATGCGTCACTTAAGCAAGGAATAGTGCCCAAAAGACTTAAGTATGCAGTTGTGAAATCTCTGTATAAAAAGGGAGATAAGGCAGATACTGCTAACTATCGGCCAATCTCACTACTGATGAGTTTTTCTAAGGTTTTAGAGAAACTAATGCATGCCAGGATTGTTAATCACCTCATTGAATATAAGATCATCAGTAAAAGTCAGTTTGGATTTCAGAAGGGGTTATCAACAGAAGATGCAATATTTGCATTTGCTGCCAATGTTTTGGAGTCCATCAACAAAAAGATGAAGATAATTGGAATATTTTATGACCTCTCAAAAGCGTTTGACTGTATCAGTCACCAAATACTTTTGCATAAAGCTTCATATCTAGGCATAAGTGGGGCAGCAGGGAAGTGGCTCCATTCTTATCTTTCAAACAGAAAGTTGTACTGGATAGTCATCGGAATGGGGAACAATCACCTGTGGAGTGCCTCAAGGCTCCATTCTGGGTCCCCTACTTTTTATTATTTTTATTAATGATCTTCCTCTATGTACAGATTTTTATAAATTCACCATCTTTGCTGATGACACTACGCTACTGGTTGATAACTCAGTGGATGAACTTGAGGTGACAGCTAATAAGGTTTTTAGTGATATTGTGAACTGGTTTAATGTAAATGGTCTTTCTATTAATCACAGTAAAACAAACTATGTTCAGTTTCAGACAGTCTCTAAAGAAGATGAACAAGAACAAAAACTAGGTGACATGCAGATAGTTAAGGTCGATAGTACAAAGTACCTTGGCTTACATATAGATAGCAAACTAAACTGGTCAAACCACATCTTGGATCTCTGCAAAAGGCTGAATTCGGCAACTTATGCTTTACGCATTATCTGCTCTTACAGAAATACGGAAACCAGTAAAGCAGCTTATTATGGTTATTTTCATGTCATTATGGCATATTGAATCATATTCTGGGGAAATCAGCCACTTGCTAGGAAAGTGCTATCTGCACAGAAAAGAGCCATAAGAATCATGAGCCTACCCTAGAGCCACATGCAGAAATCTTTTTAAAGAACTTCAAATCTTCACATCCATTGCACAATATATATTGTCCTTGATGTGTTTCATAAGGGAAAAAAAGCCCCTCTTCAAACCTAATAGTGTTTATCATAATCATGATACTAGAAGAAAAGATGATATCCACTATGAGCATGCAAACCTGAGTAAGGTACAGAAGGGGGTCCACTTCATTGGTTGTAAGATTTTTAATGCCCTCCCTTCACAAATTAAGTGTTTAGTAGATGATGAGTTCTCGTTTAAGAAAAGCTTAAGGCAGTTCCTATTGCAAGGGTCATTTTATACTATAGAAGAGTTCTTGAACCATGATGAGTAGTACCCTAGTACCTGTACGGATAAGTCTCAGATACATTACCCACTCTTCATTTGTGATACTGTATATCTATTACTCGTAAACATCTTAAGTTTTCAGTAGTATATTTTCTGTATGTACATGTATAGAGTCTGTAATACTTAACTTTGTAACATTTATTTTTTTGTGATTTTAATTTGTAATGTTAATCTAAGCCATATAATTTTAATATGAATAATAGCAATACTTACAAAATACCATAAAAAGTTTGTAAAACTGACACGTTCCATATCCTGTGATGTATTCACAACATGGATCACCGGAACACGGAAAAAAAAAAAAAAAAAAAAAATACGACAAACCTGTAAACATTATTCCCATTGGGATTGTGAAGATAAGATTAAATCAATTACAGCAGCCACAGAGTCATTTAAATAATCATTTTTCCTGCACTCCATAAGCGAATGAAATGGAAAAAAAGCCCTAATAACTGGTACAGTGGGACATATCATCTGCCATACAGTTCGTGGTGATTCACAGAGTGTAGATGTAGGTAAAGAAAAGGAAGTTGGACAAGACTGTGTGAAAAGAGAAGCAAAAGAGGTGTGTCATGTGACAATTTATGAGGCTAAAGACTGTTTTAGTTTCTCAAGTCATCTTGTAGCTTCAACATTGTTTCTTCCAGAAATGTTCCTCATGTGCTGTTCTAAATTTACTGAAGATATCTTAATGGAAGTGTGTTGAGTGTATTTGTTTTTGGATAAGTTCTTCTATCTACCTAGCTCATTGTGTTGTGCTGTTAGTCTAGTACTGTTGATAGTAACCAACAACCTAGGGAAGACGTTTGCTGAGTGCTCTGAACTGCTGAAACTAATTCTCACAATTCCTGTGACATTTGTCAAAATGAAAAGTGCTTTTCAAGTTTGAAGGGAATTAAGTACTTCTTATGCAACTCTGTGAGCCAGGAAATATTGTCAGCCTTGGTGATGCTTTCCATTGAAGGAGATCTTGTGATGGAGACCACAGACATCAATCAGTGGGTGACTGACAAGTGCGAATCAATAAAAAACAGCAGGGCAAAGTTCCTATAAATGAGATAAGAATAAGTCTGTTTATAATGTGTAATTTGTCTCTTGTTTCCAGTTCAGTTCTATTAGGAATGTAGCTCATTATGTAATGATAATAGTTTTTCTAAATAGTCTATAAATGTTAGCCTGATCTTTGCCACAACTTTTCATTGGATTGTAAACTAAATTTAAAAAATTAAATTTTGCGATCTTCATAAATCATTAAATTATAACAAAGTGAAGCACCAAGATAAAGAATTTTCTCCCTTGTAAGCACCTCACATAAAAATGCAACATTAAAACTTCAAGGCAACACCGAACTTCAGGTATATCTGGCCGCCACTGACAGATACATTAACATGTATCATAATATTCATTTGTTTTGTATGAATATGTGCTTCTTTAATATTTGTCACAATAAGAGTATGATATCATTTTTCATACGTATTCAAACATTGTTGAAACTTCCTAGCAGATTAAAACTGTGAGCCGGACCGAGACTTGAACTCGGGACCTTTGCCTTTTGCGGGCATGTGCTCTATCATCTGAGCTACCCAAGCACGACTCACACCCCGTCCTCACAGCTTTACTTCTGCCAGTACCTCGTCTCCTACCTTCCAAACTATACAGAAGCTCTCCTGAAAATCTTGCAGAAATATTTTGGGAGGTATTACATGTATTTTTCACAACTACTGTAAATACCAATCAATATCTGAAAATCTTCTAACTAATTTCTTGGCATATGGTTATAAATTTATTTGTAGTGACAAAGTTCACTTTCCATCAGTGCAGTGAAGTTTCGCATGTGTTGTGTGTGAGGGTGGTTTTGTTTGCATCATGGCTGTCAGTTGGCTTTCTGTGCCAGCTGCCAGGGGCGTTGCAGTTGGCGTTGATTATTTCACAGCTGCCACAGAGTGTACATATTGTTTTGAGATACGATAGTTCTGTTGTTAATTCAAGTCAATTATTATTCTCTTATAGTTGTGCGTAGTAAAAGAAACATTCTTCTCAGAGATACATTAATCTATGTAAGATTATGTATTTATCTGATCAGTATCGACTAATTCTTGTGCGTTGCCTCATTCCTTTGGCAGACACAAATAAAGTTTGTTCTGCAAGTCCACAGTGATAATTTCTTGCAGCCTCAGGCTATTGACAACCAGTCATCATTGATGCATCAGTAATGGCCAAAGTGGTGACCCTGATGTGACTGAAGCCTGAGAAAATGCCAATAGGTGCAGTTACTCTGGATACAACAAGGCAGAATCACCAGAAGAAATATTTTTGACAGTTGTGAGACTCACAGTGCACTTACTCCCTTTCTGGCTGCACAATCTAGGACTTTGTTTTGTGCAATTTGAAGCCAGCTTCCTCTGCTGCAGTATTGCAAAGGACTCCTCAAAATCTGCACTGATCGTCAGTCAACAAGGTCATTGTTACACCAGGAAGCACAAGATGTAATAAATGCTCTCCCGGCAGTCTAAAAATATAAGAGATTGACGGCAGAGCTGATACAACAAACTTCTGTATCAGAAGAGGAGCGTATACAACAGATGTTAACTCAAGAAGACATGGAAGACTACAAACTATCACAGTTTTTATGGCACTTGTGCAGCGAGGTAGACATTGGTACTGTGCCAGATAGCCTGCTGTGTACGTAGTGGAGACGCCATCTGCTTCCACACTTACAAGCCATTATAGTGTCGCAGACTGACAGACACCTGGTACAGTGGATGCTACATGCCAGGCTGCAATTAGTACAGGATGCAATGTTGCACCAGTAATGTCAAACAACCTAAGAAAAGTGATGTTGTCCACAGCTCAGACTAGTACACTGGCAGTGACATATCTGAGCCTACCACTGGCAACAGCCATGCTTTTGGGTCTTGATAATCTAGCAGCAAAAGTCGAGCATCCCAACAAATGAATTGAGAAGTTACTCTCTCAACAAGACAACAATAGCAACATGCAATGGTACTGCAGGAGGTCCAGAACCCATTCCTCAAGCACCTCTTCCACCACAGGACAAGAACAACTCTGTTGGTACCATAAGAAATTCAGAAATCAGGCACATGAGTGTACATCTCGTTGCATGTACACCAACACCTACCGACATCACACATTGGTTGCTTTTTCTGATTGCGAAACATCATCCCAATTCCTTTTCGTCAGTGACAGGAAGACAGGCTACAAATATCTAGTTGATACCATCTTGGATTTATGTATTTTTCCCCAGAGACTACTACATTGTTGTTGACCCCAATGTTGTTCTACCTGTTTGCTGCTGACAATTCATCAATCAAAACCAATGACACCTGGTGCATGCAACTGGAAGTGGGACTATGCCGAGGATTCATGTGGGACTTTACTGTCGCAGATGTCACTGAGCCTATCATCAGTGCTAAACTGTTAGTGCACTCCAACTTACTACCCGACAACAGGAACGAGTGGTTGGTTGATGGCGTCACCAGGCCATTAATTTCTGGGTTTTGCCGCTCCACAGCCAAGCACTCTGCCCAAGTCATACAAGCAGATTCTAGGAAGTATGCCTGCCTACTCAAATGTTTTCTGGCTGTGACGCGATTCCCAAGAGCACCCAAAGAGTTACCTCACGACATCTTACATTATATCAAGACCGCAAATGGTCCACTATTCTCTTGCCGCCATCAGTGTCTAGCATCTGACTGGCTAGCTATTGCAAGAAGCAGAATTTGATGTTATGTTGAGACAAGGGATCATACAACCATCTAGTAATCCTTGGTCTTTTCCCTTACACATCATACCTAGCAAAAGCGGTGCCTGGCACCTTTGTGGTGATTACCATGATCTCAAAGCCTGGACAGTATCAGATTGGTATCCTCTGCCTCTACTGTATGACTACAATTATCCACAAGGCACAATGATTTTTACTGTATTGGACTGAGCTAAGACATATACACAGGTACCAATTGCAGAGGAAGACATTCTGAAAATGGAAATTGTCACCCCTTTTGGCTTATTTGAAAGCAACTACATGACATTCAGCTTGAGTAACACCACACAAACTAGGCAGTGTTTCATCGACTCAGTACCATAAGGACTGTCATGCTGTTTCATGTATCTAGATGACATTTTAATTTTTTCGGTGACTGCAGACCAACACGAACATCATCAGTTACAAGTTTTAGAGTGGCTCAACAAAAATGGTGTAGTGTTAAATACAGCGAAATGTGTGTTTGAGCCATTGCAGATTGATTTTTTAGGACACAGAGTCTCATCTAAAGGCTTACTTCCCCTACAAGATAAAGTGGTAGCCATATTGCAGATTACCAACCATGCGTACAGCTCGTGGCTACGTCAGTTTCTTGGTATGCTCAGTTTCTACTGTCGACATCTGCCACACTCTGCAGAAATACAAGAACAACCATTCATTGCAGCACTGTCTGGTCTGAAAGTCAAGGAAACTTCACTGATTTAGTGGACGAATGACATGAATTGAGTCTTTGAAGTTGCAAAATGCAGCATAGCAGATGCAGTGATCTTCACTCATCCTGTATTAGATACTCCACTTACATTTGTAGTGGACATGGGCCAGACAGTGATCAGAGCCACGCTGCAACAATTACATGAAGGTGCGTGACAACCTTTGGCATTTTATTCACGCAAGCTGTCAGTATCTGAACATTCGTGGAGTTCATAAGATTGTGAACCCCTCACGATATATGAGGAATCAAAATATTTTTGACCTCAACTGGAAGCGAGAGAATTCACTGTCTTCACTGATTATAAGTCACAGCCTTATGTGTTCAGACAGAACAACAACAACAACTGTTCACCGCTCCAGCACAACCAACTATGTTTATTGCACAGTTCAGTAGTGATATCAGACATGTATCCGGACTTAACAATGTGGTAGCGGCTTGCCTGTCCCATCTTTCTACCATCTTTCTACCATTACGAACAACTTGAGCATAATAGACTTTACGGAACTCACCAAGGCACAAAAAACATATCAACAAATTTTCAACTTTCTCAGTGATCTAGCGGCAACAATTGAGTTAAAGTTAGTAGACATACCAGGTTCCGGCATATAGCTTTATTGCAATCCCTTCTATGGAAAACCAAGACCATATTTGCTGGCAGGGTTTTGTAAACCAGCTTTTGACAAATTACACAACTTAAGTCATCCTGGTGTCAGGGCAACAGTTCACCTTCCCTCACACAGATTTTTGTGGCTCAGAATGCAAAAAGACTGCCAAAAATGGGTATATACCAGCATAAAATGTCAACAGAGCAAGATTTATAATCATGTCCATGCACCAATTTGAAACTTTCCAGTGACCTATGTGAGATTCACAAATGTCCACATTGACTTCGTAGGCCCACTCCCTCCTTCCAATGGACAGAGATACATTCTAACAATGATTGATCACCTGACAAACTGGCACAGACAGCTCTTGTAGACAACATAACAGCAGAAACAATAGCTTCTGTGTTTACCTCCAACTGTATTTCTCATTTTGGCTGCCCAATACATGTTATACATATCGTGGCCACCAGTTCGAGTGGGAACTTTTCTCTCAATTAGCCAAGTTCTGTGGCACAGTGCACCATCGTACTACTAGTTACCATCCAGCCAGTAATGATTTAGTTGTACACGGGGATCACACACTCAAGGTGGAGATCATCTACATCTACATCCATACTCCGCAAGCCACCTGACAGTGTGTGGCGGAGGGTACCCTGAGTACCTCTATCGGTTCTTCCTTCTATTCCAGTCTCGTATTGTATGTGGAAAGAAGGATTGTCGGTATGCTTCTGTGTGGGCTCTAATCTCTCTGATTTTATCCTCATGGTCTCTTCGCAAGATATACATAGGAGGGAGCAATATACTGCTTGACTCTTCGGTGAAGGTATGTTCTCGAAACTTTAACAAAAGCCTGTACCGAGCTGCTGAGCGTCTCTCCTGCAGAGTCTTCCACTGGAGTTTATCTATCATCTCCGTAACACTTTCGCGATTACTAAATGATCCTGTAACGAAGCGCGCTGCTCTCCGTTCGATCATCTCTATCTCTTCTATCAACCCTATCTGATACTGATCCCACACTGCTGAGCAGTATTCAAGCAGTGGGCAAACAAGCATACCGTAACCTACTTCCTTTGTTTTCGGATTGCATTTCATTAGGATTCTTCCAATGAATCTCAGTATGGCATCTGCTTTACCGACGATCAACTTTATATGATCATTCCATTTTAAATCACTCCTAATGCGTATTCCCAGATAATTTGTGGAATTAACTACTTCCAGTTGCTGACCTGCTATTTTGTACCTAATTGATGAGGGAACTATCTTTCTATGTATTCACAGCACATTACACTTGTCTACATTGAGATTCAATTGCCATTCCGTGCACCATGCGTCAATTCGCTGCAGATCCTCCTGCATTGCAGTACAATTTTCCATTGTTGCAACCTCTCGATACACCACAGCATCATCTGCAAAAAGCCTCAGTGAACTTCCGATGTCATCCACCAGGTCATTTATGTATATTGTGAATAGCAGCGGTCCTATGACACTCCCCTGCGGTACACCTGAAATCACTCTTACTTCGGAAGACTTCTCTCCATTGAGAATGACATTCTGCGTTCTGTTATCTAGGAATTCCTCAATCCCATCACACAATTGGTCTGATAGTCCGTATGCTCTTACTGTGTTCATTAAACGACTGTGGGGAACTGTGTCAAACGCCATGCGGAAGTCAAGAAACACGGCATCTACCTGTGAACCCGTGTCTATGGCCCTCTGAGTCTCGTGAACGAATAGCGCGAGCTGGGTTTCACACGACCGTCTTTTTCGACACCCATACTGATTCCTACAGAGTAGATTTCGTCTCCAGAAAAGACATTATACTCGAACATAATACGTGTTCCAAAATTCTACAACTGATTGACGTTAGAGATATAGGTCTATAGTTCTGCACATCTGTTCGACGTCCCTTCTTGAAAACAGGGATGACCTGTGCCCTTTTCCAATCCTTTGGAACGCTTCTCTCTTCTAGAGACCTACGGTACACCGCTGCAAGAAGGGGGGCAAGTTCCTTCACGTACTCTGTGTAAAATCGAACTGGTATCCCATCAGCACCAGCAGCCTTTCCTCTTTTGAGCGATTTTAATTGTTTCTCTATCCCTCTGTTGTCTATTTCGACAACTACTATTTTGTCAACTGTGCGACAATCTAGAGAAGGAAGTACAGTGCGGTCTTCCTCTGTGAAACAGCTTTGGAAGAAGACATTTAGTATTTCGGCCTTTAGTGTGTCATCCTCTGTTTCAGTACCATTTTGGTCACAGAGTGTCTGGACATTTTGTTTTGATCCACCTACCGCTTTGCATAGGACCAAAATTTCTTAGGATTTTCTGCCAAGTCAGTACATAGAACTTTACTTTCGAATTCATTGAACGCCTCTCGCATAGCCCTCCTCACGCTACATTTCGCTTAGCATAATTTTTGTTTGTCTGCAAGGCTTTGGCTATGTTTATGTTTGCTGTGAAGTTCCCTTTGCTTCCACAGCAGTTTTCTAACTCGGTTGTTGTACCACGGTGCCTCTTTTCCATCTCTTAAGATCTTGCTTGGCACATACTCATCTAACGCATATTGTACGATGATTTTGAACTTTGTCCACTGATCCTCAACACTATCTGTACTTGAGACAAAACTTTTATGTTGAGCCAGTACTTAGTAATCTGCTTTTTGTCACTTTTGCTAAACAGAAAAATCTTCCTACCTTTTTTAATATTTCTATTTACGGCTGAAATCATTGATGCAGTAACCGCTTTATGATAGCTGATTCCCTGTTTTGCATTAACTGATTCAAATAGTTCGGGTCTGTTTGTCACCAGAAGGTCTAATATGTTATCGCCACGAGTCGGTCCTCTGTTTAACTGCTCAAGGTAGTTTTCAGATAAAGCACTTAAAAATATTTCACTGGATTCTTTGTCCCGGCAAATTAAAATCTCCACCCAGAGCTATAACATGGTGGGGAAATCTACTCGAAATATTTTCCAAATTATTCTTCAGGTGCTGAGCCACAGCAGCTGCTGAGCCCGGGGGCCTATAGAGACATCCAATTACCATGTCTGAGCCTGCTTTAACCATGACCTTCACCCAAATCATTTCACATTTCACAATCATGTACTATGGATCAGACTGGACTACTGCATTACCAATGATTTTACTGGGTCTCTGGACAAATGTACAAACCCATCTCAGATGCTTTACCTGCAGAACTAGTATACAGCGAGACACTGCACCTTCCTGGAGAATTCCTCAAAGCACCACTGTCACAGACACTTGGTCAGGATCACAACAACTTTATAGTTAAGCTCAGGGTCTACTTTGCTCATCTTGCCCTCTCCAAGTTTCACAACATGACATTCCTGCTACCTACACTCATTGTGGCTTAGTGTCCTGCACACATATCATTCTCTTAACAGACGGCGTCAGACCCGCACTATAACTGCCCTACACTGGCCCACACAAGGTGTCACAATGAGGAGAACACACCTTTGGAATACTGCTAAATGTAAAGTCGTCTACAGTGTGAACTGATAAGTGAAACCAGCTTATTTTCCACACAAGGATCCCACTTACAACCGTTGATGACCACAACTGCTGCTCAAGCACTTGAACTGCTTGCATCTGTCACATAATCACCTCCAGCTGTTGCCGAACTACCTCAAGCTGTTGCAGAACCGCCTCTGATGGTCACAGAACCGCTTCTTACTGATGCAGTACCACCATCACCTCACACAATGAGATTGGGATGGCATGTGTACTTCCCTGTGCATTACCTGCATGATTCTCTGCTTCCACCAGTTTGGCTGCTGAAGTGACAAAGTTCACTTCCTGTGTGTACAGTGAAGTGTTGCATGTGTTGTGCATGAGTGTGGTTTTGTTTATGTCATGGCTGTTATTAGGCTTTCTGTGTCAGTCACCAGGAGCACTGCAATCGTAGTTGAATGTTTCACAGCTGCCATAGAGCATAAATATTGTTTCAAGACATTATAGTTCTGTTGTTATATTATTTTTCCTGTGTAGTTTTGCCTGGTAAAAGTAACATTTTTCTCAGAGATACATTTATCTATGTAAGACTGTGTATTTATCAGATCTGTATTCGCTAAGTCTTGAGTGCAGCTTCACTCCTTTGGCGGACACTCATAAAGTTTTGTTCTGCAAGTCCACAGTGTTATCTTCTTGTGCGCTCAGGCTATTAACAAATTGGTCATCATTGATATATCAGTAACAAGCAAAATTAGTTATGATATTTTTTTTTAAATTAAATATTGCTTTCTCATCCAGTAGATACCTGTGAGTGCTATACATTACTTTTCTTGTTTGTCTTTGTATTACAGAAACAAATAATTTCCACACATCAGTTCTACCTGCTAAGTTCTCCCATCATGTCCTCAAAAGTATGAAATGGGAACTTAGAAACAAAATCAGTTGTCTTTTTGTCTTCCCCTTCCCATATTTGCCTGACAACTGCTTTACATGTACAAGGGCAGATAAAATATAAACAGGATTTTATTTTTTTGTTTAAATTCATTTATTGAAAAACTAAGGCAGTTATAATTTATTTTTCCACATAGTTTTCTGCTTTGGAAACGTATTTGTCCCAGTGTATGGGTAGCTTTTTTATGCCCTCATAATATAAGAACTTGGTCATGTCACCAGCCAGTTGTGCACGAAGTCTTCCACACTCTCATCATCTTCAAATCGTTGCCTTCCTAGAGCTTCTTTAAGCAGTTTGAATAAATGGAAATCACAGGGAAATAAGTGTGGGCTGTAATAAGGATGATCAAGTGTAGTCCAGTACATTTCCTGTAGCTTGGAGACAGTTAGAGCTGCAGTATAGGGTCGGGCATTGTCATGGAGGAGGATGACCTGTTGAATCGATTGGTCTTGTCGTTTGCGGGGCTATGCAACTATCGCCTTGTTCAGCAGTTCGAAGCAGTAAGCAGCATTGATATGCATTGCTCATGCAAAAAATCAATCAGCGAAATGCCTTGCTGATTGAAAAAAATTGTTGAAAGAACCTTGCCAGCTGACAGCCGAGTCTTGGCTTTCACTGGTGCTGCCTGCCCTTTCCTTCGCCACTCGTTATTGGCTTGTTTGGATTCTGGAGTGTAGTGGTGAACCCATGTTTCATCGCAGATGACAATCTGACTAAAAAATGCATCACTTTCTTCCGCCAACCTTGCTGTAAGCCTCTGACAGACCTCCAAATGTCTCAACTAGAGATTTTCAGTCAAAAGTTTGGGTACCCATCTGGAACACACTTTACAGAACTGTAGGTTGTTTGTGATGATTGCTTGACAGCTCTCATAACTGATTCTGACTTTTTGTGCAATTTCTGATTCTATCGCCTGTTGATTATCATCAGTAATGTCTTTAACTGCACGAATGTTCTTGTCTGTAATGCTGGTCCTAGGACAGCAGTCGTGTTGCTGATTTTCCACATGTTCTTGCCCTTCCTTGAATGTTTAGTGCCAGGCAAACACACGCGTCCTTGATAATGTTTTATAACCAAACTGTGCAGTCAATCTTTGGCAAATTTCTGGTGCTGTAACTCCTTCATGAGCAAAAAATTTCATAATTATGCATTTAGTAATGGAGTGGTGCACCTGTTGATAAGACATCATAAGCATTACTGATGAAACGGTGGGAAATAACTAACAATGTGATCCCCTCACTTCTGTCAGTCCCGCCTAAGCATAGCAGAAGCATGGGGCCAGTCCTACCAATTGTTGATGTTCAGGAACAAAAATCCCATTTATATGTGATCCCCCCTCGTAAATATATTTGAAAGGTGAAAGAACAAAACAGGACACTCATTGTCAGTATATGAATACATCCAGCAAAATCCATAAGAGGTTACTGCTAATATAAAATACGTAAACTGTAAAAAAATTATTCAAGCAGAAACTTACTGAATTTTGTTTTCTCTTTTATCTTCTGAAATAAGGTGCTAATGCTTTTTTAATTAAGATTTTGACATCACTCACATCTCTCTCTCTCTCTCTCTCTCTCTCTCTCTCTCTCTGTGTGTGTGTGTGCGTGTGTGTGTGTGTGTGTGTGTGTGTGTGTGTGTGTGTGTGTAAACTTATCCTAGTTGTGTGTTTAGTAGGTAAAATTTTAGAATACATTTGTAAATCTGCAGTGAAGGCTATGATCATTGGAACACACAGTCAGTCATTGTTTAATGCTACATTTGAAACTACCAACAATTTCTTGTTGTTTCATCTCATCCATGTCCGTGCTCCTTAAATGTCTCCCATTTTGAAATATTTCCAGCTTTATCTGCATTTTGTAATTAATAAATTCTGGCCAACAAAGTTAATCACATTATAAAAATGTAAAGGTTTGTGACACTTGTTTCATCAAACTCTTATACTGGTTTAGTACACTCATCTTTCTCTCTCTCTCTCAAGTTTTTGCTTTTTTGTGATTTGAAACACAGATTAAGATTTACTATGTAGATAAAAAATCTACTCACCAAGCGGCGGCAGAACACACACATAAAAGAAGGTCGTAACTAGGCAAGCTTTCGGAGCCAGTGGCTCCTTCTTCAGGCAGAAGAGTTGAAGGGGGTGGAAGAGGGGTGAAGGAAAATGACTGGCGAGATCTAGGAAAAGGGGTGATATTTTTGTACATATTCACAATATGCAACCAAATTGTACACTTAAACTCTGAAATATGTTTGTTAATTTTGCTTTTTAAAGTAGTTGTATTTTGTTCAAATGGATAAAGTGTAATATCATACCAAAGTAAAATTATTTGTTTAAAATTTTTTTTATAAACAACGGAAATTCATCTGAAGGTGTGCTTCAGCAGTCTCAGCAGTTAAGGAATGGGTAACAGAATTAAAACATCATTGTAGTTCCAGAATGAAATTTTCACTCTGCAGTGGTGTGTGCCTTAATCTGCCAGGAAGCTTCATGATTGTACTTCTCATGAAAAGTACCTGAGTTAAGTGTGCACTGTAATGTAACAGACTAAAACTCATTTATTGTACTGTACTGTATTGTCTGACCAATGAAGTATACAAAAAACTGTGTGATGTTGTTTATATTACTATTATGTGACAACATTTCACACTTATAAGTAGAATTCGTCATCATAAAAGTCACAATTTTTTAACGTTTTGTAATAGGGTATTTATGATGTTTTGACTGGCTCAAGTACTGGCAAGATTTTTGTGGTGAAGTTGTTTTCATGTAAAATTAACAAATATAAAGTTTTGGAAAGAGTCCTTAGTAATGTTGAGCCTGATTACTGTTTACTGATTGTAAACAGTCCTGTAGATAATGAAGTTTAAAAAAATTAAATGCAGTACATAATATGACTATAGCATTGAAACCTCTGCTGATCGTAGTAATAAATGTAATTGTCCACTGTAGCTGTAATTTGCGTATTTGTGTGATAACTGTTAAAGAGATGTATTCTACAAAATGTTGCATAAAAAGCAAATCTTGTTTAACTTTACTTGTTAAGAGTCAGTTCCTTTTTTAACACCATAAAGTCACTGTTGAATATTTGTGAATACATCATTTTTCATCATAAGATAATTATTTTAATAATACACTTCTAATTATAATTTTATGTAACATCAACTGTACTTGCACAGTTCAGATCAGTTAAATCAGTGAGTGGTAGCTGAAGTTATAATATGGTAGTATTTGTACCAGTTAATTTGTAAAATCAAGACTTGAAATTGGAATAATTTCATAAATGGAATCAAGGTTTGTCAACATTTGTAAATGAATCCACTGCATCTGAAGAAAACAAATGGATAGTCTTACACAAAAGTAGTCGGCCTATTAATTTTCATCAATGAACCCAGGGACTCTTTATTCAGCATCAAAGTTAAATATACACATTATCCTATTCTAACTACTAGCCAATCAAATATTGAATCTTGGTGAAACATACTGGGTTAATGTCCCAACAGTATCATATGCAAAGTAAAAATACTTTTGCAAAAAGTAAATAATAACTTTGCACTAAAACAATTGGTTAGTGACACTAGAATACCCAACCTGAAGCCGTAGATGAATGAATCAAGAAAGCGGGCAGTGTGACATTAGATGATTGGCAATTGGAATAGCTGATACTGTAGGAATATCAGAAGAAAGAGTATGGTGCATTTTACATTGTGAATTTAGTATGGAAGAGCTTTGTGCAACATGAGTGATTTGGTGAATACTGAACAAAAGCAAACACAGAAATAAATTGTCTAGCAGTACTGAGACAATTTTAAAAAGGATTGACTAATTTTGTGCACACACTATTTCATACAAGCAATGAAATAGCAATCAGAGCAGTGGGTGAAAGCTGGTAGCCTGTCACCAAAAAAGATAAATTTGTTTTCATCTGCGGGAAAAATTTTAACCAGGGCTTTCTGGAATGCTGAGGGGACTCTTCTTATTCATTATTTTTCAGGGGGTTATTCATTATTTTTCAGGGGGTTAAAGAAAAATTACAAATACTCCATGGTTCTTTTGTACATGCTAAATAAAAAAATATATGAAAACAGGCCCTACATTGCAAAGTAAAAAATAAACCTTGCTTGGAAGGTTGCACCTATCCATGAAGGTGCTGTAACAATGGTAAAACTGAGGGATTCAAGAAGGAAAGCGTGGAATAACCCCTGTGTGCACTATGTTTGGCAGCCTGTTACTTCCACTTATTCCCACATGTAAAAAAGCTTTTTGCTAAAAATTGTTAGAATGTTATTGGGTCATAGATGTGATTCGTTTTTACCTTTACTCTTCTTCCTCCTTTTTTGTGTTTTTCTAGAATTACTCTTCAGGGAGAGAAATACTTTAGACAGCAAAGATAAACTTCAAAGAGGATTACAGAAAATAAATGTATTTGTGACCTAAACAACCTTTCCATCAGAGTCTGACAGAGAAAATTTCACCTTGCCCTCATATTTGCGGTGTATAATACAAATCTCATTAACACATTAATCATAACTCTGATTTAAACTGATAAGCCAGAACATTATGATCACCAACCTACTATTGATATAAACCTGTCCTGGCAATAGCAGAGTCACCTGATGAGGAATGACTGCTAGTCACACACATGCATGGTGCAGGTTGTATCAGTGAGCGTGCTGTCCATGTGTAGAATGGGGAAGGTGCACGATCTATCTGAGTTTGACCGAGGGCATATTGTGGTGGCTCAGAGGCTCGGCAAGAGCATTTTGGAAAGTGCATGACTTTGGTGATCAAGGAGTGCTGTGGTGAGTGTCTTTGTGTGCTGTGGTGAGTGTCTTCAACACGTGGTGAAACCGAGGACAACCACCCCTCATCACAGATGTCGGATGTCGTAGGTTGAGCGGACTGGTAAAACAGAATAGGCAGTGAACTGTGGCACAACTAACATCAGACTTTAATGCTGAGCAGAGTACAAGTGTGTTTGAACACACAGTGCACCGAACATCCTAAAGCTGAGCATTCATGGGTAATGACCCATGCATATGCCAATATTAACATCATGATATTGATAACTATGACTGAAATGGGCACATGACCTTTGGCACTGGATGTTATTGCAGTGGCAGAGCATTGTATGATCTGATGAATCCCTCTCAATACCTACTTCATCACACTGATAGGAGGGCACAAATCCATCATCTTCCAGGGATACAGCTCCTTGACATCTGTACTGCATCACAGAGACAAGCTGGCACTGGCTCCATTATGCTCTGGAGAACTTTCACGTGGGCATGCATGGGTCCACTGGTGCTCATGCAAGGCACTATGATGGCCAAGGGGTATTGTTCACTGGCTGCAGACCATGTATTCCCCTTCATGACAATCATGTTTCACAATGACAGTGGTATTTTTCAACAAGATAATGTGCTATATCACAAGGTCAGGAATATGATGGAATAGTTTGAGGAACACAGTGGTGAATTCCAACTGATGTGCTGGATCACCAACTCACCAGATCTGAGCCCATTCGAACACATCTGAGATGTGATTGAAAGTTGCATCAGAGCTCATTGCCACCCTTTCCAGAATTTATGGGAATTAGGTTACTTGTATGTGCAGATGTGCTGCCAGCTCCCTCCAGCAACCTACAAAGGCCTCATGGCTTCCATGCCATAACGCATTGCCAATGTTATCCATACCAAAGCTGGACATACTGTTTATTAGGTGGGAGGTTATAATGTTCTGGCTGATCTGTGTATTGCATCAGTACAAATCTCAATACATGGTACATTAATAAGCATTTGAGAGTTTCAGAGCACATGTGGTGTAACTCCACTTTTCATTGAAAGCAAGTTACAGAGATATTCGTAAACAGAGAGACATCTACAGTTCAGAGCTATAAATACATATCTCTGAGGTTTTATCATTTGTGCAGAGAGTGCAGCACTGTGTGTGTGCTTTAACTGTTTCATGCCTTTGTTCAGAGCACAACCTATGTCCATGTGCATTAGAAGAAGATGGAATGTGAAGGTTCTTGTAGTGACCATATTATGGAGTATTGTTCAGAATATCCACCAGACAGTGAGGAAAATGTTCCTATGAATGATACTATGACATGTTATCCCCACACCAATAATAATTAATAATAATATATATCTAGCCAAAAAGTAAGATACTGTTTCTAACGTAACATGTCAAAGAGTGCTGCATTTTACCATTACATATACACCTGAACACAAGTGCAGTTTATAATAATTTCATATTGTGTGTACTATGAACATACAATAACTGCATTGTAGCACAGAACTACAGTATTTGACGTAATTTTATTTATCATACTTTTAGATTCTGAGGAAGTGCACAGGGGACATAAAATGACACGAACTCCCAATACACGGAAATGGAACATCTGTAAAAATAACAGGAACAGCAGGCAATTGTATATATCTCATAGTGGAAACAACGTCCCAGAAAAAATATTTGAGGACAAGGAGTGCAACTCCAGGATGGAATGTAATGCAAAAATTGAGACAAGTAATAGGAAAGAAATATTCAAAAATTTCTGGAAATTTGCAGACTACTCCAGACAGAAAGTGTATATTCGGGGTCTCATTCAGTCCAACTCAGTGCAAAGAAAATTCTTGAAGGATGGATCTTGTTCTCCAAAAGCAGTCATGTACAAATACTTTCTTAGGGTAGGAACTAATAGTATATAGGTGTGCAAAAAGTACTTCTTACATACACTGCAAATAAATGAAGGGAGATTATACAGGTGTCTAGGAAAGAAGGGGAGGAATTGTTTGCTGTCACTGATTCACAAGGAAGAAAAACACCTGGAAAAAAAATAGACAACAGCAGTGTTCAAGAATATATCAAGTTGTTTCCATCTTACCAGAGGCATTATACCACAAAGGATAATCCTGATCAATGATCCCAGAATGAGATTTTCACTCTGCAGTGGAGTGTGCGCTGATATGCAACTTCCTGGCAGATTAAAACTGTGTGCCCGACCGAGACTCGAACTCGGGACCTTTGCCTTTCGCGGGCAAGTGCTCTACCAACTGAGCTACCGAAGCACGACTCACGCCCGGTACTCACAGCTTTACTTCTGCCAGTATCCGTCTCCTACCTTCCAAACTTTACAGAAGCTCTCCTGCGAACCTTGCAGAACTAGCACTCCTGAAAGAAAGGATATTGCGGAGACATGGCTTAGCCACAGCCTGGGGGATGTGGCTAAGCCATGTCTCCGCAATATCCTTTCTTTCAGGAGTCCTAGTTCTGCAAGGTTCGCAGGAGAGCTTTTGTAAAGTTTGGAAGGTAGGAGACGGATACTGGCAGAAGTAAAGCTGTGAGTACCGGGCATGAGTCGTGCTTCGGTAGCTCAGTTGGTAGAGCACTTGCCCGCGAAAGGCAAAGGTCCCGAGTTGGAGTTTCGGTCGGGCACACAGTTTTAATCTGCCAGGAAGTTTCATATCAGCGCACACTCCGCTGCAGAGTGAAAATCTCATTTTGGAAAGATCCCCCAGGCTGTGGCTAAGCCATGTCTCCGCAATATCCTTTCTTTCAGGAGTGGTAGTTCTGCAAGGTTTGCAGGAGAGCTTCTGTAAAGTTTGGAAGGTAGGAGACGGATACTGGCAGAAGTAAAGCTGTGAGTACCGGGCGTGAGTCGTGCTTCGGTAGCTCAGTTGGTAGAGCACTTGCCCGCGAAAGGCAAAGGTCCCGAGTTCGAGTCTCGGTCGGGCACACAGTTTTAATCTGCCAGGAAGCTTCTGATCAATGATATCTCAGCCAAGACCTCACAGTGAGAAAAATGTATGAACACTATATTCAATGATGTAGGAACACTGGCAAAGAACTGGCTAAAGCATAATATTACTATCATGTTTTCAATTCAAAATTAAATTTACACTTCACCCCTCCATCCAAAGATACTTGTAAAATGTGCAATGAACTACAGTTGAAGATTGCAACAGAGGATGATGTACAAAAGAGACATAGGCTGCAAAATGAGGAAAACTGACACAGGCTGAAGAAGCTGATGAAACAAGACAGAAATGCAGTATCTAGTGACCACTATGTGTTTACATTTGACTTACAAAAGACACTGCCCTTTCCAAAACTGCAGATGTCTGTTGCCTACTATAAGAGAAATTTATATGTGTATAATCTGGGACGCCATTCTTAGATGACGGAAACAAATACATGTACATGTGGGATGAAACAGAAGGAGATCGGGGTTCCCAAGATGTTGTGTCCTGCATTGTGAAATACCTAAAGGAATATGCAAAGACATACAAAGTAATTACTGCATATTCTGATTCATGTACAGGGCAGAGCCATAATTGTAACGTGTGTTTCCTTGATGAAATTAGTGCAAGACCCAGATATGAAAGTGGAAGTAATAAACCACAAATTTACGATAACTGGCCATAGCTACCTGCCTAATGATGCAAACTTTGGTCTGATTGTATTAGCCAGTCACAAAAACAATATATTTACTCAGGTGGTGATTTGGTAGATATAATCCCGGGTGTAAAAAGAAAAAGACTTTCATTGTTCACATAATGAAGAACGATGACTTTGTGTCAACGAAGGAGCTACTAGACAGCCCCGTGATCAGGAAAAGGGCTACAGATGGGCATCCATTAAACAGGCTACAAGTCAGATGAATGCAATTTGAATGGGCAGTGCCATTTTCTATGGCGTTTAAATCAAGTTTCTGTCAAAGTGAAGAATTTCATGAGGTAGATTTTCGTAAGCACATGTTAGGCAGAGCTCTTCAAAGCCTTGCATCAGTGACACAAGGAAGACTTTACAAGACCAGGCAGTCTGTGACAACTGACAAGAAGAAGGATATTATGAGAAGGAAAGTTACTACTCACCATATAGCGGAGATGCTAAGTCACAGATAGGTACAACAAAAGAACCCTCACAATTAAAGCTCTACGTCAACAATAGACACATACACACACACACACACACACACACACACACACACACACACACACACACACACATGACTGCAGTCTCAGGCAACTGAAACCGCACTATCCAATTGGTTGAGACTGCAGTCATGTGCGTGAATTGTGTTTGCGTGAGGGTGAGCTGTGTTTGCGCGTGCGCGTGCGTGTGCATGTTTGTGTGTGTGTGTGTCTATTGTTGATTAAGGCCAAAGGCTTAAAGCTTTAATTGTGAGAGTCTTTTTGTTGTGCCTATCTGCAATTCGGCATCTACGCTATATGGTGAGTAGTAACTTTCCTTCTCCTAATTTTGTTACGTTCCATCCTGGATTTGCCATTATTTACAGAAGAAGGATATGCTTGATCTTCTAAAATTTTTTCCTCCTGTGTATCATGCATTATTCAAGAACTTGCCTATGAAGGTGTCTACTCAATGTTCAGACACCCAAGATCAGATTTTGGATGAGGAAAACGACAAGCCTGTATTTACACAATGTACTTGAAGTTACAGTGGATGACTGATAAGTGTTCAGTGCACAAACTAAGTAACTCCTTCCATTTTTGTTTAACAAGTCACTTCCTATGCACTTCCTGTATGACATTATGTTTTGTTGATATATTTAGAGAGACTTTAGTGATATTATCCAGTATTCATCAATACAAATAAATCATTAACATTAATAATTGTTTATACACTTCTTAATGAATGCTCCTCTTACTCAGAGCTATATTGTGTCCTGAACCCCTCATTTCACTGGCAGTTGTTCAGTATTTGATACTTTATCTTAAAGCCTCTCTCACTGCTGAGATAATCATTGAGTATGACACTGTCACTTCTGAAGATCACATACAGTGGCCCTGGGGATATTGCTGAAACATAAAATACATCATTTTACTTCCCATATCATTATGATACCTGATCATTGAGGAACAGGCATTACCATTGTTCCATACTTTAAGACTTAATGTCACATTCAGGGTAAGAAATTAGACTTCAGTAGTAGTTTGGAAGTTACTTGTGCAACTAAACCAACTTAAAAATATATATATATATATATAGTTATACTGTGAACAAACGCTGTAATGGAAATTTGTGATAAACTCCTAACATTGAAAAGACACTGTAGAAACCTCATATGCAGCCTACTATTGGTAAAGACCTGCATGGAATATAGACAGTGGAATAAAAAAGGAAACCTACTCACCAGTATTATGAAAAGGATAGATTGTTACTCACCATATAGAGGAGATGTTGAGTTGTAGACAGACACAGTGAAAAGACTGCTACACATTTAAGCTCTTAGTCAAAATGCCTTCTTCTGGAGTAGAAAATACACACATATTCACACGAACACAGCTCACACACACTGGACCACTGTCTCTGGCCACTGAGGCCAGACTGTGTACTGCAACTTTACCTGATGGGAGAAGCAATCTGTGGGTGGTAATGATAAGGGGGGGGGGGGGCTGGAGTGGAGGGATAGCAGGGTAAGGCTAGGAGAAGGTGTAGTGCTGCTTGTGGGAGTGTGCAGGGATATGGTGGGAACAGCTTAGAGCTGCTATGTGCAGTCAGTATGTTTGACAGGGAGAGGGTGAAGGGAGTGGAAAACAATAGAAACAGAGAAGGAGATAAGACTATTGTTGGAGGAACAGATGACTGTGTATTACTGGAGTGGGAGCAGCGAAGGGGATGTGTTGGTGAAAGACAGGGACTAGTGATGGTTGAGGCCAGGGGTACTATAAGAACATAGGATGTATTTCAAGGAGAGTTCTCAGCTGTGTAATTTGGAAATGCTGGTGCTGATAGGAAGGGTCCAGATGATGCTGGCTGTGAATCAGTCATTGAAGTGAAGTATGAGGGTGGTTTGAAAAGTCTTGGGAATGGAATAGAGAAAAAGTACTTACATCACTGAAACTTTTTTTACTTATCAATGTAGTCTCCTTGTAGATTAATGCATTTGGTCCAATGATGTTCCAGTGTCTTGATCCCATCTCGAAAATGAGTTTTCTCCAGGCTTGCAAAATAGTTGTCAACTCCTGCTATCAATTCTTCATTGGAACTGAATTTTCATTCACCAAGAAAAATTTTGAGTTTTGGGAAGAGATGGAACTCTTGATGGAGCCATGTCAGCTGAATAAGGTAGGTGTGGCAACAATTCATACCTTAGTTCGGGTAATTTTGCCATGGCGATGGCATGTTTTTGATCCAGTGTCAACAGTCGCGATACCCATCTTGCAGATAATTTTTTTCATTTTTAATTCTTCAGTTAAAATGTGGTATACTCTTTTAGATGACATCTGACAAGCATGAGCAATTTCACACACTTTTATTGGTGATCCTCCATGACCATTTTGTGCACTTTTGCAATGATTTCTGGAGTAGTGACACATCTTGGTCGACCACTGCGCAGATCACCATCTAAGCTTTCCCGACTAAATTTAAATTCATTTATCCACTTGGCAACAGTTGCATATGAAGAAGCAGAGTCTCCCAGTGTATTCTGCAAATCGGCACGAATGTCATTTGCTTTCATATCTTTCTTTATGAAGCACTAAATCACTGCTCGAATCTCGATGTTTCCCATCTTCGCAAATCACTACGCGGAAACAACAACAGAGCCATGTCACCACCACAGCTCTCTTCCAAGAGCACTGACGTGGCACATGTTTACAGGCAACAGTCCAATGAATATATTGTGAACAAATCGTTGCGCTAGCACTGACCTCTCGTGCTGATTCTGAGGACTTTGTACATTGTGCTGGGCTGCTTGCTCAGCAACTGAGTGGCACAACTGTCTCTTGATCACATTTTGTTAGCGGCCATTTATGTGGACAGACAGTATGTTGGTTGTCATGACCATGCAGAAAGGATGAAAATGGTTGCAACTTTATTTTATAGATCATATGACTGCTTTCACAGGTAGCCCTGCATTTGACAAGATAGGAGATGATTGTGACTGGACTGGAGCAGGTGATGGTGTTGTCTTTTCTATGTGGTGAGTAGCAATCAGTCCTTTTCATAATGTTGATTTTATTCCAACCTGGACTTTCCACTGATTGACTGTAGGCATGTAAACAAGAAACCAAATTCTGTATCTCAGATTTGAAACTTGCCTTCTTCCATAAATACACATCTAAAACAAATGTTTTAATAATACACTCCTGGAAATGGAAAAAAGAACATATTGACACCGGTGTGTCAGACCCACCATACTTGCTCCGGACACTGTGAGAGGGCTGTACAAGCAATGATCACACACACGGCACAGCGGACACACCAGGAACCGCGGTGTTGGCCGTCGAATGGCGCTAGCTGCGCAGCATTTGTGCACCGCTGCCGTCAGTGTCAGCCAGTTTGCCGTGGCATACGGAACTCCATCGCAGTCTTTAACACTGGTAGCATGCCACGACAGCGTGGACGTGAACCGTATGTGCAGTTGACGGACTTTGAGCGAGGGCATATAGTGGGCATGCGGGAGGCCGGGTGGACGTACCGCCGAATTGCTCAACATGTGGGGCGTGAGGTCTCCACAGTACATCGATGTTGTCGCCAGTGGTCGGCGGAAGGTGCACGTGCCCGTCGACCTGGGACCGGACCGCAGCAACGCATGGATACACGCCAAGACCGTAGGATCCTACGCAGTGCCGTAGGGGACCGCACCGCCACTTCCCAGCAAATTAGGGACACTGTTGCTCCTGGGGTATCGGCGAGGACCATTCGCAACCGTCTCCATGAAGCTGGGCTACGGTCCCGCACACCGTTAGGCCGTCTTCCGCTCATGCCCCAACATCGTGCAGCCCACCTCCAGTGGTGTCGCGACAGGCGTGAATGGAGTGACGAATGGAGACGTGTCGTCTTCAGTGATGAGAGTCGCTTCTGCCTTGGTGCCAATAATGGTCGTATGCGTGTTTGGCGCCGTGCAGGTGAATGCCACAATCAGGACTGCATACGACCGAGGCACACAGGGCCAAGACCCGGCATCATGGTGTGGGGAGCGATCTCCTACACTGGCCGTACACCTCTGGTGATCGTCGATGGGACACTGAATACTGCACAGCACATCCAAATCATCATCGATACCATTGTTCTACCATTCCTAGACCGGCAAGGGAACTTGCTGTTCGAACAGGACAATGCACGTCCGCATGTATCCCGTGCCACCCAACGTGCTCTAGAAGGTGTAAGTCAACTACCCTGGCCAGCAAGATCTCCGAATCTGTCCCCCATTGAGCATGTTTGGGACTGGATGAAGCGTCATCTTACGCGGTCTGCATGTCCAGCACGAACGCTAGTCCAACTGAGGCGCCAGGTGGAAATTGCATGGCAAGCCGTTCCACAGGACTACATCCAGCATCTCTACGATCGTCTCCATGGGAGAATAGCAGCCTGCATTGCTGCGAAAGGTGGATATACACTGTACTAGTGGCGACATTGTGCATGCTCTCTTGCCTGTGTCTATGTGCCTGTGGTTCTGTCAGTGTGATCATGTGATGTATCTGACCCCAGGAATGTGTCAATAAAGTTTCCCCTTCCTGGGACAATGAATTCACGGTGTTCTTATTTCAATTTCCAGGAGTGTATGTATCAAAAGGAATATCACTTGATAAAACTACAAAATTACAAAGAGCCAAATAGTTGTCCATTATCTGCCTTCACAATATGAAACTTCATTTCCATCAGTAGACTTATTTGTAATCTTTGTTTCCCCTCATCCTCAAAACAGTTTTTGTCCCCCTCATCCTGAAATCTGTGTGACGTTCTTCTTAACCTTCCCCCATTGTATTCCTGTCTCCTCCCCAAGGAAAATTATTAGCTTCAAATGCTAGTGTACTTTTATATGAATCTATCAGCTGTACTGGTATTTCACCTACTGAATGTAAGTACTGAGACAGCAAATCTGTCTCTCAGTTTCATATTGAAAAAATGTGTTGAAGTTTTTATTTTCTTAGTTATTAGCTGGACTTAGTCCATTGAACCTTAGACCACAGCATGCTGAGTTCAGCTATAGACACCTAACAGAAGTTGCTATCACCACTACCACATATAGGGTTGAAGTTGCAGCTGTGCCCCAAGATCAGCCAACATGTGAACCCCATACAGCTCACAAGGTATGAGCTAGGCTAGCCATCCTGACACATCTTGGCCCACATGACCCATAAGAAAGGTAATGAACACAATTTACAACTATGGTCCTTTTTACTTTAGGAGAGAATCCACTGGTTATATGACTTCAATCTGGATTTTCGACAGTCCAAGTGAGTGCTGCTACTTCATACTGAAGTGAGACCATTTTTACTCTTATGACATCAGTCTCATTGTTTATTTGATCTAATTTTTAAATAATTCCTGAAATGCAATTAGGGCTCATTTTCTCTGGTATCACATATTGCTACTATTGTTTAATGTGTTGTTAACAATGACAGAAATAGAAATGGAAAAATAGCTCCTGTGGAGAAGACTGGAGGAAAAGAGTTAACCATTTCATGGTTGAAGAACTCATCCTTATGTGTCATTTTGGGAAACAAGAGAAATATACATCAAAATTAGTGGAGAATAGTGTGAGACATCTTCTCACAAATGTGTTTCAGTTTCTTAATTGTTTCAATATCTCACTCAAGGTGCAGCAGTATGAATAAAGGTAAAGAGACATACAGGGTATTACAAAAAGGTATGACCAAACTTTCAGGAAACATTCCTCACACACAAAGAAAGAAAATATGTTATGTGAACATGTGTCCAGAAACGCTTACTTTCCATGTCAGAGCTCATTTTATTACTTCTCTTAAAATCACATTAATCATGGAATGGAAACACACAGCAACAGAATGTACTAGCATGATTTCAAACACTTTGTTACAGGAAATGTTCAAAATGTCCTCCGTTAGCGAGGATACATGCATCCACCCTTCGTCGCATCGAATCCCTGATGCGCTGATGCAGCCGTGGAGAATGGTGTATTGTATCACAGCTGTCCACAATACGAGCACAAAGAGCCTCTACATTTGGTACCGGGGTTGCATAGACAAGATCTCTCAAATGCCCCCGTGAATGAAAGTCAAGAGGGTTGAGGTCAGGAGAGCGTGGAGGCTATGGAATTGGTCCACCTCTACCAATCTATCGGTCACCGAATCTGTTGTTGAGAAGCGTACAAACACTTTGACTGAAATGTGCAGCAGGAGCTCCATCGTGCATGAACCACATGTTGTCTCGTACTTGTAAAGGCACATGTTCTAGCAGCACAGGAAGAGTATCCCATATGAAATCATGATAACATGCTCCATTGAGCGTAGGTGGAAGAACATGGGGCCCAATCAAGACATCACCAACAATGCCTGCCCAAACGTTCACAGAAAATCTGTGTTGATCACATGATTGCACAATGGCATGCGGATTCTCGTCAGCCCACACATGTTGATTGTGAAAATGTGATCACGTTGGAATGAAGCCCCATCCGTAAAGAGAACATTTGCACTGTAATGAGGATTGACACATTGTTGGATGAACCATTCGCAGAAGTATACCCATGGAGGCTGATCAGCTGCTGATAGTGCCTGCACAGGCTGTACATGGTACGAAAACAACTTGTTCTCCCGTAGCACTCTCCATACAGTGACGTGGCCAACGTTAGCTTGTACAGCAGCAACTTCTCTGACGCTGACACTAGGGTTATCGTCAGCTGCACAAAGAATTTCCTTGTCCATTGCAGGTGTCCTCATCGTTCTAGGTCTTCCCCGGTTGCGAGTCATAGGCTGGAATGTTCCATGCTCCCTAAGACACTGATCAATTGCTTCGAATGTCTTCCTGTCAGAACACCATTGTTCTGGAAATCTGTCTTGATACAAACGTACCACGCCACGGCTATTGCCCCGTGCTAATCCATACATCAAATGGGCACATGCCAACTCTGCATTTGTAAACATTGCACTGACTGCAAAACCACATTCGTGATGAACACTAACCTGTTGATGCTACATAATGATGTGCTTGATGCTAGTACAGTAGAGAAATGAGTTAAATGTCAACACAAGCACCGAAGTCAACATTACCTTCCTTCAATTGGGCCAACTGGTGGTAAATCAAGGAAGTACAGTACATACTGATGAAACTAAAATGAGCTCTAACATGGAAACTAAGCATTTCCGGACACATGTCCACATAACATCTTTTCTTTATTTGTGTGTGAGGAATGTTTCCTGAAAGTTTGGCCATACCTTTTTGTAACACCCTGTATAAGATACTAAAACTACTGATTGTGTTCTCTCCCATAACCAAACATGTAAATATTACAGTCTACAAAATCTTTATTTTATTCTAGTCATATATACCTGTAACAGAAATATTGGGATTCAATGATGTTCCACAATACTTGTCAGCTTGTCTTCTGTCACTGGTCTTGCCATTAGGAATGAAAAGGTAATCAGAAACACTGTAAGAATCACAATGATGATCTGTTTCACTGCCACCTTGTCTGTGGTATGAACCAACTTCAAATTTCTCAGCTATATGCCTGCAATAGAATGCAATGTATTGCATATTTACATTTCTGAGTAGACTGTTTCAAAAATATTTTCCACATGAATGCAAATAATCAATAAGTACAATATACATGATATAATAAAGATCAGGAGAATAATAAGTATTATCTTTTTAACTAAAATAAAGGCCAGTCAATCAATATTTGCCTCTTCCCCCAGCAGAACAACAGCAGAGGTTATATTAGTCTTTATGATCTTTATTACAGCTGCCAAGTATCTCAGTGCACTTTGTGCTGAGTTGCAGAAGACAGTGCACCTCTGCATAAAAAATGCTCTTGCCCCTCCATTGGAAAAAAGAATGAGTGAAAGACTTTCGCAGCTGTGTATTATACCTTGAGTCCAGCTCCACTAACAGTTTCCCATGTCACATCCTCCTGTGCTTCTAATACTCCAACTAAACTAAATAATGAACCACTTAGGACCATGTCCTCCATTAAATAATAGAAATTTGAACTGGAACTTCTGAAGCAAATCCTAGTGAGAGTTTCTGTTGTAGACTGAAATGTGGACTTCCTACCATGTTTTATGTTTTCGCCCATACACTGTATTCAACATAATCAATCACTGCAGTCAAGTAATCTCTGGGGGAGGGGATGATACACACTCGTGTGTCCAAAAGGAAATAATCTCTGATCTGTATCAAATGCAAATGTAATAACTTGGAAAATGTAATAACTTGGAGTTTTTGGACTATGGGCTTTTGCATGCAAAGCAATTGGAAGACTTGATATTACTATGATTACTGCATTACATTGCTAACTGTAATTACAAAATAAACTGAAATTTTAATTTAAAAGTTTCTGTGAAGATACTCTTCAACAGCGTAGATGTAGTTGCCCAAAATAAAGTTCTTTAACTCTCGAAAAGTGTTGAATACAATGTATCTGATCCTATGAAGTTCTTTGTAGACGTGGAGAATCCCTTGAAGTGTTTTATTCATTAGTTTAGTTTCCTTCATGTGTACAAGTACTTTTGCAACAAAACTTTTTGCAGTCTTTTGTAATTCAGAAATTGAATAAATCATCAATTTAGAGCCTAACAAATACTGTTTTCCAAAAGAAATCTAAGGTTAGTTTTGATTAGAGCTAAGAACAAGATGTGTTTGTACTATGCTGTTTACTTACATTATTCCACAAGCATCTGAAGGTCTATGGAAGCATATTGCATAGTTCATATCAGCAGTGTATTGTTGTTTGATTTCTTCTTCGCTATTGAAGTTAAAGGTCTGATAGTTTCCAGAACGCTCAGTGTAATACTGTAGACAGCCAGGTGGCGCTAAAAAAATGAACACCACTCCATACCAGACTGAATTTTCTGAAACACTTAACTTCCATTAGCTAATGAAGTAAACTACATGTAACAGATGTACAGAGGCATTCACAGTTTAAATGTTCATTCAGAACCTATGTATACCATAAGAACTGTAAGAGAAAGGAAAGCTTTCATTGACGTTTCACCAAATTATCTGTAACTAATACTTGAGTATAAAACTTGCTGTAGGGGTCAAAAATGGAAGCACATAAAAAGCAATAATTATCAAAACAAATAAAAGTAAAAGGTACAATTCTTTTGTGAGAGTGACAATATAGGCTACATATGAATTATATTAACTCCTTAACTTAACAATTTTTCTGTACAAGTGGGTACAAAAATTTCCAGTTTTTTTATTGCTTAGTCGTAAATTTTATTGTGATTATACGTTATTCCAAACAGTAGTTTGACAAATTACTGACTTAAAGGGTAATTAGAGAATGTTGAAAAATACTATATTAAAACCCCAAATACACTAATTTTGAAGATTATTCCTTCCTGTGTTCCTGCGCCCAGTCATCCTGATTTAGGTTTTCCGTGGTTTCCCTAAATCACTTCAGGCAAATGCCGGGATGGTTCCTTTGAAAGGGCATGGCTGACTTCCTTCCCCATCCTTCCCTAATCTGATGAGACCGATGACCTCACTGTTTGGTCTCTTCCCCTGAAATCAACCCAACCCAACCCATCCCCAACCCATTCCTGTGTTGTTTAGCTGTCATCTTCTCAATCACTGTCACAGGAAAAGCATTTTTGCTCCTTTACATTTCTTGTATAAGTTGAATGGATTCTAAAGAGCTGGTTCAAGTAGATAGAAAAATATTTTTGTAGTCTTTTTTCCCTCTTTTCCGTGTTACTGGATTGTCTGGGCAACTTTATTCACTCCTCCCATCATTGTGTCGTTATGTGATATGACTGTTGCTGGTTTTATTACCTGTTTACCACTTATATTTACATTTTGCATTTCTGCATTGTGGATAGTCTCAAAATACACACATCAGGCTTGTCTTACCACCTCATTGCTGTACATTTACTCCTCTGAAATGTAACAATATTTCTCGTCTTCAATTTCTCTCTGCAAAAGTTTGGTGGCATATCTTTTCTAGAAGGTCACACAGTGCCATATATATCTGTTTTCTTTGCAATAAGGAGATCTGATAGTTGTGGAGAGGTGTAGAAATTGTTGACTGTAAGGCAGCCTTCGTTGAGAAGGGATTTATTAGTGTCAATACTATTTGAGGTGACTATGGCAGATCTTTATATTCATCATCAAATGTTACCATATACACCTGTATATATAATCACAGACCATAAGTAGCCAGACTTGGACTTACATAACATGCATGTTATTATTCTAAATCTTGCTGTCTTTAGAGGTAGATACTGAACTCGACACAATCTTCCCTTATATAATATAAGACTGTCATCTGTAATGACATCAGTCTCAGGAATACAAATAATTTTGGATTTCTTATTGATGTGTTTTAAAATGGTCCAGATTTTATTTAGCTTTAGCTAGCAGAGTCATGCCTTGAATTGTCTGAAAAATGAAGGCATTTGTTTAGTGTCCAAAGTAGCTAAGTAACTGGCAAAATATTAGAGTTGCAAGTAGTAGATGTTCACACCAATACATCTGGTAGCTTGATTTCTTATAATGCTGTGTAACAGTATTATACTAAAGAAGATTCTTATTTCATCACTTTTTTTTGTCAAGCAGCCAGCAACATTCTTATCTTGAATGTATCTTTTAGTCTCAAAGACTACAATATTCACTAACTCAAAGTCAATTATTTTACTTACCTATTCCACCATATTTCAAAAGCCATTTGGTATGAAGGCACCCCAGTAAATGGAAATCTTGGAGGTGCAGGAGGCAATTCTGCATTCATGTCTATTTCATACTATTTTCTGATGTTGGAAAAATTAACATCTCTTGAATAATTTTCTTGATCTGTTATCACTTCACTAACACTATTAGTGTCTAAAATATCACTTTCTTATCCACTAAATTCCATATCAAACTCTTGATGATTCTCCATAACAAAAAATGAAGGGGAAGAGCAATCAGATTATAATATATTTACACAGTGCGAACAAGTAGAAACTAGAATCTCTCCTCCTCTAACCTCAACTGCAGCTAGCCAATAGAGGGCTTCAAGAATCTGTGAAACTGACCAAAGTAGCATTGTTGTGCTCTGTTGTGGCCACATTTGAAGTAACTCACTGCAACAACTTTTCTTAAGGGATTTAAATTTCTAAACAGTGTTTTGTCAAGATAGACAAATATTCCCAGGCTTTTAGTAATTGTAAAAATTAAAATCCCAAGTATTCTTAGGCTTTGCAGTTAAGGGGTTAATAGCAAGAGTTCAAAAACAAAAATCAAATTAAAAAAATAGTACATATTTAAGTGAAGAATTTCAACATCTTTCTTTTCTAAATAGTACATATCTAAATGAAGAACTTCAATATCTTTCTTCCTTGAGAAAAATATACCTGGACTGCGCTAAAAATTCCAATTATTTATGGAAGCAATTATGAATAAAATGTATATACAATGTTATAAGTGTAATCTTACCTAGACTGTTGAAATCTGTATATAAAGGGGCTACTCGTTTCTGTCCTGACAAGACATATTGTTGTGGGACACACTCAAGTTGTGTAACACGAATCCTCCAGGCAGGATGAAAGAGAGAATCATGCAGATTGCGGTCTGCTAGATGGAAACTCAAGGTAACTGAGTTCACTCCTTGAGAGGCATTCACTGGCACATAAACTGCACAGAAAACAATTACTGAATATGAATAAAAAACACATAACTGTAACTATGTAATGATAGTGTAGTGTACAAAGATCATGACAATGTCCTCCAGAGATGGGAAGAATATCTAAAACAGCTATATGACACAGATCACAAACCATAAACTCTGGAACTTGAATCACTCAACAGTGTAAGTGATGACGAGAAAGGAACAACCGTCAAGATGGAAGAAGTAAAGTCTGCCATAGCTGCAATGAAAAATGGCAAAGCAGTAGGTACAGATGTAATAAAATATGTGACAGTGGTGAATGGCCTGAGGACTTTCTGACAACAGTAATGATTCCATTAACAAAAAAACAAGGAACCAAGAAATGCAGTGAGCACTGGACTGTCAGCCTCATTTCACATGCAGCCAAAGTGTGGTTAAGAATAATTAATAAGAGACTTGAAAAAGTAATGGAGCAGAATCATGGTGAGGAGCAGTTTGGCTTCAGATGGAATACGGGCACCAGAGATGCAGTCCACTCCCGGTAGCTGAGTGGTCAGCACAACAGACTGTCAATCCCAAGCATCTGGGTTCGATTCCCGGCTATGTCGGAGATTTTCTCCACTCAGGGACTGGGAGTGTGTTGTCCTGATCATCATCATTTCATCTCCATTGAGACGCAAGTCACCGAACTGGCATCAAATCGAAAGACTTGCACCAGTGAACTTTCTACCAGACGGGAAGCCCTAGTCACACCAGAGATGCAATAGGGCTCCAACAAATCTGGGGAGAAAGGTTTATTGAAAAAGGAAGAGACCTCTATATGTGCTTCATTGATCTAGAAAGGCATTTGACAATGTGGCTTGGGACAAGCTGGTGACTATAATGAGGGAAAAGAGAATGGACTGGAAAACCAGAAGACTTGCAAACTCATTATATCTGAATCAAAAAGCCTCAGTTAAAGTGAGAGGAGGAAGTACAAACTAGATTGGACTAGGAAAAGGAGTAAGACAAGGATGTTGTCTATTACCTACTCTTTTCAACCCCTATTTGGAAAATATGATTGAGCAATACTCATTAGATGACACAGGGGTAGAAATTGGAGGAAGAAGAGTAGGTGTCTGCCTGAGATTTGCTGATGACATGGTCCTTCTAGCCACAGGGGAAAAAGAATTATGGGATTTAGTGGACACCATTGAACCTAATGTAAAAAATTGTGGAATGAAAATTAACACAAAGAAAACAAAAGTATTGGCACTAGGAGGAAATAAAGAAATAAAAATTATCTTGAATGGAGAAATATTAGAACAGGTGCAAAATTTTAAGTACTGTGGAAGCAGGATAGACACCAACTGGAAGTGCAGCACAAAAATCAAAACAAGGAAAGCAATGGCAAAAGAGGCATTTTATAAGAAAAGGAGAATTTTCTGCAGCATCCTGGACAGAGGACTGAGGAAAAGACTCATAAAATGTTTTGTATGGAGTGTTCTTCTGTATGGCACTGAAACATGAACTTTGAGGAAGAAAGACAGAGAAAGGCTGGAGGCTTTTGAGATGTGGAAATGGTGGAGGATGGAAAGAATAAGTTGGATGGACAGAGTAAAAAATGGAGAGGTACTAACTGAGAAGAGTGGGAGAGAAAAGACAGTTACTAGAAAAATAAACTGGACTGGGCATATATTAAGAAAGACTGACAGACTGATCAAAACTGTTTTAGAAGGTTATGTAGAAGAGAAAAGGGCTCAAGGAAGAAAGAGATTTCAGATACTGGATAACATGATGGACAGTACAACATACAGCAGCCTTAAGAAGGAAGCAATGGATCGCAGAAACTGGAGAGGCAAAGGACCTGCTAATATAGCAGAAAACTGATGATAATGAATGCAATACGTTTAACATCCTCTGGGTCTTTCAAAATATGAAAAGTGCATGTTCTAGAAAAACCCTGAAGATGATAGCTAATGAGCTACTTTTGAAACTGTAACTGATTAATAGATATAAGAAGGAAAAAAAGAAGCTTTCAGAAGTCTGAGTAGAACTGGCTTCATCAAAGAATGGTGACTTTATTAAGTAAATACTATATAAAGGGTCAGAAAACACTTTGACTCAAGTAAATCTGTTGGGTATGCAATCTATGTACAAAATGCTTGAAAACACACACACACACACACACACACACACACACACACACACACACACACACAAATGCAAAATGTTCATACACATGCCACATTGTCTCCCTTTTACCATGTTTCTCCAAATTTCTGGAGAAGCTTGTGCATAAGATAATTGTTGATCACCGGAATGTCCACAGGGCACTTAATCATTGTCAGTTCAATTTCCAAACAGGAATATTAACTGATGACGCTATATTTTCCTTTACAAATAATATTTTAGAAGTACTTAACAATAGATTAGCTTCAGTTGGGAAATTTTGTGATCTAACCGAGGCTTTCAACTATGTTAATCATGAAATCCTCCTTACAAAAGCAGTCTTTTATGGCTTAATTGACGAAGAAATGTGGCTTCAATCATACATGACTCACAGAAAACAGAGCGTATCACTTGATCTTGGAGATGGTACAATAGCTTCATCCAACTGGAAAACAGTAATTACAGGAGTGCCGCAATGTTCTGTATGGGCCCCTTGCTCTTTCTTATTTTTATTAATGACATTCCACTATGTACAAAAGGTATAAGCAAATTTATTCTCTTTGCAGATGATACTTTAGTTAAAAAATGTCAGACAGCAACCTTTTAGCATCTGTCAGCTATGTCTTCTCTGATATCCAAAAGTGGTTCAGTTCCAATGGCCTAACTTTAAATGTTAAAAAAATAGTAAATTAATTTTCATGTGTCTCAGAAAGTTCATGAAAACATAAGATTAAAATACAATGATCAAGACATACACCAAGTATATTCTTCAAAATTTTTAGGTTTTCTCATTCACTATAAATTAAATTGGTCTTGCCTTATTCTGAATTTGACAGAATTAATGCACTATGTGTCATAGCATCAGCCATGCTGTTAAAGCTGCTTATTTTGGTTATTTTGGTTATTTTCGTTCGTTGTTGTCCTATGGCATTATATTTTGGGGTAACAACTCAATGACAAAAAAGTATTTGTTGCTTAGAAAAGTGGAATCTGAATCCTGTGCAGAGTTCATAGAAATCATTCGTACAGAAATCTTTTTAAAAAACATAAAATATTATCTGCAAACTCAGAGTGTATACTTCCCCTTATATGCTTTGTAATTAAGAACAACTCCATGTATAAAACCAATAGTGTATGTCATGATAGTGATAAAAGATCGAAACACAGCTTATATACTGTCAGTAAAACTTAAGTCTTGTGCTGAAGGCGATACATTAATCAAGCACAAAGGTATTTCGTATATGACCTGATTGCTTCTGCATAGGAAATTCCTGTGACAGAACTGCAGTTCATGACATGGAATGAACATATAGACAGCTGTTGCATTTGCAGGGAAATAACCTGTTGAGTATGGGGTTGTTATCAGGAGTTACAACAGACAGGCACAGATTGGGTGAGCAGTGGAATATTACTGTGTTCTAGTCCTTGCACCAAGATACAATTCTAGTCCAGCAGCTGACTTTTTGTGAGGTATGCTCTCAGCACATTGCCACCAACATGGTGTCTCATGGAAATCACCCCCATTCAGCTAACAAGGCTATCACTGAGGTGAGCTCTCAGCACACTGCCAACAACATGATGCCTTGTGGAAGTCACCCCCATTCAGTTAGCAAGGTTATCACAAACTCTTATACCTTCTCTCAGTATACTAGCCAATAAAACCACTCAATTTGAATAAAATAGTTTCCCTTTAATGTTGAATGAATATCCTTCAGCTAGCATGTGTTGTGACTAAACGATTTCATTGATTGGTTCTTGTGCCTGATGTGTATGTGTCATTATTCTTCAAGCCGTGTTTATATACTGCAGCCTATTTTCACACTCAGTGCCGCATTCATCAAGTGGCCATTCATCCTGGCAGACAACACACCAATATAAAAAGCTGTGCAATGATTGCAGCAGAACTGGTATGTGAAATGGTTGCTTTCACAGGTGTCCCTGCCTCTGATAGGACAGCTTAAGCCTATGACTGGATTGGAATAGGAAGTACTGGGTGGATGGATTGTGTAGGTCATGCACCTGGGTCTTCCACAAGGATACGATCTCTGCAATGAGGGGTTGGGGTTGAGAGCAGTATAGGGACAGACTGGCATGTCGGTTGCATGGGTGATGGATATTGTTTGGGATGTTCCTCATTTCAGAGCATTATGGTAGATAATTAAAGCCCTGATGAAGGATGTGGTTCAGTTGTTCCAGTCCGGGGGTGGTAATGGGTGACAAAGGGGGCACTTTGTAATTGGATGGTGGGAGGATTGGGGTTGGGTATGTGGCACATGATATTTGTTTGTGGATTAGGTTTGGGGATAGTGCCTGTCTGTGAAGGCCTCTGTGAGATATTCAGCATACTGGGCAAGGAAGTCATTGTCACTGCAGATACCCCATCCTCAGGTGGGCACGCTGTATGGGAGAGATTTTTTGCCATGGAAGGGATGGAAACTGTTACAATGCAGGTAATGTTGGTGGTTGGTGTGTTTAATATGGACAGAGTCATGGATGGAGCCATCAGACATGAGGAGGCCAATGTCCAGGAAGGTGGATGTTGGGATGAAGTGACCGGTTGAAGCACATGTGAGGGAAGGTTTTGAGTTTGTAGAGGAATGATGATAGGGTATTGGCCCTGATTTCAGATAATGAAGATATCATCAATGAACCTACCAGGGGTTTGTGGTTCTGGGAGGCTAGGAAGGTTTCCTCTACATGGGCCATATACAGGTTGACATGGAGAGTGCCGTATGGGTACCCATGGCAGTGCCGTGGATTTGTTCCTATGCCATTCCTTCAAAGGAGAAGTTGTTGTGTGTTAGGATAGAGTTATTGAGGCGAATGAGGTAGTGTATTTGGAGTCTGAAGGACGTTGGGAGAGGTAGTGTTAAAAAATGACAAGACCATGTGCATGATTTATGGTTGTGTATAGGGAAGTGCATCAACAGTGACAAGAACAAAACCATGATGTAGATAAGTGGCGATTATATAATGGTGATACAGAGATCTAGGGACAAGGTTTTAAATTTTAAGACATTTCCTGGAAATGTCTCACCACAATGTATTGATTATGAACTGTAGATTAAAACTGAAGAAACTGCAGAAAGGTAGGAATTTAAGAAGATGGAATCTGGATAAACTGAAAGAATCAGAGTAGAGAGTTTCAAAGGGAGCATTAGGCAATGATTGACAAGAACAGGGGTAAGGAATACAGTTGAAGAAGAATGGGTAGCTTTGAGAGATGAAATAGTGAAGACAGCAGGAGATCAAGTAGGTAAAAGATGAGTGCTGGGAGAAATCCGTGGGCAACAGAAGAGGTAATGAATTTAATTGATGAAAGGAGAAAATATAGAAATCTGTAAATGAAGCAGCTGAAAAGGAATACAAATGTCTAAAAATGAGATTGGCAGGAAGTGCAAAATGGCTAAGTGGGACTGACTAGACAACAAATGTAAGGATGTAGAAGCTTGTACCACTAGGGGCAAGATAGATACTGCCTTCAAGAATTAAAGAGACCTTTGGAGAAAAGAGAACCACCTGTACAAACATCAAGAGCCGAGATGAAAAACTAATCCTAAGCAAAGTAGGGAAAGCAGAAAAGTGGAAGGAGTATATATAGGGTCTATACGGGGGGGGGGGGGGGGGGGGGGGGGGGGTCGGGACGGGACATACTTGAGGGCAATATTTTGGAAATGGAAGAGGAATTAAATGAAAATGCAATGGGAGATATGATACTGTGTGAAGAATTTGACAGATCCCTGAAAGGCTTAAGTTGAAACATGGCCTTGGAAGTAGGCAACATTCTGTTAGAACTACTGATAGCATTGGGAGAGCCAGCCATGACAAAACTCTTCCATCTGGTGAGCAAGAAGTATGAGACAGTGAGACAGGTGAAACACCCTCAGACTTCAAGAAGAATGTAATAATTCCAATTCCAAAGAAAGAAGGTGCTGACAGTTATGAAAATTATTGAATTATAAGTTTAATAAGTAACAGTTATAAAATACTAATACAAATTCTGGAAAAACTGGAGGAAGCTGACGTTGAGGACGATCAGTTTGGATTCTGTAGAACTGTAGGAACATGCGAGGTAATACTGACCTTATGACTTATCTTAGACGATAGTTTAAGAGAAGGCAAACCTACGTTTATAGCATGTGTTGACTTAGAGAAAGCTTTTGACAGTGTTGACTGGAATACTCTCTTGCAAATTCTGAAGGAGTCAAGGATAAAATACAGGGAATGAAAGCCTATTTACAATTTGTACAGAAACCAGATGGCAGTTATAAGAGTTGAGGGCATGAAAAGAAAGCAATTGTTGAGAAGGGAGTGAGACAGGGCTGTAAGCTCTCCCCGATGTTATTCAATCCGTATGTTGAACAAGCAGTAAAGGAAACAAAAGGAAAATTTGGAGTAAGGATTAAAATACAGGGAAAAGAAATAAAAATCTTGAGGTTCACCAATGACATTGCAATTCTGTCAGAGACAGCAAAGGACTTAGGAGAACAGTAGAATGGAGTGGACTTTGTCTCGAAAGGAGGATATAAGATAAACACAGCCAAAAGCAAAACAAGGATAATGGAATGTAATTGAATTAAATCAGGTGCTGCTGAGGGAATTAGATTAGGAAATGAGAGACTCAAAGTAGTAGATGAGTTCCACTATTTAAGCAGCAAAATAACAGATGATGGTTGAAGCTGAGAGGATATAAAATGTAGACTGGCAATGACAAGGAAAGTGTCTCTGAAGAAGAGAAATTTGTTAACACTGAGTATAGATTTAAATTTGGGGAAGCCTTTTCTGAAAGCATTTTTATGGAGTGTAGCCATATATGGAAATGAAACATGAACAATAAACAGTGTAGACAAGAAGAGAATAGAAGATTTTTTAATGTGGTGCTACAGAAGAATGCTAAAGATTAGATGGGTAGATTATGTAACTAATGTGCAAATAATGAATAGAACTGGGGAGAAGAGGAATTTGTGTCACAACTTGACTAGAAGAAGGGATCGGTTAGTAGGACACATCCCGAGGCACAAAGGGATCAGCAGTTTAGTATTGGAGGGAAGTGTGGAGGGTAAAAATTGTAGAGGGAGGCCAAGAGATGAATACACTAAGCAGATTCAGAAGATGTAGGTTGAAGTAGTTACTCAGAGATGAAGAGACTTGCACAGGATAGAGTAGCATGGAGAGCAGTGTCAAACAAGTCTTTCGACTGAAGACCTCAATAACAACAACAGACCATGGGGTGGGGTGATCCATGGTTTAGGCATCATTTAACCAATAGGATGCGGGATTAGGTTTTAGCCAGGGAAAGAGATACTTTTTGAACTGGTGCAGAAAGATGGAGCAGGCAGCCATCGTTACAGGGACAGTGTTGGGGATGTGGTAACTGATGTAAGAAGTGGGTAAATGAAGGTGTTAGCTGCTTGTGAGGATAGTTGGATAACAGACTATCAAAAATATACACAAAAACATAAAAATATGCACAAATATAAACAAACATGCAAAAATATACACAAATAGGTAAAAATACAAACTCCCACAAATACATAAAAAATGCACAAAGATGTCGGAAAAAAGGACAGAATGGATGAGGTATGGGAGTATGGGCCTGTTGAGGCTAGGTAAGAGAGAGAGGGGGAGAGAGAGAGAGAGAGAGAGAGAGAGAGAGAGAGAGAGAGAGAGGAGAGGAGAGGGGGGGGGGGGATTTATTAGGTAGGTGTGGAAAAGAACATGTGAAAACACGCAAAGATGAGGAAGGAATAATTATAATTATCTGTGGGAATAATTTGTAGCATGTGATTCTGTACCAACAATGCATGCAGTTACACAGTCATGTGTTATGTGCAGAGGAGTGCTGCTGCAATCATTGCCCAACTTTTTATGTTGATATGACTACCAACCAGCTGTCAACCAGAATGAATGGCTACCACCAAACTGTGGCCAAGACCAAAGTGGCTCTACAAGCAGCTGAAAATAACATGACTGATTTCAATGGCTGCTTAACAACCCTGGTGATAACAACCCTGGTGATCTGGGTCCTCCCCTCCATCACTAACGTTTCTGAGCTGCATGGGTAGGAGCTATCCTTACAACACATTCTCTGCTCCCAAAGTTATCCTGGCCTCAACCTCCAGTAATCTCCCATTCCTACACCCGCCATCTAACAGTTTCAGTCCAATCTGTCCTATTATCTCCTCCCAATTTATGCACCCCCCCCCCCCTCCCACACACACACACACACTCATTGTGCACCGTTCTCTGTCAATACTCTCACCAGCTTTTTTTCCCCTTCTCTATTTCTCTCCGTTTCTGCTTCCCATCCAGTCCCCCCCACCCCCACCCCCCAATCCTTCCTTCCCTCACAACCTCCTGATGCTGTGTCTATTGGCATTCTAGTCCCTGCACACTCCACCACACAGTGCTCTTCTCTCTCCTCCCCCTGCCCCGTGCACACTGCTGTCCCTCACTCTTCCCCACCCCACTTTGTATTGCTCCTTTTGTTCAGTGCATTCTGGCCATAGTAGCCAGAGGAGATAGCAGCCATATGTGTGTGTAAGGTGTGCTTTCTTGTGTGAATGTGTATGTGTTTGCTGTTCTAAAAAAGGCTGTGGCCAAAAGCTCAATGTATAACAGTCTTTAATTTTTCCTGTCTGCAACTTAATATGTCATCTTTATGGTGAGTAATAATATATCCTTTTTGTAGTATTGCTGATATACCAACCTGTACTTTCAATTGTTTAAATATTCAAGTTGTTTCATTCAATTTACACAATTTTGTAATAGAGCTTTCACCATTTAGTTTTGGAGATTGTGCCAATTAAGGCTTTGAATAAAACTTTTCACCTGGTCCATACCTTAAGTAAGGTTATGTTAAGATTTCTTATTAAATGAAGGTATTGTGTGTGTATATCATAGTAATTTAGGGAGAGATAGATGATTCAGCTGTGATATGGACAAAAAGCATCTTATAATCATACTAAATGAAAAAGTCTTTGCATGATTGTTTTTGAAGCAATGTTAAAAGGACATTGATGTTAGCTGTGAGAAGTATCAAACTGATCAATAGTGTCAGTCAGTGGATCTCACTTGTGTTGAGTGCTTCTTCACCAAAAGGTGTGGCAGCTGACCTCAGTTATATCCCTCAGTCATCCACATGTAGCTACTTTTCAGTCCCAGAATAATGTAAAGATGGTTAAATATGTAATACTTTATTGTGGTTTCAGTTACAGCCTATTCTGAGATCAAGGAATCTGAAGTTTGAGATCAATCATATCAAGATTTATTTTTTATTTTAAAGGCTTTAGAGAATAAAACTACAAAAACAAAAGTTTGGAACCATATGCATTTAAGTTTTTCTGATTGTTCACAAAAAAATTGCAGATTAACTATGTGAACTAATTATATTCTAAGATTTTGTGTTATCAAGCAGTATAGCTCTAAGGACTGAAGAACACTGTGCCAGCAGTGGTTATTCTAAATTAAATACTTTGGGTGTAATGATGTTTTGTAGACTGTAAGAAGCATATCATGATAGCATCTAAAAGTTCACCCTCAAACAGTTTTGGATTTAGGGAAGTAAGACATAGTCTAAAAAATTATATTATTATAGTAGCTCCATAGCTGGTGAAGCTGTAACTGCTATTGTGGTTAAGCTAGCATCAAGATAGCACTACCAGCATTTCTATTGAGATCTCTAAGAATATATTGATTACTGATTGGCTTAGTTAAAAGCAGCAGAACATTGCTACTGGAGCTCTCAAGAGAGCTATAAAAGAAATCTAGCATCTGGAATCCACGCGTTACAGTGAAGGCATGTAGAAGCCAGCAGTTGCTCATAGACATAGAGTGCATCTCACTGAGAGATTGCAGAGTGCAGACCAACGCTCGAGAATTTTTATGATTTGAGCAAGTTTGTTTGTGTTCATCTGCATCTGAGGTATTAATTGCAGTGTCATTCATAAAACAATAAGAATAACGATATGTGAGGTGTAATAGCACAACCTTCTGGGACCCTACATCCTTTTACCAGTCTCATCTTCACTCACCCAAGAAGGCATATGTGTAATGTCAGTATGCTGCTTTGATTTTGTCTTTTCCGGTTATCTGGATTCGAAAACACTAAAGATTTTCTTTTGCAGCAAATTAATTATTTGCATTAATTTAAGCTATCGTTTTGACGTTGTTTACGTTGGGCCTGACCAACATGCAGAATGACAGACACATGTTGGGTTAAAAGCTGATGTACCATTACAATTTGTACATTATACAAACTTCAGTCACGTGGTAGGAATAAAATTGCTATTGTAATTATGGAGTAATTAACAATTAAAGTTTTGATATTTCTAGTCATCGAACCTAATCTTATGTTTTCAAAATAAAAAACAAATTGTATCCATAAATGAAATATGACATGATAATTTTTCAGTCAGAATTATGCATACTCATGTTTTAATTGGTGTTAGTGAATGGAATTGTAATTACGACTATACAGAAATGTAAAATTTTACTCATACAAAATTTATAATTGAATCTAGGCCTTTCTTTCAAAAAAACTAATCCCTCTGATCATCTGAAAATGATAGGGTGATTATCTTTTAAGTAAGTAAAATGATATATGGAAATTAATGAAATATATTGTTTTAATGATAAATCATGTAATTTATAGTCTTAATAGAAACAAATTCTTTTCTGTCTTTGTATGAAATTATTCACTTTTATTTCACATAAATTTCTGTGTAATCTGGGATGATGTATGTAAAAGTTTTTTAATTGTTAAACCTAAAAATGTAATATGTGACAATGTCAGTAATTGTTTAAAATCATATAAGTAGAGGCAATTGATATGCCACCATATCTCAGTTGGAGTTCAGTTTGATGTCAGTCATGAGACAGTTGTAAGCCAATTTTACATGCAGTTGGCTGCCGAACATCTAGCGTGCGAAATAAAACTCATTTTGAACACGAATTCCTGAAGCTTATTTCTACCATTGCGTGATTCCTGAGTGACAATGCAGTAACATCAAGATGAACCTATGACAGCATTAAAAAGCAGCATCCCAGTTTACACAAGATAGGTATTATTTATTTGTTGGAGGATATCCATAATATGACGTGGTATTCTGTTTTCTTGTGTTAAGCAATGATACACGTCCCAAACTTCACCACAAAAAATCATTTTTCACCACATTACATTACCGAGGAAAATAATTCGTACTTAAGTTTGCAGAACATTAACTAATGCTAACTTTATTGCATCACTCTTTTTATGACATGGCAGGATTGTGAACAGTCATCATGCTAGTATCAATGCAGAGTCATCATGAGTAATTTGCTTAGGCTGTGAATACCTGATTTCGTACATAGTGTTACTGCTAATTTGTCTATAAAAAGGATGTAAAAGGTTAGTACTTCAGTTTTATTGTATAATAGAGACATTTTAAATGCAAATACATTTGCTAATGAGACGACACACACACACACACACACACACACACACACACACACACACACACACACACACACACACACACACTTAGTACTGCAGTGTGTGTGTGTTTTTTGCATTTATTTATTTGTTCTCCAAAGTGAGGCCAGTACCAGAGAACTCAGCTACTAACTGTCATTTTCTAACTCCGTTTGGACTCATAAATGTTTTGCAGCTTTCTACATTTCATTTTGATAAGCTGCGGAAGAAAATAATAAACCTGCATATGGTGAGAAAATGTACAGCTACAATTGAGATAATGCTAATCACTAGTGCAAACTTATAATTGTAGCTGGCAGAAGAGGATAGACTTTCCGTCATCGAGGAAGATGAGTTCAAGAACTAAAAGAGGAATTCCATGTCACAGTCAACAGTAACTTATTTACCACGTCATGCATACATGAGCTCATGAAGTGGTTTGAGGCAATGGTATCCATGCCCGATAAGAAGTGTGAGTAAAGATTTTTGAAAAGGTCCAATTCAAACATATGTTGAAAAGCCATTAAGTTTACAACAGGTTTGGCACAACATGTAAGAGAACCATAAACAACACATGGACATATATTGAAGGACTTTGACCTGAAGTCATATAAGATCGTGATTTTGCAAGAGTTCAAGGCTGTAGTATTGCACATGGTTAATGCATAAAATCAGAAGTTGTTATTTGAACGCAATTTTTTTTCCATGATGAAAGAGGTATGTGCTGACCAGGGCAGCAGTCAAATATTTTCTGTTTTCAGAAAGGCCCGTACAGGACCTGCAACATGCAATCGTGCATTATCCTGCTGAAATGTAGGGTTTCGCAAGGATCGAATGAAGGGTAGAGCCACGGGTCATAACACATCGAAATGTAACGTCCACTGTTCAAAGTGCTGTCAATGCGAACAAGACGTGACTGAGACGTGTAACCAATGATGCCCCATACCATCACGCCGGGTGATAAGCCAGTATGGCGATGACAAACACTCTCTTCCAATGTGCATTTACCCCGATGTCACCAAACACAGATGCGACCATCATGATGCTGTAAACAGAACCTGGATTCATCCGAAAAAATGACATTTTGCCATTCGTGCACCCAGTATCATCATTGAGTACACCATCACAGGCGCTCCTGTCTGTGGTTCAGCATCAAGGGTAACCACAGCCATGGTCTCCGAGCCAATTGTCCATGCTGCTGCAAATGCCATCGAGCTGCTAGTGCAGATTGTTGTTGTCTTGAAAACATCCCCATCTGTTGACTCAGGGATCGAGATGTGGCTGTACGATCCGTTACAGCCATGCGGATAAGATGCCTGTCATCTTGACTACTAGTGATACGAGGCCATTGGGATCCAGCACAGCATTCAGTATTACCCTCCTGAAGCCACCAATTACATATTCTGCTAACATTCATTGGATCTCGATCAACATGAGCAGCAATGTCATGATACAATAAACCGCAACTGCGATAGGCTACAATCCGATCTTTATCAAAGTCGGAAACGTGATGGTACGCATTTCTCCTCCTTGCACGAGGTATCACAACAATGTTTCACCAGGCAATGCCGAGCAACTGCTGTTTGTGTATGAGAAATCGGTTGGGAACGTTCCTCACGCCAGCATGTTGTAAGTGTCGCCACTGATGCCAACCTTATGCGAATGCTCTGAAAAGCTAATCATTTGCATATCACAGCATCTTCTTCCGGTCGGTTAAATTTCACATCTGTAGCATATCATCTTCGTGGTGTAGCAATTTTAATGGCCAGTAGTGTATTTGTCCTGCAGTTGTATATGATCTGGCCTGTTTCCATCTCATGAAGGTCACAGCATGGTAAGAGAATATTGTACATAGAATTATATATTTACCATCAGAAGCTTCCCAATCTTATAAACTGATGATATCATTATTCTCTATTTAAAAGTTTCATAAGAAACTCTTATTACACTTCTTTGAAATTGCAACAGCCTCCACCTCAATCTTCAGGTGGCAATTACAATATCACATTCATTACAAAATACAATAGATTATGAAACTTAACTGTGCTGTCCTGAATTAAAGCCACAGAGACTGGTAAATCCAAGACTGGAAATACCCCCAAAACCACTGAGAACTTTAAAGCTGTCTATATGGCACTGTGCTGCCTCTCTTCGATCACACAATCCTCCATAGCATGTTGTATCATGTGCTGTTGGTTGTGCTATCTCAAAATGTTCAAAGTCTAACCTGAAAAAGAAAATACCAAGTGATGAAACTGGTGTATAGTCTCTTTTCATAAGTGAATGTTTCTCAAAGGTGTGCTAACAACCATGACACAGAAAAGCATGGATTCCTCAAGTTACCCAAAAAAGTTGCACATGTTAACAGTTGAATTATTGAGAAACAGTTGTGGGCTATAGTTCAGACAGGTAATAGACCAGTCACTGTTTCAAGTTAATTCAGATTCATTTCAATTTTCACAGCACTATCTTACACTACTCCTGTGTAGAACCATATTTTTCAAATAAAGAAACAAAAAGATAACTTTATACTGCCTCATACACTTTGTATTTGATCAGTGGTGCTACTTTCATTATTACTATCACTTTTCTTTGCATCAAATCGTTTTCATTATATGTTGGTACTCTAGTGTACTCTAGCTTATTTGAACTCTAAATGTTTCAGTGTCGTAGTAGTTGTATAGAGTTATTGGCACCTAACTACATTTGCAAATTTGAACAACTGAAATGGATGAGGAGCAGTGGATTAAAAACTTTGATTGACAATCATATATATTGCATTAGCAACTTTAGGACAATCTCTAAACTGTTTATAAAAACTGTACTTTATGTCTTGGCTGTGGCTGCAACCACTTGAAAAAATTTCATGTGTAATTGGGAAATAGTTGCATTGTCAGAAGCCCAGAATGAATTTATGGTCTGCAATGGAATGTGTCCTGATCTGCAACTTCTTGACATTAAAACTATATCCCAACCAGAATTCGAACCCACAACCTTCGGCTTTCATGTGCAAATGCTCTACTGACTGAACTATCTAGGCATGGCACACCCTCACAGCTTTAAGTCCACCAGTAAATCTCTTACAGTCTGACACACGATTTTCACTTGCCAGGAAGATTCAGATCAGCACATGGAAATTCATTCTGTAACAGGAAGTTTTGTCCTGAAGAAGACCTTAACAAGGTGAGCAACAATCATTCTACACAAACCTCTTGTACTATGAAACTTCCTGGCAGATTAAAACTGTGTGCCCGACCGAGACTCGAACTCGGGACCTTTGCCTTTCGCGGGCAAGTGCTCTACCAACTGAGCTACCGAAGCACGACTCACGTCCGGTACTCACAGCTTTACTTCTGCCAGTATCCGTCTCCTACCTTCCAAACTTTACAGAAGCTCTTCTGCGAAACTTGCAGAACTAGTACTCCTGAAAGAAAGGATACTGTGGAGACATGGCTTAGAGCACTTGCCCGCGAAAGGCAAAGGTCCCGAGTTCGAGTCTCAGTCGGGCACACAGTTTTAATCTGCCAGGAAGTTTCATATCAGCGCACACTCCGCTACAGAGTGAAAATCTCATTCTGGCCTCTTGTACCATATTTCTTTAGATTATAAAAAAACTGTCAGTTTTGGAACTATTTCCCCATAGTACACTCTAAGACAAGAAAATGACACGCCACAAAGGAATTATCCATATAGGGTGGAAGTTGGTAGATGTGATGTACATGTACAGACAAACAAATGATTACAGTTGCATTAAAAGTGGATGATTTATTCAAGAGTTCGACCTTCACAAATTGAGTAAGTCATTGATGTGCTGGTTGACTTCTGGCTAGCAGTTATTCGGTTTGGCATTGATTGATAGGGTTCTTGGAAGTCATTCTGAGAGATACCATGTCAAATTCTGCCCAGTTATACCATGTCAAATTCTGCCCAGTTTGCACATTAGATCATCAAAATCCCGAGATGGAATGCTCCAAACTTTCCTGACTGGGGAGAGATCTGGCAATATTGCTGGCCAAGGTAATGTTTGGAAAGCATGAAGACAAGCAGTAGAAACTCATGCCATACATGGACGAAAATGCTATCTTAATAAAATGTAAGCCTATGATGGCTTGCCATGAAGGGCAACAAAATGGGGTGTAGAATACTGTTGATGTACCACTGTGTTGTAAAGGTACTGCAGATGACAACCAAAGGGGTCCTGCTTTGAAAAGAAATGTCAACAAGGACCATCACTTCTGGTTGTCAGGCCATATGGTGGGCGAGAGTCAGGTTAGTATCCCACTACTGTCCGGGGCATCTCCAGATACATCTTTGCTGGTCATTGGGAGTCATTTTGAAATGGGACTCATCATTGAAGACAATCCTACTCCAGACAATGAGATTCAAGGCTGAAGATGCATCTGGAGACACTCTGGACAATGGTGGGATACCAAGCTCACTGTCACCTGTCATATGACCGAACAACCATGAGCAATGGTCTGCAATGCCATTTCTTTTCATAGCAGGACCACTTTGGTTGTCATTCACAGTGCCCTTGGAGCTCAGGGGTACATTAACAATATTCTACACCTTGTTTTGTTGCCCTTCATGGCAAGCCATTCTGGGCCTACAATTCAGCAAGATGTCTGCCCACACATGGTAAGAGTTTTTACTGCTTGTATTCATTCTTTCCAAATACTATCTTGGCGTGCAAGCTCCCTGGATATCTACCTTTAGTGAAAACATTAGGAGCATTATGGGAAGGGTTCTCCAACCATCTCAGGATTTTGACTGTCTAGCATGCCAGGTGGACAGTATTTGACACAATAATACGTCAGAAGGACATCCAAAAACTATATTTATCAATGCCAAACCAAATAACTGCTAGCCAGAGATGGACCAATGCGTTATTGAGTTGCTCAATTAGTGCAGTTCAAGCCCTTGAATAAATCATCCAATTTTTATGAAATTGTAATAATTTATCTCCTGATTTACATCCCATTTGATAATATCTTTGTGGTGTGACTTTTTTGTTGTTGTCTTATAGTATTTTGCCCTAGAGCAATGGAGGATGAACATATGAAAAGGAAGGTCACCACTTTACTTGTCCATTATTTATAGGAAACAGATGTTAGAGTAATATATGTTGAATTTATTTTCTTGAGTGGTTGTTCAGTATTGTTTTTGTGCCATAAGTAATTCATTTATTATAGGCCTATTTATATTCCACTCATTTGAAAGTGAAGATAAGTTTCTTTGATGTGCAGGGAGTCAAAATGCAGATGACAATTGTTACAGCAACAGTAGTTATTTACTATCTGTAATATTTGTGCAGCAATATAAACATTACAAGGAGAATGAGTTTCAGTGCTTTCCCTTAAAGTTAGCCATTTAATCTTGTAGTCACCATTGACAGTGATACTGTATCATCTTCTAAATTATACAAAATATAAAACCTATCAGTAGAGATTTCATTTGTAATACTCTATCATAAAGTTAATAGTTAAATAACACTCTCTCTTTTAATTCTGAGTCTCATTCAATAAGAAATTTTTGTAAATGCTTCAGAAATCATGTACAGAGTACACTGAAATATGAAATAAGTACACCATATATTCCTATTTTGTGTTCGATATTACTTGCAAATCATCTGAAAATTTTTGTATATGCTAACCTGTATGTTGCACAGTTGAAAACATGGAATCAATCAGTGTATATTGCCTTTCCTACTGGTGGTATCATCAAGATATAAACAATTTGTTTCATACAGTAGAGTTATTTGTGGCAGAACACATCAAGGAATTTGACTCTGAAATCATTACTCCTAACTGTCTAAGAAACTTATGTTATGAGGTTTGCTGGAGTATATCTGTGCAGTCTTTTCTGCTCTAATATATTATTGAATACAAGAAGCTTAAATATTTTGATTTTCAGGTAGTAGTGTATGCAAAATGAAAGATGATTTTCACTTTAAATGTTGCTGATAGCAGCCTCTTAAGTTTCAAGAGAACATTACATTATCTGCCCAGCTTGCAGTATCTATTAACACCCAGTATTTGGTGGCATACACTTACTAGTTGTCGCCAATAATCATGTCTTTTGTGTGCTTGTTGTTTGTAAGAAAATCCATAAATCTAGTTATTATTTTGTAGCTTCATCTAGAGGGAATTGATGTAGAAGAAATCTATAATGTTTATTAATGTATCCTTGATTGTGACTTCATGTGTTTACAGAAATACAGCATCTTGGCTGGCTAATCTGATTGTATACTACCAAATGTAAAATGCATCAAATGTAAAATTTATTAATACAACCAAACCATTAGTTTTTAAATTTATAAACTGACGTATTCAGAAGAATAATCTATATGATGTCCTGAAACTGTATTATTTCTAGGGATTGTATTTGATTATTCGATGTTGAATAAATATTATTATTATTATTATTATTATTATTATTATTATTATTATTATTATTAATCTATAAACAGATTTCTTACACCATCCCCCACCCCTCCCCCCAATAAACCCAACAAATCCATTACCACACACAACTACCAGTCAATCGGCGCTCTCTTAATCCATCAGGTTTTGGAAAACTCATCCAGATCATTTGCCAAGACACCAGCTACTGTTGTCTCCAGACCTGAATGACGTCCTATCCAGACTCCTGCTCTGACCCTTCAGAGTAATATTATATTGCCTACTCAACCTCCACAGTATTCTAGCCCTCTGCTACTTCACTCTGCAGGTTCCCTTGTGTACCACTCAGATACAAGACCTGTCCCACATATCCACAGCCCACCTCCCTTTTCAGTGGTTTTAAAATCATCAGCATATGTGAGATGAGTGATTTTCCCACACCTTCAACCTTGATCTCTTCAAAATTCCAACGGAAAGCTTCCCTCATTATCTTTTCAAGAGCCAAATTGGACAATATTGGTGAGGTTCCATCTCCTTTGCTCAAAAGTTATGTTATAGCTCTTCAATACTTTGTTCCCAAATTTCACTTTGTCTTTTTGGACAGCTATAACATGACATTTTTAGCAGAGGGAAATTTCAGAGAGGGCCATTTGACTGTGGAAACATCAATGAACTGTGACAGCTCACCAAGAAGATATGGTAGTATGGTGAAGACATTCAAATGCTCTTCATAGATGACATGCAACTCATACACTGGGAGAGCTTGATGAATTGTGCTGCAGAGTTTGGAATACCCAAGACACCCAGTAGCTTAGTTAGAGATTAGAAAATGCAGTAGCAGATTTTCTTAGGTGTTCTAAGCATGTGTAATGTTTGAGCTCAGTACACCAGTCCTCCACAGTCCTCTCACCAATGCCACAGCTGCAAGCGGTATGGCTGACACTCACCTTACACAAAACAAGATCGTCCTCCAAAGACCCTGAAAGGGTCCTAATGTCAGATTTTGATCAAAAAACACATTTCACATCATGTTTTGAAGAATATGAACAGTCCTGTTGGAAGTGATATCCATGTAAGGCAAAAAGACCATAGACTCCAGTCTGATTCACAGTTGGTCATTAGTTAGCTCCTGTCTTACTTGTCTTTCTCTGTAACTATTATGGAGAAAAGTGACTTAAGGTTGGGCTAAATCTGTGACAAACTTTTAGGGTCTGAGATGACTGGGCCCTATGAACTAAGATACGAAGTACCTGTCACACTGAGCTGGATAATGATAACTATCAGCCTGAAAATGTGAATCAGTGGAGTTGGCTTTCTATAAATGGCATGTCCCAACATACCAACAACCTTCTTCATTGCCAACTCATCAAGGAAAATAAGGCAGCCATTCTCTTCACATTAACCATGGAGTGAATATTTGGGGAGAATAAATTCAGATATTCTAAAAATCCATTTAAATTCTCATTTCCATACTTCCATGAAGCCAAACAACAAAATTAATGTCTTCATAAAAAAAAGACATGCAGTTTCAGTGTTGCCAAGGAAGAGAGTTTGTGCTGCCTCATCCATCAGTAATTAATATTCACTGTTGCTGTATCCTGCTACTAGTGCATATGAGTGTGAGTGTACTAAGTTTAGTGTTGCTGCCTGTATCTACTTAAATCAATCACCAACTTGCATCAGCCATGAGAGACTGCCTGTAGCAAGTGTGCACATGGCACAGTCTCTGCCACACCATCTACAGGCAACTCGCACCTATGCACACGCAAAGCAGCATTGACTCACCCTTACTATGTTCTTTTGGTTTGTACTGCTCACATCAGTTACTCTGTGTTTTGCTTATGTTGCAGCTTCTGTATGATTATTTGCTTTCTTGCAGCTTCGGTAGAATTCAACTCACTTTGCTTCAATATGCATTCACTTGCAATGGTAGCTGGACAATAAAGTGCACACATGTTCAAAAGTAAGAGCCGCTGGTTCTTGTTAAGGGGCAACCTGACAGTAATTGATACACCTCAGGAGGAATCCATGGAAGGAATAAGGCTTTGCACAAGTTTGAGTCTGTCACACCAAAGACTAAAAAATGCTGTCTGAGTCTTTTTTTTTTTTTTTTTTTGTAAGTTTCTCAGTCCTCGGTGAATAATCATGTGGAGGAAAAGTGGGTGGATAGAGTGGTGGAATGGTATCCTGTCTGTTAATGTAAACTGACAAAGTTGTCACTGCCAAAGTAATCTGCTAAATCATGCCATGCACCTCGCGGTGATTTGCTGTTTACATATGTAGATTCAGGGCCTATAGCATGGAGTCCATAACGACTAAGCTTGGTGAAACCTCACTTAAGACTGCACACACGGAAGCCATCCCAATCCTCATAACTAATCATGTAGTAACCAAGTAATCTGCTAAATCATGCCATGCACCTCGCGGTGATTTGCTGAGTACATATGTAGATTCAGGGCCAATAGCCTGGAGTCCATAATGACTAAGCCTGGTGAAACCTCACTTAAGACTGCACACACGGAAGCCATCCCAATCCTCATAACCAATCATGTAGTAACCAAGTAACAAGCCAATATGGCTTTATTTATAACCCTCTGAACAATAAAGGAAATAAGCCTCTCGTGACTCCATGTGTAACAAGACAAAAGAATCATAAAAAAGGTGCAACTTAAGCGATACACAGGGTAACTGATATGAGCGGTACAAACTAAAAGAACATAGTGAGAGTGAGTCAGCTCTGCTCCACACATATATAGGTGCAAGTCACCAGTAGACAGTGCAGTGGAGATCATGCCATATTCATGCTTCCTACAGGTGGCTTCTAAGGCAGGCCCACACTTGACATTGTTGCCAGATGATTTAAGTACACATGCACAGCTACACTACATTTGGCACACTCACACTCTCACACAATAGTAGCAGCATGCAGCAACTGTTGAGAACTTCTGACATTGGTTATTTTTGATAATGTGTAGCTGGTGACACTAATGTTTACGGTATGTGTGTTGTCTTTCAGAAAATGCTTGGCATACTGGGGTCTTATATTTCCTTTCACAGCACTTTCTTGTTGAATTTGTTTCTTGAAAATTAAAGGGTGCATACCTGTCAAAACGCCAACAATTGTCGAAGACATCATCCAACTGAATTCTGTTAAGTTGTTTGAACATTTTATTCACTGGAATGAACTCAATTTCACACAGACTTTTGTCCTTCTTTAGCTTCATTATATAATTTTTGATTTTCTCCAGTATAGGTGATGGATACACTAAAGCTACAGTATCATGATACTGGAATTTGAACAGATCTTTAGATTCATCACAGTTGAGAAGCTCCCTGGAGTATTGTTTCCATCTCTTAGTGATGTTAACTCAATAATAAATATAGTGTCATTATCACCCTTGATGAACTTTTGGCAGTTTTGGTATCACTTCTTAAAGAAGTTAACTTTATGGTATATCTTTTGAGAATCTTTTTCAAAAGGATTTGTTGAGCCTCCTCTGTCAGTCCTTTAATGTACATTCTCTGAGGATTTCTTGAGTAGTTCTCTGTACTACTGCAAAACGTTCTTTGCTTTGTGCAAAATCTGTGCCTAACAGCCAGCTCTCTTTGGCTTCTTTTCTACTGGCTAATGCCTTTATGTGTCCACCCCCAAGCAAATATTTTCTTGCTTCTGATCTATATCTTGATGTCTTCATTTCCCATGTCATTTACAGAATCCTTAAATTCTTTCCATACTTCTTCTGGGTTCCTGTGTCCACCCTTTTCCTGCAAAAATTTAAAGCAGTGGCTGAGTTGGAGTTGACATTAGTATTTCTTTACTGCTGTATCTTTGAGCATTCGTTTCTGACTCTGGCTGTTGGTTATATATCTAGCCATTTCTTTGTTATAAAGTGATCATGCCCACACTTCACATTCCGTGCTGTCTTTAAATCCATCAACTTTGCTTTGATATCAATTTCATGATGATCTATCTGATTAACTGTTTTGATACCTGGCAACACATATGCTCCTTTGCATACATCTTTTTTTTTATAAATTTATTCAATTAAAGATCATCCTTTTTGATCCATAATGAAATTTTCACTTTGCAGCAGAGTAAGCACTGATATGAAACTTCCTGGCTGATTAAAACTGCATGCCAGACTGAAACTTAAACTCAGGACCTTTGCCTTTTGTGGGCAAGTGCTCTACCAACTTGGCTGCCCAAGCGTGACTTGTGACATGTCTCACAGCTTTACTTCCACTAATATCTCATGTCCTACCTTCCAAATTCACAGAAGTTCTCATATGAAACGTGTGAGACTAGCACTCCTGAAAGAAAGGATATTACAGAGACAAATGCCAAGTTTGAGTCTCTACCTGGCATACAGTTTGAATCTGCCAGGGAGTTTTTTCTCAGTGCAATCTCTGCTGTAAAGTGAAAATTTCATTCTGGAAACATCCCCCAGGTTGTGGCTAAGCCATGTCTCCATAGTATCCTTATTTTCAGAAGTGCTTGTTCCACTAGTTTCTCATGAGAACTTCTGTGTCATCTGGAAGGCATGAGACAAGATAGTGGCTGAAGTAAAGCTGTGGCAATGGATTATGTGTCCTGCTCGGGTAGCTCAGTTGGTAGAGCAGTTGCCCATGAAAGGTAAAGGTCTTGAGTTTGATTCTTGGTACAGCAGACAGTTTTAGTCTGCTAGGAAGTTTCATATAAGTGCACTCTCTGCTGCAGAGTGAAAAATTCATTCTGGAAACATCCTCTGGGCTGTGGCTAAACCATGTCTCTAGAATATCCTTTCCTTCAGGAGTGCTAGTCCCACAATTTTTACTGGAGAACTTCTGTGAAGTTTGAAAGATAGGTGATGAGGTACTGATAGAAGTAAAGTTGTAGGATGGATCATGAGACATGGCTGGGTAGCTCACTGGTAGAAAATTTTCCCATGAAAGGTAGATGTCCCAGGTTCAAGTCTCAGTCTGGCACTCAGTTTTAACCTGCCAGGAAGTTTCATCCTTTTTCATGTTGCAATGCTGATGAACTTGATGCCACTGTTGTGGCCAACTTCAGCAAAGTGTATCTTCCAGTTGCTGAATAAGATGTGTCATGTATTCTCACTTTAGCATTCATATTACATATTAAAACTTTACAACTGCCTTTTGGAATGACCTTTACTACAAGCCCAAATTCCACATAGAATTTATCCTTCAGTTGCTGTGTGTTTTTTTCTATGACTAGATGACAGTTCACAAATAACACTTTACATCTCTTTGTGTCTATTGCTAGTACTGATATTCTAAAGGCCACTTATGAAAATCCAGAAACATTAGCAGCTAGGGAATTACTAACATAAAAATCCAGACCTAATTTGTGTCTTGAATTACAGCTTCCATAAAAGATTTCAAAGTTTTCAACATGAAGGAGACCAGCATCCTCTCAACAAACCTCATGTAAAACACCCAAATCCATCTTATATATTTTATATCCTTGACTAGCCTGACTGAGCCACCTGTTATTACAAATAGTCCATGTTCCAAATTGTATACGTAGTTCTCACATTTTTTGTCTATTTTATATTATAAAATTCCTACACTTCCTTGTAATCTGTTTACTATTATCACGTTTTTCACAATGGGGCAGTAACCCATCACCAACACCTCCTGGAGGATCAGAGTTTTTGTTTCTGGGATAACCTTCCCCTAGATGAACTGCTTTCCCTACAGCTTTTGAGGTCATCTCTATTCACTTAAAAATGTGGACGGGTGAAGCATAGGGAGTGGGAAGATAGGTCACTGTGAAACACATTGTCTGGTTCATTGACTAAGATCTGTCTGTCTTGGAAGACCCCACTAGTAGCTATGCTATCACTGGCACAGATAGTGCTACTTTAAAACAATGTCTCCTGAAGAGGCATTGATGCAGAAGGAGCATCTAGTCTGTGGTGTGCAAGTAGCAGCATGCCACATTTCATATTTTGATGAGAGAACAGAAGCAAATTGAAGTGTGGACCTGCTCATCTATAATAGCTTATGATGAAACAAATGCGATGAAACTTTCAATTTTGTCTTGTGTGTGGACTCCAATCTAGGGTTTTAGGATGAAATTTTTAGTGTGTTGCATGTTCCAAAGCAGCTTGTCAATCCTGTTTTTGCCCAGTGATCAGCCAGTGATATTTATCTGTTGTATTATGTTAGATCTTCAATTCAATTTCTCCATTTAGCAAAAGTTTACTTTAGTGCCAGTAATAAAGAACTGGATGTTGTGGACCCATAAGTATGCATCATCATTATCCATTATCACAGTAGTTAACATATTGTCCACTTTGCCTTACCTTCTATGATTTAAAAATATATATATTACTTTACCTTATTTGACAAACATTTGTGTTTGCAGTTTCTACTTGGAAGGTACAGTGGTGAGGAGGAGTGGCTGGATTTACAAAGTATGACAGCTTGACCACTGATGAACTGTAGCAAGTATGCTCATCTGCAAGCATGAAAAATGCACATTGGTTGAAATGTTGAAAAAAGAATCTAAAATTAAATACATTAGTCAGTTTCAGTTAGTATTATAATGCTTGCTTGCAAAACTAGGACATGTTTAAATAGCAGTACTTGGATTGTTAATATGATTATGCGAAACTGTGGTAGAACATAATATGTGTAGATAAAGGTAACCATTGACCATATAGAGGAGGTACTGAGTAGCCAGTATGTATACCAGGTCATTTTGCTAAATGGACTGAAATTATAGGATACAATTCCTGAGAGGATAATGAGCAAAAAAGGTCATTTGGACATGTGGTTGGAAATGCATTGCAAGAGAGGAGAGGTTACCCATTTTAAGGTGGAGGTAAAAGATCTTGACAGTGTAGGCTGCAGTGATTGAAAGTACAAATGAGAATGGAACAGGAGAGTGGGAATGTTCTGACTGTGTTAGTGATTTAGCTCCACTCTTAAGAGGGCAGTTGAGAAGTTCCCTGAAGTGGTAGTGTGTGGAATCTCAGTACTAGGGGGCATTGGCTTCACTGCTGTTGCCAAATTCTTCTTGTGTGGACATCTGTCGTGTAGTACAATGCAGAGATATGATGGACCAGTGTACCAAATGGGTGCAGGGTTACATGGTCTTTACATATGAACACACAAATAGTAATTGGAGGATGACAGTGAGACTGTACTGGGAACAAAGTATCCCTGTAGACAGAAAATGCACCATAAACCTTTTGCTACAGTGTTTCATCATTTGTGTGAGACAGGCTTGTTTATAGGGATGGGTAACCAAGAAAGATGAATATGCCCTGTACATATGCAGACCTTGGAGGAAAATATGTTGAACACTGTAGAATATGAACCCTATATCAGCATCAGACATGTGACTCACCAGCATGGGATAAACCAGGCGACCATCTGGAACATTCTTCATGACAGCTGCCACTACCTGTAACATTTACAATGTGTGCAGGCTTTATTACCTATGGCATTGTCTCTGCAGTAATGGTTTTGTTGCATAGACTACTAGTCATCCTTCCACAATGTCTCACAGATGTGGTGCACCTGCACTTCCTGTGCATGAGCTGTGTCCCCTGATGGAAGGGTACTGCAGCTAGTACATGATGCTGATCCATCCCAGTTCTGCATTTCTGTGCAGAGGCATCTCAATAACATCATGGAGGTCCTGTTGCATGGCCTGCCCTGTTGCTGCACCTCAGCCCTTTAGATTTCTAACTGTGAAGTTACCTGAAATTCATTAAGTATTCTGAGCCCATCCATGATGTGCAGACACTGGAACAGTGCATTCATGCTGCCTGTAATGCCATTTGGTTGCAGAATGACACATTAGAGCATGTGTGTCAGTTGCTACTGTGTCGTGTTCACACATACTTAGATACCCGTGGAACCACTTCCAACACCTTTTCTGAAGGTGATTACATCACAGCATATCATGCACTGCATTGAATAATACAGGCCTGATGAATTAATAAATAACCTGTCTTGTAAACTGACATACAGCCAGGAGAGCAATGCGCTGACCGACCACATGCCCCTCCATATCTCCAGCCAGTGATACCTGTGGGCAGAGGATGGCGTGGTGGCTGGTCAGTACCATTGGGCCTTCCAAGGTCTGCTCAGACAGAGTTAGTTAGTAGTGTAGACACCATGCATTTCTGGCCGTATGTTTATATGATCTTTTTTTGCTCCTTACCTTCTCAGATATTGGACCCTGCAATTTGTACTCATTTAGTAAAATCACTAATGATTATGGAGCACAATAGAAGAAGAGGAAATGACTTTGTAGCAATATGAATCCTACCCACTTATGGATAGGGGCATTTGTGTGTAATAAATGAAAAAGCAAGGGAAGGTGATTTGGAAAGACAGGGGCAGGACAGAAAGAAGATAAGTTTTAATGTTACATCAACAGTGAGGTCAGTAGAAATGGTGCAAGATAAAGGAGCACTAGTTTGAAAACAGTATGGAAGTGGTCAACAGGCCTAAAAATTTGACAAGTGGAGGACAGACAGAAGTTTGAAAAAGATGGCAGTAGTAGCGAGCAGGAAAAGTGTGGGGAGCAGATGTAAGTAATGACTAGTGCAGATTGAAACTAGGATGATTGTGGTAACAGATCATAACATATCACTTCTGCTGGGGATGTATCCAGTCTGGAGATGATGGGTTGGTAATTTTTGATTGAAGCCTACAAAGCTAGATTAAGGACTTTTGACTTTCTCATGACAGCAGGTGTTTTCCATCACCTGATGGAAATAAATTACAGTGGGAAGCGGCACTCTGCAGAGGAGGTCTAGTAATGGAAGCAAGACATAACCAATAAAATTACTGTATTTCTGCTCTTTAAGCTGACTGGCTTAAATGCCTGTTTGTTGAAAAACATTTCATTAGTTTCTTGGAGCTCCCAAAGTCACAGCAAAGACCATCAATCCACCTACATGTATAAGACAAGCTGTGGACCCTGAAGGTCAGAGTTGTGGATCAAAAATGTTTCACAAGTTGGTAGTTAGTGATACTTTATGATCTACAAAGCTGTGGTTTTATTTTTTCATAAATGTTTGTGATATAGGTTAGTGGAGGCAACAACACACACCAAGTTTTCAGGTCCCTAAAGCAGAAGTTTATCATTTCCCCACCAGAGCATACATAATCAACTCCTCAGCTCTGCTCTGAAATGCAATAAGACACTTTTGTACATTTTCAATGTAAAATTTCTTTAGTTCCAATTGAATGTCAGGTTGAACTAAACCTACTTAAAAATAAGATCTGCTCAGTATCAGAACTGGCATCTACAAGCTTCCAATATCCTCCTTGATCTCCATGGCTTTAGTTGTGTGTGTTATCTGTAGATTACTGAACTTCTACCCCATTAGACATGAGTACTTTTACCCCATCAAGAAACTGTTTGCGAATTTTTACCCCCATAACCTGTATTTTGACTTGTGTAGTCCTTTCTAGCATATTCAAGCATTTTTATTGGTGTTTATTTACCCTAGATGCTTCATACTTTGCCTGAGAGAACTTAAATTAATTTTTCTTTTCTATAGTTTTTTTCATTGGGTATTAGTTTTTTTAAACATACCTACCTATCGAACATTTCCAGTATAATCATGTCTTCTGTAATGGCATTTTTTTCTTACCAGAAACTGACAGATAACATCAATTTGTCAGCCATTAACAGAAATGCACTACCATCCAACTCTCAGTCTTATTGAAAATTGGAGCTCACTATGACACACATCCAAAGCTACGAGGTTTTCAGAGGTTGCCTTAAGAAAAGTCTTAAAACTGGCAAAGGTAGTGAGTATCTTCAGAAATTCACAAAAAGCTTTTCACTGGAGGAACAATGAGCAATAGTGGAGCAATGCATTTTCCTCCATAAACATTTTTTCAGCCTTACTCTCAGATCAATACAACATTTATTTTTGAACTTTCTGAAACATAAAGAGTTCCTAATTTACTTTCCATGCATTTATGTGTAATCTTTTGTATTTTCTGCAGTAAGGAGTAAAAGTATGCACTGTGTACTTTTGCCCCAGGCCAGCATGCTCTTTTCACAATGTTACCAAGACATCGAACTAGGTATTGCATGTGTAATTCAGATAATACTGTTGCAAGTTTTTTTTTTTTTTTTTTTTTTTTTTTTTTTTTTTTTTTTTTTTTTTTTTTTTTTTAAAACCAAAAGTGTCTTCTTTAACCCTCACCTATCATACTTGTCTCCAGTGCTTACTATTTAAGTTGTGACATATTGAGGATTTGTCAAATGCTTGATGGATTTTTTGTTTATTGGTTGTGTTGTCATATAGAGGACATTCACACACTGTTTCATCATCCAATAAATAGTTCTGTGCTGACCTCTTAAAAAAAAAATAGCTGTAGGTGGGATTGTGGTCAGAGATGAAAATTAATAATGTTCAAGACACCAGTTGGCTTATGTTTAAAAATAAAAATATTTCTTCAAGTTCATGAACTGATACAGTAATGGATATCCTTAACAATTACAAAAAATGCTAAGTGCAGCACATCATGTCAATGTTCGAAACTAAAATTTTTGTGGCTAACTGTAAAAAAAATTGACAAGTCCAGCACATCTGCTCAAATGTTAAAGTTTTCCAACTAACTGACATAAAATATCAGAAGCCAAACACATCTGCTCAAAAGTTAAAGTTCTCCAATGAAAAATATTGTCACATTTAAAACACAATCAAATCCAAATCTGAAGGCAGAGTCTTCAATGAAGCACAACACTTGGAACTAAAAGCACTTTTATTACAACCAGAATAGAACTGATCTCTTCAACAGGTAGTACAGTTTTTTATACAAACACTGAATGTTCCAGAAACCATAACCATATTCCAGATATAAATCATTACAAACATCAGCTATTTCAAGAACCTTCAAGTAGCAGTAAATATGAAATAACAAATAACTGTAGGAGGTCAGGTTTGAACTGGTGACCCACAGCACGCTAAGTAGTAGGCTTACCACTACCCCACACTGTTGGCACCAGAGCTCGCAACATTGATGCCTATCCAGGAGAAACGGTGACCCACTATTTCAGAAGTTCTCACTTGAGCAGACAACAGCATCCTCGGTCTAGATCTTGTCACTCATCCTCTGTATGGTGATGCTCATTGATCCTCACATTCTGGTTGTTATCTTAATTCCTCTTCACTATGGTGAGTTTCAAAGGTAGCTTCTCCCAGCAAAGATTTGCCGTAGTTGAGGGGATTGTCAGTTCCATTGAGTCTCCCATCATTGATATCCATATGGAGGACATGTACAATGTCTCTGCACTTATCTCTTCCTGATGAAAGGTCATAATCCTCAACTTTGTAGATGATGTCTGACAAGCAAAGTAGTGGTTTAGTAGCTTTTCTGGTAGTCCCATTTTCCTCAGATGTGTGAAAAACTATACCAAGTCTTCCAGAGTTTGTCTCACTCCCTGGTGCTTGTCATTATAGTACCCTTGGTCTTTCTCATGGGTGTCCTGGGTGCATACATGAGCCAGCTGCTCTGCTTCTTTGGACCCAGTGGATAAGGTGTATCGTGTAGTCATCCTGAGCATCATCCAGTTGAAATGGGAATAGTGTATCAATTGTCTTTTTGGCCTCACACCTGTGGGGCAGAAAGAATGGTGTGAAACTTGTAGTGACTTGCTTCACTGTGTTGTATGTGAGTGTAATGATGGGCAGTATTCTATCCCAATCTCTGTGCTCCATCTCAACATACATTGAGAGGATGTCTGCCAATGTCTTATTAAAGTGTCCTGCAAGGCCATTCATCTGTGGTTGGTAGGCAGTTGTCATCCTGTGTGTGATGTCATGATATGAAATTGTCTCAGATACTAACTCAACTGGAAAGCTTTTCCATGATCAGAGGGTATCATAAGGGATGTTCCATGCTTCAAAAAGATATCTCGGACAAGTAAATTTGCAATTCCTGGAGATTCAGCAGTTGGCACAGCTTTGGTGACACACAATCAGTAAGGCAGTCAGTGTAGAAGAGTATCCATCGATTCCCATTTGTTGACTTAAGTAACCTCCACAAGAGGTTAATTCCAGTTTGGTAGAATAGTGCTGCTGCAGACTGGTTTGCTACCAGATGGCTAAGGAGTGACTGTGGCATATGCTTCCATCAATGGAATACCTTACAGTGACTCACATAGTCTAACAGACTGATAGAGACCTGGTCAGTTATACCTGCATCTGATTCAGTCTAGAGTCTTCATGAAATGCAGGTGACCAGATATTGGAGGTTCATCAGGATTGCAGGGCACAGATGAGCTGGTTGACCATTTCCATCCCATTGAATCATGATCCCTCTTGTATAATTTTCAGTTTGTAAATTGGAATCCTCCTCCTGTAGGTTCCTCCTTCTTCGAGGCTTCTATGGTTTCCAACAATGCTGGATATTCCTTCTGTTCAGCAACAATGTCATTTAATGCAACAGTGAATGAGATTTCATCCGCACTGCTGCCTTCTACCAAAGGATTCTTTGAAAGGCAGCAACATCCTTGTTCTTTCATATTCCATTGTGAAATTGATCTCCTATAGCCTCAGTGCCCATCTCACCAGTCAACCCGATGGATCTTTCAAGCTAGTCATCCAGCTTAGAGAATGGCTATCCATCATACCAGTGAATGGTGTGCCAAATAAATATGGCCAAAACTTGTTGATGGCCCAAACAACTGCTATGCACTCTTCCTTGATTTTAGAATAGGTTCTCTCGGATTGGAGTGTATTCTGAAAGTATAAGCTATCACCTTTTCAGCACCTAACTGACTTTTTTTCAGAGCTGACCCTATCTGAAAACGGCTAACATTGGTGTGAATTTCTTTGTTGGCATTCTCATCATACAAAGGAGATTCTCATCATATGAAGGAGAACATGACAGTGCCTCCATGAGGACAAAGAAAGATCTTTCTTGCTGTTAAAGTAAATTCTTTTTATTAACATATTTAAAAAGAAGTTCTGTGTTAAGTTATTAATCAACATCATATATGAGCATAATATTTTGCTTATCTCTGTTTTTTATTTTGAGTCACAACACTTGCACTTTTACTCTTAGGTGTTTTTAGAAGCTCCTTGGTCGAGTGACTTCTTGTGTAAACATTGCCTCCAGATTCAGAAGTAAATCTAAGTTTTTGAAAACCAAACTCACCACTTTTTGTCAGCACCTGATCTTTATTGAGAATAAATAAGTTTTTTTCTCAACAATATACAATAGGTCATGGGTCCCAGTTACTAGTGTAAACATGTGTGCAAAAAGTGACAGATACAGCTTTCTTTTAACTCATATTTGGGAATGTATTTCTGGTATTAGAGTTGAAATGGATCTGGTAAAGCATATCAAGCCACTGATAGGCTCCAATTAACTATCATGAAGGAAGGAGCTTTAGATGTAATTGATGGCAAGTCAGTAAAACCTGAGCCATTGTCTGAAGGTGCTAATGATGCAGCAATAAAGGATCATAAAGCCAAGTCAGATTTTTATCATAAAGTGAACAGTTATGCTAAGTCAATGATTACAAGTGCAGTTGCAGACACTGTGTATGAGAAGATCATGGACAAAGAAATGGCTCATGAAGCATGAGAGGCATTGAAGAAGAATTTTGAAGCATCATCAAAGGACCAGCTGTTCAAGATTCGCTCAGATTTCTTCACATTTAATTGGACAATGGGAGAAGAACTCTCCAGACACATAGCAAAGTCAACAAGTCTGTGGAATGAATTGAACAACAGGTTTAAAGCAAAGAGAGAAACTGTGCTACCTGATCTAATATTGGTGTTTAATGTTTTACATATTCTACTGCAAGCTTTTAATCCTTCAAATCAAGTGTGATGTTATTAAGAAAAGATGATAAGAAAACTTTTGATGAATTAGAGGAACAATTGTGAATGTTTGAGAGAAATTTCACAAAGATTAGTGACAAAATCGAACAAGAGGCATTAGTAGTCAAATCAGGTGTACAAAACAAAATAAAAAGTAAACAAATTCAAAATTCAATGAAAATGTAACTATTGCAATGAACCGGGCCACTGGATCAAATATTGTAAGAAGTGGATTGCTGATGGAAGACCAGCTAAAAGTACAACTGTGCAGAAAAACATGGACAAGACTGTAGTAATAAATGTAGCATTGTTTACTATTTGTGGTGAGGCTTGTTCATTAGAAGTGGATGCACACAACTGGTGGGTTGACAATGGTGCAACGAAACACATGACAAATAGTCCTGAGTACTTTGTCAGCTTTGAAGCATTCAACAATCCCTGCTGTGTAAAGGCCACTGCACAGGGGTCTATAGAAACAACAGGAAGAGGATCAATTCAGATCCTGTCAACAGTTGGCAGCAGATGTGAAGACCTGAACCTGACTGATGTCTGGTATGTACCAAAAATTTCCATAAACACTATTCCTGTTTCAACTGCCCAAGATTGTAACAAAAATAGTATATTTTAGTCAAGTATTAATATCACTCTTTGACAATTGGTAGTAGAATGAGACTGTGTGGAAATCAGAAAGTTGGTGGTACTTTATACAAAGCAGAAAGCAAGCCCTTAGTGCCAGAGAAGGGTGCAACTGTGAATCTTTCAGTGGAAGGTATGTTTGATGTACTTCAACTATATTATGAGAGATGAGGTCATCAAGACAAGTGTCATGTTAAAACAAAACTCAAAAAGGAATTTAACATTAATGTTAAGGAAGGGGCAGAGATTTGTGAACTATACAAATTTGGAAAAGCGCATCGTCTGACATTTGGAACTAGAGAAAAGTTAACAAGGCCTGCTGAGTTGATATCAGCTGATTTATGTGGACCTTTTCATGAGTCATTCAGAATAAACATTACCTCATTTTGTTCAAAGACAATTACACCAAGTTTCGCAGTGGTTATTTTGCTGCAGAAAAATCAGAGTTGAATAAATTTCTCAAAGATTTTCTCTCACATACAAAGGCATTGGGGTACTCTGTTAAAGAGATGCTGAGTGACAATGGCAAGGAGTTTCATAACGAATAGGTTAGATCCATCTTAAGTTCAAATGGTATAATACAGTGATTGACTGCTCCCTATACTACTGAGTAAAACGGTATTTGTAAGTGGGATAATAGGACAGTTGTTGAGATGGCCAGGACACTTAAGTATTCAAATCCAGATGTCACTTGTCCAGAATAACCATGGGCTGAACTGGTTAACATAGCAATTTACATTTTGAATAGGACAGGGAAGTCATCTGTAGAAGGCGTCAGTCCTTACATGTTGTGGGAATGGAAAAAGCCTCGAACTAAACATCTTAGGATTATTGGCTCAACATATTATGCACACATTGCATGTGAAAAACAAAAGAAAATGGACAAGAAAGATGTGAAAGGACATCTCATTGGTTATGATGGTGATGAACACTTCAGGATTTGGATAAAAGAAAGTAATTGAATTGCGCTTACCAGAGATGTGCAATTTGAAGAAAACCAGGATGTTATACTGAACAAGTTACACTACCATTTCAAGATGTTGAAAAGCCCATTGCAGGTCCAGATTATATTAAAAATCAATCAGAGAGTGAGGAAAATACACACTCAGAAGATAGTTTGGTGACATTCTGGAAACTTGCAAAGAGGAAATAGGAGTGAAGTTAAGAGATCATTAAAGAGACCAAAATACCTCAATGATAATGGAATGATAACAGAAGATTTCTTTGTCACAACTGAGGTTCCTGAAACCTATGAGAATGCACCTAGACATGAAGACAGCATCAAATGTAAAGAAGCAGAGGACAGAGAAATGGAATCTCTGATTGGAAATAAAACCTGGGAGCTTCAAGACTTACCAAAGGATGCCAAGGCAATACCATGTAATTGGGTGTTTCGACTGAAAACAAATGAAGAGGGTCAGATCAAAAAATTTAAGGCTTGACTGGTTGCCAAGGGTTTCAGTCAACAAGAAGGCATAGATTACAGTCAAACTTTTAGTCCAGTTGCAAAAATGACAATGATTCGATCTATTCTGAGTGTTGCTGCAACTGAAAGAATGTATCTCGGACAGTTTGATGTGTCAACAGCCATCCTGTATGGAAAAATTGAGGAAACCATTTATATGGCACAATTAATAGGTTATGAAGATGGTACCAACAGAATTTTCAGGTTGAATAAAAGTCTGTATGGCTTAAAACAAGCACCAAGATTCTGGAACAAGTGATCCGGAGAATTTTTGATCAGTCTAGATTTAAGAGTAAGCCAAGAAGATCCATGCTTGTACATTCAAAATAAAAATTGCAAAGAAGTTCTGGTAATTTTGTATGTTGATGGTGGGTTGGTAGCTGGCACTGATTTAAATGATTTGAGCATTTTCTTTTAACAATTGCAAAAGGAGTTCAAGGTCACAATGGCACCAACAAACTATTATTTAGGTCTGCAAATTGAACCTGGCAAGGATGGCTATATCAAGATTCGCCAGAAGGCTTATGCACAATGAATTTTAAAATGTTTCAACTTTCCAAAGTGTAAAGCAGTTTCTACCCCAATGTTGAAAGTTACATATGTTTCACAGTCATGGAAAGATGACACTGTAGTACAGTCTTTTCCATATAAAGAAGCAGTTGGAGCATTAATGTATCTGATGCTTGGCACAAGACCAGACCTAGCTTTCAGTGTAAGTGTTCTGTCAAGATCTCTTGAGAATCCCACCAAAGAAGGCATATTAAGAGTAAAAAGGGTTTTTCATTTTGTATCAGGAATGACTGAATATGGAATCATATACATACAAGAGGAAAGAGAAAACCTCTGGAATGCTACAGTGATGCAGATTTTGGAGGCTGCTCAAAAACATTCAGATCAACATCTGGAGTAGTCATCAACTAAAAAATGGTTCAAATGGCTCCGAGCACTATGGGACTTAACATCTATGGTCATCTGTCCCCTAGAACTTAGAACTACTTAAACCTAACTAACCTAAGGACGTCACACAACACCCAGCCATCACGAGGCAGAGAAAATCCCTGACCCCACCGGGAATCGAACCCGGGAACCTGGGCGTGGGAAGCGAGAACGCTACCGAACAACCACGAGATGCGGGCTAGTCATCAACTACTCAGGCGAGGCGATATCATGGCTAAGTCAGCGACAAACCATGGTAGCAACATCTACAACTGAAGCTGAACTAGTTGCCGTAAATGAAGGTGTCAGTGAGATTATTTGGTTCACTTGTCTATTCAGAGAAACAACAAGACCATCTGAAATTCCACTACCCTGAATTGACAATTCTGCAGTAGTGAAGTTGGCAGAGAACCCAGAATTTCATCACCAAACCAAACATACAGCCATCAAGCATTTCTTTATTCATAAAAAACTCTTTGAAGGAAGAATGAGAGTTTATCAAATCCCATCTGAAGAGCAGGTAGTGGACATCATGACCAAAGCTCTACCGAAGACATTTATGAAAATACTGTGTAATCAAATGGGACTGTTGTAAAACTCAGTTTTGTTTTGTTTTGTGTGTTTGCCTTTTTGTTGATATCTATTTAACAAGGGAAAGTGTTAAAGTAAATTCTTTTTACTAACATATTTAAAAAGAAGTTTTGTGTTAAATTATTAATCTACATCATATATGAGCATAATGTTTTGTTTATCTCTGTTTTTTATTTTGAGTCACAACGCTCGCACTTTAGCTCTTAAGTGTTTTTAGAAGCTCCTTCGTCAAGTGACTTCTTGCATAAACAGTGCCTCCATATTCAGAAATAAATCTAAGTATTTGAAAACCAAACCCACCACTTTTTGTCAGAATCTGATCTTTATTGAGAATAAATCAGTTTTTTTCTCAACTAAATACAATACTTGCATCCCAAGAAAATCGGCATCTCCCTCCAGTAGTTCATGCAAGGAATGTACCTTGGTTCAGAAGTCCTTTATAACTTCCCAGTGGTACAAGCACGCTCTGCGAAAACTTCTCACATCACAAATGTGCCAGCAGTCACAAAATCTGTGACTGCTCTTATTTTCTCTGGATTGGTATAGACCCCATTGCCATTCCCTCTGTTCCCCAAGATTTTTATTCCTCGGGTGAAGAAGAGGCGCTTCTTTGGATTCAGGGGAAGACCTGCAGTTTGAACACTTCAACACAATTTTTAACTGTTTTAGATGTTCTTCAAATGTATTTGACAAAATGACTACATCAGTCATCAATATCATTGTATATGATAAAGTGGATGCTCAATAAATAACAAATAACAATAACACTAACAGACATATACTCAATTTAAGGTGTCACTGCAGGTTGTCCATCATAGTTCAAAGGCAGCTGGAGCATTACATAGCCCAAACATCATAATTGTCAACTAATAGTTTTTCCTGGTCAGATTTGTCACATTTGACTTGTCTGTAGCCTGCCTGTATGTCCACAGTTGAGATACACTTGCTGCTTTCAAGCAGTCCAGGATGTCATCAATGTGCAGCAGTGGATAGGCATTTTATTTTGTGATTTTATTAATCACTGGTAGTCGACACAAAATGATATGTGTCATCTTCCTTCATCACAAGGACCACAACAGAGGATAAAGGACTGTCTGAAGATCCAATGATATCATCTTGCAGCATCTTATCCACTCCCTCCCTCCCCCCCCCCCCTTTCCCCCCTTTCCCCTGGATCAACCCCATCATTCAGCCACTAACACTCTGTATGAGTACTGGCTGATTGGTGTATGATTCATGGTGTTGATAGGGTCATGGGCTGCTTGTCTTGTCTTTTCTCCACTCTGAATTTGAAAGCACCGAAAACTGGTACAGAATGGTAATTACTTGTTACTTTACCAACATTGTTCCTCAGTCAGGCTAGATCCTACTGACAGTCTGATTGTAGCTTCCTCCCCTGTGTTGTCTGTAGTGGTACCAGAGCATGATTATTCATCAGTGACTCTAAGCTGTCCTTCCTGGACTGGTTTGGTTGTCCCTACGCACCTACCTTTAGGAACAATTAGTGATACAAAGTTCTCTTTGACCACTTCAAAGCTTTTGATCACCGCAGGCATGTGAGCTTGAGTAGTTTTTTGCAATGGATAAACTCTTCACAGTTTAATGCATCTATATTGATGACACGGACTCTTATCATTGATGATGGTGGGATCACAATGTCTTTCATGGCAAACAACCACCCAGAGCAATCTTTGTTAGGTGTGATTGTTGGTCTAGCTTTGATAAATCTGGAGCTCTGATCTTCCACAGTCTATGATTGCCTGTGATGGCTGAAAAGTCCCATCTGAAAATAACATCATGATCACATTTTGTCAATATGAGAAATTTGAAAGGCTGTGTTCTATCATTGATTGTTATTCTTGTAATATACATCCCTATCAGCTGGATGTATTCCCCAGCAACCTTGCTCTCATACCAAGGAACATAGTCTTCATTAGTTTATCAATGATAAGCATTCAACACCACAGAAAAAAAAGTACTTGAGTTGACTAGTGCATGGACTGATTGGCTGTGTCAATGATGACATTGATGAGATTTCATGTCATATTGGTGGCTGTCATTCATGGAGGATTTTCGTCTGTGATGGCCACACCTCCATAGATAGTCACCTCACTTAGTTTTTGTGAATTTGGCAGCTTGGTCAACGGTTGGTACATTTGTACAGCAATGTATAGTGGCTATGGCATGTTGTGGATCTACCTTGTCGAGGGTATGATGATGAGCTTCATCCCACAGTTTGATTATAATCATCTGCAGATGACTGGCGCGAATAGGGCTTTTAATGATGGATGATGTCTGGCAGCATGATAGATATCAAACCCTCATCTTCTCTCTCCAGTAGCATACAACATTTCTAGGGTATCCGAGTGTGGTTTCAGCTGCCTGAGACTGCAGACAGGTGTGGGAGTTGCATTAGCCTGTGTGTGTGTGTGTGTGTGTGTGTTGTTGACAAAGGCCTTAATGGCCAAAAGCTATAATTATGAGAATCTTTTTGTTGTGCTTATCTGCGACTCAGCATTGCCGCTATATGGTGAGTGACATCAAAGATCGATACACCTCTTCTTCAACATTCTCTATTACATCCTGACATATGGGATTGATGTTCATGGCTATTGTATCTTGTGTTCTCAGTCTGATGTTCCTGTCTGCCCTACACAACTGTATCTATTCTCTTGCTATCAGATGTAAGAGAGAAGGGAAGTTGTGATGGTCTTTACCAACTACCATAGGAAACACATTCAGGAGTTGACCATACTTCTTTTATCCAACCCTTGTCTATTGCATTTCTTTGATGCATTGACACCACTTTATGAATTCTTCTGATGTTGCAGCATCCTTTACCAGAAGAGCTTGCTTGGTACATGTTGTCTGTGACTCCTTTCATAAAATGTGAGATTTTATTGGCTTCTATCATATTAGTATTTACAGCGTTAAAAAGAGCCAAAAATTTCTATATGTATGATTGTGTTGTTTTGCCATGACATTGGGCATTGTCCTTCAGTTGTTCTTCTGCTAAATAGACTTGCTGTTAATTGTCACCAAAAGTCTTCTTCAATTAGGCCTGGAATTTGTGCTGGCAACTGAGATTGTCTTTCATTGTTTTCGAACCACGGCAGAGCTCTGATGTCCAAGTAAAACTACATGTTTGCCAAACACATTGCGTCCTCCACCAGTTGCATATGGAGACTCAGTCGAAAGCTTTCAGCCATTTTGTTGGGTCCTGACCTGCATAAAAACTGTTGGGTGCCTGATGTACAGCTGACTACCTACCAGCTTGAAATTAATTGAATTAATTGGTCTCATGAATATTTTTACCTTGGGAGCAATTTGCTGTTTGTACTTGTGTTCCTGTACATGTAGATGATGACTTTTATATTGCCTAAATGGAGTCACAGCTATGCAAATGTCTTGAAGATACCTAGTATTGCCAGGAAACACTGTCACATCAAAACCACAATCAAGTCCAAATCTGAAAGCAGGGTCTTCATGAAACATATCACTCGCAACTGAAAGCACATTTATTACTGACAATTTCTTGTATCCTGAATATGACTGATCTCTTGAATGGAGACTGCAGTTATCTGAACAAACATTCTATGTTCCAGAAAGCTAGTGTTTATACAACCATTGAATATTCAATATAAAAAAAAATAAAATAAAATAAAATAAAAACATTACAAACACAAGATATTTCAAGAACCTTCCAGAAATGATAAACACAAAATAATGAATAATTGCTGATGGTCAGATCTGAACCAGTGATCCACAGCATACTAGACAGCAACACTAAGCACTATACCACACTGATGATACCAGAGCTCATGGCAATATTACAGGTTCAGTGCCTATGTGCAAAAGTTAGAGTCCATTATTAACTACTGAAACTCTTATAAGCTTTACAAGATGCCTGCATGAAATTTCAGAAGATGGCAGAATTGTTCCCTGAAAACGTTTCAGAGTTCTCAGAACTGCCATGCAAAAATTTTTACAAGTGCATGAAAATTGTTCTCCTGAAACTCTGTGTCATGCAAAACTGCAACATACTCGCTACTCATGGGAACATAGATGTGACATCATTCTGTTCTCAAAGTGAACTGTCAACAGCCATTTTTTGTTGGGTTCTTAGTTTTTGAGTTATTTACAATTTAATCATTGGGGTAGTTTATATACACTAATCTGATATCAATTACTATCAAACATAAAGAAATGTGCACAATTATGGATAGCTGCCATAGTGTGCTTTCACATACTGCCTCTGCTTTTAGCAGTTTACAATATTATGTTAAAATGCGGTTTTAATTCCTGGAATGAACATACTGATTTTTAATTCAAAATATAGTACATATATAAAAAGTCTGAAACTATATCTTCATAGAGCTCTTCAGCAGTATCTGTGGACATTTGGTTTATTAAAATTGCTTAAGGCATTTTAGTGTTATTAATTTTCTGATTCTGTAAGAATTTACAATTTTTTTATCTTGAATAACTTAAATTGTCTTTGATGTATTGAGAGGGCTTTTAGATACACATTCTTGCTACATTTTTCTCTTTAATTTGTTGTACTTGCCTAATGTTTAACTATATTGATCTAGATTTTATGGAGTTTTCAGCTGTGAAATGATTTTTTCAGCTACTTAGTTCCTGCCAAGGTACAACCTAATCCCACCAGCCTCCTGCAACTTTCAACTGCCTTGATTTTCCCAGCAGCAGTAACACAGGCAGCAATGTACTAGGTTATCTGCTCCTCTTTTACTAGCCATTCATTATGCGGCCTCTCTTGTCCACTAATAGCAGAGTCTTAAAATATCATCTGCGATGAGGTTCTAGATGACTTTTAGCCACTACCCCCTTCTGAGCAGAGCTTGGTGGAAAGAGTTGCATGTAGTGCCTCTTTTTAAGTCGTCAAAACAGACTGCATGTTCAGCTTAGTGGTACCAATAAAATCTTGACATTTAGATGTGACTGTATGTAACATCTCAGTGTTCCTATATGCAGGCATTGAATTCCAATTAGTCATTTGTGATTTTATAGGTGAGTGTTGCAGCTTAGTGTCGGCATGCATTCCATACTAAACAGAGTATCATTTAGCTAGCTGAATGTGACAGCTAACAAAAGAGATTGACTTGGCTAGGCTTAATAGAAACAAATAAATTACTTTTGTTTCTGTGGAAACGTAAAGTGTGGTGTTTCTGCATGCCTTAGAATTGTCATACTGTTGGGTCAAATGGCTCTGAGAACTATGTGACTTAACTTCTGAGGTCATCAGTTGCCTAGAACTTAGAACTAACTAAACCTAACTAACCTAAGGACATCACACACATCCATGCCCGAGGCAGGCTTCAAACCTGCGACCATAGCGGTTGCTCGCTTCCAGACTGTAGTGCCTAGTACCGCACGGCCACTCCAGCTGGCACTGTTGTGTCTTTGTGAAAATTATTATCAGAAGTTTCATGGGACCAGCTGAAACTGATGTATTGACTAGCAGCAGAGTACATTTCTCAGTCCAGTGACCAGGTCTCAGAATATTGTATTTTTGCATGCAGTTAGATACCTATAAGGCTTCTTAAGTATCTTTATCTTATTCCATGAGGGCCATTCAATAAGTAATGCCCCACATTTTTTTCTCAGAACATATTTATTATTATGAGTCATAATTTGGTGACAATATATATCAACATGTCTTGTCCATATTCTATTTTTCTACGTAGTCTCCATCATGTTCTTTTTCTATACTCCAAAGTTGTGGAAGAGCATGTATTCCCTGCTGATAAAAGCTCTTGTCCTGTAGGTGTAGCCACGTTTTCACTGCATGACTGACACTCTCTTCATCTTCAAACTGTGTTCGCCATAGAGAATCTTTAAGTGGCCCAAAGAGATGGAAGTCTGAGGGTGCCAGATCTGGACTGTATGGTAGATGAGGCAATGATGTCTGCTGTGAGCATTTGTGGAACCCATTGTGAGCACCTCTTTGAATATCCAAGAGTCTCGATCATTGCAGATGGACTTCCAATGTTGACCGAGAACTGTAGAGCAAATTTTCAAGTTGTGATGTGTCAATTGGTATGAATAATGGCATCTGCATGATTCAGCATGTCTGAAGCAGTGGCTGTGACAGCACGTCACAAGTGCGGCTGATCACAGAGTTCTGTTTGTGCATTTCCTGAGGCAGCAGCTTTCTTTACCCATCACCCAACTGTACTCCTATCAACTGCAGCATCACCACACACTGCACACAAACATTTATGGTGTTCACCATGGCTTCTCTTTCTGCACACAAGAATTCAATAACAGCACACTGCTTGTAATGTGAGTAATGTGTAGATGCCATTTTGATCGTGTACTACAGCTCTGCCATGTGCCAGAATGGTTCGAAACTTCACCAGCACACAGAACAAACATCAAATGTGAAGCAAAAACAATGTCTATGTATATTAACTGCTTTTTTTTAAAAAATGTGTGGCGTTACTTATTGAATGACCTTGTTCAATAAGACTGTATACCCACCAGTATCTCTTCAAAATCCCTCTCTTCTTTTGTGTGTCAGGGTAAATAACACTTTACACATAATAGCTCTCAATTATATCAATACTCTTGGTATGGTAGGCAACTTATGGTTTTGTAGTTTCTGGAACCTCAGTACTAGTCCTAAATAATTGAAAAGGTAGAGGGGAAGAATAGCAAAGAGATTTCAAGTCAGATTTATCTGCTGTCTGCTACTGTTATTTTGTCAAAGTGAAACGAGGCTACAATCCTTGTTAAGCAGTCTTTCTTTTCATATGTTTCAACAGATTGTTGACAGGACACAATACTCTTGAAAATTTTATAATTTTATGAAATGTTTTGATATATCAATACTTACAGTAACAGCAGCCACCAGAAACAGGGCAGGAGCCAATAACTTTTCCTCCAGAAAATCGACATACATTCCTGTCCAGACACACTCCTTTTTTGTCAGTATTATTTTGACTTCCAGTGCAAATAATGTTTTGTTTCTCCAGGAAGGATGGCACTGAGAAAAAAGAGATTACTAGGTTAATTTTTAAGTCAATGAATGAAGAGAAAAAAAACTGAGGTCTGTGTCATAATATGAGTTACTTGTCTATGATAAGCCATATAAATTTGTTCACAAAAACATCTGTTGTGTAAAAATTTATTTGTAAGATCATTTACCCTAACTTACTTTTGGTGTTGTGATCACATTAATGAAAGCATATAAAACCACATTGATCCATGAAGGTTATTTTTTAGGTATGGTGCGTTTATTAAAAAAAAACCTATAATTGTAATATGTTTAAGAGGTAATTTGAAGCTTTCAATTATACTTGTCTAGTTTTCTATACAATTTTCATGCCTGCTTATCATAATGCTGTGTAAGTTAGTGCATTTATGCCCATTAGAATTTTGTTGTGTTTGGAAAACTACTTTGGACTAAGAGGAAACCAGCAATCAAGTTCCACAAGGTCCACATGAAAGTCCAGTCTTATTTCTCATGCATGTATTGATGTTCCACTTTACACACTGCTAGCAGCACTAGTCACATGAGGACAGTAGTCAATACTGATAAATGTACAAGAGTAGGAGAAATTGTAAATAATGTATTTAAAAAAGTAATGACTATTATTTGCAAGTATCTCTTTATCGATTTTAAAAGGACATTGCATATTTAGTTGTACTCTTCAAAAGATACAAGACCAATGATACATATCATTCATGAAAAACAACTAATAATTTAGGAAAGTTTTTCAAAAATTTTAGGATGGCAATTTAAACTGTAAAGACTGAAACTTCTTATGTAAGACATTCAGCCACTTTTGCATTTTGTATCATTGAAAGACTTGGAGGGAACCAAATATGTAACTTAATATTTTTGGACAATTAAACATCAGTAAGGTTTATGAAATTATATTCTTGTGCAACTCATCCTTAATAAAAAAATACCCATTTCACAAAGGAGTGCAGTAAGAATAATGCCCGCTATTCATCCAAGGTTGCCTTGTAAATATCTGTCTATGTAGTTAGGCATTTACACTCCAGCTTCACACTGAATATATAGCTTTTTTACTTACATACTAGGTTTGCCACACAAACCACAGTTGATATTTGACCTTGTCATTAGCCTCTTCCGTCTTCTTTGGCCCATGTATTCTTCTTCAGCTAGTTCACAGTACTCATATCCTCTTTGATCCTGTCAATCCATTTCAGCCAAGGTTTTCCCTTTGGTCTGTTACTCTGACGTTTTCACCCACCACCTGACTGGTGACCTGACCTTCTCGATATTTTACATGCCCACACTGCACCGGTCTCCTCTCTTTAAACACTGGTGTGTTGTTCAGTGAACTGTACAACTCTGCAGTTATGGTTTTTCAGTTTCCTCCAGTTGTCTCCATCCTTTGCTGATCCAGTCATCTGTCTTAGTGCAGCATTCTCAAAATTTTGTTTTCTATCTTTTGGGTCAGAATCCAGGTCTCTGCTCAGTATAGGACCACTAATTGTATTACAGTTCTGTAGATCATAATCTTCATAGATCTCAATGGAAGCCAGAATTTGGGTGGCTTTCTGAGTACACAACTTGATCTGTTTTGTTCTTGTCATTATATCATGACCTGTCAAATTCCTTTCACTGAATACTAACACCCCCCAAAAAATACATTTTTCATATTAGGTGCATTGTGCTGCACCTACTGCCAGGTACTCCATATCAACAACCTCAGTAGTCATTAGACATTGTGAGAGAGCAGAATGGGGTGCACCACAGAACTCACTCCATGCTATTCTATCCTGTGCAAGCTTCTTCATCCCCCAGTACCTACTGCAACCTACATCCTTCTGAATCTGCTTAGTGTATTCATCTCTTGGTCTCCCTCTATGATTTTTACCCTCCACGCTGCCTACCAATACTAAACTGGTGATCCCTTGATGCCTCAGAACACATCCTACCAACCGATCCCTTCTTCTCGTCAAGTTGTGCCACAAACTTCTCTTCTCCCCAATCCTAAGGAGTGTAAACATTGGATAATTGAACAGTGGGGAAAAGGTTGTGTGGAGTGACGAATCATGGTACAGAATATGGCAAAGTGTGGGTGTGGCAAATGCCCGGTGAACCTCATCTGCCAGCCTGTTTAGTGCCAACAGTAAAATTCGGAGGAGGTGGTGTTATGGTGTGGCCGTGTTTTTCCTGGAGGGGTCTTGCACCCCTTGTTGTTTTGCATGGCACAATCACAGCACAGGCCTACATTGATATTTTAAACACCTTCTTGCTTCCCACTGTTGAAGAACAATTCAGAGATTGTGATTGCATCTTTCAACACGATCAAGCATCTGTTCATAACGCACAGTGTGTGGCACAGTGGTTGTTGTAATGGCAACCTGAATGGTCCCCAGGTAGTAGTGACAGAAACGCGACGGGACCCGCGGAGTGGTCCACAAACAACAACACAATTGGAGAGGACGGACATGACCAATGAAGGGCCTTACGACACAACAAGAACAGACAACAGAGTAATGAACCAAACAAGACAACCAAGTCAACTGGAATAGAAACACGAAGTCAATACACTGTCTGAGATGATATGTTCTGAGGCGCAATGCGAAGTTAGACTGCTGGCTGAGCGTGATGCAGGCACTTAAGTATGCTATTGGGGGTACCGCTATTGGCTGCTGGGACCACGTGTTCCACTGTGGCGCTCTCACACTAAAAGAGGGCCAGGAGGCTCGCACCGCCACAGCTTACGGCGCGATGGTGCAGAGACCTCTATTGGTCTACGACGTCAGTGACGTCTGGCGCAGATTCAAATTCCTCAGTGCACGGTACCAGAGTGGTTACATAACAATAACATCCCTTTAATGGATTGAGTGGACCTGAATGCTATGGAACACCTTTGGGATGGTTTGGAACGCCGACTTAATGCCAGGCCTCACTGACCAACATCGATACCTCTCCTCAGTACAGCTCTCCATGAAGATTCGGCCGCCTTTCCCCAAGAAACCTTCCAGTACCTGGTTGAATGTATGCCTGTGAGAGTGGAAGCTGGCATCAAGGCTAAGGGTGAGCCAACATCATACTGAATTCCAGCATTACTGATGGAAGGCGCCGTGAGCTTGTAAGTCATTTTCAGCCAGGTGTCCGGATACTTTGATCACATAATGTAATTGAATTCTTCTACACTTTCAAAGATTTTACCATCCACATCTCCTTTCTTCAGTACTCTTTCTATACGCCATATGGAGAGAGAAGAGCTCTGACGGTTGATGTGGCCTTGGCTCACGTGCTTCGTGCATCCATGATGGCCAATCCAATCATGAGCTTTTGTTTACATTACCATGGCAACGCCCCAGTGTTGCCATAGTGTGAGGGACCACTGCTTTCATTAAGTTGTGACATGTGCTATGTTCACATTTGTGTGTATACATGTGCATTCTGCTACTACTGTGAGTTTCTTGCCATGCATACAAGTGGAAAAATGTGTATGTCTGTGTATAAGTATGAAGTGAAAAATGACTGCCTGCAGTGTAGAGAAGAGGGCTTTTGGGAAAGGAGCTATGCTGAAAACCCAAGGATGTGAATTTATTTACAGACTGCATGTTTACTTTGAAAGGAAAAGGGACAATGGTGGGCCTTTGATATCAGTGAGTAAAGTGGTTGATAGAGTGACAGAAACATTTAACATATCTACAGTGACAGTGAAGAGAGTCACAAATGATAAAGAGGGTGCCAATTCAGCTGTGAGCCCTGTTATTATGTCATCTGGAGAGTCAAGGAAGAAATTGAGTCATATGACTCAAACATACAACTCTGACAAAAGTGCTATCAGGCAACTCATATACATGTATTAGGAAGTAGTATCTGACACTTAATAATTTGATGGCATAACTGTCAGACAGTGGTTTGTTCATAGGCAGACTGACAAGTTTCTCCATTGTTTTGAAAAAAATTGGTTTCCATTGGAAAAATTTCTCAGGATGAAAGGTATTAATGGAATGCGGAGACATTGTAACATGTAGATGTCATTTCCTGCATGAGTTGCTAGTAGTGAATCCAGAAAATGTAATATAGATCGACGGAACATAAGTTAATGTGTGTCATACACGTTCCATCCCACGGACAGACAACACTCGCCAGGGAACTATGAGTGTGCCATCTGGTAAGGGAGGGTGACTAATTATAGTTCATGCTGGCTCTATGAACAGTTTTGTGCCCAGTTCTATGATGATGTTCCACATGAGGAGATGAATGCAGATACATTCAAAGACTGGTTCATTACTTGTTTGCTACCAAATGTCAGTTCTGGCAGTGTTTCTGTAATGGGCAATGTGCTGTACCATTCTGTACAATTAAAGAGGGCACCAATGGCTGCTGCAAGGAGAGATGAAATAGTCACCTGCTTGAAAGAAAATAAAATAGGCTTTGAACAGAATATGTGGGAAGTGGAACTACTGGAATTAGTGAAACAATACAAGCCACAGAAAATGCATTATGTGATTGATACATTACAGAGAACCACAGCCACAAAGTTATATGTCTTCCACAATACGACTGCCATTACAATACAATTGAACTCATCTGGGCTCAAATAAAAGCATATGTCCCAGAGCAAAACAAGACCCTTGTGTTGTGTGGCACAGAGAGGCTGGTAAATGAGGGTGTCACATGAATAATGCCAGAAAATTGGAAGAATGTTGTGAAGCACATGTGGAAATAGATTACAAGGTCAAACATTGAATAATTTGTGAGAGAAGAATTACAACAAGCTGGAGAGTGAAGAGCTGGACTTGGTATCGGTGTGTGTGTGTGTGTGTGTGTGTGTGTGTGTGTGTGTGTGTGTGTGTGTGTGTGGTGTATGTGTGTGTGTGTGTGTTTTATCGAATTTGTTGTAAGTAATAAGTAATGTTGTACAGTCAAATACAAATAATTATATCAATTACTATAATACAAAAAAGAAAAATGATAATTGTTCCTCATAATTAAAATTGCCTTCAGATCAGAAAGGTTCCTACAGTAAAATCATCAAAACAGTTTATCCCTTATTTAATATTATTAAAAAGCCTAATAGAGAGCAAAGTTAAATGTAAAAGCAGATTAAAAAGTATTCTTTGGGGTAAGTTTTTCTATTTCATAGGATAATTTTTATTCAGGAACTTGTAGGTTATGTAGTGTAAAATAATTACCTGATTCTGTTAGTAAATGCGTAATTTTACTGGCAAACCTGGTAAATGATCAACATGCTACCATATTAAATAAAAATTGTGTAAAATAGGGTATAAAATGATCACTTCCACATTTTTACTGACTAGCTTAGTGGGCACTGCTTCGCTCGCATTGACTATATGGTCCTCAGAGACATTTTGTTTTGTTTCTATTGAATCAAACTTTAATGTTGTTCTCAAATTGCAACACCTTCTAAGCTTTTCATGCTAATTAAGGCCATAGAAGGATGGTCTCCTCTGAATGTACTTCTGCCAAAAAGCGATTCTGGTAGCTGGAGCACAAAGTTTTCGTTAATCATGCCTTTTGCGTTCTTGTGGAGATATTACTGTATCAACTTTCATCCCCTAAAAAGTGGTTCTTTATATCTAACAGAGAAGTACATTATCAATTTTCATAAATTTAGCTTTAAAATTTTTTTAACGTAACAAAATATTTTTTAATGATGTAAATAAAATAGAAAGAAACTTCCACATGGGAAAAAAATATACCAAAAACAAAGATTCCAAGACCTACCAAGCGGGAAAGCGCAGGCAGACAGGCACAACAAAACAACACACATACAAAATTTCTAGCTTTCGCAACCAACGGTTGCTTCTTCAGGAAAGAGGGAAGGAGAGGGAAAAACGAAAGGATGTGGGTTTTAAGGGAGAGGGTAAGGAGTCATTCCAATCCCGGGACTGGAAAGACTTACCTTAGGGGGAAAAAAGGATAGGTATATACTCGCGCGCGCACACACACACACACACACACACACACACACACACACACATATATCCATCCATACATATACAGACACAAGTTATATTTAAAAAAATTTAAAGCTTGTGTCTGTATATGTATGGATGGATGTGTGTGTGTGTGTGTGTGTGTGTGTGTGTGTGTGTGTGTGTGTGTGTGTGTGTGCGCGTGTGCGCGAGTATATACCTATCCTTTTTTCCCCCCTAAGGTAAGTCTTTCCGCTCCCGGGATTGGAATGACTCCTTACCCTCTCCCTTAAAACCCACATCCTTTCATCTTTCCCTCTCCTTCCCTCTTTCCTGAAGAAGCAACCGTTGGTTGCGAAGGCTAGAAATTTTGTGTGTGTGTTTGTGTGTTGTTTTGTTGTGCCTGTCTGCCGGTGCTTTCCCGCTTGGTAGGTCTTGGAATCTTTGTTTTTGGTATATTTAAATTTTTTTTTTTTTTTTTTTTTTTTTTTTTTTTTTTTTTTTTTTATCCGCTGTTGGGGATGAATTTTCAGAAACACTGAGACACACATCTTATTATTATTATTATTGTTGTTGTTACTTCTAGCCTAGAAGTCAAACACCAGTTGTCATGAAGAAAGATGCCTTAAAACTCTTTAGTATTCTTAAGAAATTATTTATTTTCAAAAACCTTTCATCCACTATTTTACCCACTTAGTCGCCGAATTTCCAAAAATGCTGAAATGTATATTTTTTATTTTCTGACAGACAAACCAAAGATCATTTTTCATAGTTCTAGCTTCAAAATTCCCTTAATAGTGATATACTTTCAAAAAGCATTTCATTCCCTATTGCACCTCCTTGGGAATGGTATTTTGGACACTCCCTTTTCAAACAATGCTTACAGTATAAGATGCACACCCTCTCCAAACTTCAAGCTGCTAGATTAGATTAGATTAGTTTTCATTCCATAGATCCGTGTTGAGGAGATCCTCGTGGATGTGGAACATGTCACTTTTTTTTATTTTTTATTTTTATTTTTTTAAGCTGAAATAACAATACTAATAGTATAAATATATACAACACATCATTTGTTTCTATTAAAAAATTCGTCAATGGAGTAGAAGGAGTTGGCCACTAGTAAGTCTTTCAGGCTCCTTTTAAACTGATCTCTATTTGTAACTAAATTTTTTATGTTTGCTGGCAAATTATTGAAGATGAGTGTTCCTGAGTAGTGGACCCCTTTTTGAACTAAAGTAAGTGCTATAAGTCCTTGTGCAGATCATTTTTGTTCCTGGTATTGTATGTATGAACTGAGCTGTTTGTTGGAAAAAGAGATATATTATTTAGGACAAATTTCATTGAGGAGTAAATATTCTGAGAGGCAGTAGTTAGTATAACCAGTTCTTTGAAGAGGTTTCTACAAGACGTCCGTGAGTTTACTCCACAAATAATACGTACTACACGCTTTTGGACTCTGAAAACTTTTGTTTGACTTGAAGAGTTACCCCAAAATATTATACCATATGACATTATGGAATGAAAGTAGGCAAAGTATGCAAGCTTTTTCACTTTTATGTAGCCTATGTCTGCTAACACTCGAATTGCAAATACAGATTTGTTAAGGCGTTTCTGCAGTTCTGTGATGTGCTCCTCCCAACTGAATTTATTATCAAGTTGTAATCCCAGGAATTTAAGACTGCCAACCTCTTCTATCTGCATATAGTGAGTCTTTTCAAAGTTTAATGTCAGTGAGTTGGCTTTAAACCATTTATTAATATCCATGAAAATATCATTAGCAGATCTTTCTAGAACTACACTTGACATACTATTTATTGCAATACTCGTGTCATCTGCAAACAAAACGAACTCTGCTTCTGGCAGTGTAACTGATGAGAGATCATTAGTGTACACAAGAAAAAGCAATGGCCCTAAGATGGATCATTGTGGGACACCACATGTAATTTCTTCCCATTCTGATGATGACTGATGACTTAATTCACTAGTCCCTTGCACTGACACCCTTTGTTTCCTGTTAGCGAGGTATGACTTGAACCATTTTGCAGCACTGCCCGTGACACCATAGAATTCTAATTTATTTAAAATGATGTTGTGGTTTACACAATCGAATGCCTTTGACAAATCACAGAAAATACTTGCTGCTTGTAACTTGTTATTTAATGAATTAAGTACATTTTCACTGTAGGTGTAAATAGCCTTTTCAATATCAGAACCATTCAGAAATCCAAACTGTGTTCTTGATAATATGTTATTTGTGGTCAGATGGTTGAGAAGCTGCCTATAGATTACTTTTTCTAAAATTTTTGAGAATGCTGGCAAAAGTGAAATTGGTCTGTAGTTTGATGGCATCTCTTTATCTCCTTTCTTGAATAGAGGCTTAACATCTGCATATTTCAGACAGTCAGGAAAAGTCCCAGTTATAATTGACTGGTTACACAAGTAACTTAGAATTGTACTAAACTCACAAGAACATGCCTTAATTAACTTTGTTGATATTTCATCGTAACCACTAGAATGCTTTGTTTTTAAAGATTTTATTATGGATGTTATTTCTTTTGGTGATGTGAGTGACATATTCATGTCCCTAAAGCTATTTGTAAAGGCTAGTTTCAGATATTCAAGGGCATTATTTACTGATCCTGACAATCCCATTCTATCAGTAACGGATATAAAGTACTTGTTAAATAGATTTGCCACACTATGCCATCGGTTACTAATGTGTCATCTGCCCTTAGTGCTATTTGCTCCTGCTCCTGCTCCTGCTATCCTTAGAGGTTTAGGTTTGGGCTGAGCAATGATGAATCAGTGTAGCAGTTAGACCCTATTTCACCCCCTTTGGGGTTGAATTTCCAAAATCGGTGAAGCCCATATTTTTTCATCTACAAATTCTTTCACAATGAAATATTCATCATCATCATCATCATCATCATCATTTAAGACTGATTATGCCTTTCAGCGTTCAGTCTGGAGCATAGCTTAGAAAATTCCTCCATGATCCCCTATTGGTGCCTCTTCTGATGTTAAACCTATTACTTCAAAATCTTTCTTTTTTTATAGAATGAATTTTTATACAATCTTCCCGGGAATTAATTTCACGATTCTCCTGTAACAATGCGCTGCAATTTTGCAAGCAACAGAAGAAAAAATAGTACCGGAGGAGAAATCGAACCCGAGACCTCTGGCGTAAGGGTCCGAACGCTAACCACGCAGGCGAGATGGCGGCACGATAATGGACTAACATTTTGTGCTCATAAGGCACCTAAGAAACTTTGGATCGATTTTTCTCTTCATTTTCCATGTAGCGCTCCTAACATTTTAACTACGTGAGGTGTTAGGGGTCCTCTTTCACCACACAAAAGTGCGGACAAATCCCCGACCCCACGGTTGTGCCGTCTCCTTTTAAGACAGATTGTCAGCGGTCCTGACTCACCGACGAATAAACTCGCAAAACACTTGGCCTCTCTGCTCCAGCCACACGTTGGGAAGACCGACACATACATGAAGGACTCAGGACACAAACTTGCACCAACCAACATCCTGGTCAGCTTTGATGTTGTTTCTTTGTTTACGAAAGTGCCACTCAGTGACGCTCTAGAGCACATCGGTTCTGTTTTCCCGCAAGACATCACAAAGCTCTTCCATGCATGTCTCACCACGAGCTATTTCACGTGGAATGGCGATTTCTATGAACAGCTGGAAGGTGTCACCATAGGTAGTCCTCTCAGTCCAGTGGTGGCCAACTTCTTCATGGAACAATTTGAAGCACAGGCACTGGACTTAGCGACTTGCAAACCTAAGGTGTGATATGGATACTTCGATGATACTTTCATCTTGTGGAGGCATGGTGAAGAACAGCTCAGTGACTTTCTTCGACACTTGAACAGCCCCTATGCCAACATAAAATTTACCACAGAAGTAGAAAAGGACAAAAAAACCACCATTTCTAGATGTGCTGGTCACAAACCTGGCGTAAACCTGGAGCACAGCGTGTATCTAAAGCCGACACACACGGACCGATACCTGCACAAACTATCAAACCACCAACCAATTTTTATAAAATTTTTCACTCCCTATTTCAGTCCCTTAGGGGTTGAATTTCGGTCAGGGCATTGCCTTTATATAGAGAGATAAACAGTACATAAATTGATCATGTAACTGACTAAACTAATGTGAACTACTTTATTTCTCCTTCTCGATCAGTGGTGAAGTCCGATGAGAAACAACATCATCGTCAGCCAAGAGAGGATAAATTGCTCCCAACTGAAAGACTCAATGAGAGTTTTTATTTGACTAGAAGTATAAAAGACCACATTGTCATGAAGCAACTAATGTCATATCATCTATTCTCATTAGCATACTAATTTTTTTTAAAGGCATACAGTAATTTTAGGAATTATGGTACAGGTTTCAGTTTAAACAATCAAAGTTTTAATCTAATATAAAACTTCAAGAGCCCTGATGTTAGCTCTTATTCCTGTCATATTTTTTGTCAGAGTGGCTGTAACTCAAATGAGAATGTGTAGCATTCACAGCTTTCATATCTAACAATGGAAACTCCAGTTTAGAATATCAACAACATTGGGAAAGGGATAGATAACTGTTCACTGTAAAGATGGCAAATGGAGTTGCACACAGGCACAATGAAAAGACAGGTACACATACAGCTTTTGGCCACATGGCACTTCGGTCTGAGTTGCCAGAGACAGTAGTCACGTGCACGCGAGGTGTGCTTGTTTGTGTGTGTGTGTATGTGTGTGTGTGTTTTCTTTTCTTTGCTGAGGAAGGCTTTGACCAAATGTAAAATGTGTGCCAGTCATTTTGTTGTGCCTGTCTGCAACTGAAGAGATCATCTTTATGGCGAGTAGCAAACTATCCTTTTCCTAATACTGTCAACTTCCATATCTGATACATGTGAAGCTACATGTGAAGCTACCTCACAACATCATTGATCAAGGTGGTTCTGTAGTGAAGACACTGGCCTCATATTTGGAAATAGCTAGGTCGATTCCCTAACTAAACATTCAGATTTAGCTACTGTGTTTTTCCTAAATAACATAAATGCCAAGATGATTACTTTTAAAAAGGCGTGGCCAATTTCCTTCTCCATCCTTGTCCAATCTGAGTTTGAACACTTGTTTAGTGAACTAATCATGGACAGTATGTTAAACTCTTATTTTCCTTCTTTCTTTTCTTCCTTCCTTACAACAACCTATGCATGTTAAATGTAATGCGCACATCCTGTAGATGGAAATTTCCACATTCTTGATAAAATATTTATCTTTGACCTATTTCTATTTGAAAATTTACTTGTCGAATTGGTGATAATTGCTAATGTGTATAAAAATATTGTTATCCCTATCTTCTCTTTCAGGAAGAAATTATTTATTAGTTCTGAAAGCTAGGCAACATCTAACTTCTATTTTTATGTGCACCTTTCAGCAGTACTATTCATTTTCCTTCTTGATGCTGAAAGCCAGAATCACCAGCTGTCAGGTATGGAGATCTATCTGTCAAGCAAAGTAGACTATAAAGGACAACACCTGTTTCATGGATAGCGCAGACAAGCACATATCTCAGCAGTGCTGACTGAGGGAAGCTACCTGAATAAATAAACGGTGACACTATCACAGGAACATTGAATTGAAGTGAAAGTGAACAATTTATGAGAGGCTGCTAGCCAGATATTCCCTTATCTCTAATTTGTCAACTGGACCTGTCACATTTCTTAGGTTTCAGCTTTTATATGTTGCTGTCATTTGATTGTTTTTTTTTTTTTTTGTTTTTTTTTTTTTAATTGCTGATGTGCATCCCCTTGTTTGATTTCATATGCAACCTCACTGTTTAATTCTTGAAAATCCTAATTTTATCAATGTTATGTCAAACAAAAAATTGTAGTAATGAAAACTGTAGTATGTGACACCTCTTGTGTCTATCTATCTATCTGCTGCTATACAGTAAGCAGACTTTATTTTCATGTGTTTTTAGTTTTATTACCAACAGTTTGTCATTTAAGGTTCCTTGGGTTTGACCACATGAAGTTAGATAACAGTTCTACTGACTGATTAAGAGTCCAATAGTTGTTCAGATAGAAATATAACTTGCATTAATATACATGTGCATTTATATCTACATCTGTACTGTGCAAACCACTGTGAGGTTCATGGCAGAAGGTACATCCCGTTGTATATTTATTAGGGTTTCTTCCTGTTCCATTTATGTCTGGAGTCCAGGAAGAATGATTGGTTGAATGTATCTGTATTTACAGAAATTATTCTGATCTTATCCCCATGATCCCTATGTGAGTAATACATATGGGGGTTGTAGTATATCCCTAGAGTAATCATTTAAAGCCTAAGATTTTTAAACTATTTAGAAAAACAGAAATATGTAGAAAGATTGTTAAAAGAGTAAAGTAAAGCTGGAAAGTAATTTTCATTAGAGAGAATTCTAGAAGACCCAGAACATAACAAGTAATTTTATCCATAATTAACAGAGAGTGAAATTTCCATTCAAATACAAATGTTTTTATGCATTTCAAACCTTTTTTTCCTGTGCCAGCTTTTCCTTCCGGTAGAGGAAACTGAACTTGTGATAAGTTGCATGCCAGATATGACACGAGGGATATTTCTTGTCAATTTATCTGATACTATGGAATATTCCACTTCACCTACTTATCATGACACTTCATCTTACTCAAGGTTCTCATGTTTACATAATAATATACAGCTGTAATCCAGTATCATCCATGATTGTAACTGAATAAGGTGTTAAAGCTATTAGCACTTCAATTAGTGATTTGATTTATATCACTGACCACAGTGATATAAGTACAAAGCAATATAGTCTGTGTATTGAGTAAAAGAAGAGCAAAATGTAATAATTTATAATAGTTGTCCAGGTAAAGTTTCTAGCAATATTTTGTCTCTCCAAATACGATGGAAATCTTCTTACATCTTCTTTCCAATGACATGCTCAGTTCTTCAGTGCTTTCACCATTTACGCCTGATGTCATGTAGAGAATAAGTGTTATAACAGATGGAGTTGTGGGAGACATTCTGCAACATGTTAGGAAACTAATTACAACAAGATTAATAAGCAGTAAATAGTTAAGAATTAATTTTGATTTCAGAGCATTAACAACCTAAATAGATGTCGGAAAAATCTTAACTAAGGATTATTAATTAAGTAATTCTATAACGGAAAATGCCTGGCAGATTAAAACTGTGTGCTGGACCGAGACTCGAACTCGGGACCTTTGGTTTTCGCGGGCTTGGGTAGCTCAGTTGGTAGAACACTTGCCCGTGAAAGGCAAAGGTCCCGAGTTCGAGTGTCGGTCCAGCACACAGTTTTAATCTGCCAGGAAGTTTCATATCAGTGCACATTCTGCTGCAGAGTGAAAATCTCATTATGAAATTCTGTAACTGGCAAAAATTCTGTCCATAAGCATGAGGTTTTAGCATAATTTAACATAGTTCAGATTAATTTGAATACATACTCAGTGTTTTTCATTTATCCATTCACCCTTACTTCATTCACCCTGACTTCATCACATACTATCATGAAGGAATACTCTAACCAATATATGATGAGGCAAGATACACAATACACACAATTGCAACAACTATAATCTGATTTTGTATACTACACTGACAATGATGTCTTGTTATTGGTGATGAGTAGCTTATATTATTTATCAAGGGTACTAGCTGTTCTCTATTTATGCTTATAAAGTCTGAAAATAACCATATTACCATGTTTGTACAAAAATTGTTGCTTAAAAAAATTATCAGCCAGACTCTCAAAGAGATTTCTGCTGGACATTTTGTTATCAGCTCTATGTAGCATACAAACCTTCCACATAGCATACAGATCTTTTATTTTTTCCAGAATAAGCCTGTAATTGGACCTGTGTTATTCTAAAAGTCTATTCTGTGATGCAGCATATAGCGAGAAAATGCTAAACATGCTATCCATTTTGCCTGGTGATCAAGATAATGAGAATAGTTTCTATGTGTTTCCAGCAACCTGTGGAGGTGTTGATTTCATTTTGATTTGTTGTCCATCTGAACATCAATAATTGTAGCCCTTCACAGTGCATGGTAAAGTTGAGTTTTAGCATGAAGTTAATACCATTGATGAACATGAGCATTTCACTGACTTCGTCAGTGATTAATGTAGATTTAAAACAGGAAATGACCAAGTACTGAACTCTGTGAGACAGTATATTTTATTACAGTGGAGCTGTCTGTTATCTGTTACAGACTCCAAATCTGAAAGGCGAGTGCAATTGATACCATTGTCTTTTGGTCCCTTCAAGTACAGTTTTATGATGTACATAAAAATTGAACACTTGTGTTGGTTCAAAGAGATACTAGTAGGGTGTTTCCTTGTGTTTTAATTCTGTCATATCTTTATTTGTGATATAAGATATAATTTTATATGTTGCAGATCCTTTTTAAAATAAGCTAGTTAGTTCCACATGTTTGATAGATCGCATGTATGATAAATATTATGATGTGGAATATGTCAGTTGAACAAAGGATGAACAGGATGGTCAGAAACAGTCTGAAAAGTTTTTAAGGGTGTACAGAGTAAGCTATGCTGAGAATTAATCGTTTGCATTGAAGTTAGCCATTCAGGCTGTTGTACACACCGATTCAAGTGGCCTTCCTGAGACAGTGTCACCAAACATGTTCTTCATTTGATTTCCTAAAACTAAACAAGATGGCGATACAAAAATTGGACATGGGATGGTAGCTATGATTGAACCCAACCTAAAAGATGAGCAGTTTCGTGTATTATCATCAATGCTACGAGAACAACAGACATTATTTATATGTGACAGATCACTTAAATGTGTGTTCGCAGTAGCCTGATTGGGTAATTTCATGGCATGACCTACTGAATTTTTTCTTAATAATTATTTCTCAGCACAGCCTACCCTGCAACACCCCTACAAGTTTTCCAGTTTCTGACCAGCCTATGTGCATAGAGACACACAGTAATACCCCAGAATTGCACAATAGGTGGGACCGAACAGTGAGTATAAGTAGAAGTCAGGGTCCAATTTTGCATATAAATATGAACTAGAGACTAAAAAAAAAATGTGATTTGGAAGAAATATTTTCAATAAAATGTTCAACAATACAACAAATTATATTACAGTATAGTATTATGAATTGCAACAATGTAAAGTGAAGTTACTGTGATATAGAAGTCTTCATAAAATTTAATAATGTTGTCTGAGAAGTCAATTTTTTTTTTTTTTCCCCGCTCATGCAGAATTTTCTCGTAGAACACAAATAAATTTTTTATTCCTTTATTGTATCAGAAATGCACATTTTGTTGTAGCCTATATTTTCTAAAATTTGTAATCCTTTCTAAATTGGACTTAGGCCTTGTCAAGTTTGCAACCATCAGTTGATATTCTGATTGTGCTGGGTCTAAGAAATCGGGCTGTTGAATGTTTTGCTCTTGCTCACACTTTATATAAGCTCATCAGTTGTCATCTTCTGATGGTATGAATGTAGCAGTTCTTGAATGTCATCACCATCCACCTCTAAATTAAATTGTCTGGTAAGATCATCCATTTCTTAAATCGCATTATCAGTTCGATCAGGATTTGTTGTTGATTCCCCCTGGATGTCAGTGGTTAAAAAATATGGACACAGTTTCTTCCAGATGCCATTTAAAATTCTTTGTGAAATTTCATTCAAAATTGTCCAACAATTCCCATGGCACATAAAAAATTGAAGTGCTTGCAAAAGTCTTTAACAGAGAGCTCGCTGTCCCATAGCTTTATGTAGACGTATAATTAATTGTCTCATGAGGTAAGTTTTAAATGTTTTACTGATTCTCTGGTCCATCAGTGGAAGCAAGCTGAATGTATTCAGTGACTAAAATCCAACTTTCACATGTGGGTTCAAATTAACTAGAGTAATGGGAGGATCACCTGGTGTGTTATCAATTAATAGTATCACTTCAATTGAGATTTGTTTTAATTGGCAATAATGTTTGACTCCAGGTATGAAGTGATGACTGAACTAGTCCTCAAAAAGAAAAGCTGTCACCCAAGCTTAAGCATCCAACTCTCCAATCATGAGCAACCCATCTTTAGATATATTTTTAAAGCTCTTGGATCTTCTGAGTGACAAACTAAGAAAGGTTTTAACTTACAATCACCAGCTATATTCACACCAAACATTGCTGTCACTCAATCTTGGGGGGCATTAAAATCTGGAAAGGTTTGATTGTCATGCACAATAAAAGTTCCTTTGGGCAACTTTTCCTAGGACAGACCAGTTTCGTCTATGTTTAATGTATCTGGTATACCCACCTTCTTCTACTCATTGTTTTGAGTTTCTCTGGATAGAGCAACACTCCCTCTGTAGCAGTGCTTGCTGCATCTTCAGTTCCTTTGATGCTGCATCAATTACAATGACTTTGAATTGGCTAAACCAACTGTAACTAGTTTTAAACATTTTGTCTCTGACCAGCTTCTATTTGAATCTCTCAAAAATCAGTTTAACTTGAAAGCTCACCATGTTCTGAGCAACTGGACAATTTTTTACTCTTGCTTGATTATCAGACTGTAATTTTAACTTTGTTTCCATCTGAGCAATACCACCATGATATTTACAAATGATACTTGAATTCAAAGACTGGGCATTTTCACAACTTTGAGAATCTATTCTTTATCTTTGATAATTGTTCTGAATGTTGATTCTGGTAGATAAAACTTCTATGCCAATTCACAAATTTTATTTTTGCTTCAAAGTCTTTGGTAATATAAAGTTTACATTCCAAAGAAAAAATTTCTTTTCTTGTTTGAAGCAAATGAATGAGTCCTGCTTTGTTTGGATGACATGATTAGAATCTATCAGTCAGGCCATCTCCAAGGATACAACACTTTCACAAAAAACATGTCCAAACCTGTTGTAAACCAAATACTGTGTGGGCAGAGTGAGGGAGTAGACTCAGTGCTCAAACAGATGAATCATGTGTAAAATGATGTAGCATAAGTCAGGGTATTGCTATATATACATATAATGCTTACAATTTTGTTATGGAGTAATTATTCCTATTCAAGTGTCCCTCTATGGTATAGAAGGAGTTGTTAAGAAGAAAACACTTTAATCTACATTTGAAATCACTTCTGCGGTCTTTCAGACATTTTATTTCCTTGGTCAGATTATTAAATAATTTATAGGTGAGTATTGCAACCTTTTCTGTGCCAAAGCTAGATTCACTAGAGCAGGGGTTCCCTAACATTTCCTCTGATAAGAAACTTTGAGAATCCGGTCCTTTGATGGAATTCCTTGTTTATTGTGAAGGTTAACAAATTCTTTTTTAAAAAGGAGAAAAACTTGTCTTTTTTCAGTGAATAATTCAATTTTAGGTCATAGCTAATAACACAGAAATCATAATTAAATTTTAAAAAGTAGGAAATGGTCACTGGAGGTGGAGAAGCAGTGCCAGCCATAGATAATCTGTAAGAAGAAGAAGAAAAATCATGGAAAAAAACTGCTTTGTTGCTAAAAGTTTGTCACGGAGGACTTATTTACTTCCCATGGAACACCAATATTCTACAGAATTCAATTTAATTCAATTTGGGAAACCCTCCACCAGAGGGAAGTGCAGATCTTTTTTTTTTTTTTTTTTTTTTTTTTTAGTGTTGTATTAGTGAATATATCTATTACTCTCAAACTGCAATGGATTGTTGACAAAGTCATGGGTGGATAAATGTACTGTGAGATTGTGGTTAATATTCTAACTATTTAAACAGATGCAGAGAAATGCATATGTGTGTGAACTCCACATATAATCCTAACTAAACAATGGAAACTGCAGTTGAAATATCAGCAAAAGGAGGCGGCTTCTGCCTTTCATGGGAGGTGGTCTACCAACTGAATTACCCAAGCACGACTCATGACTTGTGCTCACAGCTTTACTTTGACAAGTAACTCATCTCCTACCTTCCAGACTTCACTCCTGTATTGTGGAGACCAGCCTGGGGGATTGTTTCCAAAATAATTTTTCACTCTGTGGCAGAATGTGCACTGACATGAAACTTCCTGGCAGATTAAAACTGTGTGATGGACTGGGGCCCAAATGCAGCACATATGCCTTTTGCAGACAAGTGCTCTGTCAACTGAGCTACCCAAGCACAACTCACAACTCATCCTCACAGGTTTACTTCTGACAATCTCTTATCTCCTACCTTCCAAACTTCACAGAAATCCTTCTGCAAAACTTCTAAGAGTAGCACTCCTGGAAGGAAGGATTTCCCAGTGACACGGTTTAGCAACAGGCTGGGGTACTGTTTCCCAAATGATATTTGACTTTGCAGTGGAGTCTGTGCTGATATGAAACTCCCTGGCATATTAAAACTGTGTGGCAGACCAGCAATTGAACCCAGATGTGAAACCTAATCCACCACATAGTTTTAATATGACAGAAAGTTTAATATCAGCACACACTCCACTGCAGAGTGAAAAATTAATTCTGGAAACAGTCCCCCTGTCTGTGGCTAAGCTATCTCTCCACAATATCCTTTCTTCCAGGAGTGTTAATCTTGCAAAATTCAGAGAAGCTGGTGTTGGTGGGTAGGATCCATATGGCACAGTCTGTGAGGCAGTCATTGAAATGAAGGATGTCATGTTGGGCAGCATTCTCAGCAACAGAATGGTCTACTTGTTTCTTGACCACAGTTTTTCAGTGGCAATTCATGCAGACAGACAGCTTGCTGGCTGTCATGCCCACATAGAATGCAGCACAGTGGTTGCAGCTTAGCTTGTAGATTACATGACTGGTTTCGCAGGTAGACCTGCCTTTGGTGGGATGGGTGATGTTTGTGACTGGACTGGAGTAGGTGTTGGTGGGAGGATGTATAGGACAGGTCTTGCATCTAGGTCTTTTACAAGGATATGAGCCATGAGATGAGGAGTTGAGAGCAGGGGTTGAGTAAAGATGGACGAGTATATTGTCTCGGTTCAGTGGATGGTGGAGTACCACTATGGGAGGGGTGGGAAGGATATTTCTCATTTCAGAGCATGCCAAGAGGTGGTGACAATCCTTGAGGAGAATGTAATTCAGTTGCTTCAGTCCTGGATGGTACTGAGTTAAGAGGGGAATGCCAACATCAGCCAAAATGGCTTTGCTGTGATGGTGCCATGAGTGGTCAAAGCACTACAGCCATAATTTTTCCAGAGATTTCTCTGAAATCCTGAAGGTAGAAAGGATAAAATACAGGAGTAAAAAGGCTACTTACAACTTGTACAGAAACCAGACAGCAGCTGTAAGAGTTGAGGGGCATAAAAGGTAAGTAGTGGTTGACAAGGGAGTGAGACAGGGCTGTAGCTTATCCCCATTGTTATTTAATCTGTACATTGAGCAAGTAGTAAAGGAAACCAAAGAAAAGTTTGGAGAAGGAATTAATGTACAGGGAGAAGAAATAAAAACTTTGAGGATTGTTGAATTCTATTAGAGACAGAAAAGGACTTCGAAAAGTGGTTAAATAGAATGGACAGTGCCTGGAAAGGAGGATATAAGTTGAAAATCAACAAAATCAAAACAAGAGTAATGGAATGTAGTCGAGTTAAATCAGGTGATGTTCAGGGAATCACATTAGGAAATGAAGCACTAAAAGTAGTAGATTAACTTTGCTATTTGAGGACTAAAATAACTGATAATGACTGAAGCAGAGAAGAAAATAAATGGTACACTGGCAATGAAAAGAAAAGCAGTTGTGGAGAAGAGAAATTTCTGAACATCTGATATAGAGTTATGTGTTATGATGTCTTTTCTGAAGGTATTTGTGTGGACTGTAGCCTTGTATGGAAATGAAACATAGTTGACAAACAGTTCAGACAAGAAGAGAATAGAAGCATTTGAAATCTGGCACTACAGAGGAATGCTGAAGAATAGATGGATAGATTATGTGTAATTAATGAGGAGGTACTGCATAGAATCTGGGAGGAAAGAAATGTGTAGCATTTGGTTGACAGAACATGTTCAGGAACATCAAGGGATCAGCAATTTAGTACTGGAGGGATGTGTGTGTGTGTGGGGGGGGGGGGGGGGGGGGGGTAAAAACTGTACAGTAAACAGTTCAAAAGGATGTAGGTGTACTAGTTACTCAGAGATGAAGAGGTTTGCATATGATAGAGTAACATGGAGAGCTGCATCATACCAGTCTTTGGACTGAAGACCACAAGTGCAACATGTGTCTCAGTACACTGCATACATGTGAAGAACAGGGTATTAGTTCATTCCTCTAGTTATTATCAATTTCAATGAGAAATTTTAATTGAGTTAATTGCACTCTTGATTTCTTTGGCTGAGCATGGAGTAATTGAAATTTACTCATATGCATGTAAATGGGATTGCTTCTTGCAAGCACATGTACAGAACACAGATACAAAGTACAAAAGACACAAAATTGGTTGTAATTTCTGTTGTGAATGTGAGCAAATACTACAGATTAAGACTGTAAAAGAGGTGGTTATAGAGATCTTCCGGTTTAGAAAACAAATGATCACATTATGTGTACATAAAGATTCTGTTATGGCCCCAATCCTAATATAGATCCTTATAAGTGACTATAATTTTTCAGTCCACCACAAAAAATGTAATTGTCAGATGGAGTTACAAAGTGAACTAAAAGTCTGCACATCATACATCAAAAAACTGTTCTACACAATCAGTCCTCTTGTAACTACAACGTTGTTGTGATGCCTCGTGTAAGGAGGAAAAATACGTACCATAACATTTCAGACTTTGATAAAGGTCAGATTGTAGCCTATCACAATTGTGATTTTTCATATCACAACATTGCTCCTCGCGTTGGTCGAGATCCAATGACTGTTAGCAGAATATGGAATTGGTGGGTTCAGGAGGGTAATATGGAATGCCATGCTGGATCCCAACGGCCTCGTATCACTAGCAGTCGAGATGACAGGCATCTTATCTGCATGGCTGTAATGGATCGCGCAGCCACGTCTCGATCCCTGAGTCAACAGATGGGGACGTTTGCAAGACAACAACCATCTGCATGAACCGTTTGACAATGTTTGCAGCAGCATGGACTATCAGCTTGGAGACCATGGCTGCAGTTACCCTTGGCGTTGCACCACAGACAGGAGCACCTGTGATGGTGTACTCAACAACGAACCTTGGTGCACGAATGGCAAAACGTCATTTTTCCGAATGAATCCAGGTTCTGTTTACAGCATCATGATGGTTGCATCCATGTTTGGCGACATCACGGTGAACGCACATTGGAAGCATGTATTCATCATCACCAGTATGGCGTATCACCCAGCGTGATGGTATGGGGTGCCATTGGTTACACGTCTCGGTCACCTCTTGTTCGCATTGACGGCACTTTGAACAGTGGACGTTACATTTGAGATGTGGCTCCACCCTTCATTCGATCCCTGCGAAACCATACATTTCAGCAGGATAATGCTCGACCACATGTTGCAGGTCCTGTACGGGCCTTTCTGTATACAGAAAATGGTCGACTGCTACCCTGGCTAGCACATTCTCCAGATCTCTCACCAATTGAAAATGTCTGGTCAATGGTGGCCGAGCAACTGGATCGTCACAATACACCAGTCACTACTCTTGATGAACTGTGGTATCATGTTGAAGCTGCATGCGCAGTTGTACCTGTACATGCCATCCAAGCTGTTTGACTCAATGCCTAGGCATATCAAGGCCATTAGTATGGCCAGAGGTGGTAGTTCTGGGTACTGATTTCTCAGGATCTATGCACCCAAATTGCGTGAAAATTGGAAGTCATGGAAATTTGGTAAGTCATGGAATCTTTGTTTTTAATATATTTTTCCCATGAAAGATACTTTAAATCAGTTATAAGGTATGGCATTAGTTTTTTGGGAGGCGTAAGCAAAACGACTAGAATCTTAAAATTACAGAAATGGATTGTTAGAAATACATCTAATGCAAAACTGAAAGTATCCTATCACCCACTGTTAAGAAATTTAAAAATATTAAGTGCTCTGTGTTTGTACATTTATGAACTGATTATTTCTGTATACAGTAATTCCAAGTTATTGTTAGACAATAACTTTAAACATCAATACAGTACTAGGAACAAGGAGAATTTCAAGCTTCCCACTCATAGATTAAAGCTGTTTGCACAAACCCCAGAATACATGGGCATGAAAATTTACAACATGCTCAGCATAGATATGGGGCAATTAAAGCAAAAACTATGACAATTGTTCGTACAGAAAATGTTATTATTCCTTCGAAGAATTTCTTAATGATAATATTACAATCTGAGCAAGAAAGCTAATGGCTGAAACGTTTTGTTAATTAAGCTTAGAAGTTTTATGTTTAATAAATGATTGTAATAATTATTCTATCTTTTATTCTCTGTAAATTATACATTAAAATTATTGTTTCTCTAATACATATAAATTGTAATTGCAGTATTGATGAGTCCCCTGTACATTAAATCTTGAGTAATAACTCTGTATGTTATGGGACAGTAAAAATTCTGATTCTGATTCTGAAAGGCTTCTGTGTGACAACACACATCCAATAAATGATGCCATAACCCTCATACACTCAGTAGCATTTTGCCCATCTCGAATTTGCTGTGAGCAAGTTCTTACCCTTACATTGTTTATAAAACCAGGTTTACAAAACAAAAAGAAAACCTCAGTGGCATCTAATGAACTCAAAGCAATGAATGACACCATGTGGCTAGATGGATGAATGTATAAATTAAATCAAACCATTCCAAGCTAGAAAAAATTGCAGCACTTACGGAAAACTTGCTCAGAAACCACTCTTTTAAAGTTGACAGTGGAGAAACCACAAGGAAATGTTGTACCATAAAGAACTGTCTCCCACACAACACCGTTTTTCTCCCACTTTCATTTAACTTGTACACCAGTGACATAATCACCACTGATTCTTTAAGTTTTAGCTATGCTGACAACCTAGTGATAGAAACTCAAAGCAACACATTTGAAGAAGTTGTACAAATGCTTCCTAACAATCTAGAAAAACTTAACAGTATTACAATAAATGCTGATGAACCATAATAAAACAGAAGTCAGCTCAATACACCTAACCAACAGAATGGCAAACAAAGAACTGAATGTAATCTTTTGCTACAAAAAGTTACAATATAGTCGACACCGCAAATTTTGAGTAGGACTCTCAACAGCTCCAAGACATTTAACAAATGCCTAGAACTAACAGGACAAAAGCTAAATAATATATTAAGGAAACTGGCTGGTGCTAGCTTGGGAATTAAAGCACAAGCACTTGTATGTCCTGTTCTGGAATACTGTTTTCCTGTTTGGAGAAGAAGTAACCATATCACCAAAATAGGTATCAATCTTAAAGACAGAATCAGGATAATGGCAGGAGCTTTTAGAACTACACAAATACCATGGCTGTCAGATCTCACCATTACTGTGTGTATTGTGTATTGAACTGAGGACATCGAAACGATGGAGAGGCTTCATCCCACCATAGCCCCCAGTGGTGTACAACCCCGCAACAGGCCACAGCACTCCACTCACGCCATCACTGCCCCACACCGAACCCAGGATTATTCTGTGGGTGGTTTGACCACTAGTGGACCCTCCCCCCCCCCCCCCCCCCCCTCCTTGAGAACATCTCATACCAGATGAGTGTTACCTCAAATGTTTGCCTGGTAGAGTAATTATGGTGTTATGGAGACAGTGTTTGCACAGCAATTGCCAACATAGTATAACTGAGGTGGAATATGGGGAACCAGCCCCCATTCGCTGTGACAGATGGAAAACCACCTTAAATACCATCCACAGGCTGGCCTTCACACCAGACCTTGACACTTCCTGCTCAGGAAGTAGCGTGTTAGACCGCACAGCTAGCTGGATGGGCTTTCACCATTATTGCTCCACCAAATCTCTGACAACAAAGTGCTACAACACAAGGAAGGAAAAAACTCAAATGATCTGGATACATACCAATTCATGAAATATTGAACAATTTCCCATACAGTTCACAAACATCTACAGAAGCAGTCTGGGTAAATAATGAGCAATGTGCTGCAGATAACTACAGTATAAGAGAAGTATGGAGAAATCAGTAGACATCCTCCTGAGGTCATGAGAAAATAGATCTGACCACTTGACCTCAGAGAGTGAGCCAGTCAATAAAAGAATATGGGACTTGCTCACCCAAGACAGCAGTAGTCAAGCCGTGACAAAAGCAGCACTACATAAATGCTGAATGACCAATGATTGCCAATGCAACTGCAGAATATCAGAACAAACATTGGAGGACATTTTGTACAGCTGCCCAAAAAGAAAATTCATAGGTACCTGGAAGGATTTTGCAGACACAGCACCTGCAGGAATCAGTTGGCTGGAGTCTTTGCCTTTCCCACTATGATGGAAACTAGCTAACTCAATCCCCTTTAGCTACTGCTGGTCCTCCAGATTTTGTTGTTACCTTGCACCATTGTAATGTATGTTCTTGTAAACTATAATTATATAAGCCATATGCCAAATAAATAAATAAATAAATAAAAGAACAGAAAATTGGAAAACAAATTAATAAGCAAGTAAATTAACAAATTTATTCCAGCCTTTTCCTAATATTGTTATTCCAGCATGATTCACGCTTAGGAATCTGTCTTATTGTGTCAGTAAACAGTCTGCATGTTCAGTGTAATAATATTGGAGATGTTGCATGTGTAACAGCACAGAAAATTTAAAAAAAAAAAAAAAAATCAAATGTATACTAAGTTTGGTTTGTCATTATTTGATGCTGCTGTCATACCTTTGCACCAAAGCAAAGCTTAACATTCATATGTGTAATTGGTTACCAGTACCTGTACAATCTTTCATAGTGACAAAAAGGGATTCTCTAATAAAGCAGTTATTTACGTTGCGCAAATCTACTGTCAAGCAGGTTCAGCTGAACTGTATTTTAAATATATGTTCCTATACTGCCATTTTCCATCAGGCACAGACAAATGTAATTAGATACCTAATTTCTATACCATCAGTTGTAAACACAATCTTCAATACCGCACTGATTCTAGAAATTAGTTACTCTAAATCTGATGTTGCACTCCAAAATATAAACTGTGTGTAACAGAAGGTCTGAGATAAATCCCACAAGATGACAAATATAATTGAAAGTATAAGTTACTTCTGCATTTTAACAGAAAATACTTCAGGCAAAGAGGAAATGAGTTTGAATTAAAATAGATTTTGATTCCATGTACAGTCCTGATTTCTCCGCATCCACCATCACAGATTAGTAATACCTTATACTTCAGAGAATATTGTCATATAGTGTCTACCACTGTCACGTCAGCTGCTTCCCCATCAATTTTCATTTACATTTCACTTCTCTTTTTAATAATATCTGCACAAATTTCAAATTAATATAATAAAAATTATTGGTTAAACAGAAAGGTTTCACATTACCTACATGAAAGATCCTGCAGGCCAGGTGGTGCACCGACTAACTCAGCTTGTGCTTTTGCAATGGACTTTTATTGAGAACCAAACCATTATGTATAGAGCCTGGCGTACAGCAGGTCAATGCCCAGTGTCAACAAAGCATACCCTCTTTCAACAACAGAAATGTGTACTCAAGCACTGTTGTCAAAGCAGCTCCTCTATTTGTATTATAACAGGACCTGGAGGGCTCTTGAGAGAAAGTCGGCTGTTGAACTGTGTATATAGAGTTCTTTTAGCAGTGCAGGTCATTGACATGAAAATCTACATTCAAATGTGGATTACATAAAATATGTATCTCTACTGCTCCACATCTTGATGAAATAGTCTGTTAGTCTTGATGAAATAGTCTGTTAGTCTCCATTCTGTCTGGCAGATGACAGGAAAAATGTAATAGTTTCTTATCACACTCATGTACTAAGGCAATTTTATTAATTACTGACGAGGATCACTAAAAACCAATTTTTGTAAACTGAGAGGCAATTGGCAGCTGTAGCTCACCAATTGCAGTGACCGCTTGTCAAAGTGGCAGCAAACATTCCACCTACCGAGAACTAACCAAACACTTTGTAACAAACCAAAAATTATTCTTGAGATTACAGTAACTTGTGATACTTTAGTTTCAGTAACATTTTTGCCAATTTTTGAATATAAAGTATTAGATCTATGTTTTTTCCAGAACCATGCAATACATTTGTACACTGCCAAAGTTCTCTGTTGTTCTAAGTCGGTCCATTACATAAAATAATTTTACATGTTTCTGTGTTGTAATGTTGTGCTAGAAAAATCAGATATGGCATAAATTTCACAATAAAGTACAAAAAATGATCTTGTTTTTATTTTTTCTTCTTGAAGTTTACGTTTTATCATTCATAACAAATGTCACCTACAATAAACTATAATTAATTTACAAACTTAATTTGCATGATGCCTGTGGCATATTTTGAAAATAAGTTAATTTATTTTCATAAGTATGTGAACATATTTTGTTTCTATTATATTTTCAAGGGCTTTTCATTCATAAAAAATATTAATTTCATTTAAATCTGTTCCTATTATTAAAAGCAGAAATCATGCACCTTCCAGGTCTTTCTAGAAGCTGTTTCATTCCTTAAAATTAGTGCCAAATGTGTCACTTTTAGTTTGTCACTTCTATTCAATCGATTTTGCTTAGTAACTTCTGTTCAGTCAGTTCAGTTCATCACTTCAGGGTACTGTCACTTTGTAAGCTCTTAGAATGATGAGATACTGCCTTTTAGTCTTTTTTTTTAACTTCAACAAGTGCATATGAAATGTTTTTAAGTTACATTAAAAGATTATTTGTGAAATTTGTGATGAGTGAACTATAAATAAAGAGTGCTAATACCAAGAATCTGCATTCATCTTCAGTTCTATATAAAAAAAAACAACCTAGTCCACTTGTATTTTTATCAAGATGTTGCAATGGAAGCCACCCTTTGACACTGATGCCATTTTCAAGATAAGTTGTAGCAATACAATATCCTTCCTTAGAATAATACAACATACATTGAGAGGTAGTGAATCAAGTATATATGTAAATGAAGGGATTATGTACAAGGTTAGAAATGACATTATTTCATTAAGCAAAGAAAAACATGTAGAAATATCAGCTAGGTAGATACAAAAGCCACACATGTTCCAAAACCAACTATACTATGTATTTACCATTCTCCCAGTGGTGACAGAGATACATTCATAGCAAAACTATTCCAAGTACTGGGCATGGTTGCTAATCCTAAGGGCAAAATTCTGATTTGTGGGGATTTAAACATCAACACATTGAACCCAGATGGGTTCTACAACTTGTTTTTGAACATTGTGTACAGCTATAGAATAAGACCATTGATTAACACAGCCACAAGGGTAACTAAGCATTTAGTGTCAATCATGGAGCATATACTAACTAACTCGGAGAAAGGAAATTGTGATGTTGTTAGGGTAACCTGGGCCTATCAGATAATTACAGCCAGCACTTAAAATGAAACACAAATGTAGAAACCAAAACTAAACTATTCATCTACAGAAGGATCTTCTCTAAGTAAAAAAGGGGTGAATTTACCATGAAAATGAACAATGAAACGTGGGAAGAAGAGTACATGGAGACTAGTACAGATGGGAAGTTTTCAAAGTTTCTACTGAAATTTAAATCCGGGTTTGAATGAGTGTTCCAGAAAGTACTACATGTCACTAAAACACAAAACAAAAGTAACTGGGTGGCCAATGGAATAAGGAAATGCTCTGTAACATTAAAACACCTTAGCAGCACAAAAAACCAACCAAAATGAGTCTGCATTTCAAAAATATCGTATTACCAAAAATACAAAAACATGTATAGAAAAGTTTTAGTAATATCAAAAATGTCTCACAATGATAAAATTATAGAAAAGGCAGAAAACAAACTAAAAGCAGCCTGTCAAATCACCAAACAGGGGACACATAGAAAAAAACACAAACAGGTAAAAATAGAAAGCAATATTTCAGCAACATAGCTACCAAGCTACAATACAAATTTGACAATATACAGCGTGAATGAACACTGAACTATGTTCCAGGCACTATGATGCTGTAACTCAACAGTTCAGAAAAAATAAGCCATGTTGTTAAGAACCTGTGGTACTGATGAGGTCGACACCAGAATTGATATATGTTTGTCTCTAGACTTCGAGCATCGTCTTTGGACGCTAAGCTAAGATTATCTCTGATCTCTTCTGCCATTGGTAATTCTTTGTAAGCCATGCTTGTGTAAATAGGTGAATAAAGGAACTACTGTTAAAAAGGTGTTGTTTGGTGTAACTGACCCAAACATCCACCTCACTAGTTACCCCGACCTGATGTAACATATTCCGTTCTCGCTGTTTTACTGTGTCCGTGACCTCCGCATTGGCTATTTTTGCGTGTATTACATCGACACAGCATTTGAACAATGACTTTGGCCCAATGCCTAACGCTGGATTTTGTGACTGACATGCATCATGTTGCGGGCGATGTACACCTGCCAGAACTGCAATACGATGCCTCTCACTCGACGACTATGCTGGACATTTTTGAGCCTGCGACAATAAGTGAGGTTAGGAACATACATGACTCTGGTTACCAAACGCCTTTGTTCCTGCCATCTCATGTGCCTACCTCCACCAACCGTGCCACTACTACTTACAGCTCTCGATGCAGTGCGGTACCAACATCAAACTCCATTAATGTTTCATTGGACAACTTTTCACTGCCAGAGCAACAATTCTTGACGCCCTACTCCATGCAACCCCACATTAACTACAGCCACGTGGTCAGCCCTGCCAGGCTCATGGGCCTTTCACCTCAGCTTCCGACCATGCTTGCTGCTACTTCTGTCCCACATAGACTTCAGCACATCAGCCTGAAACATGAACAACAAGTGGTCTAGCGGGCCTAACGACACCCTACATTCTACTACTACGCCCCAGTGCTCTGTGCCACCTTCACTCTACTGCAGGGCCAGTTCACAGCTCCATCGAGCTCCCCGACCACGCTGCGAAGGCTCAAGAATGCTACTGCTGCCCGTGCTTTGGACCTCACATCTGCTTCTGCACTTCACCCCCAGGCTGCTTCCAGGCTGCCACCACTCATGAAACTACCGAAACTGCCTGCGTTCTCCTTCGAGAAGCCTGAATTCTGGTTCACCTTAGTCGAGCAGATCTTTCAATATTATTCGCTTGATGGCCACTCACAGTATATTTGTCTGATGAACAATCTCCACCCTGAATTCTGGTTCACCTTAGTCGAGCAGATCTTTCAATATTATTCGCTTGATGGCCACTCACAGTATATTTGTCTGATGAACAATCTCCACGACCATGCTGACTTGATTAATGATTTAGTCACCACACCTCCTCAGGTAGACATATACGCTTCTGTCAAGAGGATGATACTGGAACGTGTTACATGGATGTTGACTGAGAAGGTCCAGCAGCTTATCTATGAGGAACAACTTGGCGACTTGACTCCATCACAGCTGTGGCGCCATCTCTGACTCGGCGTTAACAACCAGGCCATGCACGATAGCACACTCTTGCCAATCTGGATCAGGAAACTTCCTCTTGCAGTCCCAACTGCCATCTCTTGCCTTGAAGATCACGCAACTGACATACTTATCCGCACCGCTGACCGAGCTCATTCTGCACCACAATCCGAGCTTCACACCCAGTGAACTGAACCCACCTACCGCCAATAGCTTCACCCTCCCCCAGCACACTACGGATGCCGCGTTAATTTGGACACCAGTAACCACTAGCCAGCACTGCCGACGGCATCACCCCCTCCTGCAGTCAACTCTTTGGCAGGCACGGACCCTCGTCCTTCCCCCTTGGCTATGGGCTCTCTGCAGGATGCACATCCACATTACCCCTACTGCTACTTCCACACACGTACCAAGTTCTCTGGCCCTCAGCCAACACCTATGATATCCAGATGAAAGATTCAGCCATCACAGTCTCTATCAACAGACTTAAGCCTGCTCATGTCGAGCCTCCTTCTACCCACCTTCAGGCCACAACCACGCCACTCACTGTCATGGCTCACGATGCTCCGACCACTCCCTCCAGGTTGGACTTACACACTCAATCGAGTGACTTCCAGCTCCAATCATCGAACTCTCCTCTGACCTCGCCCCCTAGTCCAGTCTCAAGCACTCCGTGGAGTGAGCCCATGCTCCCCATGTCGAGCTTACCTACAATCACGCCCTCGCCGCCGGGCCCTTCGACCTCTCCTCTGTCGCATGTCTCGCCCTGTTGAGGTTTCTCACGCTCCCCCCCCCCCCCCCTCCCCATGTTGAACGTGCCCTCACTCATGGTGTTTGTGCCCATTCCCCCGGACATAATCCATGACATCTCTATAATACTACACTGTTTCCAGAATGAGATTTTCACTCTGCAGCGGAGTGTGCGCTGATATGAAACTTCCTGGCAGATTAAAACTGTGTGCCCGACCGAGACTCGAACTCGGGACCTTTGCCTTTCGCGGGCAATTGCTCTACCAACTGAGCTACCGAAGCACGACTCACGCCCGGTACTCACAGCTTTACTTCTGCCAGTACCTCGTCTCCTACCTTCCAAACTTTACAGAAGCTCTCCTGCGAACCTTGCAGAACTAGCAATCCTGAAAGAAAGGATATTGCAGAGACATGGCTTAGCCACAGCCTGGGGGATGTTTCTAGAATGAGATTTTCACTCTGCAGCGGAGTGTGCGCTGATATGAAACATCCTGGCAGATTAAAACTGTGTGCCCAACCGAGACCTGAACTACACTGTTTGTTGTGTGTTTCCATTCATCCGGTGCTCATGACACAACCTCCACCATTCCCTGCCATCTGGTGAAATGTGTTCCCCTCTCACTTGACGTTGACCTGGATGTGTTTTGTGTGTTCGCCAAGCACACCGTAGATGCCCAGTACGATGCCCGGTGCACTTCAGCGACTTCCAGGTTCGGTGGCCGAACCTTCCTTCATGTCATCTACCCACGCAGCTCCCCAACGACGCTGTCGAGCTGGCCCCTGGGGGAGGGGAGGGGTGGGGAGGAGGGGGGGGGGGGAATTAAGTGGCACTGATGAGGTCGACACCAGCATCGATATACGTTTGTCTCTAGACTCTGAGCATCATCCTTGGACGCTAAGCTAAGATTATCTTTGCTCTCTTCTGCCATAGGCAGTTCTTTGTAACCCTTGTTTGTGTCAAGAGGTGAATAAATGAACTACTGTTAAAAAGGTGTTGTTTGGTGTAACTGACCCGAACATCCACCTCAAATCTAAAAAATAAATCTCAGCAAGTGTAGACGAAGTGCCTGCATGCTTGCTGAAGGACTGTGTAGACAACATCAGGGACCCTTTAGCACACACCATAAATGAATCATTTGGACATTTTGTTTCCCAGAGGCACTAAAGCATGATAGGTCATAAGAAAGGAGACCCTGAAAAAATAGAAAATTATAAGCCCATCTCTTCACTGTCATCAGTTTCAAAAGTAATGGAAACTGTAATGAAAATTAGACCCATGGGATACCTAACAAAATACAATCTTCTGTGGAAAAGAACAGTTTGGATTCACATATAGCCCACCGCCACACACTGTCAGGTGGTTTGCGGAGTATGGATGTAGATGTAGATGTAGATTTTGTGTTGTTCTGAAAGCATTAGATAAAGGAGATCATTTTCCTTGACTTCAGCAAAGCCTAAAATACAGTAGACCACACAATTTGTCAAGAAAACTGGGAGCTCTAGGTATAAGAGGGGTAGAAAATAAGAGGTTTCGTTCATACCTAAAAAACAGAGTGCAACAGGTAAAGATATCTCAAACAAACTCCAGTCATACCCACATTAATATTGAAGTCCCCAAATGAAGTGTGCTGAGCTCAATATTCCTGCCAGAGTGTCACACATGGAGAAATGATATTGTTTGCTGACGATAGTAACATTCAAATCAGTGAAACATAACCAAGTGTAATAAAGGACAAAGATGAAAAAAATGCATGCATGTATGCAGATGGGTAGATAACAACAAATTAACTTTAAATGTAAAAAACCAACAGTATTAGTGTCCACACAAGCAGGAAACCCAAAAGTAACTCTTTAAAACTGAAAAATGAGCTCATGGAATGTGTATCACATACAAAATTTCTAGTGATGTATGTTGACGCACAACTAAAATTGACTGAGCATGTTACTGTGATTCGGAAATGAATAGTTTCAGCATACTTTGCATTTAGAATAATTAACTCTGTGTGTAGTAGCTCATGCTCCAGTACAACATATTCTGTGATGAGTAATGTGATAATGTTCTGGAGAACAAATGAGCAGAACAGACAAACAATCTTTAAACTATAAAAAAAGGGCTGTACAAAAAGTAGCAAGAGAACTCACTGCACTTAATTGTATAAATGTACAGGAATTGTGTTGAATAATATTATTTTTTCATTCTTTTCTTTTTATACATGTAAGCTAAATGTAAACTGAGTGGGATGTACACAATACTAAAGGTAAATTAATGAGTTGTTTTGTGGCAATGTTTTGATACATCTGCATGAAACAAAGCCAGAAATACACTCTTCAACTTATCAATTCCTATATCTTCACCTGTTTGTTTCTATAAGTGGTAGTGTGCAGACATATGATTGGATCCGTCGTAGAAGTATTGTTAAATAATGTGTATCTCAACCATACATTAGAAGTGTCATAAAAAGTTATTAGAAAGGTAAAATTAATTCACATATGTGAAATATGCATCCCTGTCTGTTAATCATTTCACCTGCTGCCAAGATACTGCATCAGGAGGTTCGGTGCAGATGAGAGGAATTTGGGTGAGCAGTGGAGGAGCGATCCTGCTTTGGCATTGTTATAATCAAGACTACACACAACGGAATTAATGTAAAGCAGAATGTAATGCAAATTATGAATACTGACCTTGATTGTATTGATATTGAAGGTCTGTTGATAATGGTCCCAGTTTAAGCCACACACAATTGTGTACAGATTCATAAAATACCCTCCAATTTCTTTAAGCTATTATTTCCAATCAATTTTTTTCTAATTATTCAAGCAATTATTAATCAGTTTACATTTCCATTATCTCCCCCCATGTATACCACTATTCAATGGAGCAAAATATGAACAGACCTTTCAATTGTTGTGATAAAAAAATTGAGATAAATGATTCACATTATTGTTACAAGAAACTAATGAAACTTTCATTGTATTTGTTCCATGCCCACAGGATTGAGAATGACAAAAACATTAAAGGATCAAATTAAAATTAAATTCTGCCTATAAATGAGATGAGTGAGGAATGCTGATTTCAGCAGTAAAGGCAGGAAGCTGCTGCGCTGTATGCTTATATGGTTGTGCTTGGTGTCATCTCTCTGAGAGTAGATAATCTCTTTTCCTTCCAGTTAATACCCTTTATGGAAAGTGCACTTCTACAGAAAAGATGAAAATTTGTAAAAAGTCATAATTAAGTGCAAGATAAGTCGTTCAAGTTCTATAAGATTATGTCAAATAACAATCAGGCTCATTAGTGAATATGCAGATAAACCTAATTTAATTGAAAAGTACTGATACAGACAAAATTTCATCATTGAAAAAAAAAAAAAAAAAAAAAAAAAAAAAAAAAAAAAAAAAAAAAAAGGTTGGTGTCCCACTATCAGAAAATGATGACACTGGTAATATAACTAATGATGATGTCATTTTTATGATGCTTGATGAGACTATTTCTCAGTTTCCATAGGGAAACATTTTTTCAAATAGTGAAACTGAAGCACGCAACAGTGAAAATTCCTTTGATTACTCACTTGAAACATCATGAGCACAAGAACAGGAAATAGTTCATAAAAACAATGTAAATACTAGTGAGACACACAATTTGATACCACTCATGCCACGACAGTTTACAAAACTGTAAAAAGTGTAAAACTACAACTTAAGGGTATAGGACATCAGTTTACACAGCAAAAGCAGGCATTTAACAATTTCAAGAATAGTTCACTGAGATGAGCAAAACTATATGCACTGAATTATCTGATGAACTAGACAGGAAGTTGGCAGAGCTAGGTAAACAATTAAAACAAGAAATAATTGGCAACATATGCTGCAATATAAATATGTTAATGGAAACAGTGTCATCTGTAGACGATAAACAGGAACAATTAGCAGGTGAGTTACAAAACCTCAGTGGAGGATATTCCCAAATTCAGGAGATGCAATTCCAAATCGATGCTTTGGTAAAAAATGTGACAAATACAGTCAGCAAGCTGCAAGACGTGTGCAAAAACTTACCTACAGAAGTACAGAAGTTAAGTCTCAGAGTGGACCAGTAAAGTTTAGAGACAAAATTTGCCAAAAAACAGAAAGATAAGATCTCTGCAGATGTAAAGGAAATAACTGGAAAAGCTGAAGCTGGGATACTGGATAAGGACAGACCCCTTGCTAAAATGGTAGTGTCAGAAAACCAAATTTATGTAGGTATAGTATAAGAAGCTCTAAAAGAGAAAGGAAGTCAATTACTAGCTAAAATAGATTCAGGTTTAAAGGTAGCAGAGGAAAGGTTACGAGGCAGAATTGCTAAAACTTCTGACATTCCAAAACAGCGTTTGACAGAAACAAACCCATGCTTTTAGAGAAGTTAGATACTTTCACTGGTTACACACAATACATGGCTAGCCCATAGAAGGAAAATAGTGAAGGTCACAGAATGCAAAAACACTTGCCGGAAGCTGTACTGGTCAAGCAAGCGTAATTGTTATGCGCTGTACCAGAAGCAAACACAAACACGCCTGTCACTGACAGTGCTGCATATTTGTCAACATTACTTGCAGATGGAGGATTACTTAGGCATTGACAATTTCTGGAATTTACCTCCGAAGAAAAAAGAACAAACCTTGTGGTCTTTATCAGAGCATTTTGAAATGTTTTACCTCATCGAAGCCCATAAAATTAAATTTGTTGTTGGATACACACAGGGTGACATTCTGCTATGAGCTATGGATGTGGCAGAGCCTTTCTGGATAACTATTGGTCTGAGGCCATACAAGAGAGGCTCAGACATGAAGTATTCAACACAGCCCCATTCAATAGCAAACATGGAAGCTTAAGGGGTTATTTTGAAAAATATTTTAGTAAAACCAGATAGTGGACGAATCCAGTATCTGAAGTGGATCTGCTGAAAATCTTACAGAGCCGCCTTCCTACCCACATAAGGGAAAAACTCATTACCATTGCAGAACAAAACACTGAATACTTTCTATCTGTACTGGACTCAATAGATTTGATATACAAAGAGAGACCAGTACAACCCAAGCCTATTGATATGCAGGTAGTGCCACAGAGATTTACAGACCAACAAGTGAACAACGAATTCATAGTACAACACAGATGGCAAGCTTACCCCACACAGAGCTATGGTAACGGTAATGGTAATCACAATGGCAATGGCTAAAGCTGTAAATTCAAGGCTGCATATAAAAAAATGGTCAAAAATTTAACAAGTGCAACTACAACAGGCAAGTAGAGTATGGACAGCCTTACAATATGTACACACACAAGCTATTGGCAATAATTAGCTGATTGCTTGGTGAACACAAAACAATACCAGACAGCTGAATAATCCACAGACAGCAGAATTCACCCAGAAAAGTAAAGCACATATGCTAAATAACATGCAAAGGCATAGAGAATTTCAGTTGAGAGCCTCACAGGATACTAATGGGCATAATTGAACATCAACAGTCCATATAGTAGAAGTTACATGTAATCCAGAGACTTGAACTGGTCACGATAGGCCCCTGTTCTGTGATCTTGGAGGAGAGTGGGGGTACAAGCTCAATCGACACTTGCTTTATCAGGTACGATCAAGATAGTGATGTGATAGATGATCTGTATCAAAGTAATGAGGTACACTTGAGAGAGGGCAAGGTACAAACTACTATTAAAGCCAAAATATTTGACCTTGATGTACCTATTAGGCTTTACACAGATACTATGACTAATTGGATGTCACAAGGATCGTTTCAAGAACTGAAGAAATGTGGGTGTGTAACCACACTGCCAGCACAAAATCGCAACGTACAAACTGCCACTGATCAGAAATCAAATGGAGTCAAAATACAAGCTTCAGTTCCCGACAACCAGGACAGTTTTGTACAATGTAAATATTTGATAGTAGAAAAATTAATAGTTGATTGTTTAATCGGTATGGATGCATTTAGGACATACCAAGTAGAAATTGATATACGAAAGGGCCACTGTTATTTCACTGCAAATAACCAGTTATTTGCAATAGACCTAATCAGGGGAAGTACTGATAGATGTAGATCTGAAGTTGGTCACAACTTTGAGGTTCAATTGGTAAATCCCATAGTTATGTTTGTCAACACATACAACAAGGAACAGTCGGCAGCAGAACAGATAAACATCAACACAATATACACCAAGGTAAGTGAATCAAAGCGGTTGTCTCAAGAACAGCAATGAACTTAGGTAACTGACACTTGTTTGTATACATATATTTGAAAAGAGAACAGGTATCATTAAGGATTTTGTGTACAAAATAGAATTATATCCAAACAAAAGTTTTTGTTCTACTTCATACCCTATACCATGGATGAAGAGGGAAGCAATAAGAAAAGAGATTAACACGATGCTTGAATGGGGCCTAATACAACCATCATTTTCCTCTTATTGTAGTCCTGATTTGGCTGTAAGCAAGCCAGATGGCAGGGTGCACTTGATCCTCGTCACACATAACATTAATAAGATTATACTACTAGTTTGAACACATCCAGAAAATTTAGAGAGTCAGCTTATGAATTTCGATGATGCTACATTTCTACTTGAAGAAAGTCGGAAGTATACCACCTTTGTATGTGGCGCAGGAGCTTCAAATTTCAAGTATTACATTTCGATTGAACATAAGTGCAGGTGTAGTTATCTCTGCACTGGACAATGTGCTAGGGCCTGAACTTTTGTCTAAGGTAGCTGTATACATAGATCACCATTTAGTCACCACACTGACTTGGGTAGAACACTTAAGATTAATTAAACAAGTACTGAGCCACTTTTCCAAACATGGAGTAACAGCAAATCTCAAGAAATCTAATTTCGTACAAGAAAAGATAAAATTTTTAGAACACATATATCTTCAGAAAGCATACTGCCAGATCCTAACAAACGTGATGCCATTAGGAACTGTGCTGTTACTCAAAACAAGTGTCAATTAAAGGTATACTTAGGCCTAGTCTCATTTTTCAGGAAATTCATCCCTAACCAACTTATGAAAAGTGATGCTTTACTCAATCTTCTGAGGAAAAACAGACCTTGTTATGGGACAAACAATTTCAAACCATTTTTGAGAACATCAAGCAAGCCTTATTAAATGCTAGTATCTTATCTCAACAATTAATGGAAAATCTCATATAATGATGTGAAACAAATACTAACAAAGAGATAGAGGGGCTGGCCAGTACTTACCTCAGCTCAGTACAGCCAATAGATGCACCAAAAAAAACCGAAAATTTACGTTCCTAGCTTTCGGAATAAATGTTCCTTCATCAGGGAGGAGAGAGGGGAAAGAAAGGGAAGAAGGGAAAGTGGATTTAGTTACTCACAACCCAGGTTATGAAGCAACAGGGAAAGGAAAACAGGGAGGGTAGCAAGGATGGAGGCATGGTTGTCAGAGGGAAACCATCTTTGTTGGATGTAAATGAAAAGAGTTTGTAGATTCAAATCATATAAAACACATTTTAGTATCCAAATCTCATCCAGAAGAGTCCTCCATATAAAGGGTGTTTAATGAATTCAACAGATTTGTGAGGACCTTTACACTGTGTAAACATACTAAGTGGATTCAATATGTCACTCCTGTCTTTCAAGTTGTTAGCAGCCTTTCCCCATATATCAACTGAATTACACCAAATGAGCTGATGTTCAATAACAAACAAGTAGATGAATGGGAGAAACCTTTGCCCGTTATACTGATACCAGAATTATCAATGGAGGATAAAATACGACAAGCAGTAATCATCTTGAAACCTTGGATAAATGTAGATGGAAAGCTGAAACCTACAACACAATTTTGTATAGGACAAAAGGTGTTACTTAGAACACATCCCAAATCCACAAAAATTGGGAAACTGAACCATAAGTGGCAACTACTATACAGTGGACAACACGTAATTACTAAAATCCCCTACCCAGGAGCATACGGATTGGTACACACGAACATGGGTAAAGACAAAGGCCTTTACCCACACAAAGACTTGAGATTGTTTATATACTGAAGAATGGCTGTATACCCTTTAAATTAGTTTTAGGATGCTGGAAAGTCACATTTCAGAATTTATGTTGTTAGTTGATAAGGAAAATTTTTGTATGTGTTTTTTCCTATATATGTCAAATGTGTAAATGATAAAATGAGTAGTCATAACAAGGAAAAATTTTACTTTTATGTGTCTAGGGATGACCATACTCTGAATATCATGCTTCACCTTGTGCATAGCCCAGTTGTAACCAAATAAATGAACTTGTTGAATGCAAGCAAATGTAGTTGTAAGTTTATGAATGGTATGAATGTGATAGTGTGAAGAAGAAAACAGTTAGAATACATCACATATCTTGATGGGTTGAGTACTACCAAATAATCAAGGGGTTGAAACCTAACTACTGTGAGTGTCGACTACCCACGAAAGTGTCAAACACTTGAATTACATTGAAATTTTTATGTACATTTGTTGCTTATGTAAACATTGTTTTACAATCATTATATGTAACATATCACATTGATGATACAACTCTGTATACCTCAGCACATGGAATAGTTATCCTTCATACAATGAACACAACAAGTAAATATTGAACTGCACTTTTAAACACTGAATAAGTATTTGATATGATTGGTATCATCAGATTTGAGTTGTTTTTATAAACAACAAACTGTTTTGTTCTTGGGATCACAGTTAAGTATATTAACGAGATGTAACTCAGCACATAAATGCCTTTCCATGGAATTTCCTCAACCCTGTAGTGTGTAGATCCTTCCTGGAGAATGCTAGAGAGGCGAGGCCATAGTTATCTGACTGGCGTGTCGTATCTATTGTAGTGACTATTGTTTATTTCTTTGATTCTTTTGAAGTGATAAATATGTTCCCACAAGAGAACATTGTAAACTGAGTAGAATTGTGTATCAATTTATGCCATAAATGAAAATAGAATCTATTATTATATGAGTGTAATATAAAGAATGTATTACCAAATGAGAGTAAAATGTGTACTCATATAACTGGAAACTGGAATTGAATAATGTACCAAAACTGAAAACAAAATGATAAGCAGTGACACTATATATATAAAGAGAGGAAAGAATATGTTACAGTATAATGTACATAAGTGATGACAATGGCATGTCAACAAATGAATAGGATAAGTGTATTTTGTAATTGTATTTGTATTTTACTATCTTACTTGTATAGTATGTGGAAAGGCCACTACAGAAACTTTATGTAATGCAACTGTATGAAAGATGCTCAAAAAGAAAGCACAAAAACTTATGAAGTCTGGCTACAGAGTGTTAAGTGTGCATGTGATAAAACAATATGTGGGTGTGTCCATGATAAATTAAAAATAACAATACTTCATCTAACATGAATTTTCTGTGCTTGATAACATCATAAAAGTAGCAAGGAACTTACATGATTGACAGATGTCAGAAGTATGGCTAGTCTCCCCACTGAATGAATGAGAGCGACAAGGTGAAACAAATTCCTCGGACCGGTGATATGGAAACCAGTTGTCACCACATCAAAGATTTAACAAAAAATCACACCACTAAACATGAGCTTCATGAATTGGTGTAGTGAAAGCTACGTAAAAGCATGACATGAACACTCTGAACTTGTACTGAACATGTGAGTGCAAACTGCGAAGATAACGGATGCTGCACTGTGTGTGCATACTTTGCAAGCTAAACACTGAGCAGATACTGACTGACAACAATGGGACTATGCAGTTACAGCCAGCACTTTGTTAGGAGAGAGAATTTATTTATGTATGTGTTAAAAGAAGATGACATGCCCCTATAAATTGATAACCATTCAGAATAACTCCAATGGCTGAAAATAAAGGCTATGCCCATACCAGCCAGGATTATCAACCCCAAAAAGGGAAATAAGCTCAACACTGTGCACCTCCATATGACATCAGTGCACAGTGAAGGGCATTTGTGTTGAATCATATTATTTTCTTTTCGTTCTTTTCTTTTTATACGTGTAAGCTAAATGTAAACTGAATGGGATATACAAAACACCAAAGGTAAATTAATGAGTTGTTTCATGGCAAGGATAATGTTTTGACAGATCTGCATGAAACAAAAGAATAAATCCGCTCTTTAATTTATTAATTCCCGTATCTTCACCTGCTTCTTTCTGTAAGTGGAAGCATGTGGATGTATGCTTGGATCCATCATACCAACATTGTTAAAAAATTTGTATCTCAACAGTACATTAAAAGTGTTACAAAAACTTGTTAGAAAGGTAAAAATAATTTGCATGTGTGAGATGTGCATTCCTGTCTGTTCATCATTTCATCCACTGTCAAGATCCTGCATCAGGAGGTTCTGAGCAGACAAGAGGAATTTGGGTGAGGTGCGGAGGGGTGATCCTGCTTTGGCATTGTTATAATCAAGATTATGTGCAATGGAATAAATGTCAAGCAGTACATAATGCAGATTATTAATACTGACCTTGAATGTATTGATATTGAGAGTCTGTTGATATTGGTACCATTTAAAGGCACCCAGGATTGTGTACAGATTCATAAATTACCTTCCAATTTCTTTCAATTCAAATTTTTTCCAATTATTCAAGCAATTATGAATCAGTTTACATTTCCATCATCTCCCCCCCCCCCTCTCCCTCCCAATATATACCACTATTCAGATTTTGACTGTTCCACATGAGTACATTTTGCAACCAGTGATCTACATTAAAAAAATGCACTGATAAATACCCAATGAATAGGTCTCCTTATGAACATGGAACCAGATTCAGCTACCACTTACATCTCAATAGAGAAAATAAAACAAAAACTCAAAATAGTGTGCTATAAAATGTAATTAAACTATGTAATAAACCACCACAAGATATCAAAAATAAAAGTGAAATACCAGTCTTCAGGAATATCCTAAAAATCATTTGTTAGAAAAGTGTCTTTATACCATAAAGGATTACATCTAAAATGATGTGTAAGTTTTGTTGACAACCATGCTAATGATTAATTACTGCAATTATGAGGCATTTTACAATGTGCTCAATACAACAGTGAAATACAAGACCCAAATGGGTAACTCAGTAAGGCAAGAAATGTATGTATCTACTAATGTGTGTAATCACATATGTTTATGAACCTCTGTCTGTACTTATGCGTTGACAACATTGATACAATTTAAATTTTCTACAGATGGATAAATAAATAAATAAATAAATGACAATCACTAGATTGCAATAAGACTTTAATAACATGTCTAAGGCAGATAATATAACTTGTATTAGATTTACTTTGGCAGTCTGTATTTACACCATCAGCAGAAATTAGATTGAAAAATGCAGCCCCTAAGAAGACAACAATAATCATTAAGTCACTAAGAAGTGGTAATTTTTATGGTTATGATGGTGTTTTTAGGAGAGTACTGAAATTCTTGTGCTGACATGAAAACATCATCATTGATTCATATTTGTCATTTTTCAATGACACACAGAATATTTTCCTACTGCCTTGAGTAAGCAAGGATGATAGATCTATATAACAGTGGAGATAAGAAAATCATTTTCCATTTCATAGAAATTTCATTTACTATGATGTTTTCAAAAATTGTTGAGAAAATATGCTGCAGAACAATAATGACATCCCACAACGTAGCTTGTTAACTGCCTCTGATTTTGGCATTCTTTCAACTGACCAAATACCTGGGTGTAAAAATTTGTGGAAATATGAAATGGAATGATTACATACACTCTACTGTATGCAATGTAGGTAGTAGACTGTAGTACACTGGTAAGATACTGAGGACATGATGTCTGTTTACAATGACAATTGCTTACAAAACTCTCATGCAAGCCTTCCTTGAATATTGTTCACATATGTTGCACCTATATCAAGTAAGTGAAACAGAGAATATTGAAAGTATACAAAGAAGGACAACATGGATTTTGAAGAGAGCCACAGATATTGTGAAAAAAATGAACTGTCAGATATCTGAAGATTGACGTCAACTATCCCATGAAAGCCTACTTACAAATTTGCAAAAACCATTATTTAGTGGGGAATCTAGGAATGTACTACTGTCTCCTACATATTGCTCCCATATGAACTGTCAGATATCTGAAGATTGACGTCAACTATCTCATGAAAGCCTACTTACAAATCTGCAAAAACCATTATTTAGTGGGGAATCTAGGAATGTACTACTGTCTCCTACATATTGCTCCCATATGAATTGCAAAGACAAGATTAAACTAAGTAACCTCAGGCTTTTTGCAGATGATGCAGTTATCCATAATGAAGTGTTGAAGAAGCTGCGTAAATATTCAGTCAGGTCTCTGTCTAGTTTGAAGGTGCAGCAGAGACTGGCAACTTCCTTTAAATGTTCAGAAATGTAAAATACTGCATTTCACAAATTTAAAAAATGTAGTATCCTATGCCTGTAACATCCAGAGTCACAGTTGGGATTGGCCAACTCATACAAATATCTGGGTGTAGCGCTTTGTAGGGATATGAAATGGAATAAGCACAGACTGTAGATACTTTCCCTTGTGGGATGTAGGGTTCTACTAACATTTTATACACCATGGTTTTAGTGTAATAATACTTTATTAATAGCACACAATACAAGACATATTCAAATGGCAGTGATGGCTAAACCTGCGGCATGTCCATACAGATATCACACTATTTGGCATGTCGCCATTGGTCAGAGGTGTTATTTCACTAGGTGCCTTCACAAGCACATAGGCTCAGTCATGGATAAAGCAGGTGGTAGACTTCAATTTATTGATAGGACTGGAAAATGCAATCAGTCTACAAAGGAGGTTTCTTATAAATCAGTTACGCAAACCATTTTAGAATATTCTGTGTAGAAGTAGGACCCATACCAAATAGGACAAACAGAGGGTACTGAATGAATACAGAGGTGGGCAGCATGTATCATCACAGGTTTGTTTGATACTAGGGTGAGGATCACAGAAAGGCTGATGTAAGTTTGGGCCAGAAAGTAGGGGATTCTATCGTTATTTTATTTCAAAAGGTTTATTTCATTCTCTTTCTATGGTCAAGCATTAGCTGGTAGCTTCAGCTGCCTGTAATTTTCTTGTCCCAAGATCTGGTAACAGCAAGTCAGCACTGAGGTGGGCAGTCTCGGTCACGCACCTTCCTTGTGTGTTGATGAGGTAACGCTGCTTAAGCGAAGCTGACCAGGCCACGCTTCGGAACTTTCCGTGCCATCCCCATGGTTTTCTCAGCTCCTGACCAGTCAGGATGGAGGAAGCCACGTGGACGTGCTGGATGTACCCTGCCACCCATTGGCTGAAGGTGCTCTCTGCTGTGCACCCTGTAGCTGTAAACATCACGTTCTCTTCCCAGTGCTGCTGCGCCAAGGATTTTGATTCTGTAGCTTCCACACCATTCGGACTTGTCCTAATGGCTGACGTCACTTTTCTTTAACGTTGTCTAAGTTTGCAGCAAACTATGTTTAACCACCACTACATCTTGGCTCACCCTCACCACCCCAGGCCTGACTCATGTTGCCTATTTGAATTTTTAGTTTTTCTGCCAATAAATGGCCTCATTACAAGCAACGAACACTGTATTTCAATGCAACCACCCCATTGGCTGCTCTCACCAGAGTCATTCCTGCACACTGAGGAAATTGAACTGGCAAGCTCTTGGAGATAGATGTGAGCTACCTTACAAAGTTTCAAGAACTGGCTATAAATGATGACTCTAGGAATACCCCCAGTGTATCACTATCACAGGGATCATGAGAAAAAGACTAGATTAATTACAGCAAGCATGGAAGCATTTAAATAATCATTCTTCCTGCACCAAATGGAATGGGAAGAAATTGTAATAACTGATACAATGAATGGGATGTGCACCTCACAGTGGTTTGCAGAATATAGGTGTAGATGTAGAAGTACTGCATACACAGAGCCATATGTGGAGTCATTCTTCCTGTGCTCCATAAAGAAATGGAATGGGAAGAAACCCTGATATATGGTAAAATGTAGGTACCTTCGGCCAGAATAAGAATTTTATTATCTCATTACATACACACATAAATCATTGATTTAATGTGCAGGACACTCATAAACACAAGTAATGTTATTGGGAGACATACAGTGTGTGGGAAAAAATAAACAACCATATGTACAAGTTTATTGTATTATTGTGGAAAGAAAGCTTCATCATCATTTACAAATCCTGTGACTGAATAATAACATGTTTCCAGTTAACTGTGATTTTTCAGGGTATGGATATGGATTTTATGGTGTTAACAGCATCACTATGGTATCAACATAAAAGGAAGCAGTGGGTTTCACTGATAAAGCACACCATAAGAGCAACACTATACCCAGATTGGTGAAACATAATATATATGGTAATTTGAGTTCACTCCTATTCCTAATCTACATAAACAGTCTTTCAGTACCATTAAAAGATTGTTCAAAAATGATAATATATTGTTGATGGTCCAGTCATGCTCAACAAAAACCCAAAGTTTTCCATCCTGGACAGAGCCAGCTTATAGTTGAAGAGGCCTACAAATTCTTCATAGCAAACGGTTCAAGATTTTGCCTCATAGAGACTCATTTTATGCAATCGAAACAAGCACAAAAGACTTGCTGGTACCTAAAATAGATGTTAATACACTCCTGGAAATGGAAAAAAGAACACATTGACACCGGTGTGTCAGACCCACCATACTTGCTCCGGACACTGCGAGAGGTCTTTACAAGCAATGACCACACGCACAGCACAGCGGACACACCAGGAACCGCGGTGTTGGCTGTCGAATGGCGCTAGCTGCGCAGCATTTGTGCACCGCCGCCGTCAGTGTCAGCCAGTTTGCCGTGGCATACGGAGCTCCATCGCAGTCTTTAACACTGGTAGCATGCTGCGACAGTGTGGACGTGAACCGTATGTGCAGTTGACGGACTTTGAGCGAGGGCATATAGTGGGCATGCGGGAGGCCGGGTGGACGTACCGCCGAATTGCTCAACACGTGGGGCGTGAGGTCTCCACAGTACATCGATGTTGTCGCCAGTGGTCGGCGGAAGGTGCACGTGCCCATCGACCTGGGACCGGACCGCAGCGATGCACGGATGCATGCCAAGACCGTAGGATCCTACGCAGTGCCGTAGGGGACCGCACCGCCACTTCCCAGCAAATTAGGGACACTGTTGCTCCTGGGGTATCGGCGAGGACCATTCGCAACTGTCTCCATGAAGCTGGGCTACGGTCTCGCACACCGTTTAGCCGTCTTCCGCTCACGCCCCAACATCGTGCAGCCTGCCTCCAGTGGTGTCGCGACAGGCGTGAATGGAGGGACGAATGGAGACGTGTCGTCTTCAGCGATGAGAGTCGCTTCTGCCTTGGTGCCAATGATGGTCGTATGCGTGTTTGGCACCATGCAGGTGAGCGCCACAATCAGGACTGCATACGACCGAGGCACACAGGGCCAACACCCGGCATCATGGTGTGGGGAGCGATCTACTACACTGGCCGTACACCTCTGGTGATCGTCGAGGGGACACTGAATAGTGCACAGTACATCCAAACCATCATCGAACCCATCATTCTACCATTCCTAGACCGGCAAGGGAACTTGTTGTTCCAACAGGACAATGCACGTCCGCATGTATCCCGTGCCACCCAATGTGCTCTAGAAGGTGTAAGTCAACTACCCTGGCCAGCAAGATCTCTGGATCTGTCCCCCATTGAGCATGTTTGGGACTGGATGAAGCGTCGTCTCACGCGGTCTGCACGTCCAGCACGAACGCTGGTCCAACTTAGGCGCCAGGTGGAAATGGCATGGCAAGCCGTTCCACAGGACTACATCCAGCATCTCTACGATCGTCTCCATGGGAGAATAGCAGCCTGCATTGCTGCGAAAGGTGGATATACACTGTACTAGTGCCGACATTGTGCATGCTCTGTTGCCTGTGTCTATGTGCCTGTGGTTCTGTCAATGTGATCATGTGATGTATCTGACCCCAGGAATGTGTCAATAAAGTTTCCCCTTCCTGGGACAATGAATTCACAGTGTTCTTATTTCAATTTCCAGGAGTGTAGTTATGCACTACATAAAACACTATATATAAAATTCCTTGAACTCCATATGGATAAGAAGTTCAAAAAATGGAAAATACAGGATGGAATAATGATAATATTATTAAAAGGATAAATTACTAATCACCATATAGTGGAGGTGTTGAGTTGCAAACAGGCATAACAAAAATACTGCTAAACAAGTAACCATATGGCCAAATGGCCTTCTTCAGAAGTAAACAAAAAACAGACACACACTCTTGACCACCACCTCTGGCCCCCATGGCTGGACTGCAAGCAACTGCACATGATGGGAGAAGCAATATGTGTGGTAGGGGTACGGAGGGGGCTGGGGCAGGAAGGGGAAGGTATATCAGGATAGTGATGGTACGACGATAAAGTGGTGCTTATTGGAGCAAAAGGGACATGGTAGGGACAGGATAGAGCAGCCAAATGAAGTCTGGAGTTTGGATGGGGAAATGGGGGAGGGGGGGGGGGGGGGGAGGATCAGAAAAGAAGAAAGTTGTGTAGTGCTAGAGTGAGAGCTGGGATAATACACTGCAGGGAGAGTTTTCACCTGCGCAGTTCAGAAATGCTGGTGTGGGTAGGAAGGATTCAGATAGCACAGGCTGTGAAGCAGTCATTGAAGTGACAAATATTGTGTTGGGCAGCATGGAGGAGGAGGATCTTAGTGTTTAATGTCCCGTCGACAACGAGGTCATTAGAGACGGAGCACAAGCTCGGGTGAGGGAAGGATGGGGAAGGAAATAGGCCGTGCCCTTTCAAAGGAACCATCCCGGCATTTGCCTGAAGCGATTTAGGGAAATCACGGAAAACCTAAATCAGGATGGCCGGAGACGGGATTGAACCGCCGTCCTCCCGAATGCGAGTCCACTGTGCCACCTTGCTCGGTGGGGCAGCATGCTCAGCAACTGTGTGGTCCAGCTATCTCTCTGTCACAGTTTTTCGGTGGCCATTCATGTGGACAGACCACTTGTTGGTTACCATGCCCACATAGAATGCAGCACCGTGGTTGTAGCTTAGCTTGTAAATCACATGACTGCTTTCACATGTATCACTGTCTTTGATGGGATAGGTGATGCTTCTGACCAGTCTGGAGTGAGAGGTGGTGGGGGGATGTAAGGGACAGGTCTTGAATCTAGGTCTATTACAAGGATACGAGCCATGAGGCAAAGGGTTAGCAGGAGGGGTGGGGGAGGGAAGTGCAAGGATACTGTGTAGGTTTACTGGATGGTAATGTAGCACTGTGGGAGGGGTGGGAAGGATAGTGGGTAGGATATTCATCATTTCAGGCATGAGAAGAGGTAGTCGAAACCCTAGCAGAGAGGGTGGTCAGTTGCTCCAGCCCTGTGTGTACTAAGTCCTTAGGGGAATACTCCTTTGTGGCTGAATGGTGGGACTTTGAGAAGTGGTGGGTGACTGGAGAGATAAGACATGGTAGATACATTTCCATACTAAGATGAAAGGTAATTTCAGTCTGTGAAGGCCTCAGTGAGACCCTTGATATATTCGGAGAGTGACTGCTTGTCACTACAGATTCAACAGCTATGGGTGACTAGGCTGTATGGAAGACTCTTCTTAGTATGAACTGGGTGGCAGCTGTCAGACTAGAAGTAATGCTTCCCCCCACCCCCCCCCCACCCCACCCCCACCCCCACCCAGAAGTAGCCAGTACCAGGATTAGTCCCAAATCTGGTATAGGAGAAGATTATACAATGTGTTATGTTGTGGGCTAAAATATGTAAAAAGAAATTAATTTGTTAGTACTCTGTATTTTAGCAAAGATTTTTCTTTTGTTGAGAAAGTTTGCAAACTGTTTTGCTTTGTAAACACTTTGGAATATTGTGAGTACTGCAGAATGTTAGGTAGTAGTGGGCATGCTTCTGATGGAAACGCATGTGGATTTTTTTATTTTTTCAATTAATTAATGGTTTTTTTCCCAGCAGTGTGACTGATGGTTGTATGAAAATGGAGATTTTGAAGTCAGTGTTATATTGAAGAGAGGCATAAAGTAAAAGAGAAATATAGCAACAGATAATTTTTCATCAGTTATTTAGTCATCAGGAACCCACAATATTAAATCAAAATTTCAACCTCAAGAATCTATCCCTAGACACAAGAATTGGACCCGACAACAAGAAGAGAAAATGAAGATAAGTAAAAAGTTTATCTTTTGTATTTCTTACACCTCTCAAAGCTTTTGAACATAATGAAGAGAAATTTAATGGTGATTTGTGGGAGGGTAAGATTACAAGTGTGTACATCAAGTGTAATCTGTTGACTGACAATGAAGGTTTTTCTGTTGCAGAAGAAGAAGAAGAAGAAGAAGAAGAAGAAGAAGAAGAAACATTTTGATCACTTGTAGTTTTTATATACATGAAATTACAATCACTCAATGAAAGAAGACCCGAGAGCTGCCCAACAAAGTCGTATCAACAGTGATGAGATAATATCAGCTATGACGGACCAGATGAATTGAAAGAGGACTTTACAAATACAATGAAGGACATCAGAACAAATAGTTCAAAATGGCTCTGAGCACTATGGGACTTAACAGCTGAGGTCATCAGTCCCCTAGATCTTAGAACTACTTAAACCTAACTAACCTAAGGACATCACACACACCCATGCCCGAGGCAGGATTCAAACCTGCGACCGTAGCGAAAAAATAGTTACAAACTATTTGTGAAATTATTATTATTATTATTATTTTGTGGACTCTTGTAATTGGTAGGAAAATGAATAGACACGAGGATGGTGATGTAGCTGTGAAAGCTGTAGGATCCAGCCAACATATGTTTAAACCAAGGGAAAGTGTAGTCAGCAAAGAAACAGTTAAAACTGACATTTTGCAGTTGGTTTTAGCAAAATTATAGGAAATGAAAATGGAACAGTCTGAAAACAATAGTAAAATGGACAGGGTACAATTCCAAATAGACCAACTTAGTAATCAGGTTTTGGAGTTAAAAAATGGGCTGTCAGGAGGATTAAAAAGTGTGAATGAAAAAGTTGATGTCTTAGAATGTAAATTTATAGTTTTGGAAAATGAGTTATTTGCACAATCTTCACAATAGGAGAAGAATGTTAATGACACCAGAGTTAAACAGAAGGCTGCAGAGGAAAAAATGGAACAAAACTTTAGTAGTTTAGATCAACAAATTTTAAGTGTTGAAAACAGAATGACAACTAATGTAAATGTGTGAGATCAAAAAATTTTAGTAGTTCAGGAAAACTGCATTAACAACAATCTGTATTCAAACAATGGTATTGCATGGTCCAACATTCCAATCAAATGTTTTCCATGAGACAATTTGCATCCAGTGAATTTTCTACACCACTGTAGGGGTAGTTTCGTCTCAGGCATGAGTTATGGTCAAAAAATTAAATTTGTTAAAATATGTCTTGAAGGTGAAGCTCTGTCATTGGTAAATCTAAATTTAAGTCAGTGGGAAACAAATCAAAGTTTCAAAAAAATCATAATCATTCAAAAAATCAATGAAGGTCCACAATTTTGGGGCAAGCAAACACAACAAGTACAGGCCCCCAATTTACACTTAAATTTAGACAATAATCACAGTATTAATAATGTAGCACAGATATCTGAAGCTGAACAGAAGGAACATCAGATTTCTCATTTCTGTTTTGATCAAAAGTTTTGGAATACTATGTTTAATTATAGTGATGTAGATACTAATCACAAACCAGAATGTGAGAGTAATGAGAATTTTGATGTAGTGTATACTTCTTCTCTTGGTCAGAAAACAGTTATATTGATATATATAAAACAAGTGGTGACTGTTTTGGATCTGAATTAGGCGGTATTTTTTATGTAGATGTGAATAAGAGCTGTGAAATGACTGAAGTTGGTATGTCTGAGACTGGTAGCTTATTGCAAATGAATGTAGGTGAGGAGTGTGACTTTGATGGTGATGAGATTTGTGTTGTTAATGATGTTGTTGATGAAGTAATTTTGGAAGATTATGATGATGATGGCAATGGTGATGATGATGATGATGATGATGGTGAGTATCATGTATTTGTGGAGTTTAAGAATAATGAAGTTTCAGAGTTGTTTGCAAATACAGGCAAGGTAAGTGATGCATGTGATGGTGCAAGTAGCAGTCATGGAATACCAGTTCAGTGAAAGCATTTTTTCATCAATGTTGTGCAGAGTAATGATCCAAACAGTTACCTGAGAGCCTAGAGAATAAAGGTGAAAACTTTTTGAAATGTGTTTGGGACCCAATTGATGATAATGTAGATAAATGTGCATTCTAGAATAAGCTAGCTGTGATTAGTCAAAATTTGTATCCAAATTGGAGGAATGAAGTGAAAGAAGATCTAAGTAGGAAATGTAATTTTTACTGTAATTTATTTTGTGTTCCTTCTGTAATAAGAGATGTTAGTTGTCCTATGGAACCCATTCAGTGTATTCAATCTTTACCTGACAACATGTGTAACCAAAGTAATGCAATGATACCAGTAAAGTTGATAAAACCCTGCAAAAACAGTGTGGATGTAGCATTTGATGAAATTGAAAGTGATCTCTTACATGAAGTGTCCAATAACAAAGACAATGATTCAGATTTTGGATGTCCTTACATTGAGATTGAGATTGATCCATAGGAAGGAAACTGTTTGATTGATATTGGTAGCCCGATTTGTGGTATATCTGAACAATTTAGAGACAAAATCCAGTATAGTAAGAATTTTGTGGAAATGCCCATTGTGGGTGTAAAGATAAGAGGAGATACAGGTAAGCAAAGCAAATTGGTAAAATATCAGGTACTTTTAATGTTTAATAGAATGCAAAACATTTGAACAAGGGTGCTTAGTGATTTCTAGTCTGGAAGAAAATATAATTCTTGGTATCAGATGTTTGAAGATGACATAGATTTTGATGAGACTGAGAATCAAGACTTTGAAAGTGTAGCAGATTCTATATTAAGGGAAGCTACAACTCTTAATGAACTACAAAAGGAACAACTTAGGAATTTGTTATTGGAGTTTAGAAACGTGTTTAGTGAAAAACCAGAAAAAGTGAAAGGCTATCAGTGCATACTTTACCTTAGAGATCATCAACCTTTCTTTCTCAAGCCATGTAATATACCATTTTCAAAAGGAAAAGATGTAGAGAAATAAATTTAGAAAATGGAAACATGGGGTGTAATTGAGAGAAGTAGGATTGCTTAAAAAGTCCTTTAGTTGTGGTAAGTAAGAGAAGTGGTGGAGTGAGAATTGTTTTGGACTCCAGACATCATAATAAATTTCTTATCAGAGAGAATGGACATCTTGAGAACATGGACAAGTTGTTACACAAATTTGATTATGTAAAATACAGTGGTTTGTACTTGACCTCTTGACTTCACCAGGTCCCACTTGAAATTAATTCTAGAAAGTTTGCAGCATTTTTGTATGAAGGTAAGCATTTTCCATATTGTGTGGTGCCATTTGGCTAATGTATCTGTTGCTGAATTCATAAGGGCTCTGGATTCTGTCGCAGAAAGTGAAGTGAGTTCAAAATTAATTGTATCTGTTGATGACATTCTGATCACTGAAAAGACTTGTGAACAACATTTCAATCTGTTAAGAGATGTGTTTTCAAAATTAGAATCGGGAGGCATGACTCTGAAAACAGGTAAGTGTAAATTTGGTGTGGAGGAAGTTAAATTTTTAGGACATGTTATATCTGAAAAAGGAATTGTACCTGATTAAGAGAAACTTGGTGCCATTGTTAATTTTCCCCCTCCTTGCTATAAAAACAGCTTAAATCATTTTTTGGATTAACCAAATTTTATAGAAAATTTTGTGGTGGACAGGCTTTGAATGCTCCATGCTTGTGTGAAGTTGTGAAGAAGAATGTGGTTTTGGATTGGAATCAGGAGTGTCAGGTTGCTTTTGATGAGATCAAACAACAGCTGTGCCAAAGTCAGGTATTGTTCAGACAAGATTTGTCCCTTCCTTTTTGTATTATGATGGATAGTAGTGATGTTGAATTGCATGCACATTTATTTCAGGATATTGAAGTGGATGGTGTTATTGAACATAGATCCCTTGCATTTGCTAGTATAGTATTGCAGAAACATGAACAGACATACATTGTAACTGAGAAAGAACTTTTGGCTGTACACTTGGCATTCAACAAATTTGAAAATTATTTACTGATCACAAAGCAATATGTTATCTTCAAGTGTGTAAGCTGTACCATTACAGATGTACTGATTGGGCCATGTTTTTACAGCAGTTCAATTATGAAATCAGATATATTAAGGGCACAGATAATGTAGTTGCTGATGCTTTGTCTAGGCTACCTTCGGGAAGTGAATCACCTAACAACTTTTGAGAAGGTGGGAAAGAGTTTAAAATTATGTACTTGATAGGTGTGAAAGACGAAAAAGGGATCTTGAAATTAGCAAAGACATCCGCAGGTATCAAAATCATGGTCAAAGTTAGAAATTGGCTAAAAGCATGTTGGGTAAGAAAGGAGGAGAAAAGACAGAACAGTATTATATGGTACACAAGGGTATTTTATTCAAGAGACATAAGACTGACTCAGAGGATTAGAAACTATGTTGGCCGGAACAGTGTATTGATACCTTACTTTCTTATACACATGAGAATTTTGGTCATTGTGGAGGATCAACCAAATGCTCACATAAGATTCAGGAAAACATCTATTTTTATAACATAGATAGGAGAATCAAGAAGAAGATTGCCAGCTGTGGCAGATGCCAAACAGTGAAGGTAATTAACCAAACAAGTAGTGGCCAGATGCATAACATACTGCCTAATAGTAACTTAGATCACACATCTGTGGATGTTTATGGATCCTTAACTGAGTTTAAGAATGGATTTTGTTATGTTTTTTGTGGTGGTTGATGTATTTTTGAAGTTCATAAAGTTGTTTCCTCCTAAGAAAGCTACCAATAAGCAAATCATCTCTAAGTCTGAAAACACAAATTTAATATGGTGGGTATACTAATACCAATTTTATCTAATAATGATTTTCAGTTTACATCTTAAGCTTGGAAAGCTCTTGTTGATCACACAAAAATAAAGCATATTCTAACCTTAGTGTACCATCCTTCGAGTAATCCTGCAGAAAGATACAAGAGAGAGACTGGAAGACTGTTTAGAACATATTGTAGTAAGAATCATACTGGTTATACAGATTATGTTAGTGATTTTGAGAATATTATGAACAGCTTACAACACTCTTCAACATGTTTTTCACCATTTGAAATCTTGTTTAATCACAGACCAGCTAACTTTCTTTCTGAAAATGTTGAGTTTTCACCACATAAAATTCTGTCACCACAAGAGAGAGAAGAATGTGTTAGAGAGATGCTGAAAAAACAAGGGGGTAGGAGAAAGCAGAGATGTGATTGCATAGGTAGATTTCTTAAGTTTGAGGTAGAAGATCATGTGTTGGTGAAAACCAAAGAGAAACCTACATCATTCACATCTGAGATAAAGAAATTTTTTTATTTTTATATTGGACCATTCGAAGACTTGTATATCCTAAATCAAATAAGTTGTTTGGATTATGCAATATCACTAAACAGAAAGCATATAGACATGATCCATAAGTATATAATTTTTTGTTTGTTTATTCTTTTTCCACTGTCAAGAATTTAGTATGTACAAAGACGTGATTTCTAGAGTTTTATCTTATCCACTGACTGAGTTTAAATCAGTCTATAGATTCTTAAGACAATGTAACTGTGTTTTGTTTTCTGGAATTTAGTATGTAAGATGATGTATTTTAAAGATTTATCTTATCTATTGACTGAGTTAAAATCTATGATACACTATGTAATAATGTTCTGTAATAGATTTGTGCTTTAGAATTTGATATATATATGCCATGAGACTAAATGAGTAGATCTTTTTGCAATTTTGAAATGGGACAACGTTCATAATTTGAACTGAAAAAAAAAGAAGTTAGAAACAGTATGTGAAAATATCGTGTGTAATGCTTTGATAGTATTTTTTTTTAAATTTCATTTAACTCTCTTTATTAATGTTTCATATGTGAACATCTTTTAATCTCAACTAATATAAATCCCATATAAATTGACTTTGAAAAGTTACTAAGGGAACATATCTCGTGTGATGTAAAGGAGGTACTGAACAACATATTTAGTACACAAAACAATGTTTCAGAATTTTATGTGAATGCTAGACAGGAAGTTACCTATCCATTTGAGCCTGTGATGACAACTCTAAGGAGGAAACTTAAAGATGTGGGTGGATCCACTCCCCACTCTGCTGTATGGCTGTGCCCTGCTGGACCAATCATCTTGCAAGAGATCATGGGTGCTGGGTAACGTACTAAAAGACCTGTCGACAGGATCTGTGTTGTGACTGATATTTGTGAATTGTTAGCCAAGACTGCTAAAAACAGTGTTATTGAGCAAAAATGCATGTTCTTTCAAGTACAATACATTTTGCAACTTTTAATCAGCATGTATCTTTTTTTATCATTTTAGAGTGAATCTACTAGGTCTTTATGTATGTAGTTTGTATGAGGGGCTGGCCAGTACTTACCTCAGCTCAGTACAGCTGATAGATACACAAAACAAAACAGAAAATTTACGTCTCCTAGCTTTCGGAACTTTGTTCCTTCGTCAGGGAGGAGAGAGGGGAAGAAAGGGAAGTGGATTCAGTTACTCACAACCAGGTTATGAAGCAACAGGGGAAAGGTAAACAGGGAGGATAGCAAAGATGGCAGCATGGGTGTCAGAGGGAAGCCAAAGATATTCTACTGTAAGTACTGTGCAAGATTCAAACCAAAGAGGATGCATACAGAAGTAAATATGTATATAGTATAAAGATAAACACAACTATGTAGGATGAAAAGATGTATGAATGGCTAAAGAGGAAAGGGAAAGATGAGAAGACTGAAGAGTAAATGGGAGTGAGGTTGGTTAACGTAGGTTCAGTCCAGGGGGATGGCGGGATGAAACGATGTGTTGGAGTGCAAGTTCCCATCTACGCAGTTCCGAGGGACTGGTGTTGGGTGGGAGAAGCCAAATGGCACATATGGTGTAGCAGGTTCCTAGGTCCCTAGAATTATGCTGGAGTGCATGCTCTGCTACTGGGTATTGGACATCTCCTCGGCGGACAGTTTGTCTGTGCCTGTTCATGCGCTCAGCCAGTTTAGTTGTCGTCATACCAATGTAAAAGGCTGTGCAGTGCAGGCATGTCAGCTGATAAATGACAAGTGTTGTTTCACATGTGGCCACTCCTTCAATTGTGTATGATTTACCAGTAGCGGGGCTGGAGCAGGTCGTTGTGGGGGGGGGGGGGGGGTTGCATATTGTAGGGTTTGACAAGGATGTTAGAGAGGTTAGAGAGTGATGAAAGGCAACTCTGGTTGTTGTGGGGAGAATATTGTCAAGGGATGATCTCATTTCAGGGCTTGATTTGAGAAAGTCGTATCCCTGGCGCAGTAATTTGTTGATGTATTTGAGGCCAGGATAATATTGGGTGACAAGGGGGATGCTTCTGTGTGGTCTGAGGGGAGGAACTTTGTTGTTGGATGGGGAGGAATGTATTGCTTGGAAGATCTGTTTGTGGACAAGGTCTGCAGGATAGTTGCGGGAGAGGAAAGCACTGGTCATGTTACTGGTGTAATTGTTGAGGGATTCGTCACTGGAGCAGATACATTTGCCACAAATACCTGGGCTGTAGGGAAGGGAGTGTTTGATGTTGAATGGATGGCAGCTATCAAAGTGAAGGTACTGTTGATTGTTTGTGGGTTTGATGTGGACAGAGGTGTGGATGTGAGCTCCAATAAGATGAAGATCAACATCCAGGAATGTGGCTTGGGTTTTGGAGAAGGTTCAGGTGAAATTCAGATTCGAAAAGGAGTTGAAGTTATGGAGGAAATTAAGGAATGTTTCTTCACCATGAGTCCAGACCACAAAGATGTCATCTATAAACCTATACCAGGTCAGAGGAAGCAGCTGTTGGGTCTTCAGGAAAGCCTCTTCCATGCGGCCCATGAAGAGGTTGGTATAGGTTCATGGCCATTCCCCTAAATTGTTTGTAGGTCTGGCCTTCAAAAGTGAAGTAATTATCGGTGAGGATGAAGTTGGTAAGTGTGATAAGGAACGAGGTTTTTGGAAGATGTTCGGGTGTACGTTGGGAGATGCAGTGTTCAAGGGCAGAGAAACCATGGGTATGTGGGATGTTTGTGTAAAGGGTTGTAGCATCTGTGGTGACAAGAAAGGTTTCAGGTGGGAGGGGAGTGGGAATGGATTTGAGGCGTTCTAGGAAGTGGTTTGTGTCTTTGATGTATGATGGAAGTCTGCAGGTGATAGGTTGGAGGTGTTGGTCTACCAGAGCTGAGATACGTTCTACTGGGGTTTTGAAGCCTGCCACAATGGGAGGATGGTTCTCTTTGGGGATTTTGGGTAATAGGTAGAAGGTAGGGGTACGTGGCTCAGGTGGAGTGAGTAGGTCTATGGAAACGGTTGTGAGGCCTTGTGAGGGACCTTGGATTTTTAGGATTTTCTGCAGCTCAGTCTGGATGGAGGGAATGGGATCCTGGGTAACAGTTTTGTAGGTTGAGGTGTTGGAGAGTTGACGCAGTTCAGCTCTTTAATAGCATGGGATTCAGCTGGGGTGATGTTGGGGGTTATCGGGATGTTCTTCAAGAAGGACTGGGAGGCAACACTAGACGTGAGGAATTCCTGAAATGTGTGCAAGGGATGGTTTTGGGGGAGGGGAGGAGGATCCGTTTGAGAAGGCAGTTGGAACTGTTCTAGACAGGGCTCAACACTGAGTATAGTATTTGTGTTTGGGAGGTGAGGTCATATTTCCAGTTGAGGTTCCGGGTGAATGAGAGGAGATCTTCAACCAGGGCAGTGTGGTTGAATTTAGGCATGGGGCTAAAGGTTAAGCCTTTTGATGGAACAGATGTATCTGGAGTAGAGAGGGATCTGGATGAGAGGTTTAGAACTGAATTGGGACTGGTGATATGTGGCATTTGATTGTGGTTATAGTTGAGATTTGGTCTGTGTGGGGTGTGTGCTGGGACTGGGAGATTTAGTAGGGTGTCTAGGCTAGGTTTGTTGGCTATGAGGGGGGTTTGTTGAAGGTGCTGTTGTGGTTGGTGTTTGTGAGGGACACGCAGAGAGACCCCCTTTTCTTTGGTGTTGCACTAGCACTGTGGATAGTTTTTTCAGGTGGTGTGTGGCATGGGACTCAAGTTTACAGCTGGCTTATAGGATGATGTTCCTGAGTGTGTTCTCCAAGCAGGGGTTTGAGAGGTGGAGGACTTTGAAGAGAGATAGGAGCTCTTGGGAGTGGTAGTTACATGAAGTAGTGTAGAGATTCAGGACAAGTCGGGTAAGGGCTAAGGATTGAAGGTTCTGGAAGTCCAGGAGAGACTGGTGGAAGGAGGGATTGCACCCAGAGATGGGAACTTTTCAGGTAAGTCCTTTAGGGGTAATTCCAAAGGTTACGCAGGACCGGAGGAAAAGTATGTGGGATTGCAGTTTGGCTACGGTGAATGCATGTTTTTGGGATGAATGTAAATAATGTGGTATAGGATTAGGCTACATGGTGGATAACTGGTGGGTAGGGAAATTAAATAAATAAAGTTAAAATAGCAATAATAAAAAGGAATAAAGCAAGGAGGGAAGGACGAAAAAGAAAATGTGTTGGTAATGTTCAGTACCAAAGGAAGACCACTAAATAAAAAGGTTGACCAGACCAAGCAAGTATGTCCAGATCTGTATTTATCCTGAATATTGCAATATTGTATCTGATTGGAACTTGGAGTTGTGGGCACACTCATGCTTAGCTCTGTTTTGAGTACTCTTGATCATTGGGACTGTGTGTGTGTGTGTGTGTGTGTGTGTGTGTGTGTGTGTGTGTGTGTGTATGTGTGTGTATGTGTCTGTGTGTGTACTCAAAGAGGGCGTACAACCATTGACTGAGGCAAGATGCTTCTTACAGTTACTCTTTACATATAATTGAACTTATTGATATGATTTTGAACTTTAATTCATTTGGTTTGGATTCATGGGGGTTGATCCCTACATCGTAAACTTAGGCCCCAAAATTTTTCCACTATTTTGTTCTTTCATGTATCAACATATCCTTGAATACTCCAGTTTATTTGGCTGATTGATTCCTACTCATGGTTGAGTATATTCTTCTGGTCTGTACCCGTTGTTGTGAGTTTTTTGAGTCAGCTCACTCATTGAACCCTTAGGCTCTGAAATTTTTTCTCTGCTCTTTTGAAGATATTGAAGGTTTGCTTGTATGGATGTTAACTCACAATTTATAATTCTAGCAATTTACTTTGTCTCTGTATTTATTTCTACAGTTTAGTGGTGTAATATAGGAGTTTTGACCTCGTATTATTTGTCTTGTGACAGTATGTTTCACAAATTTGAAAATCTGAATACCATATCATGATATATGTATAGATTATGACTTGTATAGTAGATATTTCTCTTATGTTTTCTGTATTATGTTATGTATCAGATACTCCTATACATCTGTCTGCTAAACTGGACATCATTTTGTACACCATTGGCAAACCTTGAAGTCTGTAACAAAATATTGTAAACACTGTTTCCAAATTTTGTGAGGGGGATATTGTAATGGGACAGCCTTTTCTAACATAGCCCCCCCCCCTTTTTTTTACAGAAGTAGCTGATACCAGGATTAATCCCAAATCTGGTATAGGTGAACATTATACAATGTGTTATGTTTTGGGCTAAAATATGTAAAAAGAAATTAATTTGTTAGTACTCTGTATTTTAGGGAAGATTCTTCTTTTGTCGAGAATGTTTGTAAACTCTTTTGCTTTGTAGATTCTTTGGAATATTGAGAGTACTGCAGAATGTTAGGTAGTAGTGGGCATGCTTCTGATGGAAATGCACTTTGTTTACGACAGTGTGATTGATGGTTGTATGAAAATGGAGATTGTGAAGTCAGTGTTATACAGAAGAATGGGATAAAGTAAAAGATAGTGGGATAAAGTAAAAGATTATCATAGCAACAGATAATTCTTCATCAGTTATTTAGTCATCAGGAACCCACAATGTTAAACCAAAATTTCAGCCTCAAGAATGTGCCCCTAGAAGCAAGAATTGGACACAACAACTCGAAGAGAAAATGAAGATAACTAAAAAGTTTTTCTTTTGTATATCTTAAACCTCTCAAAGCTTTTGAAAATAATGAAGAGACTAGGAGAAATTTCATGATGATGTATAGGAGGGTAAGATTACAAGATCAACATTGAGGAAGGCAGTTTGTTGGGGTGAGGAGGACCAGTTGAAGTCAATGTGGTAGAAGTTGTTGAGGTTTTGGAGGAATGTGGATAGTGTGTCTTCACCTTCTGTCCATACCATGAAGATGTCATTAATGAATCAAAACCATATGAGGGATGTGGGATTCTGGGTGATTGGGAAGGATTCCTCTAGATGGACCATGAATAGGTTGGCAAAGGATGGTGCCATGTGGGTGCCAGTTGCTGTACCATGGATATGTCTGTACCCATAGATATGTTTGTAGGTGATGCCTTTAAAGGTAATTAACTGTGAGTGAGGATATGGTTGGTCATGGTGGCCTGGAAGGAGGTTGTAGGTTTGGAATCCATTGGGCATTAGGAAATGTAGTATTCAATAGCAGAAAGGACATAGATGTGGCGAGATTCTCTCAGTGGAAACGTAGAAACCAGCTATAATGGGGCATCCTGGGTGGTTCGGTTTATGGACTTTAGGAAGCATGTAGAAGGTAAGAGCACACCGAGTTTGTTTGACCCATGGCAGAAAGAGATGCTGAAGAACTGAGTGCAGACACCTAAGGATAGATGCAAAATCTCATAAGAAAGCCTATTTACAAAGTTTCAAGAAACAGCTTTAAATGATAATTCTAACAATATAGTACAAACCCTCTCATAGGGATCAGGATGACAAGATTGGCTTAATTACAGCATGCACATAGGCATTTAAAAAGTTATGCTCCCTGTGCTCTGTACATGAACTGAACAGGAGAGAGCCGTAATAACTGACACAATGGGAAGTACCCTCTGCCACACACTTCACAGTGGTTTGCAGTGTATGGATATAGTTGTAGATGTACAGATATGTACTAAGCCAGGGGCCCCAGCTTCTGAGTCTTGAGGAATGCCTCTTCTCCATTCATTTATTTACACGTCAAGTTCTATAGGATCAAAATGAGGATCAAAGCTCCAAGGTCATGGAACATGTAATTACAACATATGAGTTATAGAAGATAAAAATTAAATGTTTATGAACCCAAAAAAGTCAATCCATATGTTTCAGTAAATGCAGTCAACAATATAACATAAGAATCAGCTTAATTTTTCAAGTAACTCTTCAACAGAATAAAAGGAGTGACCCATGAGGAAACTCTTCAGTTTCGATTTGAAAGCACATGAATTACTGGTAAGATTTTTGAATTCTTGTGATAGCTTATTGAAAATGGATGTAGCAGTATATTGCACACCTTTCTACACAAGAGTTAAGGAAGTCCGATCCAAATGCAGGAGACATATATATTTTTTGAGAGGCCAATGTCAAAATACCCAGACTAGTGAATAGGGGGTCAACAAGATCTACATCTACATCTATACTCTGCAAACCATGTTGAGGTGCATGGGAGAGGGTACATCCCATTGTACCAGTTATTATGATTTCTTCCTGACCCATTCACATATGGAGTGTGGGAAAAATGATTGTTTGAATTCCTCTATGTGTGCAGTAATTATGCAAATTTTATTGTCATGACCATTTTGTGAGCAATACTTAGGAGGTTGTAATATATTCCTAGAGCTATTGTTTAAACCTGTTACTTGAAATTTTGTTAATAGACTGTCTTCAACAGTCTTTTGGCTCAGTTCTTCCAGTATCTCTGTGATACCCTCCCATGGATTAAACAAACCTGGGATCACTCATGCTGCTGTTTTCTGTATACATTCAATACCTCCTGTTAGTCCTATCTTATATGGGTCTCACGCACTTGAGCAATATTCTAGAACCAGTTGTAAGCAATCTCCTTTGTAGACTGAATGCATTTCCCCAGTATTCTACCAATACACTGAAGTCTACCAGCTGCTTTACCCACGACTGAAGCCATGTGATCATTCCATTTCATATCCCTACAAAGTGCCCCACCCATGTATTTGTATGAGTTGGTCAATTTCAACAGTGACTCATTGATATTATGGTCATAGGATACAACTTTTTTTTCATTTTATTAGGTGGACAATTTTACATTTCTGAACATTTAGAGCAAATTGACAATGTTTGCACCACTTTGAAATCTTATCAAGGTCTGATAATATTTATGCAGCTTCTTTCAGATAGCACTTCATTATAGATAATTGCATCGTCAGCAAAAAGCCTCATTTTTCTATTAACATTGTCTGCAAGATATTAATCTACAGCAAGGGCCCCAACACACTTCCCTGCGGCACACCCAAAGTTACTTCTACATCTGATATGGACTCTCCATCCAAAGTGATATGCTGTGTTCTCCTCCCTACCAAAAAGTCCTAACTAAAAATCCAGTCACCAATTTCACTTGATAGCATAGATGTGGTACTGAGTCAAATGCTTTTGAGGAATCAAGAAATACTACATCTACCTGGTTGCCTTGATCCAAAGCTTTCAGTATATCATGTGAGAAAAGTGCAATTTGGGTTTCACATGATCAATGTTTTTGATGTCCTTGCTTTTTGGCATTGAGGATGTCTTTCTGTATGTATGAACTCAGGAGATGTTCTAAGAACCTACAACAAATCGATGTCAAGGATATTGGATGGTATTTTTGTGGGTAACTCCAACTATCCTTCTTGTAGACAGATGTGACCTTTGCCTTTTTCCAAGAACTGGGCACATTCTTTTGTCTAAAGGATGTATAACAGATTATAGTTAGTAGATGGGCTAGCTCAGCCACAAATTCAGCATAGAATCTGACAGTGATTCCATCTGGGTGCTGGAGGTTTGTTTAATTCTATCACTTTCAGCTTTTTCTGTATATCACTGATACTAATATTTATTTTATTCATCTTTTCAGTAGTACGAGGATGAAATTGGGTAATTCTCCTGGATTTTCCTTTGTAAAGGAACATTTAAAAATGGAATCAAGCATTTCAGCTTTTGCTTTTCTACCATCAGTGTCAGTTACTGTTTGATCTGCTAGAGACTGGACACTAACTTTGGTGCCACTAACAGCCTTTACATATGACCAGAATTTCTCTGGGTTCTGTGAATGATCAGTTGACAGTATTCTGCTGCAGAAGTTGAAGGTGTTAGGCCGTTGCTGTCTTGACAGCCAAACATGTTTCATTCGGCATCTCTCTATCTGTAGTCCTACACTTTGTCTTACACCTACACTGTTGTCCAAAATTAAAGCAACAACCAGGAATTTTGGAAGGTTGCATTTATTTTGCCACAAAACAGTACAAACAGGTGCTATCAAAGAAGAAACAATGTAAAGAATACAGAAAAGATGAACCATGCATAACAGTAGACACAAATGTTCTTTGTTTTTTTCAACTGAATGGATTTGTACACACCTGACAACTGACAACTGGTTAATGTGCTCAGTATTGGGTGTAACCACCTCTGGTAGCAATGCAGGCCTAACAACAATGGGGCATGCTGTGAATGATATCATCAATCCCATGTTGAGGCAACAACACCCATTATTCCTGCAGAGTTGCTCGCAAGTCTTGGAGACTGGTTGGTGGAAGCTGAAATGATAAAACCAATGTCCCAAGTGCATACCAGACGTGTTCTATGGGTTTCAAATTGGAAGAACATGCAGGCTACAGCATGCATGCAAATGCATCAATGAGATCTAGCATTATCATACATCAATACGAAGTCTGGGCCCACAGCACCTTGCAAAAACCCCTCATGAGGTCCCAAGATCTTGTTATGATACCTGACAGCAGTTAAACCTTGCTGATTCAATTGTACAATTTCATGAGGAAGTGTTCGAGTGGTGAACATTATCCCTGCTAACACCATTAGGGACCCTCCTTGATATCAGTATCTGTCCACAATGTTTGGGTGCCGAGATTGTGTTTCACATTTCCTCCAGATGCAAATCCATCGAGAATCACTTTCCAGACCAGATCGGAACTCATCTGTCAAAAGAATATAGGCCCACTGTTTGACCATCGAGTTGGCATGTTGATGGCTCCACTGTAGATGTTCCCTTCTTTGAAGACACATCAGAGGTACACATACACCAGGCTTCTGACAATAAAGGCCATGCTGCTGAAACCTTCTGTGTATCATTTGCTTTCATACAACATGTCCAGTGGATGCTGCCACATCAGATGCCAGTTTCCATGCAGTACTAAGGCAGTACCATCAGGGACTTACAGCCAAATAACGGTTCTCTCTTTCTGATGCCACATGTTGTGACAAAGCAAGCTGGGATATTTTTACTTCCCCTCTTGTTTTGCCCTCTGCCTCCTTAAAATTCATTGTTTCACTCTTAACTAATTACCATTAGCATATGTGAGTATAATCTGCATTTTCATAAAAAAGAAAGGATGGCCCTCAGTGATAAAGAACATAACACCAGATCTAATTTTGTGCTTAGTTTTATGTATGTAATTAATTTTCTAATTTATTTTGATTATGCCTAATTCTATTGTTGACATATAAACCAATATAAATTCTGTACTAATTATAAACATTTGTAGGAACAACTAATAGTATTCTTGAAGGATCTATTTGGCTCTATTCAAAAACATGTTAGCAAAGCCAGCCCTTAATTAATTACATAGTAATTTAAAGTTTTGTCAGAAGTAGTGTTTGCATAACTATATATTTTAATTTCAGGATTTAAACAAATAACTTGGCCTAACTCTTGTAGTAGAAGAAACTGTTAAAAAGAATCAATTTTTCAATGTATACAGTTAATTGAATGAGATAAGTTTTAATTGTAATTATTGTAATTTAAACATCGAACAATGTGTAGTTTCAGTACCTACTATTGTGAGGATATATAAGGGCCCAAATTTTGGTCCCAGAACAGTCAGTCCACAGTCGAGTTTCAGACGAGAAACCTGTGTTGGTTAGAACAACAACAATGTGTCAACTTAACTGTGAAATAAGGGTAACACAATTAGGCCGTGTGTTAAAACAATGACAGTGTCTGATCCATAGGTACCTGATTATTCCAAAAGAACTGTGGAATATATGGTTATGTTTTTTACTGCTCATAGATGTTCAATAGTAAATTATTGTAGCAGTAAGTGGATGTTCGCCTGCAACCTATTAATGAGGCTTATCAAAAGTTAAACAACAGAGCACTGGCCATATTGTAGTGATTCAAGAATTTCTGTGTAAATTCTAGAACCACTCAGCCTTCTACTGTCTTGAACATACGATATTCTTGATATGGGTGTGGGATGGTAAAATTCTACCTACTACGCATCACATGTTTGTGAGTGCAGGTTTAAAATCAGTTGCGGGAAGAAAGTAGACAAGGCATTAACTGCACCGACAAGTACTTGTCGGGCAATCCATAGATGTTTTAGAGGAAGAACCATGGAGTTTTTATGCAGCTCTGTGCCTATTGTGTCATTGACTATTGTTATGTGAAGAAGAACAGTTGAGAAAGTAATCTTGTGGACTCTTAATCCAGCCTTGTTAGAGGCAAGACCTACTTTATGATTCATGTGAACTATAGTCATGGTTATTATTTTATAAATGTAATTAAGTTGGATGGAGCGAGTGATTTACTTGAAGTCATATATGTATGTGGAAAGTCAGAATATTATTCTGTATGGAGTTCAAATATACCATTGGCTCACAAAAAGTAAAGTTCACGTATCTACTTATTTCACAAGTAGAGAGTGACTTAAATATTCCTGTACCTAGCATCATTGTACGGAGAAGAAGTCAAGAGAGTTTTCCAGCAGCCAGCTAGCTAGCAAAGAAAATCGGCTGCGAATCTCAAATAAGTCACCTCGTATAAAAGAAGTGGGAAGTTTGTACATCTTCACACTTTAAATCGGCATAGAAAATATTAGAATACATAACTGTGTATTATAAGGGGGGAGGGTGGGGGGTTGTGAACAGTGAAAGCAAACAACTGTGAAACACAACTGTGCACCTGTCGGCAACGTTATCTACAGTAGTCAGTGTCGAAATTACAAACCCCATTTTTCAGCCAGTGTAGCAAAGCAGTATGTCGACACTGAGGACAATCAAGAAAGAAATAAAGCATGTGAACTGTCACAACACAGTTTGTCCTGCCCTGGTCTTTGGGATACAGTTCCAGTCTCTATAAACTGTCACCAAATCCAAAAAACAACAGAACCGATTTATGCTAAGCCATTGGGTCACATCAGTTTGTGATTGTCCTGCTTCCTTTTTCCTATGATCCTCCACCACAGAGAGGTTGGTGGGTATCTTCTCTGTGCCATACTGCACAGTCTATGACTGTGACTCAGCGATTGTGGATGTGGGACTACTCAGCAAATATTAACCCATTTGATTGGTGCCCTGATGTCAACATTGGGATGGTTATCAATTGAACCAGAAAGCCTTCTTTCTATCTCAGTGGATATGAGTTTCTTGTCTACTGTGACAAATAAACCACCTCCATTTCCAATTTGCCTATCCTTTCAATACACACTTAAATTTTCCCCAGAAATATCGCTCCTATCAATTTCAGGTTTCAACCAACTTTCTGTACCTAGTATTATGCGAGCTTCATTGCTTTTATGAGCATTTCAAAATCTGGCAGTTTTTTTCAAATACTACAACAGATTCTTTAGTAATCACAGATGTAGAAAAATGCTTTTTTTCAGTGAGTTGTATCTTTCAAATGACAAAATAGGAATTACTGGTGTCTGATACAGCTTTATTTTTATAATTCACAGATAATGTCTTACAGTTACCTTACATTAAGAAGTTATTTTTTGTACTACATTAATAAATACTAGTCAAAATGTGTCACACATATTTACAACCTAAATACTTTCATTTACAGGAAAATAGATCAATAAAAATACTTGTACTTATTTTCCAGATTGCATTTGAAGAATAAATTCGAACAGCAGTAAATCAAAACAATTGCAGTGGTGAAGACTAGATTTAGCATTTACTAAAGATAGCAAAAATAAATAACTTCACAAATATGCTACTATAAGCAAGGAATTTCTTACAGTTCACATGATTCTCTGAAGTCTGATAAAATATAAAATTCAATACGTTCTTGGAATAAAAAAGTTATAGCTAACATTACTGATGTATTAACTGTAACAACTATTCCATTCCTTTTGTCGTTCAAAACTTGTTGTTAAATAAAGTTTGCCCGTAGTTTAGTTTTATTGCTGAGATCTGTTATTTCTTAAAATGTATATGAACTGAGGCATTTATATTACTTAAATAACCCACTGCTAGAACAATTACTTATAGCTCATTGCTGGAACAATTATTCCCGTCACTCACAGGTACCTAGCACCTGGTAATCAATTCTGAATCCACTTTCTGAATTTATAATATCAAGTTGGCTGTCACTGTTGAAGACAACATAAAATGGACCAGGGGATATGGCTGGAACAACGTGAACTTCAATTAATGAAAAGAAAAATATATTAATTACATAACACTTTAAAAATAAATGTATAATTCAATATTATCATGACAGAGAAATAGGGCAAAATCTGTAATTAGAAATGCACAAAGTTTTATTGCCAGCTACTATGGATGAGTCACCTGATCCAGGGAAATCCACATATTCTAAAACAAATTAATTATTATAATTTGAAAACAGAGTTATTTTATTAAGAGTTTCATGTAGCATAGGAGAAACAGATAAGTGTAAGTTGCAGTGAAACTTATCAAAGTCTCTTATTCATTGCAGATGAGTAATGCCATGACCAGCTCTTCTTTCTTTTCTGTACAGGCGGCATCAAGGAGATGTTAAAAATTAATCCTAATCTACCCCCAAAGGTTTCCCAGAACAAGGAAATTACACAAATATATTCCACAATGCATCTTCACACAGTAACTCATCCTAACCCAGCTAGTCTTTTATCATCACTCTCTACCAGTCAGTTATCAAAGCAGTCAATTTCCCTCACAAAGTCTTACTGCTCTCTTCACTGATGCCATAAGTATGATTTTTACTATTGATTCTCAATGCTGATGCTGAAGTGGGAAATTAAAGCAGTTTAGTTTTGTGCCTTGTATGACTGTGCACAAGTAACGAGGCAAAGTGATCTGACAGTTAACAGTCTCCCCAGCATTCAAAAACAATAAGAATGTACTTTTGGTCAGAAATAAGTGATTTTTCAGATTTTTTGTAGTGTGCCATCTTTAAAATCAGCACAAATTTTGCCTACATAACTTCAACAGTTATGAAAAATTGATCTAAAAACAAATTAGCATATCTAAACTTAATGAAGTATTCAGTATTAATTTAATGGACCTAAAATCATATTAAATTTGGATAAATTACTAACTCACAAATTTAAACATGCGCACTCTGTGTAATTTTATTGTACGAATGTAAATTTGTATGTGTCAGTGATTAATTTTTCCCTATATCGCTTTTTTTGCCAGGTAATGATACATATGACTGTAGCATATGTAGATTCTGAGTACTGTTTTCATATGAATAGAATTGCAGTTAGACAGCTTTGAATCATGCATTTCAATTTCAATAAACTGTAGAACTGTTTTTTTTTTTTTTTTTTTTTTTTTTTTTTTTTTTTTTTTTTTTTTTTTTTTTTTTTAAATATCAGTAAGTATCACTGTGTACTACTCTCACATAAGGCATCGTATAGGGTGTTTCCATAAGAGCGTGCAAAAATGTAACCAGACATAGAGAATGCCCCACTGAACAATTTGAGATAGGGAACCTGGGCTCATGGAAGTCCACTTAAGGAGATATGGAAGTAAACTTGTCTACTGCTTTGTCTAGCATAACTTTTTTCCACCTTATTTACAACTAATGTATGCACGAGTTTACATGTACTGTGCTGTTTATTTACATGTACATTCTTCATTTCTTGCAAGGAAACAAGGAGGATGAGCCTGATTATTAGGAAGTCATGATGAAGGTTTTGTTTACTTGTCCATAAGGTGGCTCTACCAGTACATCTTTGTGGAACTCAATGGCATGCACCATGTGTAGGGGAAAGCATATTGCAATGCTCTTGCTGCTGAAAGGCTGTACAGGGTACAATTTCCTAACAGGCGTCATTCATCACCATGAGTGTTACTTTTTCTCTCAATCAATGAATGCAGGAGACCGGTTCATTTGGAAGAAGAAACAAGTGACTTGGCACCTCGAGGACCACTTGCACATTCAATTTTGAAGAGGACTTGCTGGAATGTGTTGGCACAGAGTACTCATAATATTGCACGTGAAACGGGCACTGCACATACTGGCCTGTGGTGAGTACTCCATGAACAACTACACCCATATCACACGCAATGAGTCCGTGCACTGCTTGTGACTGAGTTTGCACCAAAGATGGCATTGTGTCAGGTGTTGCTCCAACAATGGATTGATCAACCAGATTTCCTCCAAATCGTGCTGTTACTGATGAGACCTCATTTGATCACGAGGGTTTTTGAACACCAGGAATTTGTGGGATGAGGAAAACCTTCAAACTGTAGTAGTGTCACCCTCAGGTATGTTTTGCTGTGAACATCTCGGCCAGCATTGTAGGTGACAATCTAATTGGGCCATATCTTCTACCTGGCCTTTTGACTGGCCCACTGCACTGAGTTTTGTGCTAAGAGTTGTTGGAGAATGTACTCTTGGCTGTTCATGGGAGGATGTGGATACAACATGACAGTGTACCTCAGTGTCGATGTCCACAACCATCTCAATGCTGGATTTCCTGGTCACTGGATTGGAAGGCGAGGTCCTATTCCGTGGCCTGTGAGATCACAGTTAACTGTAACTAATGTTAATGAAAAAGTACACAGTAATGTGATTTTATTCCTATTATCTCCTTAAGCTGGCTTCTCTGACTCCAGGTTCCCTACCTAAAATCATTCAGTGGAGCATCCTCTCTGTACCGTTAAATTTTTGCACACTCTTACAGAAACACCCTGTACAGTTGTTCGTAATATGATCATGATGAGGCTAAATGTTCTGTGGGCTGCTATCATTATTAGGAAATTTCCACATGAGAGGCTACAATTGCATTACAGGATTAACTGTAATCTTTAATTAGCTCACCTGTTCAGTATTTCCTACTCCACTCATAGTACAGAGGACTGAATTGTTGCATTGTTGCATTCGCTCCCACTGTCAGTGTCTCATGCAACTACAGTGGTCCCCCCCCCCCCCCCCCCCCCACCACCACCACCACGAGCAACATATACCTACAGTAAATCTCTTTCAAATTATAAATGAATTGAATATGAAATGTTTCAATAACGGTAATGCTCTTGCCAAAATTTTACAGAATTTGATAACTATACAGATTGTGTCAAACAATGGTATAACAACTGTATGAAAAGGATAGATTGGTACACATCACATAAAGGAGGCCTTTTAAGCCTAGCACTCTTTTCATTTTGTCTGTCTGTGATTCATTGCCTTGTCTATGTGGTGAATAGAATATGTATCATATCAGAAACAGCACAAAGGCTACAGTTGCAATGTTAGGCAGACAAAATACTTCATCTGATGAGAGAAACCACAAAAAGGGCAATAAGTGTTAAATCACAAAAAGAATAAGGGCCTATAAAATTTTTTGACTGTGATCGGGACACACAGAAAAAACAATTTTAAAGCACATGGCATATTAGAAGAGATACATGAAATTTCTTAGTCTGTGATATTATAACTTACATGTGACAGTTTCCCCAAGGAGAGAATCTCCACAGAACTTGTCTGCTCTTGCAGTACCTTGCCATCTTCCATCAGGAACAAATAGGTAATCAAAATCATTACAAGCATCATCTGTCATGGTGCTACTTGTATTATATCCACCCATATTAAAGGTTTCTGCTGTATGCCTGAAAAATTAGAAACAATGTATTCATTTAAAATTTTGTCTTATGTCTTCCAAAAGTTGTTTGTAAATAACCAGAACCTACACAGTAAATACTTTAATAATGAAACATGGTATTGGGAAGTATGTAAATAATGTTTAAGTAAAGAAAACCAGTATTGAGTTGTTGACAGGCACGTGAACAAGACTACAAGACTGAAAACATTGTTACCTTATAAACACACACACACACACACACACACACACACACACACACACACACACACACACACACACACACACACACGTGTGTGTGCACAGGCCAGCTGAATGCTGTACCATTACTGCTGTTCTGCAGCTTGACTAAGGTGGGGAGAATTGTATCAGGTGTAGATGTGACCAGAGAAAGAGGAGAGGGTGTTGGAAACAAGGTTAGAGAATGTTGTCTGATGGGTGGGAGGGAGGCAGTACCTGCATAAGATTTGGGAAGGAGAAGCAGCAGGTGCTGGGCACTGGCAGTTGCGAGTTCACTCAACACATGAGATGATGATGTGGAGGAGTGGGTTAGGAAAGGGGGGATGACAGAACAGAGGAGTATGAGGAAGAGGGTGTGAGTGCAGGTTGGAGATGTTATGATCCTGGGGCAGGGTGGAGATGGGTGTGGGGCAGGGGGGGCAGATTGAAGCCAGGAGGATTATCGTAATGAAGGATGTATTGCAAGGACAACTCCCATCTACATAGTTGAAATAACATGATATTTGGGGGAGGGGGGGGGGGGGAGATTCCAGATAGTATGGGCTATGAAACAGCTATTGAAACCAAGCATGTTGTGCTCACTATCATTTTCTGCTCTGTACTTAGACATAATTTGGCAGCAGTCATTTATTCTGGTGGACATCTGGTTGATGGTCATGCCCCATAAAATGTTGTGCAGAAGTTGCATGAGAATTGGTATATGACCAACTGCTTTCTCAGGTGGTCCTGCCTCTGACTGGACAGGATAAGCCTGTGGTTGGACTGGAACAAGATGTTCTGGGCACATGTATTGGACAGGACTTTACCTGAGTCTTCAACAGTGATGAGGCCTCTGTGAAAAAGACTGGAACAGCGTATGGCATAAGGCTGGACCAGGATAGTGTGTAGATTTGATGGTGATTATCACTTTGGGAGAGGCGAGAAGGATTGTGGATAGGATGTTTCTCATTTCTGACATATTAATATATAGTAAAAGCTCCAGTTAAGAATATGGTTCATTTGTTAAAGTTGGGGGGGGGGGGGGGGGGGGTGATACTACATGATGTGGGGGTTGCTCCTTTGCTGTTGGTTCTTGGGGATGAAGGGAGGATTAGGGGTTTGTGAGGCTTTAAGGAAATCTGTCTTTGGACTGGCTCTGGGAGATAACATGTCTTTGATGCTCTTAGTGATATCTTTGGCATACTGGGCAAGGGAATCATCACTGCAGATGCTGCATCCATAGGTAGCCAAGCTATATGGAGGTGAATGTTCAGCATAGAAGGGATGACAGCCATCAAAATGAGGTACTGTTGATGATTAGAGGGATTAACAGATGCATGTTTGGAACCATCAGAGAAGTGGAGGTCAACATACACATAGTTGGCACACTGGACAAAGGAGGATTAGTGAAGTGAATGGAAGAGGAGTTGAGGCAGTGTATGAATGACAATAGGGTATCTTGGCCCTGGTTCCAGATCAGGAAGATGTGATCAGTGAACCTGAATGAAACAAGAAGAGGTTGGCATAGGAGGATGGCATTTGGTTGCCTCCTGAGGGGGTGGCATACAAACTATTCTGCAGAATGGACATGGGGACCCAAATTCTTGCTTTATGTTAGATGGGTACTTGATCAATACCATAGCAAGAGAGTGCACAACTCCACTCTGAACCCTTCACAAGGAAGCAAAGTTTACAAGAATATTATTTTTGTCTCTTTGTTGTGACTGCAAATCATAGTTCAACTCAGACTGATTTTTATTATCAGCCACAAAAACCATTATGAGAAAAATGTAATATAAAGTGAGTGTAAGAATTCCAAGATCCTTAAAATGGCCTCTTCAATCTGTTTGGTTATTTTCTTTAGACAATATCCAAACTCCTTCCTACTGTTGATAAATACTTTATTTACGGTAGCCACATTACCTCGGAAGACAAATTCATAAGGGACCAAAAATATGCAGGACAATGGAAGATACTTATAAGAACAAAATATTTTCGGTGTTGTTTATGGAGATTAACTAAATGGCAAATGGAACTTCTTGCTTAGTTTATCTAGGTGTTCACACCATTTAAACTTATTTAAACTTAATACCCATTTGGGCTGTGAGTATTTTTACACACACCATTTCATTTAGAATATGGCTGTTAACGTCTGCTTGTAGTACTATCAAGTGTTTTTTTCTTGTTTTAAATAGCATAATATGGGTCTTTGTGAGATTAAGACTTAAGTTGTTTGCTGTGAAACAGTTGCAGGTATTCCCATATATAATATTAATGGTAACTGGTAAGGTTAAGTTGGGACCTGTCATTAGAAGACTTGTGTCATCAGCAAACATTTTCTACACTAGCCGGTTGTTTGAGGTTCTCTGATGAACACTCACCAGTCAATTCACAGTAAGGGAAATCAAATGGCGTTCTGAATAAAGACACTTGGACTGTCACAACTTTTTCAGTGAACTGTCGAAGTATTCGTAATAAACTTCCTGAATTCACTACCCTCCAGGTAAGTTCTCGCACTCAGATTATTCTTGGGACAGAGAACTTGCTGAAATCCAAACTGAAAAGCTCTGTGATATTTAGGAAGCCATGGAATTATATTGGAAAGACAGATTACAGGACATAGGAGGGGGAGTTTTCATTGCAGTTGACAAAAATATTCTCTCTATTGAGGTCGAAGCTGAGAGTGACAGTGAAGTCATTTGGTCGCATATAACAGGTGTAAGTGTAAATAAGTTGTTGTTGTTGTTGTGGTCTTCAGTCCTGAGACTGGTTTGATGCAGCTCTCCATGCTACTTTATTCTGTGCAAGCTTCTTCATCTCCCAGTAACTACTACAACCTACATCCTTCTGAATCTGCTTAGTGTATTCATCTCTTGGTCCCTCTCTACAATTTTTACCCTCCATGCTGGCCTCCAATACTAAATTGGTGATCTCTTGATGTCTCAGAACATGTCCTACCAACCAATCCCTTCTTCTAGTCAATTTGTGCCACAAATTTCTCTTCTCCCCAATCCTATTCAATACCTCCTCATTAGTTATGTTATCTACCCATCTAATCTTCAGCATTCTTCTGTAGGACCACATTTCAAAAGCTTCTATTCTCTTCTTGTCCAAACTATTTATTGTCATGTTTCACTTCCATACATGGCTACACTCCATACAAATACTTTCAGAAACGACTTCCTGACACTTAAATCTATACTCGATGTTAACAAATTTTCTTATCTAATTCCCTCGGCATCACCTCACTTAATTCGACTACATTCCATTATGCTCGTTTTGCTTTTGTTGCTGTTCATCTTATATCCTCCTTTCAAGACACGGTCCATTCCGTTCAACTGCTCTTCCAAGTCCTTTGCTGTCTCTGACAGAATTACAATGTCATCGTCGAACCTCAAAGTTTTTATTTCTTCTCCATAGATTTTAATACCTACTCTGAATTTTTCTTTTGTTCCCTTTACTGCTTGCTCAATATACAGATTGAATAACATCGGGGAGAGGTTACAACCCTGTCTCACTCCCTTCCCAATCACTGCTTCTCTTTCATGTCCCTCGACTCTTATAACTGCCATCTGGTTTCTGTACAAATTGTAAATAGCGTAACTAAGTTCATTGTTATGTAATAAAGGGAAACATTCCACGTGGGAAAAATATATCTAAAAACAAAGATGATGTAACTTACCAAACAAAAGTGTTGGCATGTTGATAGACACACAAAAAAAAACACAAACACACACACAAAATTCAAGCTTTCGCAACCAACGGTTGCTTCATCAGGAAAGAGGGAAGGAGAGGGAAAGACGAAAGGATGTGGGTTTTAAGGAAGAGGGTAAAGAGTCATTCCAATCCCGGGAGCGGAAAGACCTACCTTAGGGGGAAAAAAGGACAGGTATACACTCGCACACACACAAACATATCCATCCACACATATACAGACACAAGCAGACCTGACACACTGAAGAGCAGCCCTCTGAAGATGAAGGCTGTGTGAAACAGAATCAACACTAACATGGTACTTGTGGTTGTGATGCTTATGGTCTCAATCATGTTCAAGTGCTGCTCATGATGTCGCTGTACATGTGAAAGCATTTACTCTACTGTAACCCACATCCCGTTCAATGTCTATTAGGTAAAGAATAGGATTAGATTATGATCCAATAACTCATTCAGATAGGTCAAATTTCTCACTGGAACAATTTCTACTGGCTTCTCTGGCCAATACAACTGTGGCTGCATAATATTATATCAGCTTTACATATACAATTGCCTCTCACACGTGTTGGTACCGATGTGCATAAATACTCAGATCATACAATACTAGATGGAGGCGACTTTAACCTACTGGGATGTATATGGATTCATTGTGGGGGGTACAGACAGACAGTCATGAGAAATACTTCTGAACAAATTTTCTAAAAATTGTCTTGAGCAGTAGCCTATACACAATGGAAATATCTTAGACCTTGTAGCTACAGATAGGCCATACCTTATCAACAATGTCAGTAAAGAAATGGCGCATTAGTGATCATGATATCATTATAGCAGCTATGATTACAAAAGTTAATAAATCAGTCAAGAAGGCTAGGAGAGTGTTTCTGCTAGATAGAGCAGATAAGCAATTATTAACATCTTACTTAGACAGTGAACTGCCATCACTTAGTATCACTAAGATGGATGTAGAGGAATTATGGGCAAAGTTTAAGCAAATTGGACATCATGGTCTGGAGAGGTGCATGTCTAGTAATAGATAAAGGATGCAAAAGACCTACCATGGTTTAATAATGAAATTCGTAAAATGTTGAGGAAGCAGAGGCTGTTGCACTCTAGGTTCAAAAGGGGATGCACAAATGACGACAACCAAAGGTTAGTAGAGAATCGTGCGTCTGTGTAAAGATCTATGTGCGAAGCATACAACAACTACTACCATCACACCTTAGCAAAAGATCTGGTGGTGAACCCAAGAAAATTCTGGTCCTATGTAAAACCACTAAGCGAGTCTAAGGCTTCCACTCAGTCCCTTGTTGACCAGTCTGGTGTGGCAGTTGAAGACAGCAAAACAAAATCTGAAGTTTTAAATTTCACATTCAAGAAATCATTCACGCAGTAGAACAGTACAAACTTACTGCTATTTGGCCATCAGACAGACTCCTGTATGAATGACTTAGAAATAAGCATACCTGGTGTAAAGAAAAAACTTGAAGATTTGAAAACAAATGAATTGCATGCCTGGATGGAATCCCAGTTCAATTTTACAAACACTACTCTACATCATTGATCCCTTGCTTGCATGACTCTCTCACCCAGCACAACGTCCAAAGTGACTGGAAAAAAAGTGCAGGTGACTCCAGTATATAAGAAAGGTAAGAGAATGGACCCACAAGATTACAGACCAATAAACCCTAACTTTTGTTTGCTGCAGAAACGTTGAATGCATTTTCAGTTTGAATATAATACACTTTCTAAGAAGCTTATGTCCACAAATCAGCATGGTTTTAGAAAGCATCACTCATGTGAAACTCAGCTTGCTCTTTTCTCACATGATATACTCAGAACTATGTATGAAGGACAACAGGCAGATTCCATATTTCTAGATTTCCAGAAAGCAATTGACCTGGTGCTCCATTGCAGTCTGTTAATGAACATATGGAATATGTTCACAGATATATGAGTGGCTCAAAGACTTCTTAAATAATAGAACTCAACAGTGACTGTTCATCAGATACAAGGGTATCATCAGAAGTGCCCACAGGGAAGTGTGATAGGACCGCTGTTGTTATCTATACACATAAATGATTTGGCGGACAGGGTGGGCAGCAGTCTGCAGTTGTTTGCTGATGGTACCATGGTGTATGGTATGGTAAGATGTGGAAAAGATGTGGAAGTTGAGTGACTGTAGGAAGACACAAGATGACTTAAACAAAATTTCCCGTTGGTGTCGTGAATGGCATCTCTAGCCCAAAATGAGAAAAAATGTCAGTTAATCCAAATGAGTAGGAAGAACAAACTTATAATGTTTGGATACAGTATTGCTAGTGTGAAGCTTGACACAGTCAAGTCATTTAAATATTTGGGCATAACATTGCAAAGCACTCTGTGGTAGAACGAGCATATGGCAACTGTGGTAGGGAAGGCAAATGGTTGACTTTGGTTTATTTATTTATTTTTATTTATTTATTTATTGTTCCATGGGACCAAATTAAGGAGAGTCTCCATGGTCATGGAACGAGTCAATACATGGAATTATAACATGATAGTAGAAACAAATAAAATGAAATATAAAAAACATATTCTGGCGATAAGTCTTAAGTTTAAATAAATAAAATTAACAATGTAACATTGGAATTTGCTTAATCTTCCAGGAGCTCCTTGACAGAATAGAAGGAGTGAGCCATGAGGAAACTCTTCAGTTTAGACTTAAAAGAGTTTGGGCTACTGCTAAGATTTTTGAGTTCTTGTGGTAGCTTATTGAAAATGGATGCAGCAGAATACTGCACTCCTTTCTGCACAAGAGTCAAGGAAGTGCATTCCACATGCAGATTGGATTTCTGCCTAGTATTAACTGAGTGAAAGCTGCTAACTCTTGGGAATAGGCTAATATTGCTAACAACAAACGAAATTAAAGAAAATATATACTGTGAGGGCAATGTCAGAATTCCCAGACTATTGAATAGGGGTCGTCTAGAGGTTCTCAAACGCATCATATAGCTCGAACAGCCTGTTTTTGAGCCAAAAATACCCTTTTTGAATCAGAAGAATTAGCCCAAAAAATAATACCATACGACATAAGCGTATGAAAATATGCGAAGTATACTACTTTTCGTGTTGAACTGTCACTTATTTCAGATACTGTTCTAATGGAAAAGAAAGCAGCATTTAGTTTCTGAACAAGATACTGGACTTGGGCTTTCCACAACAGCTTACTATCTATCCGAACGCCTCGGAACTTGAACTGTTCTGTCTCGCTTATAATATGCCCATTCTGTCTGATCAAAATATCGGTTCTTGTTGAATTGAGCTGCTCAGGGGAACACAATGGTAAGCGCCATTGCTGTGTATTTTGTGGTAGATGGCTAATGACACAACCTGTGGGATTCACAATGCAGTAAACTTACTAGTAGTTCCAAATACACTCAACAGACGTCAGGGCCGAGCTTAATGGTAAGCGCCACTGTCCATATGTTGCGGAAACATAATGGTAAGTGACAGAGAGAATGGCGGCAAGTAAAAACATCTCCGAGATTATGGCAACAGTGAACATGGCAGAAGACGAGAAATATACTTCCAATGATACTAATATCTTCGAGAGGGATCCAGAATACATTCCTAATGATTCAGATGACTCAGAGGTGTGTTACTTTCTAAATATACTGTCTTTAGTATGTTTCACAAACATAATGGTAAGTGCATGTACATACCATTATGTTCCTGAAGTACTTTAATTTTAAGGTTATTTTAGAATGGATACATTTTTTTGGCTAAGTGGGGTGTGAATGAGCATTTTTCATTTATATTGTTACATGTAATAATAATGGTAACGGTAATAGTAGTTTTCGTTGTTATACACGTTAATAGCGAATCAGATCATATTGCCCAAAACAACGAACAGTGTATCGCTCCTGCAGAAACCATTCAGGAACAGACAAAGACGTCGTCTCGGAAAAGATGCTGCTGTGGCCAAAATAAGAACTCGAACATGGTACTGTTTTGGAAATATCTAATTTCAACTGGTAGATTTCATGTGATTGAACACCACTTCCCTGTGAGTGGGCACACAATGTTGCCGTCCAATAGAGATTTCGCGATAATTGAAAATTACGTTCGCCGACAAGTACAAGATGTGAACAGTTCAGATCAGTGGTGCGAGATCATCAAGAAGTCGGCTAAGAAGAATCCACTGCTTGTATATAATATGAAAAGAGAGGATTTCTATCAAATATGGTACTCTAAAGAAGCATTTGTCTTCAGAAAGAAGACAGTTGATAGTCGAGATGTCAACCTAAGGAAAGTATGTAGGTGGAAGGTGACCTCCGAATATCCATCATCTTTATTCATCAGCGAGACATTTTGTCATTACATTTGGCATGAAATAAGCTTCAGGAAACGTGGAAGACAAGGACCAGTTCTTATGCTTCGACTTAAATACAATGGGCAAAGGCTTATTGTTAAGAAGAAAGTTGCTGATGTCCTGTCGCTCATAAATTACATACCTCCTGTCCACCATGGATTTATGTTGTCACTAAAGCCAACAGTTTTGGATGAAAAAGACATTAGTAATGAGAGTGATGAATGATTTTGCAGTTTCAGTAAAGTGTCGAAGACTTACTGTAAAATTTAATATGTAATGTTCTATTACTATGTGTTGTTAATGGTGTATGGTAATGTAATAATTTTTGTATATTTCATTTGTTTTGGTCAGTTCTAAATTTCATTTATGTCTGTATAGTAGAAGATAGATATTAGAATCATTACAGTATAAAAGAACTGTTAAAAAAAAAATTCAGATTTGCAGATCAATTGAAACTTTAGATGCGCTGTATCTCGAAACTGTGATTTTGGCGCTTACCATTTTGTTCCCCCGAGCAGCTCAATTGTGGGTTAGAAACTGTAAAAACTGAGTCTTATGGTGATTTAGCATCCAATTATTTTCCACGAGCCACGAACTTATTTCATGAACTACATTATTTGACACTGTTTCAATATTACACAAAAGATTCTTCACTACCAAGCTGGTGTCATCAGAAAACAAAAATATTTTTGAATCACCTGTAATACTAGAAGGCATATCATTTATACAAATAAGAAACAGAAGTGGCCCCAGCACCGACCCTTGGGGAACGCCCCACTTAACAGTGCCCCATTGGGACCGAACATCACTTCCAGTCTCAATATTGCGGAGAATTAACTTCTGCTTTCTGTTCTTAAAGTAAGAGGCAAACCAATTGTAAGCTACTCCCCTTACTCCATAATGGTCCAACTTCTGCAGTAATATTTTGTGGTCAACACAGTCAAAAGCCTTCGTTAAATCAAAGAAAACACCTAGTGTTTGCCAACTTTTATTTAATCCATCCAAAACCTCACAGAGAAAAGAGAATAAAGCATTTTCAGTTGTTAAACCATTTCTAAGACCAGACTGTAAATTTGACAGCAAATTACGTGAATTTAAATGCTCCAGTAACCTTGTATATACAACCTTCTTGATAACTTTAGCAAACACTGATGGCATAGAAATAGGTCTAAAATTGTCAACGTTATCCCTGTCTCCCTTTTTATGAAGTGGCTTCACTACCGAGTACTTTAATCGGTCAGGAAACTGACCACTCCTAAAGGAAGAGTTACAGATATGGCTAAGTACTGGGCTAACATACATAGAACAATACTTCAGTATTCTGCTAGATATCCCGTCATATCCATGAGTGTTCTTGGTCTTTAGTGATTTAATTACTAAGTCAATCTCCCTCTTGTCAGTATCATGGAGGAGCGTTTCAGGTAACAGCCTGGCAACACTTTTTTCTAAGAGCGCTATGTGATTCCCTGTTGGGACTAGGTTTCTATTTAGTTCACCTGCTATATTCAGAAAGTGATTATTAAATACTGTACATATACATGACTTATCAGTAACACGGACATTCCCAATATGCACTGATTCTATATCCTCGACCTGTCTCTGCAAACAAGCCACTTCCTTATGACTGACCATATGGTTTTAATTTTATCCTGAGACTTAGCTATTCTATCTGCATACCACATATTTTGCCTTCCTAATAACATTTTTAAGCACTTTACAATACTGTTTGTAATGGGCTGCTGCATTTAGATTTTGCCTGTTTATAACATTTTGATATAATTGCCTCTTTGTTCTACAAGATATTTTTATCCCTCTAGTCAGCCACCCAGGCTGCCTGTTTGTGCTAGTACCCTGTTTTGAACGTTCTAACAGAAAGCAACTTTCAAAGAGCACGAGAAAAGTCTTGAGAAAAGCATTATATTTATCATCTACTGCATCAGCGCTATAAACATCTTGCCACTTTTGTTCCTTGATAAGGTTTACAAAGGTCTCTACAGCAACTGGATCAGCTTTCCTAAACACTTGATAACTTTATTTAACATGTGTTGCAGCACAAAAATCTTTTAGAGTTAAAATTTGTGCATCATGATCTGAAAGGCCATTCACCTTTTTGCTAACAGAATGCCATTCTAGTAATGAGGAATGAACAAAAGAGGTGTCTATGGTTGTTCTACAGTTCCCTTGCACTCTCGTTGGAAAGAATACAGTTTGCATAAGATTATATGAATTAAGGAGGTCTACCAGCATCCTTTTCCTTGCACAATCACTTATACAATTAATGTTGAAGTCACTACATATAACTAACTTTTTGTATTTCCTATAAAGTGAAGCAAGAACCTCCTCTAGCTTTAGCAAAAATGTTGTGAAGTCAGAGTCTGGAGATCTATACATAACAACAGTTAGAAGTTTAGCTCCAATAAATTTAACCACACCTGCACAACATTCAAACACCTTTTCAGTGCAGTACTTTGAAACATCGATTGACTCAAAAGGGATGCCGTTTTTCACATACATGGCTACTCCCCCACACCGCAAAGAGCTCCTAGAATAGCTGCCAGCCAACCTGTATCCTGGTAAAGGAAGCCTCTGAATTATCTCCTTATTTGAGAAGTGTTCAGATATACCAATAATTTCAGAGTCAACATCTATAAGCAGTTCACTAACTTTATCTCTAATACCTCCTATATTTTGATGAAATATACTAATTCCCTCATTACTCGGATACCTAAGCTTTGTCAAAAGTGGTTCCTTTGTTAGAGAGACTTCCCTTAAGCAGGAATACCTGTCAGCTGACTTCAATCTAAAAAAGGTGCAGCTCTAACACCCACTACTGCAGGAATTTTCGCATGAGTGATCCCACCATGCCCACCTATGCTGTCACCTATAAGCTTTGCCAACCTCCCCTTCACATACCTGTTGAGGTGCAGGCCATGTCTAGTGAAACCCGTCCTGCTGATAGACTCCAACGACACCACTGAAATGTGACTCATGCTTTCTGTCATCAGCGCACCCCCAAGTTTCATGTTATTACACCTGACAGCTGTATTACGATGAGGCTGATCGTGACACTGAAACAGTTCCACGAAATGCACATTCTTGTTGCCAGTCTGAGTGGCTATCTTTTCGAGGTCACCATCTATGTCATACTCTCCATCCCTACCAATACTATTACCATCCCCACCCACAATCACTACCTGATCCTCTTTAGTAAAATCCCTACATAATCCCCCTATGTTAACAGACACCTGAGGCAATCCTGCATTAGGCTTCACAATGCTGGTGACCTGGTACTCACTCCCCAACACTTCCTGCAACTGCTGGCCTACACCTCTGCTGTGAGAACTACCTAACAGCATAACCTTTTTCTTCCTCTTCGACTTTGCAACTGCTGTCCTAGCCACCGCAACTGCTGATGTCTGCTGCATACTTCCTACATCTACAGCTACTAGAGATTCCTCTCCACTAGACTCTGACAGTTGCTCATATCTATTGCAAACACCAATAGTAAAACTATCTGAAAATCTTCTCCTAGCAGATCTCTTGCCAACAGCCAGCTCCCATTCCCCAACCCCCTTCTCCCTCCTTATCCTATCTAGCTCCTCCTGTGTGCTTTCAACTGCACCTGAAGGACACAGATCTTACGCTCCTGCTCCTCTATCAACTTACTCTTGCTACATAACCTTCAGTTCCAGGAGAGGATCTCACCAGAATGCCCACTGGCTTCCCCACTGCATTCCCCCCAGTGAAAATACTTCAAACAAGTCTCACACTGCAATCCACTACTCACGAACCTATGGCAAGGCCCACACTTCTCACTCATGGTAAAATTTTACACTTATTGAAACAAGAAAACTACTTATCTAAGTTCCGCTACTACAATAAGAAGATGTTAAAAACCTGACTACAATAATCACAGACTTACTCTACAAAGGAAGTAACTACTATTATTAACAGTATTAATCAACAACAAATCAGAATATAACAAAAGACAAAAGACTAATACGGAAAGAGAATAAAACGTCTAATGACACAGTAACGAAACTGAAAACAGTTCCCAAAAGGTTCTTCTGAAATTATTTCACCAGAAAACACCAAGAACATCAGTTGAAGACTACTAAAGTTCCTAATTAAAACCACTATACACACACAATTAATTAGTATATAGCTTTCGATGCGCCGCTACAGCTGCAACTAGACAGCGTGGAATATAAACACAGGTAAGAGGTTAAGTTGCTCGATACGAAATACTCACAAATATCAGGTCACAATACAAGAAAGGCAGAGGTGAATGAAGAAACCACTAAGTCACTTATATAATAAATAATATCACAAAAACTTAGAGAGCGATGTCACACTCAGCCACTCGCTTATGACGTCACACCAAAGATGTGGATTTATCGAAAGCTGGCTGGACCTTTTCTTGGAACTCATGGCGAACAATTATTGGAAGAATTTTAGGAAAGAGTGGTTCACCTGTAAAGGGGACCACATATAGGATCTGGTGCAACCTATCCTTGAGTATTGTTCGAGTGTTTGGCATTTGTACCACGTCAGATTGAAGGAAGACATCAAAGCAATTCGGAGGAGGCTGCTAGGTTTGTTACCAGTAGGCAAAATTAGGGCTTGTATGGAGGCGTAAAGATAGTCATTTCTCCCTTACTCTGTAACAGAAGCAGAAATGACAAGTAGTGGTACCCTCCACCATGCACTTTACGGTGGCTTGCAGAGTATTTATGTAGATGCGGAAGTAGATGTAGAAACGTTAGTTTTCAAACTGGCCTTCAAAGCTACTGGGAGATGGTTTATGGTCACAGGAGCAATTTCTTTGGGCACTCACATGTTATATTTATTTATTTATTTATTTACTTGCTGTCCATATAACTGTCAATTTTCAGATATGTCATAGCTTTAGTTCACATTTGTAATGAGATACAAGGCTGTACTAAGTGTACTTCTTTTATCACTAAAAGATAGATATACACACTGATGTAAACAGTAAATATAAGAAATTATTAGTTTTCTGTTACAAAAGAACAAGCTTATGGCTGGCTAAATATGCTAACAATTTTACAAGGAGGCATTGCAGTTTCAAATCTTCTATTGAATAATAGCATTTCTCAATTAATAAATGCTTTAGTTCACAAAGGATTTAAATTATATATCATATCAGGGGTCTGTCATAAAAATTTCCCCCTCTTCTCGATGGACTGTGATCTGCACCTTTTTATTGCTTGCAATTCTGGTGTGGCTTGTGTGCCTCAGTGACACAGACAGTCATACCGTACGTGCAACCTCAATGGAGAGGTTTCTGTTGAGAGGCCAGACAAATATGTGGTTCCTGAAGGGGGGCACCAGGCTTTCAGTTGTTGCAGGGGCAACAGTCTGTATGATTGACCATGTAACATGAACCAAAACAGCCTTGCTGTACTAGTACTGCAAATGGCTGAAAGCGAGGAGAAACTACAGCTGTAATTATTCCAGAGGGCATGCTGCTCTACTGTGTGGTTAAATGATGATGGTGTCCTCTGGGGTAAAGTATCCTGGAGGTATAATAGACCCCCATTCAGATCTCTGGGTGGTGGCTATTCAGAGGGATAGTGTCATCAGGAGAAACAAATGGATCGGAATGTGGATTGTGAGACCTCTTAATCAGGCAGGTGAGTTAGAAAATTTAAAAAGGGAAATGGATAGGTTGAAGTTTAATATAGTGCAAATTAATGAATTTCCATGGCAGGAAGAACAGGATTTCTAGTCAGATGAATTCAGGAGTACAAATACAAAATCAAATACATGTAATGCAGGAGTAGGTTTAGTAACAAGTAAGAAAATAGGAATGCAGGTAAGCTACTATGAACAACATAGTGAACTTATTACTATAGCCAATATAGATACAAAGCCCACACCTACCACAATAGTACAAGTCTGTATGCCAAGTAACCCTGCAAAGGTTGAAGAGATCAAAGAAATGCATGATGAAGTAAAAGACATTACTCAGATAGTTAAGGGAGATGAAAATTTAATTGTGATGGCTGACTGGAAAACAAAGAGAAGTAAAGATAATAGGTGAATATGGAATGGGGCAAAGGAATGAAAGAGGAAGCCACATGGTAAAATTTTGTGCAGAGCATAATTTAATCATCACTAAAACTTGGCTTAAGAATCTTGAAAGATGACTGTATACATGGAAGAGACTTGGAGACACCAGCAGGTTTCAGACTAATTATATAATGGTAAGACACAGATTTCAAAACCAGATTTTAAACTGTTGGACATTTGCAGGAGCAAATGTGGACTCTGACCACAATTTACTCATTGCAAAAAGAACCAGAGTTGTTTAGAGTTTCAGAAAGAGTATTAGGCAATGGTGAACTACAACAGGGGAAAGGAATACCGTAGACAGGCTGCTGGTGCCCCCTCCCACTGACTTTCTTATGAAAATGCTCTATTTGCACTTCCTGTGATAGGTACTCTTCCACAGTTACACCCAAAAACTTGTGTTTAATTGTATAGCTGCAGTAGTGTGCAAATTAATTGGGACAGGATGGTTAAACTTTAACTGTGCAGATTTTTTACTGCATGTTTAATACAGTTAGTAACTTACTGAATATTAATAACTAATGTATGCTCCTTTTCCCTTAATGAGCTCCTGAACATGTGGCATATATCTGACCTGGTTAGAGCAAATTTTTCGTAGTTCATCATTATGAAATCACACTTTTACCACATTTACTAACATGCATTCTTTTGTTGAACAGTCTATTTTATAAATCTGGTGAATTGCCAGGCCACTGAAATACATTAATATTGTTTTCTTCTGTGAAGGTCTTCACTGCTTTAGAATTGATCATGTTGAAATGTTTCTCCACTATCTGCAGTCGGCTGTAGGAATGGTACAACCCTGTAGCAAAGATTTTCCATGTACTTGGCTGAATTAATCATGCTATCAGCTGGAACTGGTGTCCCAGGAACACTTACAGTGAGGAAACCCCAACACAGTTTTTGGGAGGGTATTTTACAGTGTGTTAAAGAGGCTCAGAACTCACTGCCTCATGGGTGCTTCAGCCAACAATCCTTTCTCTGTAACATTCAACTGTAATATGTATCTCATCACTGAAAATTTCATGTTTCCAGTCATTGAAAGTCCAAGATTTATTTATTTTGGTCCATTCCAACATTTTTTTTTTTTTCGTTTTGGCAAGTATTAACAACTGCTTCTTTATTCACTTTCATACCTTCTGCTCACAATCAAAATGCCTACACTGTACCACTGAAGACCATTTCAACCCCAGTAGATCTCTCTTAAGGTCCTTAATTGCCTTGTGGGAATGAATTATACTGTTTCTAGAGTCTTGTCAGTTCTAGGAGTGGTTTTTCATTTTCATTCACATCTACCTCTTCCCTTTGGAAACAATGACATAGTATCACTCTTGAAACACTATATCTTCCCATAGCAATAACAGAGGAAATATCTCTTACAGTCACAGATGATGTTCTTGAAGAGCAATTAATTTTGCCCACTTCTTAAGTGAAATGACGATTTTAACAAGGCCGAATTTTTTCTGTCGTGTACATAGAAATATCGCGCATTGTTGCTACACATACAAGCACTCAACTGAACTAGATGGGACCTACAATTGTTGCTCATAGTTAGGCAACAATAGCCCACCAAAAGCCCAGAAACTGTGCAGGTAAAATTGATTACAGCTAACCAACTTCCATTCCTTGTAGAGAACAGGCTTGTCCCAATTAATTTGCACACTACTGTAAGTACCAATAGAGGTGTAAATGGAATGACATTTACATTTAGATTATAACCAAGCAGGAATTCCATTGTCACTGTACTCTCTTTATTCACAAGTAGCGTATTTGCAGTAAAGTGAGTTGACAGAGTACTGTAATTGATTTTACTGTTATTGGCAGGAATTTGTTTTTCACTGTCTCAGATGACAAAAGATATGTCTTCCACATAGCTGTTGCCCTATTTCAGTAGTCCTATTGACCAACCAATCTATATTATAGATGCACAAGTTGAAACCCCTTGTCACCTCACTCAATGTTCTCAATTTAATTTATGGAGGTGAACAAGCAGGAAGTGTGCAAGATAATCATATGCAAAAGAGAAAAAATAATCTGAATGGGATGACATATCCAGTGCAGTTACTAATGTCTGCTTAGAAGAAATCTCAAAACCGGTTACCTATCTGATTAATTGCAGCATTTGAGAAAACACATATCCATTAGTTATAAAAATGAGTGTTGTGAAACCAGTGTATAGAAGGGGAAGTAAGAAACATATCTGTAACTACAGACCTTTACCACTAGTTCCCACCTTCACTAGTTCCCACCTTTAGTAAGATATTCAAAAGTATTGTCCTGTCCCAGCTTACCTTCTTTTCCACAAAACATAAATTGCTTATAGATCCTCGTAAACTGCAGATACATCTTTACAGCAGACAAAAGCCTTTTCTCTTTTTTTAAAAAAAAAAAAAAAAAAAAAAAAAAAAAAGAATACCAGTGATACAGTAATGTGAGGTGTGCCCAGGGCTCAACCCTTGGTCCCTCTCTCCCCTTGTATTTATTAATGACATTGTGCAATCCTTTGATTCCCATATTATAAGTTATGCAAATGACACCTCAATCTTAGTCTATGCTAGAGAATGTAAGGAGCTAGTACATTTTACTACTAGTAGGATAACAGAATGAATAAAATATTTCAATGTTAAGAACCTAAAAGGGAATGTTACCAAATCTCAGTTATTGGCATTTAAAGGTGGCAATTCTTGCCATACCAATACAGGTAATATATTGGCAACAGAAACTAACAGCTGTAAATTTTTGGGTGTATGAGTTGATGAAAATATGTCAAACAATGCTAATTTTGTATGTGGAATAATCGGTTGTAGCTTATATCTCCTTAGCCAGCTCACAAAGTTAGTTCCTAGCCAGACATTAAAACAGCTAACTATGGAACAATTTATTGCTTTTGTAACCTATGGGTTTGCATTATGGGACTGTGGAGCTGCTGACCACTTAAAAAATATTACTGTTACAGAAGTGAGCAATAAGATTTGTACATGGCATAGGTCATAGAGAATCATGTTGTAAAAGTTTGTGCAGCAGAAATGCTTTATAGTACTGGTCTCAGCAGCCAGAGACAATGGTCATGTGTACTGAGTTGTGTTTGTGTGAAAGTGTGTGTGTGTGTGTGTGTGTGTGTGTGTGTGTGTGTGTGTGTGTGTGTGTGTGTGTGTGCTGTTGAATTCAGAAGAAGGGCTTTTGGCTGAAAGTTTACTTGTGTAGCACTTTTTTTTATTGTACCTGTCTGTGATTCTACATCTCCACTATATGGTAAGTAACAATCTACACTTTTTATAATATTGTCATTTTTCCATCTTGAATTTTCCATTGTTTAACAATCTATTCTTCACATCTATTTAAGTTACTTCCATATTTAACAAGTCAGCTATCTAGAGTTATCAAGTGCACCAGTGTACATGATTGCAACATCAGAATAAAATATAACTACTTCCAGAAAAGAACTAAATTAAAAATGACAGGTGGAAGCCCATACATCAGTGGCTTAATTTGGTTTAACAAACTACCAACCTGTCTTTGGACACATAAGGAGATTAATTTTAACCCAAAATTAAAATCTTTTCTGTTAGAAAAATTATTATTTCACTCTTGTGATATGAAATGCTTGTGATATGAACCAGTAGCATAGCTGTAATGTATAAAACAGATACAAAAAGATGCACTAACTGTAATATTTAACATATTTTTAAATGTAATTACTGCCAAATCATTATTTATGATGCTTGCAAAAGACATCATTCTGGTGTCTCCATGCAAAGAAAAGTAAATAAATAAAACAAACAATGGAAAATCCAGGATGGAATGTAACAATATTGTGAAAAGGAAAGTTGCTACTCACCATATAGCAGAGACGCTGAGTCGCAGATAGGCACAACAAAAAGACTGTCACAAATATAGCTTTCGGCCAGTAAGGCCTTCATCAGAATTAGATTGCAAACATACACATACACACTCACACAAATGCAACTCACCACACGACTGGCTGAAAGCTATATTTTGTTGTGTCTATCTGTGACTCAGCATATCTGCTACATGGTGAGTAGCAACTTTCCATTTGACAATATTGTTGAATGAATAAACCTTGTCTCCATTATGCAGTTTGTTTCATGTATAAAAGTTGCTACTGCTGTTACAACAAACCTTCCTTTTCTAAAACCAAGCTGTAGATTGATGAATATATAGTGTTTGATGAAATATGCTTCAACTTGATTTAATATTACTTTTTTAACAATTTGTCAAGTTCTGAAGTTAATTATAACAGTCTGTTGTTTTCCCTTGTTATACAATGGGTGGATTTCAGTGATTTTCAAGAGGCAATTTCCATTGCAACTGCAGGTATTTATTAGGTGTTTCATTGTCAGAGGCTTAACTACTTTCTGTTTCCTTTGCAGCTTATCTGAAATGTCATCCCAGCTGCAAGACATTTTAGCTTGAACTTTTGAGATGATTGCTAGGAGGTCCCTCTGAGTAATTCCATGGGTAAAGAAAACATTGGCTAGTGTTTCTGACGTTAAAATTGTGTGCTCAGTCATGTACCTCATTTGCCCCAATTGAACTGAATTTTTGTAAGAATCTCTCATACACTTCCTCTGGGTCAACTATTATTTCACATGTTTTTTACCATGCAATGTTGTGTTCACAAATTGCTGTTACCACACATTTTATACATTATTGCCCAAGCTGTGTTACTAACAGAACTGGAGTTGCTTGTTTGACAGCCATAGTTCTGAGCTATAAGAGTAGTCAAGGAGTCTTTGTTTTTTTCTGAGTACAGTAGCTCATATTTATTTAAAAAAATATCATAATTTAGTGTATCTAAAGAACAATATTTCATACTCTTTCTCAGTTCAGTGATTTCAAGGGGGAGATTCTCAGCTTTATGATATATAGCTTTGTTTAGTTCTTTTACTACAGAGTTCCTTTTTCTTTAAAGTTTTATAGAATGGCTCATTTTATCATTCACATAAGTTATGTTGTATAAAAATTTCTTCTCTCCACCAATCTATGCCTTTTAAAAATTTCAAAATAAAATTATATACCTGACTGAAAGAAAATATAGCTCACAATATAAATGAGTTCCATGGTATGAACAATGTTGATTTGAGTATTTAAAATTGTACCTAAATCCTCTGATTTGATAACACTATTGTTATCTACAAATGACAAAAACTGTTTTATGTAAAATGAACAATGGTGAATAAGTAATGATTTCAAAGCAAAAACTGAATCTAATCAGGTGGATGTGGATTAGAAAGTGGCACTAATTCTACCAGAGCTATTCTCTGTGGAACCAATTTCATTAGTGTCACAATTTTTGTTTCTTTCTTTGTTTCATAATGTTACATATTGCTGATAAGAAAGTGGCACTAATTCTACCAGAGCTATTTTCTATGCCACCAATTTCATTAGCATCACAATTTTTGTTTCTTTCTTTGTTTCATAATGTTACATAATATTTTTTTTCTTTATTATTCCAGAGTTTTTGTCAATATATTTTATCTTTTAATAATAAACAGAAGGATATTACAAGGTTAAACTCTTGCTCTCAACTCTTGTTCTCTGAATTATCAGAAGATACTTTAATTCCAGGAACCTGCCATCCTTCCTTCTATTAATTTTTACCCTTGTATGTTTTAAGAAAAAGAAGACTCAAAATGCAGTAGGCATATGTTTAAGAATTAAATATTTCATCTGGACTGTTTGCCTTCTACCTCCTGTGCCAATGTTTTTCCCACAATCCCCTCTAAAGATTGAGTTTGTTTGTGATTTGGTTATCAATAATTATTTCTTATGATCTGAGCCTAAATGACCAACATATTTTGTTATTCAGATTTAACTGTCATGTTGAGATAAACCAATGACTGTAATTTCTACATCTGAAGCAGTGAAGGTTGTCAGATTAAAAACAATTTATCAATGGCTGCTGCATTATGTCCTCCAATCCTGGTAGAGATATTCTCTCTCTCTCATAAAGATAGCTAACAATCAAAATCTTGACATCACAATTCTAAGTGCCCTTGATCAGTATGCAGATCACACATCCTTTGACAGCTGAGGCAGTGAGATACAAACTGTTGCCAACTGTGGTGAAATCTACAGTAATCATCAACGTACCTTACTGCAAATACACTACTTGTAAAACAGTGATACTGAAATTCCTGTGTGGTGCCAATGAGGCCAACACCAGCATTGATCTGAGTATCGTCTTTGAACTAAGCAAAACATTATCTTTGTGCAGTTCCGCCATGTCAGTTCTTTGTAAGCCTTTGACGTGTTTTGGTGAATAAACGAACTACTGCAAAATGGGACTGTTGTTTGGTGTAACCGACCCTAACTTCCCTCTCACTGGTGACCCCGAGTTGCAACATCTTCTGTTTTGGCTGTTTTACTGTGTCCGCGACCTCCATGTTGGCTATTTTTGTGTGTATTACATCGACACTGCATTTGAACAATGACTTCGACCCAATGTCTAACGCCGGATTTTTTGATCGACATGCATCGTGTTGCAGGCGATGTACACCCGCCAGGACTGCAACACGATGCCTCTCACTCGACGCGACTATTATGCCATTTTCGCAGGACGTTTTCGAGCCTGCAACAATAAGTGAGGTTAGGAGTGCTTATGACTCCGGCTATCAAATACCTTTGTTCCCACCAAATGTGCCCTCCCTCATTGACTGTGCAGTTACCTCTTACAGATCTCCGTGCAGTGTGGGACCAATGCTGATTTCTGCAAATGCTTCGTTGGACAACCTACCACCACCAGGACAACAATTTGCCATGCCGCAATCCGTGCACTACCACATGGATACCTGCCACGTAGCCGGAACTGCTTCGTTCACAGGTCAACCTACTCAGCATCCGACGACGCCTGCACCTGCCTCGATTCAGCATCAGCACATGCTTTCCTACTTCGATTCCTCGGCCTGCAACAGGAACAATAACTTGTTATCTGTGCCTGACCTCCACCTCCGTCCCACTGCTACACCTCAGTGTTTTGTGCCACATCATTCGCCTTATCCACACATCGTTTTGAGTCGAGTGACTATGAACAGTGAACTTTCACACATTCCGTCCCACGTTCGACATCATTTTCCACAATGTTCTTCTAGACAGCCCTCACCTCTGCAGCCTTCCTGCAACACAGGGTGCCCTGGCTCTGATCATACGTCGAGCTTTCCGTGGACTAACACGCATTCTCAAACTTTGAACTTTTTCTCACCTGTCGCCCATGCACTAGCTCCAGTCGAGCTTTCACTGCCATTCTCAGCACACCTCGGTGCCTCATTCACATCGGTCTTCCATGATGCGTCAAACTGAACACATCCGCAACATGTTGAGCTTCCACAACCGCAGTCGACACATTATGGTGTCTCACAAGTGTCGGCCTTCTGCATTGCGATGGGTCACACTCAACCACTATGTGTCACCTTCATGCTGCCTCCCGAACAGCCATCGTTGCCTCATCCCCTGGAGGCACACTCTCCAGGAATACTACAGCAACAACAGCTTGTTTCAGGCAGTGCCCCGACGAAATCAACTCAACCTGTTCTTCTGAACATTCTGTAATGTATAGTGATGCTGAAGCCGTTTAATCCCGACGGAGCAAGAACCTAGTTCAAAATTGCGGACAAAGTGTTCGTACATTACAAACTCGATGAGTCAACTAGGTTTCTGTGCCTCATCATCCACCTAGATGACCTGGATGACCAGGACGACTTGATTGCTGACCTAGTCGAAGTCCTGGACTCATCTACCTGGTACACTCTAGCCAAAGAGACAGTTCTATGTCGGCTTGCACACTCAACTGAGGCAGCAATATGGCAAGTGCTCCACATTGAGCAACTAGGCAACGACAAACCTTACCAGCTCTGGAGATGGCTATGTGCCCTGGTCAGCACTGATCTATTCTCTGACACAGCTCTCCTCACCATCTGGCCAGATAAACTATCTCCTCACATCCGCTTTGCTCAGACTCAAAGGCCTCTTGAACCTGTCGAACAAAGAATGACGATTGCTGACAAGCTACACAATGTATCACTGCTCCACGTTGCCAGCCACAGCCTACCTGCCAATTCTCAGGTTCAGCCTGGGGCCATACTGTGCCGACCGTTCCGCTCGCTCCGGGAAGCAATAACCAAGCAACTGGGACGTCACCGGCTCTTCTTGCGGTATGCCCCTCCTGCAACCGAACCTGCTGCAGCCACTGAACCTCGGCCACCGCCACTGGCAATGAACTTTCCACAGGAAACGCAACCGCAATACCTATACTGTTACTTCCACACACGGTTTGGTGAGGTGGCACGGAATTGCAGACTGCCCTGCTACTTCCCAAACGCCAATCACAGATAGGTTCGGGTGCCGCCTCCTGCACACAACATGACAAGCACCACTCAATGCTCAATTCTGTCCGGGAATAACCGGATCATTGCGGATGACTTTACATTAAAGACATTTTGTCGGGATACCTTTTCTGAGTGGACACAGGCGCCGATGTTTCACTGTCACCCATGTCCTTCGAGTCATCAAACATCTGCCCTCATCATACTTCACTGCAAGCCATGAATTCAACTAAACTACAATGCTCGGGTTCAAAAGCATTGACTTCTTGCGACACCACAAACTTTCACTGGACCTAGTGCGAAACACCATGTTTCACCATCCGTCATCCGTCCAAGACTCACTTCCCCTGTGCTCCGTCGAGCAACCCCCCCCCCCCATGACGCATCGGTCCAGGCTCATCCTCATCTCATCCGTACATGCTTGTCTCTGTCGACAACGTTACAAGAAACCATGCATAAGAGCCTTGTCAAGCTCGAACATGTCACTCGCCTACACAAGGAAAACTTCGAGCTCTCCCTCTGGCTCCACATAACACAACTCCAGCTCTCCGTTGCAGCAAAGAAATTACAGACACTACAGCAAGGACAAAGCAAGGTCAGTAAGTGCGCTGAATGTGCTTGCAATCCTAGCAATCGAGCTCCGTGTGTTTACCTCCCGCTACCCCTCACAACTGTGCCATCAAGACTCCTATAACATGTACTGACAGCTCCGCAGGGCCACAACCTCCTAACATGGCAGCGGTTGACACTTGACTGGACACAAGTGCGCATGCGCAATGAGTGTCATGTGTTCCCGAACTGACAGCTCCTACCCCGCCCCTGGCAGACAGCACCTCCAATTATGCAACTTCGGCTCCTGTGAGCCGACGTGCAACTGCCACTGACAACACAAACAGTGCACTAGCACCAAGCGTCTTGTCCGCGACCATGCTGCCACAGGCCGCACACCCTAATACATTGGACTGACTAACAGCTCAGAAGAGCTCACCCGACCACGGTGCCACTGCTTCAGGCCGGCAGCCATCTTGTTGCATTGACTCCTGGGACACTTCTCGTCTCCCGTCGGATCTGCCAAGTGGCTCCGAACTCCATGACCACGCCTCGCCTGTCTCGCCTGCCCCGCCCGCCACATATTATAAACAAACCATCTCCCGTGCCACCGGCAACATTTCCGTCATCACCAACGGCACGGTTTACAAGCTACATCTGATGCCAGGTCCCCCGATCTCCAGTAAACCACGTCAACTTTGTCCCGAGCACCTCTCTGACCTTAAAAAACAGATTTCTGAACCACTAAGCTCTGGTGTCATTGAACCCACTGCCAGTAGCTGGTCTATGCCCATACATATGACACATAAGAAAGACGGGTCATGGTGCATGTGCAGAGATTACCGTCGACTAAATGTACGAACAATTATGGACACCTACCCCATACCCAACATTGCCGACTTTACCAGTTCGCTCGCAGGTGCAACCACATTTCTGTCATTGATTGCAAATGAGCCTACCACCAGATCCCAATGGCACCTGAAGATATCGACAAGACAGCAATCACCACCCCAATTGGGTTATTTCAGTTTCAATTCATGCCCTTCAGTCTGAAAAACGCAACCCACACCTGGCAACGGTTCATCAATGAAGTGCTATTTGATCTTAAATTCTGCTTTGCATATCTTGATGACATTCTTGTGTTCAGCCCCTCCATCAAGGATAACATTCGACATGTGCAAATTGTTATAAACACTTTCATGGCAGCAGGCATCGACACCAGCCAGGACAAATTGCAGCTACATCAACCCGCTGTCACTTTTCTTGGTTTTCGGGTCTCTGCCGACGGCATTTCATCACCTCCTGAGAAAGTACAAACAATACTAAACCTACCCAGACCTTTGTCTTTCAAAGAGCTCTGGCACTTTCTGGGGACGGTTAATTATTATCGCTGACATCTACCTCGGGCTGCGGAGATTCAGGCTCGACTTATGGACGCCTTGGCAGGCACCAACACTTCTGGATCTCAGCCTGTTCTATGGTCTCCTGCTATGACTGACTCTTTTTCTGCCCTCAAAAATCTTCTTGCCGAGGCCTGCACCATTGTGCATTCTCATCCCAATGCGCAGCTTTTCATCACCACAGACGTGAGCGATACTGCAATCGGCCCTGCCCTTAGCCAGACAATCGATGGCCAAACTTCGCCTCTGCAGTTCTTCTCACACTAGCTCACCAATGCACAACGGAAATATTCTGCGTTAAACAGGGAGTTGCTCTCAGTCTACTAAGCGATCAAGCATTTTAAGACTGATGTTGAGGGACGCCCTATGTTTTAACAGACCACAAACCCCTGGCTGTGGCCATTATAAACCTGCCAGCTGACCCACCTCCTCGCTGCTTCAGATCTGGACTTCATATCTCAGTTCACCACCAATGTCAGACACATAAAGGATGATCACAATATAGTTGCTGATTTTCTTTCACGAGTCAACGCCGTTCATTTACTGTTAGACCTCTCTGAACTGCCTAACATCCAACCCTCAGATGAGGATACACAAAACCTGATTTCAGACTCTACTTCTTCACTACACTTCATCCGCACCACCTTCTCTGGCATTTCTGGTGAGATCTGGTGCGACGACAGTACGGGCACATTATGCCCCCTCATCCCAACCAAGCTCTTTCAAGCTGTCTTCAACGCACTGCATAATTTAGCCCACCCCGATGTTCGTGCGGCGGCCCGCCTTGTTGTGGAGTGCTTTGTGTGGAGAAATTTCAACAAGGACTACCAGCAATGGGCACGCTCCTGCATCGCGTGCCAATGCTGCGAAGTACACAAGCACACTTCACTCCCCTCTGGATCTTTTCAATCCCTCCTGGGTTTTTCTAGCATATTCATATTGACATTGTCGGCCCCCACCCCCTCCTCTAATGGCTTTCATTATATTCTCTCGTCTATCGACCGAACAACTCACTGGGTCAAAGCTGTCCCCATCCCCAGAATTATGGCAGAAACTGTTACTCGAGCTTACGTTGAGTCATGGGTATCACGTTTCGGATGTCCAGCTATCACCACGACTGACCAGGGCAGACAATTCGAGTTGGCCCTGTTCAACGAGATTTGTAACATTTGTGGCATCTGGTGCATCCATACCACAGCATATCACCCGCAAAGTAACTGGCTAGTTGAGCACTGGCACCGCACTTTCAAGGTGGTTCTTTGATGCCATGACTCTCTATGGATGGAGGCTCTTCCCCTTGTGCTACTCGGCATTCGTGCGATCTATAAGGAAGACCTGAAAGGCACAATAGCTGAGTTCGTATACGGCCAGAACATTGTTCTCCCTGGTGAACTTGTGAGCCCTTCTGCTTCTCTCCCTCAGTCTGACTTACCTTCCTTCACGGACCACGTCAGACACCATTTCATCAAGCTCCACATCCCTCCACCCGCCAGCCATTCCTGCCCTAAGGTTCATGTCCCAAAATCTCTGGACAATTGCGAGTATGTCATGCTCTGAGATGACACTGTCCGTGCTCCCCTCCAACCTCCATATACCAGCTTGTACCGAGTTCTCCGGCGCTCAGCCAACACCTATGACATCAAGATGAAAGATTCAGCTATCACAGTCTCTCTCTACAGACTTAAGTCTGCTAATGTCAAGCCTTCTTCTACCCCCCTTCAGGCCACGACCATGCCACCAACTGTCGTGGCTCACAATGCTCCGACCACTCCCTCCACGTCGGACTTACACACTCAATCGAGTGACTTCCAGCTCCAATAGTTGAGCTCTCCTCCGACCTCGCCCCATACACTGGTGTCCCACGCACTTCTTCAAGTGACCACATGCTCCCCATGTTGAGCTTACCTACGATCATGCCCTCGCTGCTGGGTCCTTCGCCAGTCCCTTCGACCTCTCTCACGTCGCCTGCCTCACCCTGTTGAGGTTTCTCATAACCCCCCCCACCACCATCTTGAACGCGCCCTCACTCAAGGTGTTTGTGCCTGTCCCCCCGGACATAATCCATGACATCTCAATAATACTGTGCGATTATACACTGTTCATCGTGTGTTTCCCTTCATCCAGTGCTCATGACCTACCTGTCACCTCACGACCAGCACACCCAGTATGACGCTCAGCTCGCTTCAACGACTTCCAGGTTTGGTGGCCGAATCTTCTTTCATGACACCTACCCACACAGCTCCCCAACGACGATGTTGAGCTGACCGTGGTCTGGCTCCCACGGACCACCCCTGCTGACACCATAGTCACACCCCCCCCCCCCACCCCCCCCCCCCCCCCCCCCCCGGCCTCTAAAGAGTAGTCCGTACATAGGGGTGGGCTATGTGGTGCCGATGGGGTCGACACCAGTATCTATCTGAGTATCGTCTTTTAACTAAGCTAAACATTATCTTTGTGCAGTTCCGCCATGTCAGTTCTGTGTAAGTCTTTGATGTGTTTAGGTGAATAAACGAACTACTGCAAAATGGGAGTGTTGTTTGGTGTAACCAACCCAAACTTCCCCCTCACCTTTTAAACCATAATCTGAATATAAATTGGACCTCCATTGGCCCAGCAATTACTTCTACAGGTATATCCTGCAAACCATCATGATATACACTGCAGAGAGTACTTTCCACTGGCATTCAGCTATACAAATAAATATAAGTTTTTTGGGAATAATTGTGGATAAACACCTGTCATTGAAGGAGCATTTAAATCACATTTGTAAGAAAGTCAATACAGATATGTACGAACATAAAATGGGTATAGGCTTTCCTGGATCACAATACCTTGGAGCAATACTACGTCAGATTGCTATATTTGTATCTTTAGTATAGTACGGAGACACACAGTGGCACATCAGCAGTCTATACCGAAAGACTTTTTAGACAAAATAGGCAATAAGAGTGGTAGCTAAGCTAAACATGAGAGCCTTGTAGAGAAGTTTTAAGAAAATATAAAATACTTAAAATCTATTTCTCTGTACCTCCAAGAAAGCAGTCATTTTTGTGAAACTAAATTCAGAACATAATGTAATGAACAGTAAAGTATATAACAATATAGTGAAAAAAAAGTTGCTACTCACCATATAGTAGAGATGCTGAGTTGCAGATAGGTACAACAAAAAAACTGTCACAAATATAGCTTTTGGCCAGTAAGGCCTTCATCAAGATTAGACGACAAACACACACCAATACACACTCATGCAACTCACACACACAAGACTGTAGTCTTGGACAACTGAGGCCACACACAATATATATATAAACTACAGTGAATGTAGTGTGGGGAGGGGAGGGGAGGGGAGGGGAGGGGAGGGGAGGGGAGGGGAGGGGAGGGGAGGGGGAGGGGGAGAGGAAGGGAGAGGAGTGGAGGATCTTTCACTGAACTATAAGAAAGTTAGTTATAAGGTACAGTACTGACTTTTGGGAAAATTTTAGCAACTTAATGTGCATACTAAAATTATAAAAAGGAATTATTAGAAGTGTGTGATATGCATCCAAAGAAGTCAAATTGTCCACTGTTTAAAAATTTGAAACTAACAGTGTCCTGACAATATATCTTTGATATTATCATTTTTTGCATTTATAATTATGCAAGGAGACCTGCTTTGATCACACTTATAATGCAAGAACAAAGAAAATTGTGTGCTTCCTGCTTATCATTTAAACTTATATGCTCAGAATCTCCATTATATGGGAATGAAAATTTACAATAGACTAAAAGCCAAGAACATTCTGAGTATGAACTTACATTTACTGAAAAGTGATGCTACTATTCAGTTGAAAATTTGATGAATGATAAACTGAATATTTGAGCAGGATGTAGCCTATCAATTGTCTTGTTATATGAATATGAAAAGGTATATTTTCCCAAAACGTTAAATTAATGTTTAAATACAACTCCATATAATTATCTCTAGTTTTATGTCAGTGAAATTGTTTTAACTATGTTTTGATGTGTCTTCTGTACTCTAATCAAATTATTAGCATATATATGTTATGAGACGAATAAATCATAATTCACAATAAACAGACTGCAGACCACAGTCCACATACAACAAGGACTATTTTCTTCCAGAAATAATATACCGCCAATCTGTTGCAAAATTATTTAAATCCCTTTACTGTGGTTTCAATGATTATAAAAATGTCTTCTTCAGAAGGAAACACTGACAACTGGGTTACATGTTGTGCCTGAGGTATATTAAAATATAGCCAAAAGGCACCATTCATGTAGTTTAACATGTCTGCCATAACATGTAACCCAATTGTCAATATTTCCTTCTAAAGAAAACGTTTTTATAGTTGTTCAACCTATGGTAAAGGCATTTAAATACATCTTCCATTTCCAGAAGAAGATTTCATCTTACAGTTGCTGCTCCAGCCATGTACAAAAATTCAGAGGCAATTTGCTGTAATAGAGTACACATGATTTTAAGAAAGCAAAATAAAACATGTTAAAGAACAGGTCTAAACTGAAAGTTCTGGGCAGATAACCATGTGCATTAGCACAGTGCTTCAGGGATCTGGGTATTGTGCATCAGCTCCAGATCGAATCTGTGCAGCCTGAGGCCTATTATGCAGGCCAGACTGGTTGTGGTTTTTAGGCAGTTTCCCACATACAACTGAGTGGGTACTGGGTTCATGTCATGCCTGTGTCCCATCTCAGCGACACAATTTGCAAATACTTATAAAAATGTTCACACACTGTCACATGGGATAATGCAAGATGCAGACAGGTGGGACACACAAATTCTGTCCCAGCAGGAAAGTGGTGGGGACAGAAAGTGTATCTAGGCATCCTCTACCACTAACATTTGCCAAATCCAGAAATGAACATGCTGACTTAAAAGGAAAAAAAATATGTGCTTATTAACAGAGAGGTGCTTGTATGGAATAGCAGATTTCAAACTGTAATAATGTACCATCAAATTACTACTAATGTATATAACTGTGATCTTGTTTTTGTAACAGAAAACAGTTAATTTATAATCTTCACCTTTTATATCAATGCAAGCTTTTATCTTTTACTGGTAAGAGACATTATAATTAGCACAAACTTGTATCTCATTATAGACAAGGACGGATGGTAGAAGATGAGTTCTGAAATTCTCCCACTAGGTGTTTCCATTAAACATCATTTCGTTTCAAATGTCAAGCCAAATCCCTTTCAACCATCTAATTTCCAAACTGTTATTTTATTGGGCTACCAGTTTCAGTGGTATATTATACCATCTTGTGGCCTCCGGACTAATGTGTAGGAAGATTCCAAACTCAGTTCTGGTCATAATAGGAGCCAGCATTCTAAGACTGATATCTGCAGAATGCTGGCCCATGTTTTGACTGGAACTGAGGTTGGGTCTTCCTACATGTCAGCCAAGTGGCCGGAAGATGGTGTAACATATTGGCAAAACTGGTAGCCCAACAAAATAGCAAATGAGATGTATGGGAAGTTTTCCTGTGTTTGGTCCAATAGGGACAGTGGTAAATAGTGCCTACATTATATCACTGTGCAAAAGTATTTATTTGTGATGATTTCTGTCCAAATCTGCTGAAATCACTATGCCACTCAACATTGTGACTGTGCTTATGATATTTATGTTGATAATCCTTTGCCGCACTAACACGCTGTTGTGGTCTTCAGTCATGAGACTGGTTTGATGCAGCTCTCCACGCTACTCTATCCTGTGCAAGCTTCTTCATCTCCCAGTACTTACTGCAACCTACATCCTTCTGAATCTGCTTAGTGTATTCATCTCTTGGACTCCCTCTACAAATTTTACCCTCCACGCTGCTCCCCAATGCTAAATTTGTGATCCCTTGATGCCTCAGAACATGTCCCACCAACCGGCCCCTTCTTCTCGTCAAGTTGTGCACAAACTCCTCCTCTCCATAATTCTATTCAATACCTCCTCATTAGTTAAGTGATCTACCCATCTAATCTGAAGCATTCTTCTGTAGCACCACATTTCAAAACCATCTATTCTCTTCTTGTCCAAACTATTTATTGTCCATGTTTCACTACCATACATGGCTACACTCCATACAAATACTTTCAGAAATGACTTCCTGACACTTAAATCTATACTCAATGTTAAAAAATTTCTATTCTTCAGAAAAACTTTCCTTGCCATTACCAGTCTAAATTTTATATCCTCTCTACTTTAACCATCATCAGTTATTTTGTTCCCCAAATAGCAAAACTCATTTACTACTTTAAGTGTCTCATTTCCTAATCTAATTCCCTCAGCATCACCCACCTTAATTTGGCTACATTCCATTATCTTTTTTTGCTTTTGTTGATGTTCATCTTATATCCTCCTTTCAAGACACTGTCCACTCTGCACAACTGCTCTTCCAAGTCCTTTGCTGTCTGACAGAATCACAATGTCATCGGCGATCCTCAAAGTTTTTATTTCTTCTCCCTAGATTTTAATACTTACTCCAAATTTTTCTTTTGTTTCCTTTACTGCTTGCTCAATATACAGATTGAATAACATTGGAGAGAGGCTACAATCCTGTCTCACTCCCTTCCCAACCACTGCTTCCCTTTCATGCCCCTCAACTCTTATAACAGCCATCTGGTTTCTGCAAATTGTAAATAGCCTTTCACTGCCTGTATTTTACCCCTGCCACCTTCAGAATTTGAAAGAGAGTATTCCAGTTAACATTGTCAAAAGCTTTCTCTATGTCTACAAATGCTAGAAACATAGGTTTGCCTTTCCTTAATCTTTCTTCTAAGATAAGTCAAAGGGTCAGCATTGCCTCAGGTGTTCCAACATTTCTATGGAATCCAAACTGATCTTCCCCGAGGTCGGCTTCTACCAGTTTTTCCATACGTCTGTAGAGAATTCACATTAGTATTTTGCAGCTGTGACTTATTAAAGTGATAGTTCAGTAATTTTCAATTCTGTCAACACCTGCTTTCTTTGGGATTTGAATTATTATATTCTTCTTGAAGTCTGAGGGTATTTCAGCTGTCTCATATATCTTGCTCACCAGATGGTAGAGTTTTGTCAGGACTGGCTCTCCCAAGGCCATCAGTAGTTCCAATGGAATGTTGTATACTCCCAGAGCCTTGTTTCGACTCAGGTCTTTCAGTGCTCTGTCAAACTCTTCATACAGTATCGTATCTCCCATTTCATCTTCATCTACATCCTCTTCCATTTCCATAATATTGTCCTCAAGAACATCGCCTTTGTACAGCCCCTCTACATACTCCTTCCATCTTTCTGCTTTCCCTTCTTTGCTTAGAACTGGGTTTTCATCTGAGCTCTTGATATTCAGACAAGTGGTTCTATTTAATTTTCCTGTAGGCAGTATCTATCTTACCCCTAGCGAGATAAGCCTCTACATCCTTACATTTGTTCTCTAGCCATCCCTGCTTAGCCATTTTGCACTTCCTTTCAATATCATTTTTGAGACATTGGTATTCCTTTTTGCCTGCTTCATTTATTGTGTTTTTATATTTTCTCCTTTCATCAATTAAATTTAATATTTCTTCTGTTACCCAAGGGTTTCTACTAGCCATCATCTTTTTACCTACTTGATCCTCTGCTGGCTTCACTACTTCATCCCTCAGAGCTACCCATTCTTCATCTACTGTATTTCTTTCCCCCATTCCTGTCAATTGTTCTCTTATGCTCTCCCTGAAACTGTGTACAACCTCTGGCTTAGTTAGTTTATCCAGGTCCCATCTTCTTAAATTCCCACCTTTTTGTAGTTTCTTCAGTTTTAATCTATAGTTTATTACCAACAGATTGTGGTCAGAGTCCACATCTGCCCCTGGAAATTTCTTACAATTTAAAACCTGGTTCCTAAATCTCTGTCTTTCCATTTTATAATCTATCTGATACCTTCTAGTATCTCCAGGATTCTTCCATGTACACAGCTTTCTTTTATGATTCTTGAAGCAAGTGTTAGCTATGATTAAGTTATGCTCTGTGCAAAATTATACCAGACGGCTTCCTCTTTCATTTCTTACCCCCAGTCCATATTCACCTACTATGTTTCCTTCTCTCCCTTTTCCTACTCTCAAATTCTGCACAAACGTCTACCTGGTCCTTTTCCTTTTACTACTGTCAAATTCCAGTCCCCCATGACCATTAAATTTTTGTCGCCCTTCACTACCTGAATAATTTCTTTTATCTCATCATACATTTCATCAATTTCTTCATCATCTGCAGAGGTAGTAGGCATATGAACTTGTACTACTGTAGTAGGCGTGGGCTTCATGTCTATCTTGGCCACAATAATGCGTTCACTATGCTGTTTGTAGTAGCTTACCCGCACTTCTATTTTTTTATGCATTATTAAACCTACTCCTGCATTACTCCTATTTGATTTTGTATTTATAACCCTGTATTATTCACCTGACCAAAGTCTTGTTCCTGCTGCGACCGAACTTCACTAATTCCCACTATATATAACTTTAACCTGTCCATTTCCCTTTTTAAATTTTCTAACCTACCTGCCCAATTAAGGGATCTGACATTCCACACACCGATCCGTAGAATGCCAGTTTTCTTTCTCCTGATAACGATGTCCTCTTGAGTATTCCCCACCCAGAGATCCAAATGGGGGACATTTTACCTCTGGAATATTTTACCCAAGAGGACGCCATCATCATTTAACCATACAGTAAAGATGCATGCCCTTGGGAAAAATTACGGCTGTAGTTTCCCCTTGCTTTCAGCCGTTCGCAGTACCAGCACAGCAAGGCCGTTTTGGTTAGTGTTACAAGGCCAGATCAGTCAATCACCCAGACTGTTGCCCCTGCAACTACTGAAAAGGCTGCTGCCCCTCTTCAGGAACCACACGTTTGTCTGGCCTCTCAACACATACCCCTCCGTTGTGGTTGCACCTACGGTATGGCCATCTGTATCGCTGAGGCACGCAAGTCTCCCTACCAACGGCAAGGTCTATGGTTCATTGCACTAACATATTGTTAATTATTCCATCAAGTGTATGATTACTGCTGGAAAACTTGATGGCAAAAACTTTAACAAAGTGCAATATGTATCTTTTCCTTGTGTGCTTACCACAGAGATTTGTGAAACCTGAATTGGCAATTGCTACAAATATATCAAAAGTGGAAGTAAACGTGATTGATTTTCAATGTCATATACTGTATGGGCTAGATCATTTGAAATACTTTTGTTGCCACTGACAGTTTTATGGCTTTTTGCAATGATCAAGAGGATAAGTGTGACATACTGAGAGTACCAAAGCAGGTGAAGTGGATTAGCTATATATAGTGCCCTGTCAAATGAGGAGTTGTTCAATCTTGGCATAACTGACAAGAACTCACAATTTTTAGAGACAATGTGAGCAATGGTCTGTTGAACAATGACCAGTCTTTCTGTGTGCAACCCCAGTTACAATTAGTACACAATTGTGTGAAGACTGCTATAACCTGACACAGCAACTATGAACTAAAGAAACATGTACAAAGTGAAAGACAGTAATAGTGATAGTTAGGAGTGAGAGACAGCGGACAGGGACAATGACGATAAGACATAGTAATTCAGGTGGATGAACTAGACAGAAAGAGTGAATAAATGACAGTGCACAGTTTATGGGAGTAACATTGATATGGTACTGCAGTTCATGACAAAACAGTCTACAAGTAGAAGCCACCATTAAGAAATCCAGTGTCTGCAGCTAATCAGTGTATGAGTTTGACCAATGTCACCTCCTGGAGCAAAGCAGGCAGATGAGTGGAGTTCTAGCAGATGATGGTATTGACAGCAACAGTATCATACCTCACGATAAAACAAGATAAAGTGGACTATTTACAGTGTCTCTTGATTTCCACAATTGACAAAAACACTGAAAAAATCTGTGTTTCAATCATGTCCGATCAGCATAGGACTGAAATATCCTCGAGTTCATACCAAAGAATTTTGACTGAATATCTGAAGATGAAACATGTTGCAGCAAAATTCATTCTGTGTGTTCTTTCTGATGATCAAATTGCCAATTGTTTCTGTATGTGCTGGAAGTAAAAGAACAGTCAGAAACTGATCCAGGTTATGGATACAACCCAAAAACCAAGCAACAGTTCAGCAAGTGGAAGACTACTTTATCATGAAAGCCAAAGAAACCAAGGCAGATAAGATTCAATGTGAAGACAATGCCTGTTTGTTGTTTCTGCATTGAGGGGATCATCCACCATGACTTTGTTCTCAGGTTACCACAATCAACCAACATTATTATCTTCTACTGATAAAATGATTACATGAAGCAGTGAGAAAAAATGATCCACAGCATGTCAATTAAAAGATTGGCTTTCTCACTATGACAGTGGTCTTGCACATGCAGCATTGAGTATCAGGAAGTTTTTTTGGGGGGGGGGGGGGGGGGGGGGGGGAAATCACGTTTCTCACACATCCAGCTCACCAGACAGGCCCTCTGTGACTTTTTCATTCCTAAGAATAAAAATCAATGTAAAAGCAAAGCACTTTCAAGACATAGAAGAAGTAGCGGAGGGGAGGGAGGAGGGGCATATCTTCAGATGATTTTAAAAACTGCTTCCACCAATGGAAAAATTGTGGGGAATGTGTATTATAACTGAAGGACACTATTTTGAAGGTGATGAAGTTCTGAAAATGTCCCATCAAATACATAATTTTTTGTAGAACAGTTTATACTATTTTTGGGTCACCCCTTCCACACCCACCACCCCTCATATGCAAACTAAAGTTGTGACAATGTACAAAAATTGTCTGTTATATGGATAGCAAATAAAAAATAATAAAGTAACTTGTATCATGAAATAAAATATTAATAAATAATCTTAAATCAAGTATTTCATGATATTATTTTTTTAATCACCTGCAATCTGCAGTTTCAGATTTTCAGTAATAAACTGCTCTATTCGAGGAAAATAAAATACAACTGTGTTTTCTTATCTTTGTGCTTTGTAATACATTCAACAGTAGTTAAAATGAAACATTTTTTAAAATTACAATTGTGTGTGTCTGACAAGTTGTTACTTACTGTATTCCACAAGCATCAGCTGTTCTCCGGAAACATATTGCATAGTGCATTTCTGCTATGTACTGTGAATCAGGTGAGCCTGGAGTGTTATAGTTGAATGACATGTAAGTGCCTCTTCGTTCAGTATAATACTGCAGACATCCTGGAGGGGCTGCAAAAAATACTTTTGCATATTAATTCAGTTTAAATAATTCCTAGTCCCAGAAAAAGAAATCACATATTTAAGAAATAAGAACAAAATCTGCAGCAAAGATTTAAAGTGAAACCACACATAAAGCTATAAATCAATTACAGTGGTAGTCCACATATAATATAAAAGTAATTTAATATATCATAAAATGTATTACTCCTTAATTTATCTATCCAAGTGAGTAAAACTGGCTTTCAAATGTGTACACACTCAAATCATATTATTACAAACATCTGCTGATATCCAGAGTAACTGATATTTTTGCTGCACACAACACTCATTCATTCATTTTCCTTATCAATCTTCTATACATAAGTAAACTGAAGTCACATGCTGTGACTATGTCTGTATGCTCAGGCTTGTCTCAGCAAATACTGTAGGGATTTTGATATCGTTCTCAGTATCAGACTGATTTACAAGGAATGTTTGTGTATATAATTTATAAATATTTTGTGCAAATTAACTGAATGTAAATGAATTATTGAAGACAATATATTTTTAAAAGTTTATACCAAAGCTGCTAATTACTATTTATTGGTGGACTAGTTTTGGACTTTGCCCATTTTCACAAGCCATGTATTTTGTATTTAGGATATGTTTGATGTGTTTATGTAGGTCATCATAGTGTGTGAATACTCTAGGCCGACAAAGGGTTTATTCTGAAGCTAGCAAGTTTTCTTTCTGTTTTGAGTGTATCTGTTGACAACTCAATGTTTCTGCTATTTGGTGAGTGGTTTCCTTTACTTCTAAATTATTTACATTCTCCAGAACTTTCCTTACTATATTTTCAACCTTAACATCATATTATATTAAGAGTATATCATTTATCTTTAATCAGTTAATGAAACTATTTGATGGTATGAGGCATTATTATAGGAACAGATACACTGAATAGTAAGCAATTACCTGAATAGTAACAGTTAAAGTAATTGGAGGGATGGGGGTGGGGGGAGGGGGTGGGGGGTGGGGGGAGAGCAAAAGTGTAAACACCAACAGAGAGATGGGGGTAGCATTAATAACTTCTACTAGCATCAAGCACTACATGCATTTGAAGGTAAGTTGGTGTGAAGGAGTATTTTCAATTGATGTTGACATCTGTTTCCTCGGAAGGGCAATACCATCAGCATTTTAGATTAGGTACTCTACATCAAATTCCACAGATCTGCCCTAGTACCCTTCTGCATTCTTTAAGCATTCTGTATGCTGTTCCAAGCAGGTGGGACATTCCATTATTCCAATTACTCATAACATTAGAAGAGACCTAAATGTTCTGTATATTCAATATAGAATATAATGGGTACACCATCCAGTCTCATGAACTTTCCTTTAACAAATATCTTCACTTATTTTTCAATGCCATGTTCACTTATTTTGATATCTATAATTTTTGTACCATTGTAACAAGCTTAAGAACAGTGTTACAATCTTCTTTTGTGAAGCAATTCTAGGAGACAGAATCTTCAATTTTAGCCTTCCTTTTATCATCTTGCATTTACCGTACCTAACTCCTTCTTTTAGTTTTCTGTGTATTATCTTGGTATCAGGTCATTCTATTCCATATTGCCTGTCCTTCATATACATTAGCTTGTCAGACCAGATACTTTTTGACTGTCTCTGAACAAGTAACAAAACTAACAAAATTTCATACTTTAGAGATCCCAGCAGAATGTGAAGGGCTGTACTTGTTATTCCACAGATGTAGCTGTATGATGCCCTTCTTTTAATTCGATGCAGGAATACTATGCACCAGCATAAAATGACTTAATAAGATGCCATCTGATTTCCATACGTATCTAAGTCCATGGTCTCTGCAGTGCTTTCCACAACCAACGAAGGGTGCATGGTGGAGGATTCACTCAGCCTCTCAGTAACTGGAGTGGTTCCACTGATGTACAATGGATTAAAATTAATGGAGCATAGGGACTGCAGAAGCACTTCAAAACTTCAGTCATCCACATCTAACCATTTGCATATGCTCCTGACCAAGATGAGAAAAGTGTCCTAAGACGGTTTTTGAGATAAATCTAAAGTACATTCTAACTGATCAGCCAGACATTATGACCAGATACCTAATACCTGGTATGTTCACCTTTGACACAGATAACAACAGCAATATGTTGCAGCATGGAAGCAATGAGACCTTGATAAGTTGCTGGAGGGAGTTGGCACCACACCTGCACATGCGAGTCACCTAATTCCCACAAATTCTAGAGACGGAGGCGATGAGCTCTGATGCCAAGTTCAATCAGATACCAGTTGTGTTTGGTCGAGTTCAGATATGGTGAGCTTGGGGGCCAGCACATCAATTGGAACTCACCACTGTGTTCCTTGAATCACTCCATCATGCTCCTGGCCTTGTGACATGGCACATTAGCTTGTTGAAAAATGCCACTGCCATCGACAAGCACGATTGTCATGAAGGGGTGGTGTACATGGTCTCCAACCAGCGTACGTGTCCATGTGAATGTTCTTCTGAGCATAATGGTGCCACCACCAGCTTATCTCCATCCCACAGTACGAGCGTCAAGGAGCTGTTCCCCTGGAAGACAACAGATTCATGCCCTCCCATTGGCATAATGAAGAGGTATCAGGATTCATCAGATTATGCACTGCTCTGTCACTGCCACATCCAGTGCTGATGGTCCTGTGTTCATTTCAGTTCTAGTTCATTGGTGATGTCGTGGCATTAACTTTGGCAGAGGCATGGGTCGTAGGCTGTGGAGGCTCATCTTCAGGAGTGTTTGGTGTACTGTGTGTTCAGATGTACTTGTACTCTGCCCAATGTTAAAGTCCTATGTTAGTTCTGCCACAGTTCACTGCCTGTCCTGTTTTACCAGTCTGCCTAGCTGCAACGTCCAACATCTGTAGTGAGAGGTGGCAGCACAATCCCTTGACATCTGGATGTGGTCTCACTTTGATTTCGACATGTGTTGAAGACACTCACCACAGCATTCTTTGAACACCCAATGCTTATGATGACCCTCCAGATCATCATGATCTGCCATTGGTCAAATTCAAATAGATGGCATGCCTTCCCCATTCTACACACACGCAACCTGCTCACTGATAATGCATGCATCATGCATGTGTCTGACTAGCAGTCATTACTTGTCAGGTAATGCTCCTATTGCCTGTACAGTTTTACATCAACAGTATGTCTGTGATAATAATATTCTGCTGTTCTGGATGATCAGTGTATATGGGTTAATGATCCTAGAAAACACTATAAAATATTCTCCTAGTCATAATGCTGCCCTCTTTGCTTTCTGTAACAAAGTGTCCATTGCCCAACATTTTTCATGGGACATGCTGAAGTCCATCCAAATTGTAAAGCAATAAATTCGTTGCATCAGAATAAGCTACATATCTGCAGCCAGCTGCAGATCAGCTTCAATAATATCAGCATATTCAGGTCTTTTCCATTGATGGCCCATATTTGGAATGTCTGCAGTTCAGAACTAAATAATCAGAATGTGATCCAATGAATATTGTTATTAATAAACTGACACATGGATGAACTAGCCTAGAACAAATTCTTACAACTGAAGTTTGACAAAAAAATTGAGCTGGACTCCCACTGTGTACCTAGAAAATAAAGGAAGCAGCTCCGATTAATTAATTCACACATCAAGCACCATAAATCCCATCATGAAGAAATGTCATAATGGATGTGGAACGATTCGAGTTATATATTAACAGGCAGAACCAACCACTACAAACTACATCTATAATGTATACTATCAACAACTTATATCTACTGTTAATCTATTCATACCTATAACTATTGATATTTCTTCTAAACTACTTTATGACTTACATGTTTAGGAGAAAAAGAGATTGTTTGAAAATAATGATAATAATAACAATATAAAGCCCCTGCTCCTCCTATTGTACTACTTAATCTGCTTATTGTAATCAAGCCTTGGCTTCCCTCTAATTTTACCCATCATATTTCTCTCTATTACCAAACTCTGAGTCAACAAGTGTCCTATCAACTGATCCTTTCTTTTAGTCAAGTTTGCAATAACTGTCTTTCCTCCCCAGTTCAGTTCAGTACATTTTCATTAGTTACTTGATGTACATATCAAAGGTTCAGCATTCACATGTAGTGCCAAATTCCAAAAGCTTCTATTTCCTTCTTGACTGTATTGGTTGTTGTCCACATTTCACTTGGATAAAGTTTTAGAAAAGACTTTGTAACACCTAAATTTATGTGTGATGTTAAAATATTTGTCTTTTTCACAGACAAATTCCTTATATTTAATCAAATTCAACTATCATCAACTATCTTGCTGTCTAAATATCAAAGTGCCTCTAGTACTCCTACTGTCTCATCCCCCAATGTAGTTCTCTAAGCATTGTGACATTATTTTGGTACATTCCATTAACTCTATTTTACTTTTGTTGATGTCCACCTTATCACTTGACATTGTCAGTTCCACATAAATTATCTTCCAAGTAGATATGCTGAATAATCAGGTCTTCTACCAGTTTTTCATGCCATTCTCACATAATATTATAATGGCATGACTCACTTTCTTCCTCATGTACTCCCTGAGGCTAATCAGTGACGTCACCAAAATATTATGCAAGAACATTGTGAACAATCAGCAGAACACCTGATTATTCAAAATGTCAGCATATCACTGGGAAAGCCTGAAGAATTACATCTTCCAAGTATTTTGTCATCTCTGGCAGAATTACAATGTCCATGTAAATCCTAAAGTTTTAATTTCTTCTCCCTGAACTTAAATTATCTTCTGAAATTCCTCCAAAGTTTCATCACAGTATGCTTAATGTACAGCTTAATAACATCTCGAACAGGACATTCTTCTGTAACACCACATCTCATTTATTCACTTCTTCTTGCCTCCACTGTGTGGCATCAATATTTCACTTATATATTCACTAGACTCCAGATAAAAACTTGTCTTTCTCTGAAACATTTTTCTTATCACTGACAGTTTACATTTTATATTCTCTCTACATCAGCCATTATCCACTATCTTGCAGACAGAATAGCAAAACTTGTCTACTGCTTTTAATGTATCAGTTCCTTAATATCACCTGTCTTAATTTTACTACACTTCAATACCCAGGTTTAATATTTGTTGATGTTCATCTTATATCCTGTTCAGACGAATTCTGGGCTACCATCTTGACATAATTTAATTCATCTCACTATATTTCAACTGGGTACCTGCCAGTCATCTTCAGGTGAGCCATTAAAGACTAATGAAGATTTGTTCCATTCCGCACAATATAGTGGGCCACTAGTATTCCACGCATGCATCAAAATCTAGTTGACAGATGGATCACACTTCCCGGTGGTAGTGCCTCACTAGTTGAACCTCAGAATTCAGCTGTCCTCTGCACTACCGCTCACAATGGTCATTGGCACATGCTGTTGTCTTTGATTAAAATAAATCATCGAGATGATGGGGTTCCATGCACTGTCCGGCAGGTAGCACTATCATAGTCATCAGATTTTCCATTTGTTGTATTTACATGGATATTTTTAATGGAGTTCCAAAAAGAGATTGCTGTGGTCAGAATCATAGTTATTTCATACTCCATCATCCAGTGGAAATACTGCATTAGGCAATAGCAGACTTGTTTGGTTGCTAAAGGTGAAATCGTTGATGTTCAGTGCAGCATTCTTTCACAGTGTGTGTAGCCTCTCCTACGTAAGCCATACCACAATGAGTAGGTATTTTGTGATTTCTGGTTTTCTGGAATAATGAGTTGTCCTTCACTGATTGCAAAAAGGTCTGCAGTCTTATATGTTGAACAGAAAATCACTTTCATCTGAAATTTACATATAATTCTTGTTATTTTAAACAAAATGTTGACCACAAAGAAAGCTAGCAATTTTGACAGCGTTTTCTTCTCTTTGTCCATTTCCTGATTCTTGGTTTTAAATGACAGTGCCCAGTTAATTTACTGAGTGGTAAATTTACTTTTTTCTGTGCACTGTCTTTAGGTGGGTGAGGTTTTCAGGCATGGCATCTTGATCCAAAACAATGTAATCTCTGCATGTGTAGGTTTTAAGCGCATTCATAGTTTGCAATGAGTGATGATAACTTGATGCATCCAAATACAAATCAGTATGAGTGGGCTTATGATAAACTGAATGTTCCAAGAGAGCCAACATTCTTTTGTGTAACCAAGAGATGCAAGAAAAGCAGCCAACGATCTTTCTCTATTTCCATACGGAACTGAATGTTGTTATGAATGGAGCTGAGATGGTGAATAAACTCCATCAATTTATTTTCTACATGAGGCACACTATGGAAGTGCCATCCACATAACTCGAAAATACAAATGCTTTAAAGGGAGCTGATTCAAGTCCTCACTGCTCAAAATCCTCCATAAAAAGGTTGGTCGTCCAGGGAGACATAAGGCTGCCTATGATGATGCTGTCAGTCTGTTCCAAATATTCTTGGTTGAACATAAAACAGTTTGAGAATAGAGTATGCCAAAACAAAGCAGTGATGTCCATCTGAAACTTCTTACAGTGCAAAAGGATCTGCAAAAGGGATCTTTCTAAAACATGATAGCACATCAAAGCTAACCAAACTGTCAGAACCACTGAGGTGGAGAGGCCCAGTCTATTGATAAAGTCAGCTGAGTTAAGGATGTGATTTGATTTGCCCACCAATGGTCTCAGCTAAGAAGTGGGATGTTTGGCTGGATCATATGTAAGAGTTCCAATTGTTCACTACCAGATAAATGGAACACTTTCATTATGAATTTTTGGAAGGCCACACAGTCTTGGTGAAACATAACTGTGTGGTCTTAACCTCTTAATGGTCTGTGGAGGTAAGGAGGATGAACTCAGCAGTGCAGAAGTTTTCCGTTGCATATATCCTGCAAGGCTGTAATCAATCCTCCAATAGGTGTAGTCACTTAGCAGCCCATACATCTTACCATCACACACACTACGAGGTAATAAAGTAGTTGTTTACCCTTGTCATCCTTCGCTACCACTACACCAGGGACTTTCATAGATTTCATAGAGCAGCCCCTTTCCTCAGAAGTTATGTTACTACACTGAGAAGGAGCTTTCAAAAGAGCATGGAAAGTTTCTCTTCTTATTTCTTCTGCAGTTTCTGAAGAAAGGAGTCATATGGCTTCTTCAGCACCAGTCACAAAACTTATTTAAGGTGGTGCTGTATGTTTAGGTGCAGATTCCTTTACTTAATTCAGACAGCATTGCATCATCCAAATTTTTATCCATGAAATTGACAGTGGTAAATCATGCAGTCACCTCTTGCAGTAATAACTGCTGTGGTAACAAACGATCAAATTTTGACACCTGTCAGAAACTTGTATCCTTACGGACCAAATTGAACTTGGTTGCAGTCACTCCATCAACCCAATCTCATAATAGAGGAGAAAATGAGTACCAACTTTCAGATGTAATTGCTACAATTCTTCTGAAACAACATCCAGTCTTCTTCTTGTTTAGAAAATCCTTTGACAACAGAGTACGATAGAACTATGATTCTGACCACAGCAGTGTCTTTTTAGGACTCCATTATCAAAGAATCCATGGAAATATTCCTGACCAGAAAACTGATGAACCTTGATAGTGGCTACCAATTGGACAGTGTATGGAACCCCATCATCCTTGTGATTTGTTCTAATGAAAAATGACAGAGTGCACTAATGGCTGCGGTGAATGGTAATGCAAAGAACGGTTGAGTTCCGAGGTTTCACAAGTTAGAGGGATGCCACTAGGAGGTGTGGTCCACCTTTTAACTTGACTGTGACATGTGTGTGAAATACTAGCAGTACACTACATGTTACAGAATGGAGCAAGTCTTTGTCAGTCTTCAGTGGCTCACCTGAAGATGACTGGCATGTGTCCAGTTGAAATACCATAGGATGAATTAAGTGACAAATGGCTGCAAGACTGAAATTTGTCTGCACCTTCTATGCGTTGGGAAAATTTTAAAATTCAGATCTTATAATCTGTTTACAAGACACTATTCATTCTGTGCAAATGACCTTCCACATCCTTTGTTGTCTCTGGCAGAATTACGATGTTATCAGCAAAGCTTAGAGTTTTTTTTTCCTTTTCTGTAAGCTTTAATTGCTTTTCCAAATTTTTCTTTGATTTCCTTTATTAACTGCTCAATGCACAGACTGAATAGTATGGGGGATAGCATATAACTCTGTCACACTCCCTTCTTAACAATTGCCTCCCATTCGTGTCCTTCACCTCTCAGAACTCCAATCTTGTTATTGTAAAACTTGCCAATAGCCTTTAGTTTCTTTTATTTTATTCCTGGACCTTCACAATTTCAAAAAATATATTGCTGTCAATACTGTCAAAGGTATTTCCTAAATCTTAAACTGATGTAAATAACGCTTTCATTTCTTGAATCTATCTTCTAAGAAAAGTCATACTGTCAACATTGCCTTGTATGTTACTACATTTATCTGGACTCCAAACTGATTTTCCTTGAGATCAGCTTCCAGCCATTCTTCTGTAAATAATTCCTGTTAGTACTTTGCAACAAGGATCTATTGTACTGATTGTTTGGTAATATTCACACCTGTCTTCTTTGGAATTTGATCTGTTACATTCTTCTAGAAGTTACAGAGTATTTCTCCTGTCTCATATATCTTGCATAACAGATGGGATATTTCATGGTGGTATCTTCTCCCAAGGATCTTAATAATTCTGAGGTAATGTCACCTATTCCATTTGCTTTGTTTTAACTTAAGTGTTCCAGTACACTGTCAAATTCTTCTTGCAATATCACATCTCCCATCTCAATCTCATCTAATTACTCTTCCCTTTCCATAAGACTGTTTTCAAGTTTGTTTCCTTTATATACCCCTTCCACATATTTTTTCCACCTTTCAGCCTTCAGTGATCTGGGCTCTTGATATTCATACAGCTGATTCACTTTCCTCCAAAGGTGTCTTTAATATTCTTATATGCAGCATCCACCTTTCCCACAGTCTTCATACTTTGCATTTGTCTACTAGCCATTCCCACTTTTGTATTTTGAATTTTCCATCAATTTCATTTTTTAGACATCTGTATTCCCTCTCACTTGCTTCATTTGCTACATTTTCTCTTTTTGTCAACTGAATTCTAACTCAACAATAATCAATATTTGAAAATAAAATGTGATTGGATGGATAAAAAACATACTCACCAAGTGGCAGCAGATAACACACATATAAAGATATCTAAATATGTAAGCTTTTGGAGTCAGTGGCTCCTTCTTCTGGCAGAAGGGCTGAAGGAGAAGAAATAGGGATGAAGGAAAAGGACTGATGATATTTAGAAAAGGGGGAGAGTTCTGAAAAGTTGCCCAGAACACTGTGTGATGGAAGACTGACCCAACAGGATGAGAAGCAAAGGTTGGTTGTTGAGCCCCCAACAAAAAGTCAAAATGTGTGTATAGAGCACTGGTATAAAATTTTTATGGTGCCTTATCAGTGCACAAGGAATGCTACCACCTCATGACAGAGTGGAAGCTATTTCTTGACTTCCCCAGCCCATGCTGGATGCATGATCAGCTGCCATTGGAGCTGTATTACAACAACGTGTACAACATGACTGACAATCTCTAGCTTTCTTCAACAACAATTTTCACTTTCACAAGCAAACTGGTCAACATACGGCCAAAAGCTCTAGGTTGCATACACTTCAATCAAGATGTCTAGGCAAATGCTTGAAAGTATACATTTCACTCATATCACAAATCATAATCCACATGTATTCACTTTCTGTCAGAAGTCAGATAAGGCATCACAATGCCAGTTGTGTCATTTGGACTTCATTACCACTTTATTAGGGATACTCAACATGTTGATGGTGAGCAGAGTGGACCAGCGGACACCACTGCTTAAGAACTTGACTTCATAGCACTTGTCAATGGACAGGAAAGATGTAGTCCTTGAACTATTATCTGGCTTACAAATGGGATATATTTAAATGCTGTGTTCAAAAGTATTGCTATACTGTGATGTATCAACATCACAAGCATGGCAGTTCATTACAGCAGATTTCCACCAACAAGCACTATCCTCTCTTCACAGCCTCTCTCATCCAGGAGTAATGGTTACTCTACAACTAGCAAAAAGTTGTTGTTTAACCAAATATCAAGAAGGATTTAAAGGCAATTGTCTGTAAATGTCATGTATGACTGGCAAACAAAATAAATTGGCATTTTTACAGTCCCAGTCATTACTTTCACCGACTGAATCAGGATAGGAATGATCATTTGAAACAAAAAAAGGCTAGTAAACATGGGCTCTAAGAACATGGGTTGATTGGTTGTGAGCACTTCTTCGTCTTTGATACTGTGGAACAAATTCTTCTATTGCAAATTAGTTGCATTCCATATTTTGAGTGATGATAGTGTGGACCGAAACAAGAACAAATATGCAGTAAATATGTACTCTAAAATGCATATCCCAAGTGCTATGAGTGCTTTTTCATATTCACTACTATGAAATAGTATCAAAGATGGAGAAGTGTTAGTAGCTCTTAGGGTGTGCATTTTAGAGCCCATGCTTACTAGACTTTCCTGCTTTGCCTGATCATTCCTGTCATATCACTAAACACTGACCATTCCTCTAGGGATAATCTTCCTATAAACCATTTCTTTTGAAGTTCAGGGACAGTTGGAATAATGAAAGAGATTACATTGCACATAAAGTGTAACAGATTATTCACTGTGAACATCAGCTCCCTCTCCAAGTGTTAAAAATCTTTTGGGTTGAAGCACAGAGCCCAAAATGAGCTGTGACTGGAGGTTTACTCAGAGGCACTCTCTCTGGCAATGGAAGACTCAGTGCATCCATCCACTGTGTTCATGGAATCACATTTAGGTAGCATTTCAGTGTTAGCTGCTGTGCCTGAACTGTTATGAGTGTCATCTGGGGTAAAGGCTGACAAATCTGTCAATAGATACTGTGACAGAAGAGCTGTTGTATTGACATTGAATGTTCTATTGTGGCATGCCAATACTAGGTATGGACCATTGTATGATGTTTGGAGATGTTTTCAAATGGCTTCATGTTGGACAAAAACCTGTTCGCAGGACTCTAAGTTATAAAAAATGAATAATCACTAAGCAGAATGTTTGTTGTAGAGGCAGAGAGAGCTTGAGAATCTGTAAGTGTGGATGTTGTGCCAAGTCTAAGGTTTCAGTAATACTGAAACTTCTTGGCAGGTTAAAACTGAGACTTGAACTCGGGATCTTTGCCTTTCGCAGGCAAGTGCTCTACCATACAGAGGAGATGCTGAGTCACAGAGACAACTCATTCATGCATGACCATTGTCTCTGGCCACTGTAGTCTGGACTGTCCCTCATTTTGGTACATGAAATAGTCAGTCATAAAATTCAGGTCTTGTCAGCTCTATAATACTGAATCTGTAGTGTCACTATTAAGTTTACTATTTTCTTGTAACTGACAAAAAACATCACAGGTTCGTGCCAAAAGGTTAGCTTACAATTAGTTGAAATTGAGGACAGGCAAGACAGTCAGGTAAAATATTCACAAGAGAATCGGCCATCTCAATCACAATAGCAAAATCCTATCTGATCATTCTAAAGCATGTCATATAGGAATACAACAGAAGTTCTTGAGAGTTGTGTTAATGCAAAGACATTGATGGGTGAGCATCAAGTAGTGAACTGTTATCATGGTATGTGTGATTGTGTGTGTGTGTTTTACAGAGCATTGAGAATTTAACACTGGCTGTGCATGTGTGAAGTGCTTACTGCATCATTAACACTGTACTTTTTTTGTGGGAATATTCTGATGCATCACTACTGGTGACATTTTTTGCAGTGGTAATGGGTGGAGAAGCAGGATGCAATAATAAATGAGGAAAAAGCAAAATATAAAAATGTTACAAAGTTCATAGGAGCATATTTGCTTTCTTAATAGATAAACCTCTACAGAAGCTAAAATGAACTGACTTAAAAAACGATTATCCTTAGAAATGTTTTTCAATATTGTACTAGTAAACCATGTTCTCAAAACTTTTTGAGAACTTGTGAAGGAGATTGATGGAACTTTAATTATATTTCTTTACCTTACCTCTACTAACACATAATTCAATGCTTTAGGAAATACATCTTGCTCCACTGACTAGTTACAAGGGTATCTCAATGGGAATGTGGCCAGTCCATCAAAAGATTACCATTTTTCTTGAAATACCATCACAGCTGGGCAGATATTGCTTTTTGGTAACCTAATACTTATTTTTATCTCTCTAAAAGATGATCTGGCAAAACTGCTGCATGTTAATGGAGTATGTAATGCCCGTGAACCTGTTTTTGATGGTCCATTTTTTGTTCTTGTGCTTTCTGCTACCATTAGAAGGCATTCATTCACTTTATGAAGGAAATGAGTTTAATTTAATATCATTTGTCTTCTTGATATTACCATTAGGGAATTGCAAATAATTTGCTTTATAGAGTACATTTATTCCATGCCTTGTAATACTCCATATTACTTTCCCTTTGTTCTTACCATTTCAAGTTATTGGTTTTTGCCTTTTTGATAACATAGTAAATATTTTTGCAGTACTGCTCATAATACCCTCTGTATTACATAAAAGTCATAGTTGACCTTTGTTTCACATTGAAAGTATCAGTACTTTCTTCTCATCCCGTGCAGAAAGTCTCCCTGACCCAAAGTTCTGGGTGACTTTCCCGAAATCTACTCCTTTTCCTAGGCCTCTCCAGTCATTTTCCTTCAACCCTCTTCCTTTCCCTTCAACCCTTCTGCCTGAAGAAGGAGCCACTGGTTCCGAAAGCTTGCCTAATTAAAACCATCTTTTATGTGTGTGTTCTGCCACCACTTGATAAGTAGATTTTTTATCTATCCAATTAAATTCTTTTGTCAAACATTGAAAGTTTTGTAACAAATAGTAAAAGGTCTTGGAATGATGTTAAATGACTATCTGAATTAGGCACAATATACTGTCAAATTTCAGGAAATCTCCCTTTTGTCCATGTGCAATTCAAAAATTTAGTAAAATTTTTCAAAGAAAACAACCACTAGTCCAGCCATTAGTCCTGCTGAAAATCTTCTACTGTAATATAGTTTGACATGGCACAAATAGTGAAAACCCAAGGTGACTCAAGCTAATCATGAATTAGTGTGGAAGACATTAGGTTGTCTGGTTATGTTTATCCTTCTTATCTCATTTCCGTTGCATACAACCAAATGGTTGTGATTTTTACACATGTTGCTCCTTCTTTGGTTTCTTAGCCACTGATTCCCCCAATACTTCTTATCACACATCACATACATCATTTCATAATTGGAATTCAAGATTTGAAATATCGTGCATTTTGGTTGTGCCTATGCGTATTTTTAAAAACTGTTTATTACCTTGTTTATTCCAGTCATACGTTTGATGAACAGATTACCCAGAAACCTGTGTAATTGTGCAAACTATACTGCAAACAAGAGGAGACTAAAATGTTGCTGATATCACTGACATACCTACTTTCTCAGTATATTTTGTCTGCTTTATGTCAAAAAGTGGACCTACATCTCTGTCCCACTGTCAGTTCTGTCTCTTTCACTTTTCTTCACTGTTTTTGATTTTTCTTTAGTTATGTCTTGTATTGACATTTTGGTAATATTACTCACTTTTCAGGACCAGTTAATTTGATTCTTTCTGTACTGTACCCATCATTTTCTGTTAGTATATCATTATGGCCATTTAATGGGAATTTTATATAATTAGAAAAGTATTTTCACTGTATTAATAAGACTGATGTTATTGCAATAATTTTGATTTAATGTAACAGTTTTTATAATCATCATCATTATTATTATTATCATTACTATTACTATCATTAAGTGTAAGTCATCATCCCAGTGCTATACACTTCATCTGTAAAGAGAGTCTTTAGGGAGACCTGTTTGGATGTAAGACAATACCTGGAGGCCTTAATAATCTCAGGTGCAAAAAATGAATGAAACAAATGGATAGGATATCATCAGAAAAAGATACAAATATACGTCTTAGGACAGACCACTGCTCAAATAATACAGGAGGTGCAGAAAACAGATTAGGGTTTAAAGTCTCATCAACATTGAGGCCATTGGTGACAAAACAGAAGTTCAGATTGGACAAATGATGGAGAAGAGAACTGGTTTGTTCTGCTCAAAGGAACTATCCTGACATTCACCTTAACTGGTGTAGTAAACTACAGAAAACCTATAAATGACTGGAAAGGGATTTGGACCACAATCATCCCAAATAAAAGACCAGTGCCATAAACACTCTGCTGCCTCAATTGTCCAAGGACAACACTGTGCTGCCTCAATTTTCCAAAGAAACACAGAGCAGGAGATAAGACATATGAAAATTACTATAAACTTATTTTGTTTGTCTAAAGTTCTATTTCAGAAATAACTCTCTCTCTCTCTCTCTCTCTCTCTCTCTCCCTCCCCCCTCCCTTTTTCTCTCTCTCCACCCCTGTCTCTCTCCTCTCTGTCTCTTGCTGCTTCTGAACATCAGATTTTGTCTAAAAGCCTCCCTATTTACCATTTTCAACAATGGAAAGTCCAGGATGAAATATCAATAATATTATGAGAAGGATAGATTGCTACTTACCATACACAGGAGACTGTTGAGTCACACACAGGCACAACAAAAAGACTGCTATACATTAAAGCCTTTGGCCAAAAGGCCTTCTTCTGAAGTAGAAAACACACATACACATTTTAACAAGCACAATTTGCACACACGTGACCACTGCCTCTGGCTGCTGTGGCCACACTGTGGACTGCAACTATGCCTAATAAGAGCAGCAGTCTGGAGTAGGTGATAGGGGTAAGGAGGAACCATGGTCTGGAAGAGGGGGTGGCATAGCAGGGTAGGTATGGGGGAAGGTGTAATGCTGCTTCTGCTTTTGCGGGTGTGCAGGAATGTGGTGGGGACAGGGTAGAGCCACTGAGTGTGATGAGGAGGTTTGTGTGTTTGGGTGGGGGAGGCTGAGAGGGGGAAAAGGAGAGAAATACAGAGGGGGAAAAGACTACTGGTTGCAATGGGGACAGAACAGAAGGCTATGTAGTGCTTGGAGTGGGAGTGGGGAATGGGGTAGTTAGGTGGAGGAATGGGCCTGGCGAAGATTGAGGCCATGGGGATAACAGGAACATTGCAAAGAGAATTCACACTTGTGTAATTCAAAAATGCTGGTGTTATCATGAAGAATCCAGATGGTGCAGGCTGTGAAGCAGTCATTTAAGTGAAGCACACTATATTGGAAAGCATGTTCAGAAATTAGGTAATCCATCTGTCCCTTGGCCACAGTTTGTTAGTGTCCGTTTATGCAGCCAGACAGCTTATAAGCTGGCATGCCCATGCAGTAAGCAGTGGAGTGATTGCAGCTTAGTTTCAAGATCACACGACTGCTTTCAACTGCCTCCGTGGCTGAAGTTGCTAATGCATACTTGTGTGGTGGCGCTTGATGTGGGGTAAACCATTTCGAATCCTGGTACTGGAAAAAATTTTCACTGCCAGTATTTGGTTCACAAGGGGAGTACAGATGGTGGCTTAAAGTTCCTGATCACCAATGTAGAGATGGTAGCTTAAAGTTCCTGATCACCAAACTTTGCACCAGTGACTTGATTTAAATACCAACCTCCTTTGAAGTGTTTCATGAAGTGAGGGCGTGTGACTCTGTTGATGGTGATCTGTCCGTTGGGTGGGATGTTAAGCTTGATCGCCCCCTCAGTGCTACTCATGAGGAGTAGGCTATATGTCAGCACTGGATTTCACCCTCTTCCTTCTCTCATGTTCACCACCACCACTACCACCACCACCACCACCACCACCATCATCATCATCGTCATCACCATCATCATGTTACAACACATTACACTACATACATGCACAAAAAATACATACATGGAGTATTACAAATAATGTGTAATATATCAATGTTCCCACCTTTTTTTTTTGGGGGGGGGGGGGGGGGTAGATCACCCACTCATTATCTCTTGTCAATCATTGTCTGTTCTCACAATTTTATATGAATTTTTTTCTGATTTTTCTGAAATTTTCCTTGCTTTTTTTCCATTTTTCTATCCTTTTACTCTCTGCTTATTTATTTTTTTGTCACTTCCATGATTTCTAACTCTCCAAACTGTCCTCTCTTGCCTTGATGGATCCCGTCTCATATTACACCCATTCTTTCTGAAAACATGCTTTTGCACTATCAAACTAAGGTCCCACATTCTGTTTATTGAAACGTGCATGTCACTTGGAGTTACTTCAAAAGGCCTAACACTAAAAGTCCCTGTTTCTGGATGTAATCCTTCTACAAAATCCTGCAATTATCTGCACCTCACATTTCCTTGGATGGTATCATCTGTCAAGCCAACTTCAAATTACAACAACATGCCAGAATTTGCCTCAAAAAGCTATCCCACCTGCTTCTACACTACCTGAAAGTGATGTTTCCCTTCCGGTCCCTCTGTAGCCCCATAAACAGCCACAGCATCAACCACCACTCCTCTCATACAAAGCAAGCTTGGCCAACCTCCTTAACATCCCACAACCTTCACCACTGCCGCCCAGACCAAGAATAACCCATAATCACAAGAACCAGACACAACAGTACAGTGTCCTTAACCTCTCATCAAAAGCACTCTCTCCTCCTGAATTACCTGTAATTCTCACTTTCAGCCCTAAATCTGCATTTGATCATGTTGCTTTACTGGAGAACCTACTTTCCTTTACACATAATATCAATTGGAAACATCACTGTTTAACCCAATCCCAAAACCTTTCCAACAGAAAACCTGACTTTTGACCCTGCCTTGAACAGTTTGGACCATGATCCCAACTTGATCCACCACCACTACCTCAAAATCACCCCTTACAAGTCTTCCAAGAACTCCTCACATCCAGCACTGTTTCACAACGCTTCCTCAGGCCCCTACAACATGACCCTAATCTGTCCTCTGCAGAACTCCAGGCTCTATGTTCCCTAAAATCTGATGACTCCATCATTATCTTCCCAGTAGACAAAGGATCTACCACTGTAGTACTTTACCAAAAGGAGTATGTAGTTGTCTGGGTCATCAAGATTCAATCCCTGTGATTCAAACTGATCTGCAGTCCCTTCTTAAAACCTCAGACCCTTCACAAAGACTAACACCTCTATCCATACAATTTCTCACCCCCCCCCCCCCAACCCCCTCCCCCTCCAACTTTTACCTTTTTTCTAAGATCCACACACTCAATCACCCTGACTATCCTATAGTTGTTGGCTTCAAAGCACCCACGAAACTTATATCTGCCTTAGTTGATCATCACCTGCAACCCGTAGTATAAAGATTACTCTCCTATATCAAAGGTACCAACCATTTGCTAGACCATCTGAAATCCATGCCTATCCCACTCCCACCACACACCTTGCTAGTCACCATTGATGCCACCTCCCTCTACACCAGCATCCTCCATGTACATGGTCTGTCTGCTGCTGGACATTTCCTCAGTCGCACCCAACTGATTCCAAATCTGTGACATTCTTCCTGCTCACCTTAATCAACATTATACTTGCCAATAACTACTTCACCTTTGAGGGGCAGACAGACAAACAGATCAGGGGCCTGAGAGCCAGGATGGCTCTTTCTGACATCAACCTTTCCATAGTTCACTTGGAGGGGGCTTTCCTGGGATCCATAAGTCTTCAGCCCCTGGTTCGATTTAGATATACTGATGACATCTTTATCACATTTACTCATGGTGAGGCTGGCCTGTTAACATTCTAGAATATCTAAATACATTCTCCCAATTAAATTTCACATGGTCCTATTCTAAATCCCATGCCACTTTCCTTTATGTTGATCTCATCCTCACAGAAGACCAGCTACACACTTCCGTCCATGTTAAACCTACCAACAAACAACAATACTTACATTTTGACATGTCAAACGTACCCTCTCATACAGCCTTGTCATTCAAGGCAAATCCTTGGCATTCAAGGCAAACATATTTGTTCGGAAGCAGAGTTTTTACAGCAATACACCACCATTCTAACCTCAGCCTTCACTGCATGCAATTACCCCTCCAGCCTAATTCAAAAGCAGATTTCCCAGGCCAGCAAATCCCATCCTAGAACTGCTGATCCCTCCAAAAAACCAGTATCATCCTGGTCTGAAATGTATTAATCAGCTATTGCGACAGGGCCATGACTTCCTAAAATCATGCCATGAAATGAGATCCATACCGTCTGAAATTTTGCCCACCACACCTAAAATAGCTTTTCATCACTCTCACAATCTCGCCAATATTCTAGTCAGACCCTACGCTCCTTCTGCACCTATCTCTCTACCCTATGGTTCCTACCCTTGGGACCATCTCCACTTGCCTTATGCACTCTCCTACACCTCCTATAGCAGCCCTGTAACTGGCAAAACCTACACTATCAAAGGGAGAACCACTTGTGAAACTACACATCATATGCCAGCTGTTACATAATAATTGTTTGGCATTTTGTGTTGGCATGACTACAACCCAATTATCAATTAGGGTGAATGGGCATATGCAGAGGGTGTATACGGGCAACACGCAATATACTGTTGTAGATCTTGCTCTACAACATGAAAATCATGACCTCGGTGCCCACATCACCATACAGACACCAGTTTTTCAGTGCTCTGCTGGCGGGAACTAGCGCTACATGTCCTTGTTTCTCACTGCCCATCTGGCCTTAATTTATGTTAATTTCTTCTGTATCAGCATTCCTTCACAATAATGACTCTTTTCTTAGTATCCTACATCTTTCATTGTCTTATTTGTGTATTTTCCACCACCCCCCTTCTACCTCTTTTACATACAATGCATTCAGCTTTTCACTCTTAATAACTCATGCGTAATGTTTAAGTAGTTATCTCTGTCTTGCATATTACCCTGTTTTCACCTTCAAGCTCTCAGGTTTTCAAATCTTGTCTGATGCAGTCCCCAACAATCAGTCTTTCCTTCTCATCCCGTGTGGTAAGTGTCCCCTGACCCTTGGTTCTCGGTGACTTTCCCAAAATCTACCACTTTTCCTAGACCTCTCCTGTCATTTTCCTTCATCCCTTTTCCTTCCCCTTCAGCCCTTCTGCCCAAAGAAGGAGCCATTGGCTCTGAAAGCTTACTACATGATGTGTAATGGAGCCTGTTGTAAACAAACAAACAAAAACATGATTGCTTTCACAGGTATCCCTGCCTTTGATGGGATATGTTACAGCGTAAAGTCAAGTGCCAGCACCCCAGTTGGGAATGAGAGAGCAGAGAGGGTTGTGAAGAAAATGTCAGCCGACTGTACACTGACCGACCCCTCTCCAGGATGACAACACAACAGCAGCGGCCTCTATGCGGAGAGAACATGAGTGGCGTGCCTGACTGGGCTGTAGCCTAGTTCTACAGCATCTTCAAGACTAGCAATTAGGGTAGAGGTGTCAACTGTATTACTTCACTTGATTAGAATTGTTATACTGAAGAAGCTTGTCTATTTTGGATGTCACCCTTTGCTTGCCACACATCTATGTAATTCTCAAAGTTAAGTATTGTCATGCACTTTTTGTAATGAATCTGATTAATATGATGTGCTTGAATTGTAGTCTAGTGATCCAAGAAGCAGGTTTCCTAGACCCCCTCCACAATCCGACGACTAGGCAGGATTCAACATTTGGCGACGAGGATGGGATTGTTCGTATGAAACAGTTAGCATATCGACACTGTGCTTGGCAGGGTATGGACACCCAAATAGAACAGATGACATTACAGTGTCACACTTATGTGGAAAATCAGTTTGCTCTACCACAAAAAAATCTCTGCTTGACATTAAGTCGCAATCACCATGGCAATGTGTGCACATAGGCTTTGTGGGACACTTTCGGAATGCTCATTGGTTAAATGTGACCCTTATAGCAAGTTTCCTCTTGCTGTGTCAATTAACTCGATGTCATGTAACATAATTCAGGTACTGTCCTCTATTTTTTGCCTTGAAGGTTTGCATGAAGTCATAGTGTCGAACAATGGACCTCAGCTGATGTCAAATGAATTTGAAAGATTCTGTGAATGTAATGGCATACAGCATCTAACTAGTGCACCATTCAATCCACAGTCAAATGGCAAGGCAGAAAGTTTTGTCAGAACCTTCAAGCAGCAGATGGCCAAACTTTGCACCACGCACACCAGTGATCAAGCATTGCAATTGTTTCTCACCTCCTATCGTTCGCATCCACAAGATGGACCACTGCCAGCAGAATTGCTTCACGGTCACCGCCATCAGACACTGCTTCACCTACTCCATCCTCCTCAGCATCTGGTGCTAAAGAAAGATTGCAAGTAACACTTTGTGCTGCATGACATTTTTTTTTTCACGATTTTTAGCAGCAGCAGACAGCAGGCGCGAGGTGAGATACTTCATTGACTTGGCGCTTGCATGTATCTCATTTCAGGCTCAGTCAGATTGCAGTGCCGACATCAGAATCAAATTCACCACAGTCACGTGCATGGTGATCCTTTTCTGTATCTCTTCCCCCTTATCCACGGAACCCGAGGACAGTGCGGCCACAGCAGCTGCCAGAGGGTGTCATCAAGACACCATGGGCTGACTCCATGGAGACAGAGCCTTTGGCTCCTCCACCTCCTCACATCGGACCGATGGAGCTGGACCCGCCCACATTGCAGCAGCCGGTGCCTTCTACATCTGGTTATGGGTCTTAGGAGGTGGACATCTGATGGTTTTCCAGGAGACATTTCCACCACACCAAAGGCCAGGTGGCAGGGTACAACTGGAGGTCTGCCATCCCCTGCAGCCACAGCTTCTAGTCCATTGCAGCAACCAGAGTCCTGCCTCCCCCACCATTTTTGTGCTCTCTATATGATGATGGTCCATCACCTTGGGTGGGAGGAATGTTAAGGCATGAAATCAAGTGCTGGCAAGCCAGTTGGGAACGGGAGAGCACAGAAGGGTGTGAAGAAGACATCAGGCAATTGTGTGCTGACCGATGCCTCTCCAGGTTGACAACATGACAGCAGTGGCCTCTAAATGAAGAGAAAATAAGTGCCGTGACTGGCCGCAGTCCAGATCTACAGCAGGTTCCAGGCTAGCAACCAGGATAGAAGCATCAACTGTGTTACTTCACTTGTTATATTGAAGAAGCTTGTTTTTCCGGATGTTGCCCATTGCTTCGCACATGACTATGAAATTCTCGAAGTTAAGTATTATCATGTACTTTTTGTAATAAGACTCATTAATACGATGTGCTTGAATTGTTGTCTATCAATCCGAGAAGCAGGTTTCCTAGACACCCCCTACAATCTGATGCCTAGGCAGGACTCAACAGGATAGGAGATGTCTTTGACCAATCTGGAGTAGGTAGTGATGGGAGGATGTATGGGACAGGTCTTGCATCTAGATATATTGGAGAGATATGAGCAGTGAGACAAGGGCTTGGGAGTGGGGGTGTACTAGGGACAAGGGTATCCTGTAGGTCTGGTGGTTAGTGGAAGACCACTGTGGGAGGAGTGCGAAGGGTAGTGGAGGGATGGAAAAGATATTCCTCATTTCAGATCACGACAAGAGGTAGCCGAAACCCTGGCAAAGATCCAAATCTTCTATTTTTTGTTTGATATGGAAAAAAACCAATAATTTTGGAGCCAAAAAGAAGCTGTAAGATGGTATTTGTTACAATCAGTGTGATCCCATACCTAGCAGGTGAAAATCAACATAAGGTGGTGAGAACTTCTGCAGGTGTTGCTGAGCCAGGGATGCAACTGCAGCCGTGAAGGTTGAGTAGTCATAAGGGCTGCCTGGGCATTCCAGCTGTGTTATCCTGATTCTCCAGGTGGGTGTCGGCAGTGATGATCCTGAAGTACTATTGCGATCCGCCAGATTGAAGCTCAGTGATACAGAGCTGGCTCCCTGGGATGCATTGACAGGGATGTAAACTGCAAACACATGGAATTTTCTGTTTCATCTTATAATTACAGAAACAAAACAAAAATTTTGACACAGAGAAGAATAGCTGAACATTAAAATATTTGTGTGTGAGTGGGGGGAGGGGGGGGGGGGGGGGGGGTGCACAGTCAGTGACCAGGTTATCAGTAGCCTTATGAAAATTAGTAGGCACTGATGTGGTCATAAGGACTAGAAGTCAGAAAACAAGTAAGAGTAAGTCTGACACAATTACACTCATTCTTTTCCAATCTCATTCACAATTACACCCATTCTTTTCCAACCTCATTCACAGTCACCCACACAGTCACATGATCTCACATCATGTAAGATAGCATAAAATGATCATATATTCTAAAACTGTCAATTAAAACACAATTAATGCAGGACGATGTCTAAAATAATTACAGAAGGAAATGTGATGGGTTGATCACTGGTGAAAAACACGGGTGAAGCAGTCACCCTGTCTTAGTTAATTAGTTAGTTAGTTATGTGTCTCATTGATCAATAGCATGGAAAACAGTTACGATGTGGAATGTGTCAAATGCACAAGAAATGTGCACAGGAAACAAGTTTTCTTTATTTTCTTTTTTTTTGGTGACATTAAAGTGTCATACCTAAATATTTCTGTTATCTATCCTATTCCCTTAAATGGCACAAAATACATATATTATATCTCCAGATTTATTTACTCATATTCAAGAATTCATCTAGGCTATAGAAAGAGTTGTCAAGGAGGTATGATTTCAATTTGTTTTTGAAACTATTACTGCTCCTGTCAGTCATTTTATTTCATCTGGTAATTTATCAAAAAGTTTTATAGCAGCATATTTTACCCCTTTCTGTGACAAGATAGGTTAAGTAAAGGATAGTGTAGGTCTTTCTTCTTCTGGTATTGTAATCATGAATGTTGCTGTTGATTTTAAACTGGTCCATGTTGTTGACAAAAAATTTCATTACTGAGTAAATATACTGTAAAGCAGTTGTAAGAATTCCTCACCTTTTAAACAGATGCCTACAAGATGTGCGGCTATGAACCCTACATGTTATTCTAACTACTTTCTTTTGAGCAGTGAATACCTTTTGCCTAAGTGTTGAGTTGCCCCAGAATATTATTCCGTATGACATCAGAGAGTGGAAGTATGTAAAGTATGTTGGCTTACTAATTTCTGCATCCTCAAAATTGGCAATTATTCTGATTGCAAAAGTTGCTGAACCTAGTTGCTTTAGGAGACCCAAAATATGCCTTTTCCAATTAAGATTCTCATCTATATGTACACTCAAAAACTTAGTATGCTCTACCCTGGCTACTGACTTCTTTTGATGTGTTATGTTTACTGAAGAAATTAAACTTTTTGCAGCAGAAAATTGGATGTACTGTGTTTTTTCAAAGTTCAGAGCAAGCCCATTCGCAGAAAACCAATTAATAACTTTTCCAAAGACCTTATTTGTATCATTTTCTATCAGACTTTCTTTTACTGGATTAATAATTATGCTTGTATCATCGGCAAACAGTGTCAGTTCAGAATCTTGTTTCACATAAGAAGGGAGGTCATTCACATATATCAAGAACAGGAGGGGACCCATGGTCAAACCTTGTGGAACACCTAATGTAATTTCACCCCAGTTAGATGAAGTGGCGAACTCCTTTAAATCACTTGAAGCATATAAAGAAACTTTTTGCTTCCTGTTCTGTAGATATGACTTAAACCACTCAAATGCTGTTCCATTTATACCACAGAATTGTAATTTCTCTAACATAATGTCATGGTTCAAACAATCAAATGCTTTAGACAAGTCACAGAATATTCCTACTGGTGACATTTTATATTGCTGTCTCAGTGGAACAGCATTTCTGAAACCTGAACTGTGATTTACTAAGTATGCCATTACTGATGAGATGGCTAACCACTCTCGAGTACATTACTTTTTCAAAGATTTTTGAAAATGCTGTAAGCAAGGATACTGGTCAGTAATTATTGACATCTGTGGTTTCTCCCTTTTTGTAGAGATGCCTGACAATGGCATATTTTAACCTGTCTGGAAAAATACCCTGAGTCAGTGATGCATTACATATGTGACTCAAAACATCAGCTGTAATTGCTCCACATTGTTTTAATAACTTGTTAGAGATGTCATCCACTGCAACAGAACATTTATTTTTCAAAGATTTAATAATTTTCATTATATCAAAAGGTTTTGTTAGATGAAAAGTTTTAGGGAATGTGTTATGCATTTCACAAAACCTTAAAAGCCACACATTTGTCTGATTGTCAGTTAAAGTAAAGGGCAAACCTGTCAGAAAATTAGCTGCTTCTCTCTTTGCTGAATATAAAACACAGTCTACTAAAATTTGGTGCAGTTTATTCTTAAATAGTATGTGGAAAAACTTAACCTCAAATCTTCCTGTGCAAGATTGGATATTTGTTGTTTTATTATTACAGTCACATATTTTATTTCTTTTTTTTTTTTTGCATTTGGAGGAGAAAACTAGTGATTGACATTTTGGGAACAAATCTTGCTGCAACAAGAAATGCCTCTGTTTAAATGATTGCCATCCCAACTCATGTCACATCCATGATGACTCTCTCTCTCTACCTTATTTCAAATAATACAAAACGAGCTGTCTGTCATTTCCATAGATAAATAACAGCGGCAGGCTTATAGTATTTTCTTCGGGAATCTCAGATGCCACTTCTGTTTCACTAGATGACTTCCCACTAATTACTACAAGCTGTGACCATTCTGACCAGAAATCATGAATCCAGTTGCACAACTGAGACAGTATTTACGGCCAAATTTTGTGACAGAGCATGTCACACTGAAATTTACTCTAAGTTTCAAACTCCTGTAAACTGTTGCAAATGTAGAGACTGAAAATAACACTTCAGTTGTAAGCTTTTTTTATTTTTCAATGCTTAGACAATGACTGCTTTTGGGCTACTACATGTCCATCATCATGTGTGATACTGAAAATAAATATGAGACCAAAGCTAATAATAATTTTTGCACACACTACTACACATGAGAAAACAACAAAAAAGTTGTATATAAGAAAACAACAGTCAGGCTAGATACGATGAAACATAAGTCAATGCCAAAACAACACCAGACAACACAACAGATGACTGCCGGAGTAAAGAAGTGTGGAATGAACACCAGGACACTTACATTTTGTTCTGCAACCCCAAGCACCAAGATGGATGGGGGAGGGAGTGGGGAGGGGACATGGCTTCAAAAATAAGGGATTGTACCCACCTTTCATACACCCAATAAGGTTGGTCACCTATTGAATCACCACAAAACTAAAGAAGACAATTGCTACACCCAGTCAGGTGATTATCAATGTAGTGAGTGTCATTCTGCCTATATTGGCTACACTGGACGCTCCTTTAGCATATGGTTCAGAGAGCAACAGGACTTAGCAATTCTAAATCTGCCCTCACCAATCACGTGAAAGACCATAATCATTCCATCTCAGATATAGACAGAGATTGTTACATTTCACGTATTCAACATAAGGGTCCTGTTATAAATATTTTAGAAGAAATTGAAATTATCCGCAACATTAGCCATAACCCGTCGTGCATTTTGAATGAACAAACTTAAGTTAAGCATGAAGCACTATTGAATAACTATTGTTTTTTGAAGTAGTGTCCCACTTAATTTTCTTCTCCTTCTGATTTCTGATTATTGTACATTACACAAATTTACTTCTTAACTGGGTCAGTCTTTCTGTGATTGCTTTGTTGGCCCTGAATTAGGATTAGCTACTAAATAGCATATGCTTATTTCCCATAGTCAGGACTTCAAGGTCCACACATTTTCTATCTTGCATAGCTGTAAAATGTCCTCTTGTTATATAAATTTGCATAATTAAGAGCTGTAAAGATGGGGCATGAGTTGTGCTTGGGTAGCTCAGTCAGTAGAGCTCTTGCCCGCCAAAGACAAAGGTCCCAAATTTGAGTCTCAGTCCGGCACACAGTTTTAATCTTCCAGGAAGCTTCATATCAGCACACACACCGCTGCAGAGTGAAAATTTCATTCTGGAATTAATATCTGTTTTTAATATATTCATTTCAGGGGGATTTGGATATTATGGTATTCAGTCTCAAACCAATGACCTTGTGGTCACTAATCCATGTATTCATTATGATGTTATCTATTTGCTCAGGATTGTTTGTTGCTAAGAGGTCTAGTATGTTATCAGAATCATATGGGTCCCTGAACTAATTACTCAAAATACAGGAGAAAGCATTTAGTGTAGTTTTGGACAATATTTTATGCCTACCACCAACTTTAAATATGTATTTTTGCCAGCACATCATAAGTAGACTGAAGTCACTATCAACTATAATTGCATAAGTCAGGTATCTGTTCAAAATAAGACTTATATTTTCCTTGAAACTCCCAGTAACTATGCCACAGAAGCCAAAATTGCAACAGTGCAATAAAAAAAGTTAAAAGCAAAAATGATGTCATTTAAAGACTTTATAGAGGCTGTGGACCCATATTACAGGAAGTTACATCATGTGAGTTGGTGAGTACATAAAAGGAAGCAACTGTGACACCATTGCTATACTTAGGGTGTTACTGAATTAAAAGCAGCGCCACTGGGCATCTGGGCCAAGCCACACAATGGTGGTGACATTCCAGGAAGGCCATGCAACTGTAGGCCATACTGTGAAGTATTTCCCACAACATGTAGACAAATTGGTGTTGACGTGCCTGGGAGCAATGTATCAACACAACAAGTGTGTCATTATCTGTTATAAATAGCATCCAATTCTAGAACAGTTACATGCAGTCTGTCAGCACCCTCCATGAAATCAGGTCCACACAATTCTCCATTATCCTCTGGGCCAGCCAAACACCAACACTGGTCTGGACAGCTAGCTTTACCAGACCAGCTCACAGTTGTAACTCCACACCTGTGGATTTAGAATGACTCAATACATCAGCCATCCCCCAGGCTCTACAGCAGCTCCAAACCTCTGCCTTGAAGGGCAGCTGGTTGCAACAAGTGTGCTACTGCTCCAGCCTTCTGCAGCAGGGTTATCTTCTAATACAGCATCAGTGGATACCTTTGAGAATTCATAGAATGTAAGTGTCGCTGGTACTGCTCACTCAGTGCCACACAGTGCTACATCAGTCGCACACTCTGCTAAGTGGCGTGAACAGTGTCAGCAGTGGACATCAAACAGCCATCCCACTACTATGACCTTCTGATGTCATCAGCATGCCAGTGGACCGTGTGCCATAGAGGACATATCCAGGGCATAAACTATGTTGGAACCTGCAGCAGAGTTTCCCTAGCCATCCCTGGGTGGCACCACCATCTCAAAACCTGCCACACCACCACCTCTACACCATAGTGGCCCCACTCACCCTGGATCACTATACAATAGTGTCAGAAGTATTTGTGGACCTTGTCTGCCAACTGGTATCAACACAGTTTGCCTCAACACAGCACAACTTCATAATAACAGCATTTAATTCTGTAAAATAATGGGGTCAGTGAACAACTATTGGTTTTGTGGTGGTTTCCTTGTTTCCTGTTACATGTAGCGGGGATGGAGACTAAGTGAGTGATGCACGGCAATTTGAGGGTTACTTTTATGCAGGCAGGGGAACTGGCTGATCTTTCACAGTTTCCTGGTAATATAAAGGAGCATTATTTACCAACTGTGAGGTGTGATTAGTTTAACTTCATAGGTCACTCAGTGTCTTTTGTGGAGTCAGTACCAGTAATTTGTGTTAACTGTCACCAGTAGGGGAATATGGACAGTCAGTGCATAGAGTCAAGATGGATGATGATAAGAAGTAAGACACAAATGTGCATTGTGTCATACAGCCTGTTGTGAGTATATGCTGTGTTCCATTGTGTGTACTGCAGATTAAGGTTACACTGTGAGAGAGTCTCAATTGGAAGGTGTCACTAGTTGTGAGGCAGTTCAAGTACTGGTTGATGAAAGGGTGATATGGAAAGCATACTTGTGTAAAAGGCTTGCAACTAGGCTGTAAGAGCTGGAATCAGCCAAGCAACCTATTTCTTTATTAATTGCATGACCTGGTAGTAACTTTTGCAGTCAGAATATCAAAATTGAAATATGAATTAGGGGAGAGTGACAAGGAAAATAGTCATACTCCATGAAGCAGAGCAGAGGGCATTGGACACCTGATGTGTCTTGCCACCTGATATGTCTAGAAGGGTGAGAACTGGTATCTCAAAGGGTTTGTACCCTGCAGTCAGATTAGCCATGGACTTTGAAATGATTGAAGCAGCAACAGGAATGTGGGATAAGAGAACAGTATTCTTCACTAACGTGAGGCATTGTAGATGTGGAAGGCTGGGACATGTGCAGATGCAATGTAATCAAACTCAGTGTGGTAGATGTGGTGCAGCTGGACATTGCCAATGTGACTGTAAGGAAAGGTAAGGGAAAACTGGGGAAGAATAAACAGTTGTTAAACGCAAAAACAAAACCCTGATCCACCACAAGAAGAACCTGATAAATTTTGTTGCAACTAATACAAATGCAGAGGTGCAATGAAGGATAAAAAGTACAAGTTTCTAAAGCACACACGGGCACAGTGTCAGTGGCAGGTATAGACCTTATTGGTCAGAGATAATTAAACCCTCCACACTATAATTTCCGTGGAGTTGGAGGTAATGATGTGGAGTCTTTTGGTTCAGCAATGATGGTTTTTCAAATGGGGACATGGCATTTTAAGCAGTGCGTAGATGTCATTTCCCAAATACATGATTGTTGATGCATGATCTTAGGATTAGGCTTTCTGATAACACAGCATGCAAAAATTCACCTTAGGCGACATATAGTTGAACTTAGTGGGACAATGTTCCAGCTAGAGGAGACAGTCTCCAGTGAAGTATGGATGCAAAGCCTATCAATCTTATGAGGTGAACTACATGAACTGCAGTCAACAACACTAAGGATGAATTTGTATGTTATTGTGGTGCAAGATACTGGAAAGTTGGTCAGGGTAAATGTGGGACCAGACTAGCCTGTTAATGAATTGTGCGTGGTAAATCCACTGGCAGAAAATGATATATTAGACACATCATGTTCCTTTGTAAGGAGAAGCACAGTACGTGTACAGGAAGAACTAGACAGGAATGTAGTGCCTATAAATTTAGATAATTCTGGTGCCAATGTCACTTTGCATTGGAAGAACTTATGTATTTAGGGCATGTTATTAGCAGTGAAGGGGTCAATATAGATCCAACGTTCATACAGGCAATATGATAACTTCCAATTCCTAGTGATAGCAAGGAGTTTCAATGTTTTCTTTTGTGTGTGTGTGGGGGGGGGGGGGGGGGGGGGTAGGGAATTGTTATAAAAAAATTATAAAGGGGTTTCCAGATATAGTGTGACCACTTATATGACTGTTAAAAAAAGGGGGTAAAGTTTGAATGGGCAAAGGAGCGCCAAGACACATTCAAGGAGTTAAAGAGAGAACTGACATCAAGTCAAGTACTAATTTTTCCAAACTTCTAATCAAGCTAAATGATGTGTTCTCAGTCAAGTAATAAACTGAGAAGAGCATATAGTAACATATGCCATTAGGCAGTTGAATAGAACAGAGAAGAACTAACCCACAATAGAAAATGAGATGCTTACTGTGATGTATGGAAACATGTATTAGCATGAAAAGAAATTTAAAGTGATAACTCACCTTTCAGCGCTTAAGTGGTTGTTGGGACTTAAGGACCCTTCTAGTAGGCTGACCTAATAAGCATTGAGGCTAATAAATTCAAGTAAGAAGTCATACACAATCCTGGTAATAGACACATAAAGGCAGATAGTTTAAGTTGAAAAGTAGCAATGATACAGACACTGTGTCATGACTTTGCACAGTGGCAAGCAGCAGAAAGAGCTCATGTGGAATGTAAATAATATGCATCGCAGTTGCAGTTAACTGTGTGTGATGGGGCTGTGGGTAGTGTGCAAGCAAAGATAAAAGAGGAAGTGCTGAAAGAATTGCGTCAGCAGATACTGTCAAGGCAATAGAACAGTCATTATGCAAGTAGTGGAAAGCTATTGGTGGAAATCTGGGAAAGAAGATGGGGGACTGGTATGTAGGGGGTGATTTACATTGTGCACAATGGGCAGATGTGAGTCAAAAGTAAATATCTTTGTGGAGGTTACTGAAAGTGATAGAGCCTTTTGAGGAGATTAGCAGGACTCCAGCAAGGAATCAGTTTTTGTTAATTGTTATTGATCATTTTTCTAAATATGTAGAAATGATTGGAATGTCTAAGAAAAACACAACAGAAGGGCAAACAGTGGTTAACAGCTGGATGCTTGAATTTAGAGAGCCAGAAACAATTATCACTGATCAGGGGACAAACTTTATATTAAATTTGTTAAAGCAGTTGTGTAATTTCCTAAAGGTTAGAAAATTAAGGACAAGTCCACTGCACCTTCAGGCTAATGGTTGGACAGAGAGGGTACTTCGCTCAGTCAGAAGTCTGTTGAGTTGAGCCATCATGTGAATGCACATAATAATGATTGAGATGTGTATTTATCCTACATTGTAAGTGCATATAATTCAAAAGTTCATTCTACAACAGGATTATCATCATATGAGGTATGAAACTTCCTGGCAGATTAAAACTGTGTGCCCGACCGAGACTTGAACTTGGGACCTTTGCCTTTCGCGGGCAAGTGCTCTACCAACTGAGCTACCGAAGCACGACTCACGCCCGGCACTCACAACTTTACTTCTGCCAGTACCTCGTCTCCTACCTTCCAAATTTTACAGAAGCTCTCCTGCGAAACTTGCAGAACTAGCACTCCTGAGTACCGGGCGTGAGTTGTGCTTCGGTAGCTCAGTTGGTAGAGCACTTGCCCGCGAAAGGCAAAAGTCCCGAGTTCAAGTCTCGGTCAGGCACACAGTTTTAATCTGCCAAAAAGTTTCATATCAGCGCACACTCCGCTGCAGAGTGAAAATCTCATTCTGGATCATATGAGGTAGTTTATGGGAGGTGCATGCCATCACTGTTTAACAAACTAAGGGTTGTTGTTTGGGTTGTTTTTCGAGGAGAAGACCAGACAGTGAGGTCATCGGTCTGATCGGATTAGGGAAGGATGGGGAAGGAAGTCAGCTGTGCCCTTTCAAAGGAACAATCCCGGCATTTGCCTGAAGTGATTTAAGGAAATCATGAAAACCTAAATCAGGATGGCTGGATGCGGGATTGAACCGTTGTCCACCTGAATATGAGTCCAATGTGCTAGCCACTGCGCCACCTTGCTTGGTACAAAATAAAGCCAAGAGTTGCCAAGCATGGGGAATACATAAAGGATTTTGCTAAAATAGTGAAGCAAATTTGGAAACATGTTCAGGGAGCAAACACCAGGGCCCTGGAACACCAAGAGTGATTGGGAAATTGTGCACACTACCACAATATGAAGTTGGTTAGTGGGTAATGTTATCAAACCTGTATGTTCCAAAAGGTAATACCAAGAAATCTGCAAGTCTTAGCAGGGGACATATCAGGTAATTGAAACAACATCACTGGTAAATGTCAAGCTCGAATAATAGACTCATATCAGTATTGATCATGTTGCACACTGAAGCTATTTCAGGGTGCTCCTGATGCGTTGATACAAGTGTCATCATCCATTGAGAGGAAAGTTGTGTGAAGTGGGAAGAAGAGGAAGTTCGGAAATCTTGCACAATCCCTTATGTGGGCAGTGTTGCACCTCTTCACAAGGAGTGGAGTGGGGGTGCTGTGGGTACTACCATTGGAAACTGGTGTGCTTTTCACAAGGCAAGAGGATGCAGTATTCACAAACCGTCATTGGGAACTGAAGCTTACCCTGAAAGCTTGGGAAATGTGTAATGACATGAGGTGTCTGGAAGATGTATTTAATGAATTATAGAGGTAGATGGAAGGAAAAGACATGACAAAAGAAAAAAAATGAGGAGTGAGTACAGTAAATTGTACCAGTCATATGAACAATTGTGAGGGTAAATGCATGGGTAGTGGAAGTGATGCATACGGGTACTGACACATGTGAGAGGCAATTGTATTTACATAAAGCAGAAGGACCAAATATAACATTATGCAGCCACAGTTGTACTGGCCAGAGAAGCCAGTAGCAATTGTTCCAGCGAGAAATCTGACCTATCTGAATGAAGCATTGGATCATAATCTAATCTGATTTTTAAACTAGCTAATAGACATTGAACGGGATGTGGGTTACAGTAGGGTAAATGCTTTCGTATGTACAGCAACATCACGAGCAGCAGCAGCACATGATTGAGACCATAAGCATCACAACCACAAGTACCATGTTAGTGTTGATTCTGTTTCACACAGCCTTCATCTTCAGAGGGCTGCTCTTCAGTGTGATCCTCAAGTAAAATAGATATCATTAGATTGATAAATCATTCAAACATTAGAAGGCAGAAGGAGTGGAAGAAGACAGATGCAGTAATGAGAGAGTTGCATTGTAGTACATAATTACTGGGATTCAAAGGCTAGGAACCTTGAGATTTGCTGAAACAAACATTGTTGTTTGTTGTACAAGAGACCATAATGAGGTGATTAGAGAATATTCAAGCAAAAAGTTGTTTAATTTTTAAGGATAGCTCATAGGTGAATGGAGAATTTATGTAGTGGCTTAAGGATGGCCGAACGAGCCAATGGGTTGAGGATTGTAGAGGGAATGTGTCCCACCTTTGGACCTTTGTTGCTTAATATAAGACAAAAACTGTGAATAATTTAGGTCATGACTTTTATTTGAAGTCCTCTGCTGCAGAGCAGTTATGGCTTCAGGCCCAGGATCCTCCTCTTCCCAAAGAGGGCAGGTATGTAATGTCATCACTAAATTTTGGGTGTAACTGAATTAAAAGCAGCTACACTGCAGCCATATGTGAGACAAGCAGGCAGGCACAGAGCTACTAATATGTAATTTCACAAGCAAGCCTGTTTGCACACTGCAAGGCATTCATGCCAAGTCACACAATCATGGTGACTGTGCAGAAAGGCTGTACAACTATGAACCAAACATCCGAGTATTTCCACAGCATGTAGATACACTGGTGATGTTTTAAACATGCATGGAAGCAATGTATCAGCATGACAAGTGTCCTATTAATCGCTATAAATATCCTCTGATTCTAGCATAGTTATTTGCAGTCTGGCAGCATCCTCCATGACATCAGGTCCTTGCAAGTCTCCATCATGTGATGGTCCAGCCAGCAGCTTACATCGGTCTAAGCAGCCAGCTCCGCCAGACTAGCTCGTGGATCTAAGTCCACACCCATGGACTTAGAATGGCACAATGGATGAGCCATCCCCTAGGCTCCACAGCAGCACTGAACTCTGCCTTCAATAAATAATAAATGGACTATCAGATCATGACATGCAGCTCCTTGTTTTAGATGTAAATTCTAAGCAGATTATCAAGACTGCTAAATCTGAGTACAGGAGAGTATTCAATCAGCCAAAAATTGAGTGTTTTAGAAAACTGCTCAAAGATATGAACTGGAAAGATGTTTATAGTGCTCATGACATGAATGAAAAATATAACACATTCATGAACAATGTCAGTACCATGTTTGAAAAATGTTTTCCTCTAAAAGTTACTCAAATTAAACAGAAATCTATAATAAAACCATGGATCACACAAGGAATAAAGATTTCCTGTAAGACAAAAAGGAAAATGTATCTGTCGACCAAGAATAGCTCCAATGTGAGGATTTAGCTAAATACAAGGAATACTGTACAATATTAAAAAAAGTAATTCAGACATCTAAACAAATACACTACGAGAAGAAGATAGCAATGTCAGGGAACAAAATTAAAACAATATGGGATATAGTGGAAGAGGAGACTGGTAGAACCAGAAAGGAACAGGAGCAAATAGCACTAAGGGTAGATGACACATTAGTAACTGGTGGGCATAGTGTGGCAAATCTATTTAACAAATACTTTATATCTGTTACTGATAGAATGGGATTGTCAGGATCAGTAAATAATTCCCTTGAATATCTGAAACTAGCCTTTACAAATAGCGTCAGGTACACGAATATGACACTCACTGCACCAAAAGAAATTACTTCCATAATAAAATCTTTAAAAACAAAGTATTCTAATGGTTACAATGAAATATCAACAGAGTTAATTAAGGCATGTTCGTGTGAGTTTAGTACAATTCTAAGTTACTTGTGTAACCAGTCAATTATAACTGGGACATTTCCTGACTGGCTGAAATATGCAGATGTTAAGCCTCTATTCAAGAAAGGGGATAAAGAGATGCCATCAAACTACAGACCAATTTCACTTTTGCCAGCATTCTCAAAAATTTTAGAAAAAGTAATCTACAGGCAGCTTCTCAATCATCTGACCACAAATAACATATAATCAAGAATACAGTTTGGATTTCCGAAGGGTTCTGATATCGAAACGGCTATTTACACCTACAGTGAAAATGTACTTAATTCATTAAATAACAAGTTACAAGCAGCAGGTATTTTCTGTGATTTGTCAAAGGCATTCGATTGTGTAAACCACAACATCCTTTTAAATAAATTAGAATTCTATGGTGTCACGGGCAGTGCTCCAAAATGGTTCAAGTCATACCTCGCTAACAGGAAACAAAGGGTGTCAGTGCAAGGGACTAGTGAATTAAGTCATCAGTCATCATCAGAATGGGAAGAAATTACATGTGGTGTCCCACAATGATCCATCTTAGGGCCATTGCTTTTTCTTGTGTACATTAATGATCTCTCATCAGTTACACTGCCAGAAGCAGAGTTCGTTTTGTTTGCAGATGACACAAGTATTGCAATAAATAGTATGTCGAGTGTAGTTCTAGAAAGATCTGCTAATGATATTTACATGGATATTAATAAATGGTTTAAAGCCAACTCACTGACATTAAACTTCGAAAAGACTCACTATATGCAATTCAGAACCTGTAAGAGGTTTCCACCCAGCATATGCATAAAGTACGAAGAAGAGCAGATAGAAGAGGTCGACAGTCTTAAATTCCTGGGATTACAACTTTATAATTAATTCAGTTGGGAGGAGCACACCACAGAACTGCAGAAACGCCTTAACAAATCTGTATTTGCAATTAGAGTGTTAGCAGACATAGGCGACATAAAAGTGAAAAAGCTTGCATACTTTGCCTACTTTCATTCCATAATGTCACATGGTATAATATTTTGGGGTAACTCTTCAAGTCAAACAAAATTTTTCAGAGTCTTGTAGAAACCTCTTCACAGAACTGGGTATACTAACTACTGCCTCTCAGTATATTTACTCCTTAATGAAATTTGTCCTAAATAATATATCTCTTTTTCCAACAAACAGCTCAGTTCATGCACACAATACCAGGAACAAAAATGATCTGCACAAGGAATTAAAAGCACTTACTTTAGTTCAAAAAGGGGTCCACTACTCAGGAACACTCATCTTAAATAATTTGCCAGCAAACATAAGAAATTTAGTTACAAATAGAGATCAGTTTAAAAGGAGCCTGAAAGACTTACTAGTGGTCAACTCCTTCTACTCCACTGACGAATTTTTTAATAGAAACAAATGATGTGTTGTATATATGTATACATTTAGTATTGTTATTTCAGCTTTAAAAAAAATTTTTAAAAAAGTACGGTGACATGTTCCACATCCACGAGGATCTCCTCAACACGGATCTATGGAATGAAAAACTAATCTAATCTAGGGTTGCAGACAGGGTGGTACTGCCAGCACTCTTCTGAACCTAGATGGGCTTCTATCCCAGTAGCACTGGTTGTCTATGAAAATTCAGTGGATGTACATATCATTGGCACTGCTCACTCAGGGTCATATAGTGCTACCTAAAGAGTGGGCCTAACTGTGTCAGCAAAGCAGGACGCTGATGTCAAACAGTCATGTCACTGCCATGACTTTTTGATGTCACTGGCACCACTGGCGAGCCACACACCCGTAAAGGGCATATCCAGCATCACTGCCGCCATCTGACATTGTAACTCAAGTCAAAATAAACTATGTTGTACTTTGCAGCAGAGTTTCCCTAGCTACCCTTGGCTAGCACCACTGCCTTATAACCCGCCACTCCACCAGCTCTACACCATAGCTGCCCCACTCAGCCAATGTCACTAAACAATTATTAATTTATTTCAGTCGTTGAGAATAGCCTGTGCTGATACTAACTTCCTGCAGCTATCCACTTCAGTTTCATTCACTGCAAGATAAATTACTCCCAACAGCAAGAAACACACCACTATTAATTTAATTTCTTCTTTCTGAACATTTTTGGGTACTTGGTAATGTTTTCTAATTCTACCCTCATCCTGCATTTGACATGCACGCTTTGAGACTGTACCATTGAATATATTTTTCTAAGACCCTCTAACCCATTAAAAAAAAAAAAAAAAAATGCCCAGGCCACAGCACACAGCCCCTGCTACTATGTAGCCAATTCCTGCAAGTAGTGGACTCATGATATATTAAGTGGATCCCAACACCTCTTCACTCTATGATTCAAGTCAAGGAATCTGCAACCTACAGGGTTGCAGAACCATCTAAGCCTCTGATTCAGACCCTCCACTCAACTTTCTATCAAAGGATTGCAATGATGCTACGGATGTTGAGCACTGCATTCATCTTAAAAGCAAGACTGGCTGTCTTTACCATTTCAAACAGTCACTGGAAACCAGAGGGAATCTGTTCTGATCATTCATACCAACAAGAGCAATCATCTGCAGTTAGTTGCACCCTGTGCTCTTCATAGCATCTGGATGGCCACTTTCCACATCTAGGATGACTCCCCTGATATACATACAGAACAAACACTGGATTTCTTCTCCTCCTTCACAGCCATATCCCTAAGGGGCTTCAATACATACCTAAAATTTGAGTTCATAACTACCAATAATCCCACCCTCTGTGAATGCCCAGACTTTGCAAGCCACAATGCTTCTTCTGAACCACTGCAACTTGCTCAGGATCTTTATTAACCACAAACAGTGCCTGAAATATGAATGTCAGATACTTCGGAGGACTTTCAATCAGTTTCCTGGAAAGTCTTTCACTACCTGCCATACCTCGAAAAAACCTCCAACTCGACCACAGGTGAGGGCCCAACCTCAATGTAGGTAGTAACTGGGTCGAACACAGCAGAGAACAAATCAGGAGACACAAGGGATCTCCCTGTCTGGGCCCTCACAGCGGTGCTCACTGGCAACAGGCTCGAGCTGCATGATCAAAGCCAGCAACACCTGAAGGTGTGAGCAAAAGGGACTTGAAATGTAGTATGTTCATGCAATCATTAACATGCTACAGACACCCCTCATTATCCTAACTACAAAATCATTATATCTACATCTGCATCTATACTCTTCAGCCCACTGTGAGGTGCATGGCAGAGGGTGTGTCCCATTGTGCCAGTTATTGGGGTTTCTTGCTATTCCATTCAGATATTGAGCACAGAAAGAATGATTGTTTGAATGCCTTTCTTCATGCAGTAATTATTCTGATCTTATCCCCATGATCACTATGGGAGCAACATGGGGGCTGTAGCATATTCCTACAGTCCTGATTTAAAGCCAGTTCTTGAAACTTTGTTAGTAGACTTTCTCAGGAAAGTGTGTTCAGGAAAGAGTGTTCCAGTCCAATTCCTTCAGTATCTCTGTGACACTCTCCTACAGAGCAAACAAACCTGTGACCATTCACACTGCCTCAGAAGTGCATGTGTATCTGTCAACTTTCATCTTCTTATTAATCTTCTTATTAATACATGTATAATTTCTTAAATTCCGAACATTATGATGCAATTGTTCTCGCTTAAATTTTATTAGTTCAACAGATGTATGTTACTCACAATGGTGAAACCCTATTTCAACATTATAAAGCAAAATATTAACACAAATTATTTACAGACGAATGGAAAAACTGGTAGATGCGGACCTCGGGAAGGATCAGTTTGGATTCCGTAGAAATGTTGGAACACGTGAGGCAATACTGACCTTACGACTTATTTTAGAAGAAAGATTAAGAAAAGGCAAACCTACATTTCTAGCATTTGTAGACTTGGAGAAAGCTTTTGACAATGTTGACTGGAATATGCTCTTTCAAATTCTGAAGGTGGCAGGGGTAAAGTACAGGGAGCGAAAGGCTATTTACAATTTGTACAGAAACCAGATGGCAGTCCTAAGAGTCGAGGGGTATGAAAGGGAAGCAGTGGTTGGGAAAGGAGTGAGACAGGGTTGTAGCCTCTCCCCGATGTTATTAAATCTGTATATTGAGCAAGCAGTAAAGGAAACAAAAGAAAAATTCGGAGTAGGTATTAAAATTCATGGAGAAGACATAAAAACTTTGAGGTTCACCAATGACATTGTAATTTTGTCAGAGACAGCAAAGGACTTAAGGACTTGGAAGAGCAGTTGAACGGAATGGATAGTGTCTTGAAAGGAGGATATAAGATGAACATCAACAAAAGCAAAACGAGGATAATGGAATGTAGTCAAATTAAATCGGGTGATGCTGAGGGAGTTAGATTAGGAAATGAGACACTTAAAGTAGTAAAGGAGTTTTGCTATTTAGGAAGTAAAATAACTGATGATGGTCAAAGTAGAGAGGATATAAAATGTAGACTGGCAATGGCAAGGAAAGCGTTTCTCAAGAAGAGAAATTTGTTAACATCGAATGTAGATTTATGTATCAGGAAGTCATTTCTGAAAGTATTTGTTTGGAGTGTAGCCATGTATGGAAGTGAAACATGGACGATAACTAGTTTGGACAAGAAGAGAATAGAAGCTTTTGAAATGTGGTGCTACAGAAGAATGCTGGAGATTAGATGGCTAGATCAAGTAACTAATGAGGAAGTATTGAATAGGATTGGGCAGAAGAGAAGTTTGTGGCACAACTTGACCAGAAGAAGGGATCGGTTGGTAGGACATGTTCGGAGGCATCAAGGGATCACCAATTTAGTATTTGAGGGCAGCGTGGAGGGTAAAAATCGTAGAGGGAGACCAAGAGATGAATACACTAAGCAGATTCAGAAGGATGTAGGTTGCAGTAGGTACTGGGAGATGAAGATGCTTGCACAGGATAGAATAGCATGGAGAGCTTCGTCAAACTAGTCTCAGGACTGAAGACAACAACAACAACAACAAATTGGATAGGGGTTCTATAGAAGTAATTGATGACTACATTAAAGACAAAGACAGGCAAGCATCATGCACTGAAAATATTAATATTGTATGCGTAAATAACCAAGCATTGAGCACTTATCATTGTGTGTGTATTCTGAGTTATAGTCATGAATCATTTCTGGCATCAGCACTATTATTTGTTTAGTGGCAATAAATTCCTCTTAAGTAATAATTTTATGTGTCATGTTTGTAATTAAGATGCCCACAATTCCATTTCTTATGTGACACTACTGTTGAGATTTTAGCTTTCGGTTCACAGTGATAAAGGATGAAGAAATTTGACATCATAAGGAACAATGTAAAGGCTTTTTATAAAAATGATTCAGACTTCCAACTCAGCTTGTATCTTAACACAGCATTCAAGTCCCTATCCATACTAAAGATGGTGAAAATTTGCACTTCACAAACACTCATGTAATTTAAACTTAAATAAATCTCGTCATGAAGGAGAGTCTTCATGGTTGTGGAATGAATCAATACATACAAAACAGGCAGAAGCAGCCATTCAGGCTACTAATATAAGCAACAGATTATGAATTTTCTCTCTTAATTCACACTGTTAATTAGGGGACTAAACATATTAGTTTATATGTAGGGAGGCAGAGGGATACTTTAAAACCATGCTCTTTCTCTTTCACTGTTAAACTACTGTTTTCATGTAGTACTTTAGTGTTAACTAGAATTTACACCCCCAAAGTTAAATATTCTGATGATTCATAGGAATGGTTAATAAGGTACTCCTAAAAACAAAAAGTAAAAAAAAAAAAAAAGAATTATCTGCCTATGTCTGCTGGAACCTGTCAAACACTTCTGCATTAACATAGAAAACTATATTCTGAACCATATGGCTGATGTGTATCATTACAAAAATAGTTTTTCTCATAACAGTAAGGTTTCGAATTCCATAAAATTCAATTTTATTATGAGGATAGTTTGAAAAGTTCACATAATCGCCACCAGATGTCAGTTCTAGAGCAACAGGTTTCCTGCATGAGTGAACCTGTGATGTGTCAGTGCTCTGGGTAGGGATTTGCAGTGCAGATGTCTCTCTACATTTACAATGATCTTGTGAAATTAACAACCAAACCTCCAGGTGCCAGACACTCAGGTTGGTATGAAACATTGTATTATCAATAGAGTATCAACCAAAACTCCAATTCAGTTCGTACTGTGTGCTGTTGTCCAGCTGAACAGGTGTTAACTTCAATTAAAAGTAACACCAGAACTACAGAGCACAGAAAAAGTATAACTGTGAATGGCTAATACATATAACTTCCACAGGGAAACTGATAGAGCATTGGATCATTGTATCAGTGGTTCTGAGTTCAAATTCCAGTAATGACATTCCTTTTTACTGTATTACGTGTGGAAGTGTTATAGGGTACTAATAACTCTTCTGCGTGTTCTACTGTTCTTATTGTTTATGTTTATTCTGTGAAACTACAAATGCACCAGCTGCTTCATAATGAGTGGTGTCTGATTTGTCACACATTTCCGATAGAACACCACAGGTTGGCTACTTTCAACTAAATGAAGTGAAAGCAGACTACCAAAAGAACACTGTTGCAAACTCAAAAAACTGCCAGCAAAATGTTCTCCAATATAACAATTTCACTAGTAAACAGTTAAAAAGAATTGTCATCTGTGGGGTTTGATAGCAGGAACATTAGTTTGACAATCTTACACTATCTGTGATCCAACATCCATGTGAATGTCCTGCTGTATTGGATTTATAGGATCTAAATAAATAAATAACCAAGTCACCCATGAGGGATCTACTAAGCTAACATTCACAGAGATGATTTTCCCATCCTCTGTCATTCTGGTGTTACTTTTAATTACCATTTATGAATGTTGTACTGGATGACAGCACATAGCACAAACCAAAAAAATTTTAGTTGATACACAATGATTGGTGCTGATCTGAGTGACATGTGGAAGTTTGGATGTAGGCACATTCTCTTCTGTCTCAAGTTCTACAAGGCGGTAACAGCAGCACCCAAATGGATGCCACTTTGCTTTGATATGGTTCCACAAAGCATATAGGAATACTAGATCAGATATGTGATTGATTGAGAGCTTCCAAGCAGATAGAACCAAGCAACACAACTGCATCTACATTTATACACCTCAAGTCACCATACAGTATGTGGCACTGGGTATTTCAACAACCACTATCATCTTCCCCCATGCAAAGGTGGTGTGCAGAAAGAGAAAGTGTTGGTAAACCTCTGAATGAGCAGGAATTTCTCTGATTTCACTGTTCTGTACATTTCATGAGATTTCTGTATGAGGAAGTAAAGTTACTTGACTTTTCTTAAAATCTAACTGCCAAATCTAAGCTCTCTGATTTACTAGCTTCTCTTATAATGTCTGCAATTAGAATAGGATGACCATTTCCGTAATAAGTCACACCTACTAAATGAACCCATGGAAAATATGCTGCTTTTCTGTGACTCTTCTCTACTTCTGCTAATAATCTTACGTGGTAAGGACCCCGTAATTACGAGCAGAATTAAATAAATGATCCAACTAATTTTCCTGAGGAACTTTAATTCACCCTGAAAGAGGTAGTTCTCAAAAAACTTGTTTAACCAGTTCTTAAGTTTTGCTCACAATCTTGGATAACTGTCAGGCGAGATTAATAACAGTGATAGAGAATTCATAAAACTAGTAGCACATTTTGTCACAGTTGGATTTAATAAGTTTCATGAAAACATTCATCCAACAACAATGGCAGATGCTACAAAAGTGGCATTGTGAATCAGAAAGAGATTTACTATCAAAATTACAATATGCTCAGTCCAAGAATGGTCAAGGAACATATTACTTCCTCCAAGAGATAGTTTGGGAAATAGCTGTAATGGTAGAATCTGAGAAATCGGACTCAGAGAGAGGCCTGCAAACAGTCCTTCTTCTTGCAAAGCCATTTATGAGTTGGACAGGAAAGGGAGAAAATGATAGTGGTACATGAGTATCCTCTGTCATACACCAGAAGGTGACTTTTAAGATGTAGTGGTATTTTTACATACAGACTATTGTCTTTGTCCTGCATATGTAATATGAATAGCACATATGCAGCTCATTTCATATGCTGAAATAGCTTGCATTTGTAATGATCAAAACTCTGTCTGTGGTCTCTGTGGTACAGCAAGAAATTTAGAACTTGTTATTTCCACACTATTTGCAAACAAAAGAAACATACAGTGGTATAAACAAAAATAGGAGTTTAAAAAATTCAAAACTATCACTATAAATATCGCAGAATTTTAGAAAATGATCAGATCAAGTTTGGCTAACTTCCTGGCCTCTCCCTCTCTCCCTCCACCCCCCCCCCCCCCCCTTCCTCTCTCTCTCTCTCTCTCTCTCTCTCTCTCTCTCTCTCTCTCTCTCTGTGTGTGTGTGTGTGTGTGTGTGTGTGTGTGTGTGTGTGTGTGTGTGTGTGTGTGTGTGTGTGTGTATATATGTATGTCTCGCTCTCTATTCCCCTCTCCTCATTAGGATAAATTAAAATAGGAAACTGAAGCAAACAGTAAAACGTGAAGATACTAAAAAATGTAAAACAACTTTTAGCTCATTACAATAGTCCTCTATTTGTCCAGAACACCAGCTGAGATTAGTTGTGTTGTAACTGGTTTTTCAAAACAATACCCTACACAAAATCAGTAACACAATTACTCAAAAACTCAGGGAAGATCCATTAATTTATTAATTAGAAGGATGAGGAGGTAGAGATGGGGTATATGTATTTTAAATGACATGGGGTCTATATTAAGATTACATCCATCATTCTTTAGGGTGCATGTAAGTTTACCTTTCCTCTTCCTATGAATATTTTAATGGCTTTTTTACTGTTGTCTCTAAATTTACATTGCCTGAAAAAAGAAAAGAAAACTGAAGCATCCAGAAGGCATGGTCAGATGTCAATGGAATTTCACACACAACATTGGTGGCTGTGTAAATCATTAGAGTTTCAATTCTCCATGACAGGTAGAATGGCTACAAGAGTGCATTAGTGTTGTCTAGAGTTGTTACGAGGCCTGATAGCAATATTTGGTGTGTGAACAGTGTTAGATATAGAGTGATCACTGTTAAGGATATGGTGAAGCCATGTACGCATGTGAGTCAGCATTATCAGCACCTGATAGAGTTTGAAAGGGGCTTCACTGAGGGTCTCCACCTGGCTGGTTACTGTGAATCACGCAATATCCAGATTTGTGGGGCATTCAGATGTCACGGTGCCCAATGTTGGAGTGCATGGGAACTTGAGAGCATGCATACTCATTGTCAAGGCTCCAATCAACCATGTCTAAACATCAAAAGGGAGGATTGCTGTATTGTACTCTATGCATATTGTAACCCTTTCACATCTGTGTCTGCCAGTTTGCCATATGAGAACAAGTAATGGACTTTGCAACATTCTGTGTCATCCCACACCATTGACTGAAGCTTATCAGCAGTGAAACTAGGGAACTACCATCAGATGTGTATGCTGCCACAAGTACCACAACACAGATGACTGTATTTGGAGAGGCACCTTGACTGGGAAACATGAGCTGTTGATGAACTGCATCACATGGTGTTCAGTGATGAATTGTGGTTCGGCACTACCCCACATGACCATTGTCAACAAGTCCAGCAGTGATCTGGCAAAAGATCCCATTCTTCAAATGTTTTGGAGAGACACAGCAGGGTTTCTCCTGGCGTCACGGTGTAAGGAGTCATTGGATATGACTTCAGTTATGGGTGGCAGTGATTGTGTGACCTCTGAAGACACAATGATATGTAATGGACATCCTGCATCCACATGTGTCGTCCCGTGCAACAGTATGGAACTGTGTTTATAGCCACAAAAGATACCATAATATCTAATGAGGTTAGTACAGATTCAGAATGTGAAACATTTTTGATGGAGATAATTATTAAAGGCAGATCAAACATGGTTATGAGATTAATGATGATGTAAATAAAATAGAAAGAAACTTCCACATGGGAAAAATATATTAAAAACAAAGATTCCAAGACTTACCAAGCGGGAAAGCGCCGGTAGATAGGCACAATGAATAAAACACACAAACACACACACAGAATTTGAGCTTTCGCAACCGGCGGCTGCTTCGTCAGGAAAGAGGGAAGGAAAAGGAAAGATGAAAGGATGTGGGTTTTAAGGGAGAGGGTAAGGAGTCATTCCAATCCCGGGAGCGGAAAGACTTACCTTAGGGGGAAAAAAGGATAGGTATATACTCGCGGGCGCGCACACACACACACACACATACACACACACACAAACACACATATCCATCCATACATACACAGACCAATGGATTTTAATACCTACTCCGAATTTTTCTTTTGTTTCCTTCACTGCTTGCTTAATATACCTATTGAATAACATCGCGGAGAGACCACAACCCTGTCTCACTCCCTTCCCAGCCACTGCTTCCCTTTCATGTCCCTCAACTCTTATAACTGCCATCTGGTTTCCGTACAAATTGTAAATGACTTTTCGCTCCCTGTATTTTACCCCTGCCACCTTCAGAATTTGAAAGAGCATATTCCAGTGAACATTGTCAAAAGCTTTTTCGTAGTCTACACATGCTAGAAACGTAGGTTTGCCTTTTCTTAATCTAGCTTCTAAGATAAGTCGTAGGGTTGGTATTGCCTCACGTGTTCCAACATTTCTACGGAATCCAAACTGATCTTCCCTGAGGTTGGCTTCTACTAGTTTTTCCATTCGTCTGTAAAGAATACACGTTAGTATTTTGCAGCCGTGACTTATTAAACTGATAGTTCGGTAATTTTTACATTTTTCAACACTTGCTTTCTTTGGGATTTGAATTATTATATTCTTCTTGAAGTCTGAGGGTATTTCGCATGTTTCATACATCTTGCTCACCAGATGGTAGAGTGTCGTCAGGACTGGCTCTCCCAAGGCCATCAGTAGTTCCAATGGAATGTTTTCTACTCCCGGGGCCTTGTTTCGATTTCAGGTCTTTCAGTGCTCTGTCAAACTCTTCACACAGTATCATACCTCCCATTTCATCTTCATCTACATCCTCTTCCATTTTCATAATATTGTCCTCAAGTACATCCTTCTTGTATAGACCCTCTATATACTCCTTCCACCTTTCTGCTTTCCCTTCTTTCCTTAGAACTGGGTTTTCATCTGAGCTTTTGATATGTCTCCAAAGGTCTCTTTAATTTTCCTGTAGGCTGTATCTATCTTACCGCTAGTGAGATAAGCATCTACATCCTTACATTTGTCATCTATCCATGCCTGCTGAGCCATTTTGCACTTCCTGTCGATCTTATTTTTGAGAGGTTTGTATTCATTTTTGCCTGCTTCATGTACTGCATTTTTATATTTTCTCCTTTCATCAATTAAATTCAGTATTTCTTCTGTCACCCAGGGATTACTACTAGCCCTCATCTTTTTACCTACTTGATCCTCTGCTGCCTTCACTACTTCATCCCTCAAAGCTACCCTTTCTTCTTCTACTGTATTTCTTTCCCCCATTCCTGTCAATTGTTCCCTTATGTTCTCCCTGAAACTTTGTACATCCTCTGGTTTCGTCAGTTTATCGAGGTCCCATCTCCTTAAATTCCCACCTTTTGCAGTTTCTTCAATTTTAATCTACAGGTCATAACTCACATCTGCCCCTGGAAATGTCTTACAATTTAAAACCTGGTTCCTAAATCTCTGTCTTGCCATTATATAATCTATCTGAAACCTGTCAGTATCTCCAGGCTTCTTCCATGTATACAACTTCTTTCATGATTCTTGAACCAAGTGTTATCTATGATTAAGTTGTGCTCTGTGCAAAATTCTACCAGGCGGCTTCCTCTTTCATTTCTTACCCCCAATCCATATTCACCTACTACGTTTCCTTCTCTCCCTTTTCCTACTGTCGAATTCCAGTCACCCATGACTATTAAATTTTCTTATCCCTTCACAATCTGAATAATTTCTTTTATTTCATCATACATTTCTTCAATTTCTTCATCATCTACAGAGCTAGTTGGCATATAAACTTGTACTACCGTAGTAGGTGTGGGCTTCATGTCTATCTTGGCCACAATAATGTGTTCACTATGCTGTTCATCACTTTGAACTATAAACAGAAAAATTTCATAGACACACCATCAGCTGGTAAACTCATGGTGATGGTCTTCTGGGACTCTGTTTGATGTCCTCCTTCATGGTGCAATGATCAACTCTGAAGTGTATTGTGCTACCTACCCTCATGGAATTGAAGAAATGACTTCAGAATGTTCATCACTACAGAAACACAAACAAACTTCTCCATCTCCCTAAAAATGCAAGGCCTCACACTAGTCTGTGCACCCAAGAGGAGCTTACAAAACTTTTCCTTCCCCAACATACCCTACAGCCCAGATCTTGCACCTTCCAACTTCCAGCTGTCTGACCCAAAGAAGGATGCAGCCCTTGGCAAACAGTACATGGATGGTGAAAAGGTTATAATGCAACAAGATCTCGGCTCTGATGCCAATGAGAAGAGTGGTACCATGCAGGCACACAGGCCTTCCCAGTAAGATGGCGTAAGGCTGTCACATTGCATGAAGGTTATGTTGAAAAACAGGGTTTCTTAGCAAAAAGAATGGGGAAAAAATCACATAATGGAATCCTGAATAAAACCAACCTGCTTTCAGAAATAAAAATGTGTTGCACTACTTATTGAATACCTCTCATAATAATGTTAGTACTTCATACAGTTAGTCTACTGATTGATACAGGATGAACTCAGGCATAGAATGAAGTCAGACTTAGCAAGTGAGATACTGTTTCTAGAACAGTCAAATGAGTGATACAGCCTATGTATAGATGCATGGATTGTATGTAAGAATACATGATTATGCTCATGATTTTTTTTTTATGTCTGTGTGCAATTGAATAAGTGCTGTTTCTAATTTTCCAAATGCCGCATGCAGTTCATCTCAGTTTAGTATGAAGAATACTCAATGGTCCAGTTTTGTTGCTCCTGCCATACATGTGTGCTTCTGGTGAAGTCAGTCTTTCAGTTTTGTTTGGCTGCACATTGATGTAACCCTAATCATCAAAATCATATTACTAACGACTGAGGAATGGAAAGTCAACAATATTACAGAATTACACATGAGTTTATCAGTTACTTCCCGTAAATGAAGAATTTATTAAAATGATAAGTGGGGTAATATATATGACTGAACAAAGTATGAAATTCAAATTCACCACAAAGATACTCAACTGTGCTGTCCATCATTGCGGCCACAGAGACTGCTGAAGCCTAATCCCCGTTGGCCACTCAAAGGACTTGTAACTGTGAAGCTGTCATTGATGCAGTAATATGGTGTTGTTTGTAAAGGCTCTCTGGTTCGTAAAGTTGGTGGAGCTATGCGAAATTCATCAAAGTCCAACCTAAAACAACAACAAAAAATATATTACTGAAATAATTCAGACTTCATTATGTTTTATTCAGTGATGTGCTTCACAATGATAACAACCTGAATAGTATTCACACAAGATGGAGTAAATTTTCATGCACAGATACCAATATGAATTTAGAGAACTTGCTAGGAAAGAAAATGGAAATTAAAAAAAAAGACTATGTTTGGTATTGCATTCACAATAACAATATGTTTGTTCGTGTGTGGCCATCTTCCACAGCAGCTGTTAACATCTGTTATCATAGGTCAAGACAGATAACGTATAATAACAGACAATAACAATAGTTTAAAATGACTTGCAGTAATGAAATGAATTCCCTGATAGCTTGATTTTCACTGCCTCAAAACACAGAGTGGTGTTTTAAATTTACTTCTTTTTTGTAATTATAGGTAGTGCTTCAATTAAGTAGCCAGAGATCATTAATCCATGAAAACTTATTATTAATGTCTTGTCTTGTATTGCAAATAATGATTTGCTATCTTCAATAATTATTAAGGACTCTTATGAATTAGAAAATCTTATTTTACATTTTTTCAAGCATTATATATTGCACAGTTGAAGTTTCTTGCAATGACATCCTTGCATAAAACTTCTTATTTTACAGGTAGTGTCAAATCAGGTTAAACTCTCGAGCTTCAGAATCCTTCACCATCTTCGTCATGAACAACAGAATTTTATGACTGTTTTTGTGGTGACCATTTACATCTCAGAGATAGCTGGTGATTGGCTGGCATATGTCATCATTACATCATGCTGCTAGACATTGTGTCCACATCTGCACTGGAGGTGTCAGTCCTCTCATAGGAATATAAACAATGCAGCACATTTCACTATGGTACTTCATCTAGCAAAATGGATGGAGTTCTGGAAAGAAGAAATTTAAAACCTATCTTCAAACCACCTTAGAAGAGAAAGGAGATGCTGCACCCAGGTAAGGACAGTCTCAGTCTCGGCATCCTTGAAATTTATAAGATTCCTTGAAAGTGCACAGGCAGCTGCATCAGACAGTGTAGCTGTATCATTAATGATCATTGTCAAGAACACCAAAGTCCATTAAAAATTGAGAAATCAGATGGCAGGTGTGGGTGATGTTGATATTTTGCAAATTATTCTGTTTATGACACCACTCACAGGCTAGAAGGTATGGCCCAGCAGACACTGTATAGAAATGTGAAGTAATCATGGTAGCACAGGACACCAATCTGCTGTAAAGAACTCATATATTGCATTTACAACAGCACCCAAAGACCCATCTGGGGGCCAAAGCAGGCTGAGGAAAGCTGATGCTGTAACTATCAAAGAGTGCTCCACTTGTCCCCTCCAGAGGAACTATGTCAGAGGTGTAGAGAAACGACATATAAATAAGCAAGCCCAGAAGCTGTCTGAGGTCGTGTCACCATTCTGTCTGTGTCCAGAACCAGACAGAATAATGGTTGTTTAAGTTGTACGCCAACCACAATGACCTTCTTACTATGGATATAGGTGGCCAACCAGTCCACTGAAGCTACCTCCAACTTCTGCTGCATGGACAAGTCATTACCGTGGCGTGGCGCATCGCACAAGGGGCAAGAGGGCTGCTAGCTTCCGCTTTCTGGATGACATCATCTGGCAGACTGTAAGCTATTGTCTGCAAGGGTGATGCCGCAATGTGAACTCACAGCCTGCCAGGTGCAGAGCTGTCTGTGGGCACTGAATGAGCTGCCCTGGGTGGATGGTCAGAACTGCTAAGGCTTATTGCAATGATGGTGGTCAGCCACTTCCCTTCAGTGCTCTACATGGGGTCAGCAAGTCGTGCTTGAGGAAGCAGTCAGCCATGTTCCAGGCCACAGGCACAGTTAGCACACATGGCGGCCACTTAGCCGTGGCATGACTAGGAGCCCTACATCTGCAATGCTGGGTGACTGATCACTGACACTGCAGATTCTGGCACTGGCATGGTGTGCAGCACCATCACCGAATCACCAGAAGGCCACTGTGTACCTTTGACATAATAAAGGCAATGTGTTTCTCTGCATGCTTCAGCATGAGTCATCCCTGTCTCCCAAACAATACCGTTAAGTCATTCTAACATATTACAATCCCTGAGCTCGGAGAGTTATAACAACATTTTGTTTAGTATGCAATTTGAGTTGACTCATGCATAATTTCTGTGTCATGTTGGATCAAGTAATCACAAGAAGCATTGTGAAATTTGATGGAACAAATTTCTGTTTATGGAAATTTCAGATTTGTTTGACACCTATGGTGTTTGGGATGTGGTGGGGGCCAGAGAGCAAAATCTGAGGATTTGATGACACCTGCTGGAAAATTGTGTGTAAAACATAATTCTTGGGCCACATGTTGCATTTCAATCACAATCAAGCACCGGCAACTTGAATTTTGATATGCGCACTACTACTCATGAAATGTGGGGGAAAGGGTGCATGATTAATGAAGAAACATCTGGGTAAATAAAGTTTTATTGATCCACTACTGGTGTCATGGCCTAAAGCCACATTGCCAGGTGCAACAAATGTCACATATGTACCCATCACTCCTAGTCAAGTATTACTCACTGAATATTGTCTACATTACATGGATGAATGAAGGGTGACAAACATGTGATTCATTAATTTCCTGCAAACCAATGATATTTGGATTATGTAGTTGTGGACCATTGTGTTGCCTGCATCAGTGTGATGGCAAGGCAACCCAATGTTGGGAAGAATAGAAGCGACCCACACAAGGGACTAAAGACAATATTTACTGAATGGTATGTCCTGACTAGCAGCAATAGGTTCACCTACAACCTTTCAACATTGTTGCACCTGATGATGTGGTTTTACACTGTGAAACTGGTTGTGCATCAATAAAACAACAATTTTACCAGCTGTCAGCAGAATTCTTCTTAACACCATGTCTCAATCATGAAAAGTTTCCTTAAGTTCTGAATGAATGCGAGTGATCTGGTGATGCAGCATATCACAACAGTCATGACATTGTGGGTCAACTCAGGTATGTGAGTGAATGTGAAACTGTGTTCAAGATGGCCAAGTTCCTCGGAAGCCTTATGACAAAATTCCATGCCCTATTACAGCCTGGGACAGTGCTTCTGGGATCAGGAAATGATTGGAAGTCCAAGAGTGGCTCATTTCTAAAGATAAATGATTGAATGACATGGAGAATGCACCTAATTTATTTATTTATGTCCTGGAAGCAACTTCATCTCAACAGTGGAAGAAAAAGCATACAAGTGCCAAGAAGAAGAACCTAAATTAAGCAAATTTGAAAGGAAAATTTAATTGCTGGACCTGTGGGAAAGAAAGCAATCCATCAATTTCCATTCTAAGAAAAAGCAAAATAGAGGTAATGTATGTGTATTTCTTGTTACTGGCAGTGCATACCATAAAAAAGTTCTGTGTGATAAAGTGATTGAAATTTCACTTGGAGATAACATAAAAGCAAAGGGATTGGATCATTTAAACCAAAGAAATTTGTAAATGGGTGCTGGGAAGATGGACGCATTGATTATCTGCTGTACATCCCAAAAACAAGGAATAATTGTTTTATGTCATTCTTTGTATGATGAAAGATTTTGAGGTGAGTGTTGTAGATAAGTTTCTAAACATTTCTCATGATCTAACATGTTCACAGAAATAAAACAAGAAATAGAGATTTCCAGAATGATTTTTTGTGTAAAATATCCTATGTGATGTGAATGTGTCAATCACAAATAACCTCAAAACTTGGCAAAAAAGACTGGTTCATATAAATGTCAAATTGATTGTGAATTGGATCAAAACAAGTCTTTTATCAATGGGATAAACATGCCTGTTGTAGCATCATTCTTTTGTGAAAATGTCGATGTGGAAAGGTTCACCATTTGCCTTTTGACGAGAAAATTGAAGTGAGAATTCATAAATCAGCACTTTTGTACAAAGCAATATTCAGGTGTTTGTCATGTCTATTTTTTGAGTCAGAAAGCAGACATTCTTCAACATTTCAAGGAATTTGAGGAGGTGATATCAAACAGGTTTTCCAACAGGGTGTATGGGACAACTGGGGAAAACCCGAGAATCTTTTCCATCTGGGAGAAAACTGGGAAAAACATAGGATTTTTTTATAATTCTGGAAATTTTTCAGTGTTTTAGTTTTCAATTAAATGTCTGTTATTTTGACTGCTAAGAACTGGTAGCCTAACAAAGAATATTACTGGATCCTGCTACTACAGAATCATACTGCAGCAATAAAACATACACGAGAGAAAAAATAAAGTAAAACTTAAGTTGCAAAGGAAATGCGCCATTTACAACAAAACGGACTGAACACAAAAGCGTCTGACAACAGCAAAATGTGTTAAAGGCATTAGGATGAAAGACTATGCAATACTTCACAACAACAAACTGCTTGTGATGAGCGTGATGTCACAATTGCTTACATTAGCTTAGTTAGAGATGATGGCAACAGGCTCCTGCGTCTAAGCAGTTAAGTTGTGTATGAACAGTATATTCTATTGCTTCTGGCTACGTGAATTATTTTTTTTTCTATCCTTTATTGAATTTAGATTCAACCCCTGAGGGGCACAGGGAAAAGGGGGGGGGGGGGGGGGGAGGCTGGCAGCAGCTTAATATGCCGCCCTGCAACCTACAGAAGAGTTAAAAACATAATGAGAAGGCAATAAACAATAAAAACAGGTGACAAAATGGTGACTTTTTAAAACTGTAACATGGCAAAAAGTTGTGGAAGTGAGAATATAAAAACAAAGGGTTGATGATGCTGATCAAAACACATAGTAAATAGACAGGCACAATTAAAAAGACAGCGACAGTCTGGTTTTTGTTTGCAAGAGATAAAAAATACACCTAGCAACAGTATGGTGTCTTTGCGCAACACTGAACACTCACGGTAACACTGCACTATAGAGTAGACACAAAGATGGCAAACCACAGCCTAAGGCAGATGGGGGAAGAGGCAGACAGATGAGGGGAAAAAAGGGGGGAGGAGAGAAAAAGGCAAAAGGGGGGAGGGCTGCAATGGAGGGAGAGGACATATAGGAAAGAGGTAGGGAGGGAGGCAGGGCGGATGCGAGAAGGAGTGAGGAAGGCTGAGGAGGGGAAAGCAATAGGACTTGGGGGAGAGAATAGAGGCAATGAGAGGGTAGGTGGGGAAAACCACAAAAACAGAGGGAAGAAGAGGAAGCCCAGGAAATGGACTGAGGTAGGGAGGGGGAGGCAAGGATCAGAGTTGATAGGAGGGATAAATGGAGGGAGAGAGGGCATCATCTGGGAAAGGGAGTTGATGGAGGCCACCTTGGGAAAGAAGATGAAGGGTGTAGAGGTGGAGGTTGGGTGGGACACAATGGTGAAGGCACAGCAGTGGGCGGGGGTTGGAGAGGAGAGGAGCAACCAGGGGATGGGTGGGGGGGGGGGCAAGTCTGGGGGGAGGGGGGGAAGGAGCAGATGGGGAAACAGAAACAGATCATAGAGGATCCACATGATGGACGGGAGGTGTAAATAGAAAGAGAGGCAGAGTGCATGGTGCTCGAGGCTCTGGAGGGACTTAAGCATTTGGTGGGAGTAAATATCCAGGTGGGACTGGCATAACAGAGGATGAGACAGATCAAGGATTTGTAGGTGTGGAGTATGGTAGAGGGGTTCAACCCCCATGTCCGGCCAGAGAGGAGTTTAAGGGGCAGAGGCAGTTGTGGGATTTGTATTGGATAGAACGGAGATGAGGGATCCAGGTGAGGTCATGGTCAATGGTGAGTCCAAGGTAGGTAAGGGTGGGGGAGAGGCGGACAGGATAGGTGCAGATGGTAAGGGAAAAACCAAGGAGCCGGAAGGAGCAAGTGGTACAACCTATGATGATTGCCTGTGTCTTGGATTGATTTTTAGGAGCCACTGGTTACACCATGTGGCAAAAAGGTCAAGGTGATTCTGAAGAAGGCATTGGTACAGTTGAAGGGTAAGAGTGAGGGCAAGAAAGGCGGTGTCATCGCCATACTGCAGGAGGTGGACTGGAAAGGGGTAGATTGGAGCATATCTGCTGTGTACAGGAGGTAGAAGAGAGGGGAGAGGACAGAGCTCTGGGGCACACCTGGCAGAGGGATAGAAGGTGTGGGAATCGGCGTTATGGATAGTAACGTAGGAGAGGCAGGCTACTTGAAGGGTGGCTGTTAGCTGTATCAACTGTAGCAAGCAGTCAGATGCTACATGGCAAAATTCTGGCACACAGTGTTTACATTTAGTAATTTTTTTCTGTTTCCTCTTCGTTTATGGTTCTCACTTCAAACGAAAATAAAACATATTTCTGTGGCCACGAGCCATCCATTGAATTAAAACACATTCACATAATTATGGAAGGCTGAAATACATTATTAGTTTCAGTTTTTTGGTTTTATTTTATTTGCAGGTTTTTAACAGTCAAGCGTTAATCACCTTGCTGAATGATGAAGTTATTTTCATCAGTTTGTTAAAGAAATTTGGCTGTTATTAATCTTTTCCTCTGAGGCAGTCAGTTTATTTAAAATGAAGTGTTTCTTCCCAGGCTATTGGCTAGTTTCAACTGTTGGCCATATTTTAAGTGCACATTTTCATCTTCTGGCACATATGGCATTATGCCATAATAAAGAACCAAACATGAGATAATGCAGTATGGGTACTCCAAGAAACTTTACATCCCAAAAACCACACTGAAAAGCTTAATATCAGGTTGGGGCCTATTTCACTGTGAATCTGGACATACAAATGTACACTTTAAGCACAATTATATATTATAGTATGGTTAAGAAATTACGATGCTCTTGGAGTATTATCTGATGTCTTGTTTGTTTTATGACGTAATGTAAGATCTCTTAATGCTTTAAAAGTATGAACATACAGGCTTCCTACATCATTGCAGCTGCACACACACAGCAATGACTGTTTTCTGGTGGTCAATGGCATCTGCTGAAATCAACTTGTTTCTAATAGCTTGTAGGAAAATATTGCAAATGATGGTTTGAAAAGTGTCACTTTCAGTGTAAATTTCCTTTTATGCAAGATGAATTATGTTGGGTATGAGAATGTGCGATGAATTTCTTAAATCAAAGAGAGTTTGACTCTCATTTAAAACTTAACACTTTGAGGAGCAGCCACTTAGAAGAATTTTGAGCCCATAAGACCAGACATTTGTCATTATTTAAAATTTTACTCTCACGTTTATGTGATGTATCTTAAAGTAAAAAAAAAGGACAAATTTATACATGAAAGCTTAGCTTCTCTGGTGGCTAATTGATCTTTGAGACCAGTATTATATGTGAAAGTGTAGCTTTTCGTGCAGCCACACTTGTGTATTAATTTAAACCATTAACTTTTCCTACTTGTGTGTTTGTGCTACTTAATAGTGATGTTGCTGTTGACTTTTTACATCTTGTGTTCTTTGCTCTAATGTCTGCTTTCATTGGCTGGCAAAATCACATGACATGAGCTATGATTGACCCATTGACCCACAAAAGTGCTGGAACTGATTGATAAGTTTTACAGTTCCAAGGGAAAGTACACTGTCACTAAACATGGAAAAAGTGTATTTTCATACCGGGGAAAGTGTTATTTACCGGGAAATCCAGGATTTTTTTTTTCCCTTCTCTGTATATACACCCTGTTAAACAAGAAGATGATGAGCTATCTCACTGAATGTGGGATAGCACTTGAGATGAAGGCACCAATTAATTCTCAACAAAATGGGAAGGCAGAAGTGAAAATAGGACCATCGTCAAGTCCACAGGTGCATCCTCATTGGGGCAAATGTTCCAAAAATACCATTGGCAGAGACAGTTAACACCACTGTTTGTAAAATGAACTGGACTTCTAAGCAGGATTGTAATGATTTACATCGTTCGTAAGCTATTTTGGACACCAATACCAAAAAATCTGAAGGCAAAGATGGAGAATACAGTGTCAAGCCACGAGCTGAAGATGACAGAAAAGTACAAGAAGAGAAGGCTCAAGATTCTGAACAACCACTGAAAGATAGGCAGTAGTCTTACAGATTATGCGACAGGAGCCAAACTGAACCTCCTGTCAGATATAATGCAAACTATGTAGACTGTCTTGAACTGAATACTTTTGAACAGGCAATCTTGGGTCCATGACATAAAAACAACACAAAATTCCCACATTCCACTACACTGACATTATCCATAGGAATCAGCCACTTCCCTTCACCTACATAGCTCAACCGCAATTGTCGATACTACAAAATAAAAACCATCAACACCCAAGAATTATAATCAGACCGCAACTATACACCACAAAACCAACACCAAAAACAACAGAAACTGGAATTACAACTGAGAATACCAAAACACATTGAGCCATGACACACTGGAATCTCACACTTCCCTTGACCTATATACGTCAACTACAACTGATGACACCACACAGAGCTACGATGGCACATTGGAATCGGACCCTCTCCTTGACACATATGGGTCAAAACCAGGTCATGATACCAAAATGCATCTACAACTAAAAGAATTGAAATCAGATACTTCCCTTAAGTTACATAAATCAACCACAAGTGATGACACCAACCCATCAAACACCTACATCTGCAATAAACAACACCAAACCAACAACATGTGAAAAACCTCACAAAACATCACAACTCCCAAATAAATAGACCCAAAAAAAAGACTACTTACCATGAAAAAATTCCGGCACTACACACAAGGTCAGCCATCCCAATCAAACACAGCTACAGCCTCAAACACAGCCCCCCCCCCCCACACACACACACAAATAAAAAAAAACACAACCAAAAACCTACCAACCCCAACCCCCCATCCCCCAAAACTTCACCCTCCACCCAAAAATAAAAATCAAGAAATAAACAAAACTCGTTCACACACTACAACTCAAACACAACTGCAACAAAACAGATCTTCTGCAACATAATCATAAAACAAGCACCCTCCCCCCATACAAAACCAAACCCATCTAAATCCACAAACATTACCAACAACCCCCCCCCCCTCCCCCGCCACCACCACAACAAAATCTACTCAACTAACCACCCTTAGCCTGTACATTTCACTAATAGCCCTAAAAAAATGTCCAAAACACAATATTCCCCAGGGACGCTTTTCCGCCAGCAATACTCATCTAAATGAAATTGCAGGTTAGAAGAGCGCCTCTTACCCCTCCCTATACTGCTTTAACCATCCCCAAAACCCCTGTATTTTATTAGAACACACACGAGTCTTGTTATTCTTGAACTATAAACTATGACTGACAACTAAAATATCATAACCCCTCTTCCCCCAACCCCCTATAAGACAAAAAAAGCACCTGAAACTAATGTACTCCCCTCTTCTACATAATCTTCAATTAACCCCACCAGTTCCCTCTTCATACGCTCCTCAAAAACCCCGATAAAACACTCTGCATACCCAGCCCCTGAAATAATGGTCCCCCCACACCCATAAACCAACCAGAGACTTACCCCTTTCATATTTTCTCTTTCCAAACTGCAACTCATCTATCTCGACCATGAACCCCAGCCCACCCAATTTACCCCTATACTTAACATATTCCGAACAAAACTGATGGAGGATCTATAACAGATATAATAAGTCGTCAAAACAACCTCTCTCATGGCCAACCAAGACTTCTCGAACCAGGTATTGCATCTAATGGAGTGCCAAAGATTATCCCTCTGGCACTGCCTCATGTAACAGTCTGTGGTCCGAGACTCCAGAACTCTGGCCAACTGCATATTCTTTTTACAGACATTGCACTTGACTATTTCGGCCAGCAGTCCAAACATCTGAAAAAAATTTATGAGGGACATCATGTCCTCCCCCATTTCAGCATGCAACTGGGAACTGTTAAATTTCACTGTCATATCCATACCTAAAAAAAAGAATCCACAAAATATATTAAATGCCTTACCGCATGACAAACAGCAAACTAATGACCCCAATCAATACCACAACCACATAAACCAAAAAAAAAAAAAATTAATTAGGAAGTCACTGAAACCAATTTGCATTCTTCAATCACAGTCAATACAAATTAATTCACATTGCGACCAACGACCCTCAAATGAACCCATACACCACATAACACATGGACCATAAATACACCACTAGAGGACACCACTAACCGCAACAAGACAACATCTACACACACAACAAACTCAAACTAAACTCCATGCCATAACACAACAAGACAACATCTACTAATACAACCAACTCATAAACTAAATTCTGTGTTGTGACGTCACACATCACAACACCCTTACGTCATGAGCCAAAGCTGATGGGTGGGATTGGATGCCTTCATTGACCTGTCAAAACACTTTGTGAAGTTATGAAGTAAAAAACTAGTATGTGCTCCATTGTCGGTCCACAAGGTAAGGGCAAAAAGCATAGATAATAACTGGACCAATAACAGTGACTACATTGTGCCAAAAGATACATCTGAAGTAATGAGCAGTTATCTTACGAATGTGTGCTGCCCTGTAAACACAGTATCTGTTAAGAATGACACTTGTCCCTCACCTAACACTAAAAATGCAGGTACGAGGAATCATCACACTGGTTGTAATAAAAAGCCAGAGGAAGTAATTGACTTAGTTGAATTTTATGAATGGGTAGAAACTTGTAGTTTGTCAGAGGACCAGCAGGTTAATAATTTACATGATTTAGGAATTGAAGCATTGATGAGGGAACCAGGTGAGTAAATTATTGACACTGATTTAATGAGCAAAGAATTAAATACATTTGGGTGTGAAAGCAACATTGTAAGTTTTCAGGAGAGAGAGGTTGATGATTGTAGTATTTGGGAAAATGAAGATTTAATGGTTCATGATGATGGTGAGAAATATTTTGTTTGTTTGAAAGAGGAAGTGGAGAAGCATTAGGTGCTGTGAGAGAAAATGATATTATGCATGTTGTAGATATACCCAAGGATGTTGTTAACAATTTAAGTGATGTTAGTGTCAGTGTCACAACCAACAGGCTCTGTAATCCAGCACCTTATGAAGAAACATGTGTAGATGATAAATATTATCTGAATAGCAAACCTGACTGTGCAAGTAGGCAACCATTTGCAATGAACAAAGGTCAATTATTTCTTTATAATATGTGGCTAAATAGTGATGCAATTAGAAATGATAGTAATTTTAGAAAATGTTTTTAATGTGTGTCAAATTTCAAATCCCGATTGGTGGCAAAATACTAAAGATATCATTGTTGAACAACTGACGGATAAGTTCCTTAGTGGTGGCGAAAAATGTTATATTGATGAAAATGTTTGGATTAATGAAATTACCAGTGCAAGTGATAGTGTTAGTGAAGTGTATGTTAATGTAATGACAGTAGGTAATAAAGGTGACAGTAATATAGGTAATTGTAATTCAGGAAATCATTGTTTTAGTGAAATTGAAATGATTTGTTGTATGAATATGTTCAGTATGAAGAAGGTTATGACGTATGTAGTCCATTTATTAGAGTAAAAGTTGATACCTGGGAAGGCACATGCCTTATATAAACAGGGAGTCAAGTATCAGAAATATGTGAAATACTGAGCAAGAAGCTGAAGTGCGAGAATGGCTACATTGAGACACCAGTCATTGGGGAGAAAATAATATGTACTCCAGGAAAACATAGTAAAACAGTCAAATATCAAACTTTGTTGTCTTTTACAATTGAGGCAGTCACCTTTACGTATGGTTGCCTTGTTATACCAGGACTCAGTGAGGACTGTATTCTTGTGATGTTGTGGATGAGAAGTGTAGATGCAAGATTTGACTGGGGAGGACAAAAACTTATCATAACAACACCTAATGGGGAGTGTATCTCCACCAAGTTTGTCAGATCAAATACAGTTTTGTGTAACAATAAATTTAATACTGTAAATGTTGTAAATGAAAAAAGATATGTTGACAAATACATACCAGTGCTAGACTTAAGTGAAGTAGATTTCAAAACACTTGTAAACACTAAGGTTTCAGAAGCTAGTGGTCTAAACAGTGAGCAAAAACAGGAACTAGAGTCTTTGTTATGGCAATACAGTGATGTCTTTAACAACAATCCAGAAAAAGTTAGAGGTTACCCATGTACTTTGACAGTGAGATGCCATGATCCATTTTTCATACAACTGTATGGTGTGCCCATTGCAAAATTACAGTGGTTGAGAAACAATTACATAAGATGGAAGTGTGTGGCATTATTGAAAGGAGTATCAGCGCTTATAATAACCTGCTGGTAGTTGTGTCAAAGAGAGATAGGAGAGTGTGAATAGTTCTAGTCTCCAAGCCTAATGTCAAATCTAGACTTAAGCTCAGGCTTTCACCAAGTACCTCTGGCACCCAACTCTAGGAAATACACCGCTTTTCTATACAAAGGTCATTGCTATCGGTATTGTGTAGTCCCTTTCAGATTGAACTCATCGGTAGTGGAATTCATCAGAGCTTTAGACCACGTTCTTGGGCAGGAATTTGTATCCAAATTAGTGGTTTATGTAGATGACATTTTAGTGATTGGGCAAGATTGGAATGAACATGTTGGGCTTTTAAGTCAGGTGTGTGAAAACGTAGAAGAAGAGGAATGACACTAAAACTAGAAAAGTGCAAATTTGCAGTACCTGAGTTAAAATTTTTGTGATATGCCATAACAGTAAAAGGAATTTTGGCATATCAGACAAAATTAAAGCTATCTCAGAGTGTCCTATACCCCATAACATAAAACAACTGAAATCATTTTATGGGCTATGTGGATTCTACAGAAAATTTGTAAGTAAACAAGCTTAAATACACACTATCTAAGTAACTTATTAATGAAGGATACTGTTTGGATATGGAGTAAAGAATGTCAAGACGCTTTTGACAAAATAAAAAAAGAACTGAATAACCAGAAGCTGTTACACAGACCACATTTTAATTTACCTTTCTCTTTACATACTGACAGTAGTGATTACGGGCTAGGTGCTGAATTATTCCAAGGAAAAGAAGTCAATGGGGAGATAGTCCATTCTATAATTGCATTTTCAAGCAGAATGTTGTTGAAGCATGAAAAAAACCATACAGTCACAGAAACAGAGTTATTAGCAATACAGCGGTCATTTTCAAAATTCAGTACCTATTTACTCGGATATAAGGTAATAGTGTACTATGATCAGAAAGCCTTATGCTATTTACAGGAATGCAAGCTCTATCATGATAGGCTTACAAGATGGGCATTGAATTTACAACAATTCAATTTTGAAATTAAGTATATTTAAGGCAATGACAACATAGTTGCAGATGCTCTATCAAGGCTACCAGTAGGAGGAGAAAAAGAAATTTTAGATCAGAATGAAGAAAAACAGTTTAAAATGAGGTATATTAAAGGAGTCACAGATGAAAAAGTTGTTAGATCATTGTGTGATAAAATCAAGAGGAACCAGAACCATGATACAAATTGGAAATTAATAAAGAGCTGTGTAGGGAAAAGGAACTATGAAAAATTAGACAAGTACTATAAGGTGTTTAAGGGTACTCTATTTAGGAGAACTGATGAAGACTCAGACAATTGGAAACTATGCTTACCTGAAGATGAAGCTGAGAGGTTAATTAGGTATACACATGAGAGCTATGATCATTGTGGCATTCAGAAATGTATGCAGAAATTACAAGAAAATAATGGCCAAGAAAGCTAAGAAAAACTGTCAACTTGTGGTAAGTGCCAATGAGACAAAGTAAGTAACAGAAAATCTCAAGGTGAAATGGAAAACATTACTCCTGCGCAACCTCTAGACTTAGTCGCTGTTGATTCCTACACACCCCTTCCAAGAAATAGGAGTGGCCACAGCTACATTTTTATCATGGTGAATGTATTTTCTAAACTAATCAAGTTGTATGCTGTCAGGAAAGGTAAAGAGATAGTTACAATAGTAGAAAAAGACTATTTCTTAAACATCAGGAAATCAAAAGTGATCTTGTTGGATAATGGTTCACGGTTTTTGTCAAAAGTTTGGAAAGCCTTTATTGATAAATCAGGAATCAAACATGTTCAATTATCTATATATAATCCGTTATCAAACCCAGCTGAGAGGTATATGCACAAGATTGGTCATTTATGTCATACATATTGCAGTCATACACATCCTACATGGTATGACCGTGTACTAGACTTTGAAGATGTCATGAACAGCCTGCAACATACTTCCACAGGATTTTCACCTTATGAAATTATGTTTCATCTAAAACCAGACAACATTATCAATGAACTCGTAGAATTTCCAGCATGCACAATGATGACTATGCGTGAATGTGAAACCACAGTCAAAGAAACCATGATAAAACAGGGGGAGATTAGAAAAAGACGACATGATAGCAAGATCAAAGCAACCAAGTTTAAAGTTGGAGATTATGCTTTCATAAAATCACATGAGAAATCAAAAATGTTAACTTCTGAAATAAAGAAATTCTTTGATATCTACGGTGGTCCATTCAAGATTGTTGAGAACCCATACCCTAATGCACACCAGTTGGTATATCCTAAACCCAGGAAAGTTCTCAGGCTAAGGAATATTGTTTCATTGAAATTGTATAAACAAAAGGGGAAAAACTATTCTGAAAAAGTTAAAGGGTGACTTAACAAAAGTTTTTCACTGGAAATTACGAAGTGTTGTGTATAAAAATTCACTGATTTTATGATACCGTTTTGTATAATTGAAAATGTTTATTATTTCTTTAAAATGTATTTGCTATATGAAGTGTTTGCAATGAATTTTTTTACATGTAATATGCTCATCATGTTAGTTCTTGATATTTCTATATGACTATTCAATTTGAATGCTATTTGATAATGTGTGTAATTTTACCTTTTGTAACATTCTCACACCACAGTTGTTGAGACATTATTTAAAATGTAAACCACTAATCAGTGCTAAATCTGTCTCACAACAATTAATAGTTTTTTAAAATTTTTCTAATCTTAAAGGCAGAATCTTAAATACTACAGACTTAAGTTATTGAAATGTCCAACTAAACAATGGAAAGAATCATTTTAAGTAAACAACATGAACTACTGTATATTTGTTTCTCAAACACTGCAAAGCATAGGCAGCAATATTTTTCTAATTTTGATGTATATATATCATCCTAAAACTTTCAAACAACCATGACTCTACCATTGCACTTTTACTGCAAATATGAACCCTTGTAACAGACTGACTGTAGCTTTGCTTTTGAAAACAATTTAATTTTTTGTTTATCCTTGGTGTAAGTGTTATAGTCTCCAGTAAGACATTTTACTTTATTTTACTTTACTGAATTTATTTTTACTTATAGGATCCTTTTTGGGCCAGTCCCTACCTTTGTAGTATTGCTCAGACAGATCCTGTAAACCTCTCCCATTTGATAAACATTACCAGATGGATAAATAACTATCCTAACCATGTACTTACATACAAACATTATATAATCAAAAGGTGATATCTGTATTTTATTTTTGGATAACAGGGCATTATAATCAATGAAGCAATACAAACAGCTAAGCTGTAGAAATGGTCTTGCTTCAGTTCAAGCTGAAATCAAACCTATTAAAGGAGGTCAGCTAAGTGCATATAGACAAAGTGGGACATTACTGTGAGTAGCGAGTAAAGTGGTCAAAAACAAACCAATAGTAAAAAGTTACGACATTTTAATGGTTTAATGTGATGTGCTACAATGTTATAGACTCATGAAAGTGAAATTTGTAAATCTTCTTTTGTATTTCATTCACCTTAAAATTAACAATTGTATGTTAAACCTAATGTCATGCCAATTGCTATGGGCAGAAAGTTAGCAAAATTCAAAGAAAACAGTTACATTAAAAATTTTAATTTATTTAAAATCATATTCTTGGCAGTTCCATTATTTTTGTTTCAGAATTTTGTTTGCATGTTCATACTTACAAAATTCTTGGGGGACTATTGTAATGGAACTGACAAAAAGAGCCCATTTTGTTATAACTAACTAAAGTTGTTTTGAAAAGCATTTACTTATTATGATGTTAGGGTGGGTGTTGTAATTAACACAAATTTGAAAGTGTGTATATTTAAATTATGACTTTTAATATTTCCAAAAATTTGACTTGCGTTAATTATATGTACAAGTTATTATAATAATAAATATTAGTATTATTGTTATTATTATTGTAAATATTACTATTATTATTATTATTCTTTCTTTTCTCGGACATTATGTCTGGTCAAAAATGGAAAGTGACACGGACCTTGATCAAGCGTGACTTCCTTTTAACTGTACGGTATATGTAAAGTTGCGTTTAGGAACTTTCGGGTAATTAAACATGTATCAATAATTACAGATTTCTGTAGTTGTATATATAAGTTTGGATGTAGCTGCATTGCGTTGATGTACTGGTGGATACTGTGTGGTATGACTACTGTAATTGATAGTATAATTGGTATAATGTCAACTTTATCCTGATGCCACATGTCCTTGACTTCCTCAGCCAGATGGATGTATTTTTCATTTTTTTCTCCTGTTTTCTACTGTATATTTGTTGTATTGGGTATGGATATTTCTATTAGTTGTGTTAATTTCTTCTTTTCATTGGTGAGTATGATTTCAGGTTTGTTATGTGGTGTTGTTTTATCTGTTATAATGGTTCTGTTCCAGTATAATTTGTATTCATCATTCTCCAGTACATTTTGTGGTGCATACTTGTATGTGGAGGGACCGATGACTGTAGCAGTCTGGTCCCTTTAATCCCTCAAACCAACCAACTTGTATGAGGGAACGTGTTGTTTTATAAGTTTATGTTGTATGGCAAGCTGTTGATGTATTATTTTTGCTACATTGTCATGTCTTCTGGGGTATTCTGTATTTGCTAGTATTGTACATCCGCTTGTGATGTGATCTACTGTTTCTATTTGTTGTTTACAAAGTCTGCATTTATCTGTTGTGGTATTGGGATCATTAATAATATGCTTGCTGTAATATCTGGTGTTTATTGTTTGATCCTGTATTGCAATCATGAATCCTTCCGTCTCACTGTATATATTGTCTTTTCTTAGCCATGTGTTGGATGCGTCTTGATCGATGTGTGGCTGTTTTAGATGATACAGGTGTTTGCCATGTAGTGTTTTCTTTTTCCAATTTACTTTCTTCATTTCTGTTGATGTTCTGTGATCTAAAGGGCTGTAGAAATGGTTATGAAATTGCAGTGATATAGCCGATGTATTTATATGAGTGATTGCTTTGTGTATTTTGCTAGTTTCTGTTCGTTCTAGAAAGAATTTTCTTAAATTGTCTACCTGTCCATAATGTACATTTTTTATGTCGATAAATCCCCTTCCTCCTTCCTTTCTGCTTAATGTGAATCTTTCTGTTCTTGAATGTATGTGATGTATTCTATATTTGTGGCATTGTGATCGTGTAAGTGTATTGAGTGCTTCTAGGCCTGTGTTACTCCATTTTACTACTCCAAATGAGTAGGCCAATATTGGTATAGCATAAGTATTTATAGCTTTTATCTTGTTTCTTGCTGTCAATTCTGTTTTCAGTATTTTTGTTAGTCTTTGTGTATATTTTTCTTTTAGTTCTTCTTTAATATTTGTATTATCTATTCATATTTTTTGTCTGTATCCTAGATATTCATAGGCATCTATTTTCTCCATCGCTTCTATGCAGTCGCTGTGGTTACCCAATATGTAATCGTCTTGTTTAGTGTGTTTTCCCTTGACTATGCTATTTTTCTTACATTTGTCTATTCCAAAAGTCATATTTATACCATTGCTAAATACGTCTGTTATCTTTAGTAATTGGTTGAGTAGTTGATTTGTTGCTGCCAGTAGTTTTAGGTCATCCACGTATAGCAAATGTGTGTTTTTGTGTTGGTATGTTCCAGTAATATTGTATCCATAATTTGTATTATTTAGCATGTTGGATAGTGGGTTCAGAGCAAGGCAGAACCAGAAAGGACTTAATGAGTCTCCTTAGTATATTCCACGCTTAATCTATATTGGCTGTGATGTGATATTATTTGAATTTCTTTGGATATTAAGTGTGGTTTTCCAGATTTTCATTACTATGTTTAGGAACCGGATCAATTTAGGATCTGCTTTGTATATTTCAAATATTTGTAGTAACCATGAGAGGGGTATGCATAATGTAGCGACCTTTGTTTAGTTTTAGCTTCATATGTCACTTCTGCATCTATTATCAGTTGCTCTTTACATCCTTGTGCTCCTTTGCAACAGCCTTTGTGTTCATCATTTATAATTTTTTTCTGTGTTGTATGTGTCATTAATTTCTGTGTAATGACTGAAGTTAATATTTTGTATATTGTTGGTAGGCATGTTATTGGGTGATATTTAGCAGGGTTTGCTGTGTCTGCTTGATCTTTAGGTTTCAGATAAGTTATTCCATGTGTAAGTGTATCAGGGACTGTGTATGGGTCTGCAATGTAACTGCTAAATAATTTAGTTAGATGTGAATGTGTGTGAGGTTAACTTCTTTAGCCAGAAATTTGCTATTTTTTCTTTTCCAGGGCTTTCCAATTGTGAGAAGAATTAATTGCTTGGGTTACTTCATGTTGCAAAATTATCACTTCACGCATTTGTGGTATCATTTTGTATGTGTCTTTTTCTGCTAGTATCCACCATGCATGCCTGTTATGCTGTACCAAGTTTGGACATATGTTGCTCCAGAAGTGTTCCATGTCTATTATGTTAGGTGGATTGTCTATTTTAATGTGTGTGTTATCTATTGACTGGTAAAATTTCTTTTGGTTTGTGTTGATGTTTGGTTTTGTTTCCTTCTATTTTCACTTTTTTTTGTATCTTCTAAGTCGTTTGGCCAATGCTTGTAATTTCTGCTTCTTTTCATCTAATTGCTCTATCGCTTCTTGTTGTGAGATTTTACTTAACCTTTTTCGTTTTTTGTCTGCCATTTCGTTTCTTATAAATTGTGTTAGCTGTCCAATGTCTTTTCTCAGTTTTTCTATTCTGATCTGTAGCCTGTGTTGCTATGTTGGTTTTGTGGGTTTCTTCTGTGTGTTGATTCGTTCTGATCTCTGCCTAGTCTGTATATTTAGTGCTCCTATATAAACCAGTAGTTGTAACTCTTCCATAGTTGTGTTTTCATTTATTTTGTTGTGTTTGATTGTGTTGATAGTTGTTATTGTTGTTTCGACTTGTGGATTATTTGGTGGTCTATGCAAGATTGGTCTAATGTCTGTATTTGTGTCTTTGTATTCTTTATATGTCAGCTGAAATTTTTCTTCGTGTTCTATTTGTGCTTGTTCTGGTGGCTGTCTTAAGATTTTGTTTTCTTCTGATTGTTTAATTGATTCGTGTTGTTCTTTGTTTGTTTGCTCTGGGATGTTTGAGTCCATTACTGTATTTTCTTCTTCTTCTGATTGCACATTATTTTGTTCCAGTATTTGTTGTACTTGTTTTTTGATGTTTTCTAATTCTGACTGGGGTATCCTGTTATTTTTGATTATTGCACAGATATGATCAGCTAGTGGTTGTTCTGTTAAAAACTTTAATTCTGGGTATCTGGTAATAAATGTTGTGCATACTTGTGATCTGTATCCAGTTGTGTTGGTTCCTAAGTTTGTTGCTTGGTAATAACAGAACATGAGGTGTCAGTTAACTTCATCTGACCATCTCATTCTCTGTCACTGTTTTCCTTCTAGGGTGGTTGCAGGAAGCATTTCCTGCAAAACACCTCTATTTGGATTTAAATCATTTTCCATGTGACTAGCAGTATCATTACCATTGTGGGCGGGCTTAGGGTTCAAGCGTCGTCCCCGACCATGACGGCGCTTGTCCGAGGATTCTTTAGTTCTGTCCTGAACCAACTAATCACACTAAAAGGGGGGTTAGACCTATTACCTATTAGTGGTTTGTTCTTTTCACCGCCTTTTACGACTGGCAGAACATACCAAAGGCTTGTTCTTTTCCAGGGCCTTATTATTATTATTATTATTATTATTATTATTATTATTATTATTATTATTATTGTCACTGAATTATCCTTTATGCTGTTTAATATCTCATGTAACTTAAAAATGCAGTATCAATAATTGATACAGAAATTGTAAGTTCTTTCTCACTATGACTCTGTGATCTTTGGTCAGCAATGTGATTTTGGCCAATTGTTTTTTGGCCATGGTCAAGAGCAGTTGTTTTTAAGTTCTGGTAATAAATATGTGTTTTTTTTTAACAAAAAACCGTGGAATCCTGCTTCATGATTTAGGTGGTCTGGTGATAGTAAAAAGCCGCACCTTTTTCATCCAGAGCAGCAAAGGAATCAATCATTGCCTAGACAATGAAACCATATATACAACGGATATTCAGCAGCATCAAGGCAAGAGACATTGTGATCATCTCTACAAAGTGCTTTACATCCATTAGCCACACCGTAATGGTGTCTTTATGGAAATAACCTTGCATTGTAATAGAGTGTGTACATGATAACCTTTCCAGTGACAATAGCAGCAGCAGCAGACAGAGTACTCCAGTTCATATCGCAACTGTAAATTAAGGGTCAATGAGAGAATTTCAGATGAACACAGATAATATCTTGTTTCTGATTAATGTACACATGTACCATAGCATCAGATCACGACAGCTTCAGTATCATCAGTGCAGAGTGGTACAGTTAATCCTGTTGTGAAGCCAGATCATAGTCTAAGTTAAGCATAAGGGGCATTTAAATGAAACCCCGTCACTAAAGTGAAGTAACGGCAACAATTTTATTGACTCAAAAATGTAGTTATACACACATATTCAAAAAGAGTCACCAAAACTGTTGGCACATTTATCCCACTGCAATATTACCCGGTTGATTCCATCCTTGAAGAAGCTAGTAGGCTGCTGTCAGATCCAGGCCTGGACCCAGACAGACACTTCAAAATCCGTTGCGAATCGATGTCCATGAATAGCTTGTTGTAGAGGACCAAACACATGAAAGTCACATGATGATAGGTCAGGACTGTATGGAGGATGTTCCAGCATTTCCCACCAAAATTGCTGCAATGTCATCTTCACTGCATTTGCCATGTGTGGGCACGCATTATCATGCAGGAAGATAATGCCATTGGACAGCATGCCTTGGTGTTTTGACTTGATGGCTCATCTAAGATTCTGTAAAGTGGCTTGATAACGCTGGGCATTGATGGTGGTTCCCCATTCCAGGAACTCGACCAGCAGTAGGCCCTCATGGTCAAAAAAAGAAGGACATCATGACCTTACCAGAACTGGTGTGAATGGCCTTTGATTTTTTTGGAGATGGTGAAGCCGCATGTTTCCACTGCTTACTGTGATGCTTGCTTTCCAGTTCAAAATGATAACACCATGTATTGTCACCTGTGACAATACGTGACAGAAAGCCATATTTCTCCTCATGATAATGTTGCAGATTACTCAAAGATAGTGCCATTCGAGTATTGCACTGTTTGGCAGTCAGTTGCTGGGGAACCAATGTGCACAGATTTTTCAAAAATTCAAGTGTTGATGCATTATGGTGTGGGTGGTGCCCATGCTAATACCCAGTAAGCAACGGATCTCATCCACAGTGATTCTGCGGTTGTCCAAGACTAAAGCATTCACTTCTGCAACCATTTCTGGTGTGATGACACGAAGAGCCTATCCAGGATGAGCATCATCTTCCAGTGACCTGTGCCCCTCAAGGAATCATTTGCACCATTCCACAACACTTGAACGACTCAGACTGTACTCACTGTACACAGCCTTCATCCCTCAATACATTTCGTGGCCTCCAACTCCCTCCGCCACCAAAAATTGAATCACTCCTCGTTGTTCCTGCTTACTCGTCTGCATGTTTGGTAGTGGATGATACCTTGTGTGACCATCTTCCCTTTGCCATGAAACCACACCGGCGCTATGCAACATGAAACGGTGTGCATGCATCAGTCCCTCTACCAAAAGATGGCGACAACATACACGCAGTTACGTGGTGTCACCTTATATTTAAGGCAAAGGTAGATGCACTGACCAGCGTTCATTTGAATGAACCTCATATAAAAATGTAATTAGACAACTAACTCTGTAAGTAAAAAACTCACCTAACATTTTTGGCTTGGAATCTCTTGTGCTTTTTGTTTTCAAAATCAAGGCAAAGCAAATCTAATTTTGACCATTGCAGTCAAAGAACTTGATTTGTTAGGGGCACAAAGTAAGTAACTGTTTGAACCTATATTACATTCTGCGATGGGGTTTCAAGCTAAGCTTACATATCTTGCAAGCAGTCAGCAGTGCCTAAGTTCTGTAGAGCAATGTCCATTGTCTATCTCCATACACAATCAAGTGGAACTAGACAGTATAGGAATAATAGCAATTGTATCGTTTAGCCAGTGGGCAAAGTCCATGGTAATAATAAACAAGCCTAAACATATGAATAATAATACATGCCAATTATGTGTCTACCATTAATATTCAAACCAAGGGACTTGCCACAGTGGCCACACTGGTTCCTGCTGTCAGTCGCTGAAGTTAAATGGTTGGCCTTGGCTAGCATTTGGATGGGTAACTGTCTGGGTCTGCCAAGTGCTGTTGATGGAGAAGTAGCAGCTCTGGTCACAAAAGCTGACAATGGCCAGAAGAGCAGACATGGTGGACCCACGGTGGCATTGGTGGTGATAGAGATTGTCAAATATTTGAGGTTATGGCCAATTGGGAGCAAATAGTCAGATACGGAAAATGGCTAAAGCTGCAAAGAGGTGTAGTATGTTAATCCCCCCCCCCCCCCCTTAAAATCCCCTCCAGTCCCTCCCCTCACAGATGGCCAGGCATGGTGTCCCACACTCCTGCATCCTTTGCCCTTATTTTAGGCACCAACACAGGTTTGACTATGATCAGCAATGGGAGCCAATGAAGGTGAAACCATTTCCACCCCCTAAACTGCTTCTGATCCCTCACTAAGCAATCGACGGATGTTGAGCATACCCAGACTGAGGTGATCATGGAGGCCAAATTATTGTCCCAATTAGGACCACTACTGGCAGCTTATCACTACAGGCAGTACCAAGAAATACCCCAGAAATTGTCAACAGGCCAGTATTTCCACACACAGCAGCAATATCTGACCTGCTTGGTCAGAATGAGAAAATGCTGCAGGAGCCTTTGGTGGGTATTTCAGTACCACTCTCTCCCTTCCCTCAATGAAGTAAACACTGCCTTAATTACCATGTGGTAATTAAGAGAGGGAGGAATTTGGTATCCAGTATTCATTCTGAATCCTCACCCCGATTTAGTATCTGTTTGGCTGTAGCTTTTCCTATGTGTGGCGACATCTTAGGCATGTCACATCAGTCTGTCCACTAATGCAGGAGCCCCAGTAAATACCTTGGCCCCACACTTTTTCCTCAGTTCCTCATTGGTTTCTGAAAACTTTGATACCCATCATTAAGACAGTAGACTGACTGGTCATGCCTTCATTTGTGTTTTTTTGATTCAGATCACTCCCTGGACTGTTTTGTGCATCTCTATGATGACTTTCACTACCTTCTAGACCTTGTTTCTGGCTAGCCACTCACATTGTGAACTCCTTGCCATCAACCATAGGAACTGTCTATTTGTTCAACTGCATCGCTGCCAGAGCAAGTGATCATTAACTATGTTCTACCAAATCAGAATCAAATAGAAAAATTTAACTTTTTTGACAACAACAACAAAAACAACATGTTTGTCCTTAACCTTAGAACACTAGCATGGGATGTTATATTGCTACTGAACCATCTTAAAGTTTACTACTCCACATTTTATTCAAAAGAGGTCATACATATGTGTAGGTTATGCATTAATTAATTACAATTATTAGATCTCCAATGGTATGTTGCACATCGAATTAAGTACAAAATGTAATGTTTTATACCCTAGTGAAATTACTAAATTTAATTAGGTTTTAGCAATCTAGGGCTCACATACTTTTCCAAAAGATAACAAATAGAAAGTGCATTTGGAAAGAACCAAACAACTAAAAATAAAACTAGCTGTACTTATAAAATTACAAGGAGACATAATGGCTCACCTTCAGGATGCCAAATTCTAAGTACTGCCAATAGGTGTATATAAAACTACAAACTGTTCCTTCTTTTATTAAGCCAGAAAGAGGAATAAACCATGAAAGGTCAGAACAGAGACGTAGGACATTGAGAGATATCTATGGTGAGGTTAAAAGACTTTTCACCAGCCTCACAACAGGTATGTCTTAAAAGCTAGGATATTGTTTGTACTTTTGTAAGTATCTGTCAGTAGTATTTTGTATTTCCCCCCTTAAGGTTGGAACAGACTAAAAGTTGGAGCAAATAGAGTTAAAATGAAACACACTGGGTGAAGCAGCCAGTCACATATAAAAAAGTGTGTGATTGAGGGTTCAAAAGGAGATGAAAGAAAAGTAAAGGGACAATGTGGAGAAGAAGCTAACGAATGGTGTGAGACCAAATAAAAGAAGAAAAGTAGAATATAAGTCAAACACAGAAATTCTGTATGGAGATGTACAATGAAGTGAATTATTTTAAAAATTGTGACATTATCTACAAAACGAGTATAATTTATGAACAAAATGTTTTATTATTACCTTATTTGACAAACATCCCGACTCATAACATCAACTTGATATGTGCAGTGCTGCTGGACTACAGGTGGGTTCACAAAATAGGAAAGTCTCTGATGGGTAGTTGTGTAGCAGCTCCTCTCAACTGTGGGCAGAAGAGACACAGTAGGGTTAAATCCACATACAATCATAATACGCATACAACTAGCAGCAAGACAAGATCAATACAAGCATATGACACTGCATTTAATTACTGAGCTAAAAAACATTGAACAGTCAGAAAAACATTGTTTATCGACATTCACATTATTGGATTCTACATTGAGCTGAATTTTCAATGTTTTAGCATATTAACCTGAGTGTATTGTTCAAGTGAAGATACAGACCATTTATATTTAATTCTTCATATTTAATTCTCGTTCTTATTTTATTCTTTCTTTGGATCTGCTCTCCATATTTGTTATATTAAAGGTGTTGACAGATGTGAAAATTACTGAACTTACTTTAATAAGTCACAGTTGCAACATACTAACACGAATTCCTTACAGACAAATGGAAAAACTGGTAGAAGCCAACCTTGGGGAGGATCAGTTTGGATTCCATAGAAATGTTGGAACATGTGAGGCGATACTGACCCTATGACTTATCTTAGAAAATAAATTAAGAAAAGGCAAACCTACATTTCTAGCATTTGTAGACTTAGAGAAAGCTTTTGACAGTGCTGACTAGAATATTCTCTTTCAAATTCTGAAGGTGGCAGGGGTCAAATACAGAAACCAGATGGCAGTTATAAGAGTCGACAGCCATGAAAGGGAAGCAGTGGTTGAGAAGGGAGTGAGACAGGGTTGTAGCCTATCCCTGATGTTATTCAATCTGTATATTGAGCAAGAAGTGAAGGAAACAAAAGAAAAATTTGGAGTAGGAATTAAAATCCACGAAGAAGAAATAAAAATTTTGAGGTTTGCCGATGACATTGTAATTCTGTCAGAGACAGCAAAGGACCTGGAAGAGCAGTTGAATGGAATTGACAGTGTCTTGAAACGAGGATATATGATGAACAGCAACAAAAGCAAAATGAGGATAATGGAATGTAGTCAAATTAAATTGAGTGATGCCAAGGGACTTAGATTAGGAAATGAGACACTTAAAGTAGTAAAGGAGTTTTGCTATTTAGGAAGTAAAATAACTGATGATGGTCGAAGTAGAGAGGATATAAAATGTAGACTGGCAATGGCAAGGAAAGCATTTCTAAAGAAGAGAAATTTCTTAACATTGAGTATAGATTTAAGTGTCAGGAAGTCATTTCTGAAAGTATTTGCATGGAGTGTAGCCATGATTGGAAGTGAAACACGGACGATAAATAGTTTAGACAAGAAAAGAATAGAAGCTTTTGAAATGAGGTGCTACAGAAGAATGTTGAAGATTAGATGGGTAGATCATATAACTAATGAGGAAGTATTGAATAGAATTGGGGAGAAGAGAAATTTGGGGCACAACTTGACTAGAAGAAGGGATAGGTTGGTAGGACATGTTCTGAAGCATCAAGGGATCACCAATTTAGTATTGGAGGGCAGCGTGGAGGGTAAAAATTGTACAGGGAGACTAAGAGATGAATACACTAAGCAGATTGAGAAGTTGCAGTAGGTACTGGGAGATGAAGAAGCTTGCACAGGATAGAGTAGCATGGAGAGCTGCATCAAACCAGTCTCTGGATTGAAGGCCACAACAACAACAGGAAATCATGTAATGGTGCAACACAAAACACATACAGCAAGTAAAACATGAGGATAGTGATTAATGGCGAGAAATGTAAAGACAAAATTTCAGATGGTGTAAGGCTGAAGGACCTGGAAGTAAGATGAACCAAATTCCCATTTACTAAATAAGAATTGTGGATGGCAGTGAATATTTGTATGCAGAATATACTGGTACTATTCAAATTTGCAACATTTCTGAAATTTTAAACTTAAAATGAATATTCTAACTGATTCAACTGCAGGTTCCTCAATACTGCATTATCTAAATGAAACACTTTTCTGCCTTGTTTCATGGACTTTATTTTTGTATGACATATGTTTCTGGTTATAAGACCATAATCAGTACACCACTGATTCCAAAGATGGCAACCAAGCAAAGATAAATAAGTCAACTGAATCATCTTAAAAGCTGTAAATTAAAGAAGCTAAATTCATCATTTGTCAAACATTGTTTAAACCAAAACCACAAATGTGTAATAGATGTAGAAGTCCTACACTTACAGGGAAACGGTGCAGAGCTCCTTCAATTAGAAATACCAAGGGGGAAAATCACAGACACACAGATGTGTGTAATAGTATAAGTACCATTGTGCCTTCATTCATAAAAAAAAAAAAAAGATGATGGCATAAATTACCATTCGTGAGCACATACCTCTACTCCAGTATATGTTTATTTATAATTATTGTAAATGCTGTCCTAATGAATGTTGTAGAATACAAATGGAGCTGTGTCAAAACTGACAACAGAGATAATTTTTATAGTGAAGGTAAATACCTGATAGGTTAAGAAGTTGAGCAGATTACCTTTGCTTTGTTGCCATCTTTGGGATCACTTTTGTACTAGAAAATGGGGCTATGAACTGAAATCTTTTGCTGTACAGTAATAATAAAATTTGTGAAGCAAATCAAAAAAGTTTTCTGTTTATATAAAATTAATAGTCAAAAATCAAAATTATTGGGTTTAGGCAACTTAAAGATGAGGAGTACATCTGATAGATAGGTACAGTACACAAAAGTTGATAATTTTTATTTAGGTAGATTAATTATAGGAGATAACTAATGATCATGGAAATCAGTAAAGAATTTTCAACATCATAACATGGTTCATAATATAAGACTATTACTACTGCAAAAATCACTTAGTATAAAAAATAAAAAGAGATTATCAAGACATTACATATGGAGTGTACTCCTAACTGGCTGTGAAAACTGGACTCTGTTGATAACAAGTAGAAACTTCTTAGAAGTGATAGTAATGTGACTTTGGAGCAGCCTAACAAAAGAAATCTATGAGCAAGGAAACCTCAGAAAAACTGTCCTAAAAGGGAAAATAAAACTTTTTTGGACATGTGTGCACTCCATGTGCATACAGGGGGTGAGAGTCATTCTGGGTGTGGAAAGGGTGCTTCCAGACACCATGAAGAGTACAGGGTGTAGCCAACAGCAGGTAGTGGCCCATGTCAGTACCAATGACGTTTCACTTTGGATCAGAGGAGAATCTCTCTGGTTTCGGGCAGCTAGAGGAAACGGTAAAGACTGCCAGTCGTCCTTACGAGATTAAGGAGCAGCTCACCATCTGCAGCATCCTCAACAGAGCTGACTGTAATCCTTTGGGGCAGAGCTGAGTGGAGGGTCTGAATCATGGGCTCAGGCAGTTCTGTGACCTTGACCTGCACCACTGGGTGGTGGGTTTCCAGGTTTCGCTTAATAGGTCAGGAGTCCACTACACATAGGTAGTGGTTACGTAGGTAGTGAGCGCTGTGTTGAAGGGACTGGATAGCTTTTAAGGCTAGAGGCTCTCAGGAAACCACAGAAATGGTGTCCAACTAAAAGGGAGCAGGTAACACACAGCAAGGTAGTTGTAGATATGATTGGTATTGTAGTTGTACATAATCATAACTGTGTTGGGAAAGAACCAGAACTCCAAGCCCTAATAGAAAGCACAAAAGCTCAAATAGTTATAGATACAGAAAGCTGGCTAAAGCTGGAAATAAGTTCAGCCAAAATTTTTTCAAACGACCTAACAGTGTTCAGAAAGGAAAGATTAAATACAGTGATGGAGTATTTATTACTGTCAGAAGAAGTTTCCCTCTTAGTGAAATTGAAGTAGATAGTTCCTGCAAAATAGTATGAGTAGAGGTTATACTCGACAATCAGACTAAACTATTAACTGGAACATTTTACTGACCCCCCCCCCCCCCCCCCCTCGCACCTTCCTGACCCAGAAGATATAGTTGCTGATGCTGAACATTTCAAAGAAAACCTGAGTCTCATTTCAAATAGGTACCCCACTCATGCAATTATAGTCAGTGGTGACTTCAATCTACCCTTGATGTGCTGGAAAAATTATATGTTTAAAGCCAATGGCAGGCATAAAACATCATCCAAAATTGTACTGAATGTTTTCTCAGAAAATTATTTTGAACAATTAGTTCATGAGCCCATTCAAAATGTAAATTGTTCTGACAGCATACTTGACCTCTCAGCAACAAATAATCCTGGACTAATAAGGAGTATCAGGATGAATACAGGGATTAGCGACCACAAGGCAGCTGCTGCTAGGCTGAATAATGCAACACCCACAACCCTCAAAAAGAAATGCAAAGTATGTCTATTTAGAAAAATTTTGTTAATGCATTTTTAAGATACAGTCTCCACTCCTTCCAATCTGATCATTTAAGCATATAAAAGATGTGGAATGATTTCAAAGAGATAGTATCAATGGCAATGGAGAGGTATACACCACATAATTTAATAAGTGATGGTATTGATCTCACATTGTACACAAAACAGGTCAGTTTGCTGTTGCAAAAGCAAGAAAAAAATCATGCCAAATTTAAAAGAACGCAAAATCCCCAAGATTGGTACAGTTTTGCAGAAGTTTGATATATAATGTGTACTTCAATGTGAGATGCTTTTAATAATTTCCACAACAAAACTCTGTCTCCATATCTGGCAGAAAACCCAAAGAGATTCTGGTCATACATAAAGCACACCAGTGGCTGCCAAGATGAGAAACATAGAAGTAGATAGCCTTGGTGTAGCAAGGCAAGGCCTCTGGTTCTGATTTTATATCAGTCAGGTTCCTTTCAGAGCATGCTGATACAATAGCTCCATATTTAGCAATTATACACAACTGCTCACCCATATAAAGATCCATACCTAAAGACTGGAAAATTGCTCAAGTCATACCAGTATCCAAAAAGGGAAATAGGAGTAATCCACTGAATTACAGACCCATATCACTAACATTGATTTGCAGAAGGGTTTTGGAACATCCAATGTGTTTGAACATTATGAATTACCTGGAAGAAAACGGTTTATTTACACATAGTCAGCACAGATTCAGAAAACATCATTCATGTGAAACACAACTAGCTCTTTATACTCATGAAGTAATCAGTGTTATCAACATGGGATGTCAAACTGATTCCATATTTTTAGATTTCCAGAAGGCTTTAGACACTGTTCCTCACAAGCGTCTCCTAACCAAACTGCGTGGCTATGGAATATAGCTTCAGTTTGCGACTGGATTCTTGATTTCCTGTCAGGTCACAGTTCGTAGTAATAGACAGAAAGTTATAGAGTAAAACAGAAATTATATCCAGCATTCCCCAAGGAAGTGTTATAGGCCCTCTATTTTTTCCTGATCTATATTAATGACATAGGAGACAATCTGAGTAGCCCTATTAGACTGTTTGCAGATGGTGCTGTCATTTACCATTCTTGTAATGTCTTCAGATGACCAAAAAGAATTGCAACATGGTTTAGATACGATAGCTGTATGGTGTGAAAAGTGGCAATTGACCCTGAATAAAGGGTACTAAAAGAAATCCGCTAAATTTCGATTATGCGATAATTCACACAAATCTTAAGGCTGTAAATTCAACTAAATACTTATGGGTTACAATTACAAACAATCTAAATTAGAATGGTCACATAAATAATGTTGTGGGTAGAGCAAACCAAACACGGTGATTCATTTGCAGAACACTTAGAAGGTGCAACAGATCTACTAAAGAAACTCCTTACACTGCATATGTCCACCTATTCTGGAGTATTGCTGTGTGGTGTGGAATCCACATCAGGTTTGACAGATGGATGACATCAAAAAAAGTTCAAAGAAGGATGGCTTTTTTTGTATTATCACAAAATAGGGGAGATAGTGCCACCAACATGATACGTGAATTGGAGTGGAAACCATTAAAACAATGGCTTTTTCCTTGCAACAGGATCTCCTCATGAAATTTCAATCACCAGTTTCCTCCTCTGATCGCGAGAACATTCTGTTGGCACCCACTTACATAAGGAGAAATGATCATCATAATAAAATAAGACAAATCAGGGCTTGCACGAAAAAAATTTAAGTGTTCATTTTCCCCATGCGCCGTTCAACAGTGGTTCATTGAACCCTCCTGGCACTTTACTGTGAATAGCAGCATAATCACATAGATGTAGATGATGTAGATGTATACATGTTGATTCTCATTAACATTTAAAACCACCCGAAGCAATATAGATGTCACTGAGACAAGTAATTTAATGTAAGACGCACAGGGCCACAAATGTCAGGAAATACTCCAAAAATGGGTGACAAAAGTTGAACATGTGATGCTATCAGATGACATTCCTGATCACACGTGCAGCAGTTAGCTTTGTTAACCCTACCCTAGCCAACAGGGGGCAGTGCTACACATAGCTCCGCCAAGGTAGTCTGTCTTCGAACACCTTTTGTGAATGAGATCTATTGTAAACATTGAAGTCACAAAGTTATCACCTTCACCATAACCAAGCAGAAGTTGTTATTATTTAGTGTTTCTTCCCTTTTTTCCTTTCTTGTCTCATTTAAGACTTAAGTTAGTAAATAACACATAGGTCATTTAAAACTGTGTGCCGGACTGAGACTCGAACTCAGGGCCTTTGCCTTTCACGGGCAAGTGCTCTGTCGGTAGAGCACTTGCCCGAGAAAGGCAAAGGTCCCGAGTTCGAGTCTCGGTCCGGCACACAGTTTTAATCTGCCAGGAAGTTTCATATCAGCGCACACTCCGCTGTAGAGTGAAAATTTCATTCTTGAAACATCCCCCAAACTGTGGCTAAGCCACGTCTCCGCAGTATCCTTTCTTCCAGGAGTGCTAGTGCTGCAAGGTTCACAGGAGCGCTTCTGTGAAGTTTGGAAGGTAGGATATGAGATACTAGCGGAATTAGAGCTGTGAGGACGGGGCACGAGTCGTGCTTGCATAGCTCTGTCGGTAGAGCACTTGCTTGCAAAAGGCAAAGGTCCTGAGTTCAAGTCTCGGTCCAGCACACAGTTTTAATCTGCCAGGAAGTTTCATATCCATGCACACTCTGCTGTAGAGTGAAAATTTCACTCTAAACACATAGGTCATTTACTGGTAGCAATGCAATTTGGAAGCTTATACTTATTTACTAGGGACACAATATGGAAGGTTTCTGTTGCAATGTACTTCACAGTTAATCAGCAGAGACCATAAGAAAGGTATTTAAAATAATGAATATGATCCCAATGTAAAGGCATAATTGTGTAACGCAATGTAAAAGAAAACTGCCAGCCAAATGAAATACTCAAACCCTGAGCACTAAAGTGATGCACTAAAGTGATGCACATAGGGCCAGAGCCACACCAAATACCTCACTTGGGCTGGGATGATCAGTTGCAACAGACTGATAGGCTCCACCACTGCATGCGTGGTGAGGTATGTCACCTGATGACATCACATGTTCAACATTTGTCATTCAATGTTAAGGTACTTCCCGACATTTGTGGCCCCATGGGTCTTACATTAAATTGCTTGTCTCAGTGTCATATACATCACTTCTGAGTTTTTTAGAATCATCCTGTGTAAACTTGATAAGACTTTAACAAAGTCTTTAAATTATGATATTGGAAAGAAATTTGGTAAATAAAAGTCAAATTACAATTTTTCTTAAACTGTTAGCACTTTCCACTAACAAAACATTTCCCTTCAAATTGAAATAGATCTAACAAATCAATTTTTCTAATACCTGAAAGTTTGAAGGAGGTTTTCCTAATTAGGAATATGAAAAATTCATCATCATCTGATCTTGATGGTTTACCTAGCTACATAATGAAACAGATTGCTGACGAAATAATACAACCACTTTGCAACCTAATCAACTGGAATTTTCCCTCAACCACACAAAACCTTCAAGATAGTTCCTTTAAAAGAGGAAGGACTCAAGCATTAGGACAACAACTACTGACCTGTATCCCTCTTCCCAACGGTGTCCGAAATTATAGAAAAAATTGTATATACTCAAGTAATGTACTTTTGTGAAATAACCCCCTACTAACAGCACAGCAGTTTGGCTTTTGTGAAAATAAATTCTCAATGACGCTCTCTTTACATTTACTGACAGATAATAAAGGCATTTGATGAAACACACTATGTCCCTGGACTTCTCATCCATCAAACAGAGCACAGCTGGTAGAAATAACAACACATGACAGATGCACAAGCTGCTTAGATATAATACCCATCATATCAGGAGTCCCACAGGAATCAACCTTAGGGGCCCTTCTCTCCTACTCTTCATTAACCCTCCGTTACACGCGTGAAAATTCATGACATGGTCAATCACGCAGATGACAGGTGTCATCCACAAAGCAAGCTGTCTATCTGTGCACTCTGATTGGTCTTTATGAGTGACTTTACATTTTTTTTAAATTAAATCTAAATATAATGCATTTAATATTCATACACAGTATAATGTATTCTAATGTTTCCAACAATTTGTTCAATAATTTAATAAGGTTACATTTCAAAATAACAAATTTACATCTGTTTTCCATGTAAGCATTGAGGTGTGTATAAAGAATGCAACTACTTAACAAAAGAACATGAAAATGTTTATTTCAAAACAACAACCTAACTAATAAGCATATACAAAAGTAATTTAGTGACAAAGTGAAAACAAAATTGAAATAAAGAATACATTATTTAACAACACAGTTTACACATATGTTTTTCAGGTGATCTACACATGTCCAGTTGTTGCATGTAATGCACCATTTATGAGTTGGTTTATTTTGTGCTCTTCCACATATATAACACCTTCCACATGGTCTAGATGATTTTTCTGGCTCCTCCACAATTTCTTGAGTACCTAACAGTAATTTAGGCCTCCTCCAAATTTTACATGGATGGCTTTCAATAATGGAATATCACTCTATTTGATGCTTTATTAGTTCCCAGCTGATTTTTTTTCTATAAAATTAACCCTTTTTACAACCTTATTTGAAGCCATGCAGTGGTATTTATTTACGCATAAAGCATTTATGGCTGCAATGTTCAAAATATTGTAAAACAGTACCATAGGCCACCGTCTTGTATTATGTGACACATTGTTCTTCTGACAAAGCTGATCTAAAAATTTACCCTCACTTTTGACTATAGAAGGTAATCATTTCAGATTTATTTTGTTCCCCTGTTGAACGATGTATAGCATAATTGAAATGCATGCTTGACAACACCATCATTATTCTATTTTTCTTTGGACAGTAAGAAACCAATGTACAATCCTGTTGAAATCCAAAGATAGATGATTTTGGCTCCCTTTCTCTTTTTGGCAGAACTTCTTTTGGCACTTGTCTCTTGTTTTTCGATACTGTTCCAACATATGTTAGTTTCTTCGTCTGAAGTTTCTTGACTAAAGTCAAACTGGTAAACCAGTTGTCACAAGTAATATTTCTGCTAGTACCTTGTACTGGTTCGACCATTCGAAGAACAATATCTTCAGCTGAATTACTGGTCCTTCTGATTGCTCACTGACATATGGTTCTAAATTCAAAGTGTAAGCTGTTTTTACACCAACCAAAGCAAACACTTTTAACCCATACTTTGCAAGTTTGCTAGGAACATATTGTCTGTTCATCAACAGTAAGTTATTCACTAGGTGAAAAATACTTTTGGCAATTGTTCGTGAATAGTTGAAGTACCTCTCTGAGAGCAGCCAACTTGTCAATCTCTCTGCGAACACCTCTATCATGGATATTATCAAACCTCAGACATCTCAAAGGAAACCTGAATCAGTTTTCACTCATGCATAAATAACATATTTCAAGTCCATTTCCCTTTGAGTTATACCACAATTTTGATATACTCTTCCTAGAACATCTCAAAGATCCACACACATACAACAAACCGATGAAAGCTCTGGTCTGTATCGCATCTGTTTCTTTAGCATTCCTTTCCCTAGAAAAGTTACCATGAACTTCATTGATATAAACAAAGATTCCAAGACTTACCAAGCGGGAAAGCGCCGGCAGACAGGCACATGAACAAAACACACAAACACACACACAGAATTACGAGCTTTCGCAACTGGCAGTTGCTTCGTCAGGAAAGAGGGAAGGAGAGGGAAAAATGAAAGGATGTGGGTTTTAGGCTCTTTGCCTAAATATGTCTGCTTGTGTCTGTGTATGTGCGGATGGATATGTGTGCGTGTGTGTGTGTGTGTGTGTGTGCGCGAGTGTACACCTGTCCTTTTTTTCCCCCTAAGGGAAGTCTTTCCGCTCCCGGGATTGGAATGACTCCTTACCCTCTCCCTTAAAACCCACATCCTTTCGTCTTTCCCTCTCCTTCCTGAAGAAGCAACCATTGGTTGCGAAAGCTAGTAATTCTGTGTGTGTGTTTGTGTGTTTTGTTCTTGTGCCTGTCTGCCGGCATTTTCCCGCTTGGTAAGTCTTGGAATCTTTGTTTTTAATATATTTTTCCCATGTGGAAGTTTCTTTCTATTTTATTTACATCATCATTAATTTGAACCCACAATTACGTTTGTTATTGTCTCTGTTGCATTTCGAAATCTTCTCTGTCATCTTACTTTCTCTTCTCGTTTGTACAAGTAGTTTCATTTTGTATTCATCTTCCCTTTTTCTGAATCTACCCTACATTTTATCCTGCCTAATTATACTCAATAATACGTAATTTACTTCCAAACCATAACCTAAAAATTTTTTAACGCTTTCAACATAACCGCTGCTATAAAATCCACTGTTCCAAGTTTACAAACATTTCGTGTAAACTCGTGAATACTATTTCACAGTTTCAGTTCCTTTCACCCATTAAACAACCATATCAGTTATTTCCAACAACTTTCGTTTTATTTCCATTCCCGTTTTTCCCACATAACCGATCATTTTTTAGCAGCTTCCCACAGGTTTACACGTTATTATTTCTTCATCAAACAATTGTTAGCCTCATTCTCATAACCTGCCAGTCCACAACCAGTCCTTTGTATACATTTACACACACATTTGTCGAGATTTTACTCGAAAAATTTTTTCGAATTTTATTTTTTTCGGAAATTATTTTTTCGAAACTTTTTTCTTTCGAAACGTTTTTCGAATTTTTCTTGCATTTTCCCACCCTTTAACGTGATCTGGAGACAACATAACTACCTAACCTTTGCACCCATTGTTGTTCACCAACCTAAGTTCAGCACAGGATCAACATAGCTCATCTCAAACCAACACTTTTTCGACTTTTTTCACACCTTTATCTCTCCCTATATAAATTTCTATTTACTTTCACTTTAAAAAGACTCTTTGCCTAAATATGTCTGCTTGTGTCTGTGTATGTGCGGATGGATATGTGTGCGTGTGTGCATGAGTGTACACCTGTCCTTTTTTTCCCCCTAAGGGAAGTCTTTCCGCTCCCGGGATTGGAATGACTCCTTACCCTCTCCCTTAAAACCCACATCCTTTCGTCTTTCCCTCTCCTTCCTGAAGAAGCAACCATCGGTTGCGAAAGCTAGTAATTCTGTGTGTGTGTTTGTGTGTTTTGTTCTTGTGCCTGTCTGCCGGCATTTTCCCGCTTGGTAAGTCTTGGAATCTTTGTTTTTAATATATTTTTCCCATGTGGAAGTTTCTTTCTATTTTATGCATGTTGCAAAATAATGCTTATTATGTTTTCATCCAAGAACAAATTCAGAATTTCTATTTTTGTCTTTTTTTATACGAGCTTGATTTTTTTGGTCCGGGCAAATGCATAATAATATTACAAGATCTGCTTCTAACATTAGTAGGATGTTTATTTTTCCTCCATTTAGTTTTTCCATCTTTCCCTTAAAAAATAAATAAATAAATAAATAAATAAAATAAAAATAAAAATTGCATCCTCTTGAATTACTTCTTCCCATGACTCATATTCATCATTTTTTGACACTTCTTATTCTGTTCCTAAATTATTGAATCACGACCACTTTCATGAACACAATCCTCATTCTCTGAGTCAGCACTATCACTGTGAGCATCTCCATCCCTCAGCTCATTGAACCATTCCAGCCAGACATTAGAACCTCTACTAAACTCTATACAAGGTTTTTTTTGCCTTTGACATTTCTTCTACAATCTAAAAATAATGAGAATACTAGGTAACATGAAACGTAACAGCAATCAGTTTGAATATGCCTAAATTTATGCACATGAAAGATCAATTGAACCTAGGAAAGTGATAAAGTAATATAGACTTACTTTGTTTCAGATTGTGGCAGCAGAGCTTGCGCAGATGACCAGTGACATTCTGACTAAAATAACGTTCCATAAACACCGTATCTTTCACAACTGAAAGCCAACAATGACTGGAGCTAACAGCTGGACAGTTAACAGAAAGGTGCTGAAAATGGTGCAAACTCAATCCAGCCTGGTCAGTCAAAATTGAGTGGGAAAGTCATGTGGATGACGAGTGTCATCTGTGCAAGCAACAGAGGGTTAATAATCTCTCAGAACACCTACCCCCAAAAACTGTTGTTTTGCTCACTGATGATACATACATCCACTTTTGTACTATTTCTCCACAATAGATGACTTAGTTGGCAGCTGTGTAGGGCTCCTATACTTACTCTAGAATAACATCCCCTTACTCAATATGGAAAAGACAGTTCATATGATCTGCCCATCAAAGATCTGCACGTATGGGGAGCAGGCATGGTAATTACAATGATAAATAATCACTTACACTTTCATCATTTATTATGATTACTTTCATTCTCGCTTAGCACAGAGCACATACTACAGAGGACTGATCTGGTGAAGATACAGTTGTTCTTGCTGTGGTAGGGCAGAAATATTGTTGGGGGTAGAGCCAGTGGTTCTACATCCCCAGAGATCCAAACAGACAAGTAAGTTGTCCAACAGGTTAGTGAAACTAAATTCCTGTGGTTCTGGATAGATAACACACTCCGATGGAATATACAGAGAGATAAACTACCATGTAAAATCATTAGCCCCTGCCCTGCCTTTAGAGTTCTCAGTCAAACATGTGATGTGACTATCATTAAAGCTGTGTACTTTAGACTAGTTAACTCAGTTCTCTCATATTGCATTCATTTCTGGAGGTCACTACACAAGAAAATATTTCTTATGCAAAAAACAAACTGTCAAGATCATGATTTGTATACCACCACATATACCTACCAAGCCAATTTTTAAAGAACCGAGAACATTGCCTGCCCCATACATATACCTCTTAGGGACTGTTTCATTTACAAAAAAGAATCTCTATCTCTTTAAAACAAATGTGACATGCACTACCATCAAACCCAAAGTGATGAAAAAAATTATCTGCCGAATGAGAGACTGGATAAGTGTCATGACAGTGTGAGGTACACAGGCAGCATGCTATATAATAAATTACCTTGCTCAGTCAAAAATAATAATAACTCTATCAGGAAGAATGTTATCAGTATAATGTTCCAGCACTGTTTCTGTTCTGTTGCTGAATGTCACATGTGACATTAATTTGTCATAACTAGTCTCAAAAATACAGCATCAGATTAATCCTCCCCCCCCCCTCCCCCGTGAACCATGGACCTTGCTGTTGGTGGGGACACCTCAGTGATACAGATAGCCATACAGTAGATGCAACCACAATGGAGGGTATCTGTTGAGAGGCGAGACAAACATGTGGCTCCTGAAGAGGAGCAGCAGCCTTTCCAGTAGTTGCAGGGGCAACAGTCTAGATGATTGACTGATCTGGCCTTGTAATATTAACCAAAATGGCCTTGCTGTGCTGGTACTGCCAACAGCTGAAAGCAAGGGGAAACTACAGCTGTAATTTTTCCTGAGGGCACACAGCTTTACTGTATGGTTAAATTATGATGGAGTCCTCTTGGGTAAAAGATCCTGGAGGTAAAATAGTCCCCCATTCAGATCTCAGGGAGGAGACCACTCAGGAGGATGTCGTTATCAGGAGGGGGGGGGGGGGGGGGGGGGGAGAGAAAACTGGCCCTCTATGGATCATAGTGTGGAATGTCAGATCTCTGAATTGGATAGGTAGGTTAGAAAATTTAAAAAGGGAAATGGATGGGATAAAGTTAGATATAGTGGATATTAGTGAATTTCGGTGACAGGAGAAACAAGACTTCTGGTCAGGTCAATAAGGGTTATAAACACAAAATCAAATAGCAGTAAGGCAGGAGTAGGTTTAATAATGAATAAAAAAAATAGAAGCCCGTGTAAGCTACAACAAACAACATAGTGAATGCACTATTGTAGCCAAGATAGACACAAAGCCCATGCCTACCACAGTAGTACAAGTTTATGTGCCAACTAGCTCTGCAGATGACAAAGAGCTTGACAAAATGTACAATAAGATAAATGAAATTATTCAGATACTGAAGGGAGACAAAATTTAGTAGTCATGGTGGACTGGAATTCAATAGTAGTAAAAGGAAGAGGAGGAGGTAGAAATTTGTGAAGAACAGTCATAGCTAACAATTGGTTTAAGAATTGTGAAAGAAGGCTGTATATGTGGAAGAGACCTGGAGACTGTGCAAGGTTTCAGATTCATTATATAATGGTAAGACAGAGATTTAGGAATCAGGTTTTAAATTGTAAGATATTTCCAAGGGCAGATGTGGACTCTGACTGCAATCTATTGGTTATGAACTGTAGATTAAAACTGAAGCAACTGCAAGAAGGTGGGAATTTAAGGGTGATGAGACTTGGATAAACTGAAAGAACCAGAGGTTGTAGAGAGTTTCAGAGAGAGCATTACGGGACGACTGACAAGGCAGCAAAGGATCAAGTACGTAAAAAGGCAAGGGCTAGTAGAAATCCTTGGGTAACAGAAGAGATATTGAATTTAGTTGATGAAAGGAGAAAATACAAAAATGCAGTAAATGAAGCTGGCAAAAAGGAATACAAACGTCTCAAAAATGAGATTGACAGGAAGTGCAAAATGGCTAAGTAGGGATGGCTAGAGAACAATTGTAAGGATGTAGAGGTGTATATCACTGGGGGTAAGACAGATTCTGCCTACAGGAAAATGAAATAGACCTTTGCAGAAAAGAGAACCACGTGCATGAGTATCAAGAGCTCAGATGGAAACTCAGTGCTAAGCAAAGAAGGGAAAGCAGAAAGGTGGAAGGCATATATAGAGGGTCTATATGAGGGCGATGTTCTTGAGGACAATATTATGGAAATGGAAGAGGATGAAGATGAAATGGGAGATATAATACTGTGTGAAGAGCTTGATAGAGCACTGAAAGACCTAAGTCAAAACAAGGCCCTGGGAGTAGACAACGTTCCATTAAAACTTCTGGTAGCCTTGGGCGAGCCACCCCTGACAAAACTCTACCATCTGGTGAGCAAGACTTAAGAGACAGGCGAAATACCCTCAGTCTTCAAGAAGAATATAATAATTCCAATCCCAAAGAAAGCAGGTGTTGACAGATGTGAAAATTATCGAACTATCAGTTTAACAAGACACAGCTGCAAAATACTATCACAAATTCTTCACAGATGATTGGAAAAACTGGTAGAACCCAGCCTCGGGGAAGATCAGTTCGATTCCATAGAAATATTGGAACACGTGAGGCTATACTGACCCTATGACTTATCTTAGAAGATAGATTATGGGAAGGCAAACCTACATTTCTAGCATTTGTAGACTTAGAGACAGCTTTTGGCAATGTTGACTGGAATACTCTCTTTCAAATTTTGAATGTGGCAGGGGTAAAATACAGGGAGCAAAAGGCTATTTACAATTTGTACAGAAACCAGATGGCAGTTATAAGAGTTGATGGGCATGAAAGGGAAGCAGTGGTTGGGAAGGGAGTGAGACAGGGTTGTAGCCTATCACTGATGTTATTCAGTCTCTATATTGAGCAAGCAGTAAAGGAAACAAAAGAAAAATTTGGAGTAGGAATTAAAATCCATGGAGAAGAGAAAAAAAAACTTTGAAGTTTGCTGCTGATATTGTAGTTCTGTCAGAGACGGCACAGGATCTGGAAGAACAGCTGAATGGAATGGACAGTGTCCTAAATGGAGGATCTAAGATTAACATCAACAAAAGCAAAATGAGCAGAATGGAATGTAGTCAAATGAAATCAGGTGAAGCTGAGGGAATTAGTTAGGAAATGAGACCCTTGAAGTTGGAGATGAGTTTTGCTATTTGGGGAGCAAAATAACTGATGATGGTCAAAATAGAAAGGATATAAAATGTAGACTGGCAATGGCAAGGAAAGCATGTCTGAAGAAGAGAAATTTGTTAACATAGAGTATAGATTTAAGATTAAGGAAGTCTTTTCTGAAAGCATTTGTATGGAGTGTAGCCATGTATGGTAGTGAAACATGGACGAGAAATGGTTTAGACAAGAAGAGAGTAGAAGCTTTCGAAATGTTGTGCTACAGAAGAATGCTGAATATTAGATGGGTAGATCATGTAACTAATGAGGGCATGATGAATAGAATTGGGGAGAAGAGGAATTTGTGCACAACTTGAATAGAAGAAGGGATAGGTTGATAGGACATGTTCTGAGACATCAACGGATCACCAATTTAGTACTGGAGGGCAGCATGAAGGGTAAAAATTGTAGAGGGAGACCAAAAAATTAATATCCAAGCAGATTCAGAAGGATGTAGGTTGCAGTAGTTACTTGGAGATGAAGACACTTGCACAGGATAGAGTAGCATGGAGAGCTGCATCAAACCAGTCTCTGGACTGAAGACCACAACAACACCATTAATTTTGTCCAAAATTTATTAACCATGAATTTGTTGTTGTTTTTGGGGTGTATGGATGTTCAACAGTAAGGTTATCAGCAACCTTACAAATATTAAAAGAAATTAATTTGGGTAAAAGGGCTAAAAACATTGGCACACTCACTTCACATCTCTTACTGTAAAACAAAGGAGAAATAGTGAATACACAAGAGATGAAAACAGAAGGAAAACGACAGAGGAGCTGAAACTATGGCACAGGAATATGTGAACGGTTGCACCAGAACAAGTGGGTACACATCAGAGTACTGTGGCCTATGCCAAGACGAGTAAGGAGGACTTAATTCCATCTTCATTGTCAAAAGATGGTATGCCACAGCCACATAGTGTGCTTTACTAGACACAGTTTGTTACCTGTCACTTCCAGCCACTCATATTCCCATTGACACATGATTCCATAGCTCAACGGCGACGTGACAGCATATAGAGGGTTAGCACACTGAAATAACTGAGACTCATGACACACTTCCTTGGCTGTTGCATCTGCCTTTGTGGTTCCTGCAATGCCCATGTGTCCTGGTACCCAACATAAAAATATGTCCTTTCCCAGACATTGTAGGAAGAGGAGGGTGTCCTGGATATTCTGGACTATTTTAGCTGCTGCATACAAGCATTGTAGAGACTAAAGGGCATTCAGAGAATCAGAACAGACAAGGAATGTTGCACTTGAAGCACATCTCATCTGCTCCAGTGCCCACAAGATCACACATAATTCTGTATCAAAGACAGTAAAGTCTTGAGGGATATGGACCTAGAGGACACGATCAGGGTGCAACCAACAGCCCCCCCCTCCCCCATATTGGGCCATTGGTAAAGACAGCTTTAGAGGTGTGGGGCTCAGTTGCTCAGTTAAAATATCACAAAATAACTTATTGAAACATTTGCAGGCATGCAATCTCTTCTGTACTACACCAGTCTAAAGTTACTCTGGGTCTCTGCAGTAACCATGATGGCAGGTGGTTAAAACCCTCAATCTGGGGTTGTATGTGTTCCACACCAAGTGACTCCATCACGCATCACATACGGCTCTCAAGCGTCATTGTTGCTTCTGGACAACTGGAGTAAAGGTGTTCCAGAGGTGTACAAGCAACAGTATGATTTGCAGATGATGTCAGAGCTGTGAGGAACTTTGCTGATGCATCATGAGGAGCTCACTATTGGATGGTGAGAGGCAGTTCCCCAGTCTTATCACAGAGACTGGATATGGGGCTGGTCCTGTAAACACCCATGGCCAGCCTAATCCCTTCATGGTGGACAGTGTCAATAATATTCAGGTAAGAAGGCCCTGCTGATCTGAACACTGTGCATCCATAGTCTAGCCATGAACACATGAAAGCCATATAAAACTGGAGCAGATGTTCCCTGTCTGCTCCCCAAGACCTGTAGCTAAGTTTCTTTATCATATTCAGTGCATTCTGGGTTCTGGTTTTCAAGTCCCTCAGGTGTGGTAACCATGACAGTTTGGAATCAAAATGAGCTCCAGAAACCTCACTGAATCTTTAAAATGTAGAATGGTGTCCCTCACATGCAAATCAGGTAAATTAAAAACATGAAAAGAATGATTAAAATGAACACACACACACTTATCTGCAGAAAACTGAAAACACGTCTTTGCAGCCCACTACTCTAACCTCCGCAGTGTAAGTTGCAACTTATGGGTTGCTGTTGCAACACTGGAGGAGGGACAGAAAACAGCAAAATTGTCCACAAATAAAGAGCACTGTACAGGACTCCTTACTGTAGACAAGATATTGTTTATGGCCATAGCCAAGAGGATAGCACTTAAAACACTGTCCTGAGGAACATCATTCTCTGGCTCAAAATGATCCAATAACATGACATCAATTCAGGACATAAAAAGCACTCAGACAGGGAGGACCGTATGAGTATCAGAAGGTGGCCATGGAAGCCTCATTGCTGGTTTTGCAGGAGAACAGCGTGTCTACAAGTAGTGTCATATGCCTTACTGATTATTAAGGAATGCAATGAGACAACGATGTTTATATAAGAAAGCCTGCTGAATAGTCACCTCTAGTAGGGTCAGACTGTGAATAGCACACCAAAATCTTCAGAAACCATATTGGGAGCAGCTAAGGAGTTGGCTGGTCTCTAACATCCACATCGGATGATGGTTAACCATTCACTCCAGGGTCTTTCCTACGCAGGTCATTAAGGCAACACTCAAGTAACTACTGGGGCATGTGCAGTTCTTTCCTGGTTTGACAAGAGGACCTGTCTACCATATTAAATTAAAACATTTGAGGAGGATTTCCCTTGACACTGCTGGCAAATGTTGAACCATGCAGTACTAGATTTCGTCTGACCAGATGCAGTATCACAAGTCTCAGACAGTGACGATTACAGCTACCACATGGAGAAATGGCAGTTATAAGACTCAGATTGCTGGGATCTGAAGTCCGACATGCTCCTCTGTGCAGTCATGCAGCAGCAGCGAAAAGTCAGATCCTAGCTGTTAGGTGGTATTTAAACTGTCAAAGAGTAGCACACTTGTCCCAAATTGCTGAGTGGTATTCATTGGACCACCAAAGTACAGGTTGCATCCCAAGATGACTAAGGCCTTTGGAATGGTTAACTCAGTGCCATGGCAGATCACTCGTGTAATGTGAACAACCCATTCCTGGACATTGTCGAGATGTTCAAACACAGGCAGCTGACTGAACGGCATTCAGTGAGCCCTTCTGATCATCCATTTAGGTGGCTTCTCTTCAGGTAATGCTTCTTCTACTACGTCAATGCATAGTGGGAAGTAATCACTGGAATAAAGGTTGTCATTGACTTCCCACTGAACAGAATCTGTGAGGGCTGGAGAGCAGAAAGAGGTCAATGGCTGAGAATGGCCCAGTAGCAGCACAGAAATGAGTGGGAGTACCTGTGCTGAGGATGCACAGATCATGAGATGTAATGAGGCTCTCGAAAACCAGACCTTGAGGGCAAGCAGATGTTCAGCCCCACAAAACATGATAGGCATTGAAGTCTCTCGGTAGAAAAAATGGTTGGTTGAGCTGTTCAATAAGATCTGTGAGAGCCGCAGAGTCTATCGCATCTTGCTGAGGTAAATACAGTGAGCAAACAGTGACCCTCTGACACACCTGAATTTCAACTGCTACTGCTTGCTGGTTTATTGCCAAGGGAAGAGCAGAGGGATGGCGCACAATATTGACAAATGCAATGAACCCTTCCTTGATCCTTTTCCCAATGATTTCATCCTTATGGTAGAGCACATAGCCCATAGTACAGAGGCATCAGACACTTGAAAGGGCATTTCCTGCAAACACAAGCAAAGAGGTATTCCTGTGCTGGGAGTTTCAGTTCTTCACTCATGTCCTGAAACCACTAATGTTTCATTGTAGGATGGGAGCCACCTATCACAGGGGCAGCACTTTCATCCTGACTTTCTGTTGGGGAGGGAAGCTCGCAATGGGTGGCGGCTCAGTCTTGGGGTGAGATGATTGCTCCAGGACAACATCAAGGTCCATTATCTCTGAAAAATGTTCAAGAGAGACGTCAGAGAGGATGACATTGACATTGTTGGACTGTACACTTTCCATCTCCATCAGTGGGCAGTTCTTCATCTTTGCCTTTGATTTTTTGATCTGAGGAGGCTTCAGAGTCACAATTGTGGAAATGATAGTTGCACCACTGGATAGTGGGCAAGACTGGATCTTTGAAGGGACATGGAGTTCTGCAGTGTCAGCAACCATAGCCTTTCTGAAGTTCTGGGGGGAGGGGTAGGCTTCGAAGTTAACTGCAGTGGCATAAGTGCTTTGACAAATGCAGGTAGTAGTGCTCACACTAGCAGCCTCCATTTGTGTAGCAACTTTGGATTTTTAGACTGGCTATTTGACAATGGAAGCAAAGGAGGCAGTGAACATGGTCAGTTGCATAGCCTTGTATATAACTTTGGCCTCACCATACAGCATGCGCTTTGCTGTTTTTATCTCCTGGATCTTCTGTTCTTCAAGGAAGAAACTGCAGTTCCTACCTACTCCAGACAAGGTGATCCCTAGAGCAGATGACATCCTTTGGAGGAGATGAACAACCAGTTCCATCATGGGTGGCTTTATCACATTTGCCACAAGTGGCTCAAAGTGCTGGCATTTAAAACAGCACATTAGGTTGGGGAAATAGGGCCACACATGTAGGCAAAGGAAACCTGCCTTGACATGCTCTAGAAGTTTGGTTCTGTTAAATGTAAATATAAAAGAGTCTGATTTGACAATATCACCATCGACCATTTTTGTGATGTTTTGCACATCAACAGTGTCTTCCTGGGACCACTCAGCTTTCAAGCTTTCAGTTCTTCTTGAGAAATTTGGGAAACATCCACCGGATCCCTGCAAGTTGCAAAACTTAACCTAAAGGTGTTGTGTAATTCAGTTTCAATTGCATATTCTCCGAGGCATTGAGCTTTCTGGAGTTTCTTCACTTGCTGGGAGCTAGCTGTTTTGACAAACAGGATCCTATTTTGCAAACACTTGACAGATTTTAAGGTTCGACCTACACCCTCTAAGCCTATTTGTGTGTGGAATTGTGAAACTTTATCGAAGATTCCCTCTTTCCGTTTAACTACTACAAACACATTCAGACACCAGCAGGCATTCTGTTAGTATTAACTGAATCTGGAGAACTGGTTACCCAAGCCCTCTTGGTAGAATGGATGTTGGTACCTACTAGTGGTCCACCAATTCCACTGGGAGGACAAAGAGAAAATTTTGGGGGTTCCATCTTGTTCCCACTAACATCAAGAGAGAGAGAGAGAGAGAGAGAGAGAGAGAGAGAGAGAGAGAGAGAGAGAGGCTACTTAGACCGAGTCCTGCATGCCTAGGTAAGCCTTGTACAACTGGAGTGCGGCAGAGTCCCCAAAAGTTGCCTGCTAATGACTGTAACACGAACGTGCAACACACCTTGTGATTGAGCATGTTTTTATACAGGTTTTTAATGTCCTTGCAATCCAGGCGGTCAAGCTGAGAAGCCCATACCCTGTTATACACAATGTACCATTTCTGCACCCTACAGTGATTGCTGAAGCCCACCCAGAGCTCACAGTGAAAGGGGAATGGCAGCAATAACTATCCCCAGTTCAGGAACCCCCAGGTCACCAAGCCCATAACCAGCAAACAAATGATAAGCCCCTCAGGGCTTAACCATGAATGTGAAGGCAGTTAAAAACAATTATTCATACGCTGACTTTGTATTTTAAAACAGAGATTGCAACTTAGAAACCACTGCAATATAAATGCCTTTCCTTTACAGTGTATGTATATTTATAAATCTATGTAAAAAAAAAGTCTTATGCTCCTTTAGCTATGTATTATTGCTATAACTTGCAACCCATACCATGAACATGATTTTGTGGGCAAATAAACAGATAAATAAAATATGGTCATTTATGTTGTTGTGATCTTCAGTCAGAAGACTGGTTTGATGCAGATCTCCACACTGCTCTATCCGGTGCAAGCCTCTTCATACCTAAATAAATGCTGTAACCCACATCAATTTGAACCTGTTTATTGTACCCATATCTTGGTATCCCTCTACAATTTGTACCCCTCACTCTTCCCTCCAGTACTAAACTGTGATTCCTTGATGTCTCAGAATATGTTTCATCAATTGATTCCTTCTTTTAATCAAGTTATGGCATAAATTTCTTTTTGCCCTAGTTCTATTCAGTACCTCCACATTAGTTATTCGATCTACCCATCCAATCTTCAACATTCTTCTATAGCACTGTATTTCAAAAACTTCTATTCTCTTCTTGTCTGAACTGCTTACAGTCAACATTTCACTTCCATACAAGCCTATGCTCCAGAAAATGCCTTCAGAAAAAAGGTCCCAACACTCAAATTTATATCTGGCATTAACAAATTTATCTTCTTCCATGAAACCTGAGTTTATCTGGGAGGCTACTGTGTTTCACGCAGTCAAATTCTGTAGATATATCACACAAAATACTAACTGGTGCTATTTTGTTATTTAATGCTTGTAAAATTCGGTGAATGAATGTACAAATGGTATTCCCAGTTGAGCAAGTCTTCCGAACACCAACTTCTGATTTACTAATGATAGAATTGATGCTGAGGTAGAATACTATTGTACAACAGCCTACACTGATCAGACAGAACTTTACAACCACCTGCCTAACAGCCGGCATCTCCACCTTTAGCACATATAAGAGTGGTGACATGTCATGTCATGGAAGCAGTAAGGCTTTGGTAAGTTGCCCGAGGGAGTTGGCACCGCAACCTCACACACAAGTCACCTAACTCCCATAAATTCCAGAGAGGGGGGCAATGAGCTCTGACGCCACGTTCAATCACATCCCAAATGTGTTTGATTGGGTTCAGATCTGTCGAGTGTGTGGGTGGGTGGGTGGGAGTGAAGGGGCAGCTTATCTATTGGAACTCGATACTATGTTTCTCGAAGCACTCCTTCATTCCTGGCCTTGTGAGATGGTGCATTATTTCGTTGACAAATGCCACTACCATTTGGAAACGTGATCACCATGAAGAAGTGTATATGGTCTGCAACCAGTGTACGATACTATTTGACTGTCATGGTGCCTTGCATGAGCACCACTGGACCCAAGAATGCCACATGAGTATTCCCCATAGCATAATGGAGCCGCCTCCAACTTCCCTCCGTCATGCAGTACAGGTGTCAAGGAGCTGTTCCCTGGAAGACAACAGATTCATGCCCTCCCATCAGCATGATGGAGAGGTATCAGGATTCATCAGATCATGCAGCACTCTGCCACTGCGCCAACATCCAGTGCCGATGGTCACATGTTCATTTCAGTTGTAGTTGGCGATGATGTGATGTTAACAGAGGCACATGCATGGGTCGTCTGCTGCATGAGCCCATTGTTAGGAGTGTTTGGAGCGCTGTGTGTTCAGACAACTTGTACCTGGACAGCATTAAAGTCTGATATTAGTTCCGACACAGTTTACCACCTCTCCCATTTTACCAGTCTGCCTAGCCTATGATGTCTGACACCTGTAACAAGGGGTGACCATCCAACCCCATGACCTATACATGTGGTTTCACGTTGGGTTTGCCATCACAGCACTCCTTGAATACCCAACTAGTCATGCTGTTTCTGAAATGCTCATGCCAAGCCTCCAGATCATCACAATCTGCCTTTGGTCTCACTCAGATAGATCACATGCCTTCTCCATTCTAGATGTGAACAGCACACTAACTGATACTACATGCACCGTGGGTGTGTCTGACTAGCAGTCATTCCTCACCAGGTGACATTGCTATCACCTGGGCAGGTGTATATCAATAGTATGTTGGTGGTTGTAATGTTCTGACTGATCAGAGTATATTACCCTTATCAAATGTTTTGTAAAATGTTGGCAATAGTGAAACAGGTTGGTAGTCATCAACATCCCTCCTCACCTTTCTTATGGTGGGTTTTAACAATGACATATTTAAATTTCTTCACAAAAATGCTTTGAGTTATACATCACATGTTTCAGAAAAGAAAGTGAGCATGCTTATTATGTGGAAACAAGTTTTTAGTACTCCATGATCCATTTTTCTTTTTTTACACAGCTGTTTAACGTCCACTCTGACTAGTTTATGAGGCAACCTGTTAATAAATAATGATATGAATTTATCATGGAATAGATTAAATTCTATCTGAACGTTTCGTTCATTACAAATTTTATTTCAGGACATTTCTTGAAGACCATTCTTACAAATTTCTCTCCTGTTGTCATTAATTATTTTAACTAATTTCCACCTAAGGAAATCTATACTTTAAAATGCTATCTTGCTTGTTATAACTAACTGTGCATCATGATCAAGAGATCATTTGCTCCTGGGTATAGTGTTATTTTCTTGTTCTGAGCTTCACTGAAGAAAGCTTTACTGTCTTTATCCACCAATGTTGGAAAGTTAATCACTGAGAGAGAATTGTAGAAGCCAAACAAGGTTTCCATATCGGTTTTTCTGTCAGTATCCTTTAGAAAATCTACTTTAAAATCACCACAGAATAATAACTGTTTGTTGTTTTCTGACAGATAGCATATAAGGTATCCATATGCTTTACAAACAGTTCCAAACTTGCCACTGGAGATCTACATGCAGTTACAATTAAAAGCCAACTCTTTTCAATACTGATTCACAAACATTTACTTTTATATCCCAATCTCTACAAAATCTACTTGTTTCAGCATCTGAATTTATGTTTAATCTTTATATACATAGCAACTCCATCTCCTCCCATACTAGTTCTACATAAGTAAGATGCTACAGTGTAACTCTTTATACTGAAATTCTCTAGTTCACAGTGAAAGATATAGTAAGAAGACTGCTAATAATAGTAGTATTATTAAGTCAATAAAAACTGAGAACATTATAGTTATAAATGAAGTAAAAATTGATAGTTTACTCAATAAACAAACACTTTAAAGCATGAAAGAAATCATCAAGCACCTACGCATCCTAAAATACTTTAATAACTATCCTACTAATGTTCCTGGAACCAGTGACAAAACAGGAACTCATAAAAGAACATTCAGAACCAAAAACCCAAGCAGTGTGTAGAAGATATGAAATCAACTAATGAGTCATGTGAGTGAAGATATAACTGGATCATTATTGGATACAACAAACCTCTCATTCAGAAAGGAATATTCCAGAGAAATTAAAAGTAGTCTAAATATACTAGAAAGGTGATAAGAATGATTCAGAGAAATACAGACCACTATTTTAACATGTGGTTTCTCAAACATATTAGAGACACTTATGCACAGCAGACTGATTAATTTCACAGACAGACACAGTATTGTGATTCTGGTATACCACAGTTTCCAGACAGAGAAATCTACAGGATCAGCTACATCTAGGCTATTAGAATCTGTCAAACAATGGAAACGCCAGATAGGAATGTCAACAGTGTAAGAAAAGACAGATTGCTACTTACCATAAAGATGACACATTAAGTTGCAGACAGGCATAATTAAAAAGACACTTACACAAAGCTTTTGGCCACAGCCTTTGTTAGAAAAAGAGAAGCACATACCATTCATTCTGACAAGCAAGCACACCTCATGCACACATGAGTGCCAGCTCTGGCAACTTGGGCCAGACTGCAACTATCACTTGGGATGGAAGCAGCAATCTGGAGGGGGCAGGGATCAGACAGCAGTGCACAGGGGAAGGAGGGGGGAGGTGCAGGGACTAGAATGCCAACAGGCACAACATCAGGACTTTGTGGGGCAGGGAGATTGGGAAAGTGGGGCAAAGAAGGAGAGGAGCAGGGAAAGATGAGCAGATGGGCTGGGAGAGGATGGCAAGCAAAACGAGTGTTGTTAGATGAGAACAGGGAGGAGGTGATACGGCAGAAGGGTTGGAAACTGTTGGGTAGAGGGTGTGGAGACAGTAGGTAATGATATCGTGAAGCTGGGATTGTTACAGAAGTGGAGAATGTATTTTAAGGGTAACTTTCATCTCCACATTTCAGCAAAGTGGGTGGTGGAGGGGGGATCCAGATGGCTTGGATATTGAAGAAGTCATTGAAATCAAGCATGTTATCTTCAGCTGCATGTTGTGCAGCAGTGTGATCCACTTTGCTCTTGACCACATTATGGCAGAGGTCATTGATTCTGGTGAATAGCTGGTTGGTAGTCATACCAATATAAAAAGCTGAGCAGTGACTGCAACACAACTGCTACATGATATGGCTGCTTTCACAGGTGGCTCAGCCTCTAATGGAGTAGGATAAGCATGTGACAGGGCTGGAATAGGAAGTGCTGGTCTTGCGCAGGTCTTGTATCTGGGTCTTCCATGGGGACATGATCCCTAAGAGAATGAGATGCAATTGGGAGTGGCACAGGGATGGACAAAGATGTTGCAGGAATTGGATGGGCAATGGAACATTACTTTACAAGGTGTGGGAAGGAACTCGGGTAGGATGTCTCTCATTTCAGCACCTGACAATGGTTAATCGAAGACCCAGCAAAGATATGGTTCAGTTGTTCCAGTCCAGAGTGGTATTGGATGACGAAGAAGGCACTCCTTTGTGGCTGTTTCTTGGGGGTGGTGGGAGGATTGGGAGTGTGAGGGGAAATGGTATGGTAGATCTGTTTGTGGACTAGGTCTAGGGGACACACCTGTCTAAGGAGGTGAGATCCTCAGCATATTGGGAAAGGAAGCTCCTGTCAATGCTGTGCTGTCCCCAGGTGGCCAGGCTGTATAAATGAAATTTTTTGGTATGAAAGGGATAACATCTGTTGAAATGCAGGTAATGTTGGTGGTTGGTGGGTTTAATGTGGACAGAGGTTCAGGTGAAGGCATCAGAGAGGAGGAGGTCAACATCTAGGAAGCAGGCACACTGGGTTGAGGAGGACCAGGTGAAGGAGATGGGAGAAATGGTGTTGAGGTTTATTGCGTAACTTACTTTTTTGAAAAGAGAGAAACAATGTTCTGTTAATTTAAAATGAAAATGTTTGAGTAAAGAAAATCTCTTTTATGTCCATTAAAACCCACGGCTATTTTTATCAGGGCGCTATGGCCAAAAATATCATGCTTATTCCATTGTGAAGACATCCGTCTTACTCAGGATGGATAAAAAAATTACCTTTTTTAATGTTACATGATAAGCAAATTTAATATAATATTCAAACAATTATTTTTCTCTGTGAAGCTTGATGCTCCAGTATAGCTGCCTACGTGCAATGGCCATGTACACAATTAAAATAATTCCTTTCAATTAAACTGTACCTCATTGACCAACACCTCCAACCAATTGCCTGTAAACAATCCTTCCACATTAAAGATACCAACCACATCCTTCACCAACTCTACACCATCCCCACTCTTTTACCTCCTGCATCCCAACTCATCACTGTTGACACCATCTCTCTATACACCAATATCTCTCATGCCCATGGTCTTACTGCTATAGAGCACTACATTTCCCAACATCATTCAAACTCCAAACCCACTACCTCATTCTTCATACACATTACTAACTTTATCCTGACCTACTTCTCCTCTGAAGGGAAGGTATATGAACAAATCTGCAGTACAGCCATGGGCACCCACATGATACCTTCCTATGCCAATCTGTTTACGGGCCATCTAGAGGAGACCTTCCTAGCCTTGCAAAATGCCAAACCCCTAGTCTGATGCAGGTTCATTGGTGATATCGCCTTGATCTGGAGTCAGGGCCAAGACACCCTTCACAACCTATAGCATTGCTTCTTGAAAAAAGTAATGTAAATCACTTTATCGATATGTGACTACAATGGAGCCACTATATGTGCTCAGAGAATTGTAATTTCTATTATCTCTGTATCATAGTATATAAGAAAAGATTTCATTGTCTTCTCTTGTCTTCTGCTTCTTTGTCTTCTGTGCCTGGTTGGTTATGTGGCTTTGTTAGTAGCTAGAAAGTACCTTCCCTGTCCCCTTTATTTAATTAACTATGTAACAATTAAATGCTGCCCTGGGCATTTGTAATTGCATCGTTGAAGTGATGCTGTTAAAATTGATAAAAATTTCTTCAGAGCTATTTAATTCTAAAAGTATTGAAAGGATTTAATCCCAGTAAATGTAAATCAGTGTCTCATAATAATTTACATTTCATTTCTTCAAAACTATGATGGCATACATGACATGTAGTGCAATGGATAAAATTGTATGGTGGAAACAGAAAGCAATATTTGACTACAGAGACTGATTGCAGATTTGAAGTCATATCCATTAACTATGCAGTACCTCAGAGATCTGTGTTTAGTCCACTATTGTTCAACCTCTTAATGAACGACAAGAAAAATCAGTGAGTAGGAGGAAAATTACTACACACTGATGACATGCCATTGGTAAATCTGGATAAAAATTAGGTGAATATCAATGTCTACATCTGCATCTACATCTGTATCCATAATCTGCAAACTACTGTGAAGTGCCTGGCAAAGAGTATGCCCCATTGGTACCAGCTATTTGGGCTTTCTCCCATTTCATTCACATATGGAGTGTGGGTAGAATGACTGTTTAAATGCCTCTATGTGTGTTGTAATTAATCTGATCTTGTCCTATGATCCTTATGGGAGCAGCAATCTATGGGGAGCTGCAGTATATTCCTATAGTTATCATTTAAACCTGGTTTTGAAACTTTGTAAGTAGACTTTCTCAGAATAGTTTGTCTGTCTTCACTGGATGAAAAAAGCACATTTACTTCAATAGCTAATTTCATGAAGTAGTTCACATAGAATGACTTACGTACATCTAAAGAAAAAGAAATATGCATTGTGTTCACTAAGAAACAAAAGGAATACCACAGAGGTATGCAGGGTGGTCAGAAACAGTCTGAAAAGCTTGTAATGGTGTTGGGGTATTGCAGAGTAGGTTGTGCTGAAAAATAATGGAGAAGAAAAAAATTTGACGTGTTGCAACATTTCTAAGTTAATTAGCAATGAAGTTAGCCAAGCAGGCCATTGCACATGCAAATTCAACTGGTCCACCATATACAACTAGTGACAGTCATCCTCGTAGCATAGACGAAAGTGGAAGAGACTGCTCATCCTTTGGATCAGATTCAATCCTTACTACCATCCCAGGCCCAATTTTTGTATCTCTGTCTTGTTCAGTTTCAGGAAACCAACTGAAGAACACATTTGGTGACACCATCTCTGGTGGGCTGCCTGAATCTGTGCACACAACAGACTGATTGGCTAACTTCAATGCTAATTAATTTGGAAGCAGCACAATATATCAGATTTTTCTCTTAACAATATTTCTCACCACAGCCTACAACGTGCAAGATTTTCAGACTGTATTTATAAATGGGACAACAATAAAAGAAGCTACATGTGCAATTTTTTGGGGGAAATTATACATAGTCCAGTCACATTAATGTGGCCACCTGTCAGAAGCCTGAATAACCACCTTTTGCAAAATGGGTGTGCAGGAAAGAGAGTCAATGAGGTTCTGGAAGGTACTGACAAGGATGTGGAACCATACCAACTCCAGTGCCATTACCAAGAGAGTACGGTAAACTCATCCCACCGCTCTTTGAATAACACATGTAGACTGCAAGTTGTGTGACACTTAGCATTGTTCTGCTGGTTGTTGTCATTGAGCCAAAGAAAAACAAACTGCATGTAGGGATAGATGTGGTCCCAAGGATAGATGCATACTTGTGTTGATCCACTGTGCCTTTCAGAATGATGAGACCACACAGTGAATGCCATGAATACACTCCACAGGCCATAACACTCCCTCCTCCTGGCTGGACCTGGTAAATGATTGTTGCAGGACCTTACACACACACAGCCACCTGTCCAGTGGACCATAAAACATGATTCATCTGGGAAGGCCACCTGTCAACACTCAGTGGACATCCAGTTGCAGTATTAGTGTGTAAATTCCAGCAGTCAGCACTTATGCATGAAACGGACACTGCTGTGGAGCCTCATAAATAGCAATGTTCATTGAACGGCCATAGAGAGACAATAATGGTAGCTCATGTTTCATCTGGGTGGTCAGTTGCTCAACAACTGCACATCTATTCCCCTGCACACAGCTCTGCAGGTATTGTTCATCCCTGTCATCTATGGCTAATTATGCACCACAGTTGTCCCAGTGCCAGTTTTGGATATCATGCACAGTATACCATAACTATGATGCCACATGAAGAGTTTTCAAACTAATCTGTTTCAAAACTGCTTTTACCCTTGGCCCAAAAGCCAATGATAACGCACTTTTCAATGTCAGATAAATCACTTCACTTCTTCAATATGACAATGACTGCACTGTTTTCCACTAACCCCCCTCCCCCCCTCTCCCCAAGAAAAACACTTTATGTACCCTTCACCCTTCACTGCTAGTGCTTCCATCTGTCATCTGCGAGTGATTACTGACCATTGACGTTGGATATAGATGGTGGTCATATTAATGCGACTGAATCAGGTATTAGCTAATAATCTCAAACAGTGATAATGTATCTGCAATGTAAATTAAATACTGTATTATTTATTATGATGCTGCTTGCACCTTATGCCAATAAATAACTTCTGTGTACAGTACTATAGTACCAATAACAGAAAATGTTTGTACTGCAATAAAGGCTATAGCACCATTCTAAATAAAAACAACGTGACTCCCGCAGAACTACAAACATTGATGATTCCATTTCTGCACATATATAGAACAGTTTTTTAATAAAAGAGAACACATCAATAGAAGAAAACATACATTTTCAACACAGAGACTGAGAGTTGTTGAGAAAGACCCTCGATACTCTGGTGCTCAACTAGTAAAGTGCTTGCCAAATGGTTTGTGGGATGATATGAGTAAAACAACATTCCAAAAACTGTTTAAGAATTATTTAGTACAAAAAAAGTATTGTGAGATAGAAGTATTGGGCTTTCTTTGATAATTTCTGTCCAAACACTGGGATTGAGTTATTCTTAATGACTCCTTGATGCAATACTTTTTTCAATGATCTGAACCTAATTGGTCACGATATTTTATTCTCCACTCAGGAACTGGGTGTTGTGTTTTCTTCATCATCATTTCTTCCTCATCGACATGCAAGTCACCAAAGTGGCATCAACTAAAAAGACTTGCACCAGGCGACTGGTCTACCCGACAGGAGGCCTTAGCCACACGAAATTTCATTTCATTCATAACATTTCACATTAAACCTAAGTTACGGAATGTAGTTGTATCTAAAAACAATATTGTCAGTGGCTTTTGCACAATGTATTTCAACGGGAATTGTTCTGGGGCAAACAACTGAAAGCCGGATATCAACAATTCTGTGTTCTCAATAACTATTATCTGAGAGATAATCAATGGTAAAGGATCCACAAATGATGGCACTACACTTAATTTGCATAATCTTATTAAAAATGTCTCTAGCTGTTTTATCAAGCTTAAGATATTTCCTGTTAATAACCTGTAAACTATAAGTATGATTAGTAATAAATGAATTGCTGTTACCAAACTACATTTACTTTCATTTGTAGTACTTTCTATTATAGTACATGTTTTTGTGCTATCCGGTTTACAAACACATTCTCTGTACAGCAGATCTTATTTTATTGCTTCACTGAAAATTGTGCATAAAATGTCCTAATTATCTTCAGGGGAAAAAAATGTTGTAAATATCCCAGTTAACAACTATACAATAGATAAATAAAATAAATCTGTTTTAGGTGAGTCAAATAAAGGCGATTTACAATGAATGCTTTCACAGCTGGTATTTGTGTGATTGTTGATTTTTGGTTTATGGATCTAAGGCTCTGATCCAAAGCATATTTGTCTGACTAACACTTTGTTTTCCAATGCTGGTGACACTATTACAGGTTATAATTTCAAATAAGCTCAGCGACCCAACTGTTTATAAGTGGCCACACGATGGATGGTCAGTTCATTTGAGATTATGACTGTTTTCTGAGTTTTTATACACTCTGATAATGTCTCTAGAGATGGAACATTAGACAGAGAAATACACCTTGGACCATGGCCTGGTGATCTAACCCCTTTCTCAATTTTACTTTATTCAGTTGTAAGTTGAAAAAAAATAATATTGAAACTTTATTCTCACATACTCTTTAGCTAATTGTCTTTCAAATATACTGTTTCACAGAACCTTTTGGACTTAAAACTAATCTGACATTTCAATCATCTTAGTAGTTGTTTTAGAAAAAAGCACTCACAGAGACAGCAGGCTCCCAGTACACCACATGATCCCATGCTGGTGCCTCCAGCCAGATAACACTGCTTACGGTCAAGGCAAGTACCTTGTAGTTGTTGTCCATTAGAAGTTCCAGAACAAACAGTGTTCCAGTACCTTGTGATTGGTAGCACAACTGAAATAAAATTTTAACAATGAATGTCTGATTCTGTGTACTTCCTTTCCTTCTGCAGTTCATCAAGTACACAATTTTTAATCAAATTGATGACAAAATCAATATTAACTAACTGGTGGATACTTCACTAAGTACATTACAATTATATATACACAAAGCTATACAATTGTAATGAAAATCCTACGCAATTGTCAATTCATGTTGGCATCAATCTGGTGGAAACTGGTGACATTCAGCACCAGACAGCCAATGTTTATAGCTCAAAACAGCAGGTAAAGTAGGGTCAACTCAGGGAGAGTGCTTGACCCAAGAGAAGCAGCCAATTGGGCAATTTTTGTGACTAAAAATAAGGAATTAAAAAACTCCACAGAGAAATACTGCCTACCATATCAAATTGTTTTTATTTATTTCATAATTTGTCTGGACAGTTAGTACATTTCAAAGACAAACGTCAGACTGGCTGGAGAACTGAGACTGATGCAGAAGCATATGTGCAGTGGCTCTGGCTTGAAGAATTAATCCAAATACATACACTGCTAACTGCAGATAAGATTGCCAATGAAACTGGTTTCTGGGATTTCGGTTGGGTTACAGCCCAAGGTAACACATACATTTCTGTAAGACTTGGTATATTTCATTACAGACGTCCACATTACAATAAGTCATACAACCAACTGAACAAACAAGACAGTGTGGGCTGTTAAATTACCATAGTCAAAGAACTTGCTATGGTGGAGATGTGTCATTCGTACTTGTCGACACCACACAGTCCCCCGCCCCCCTTCCGCAGTGTGGAACACAGTTTGAGTGCAGTGGAAGGAGGCTGTGTCTGGTGGTGAAGGCAGTGTGAGGGAGACAACAGTGATGCGATAGAGATATCCTTCTCCAGAGGTTATTGCACCAAGGTCCACACTAGGAGGTCAATGTGAAAATCCTGTAGGTAGTGTGGGCAGATGGGGCTTTGGCCCGCACATGAGGATGGAGCGGTGTGGGAAGGGACCATGTCCCCCACGTGATCGGCTGGCAGCATTCAAACTGTAACTCTCCATAGTGGGGTTACCATAGCGCAGAGGAGCGTGCGGTTGACACCACGTGGGAGCAGATGGGAGGTGGCGATCATCTGATGAGCCAGGTCTCTAGTCAGGTGGGACGAGTTGTCTTGCAGCAGGATGAAGATGTGGTTGTTGTCAATGAGGATGGTGACGTCCTCCACATGTTTGGGTAGGACATCAGTTTGCAGAACCACTAGAGGGGGTAGGGAGGAGGAGGTAGAGAGAGAGGGCAAGAACCCAAGGAAGGGCGGTGATGGTGACGCAGACGCATGTTCAGGTGAGGGTTGCAGCATCAGCTCTGAGGAGCCATAGCTTGAGTGTGAGTCCTCAGTGCTGGGATGCTGCATAATGTCATTGGGTGTGAAAGACGCTGTGTCAAGGTGTGCTGGTTTCACGAGGTGAAGAGAAACAGTAAATGGCGAACCTTTAACCTAGATGTTCATCATGTTAGCAGTGCGGTTTATGACCTCGTATGGGCCTGAATATGGTGGGGCAAGCGAGGCCCGGATGGTGTCATTGTGGAGGAAAACGAACTCGCATGAAAGGAGATTGTAGGGTACATAAGACGGAGGGGGGGGGGGGGGGGGGGATTATGGCTAGACAGGGTGGGAAGGGGGGGTGAGTGTCAGGAGAATGTTTGTAAAATGTGTTCGGGTCTGCCTTATGAACTAGGGAAGGGGGATGAGTTTGTCACGGCAGGTAGGTTGTTACAGCTCCCCAGGGAGGACAGGGTTTTCACCATAGACAAACGAGTCTATTTGCTTGGGAATTTTATGCAGTCTTGCATCATTTGTTGATACCAAACATCTGGCAGAGTTGGGTGAAGAGTGCTGAATTAAACGGCCAGCCCTGGTCAGTGGTGATGGTAGCGAGGCAGCTGAATCAATAAATCCAGGAAGAAACAAAAGCCTTAGCCACAGTTTCAGTGGTTATATTGGTGAGTGGTACAGCCTCTACCCACTGAGATAACTGACTGATGCAAGAAAGAACATAGCTGAAGCCCTCTGAGGGGGCAAGGGGGCCGATGAGGTCCAGGTGTATGTGGTGAAAGCGGCCAGAAGGAATGTTGAATTTGCAGAGAGGTGGAACAGTGAGCCTGGTGACTTTGTTGCACTGGCAGGTGATGCGCTTCAGGGCCGAGGTCTGACAATCACACTTCATGTCTCGCCACACGGATCATTTGGACATGAGGCATGTTGATGACTTAATTCCAGGCTGTGCTAGAGAATGTAGTGTGTCAAACACTGAACAGTGTAGGGGGGTGGGGATGAGGAGTTGGTGGGTGCTGGTGGAGGAGTCGCACCCAACTTCAAAAGAAGAAAGAAATGGCTCTGAGCACTATGGGACTTAACATCAGAGGTCATCAGTCCCCTAGAACTCAGAACTACTTAAATCTAACTAACCTAAGGACATCACACACATCCATGCAAGAGCAAGATTCAAACCTGCGACTGCAGCAGGTTCTGTAGGGACACAAGGTCGGAAAGATCGACAACCATTGAGATTGTGCTAATGTGGGAAAGGAAATCTGCAATGATGTTGTTGGTGTCTTTGAAATGAGGGACATCATTAGAGAACTGAGAAATGAAATTGAGATGCCAAAAGTGACAGGGCGGCAGAGGGAGGGGGGGGGGGGGGGGGGGCAGGGTCTTGGAGGGGGGTTGCTTATGGGATCTGCTACTCATTTCTAGTTGGCCAGGATGTGCATAGGTCGTCCCTCAACATTGGGGCAGAAGTGTTTCACCACCTCATAAACTGCTAAATAATCATGGTTGAAGGCTGAATATTTTTGTTGGGCACGTGAAAGTTTCTTCGAAAAGAACTGAAGTGGCATGACCACGTCATTGTGATGCTGTTGTAGGACTGTGCCTACCATGGAGTCACTGGCAATCATGGTGATGAAGAGTTCAGCATCTGAGATTGGATAATGAGGGTGATGGCTCATGCAAGAGAGTCTTTCAGGGCCTAAAATACTGCATGCATTCGTTCCATCCATGGAACGGAGCACAACCCTTAAGTTTGCTTGCCGGCAAGGGCATTAGTGAGGGTGCCCTGGGTCCTGGCTGCAGCAGGCAAATAACAACAGTAGTAGTTAATTGTTCCCAGAACCAAAGGAACTCTTTGTATGTGGTGGGGAGTGGCAAGAATAAGATTGATTGTACCTTCAATTTAGGGGGTGTATATCAGTGGCCAAGACTGTGTACCCCAAGAATTGGACAGATTGTTGGTGCAGTTGCAGTTTGTCAGTGTTGTTCTTGAATCCGTTTGATGAGAGACTGTCATTTTACTATCATGATGTGGCTTTTGTCATCTTACGCAGATTTGCTGAAGTGCAGGATATCATCAAGATATATGAAACAGAAGTTGAACTGGAGCAAGAGAGAGTCAATAAAGGGTTGCCATTTCTGGGCAGCATTTTTTTAACCCAAATGGCATGAAATGGTACTCATACAACCCGACGGGGGTGATAGTCATTATTTTCGGAATGTCTTTGCATGCCACTGGGATTTGGTGATAAGCACGTTTGCAATCCAGTACACTGAAAATTGTAGCACCCGTGAGAAGGTGAGTGAAGTCAGAAAAATTCAGTATAGGATAATTGTCCATAACAGTTCTAGCATTCAAGCATCTGTAATTGGCACGCAATCGAAAGGAGCTGTCCTGTTTAGGGCTGAGGTGTATGGGTGACGACCAGTTACTATCGGAGCGCTGTAAAATTCCTGCCTCAAGAAATTCCTGTACTTGCTGGCAAGCTGAGCATAACTTGTGTGGGTTACGGCGGTAAGTCTAGTGACAAATAGGTGGTCCCTCAGATGTGATGAACAGTTCTGTTCATCACTGTGGAAACTGAATGTTCGATGACTGCATATGGGCCAGGTGTGATGTCGGTCAGTTTATTAGGGGCGCATGGCTTGGTTGCCGAGCATGTGGCAGGCATGAGTGGAGTGGGCAGAGGCTGCCTATTGTCCATAGTGCGCAAGAGAGGTGTGCTCAGTGGTGGCGGCACTGCTGTCATGCATGGAGCTATTGAGCGAGCCGTGCGAGGAGGTGCGAGAGGGGGGTAATGTTTATCTACACACTGGATGGGTGCACGCATGGCGGTGGGGGGCATGGTCAAAGCCCAAATGGCTGGATTTTCATGAGGCGCACGTGTGTTAGTTTGCGAAACAGGTGAGAGAGACGTTGAACACAACACACTTGATGGTTGCGGGGGAGGTGGGGGTAACACTATGTGGTTGAGACTGGACTCACACGAGATAGATGATGTGTTGCTAACCTGTGTGCTGTTGTCAGCAGAACTGTCAGGTGTAGCAGATGAAATTCATGTGTCAGCACTGCCGAGCAGTGTGAATTTATGTGGGCAGTGATCGTGGCAAGCTCGTCCTTGGCACATGCAATGCGATATTTCAAAGCAGTGTTCTCACAGTGGAAAGCAAAGGTCTTGGCACTTTATGCCAGGATGTAATTCACAGTTGCATAAATCCTGCTCGCAAGAGCCGCACACTGTTGTACTAAACAGTTAATGGCATTTACAATCAGAACAGGTGGTGGAGCACGGTCACAAGGGATGTGAGATTTGGAATTGTGGCGAAATAGAGAACCTCAAATTATGTTTGGAGACAGGTGGTGGTGTAATAAGAAGTCGATTCCCAGGATTGGTTCTGCGATGTCCACCACATTGAAGATCCAGGGGAGGGAGAGGCTGTTAGAGGGGTGGAGTTGAAGCTCGACAGAGCTGCAAGTCTGGAGTGCAGTTGAGTTAATGGCTCACAGGAGAGAGCGTGTGCATATGAGGGGATGTGTGACCATCGATTTAGGTACTATTAAGATGGGACGGAGCCACAGATGGCATGTAGCATGGGTTGGCACTTATCGGACAATTGGCTTTTCAGATGCTTGCACAGGGGGGGGGGGTGGCACTTTTTTCCATCGTCACTGAATAGAGAGTAGTACCAACAGTGAGGGTACATTGAGAGAGGAGGTGGCCAATCATCCTCTAAGTCTTCGGATTCGTACACCAGAGGAGGGAGGGGGGGAGAGGGGGTCGGCGTAAGTGTGATATGCAGCAGCTCGGTGGGCAGTGTGTGCATGTGCTGGATCTGCAGGTGGCACAGCAGTCTGGGGGCAGAGCATGGCCTGCCCCTGCCTGCACCTGGGTGAGCTACCATTGCAGGAGTGCCAACCTGTTGTGTGAGATCCTGCTGTTGGCACTGGTGTGTGAGTGAGTAGACCTGGTGAGCCATCCGCAGATGCAAACCAATGGATTCCAGAGTGTGGGGGAGGAGATGAACCTGGAGATCTGTAGGCAGATTTGATAACCACACTGACCACAGGGTTTTGTCCAGCATCATCTGCTCGCTGACCAGGAGGCATAGCAGGTTTCAAAGCTGGGACGGGGTGCAGTCGACGTGATGTTCCCCATACAGTGTTTGCAGAATAACCTCTTGTGGGAAACACAAGAGGCGCTCGATGATAGTCAGTTTTGCGAAATCATACCTCAAAATTCACGGTGACCTCAGAAGTAGGTCACAGATCAGGTCTGAGTGCCCGTGCAGTTCAGTCATGAGGCACAGGAATTTTGAATTTTTGTCAGTGATGTGGTACTGATGCTGTCAACACAGACTGCACTGTGTAGGATGCAAGCAAGCAATCTGTTGGAACGGATGATAATGGCACTGAAGCACAAGGAAATGATGTAGAACTGTCCGATACAACGTTCGTGGTGTGGAAGTCCGACACTAAAGGTATGGCCAGTGCCATGGGAAGGTAGGAAGTGGGTGGGGGGTGGGGGTAGAAAATAGCGGACCTGCATGCAGGGAAGCACAGTAAAATGTTCCCACTGGGCTGTTGACATGACGAGCTGGGGCAAGTTCGGAGGGGCGGAAACCACAGTTAGTAACACTATGCGGCACGTTCACATCAGGTGGGGGCCCATAAAGTGCACTGAGAGGCCAAATGGTCATTGAGGGCAGAAACTGTGCTGTAATTGTTTGTGATATACACTGAGAATTGTCCACTTTGTAAACTGATGAAGCAGTAAAGCACTCGGGCGTCATGGAAGCATAGTCAGTACACATGGTATGTCCTTAAAAAAGGCAAGGTTGCACACGGCAATGCCGTAATGGTCGCCCGGGCAGCCAGCATCTGATACATAGTTTGTGCAGTAAATGCAGAATCCACATCAGCATGATTAAATGCAGGAACTTTGCTCTCCTCGTTATCATTTTTGAAATGCACATGTCAATCCACACTTGCTGGAGAGACAAAGCCTGAGTCTCCAGTCACATGTTGCACTGTCAAGTGGTGAAAGTGTTGAGGTGACAAAACTGCAGGAAACATGTAGAATCCAGGTGGTGGTGAGGCAATGGAATGTCCCATTGTAGGTGAAGGAGCTACAGTATCCACATGCTGCGCGGTAGGTTACATGGCCAAGCGGAACGAATGAAGGTGTAAACAAAGCCAACACGGTAGGCAGGAATATACTTGCACTATGAGTAAATGGCCCGTAAATCCTTACTCAGGGTCACCTCTGAGGAATTTTGGTTGGGTTGTAGTGCAAGGAAACACACATTTCTGTAAGACTCGGTATATTTCATTACAGATGTCCACATTACAATAAGTCGTACAGCCAAGTGAACAAACATGATGGCATGGGCCATTAAGTTACAGAGTCAAAGTACTTGCGATGGTGGAGATATGTCATTCGTACTTGTTGATGCCATAGATTGTTCAGATCACATCACCCACATCAGTGAATGATAGGTAAGATTCACATGGGCAAAAAGTATGGTGATTGCACAACACAAAATATAAGAAATGGATCCAATTCAATAAAGATCACAGAATGATTTTAAGTTCTAGCCTAAATGTTACAGATATTATTTCCATTATTGCTGGCATGAGACAAAGTCTGAGCCAACACAAGGGGAACTTTCCATTTTGGCAAAAAGGGGGAAAAGATATGAACATCTGCCTTCCACAAGGGTATGCAAATCATATTTTTGATTTATTGAATAGTAGAGGCATTAAGTCACTGACAGGCACACAAATAAGACTGAACACTTCTTCTGGTTTCCAGCTAAATCCTTTTTTTGGCTATATTACACATACACACATACAAAAAAATCAAACAATGGTAACTCCAGGTTGAAATATCAACAATATTAGGAAAAGGATAGATTGCATTTCACTGTAAAGATGACCTGTTGAGTCATGTACAGATACAATGAAAAGACTGTCACACATTACAGCCTTCTTCACCAAAGAAAATACACACACACATTAACACAAACAAGCACACTTAATGCACACATGACTGCTATCTCTGGCGGCTCTGACTGAAATATGATTGTCACAAGCAGAGCAGTCTGGAATGGGGTGGGAAAAGATAGCAGGGTGCAGGTGGGGGGAGAGAAGAGCTCTGTCTGAAGGGACATGCAGAGACTTAGATGACAACCTCACAAGACAGCCAGGCACAAATACATGGGGCGAGGTGTGGGGGGAAAGACAAGAGAGCAGAAAAGTAGAGGAGCCAGGCAAGAGAAAGGATGGGTTGGTGCATAGACAAAGGGCAGCATGTGACAAGGGTGGGATGTGTGTAAAGGAGGAGTTGATAGGATAGAGGGGGGAGAAACTGTTGGGCTTATGGGTTGAAGATATAACATTACCATATGTTGAAGCCAGAATAATTTCAAAAGCGAAGAATGTGCTGTAAGGATAACTCCCATCTGTGCAGTTCAGAAAAGACAGTTGCATAGGGTAAGGATCCAAAAGGTCCAGATCGTGAAGCAGCCACTGAAATCAAGTGTGTTGTGTTCAGATGCATGTTGTGTGACACAATGGTGTACTCTGCTCTTGGCCAAAGTTTGGCAGTGGATATCTGGTTGGTAACCACATTCCTTTGCTGAAGAAGGCTTTGGCCAAAGCTATCATGTGCAAGAGTCTTTTTGTTTTGCCTTTCTGCAGCTCAACAGGCCATCTTTACGGTGAGTAGCAATCTACATTCTTCCTAATATAGTCGATACACACATATACATAAGCACACACAAACACACCTGTACAGCTACATTGTGCCAGCTGAACACAGGTTCTGCAGGTAAACTGGGGTGAGGGACCATGTCAGCTGGAGTGGACAAGGAGAGAAACGAGACAGGGAGCAGGAGGAAGGCAAGGGTATCTGATGGCTCAGAGGGTGTGTGTGTGTGTGTGTGTGTGTGCGAGTGTACACCTGTCCTTTTTTTTTCCCCTAAGGGAAGTCTTTCCACTCCCGGGATTGGAATGACTCCTTACCCTCTTCCTTAAAACCCACATCCTTTTGTCTTTCCCTCTCCTTCCTGAAGAAGCAACCATCGGTTGCGAAAGCTAGTAATTCTGTGTGTGTGTTTGTGTGTTTTGTTCATGTGCCTGTCTGCCGGCGCTTTCCCGCTTGGTAAGTCTTGGAATCTTTGTTTTTAATATAACTATTACGTTAAATGGTCAAAGGACAAATCAATAGCCATAGGCAAACAAACACAATCCAAGAAGAGACCATGTGTTCAGTTTCGAGCTTTCATTAACTTTTAAAACTCTGTACTGAAATAGCCCCTACTTAAATGTAAGTGAGAATATATGTGTAAAGAAGTAAGCCAAAAATTGCACAGCTGGATGTAAGTAATAAGTAACAGAGCAGGATGGCTTTAAACAAAGTAAAGCACTTACTGAGCAAAAGCTCTCTCTGTGTGTCTTTTTATATCAGTGGTGTACCAAATAACAAACTCTATGAAGAAGACTTAAACTCAGTTCAGTGACATATGGATGCTAGCATTGGAAGTGGTTTTATGGATGCAAGAAAGTCAGTACAAGGAACACATGTTGCTATAGCGTGTATTTTTGAAGTCGTACTGACAGTATTATGAAACGAATGATTGCTACTCGCCGTATACTGGAGACGCTGAGTCACACACAGATACAAAAAGAAAAGACTGCTAGAAAAGTGAGCTTTTGGCCAACAGGCTCTTTTTAATTAGACAAAACACACACACACACACACACACACACACACACACACACACACACACACACACAGTCACACCAACAGTCTATGATGGGAGATGCAGTCTGGGTGGTGGAAGTATAGAAGAGATTGGAACGGGAAGGAAACGGGATAGCAGGGTAGGGGTGAGGGATGGTAAAGTGTTGCTTGTGGCAGCACACAGGGACAAGGTGGGGAGAGGGTAGGGCAGCTAGGTGCAATTGGGAGGCGAGACAGAAAAGGGGGTGGGGGTGCAGAAAGGGAGAGAAGTAAGAAGACAGTGCGTGCACTGGTGGAATAGAGAGCTGCGCAGTGATGGAGTGGAAACAGGGAAATGGATGTGTGGGTGAAGGACATGAGTAATAAAGGTTCAGGCCAGAAGGATTATGGTAACATAGGATACACTGCAGAGAGAGTTCCCACCTGCACAGTTCAGAAAACCTAGTGTTGGTAGGAAGGACCCAGATGGTGCAGGCTGTGAAGAAGTCATTGAAATGAAGAATTTTGTGTCGGGCAGCATGCTCAGCAAGTGGTTGGTCCAGCTGTTTCTTGGTCACAGTTTGTCAGTAGCCATTCAACCAGAGGGACAGCTTGTCAGTTGTCATGTCCAATTGAATGCAGCACAATGGTTGCAGCTTAACTTGTAGGTCACATGATGGTTTTACAGGCAGGCCGGCCTTTGATGGGATAGGTGATGCTTGTGTCTGGAATGGAGTAGGTGGTGGGAGAATGTATGGGACAGGTCTTGCATCTAGGTCTACTAGAAGAATATGAGCCATGAGGCAAGAGATTAACAGTAGGTGTTGAGTAGGGATTGGTGACGATATTGTGTAGCTTCAGTGGGCGGAGTGGGAGGCATGGGAAGAGTAGTGGGTAGGACATTCCCCATTTCAGGGCATGACAATACATAGTCATAACCCTGATGGAGAATGTGATTGAGTCCTGTGTGGTACTGAGTTACCAACAAAATACTCCCCTGTGGCCAGACGGGAACTTTGGGAGATGGTTGGTGACTGGAGAGATAAGGCATGGGAGATCTTTGGAGATCTGTTTCTGTACAGAGTTGGGAGGGTAATTATGGTCACAGGCCTCAGTGAGACCCTTGGTACATTTTGAGAGGGATTTCTCATCATTACTGTGGCCACCATTGGCTAGGCTGTACAGAAGGTCTTCTTGGTATGTAATGGGTGGTAGTAGTCGAAATGGAGTTATTGCTGGTGGTTTGTAGGCTTGATATGAATGGAGGTACTGATGTAGTCATCTTTGAAGTGGAGTAAACATTGACGAAGTTGACTTACTGGATTCAAGAGGACCAGGTAAAGTGAATGGGGGAGATAATGTAGAGGTTTGGGAGGAATGTGGATAGGGTGTCCTCACCCTTGACCTAGACCACGAAGATGTCACCCATGATCCTGAACCATCACCCACAAACAAATTTGTGGTACAGCAATGGGGACCCACATGGAACTATCCTTTTTCAGCATATTAATGGACCATCTAGAGGAATCCTTCATAACCACCCAGAATTCCAAATCCCTCACCTGGTTCAGATTCACTGATGACATATTCATGATCTAGATCAAGGGTGAAGACACCCAGTCCACATTCCTCCAGAACTTCAACACCTTTTCCCCCACTTAGCTCACTTGGTCCTCCTCAACCAAAAAGCCAACTACTCTGGTGTTGACCTCCACATCAAAGATGGCTATATAAGTACATCTGTCTATATCAAACCTAATAACCACCAGCAATAGCTCCACTTCCAGAGCTCACCCACTACATATCAAAAAAGTCTCTTCCATACAGCCTAGCCACTTGTAGCTGCCACATGCGTAGTGACAAACAGTCCCTCTTGACATACACCAAGGTCTCACTGAGACCTTCACATGCTGTACTTACCCTCTCTACCTTAGTAGTAGTAGTAGTACTTTGTACAGAAACAGATCTCCCATGCCTTACTTTTTCCAGTCACCTACTACCTCCCAAAGTCCCACCATCCAGTCACAGAAGAGCATTCCCCTGGTGAGTGAGCACCACCCAGGACTGGAGCAATTGAATCACTTTCTCCACCAGGGTTTTGACTATCTCCCATAGTGCTTTGAAACGAGGAATATCCTACCCACTACATTTCCAGCTCCTCCCGAAGTGGTAATCTGCTGCCCACTGAACCTATACAGTATCCTCCTCCATCCCTACTCAACCACTAGATCCAACCTCTTGTCTCATGACTCATATCACTGTAACAGAAGTAGATGTACGACCCATCCCATATATACTCCCACAGCCACCACCTCCTTCAGTCCAGCACCAAGCTGCATCTATCCCCTCAAAGGCAGGCCTACCTGTGAAACCAGACATATGATCTATAAGCTAAGCTGCAACCACTGTGCTGCATTCTACTTGGACATGACAACCAACAACCTGTCTGTCCACATTAATGGCCACTGACAAACTGTGACCAAGAAATAGCTGGACCATCCAGTTGCTGAGCATGCTGTCCAACACAATGTTCTTCATTTCAATGACTGTTTCATAGCCTATGTCATTTGGTACATTCCTACCAACATCAGATTATCTGAACTTCAGTAAATCCTGCACTAAATCCTACATTCTCGTAATGCTCCTGGTCTCAACCTTCATTACTCACTGTCCTTCACCCACACATCCCCTTCCCTGTTCCCACTGCACCACTACACAGCCCTGCGTTCCACCAATGTACCCACAGTCTCTCCTTTCCCGTCCCTCTCCTCTCTTCCATGTAACCTCCCGACTGCACTTAGCTGCCCTGTCCACTACTCACTTTGTCCCTGTATGCTGACACAAGCAGCTCTTCACTGTCCTTCACCCCTACCCTGCTTGTCTGTGATTCAGCATCCACACTATGTGGTGAGTAGTAATCTATCGTTTTCATAATATTGTTATTATTCCTTCCCGTATTTTCCATTGCTTGAAGTCATACTGGAATGACAGTGAACATGTTTAACATTGTGAAAGAACAGGGATGCCAGATCACAACAAATATTTATTAATTGAGTGTGATGCCTGGTTACAGCCAAAAGTGATTGTCTTCAGGCATGAGTCTCACTGATGATACATGGAGCTGGTATGCACAGCTGCTGAATGTTTCGGTTTGTACAGCAGCTCCACATACTTGCTCCACATGTCATCAAGGAGTTGTTGAAATGAAGACGGTTACTTGGAGGCACTGGAAGGTCTCATATTGATTATATAATGGTAAGACAGGGATTTCAGAACCAGATTTAAAACAGCAAGACAATTCTGGAGGAAGGTGTGAATGCTGTCCACAATTTTTGGTTGTGAACTGTAGATTAAAACTGAAGAAACTGCAGAAAGGTAGGAACTTAAGGAGGTAGGATCTGGATAAGTTCAAAGAACCAGAGATTGTTAGGAGTTTCAAAAGGAACATTAGTCAATGACTGACTAGAACTGGGAAAAGGAAAATAGTAGAAGATAAACAGGTAGGTTTGAAAGATGAACTGATGAAGGCATCAGAGAATCAAATAGGTAAAAAGACAAGGCTTAGTAGAAATCCTTAGCCAACACAGGACATTTTGAATTTACATCTACATCTACATCAATACTCCACAAGCCACCTCACGGTGTGTGGCGGAGGGTACCCTGAGTACCTCTATCGGTTCTCCCTTCTATTCCAGTCTCGTATTGTACGTGGAAAGAAGGATTGTCGGTATGCTTCTGTGTGGGCTCTAATCTCTCTGATTTTATCCTCATGGTCTCTTCGCGAGATATACGAAGGAGGGAGCAATATACTGCTTGACTCTTCGGTGAAGGTATGTTCTCGAAACTTTAACAAAAGCCCGTACCGAGCTACTGAGCGTCTCTCCTGCAGAGTCTTCCACTGGAGTTTATCTATCATCTCCGTAACGCTTTCGCAATTACTAAATGATCCTGTAACGAAGCATGCTGCTCTCCGTTGGATCTTCTCTATCTCTTCTATCAACCCTACCTGGTGTGGATCCCACACTGCTGAGCAGTATTCAAGCATTGGGTGAACAAGCGTACTGTAACCTACTTCCTTTGTTGTCGGATTGCATTTCCTTAGGATTCTTCCAATGAATCTCAGTCTGGCATCTGCTTTATCGACGATCAACTTTATATGATCATTCCATTTTAAATCACTCCTAATCCGTACTCCCAGATAATTTATGGAATGAACTGCTTCCAGTTGCTGACCTGCTATTTTGTAGCTAAATGATAAGGGACCTATCTTTCTATGTATTCGCATCACATTACACTTGTCTACATTGAGATTCAATTGCCATTCCGTGCACCATGTGTCAATTCGCTGCAGATCCTCCTGCATTTCAGTACAATTTTCCATTGTTGCAACCTCTCGATACACCACAGCATCATCTGCAAAAAGCCTCAGTGAACTTCCGATGTTATCCACCAGGTCATTTATGTCTATTGTGAATAGTAACTGTCCTATGACACTCCCCTGCGGCACACCTGAAATCACTCTTACTTCGGAAGACTTCTCTCCATTGAGAATGACATGCTGTGTTCTGTTATCTAGGAACTCCTCAATCCAATCACACAATTGATCTGACAGTCCGTATGCTCTTATTTTGTTCATTAAACGACTGTGGGGAACTGTGTCAAACGCCTTGCGGAAGTCAAGAAACACGGCATCTACCTGTGAACCCATGTCTAAGGCCCTCTGAGTCTCGTGGACGAATAGCGCGAGCTGGGTTTCACACGACCGTCTTTTTCGAAACCCATGCTGTTTCCTACAGAGTAGATTTCTAGTCTCCAGAAAAGACATTATACTCGAACATAATACGTGTTCCAAAATTCTACAACTGATCGACGTTAGAGATATAGGTCTATAGTTCTGCACATCAGTTCGACGTCCCTTTTTGAAAACGGGGATGACCTGTGCCCTTTTCCAATCCTTTGGAATGCTTCGCTCTTCTAGAGACCTACGGTACACCGCTGCAAGAAGGGGGGCAAGTTCCTTCGCGTACTCTGTGTAAAATCGAACTGGTATTCCAGCAGGGCCAACGGCCTTTACTCTTTTGAGCGATTTTAATTGTTTCTCTATCCCTCTGTCGTCTACTTCGATATCTACCATTTTGTCAACTGTGCGACAATCTAGAGAAGGGAGCACAGTGCAGTCTTCCTCTGTGAAACAGCTTTGGAAGAAGACATTTAGTAATTCGGCCTTTAGTCTGTCATCCTCTGTTTCAGTACCATTTTGGTCACAGAGTGTCTCGACATTTTGTTTTGATCCACCTACCGCTTTGACATAGGACCAAAATTTCTTAGGATTTTCTGCCAAGTCAGTACATAGAACTTTACTTTCGAATTCATTGATAGCCTCTCGCATAGGCCTCCTCACACTGCATTTCGCTTCGCGTAATTTTTGTTTGTCTGCAAGGCTTTGGCTATGTTTATGTTTGCTGTGAAGTTCCCTTTGCTTCCGCAGCAGTTTTCTAACTCGGTTGTTGTACCACGGTGGCTCTTTCCCATCTCTTACGATCTTGCTTGGCACATACTCATCTAACGCATATTGTACCATGGTTTTGAACTTTGTCCACTGATCCTCAACACTATCTGCACTTGAGACAAAACTTTTGTGTTGAGCCGTCAGGTACTCTGTAATCTGCTTTTTGTCACTTTTGCTAAACAGAAAAATCTTCCTACCTTTTTTAATATTTCTATTTATGGCTGAAATCATCGATGCAGTAACCGCTTTATGATCGCTGATTCCCTGTTCTGCATTAACTGATTCAAATAGTTCGGGTCTGTTTGTCACCAGAAGGTCTAATATGTTATCGCCACGAGTCGGTTTTCTGTTTAACTGCTCAAGGTAGTTTTCAGATAAAGCACTTAAAAATATTTCACTGGATTCTTTGTCCCTGCCACCCGTTATGAACGTTTGAGTCTCCCAGTCTATATCCGGCAAATTAAAATCTCCACCCAGAACTATAACATGGTGGGGAAATCTACTCGAAATATTTTCCAAATTATTCTTCAGGTGCTGAGCCACAACAGCTGCTGAGCCTGGGAGCCTATAGAGACATCCAATTACCATGTCTGAGCCTGCTTTAACCGTGACCTTCACCCAAATCATTTCACAATTCGAATCTCCGTCAATTTCCTTCGATACTATTGCACTTCTCATCGCTATAAACACGCCTCCCCCTTCACTGTCCAGCCTATCTCTGCGGTATACATTCCAATCCGAGTTTAGGATTTCATTACTGTTTACGTCTGCTTTCAGCCAACTTTCTGTTCCTAGTACTATATGGGCGTTGTGACCGTTTATTAATGAGAGCAGTTCTGGGACCTTTCTATAGACGCTCCTGCAGTTTACTATTAGCACATTAATATTGTTATTCCTTGTTGCATTTTGCCTACTCCTGCCTTGCCGCGTCTCAGGAGGCGTCTTGTCGGGCCTAGGGAGGGAATTCTCTAACCTAAAAAAACCCCATGTGCACTCCACACGTACTCCGCTACCCTCGTAGCCGCTTCCGGCGTGTAGTGCACGCCTGACCTATTCAGGGGGACCCTACATTTCTCCACCCGATACCGGAGGTCGAGAAATTTGCACCCCAGCTCTCCGCAGAATCGTCTGAGCCTCTGGTTTAAGCCATCCACTCGGCTCCAAACCAGAGGACCGCGATTGGTTCTGGGAACGATACTACAAATAGTTAGCTCTGATTCCACCCCGCGAGCGAGGCTTTCCGCCTTCACCAACTCCGCCAACCGCCTGTACGAACTGAGGATGACCTCTGAACCCAGACGGCAGGAGTCATTGGTGCCGACATGAGCAACAATTTGCAGTCGGGTGCACCCAGTGCTCTCTATCGCCGCCGGTAGGGCCTCCTCCACATCTCGGATGAGACCCCCCGGCAAGCAGACAGATTGAACACTGGCCTTCTTCCCCGACCTTTCCGCTATTTCCCTAACGGGCTCCATCACCCGCCTAACGTTGGAGCTCCCAAAAACTAATAAACCCCTCCCCCCGTGTGCCTGCTCGGACCTTGCTGAAGGAGCGGCCACATGTCCACTCACAGGCAGAGCGGGCGATGCCACACAGCCAGCCTCCACATTGACCCTCCGCCTCGTGCGCCGCGAACGCCGCTGAACCCGCCACTCCCCTTGGGGAGAGGGGGCCAAACCGCGCCCGGTACCCGTGAAGATGTCTCGACAGCAGGGACAGTGGGTGAAGCATGTAACACCTGGGGTGTACCTTGCGACGCACCAGACTCCCCACTGCCGCTACACTCCGAGGCAGCAGCCTGAAGACGGCTGACCGCGGCCATCAACACGCTCAGCTGTTCGCAAAGAGTGGCCAGCTCCTCCTGCGTCCGTACACAGCAGCCACACATCCTATCCATCCTAAGAAATCAATTTACTATAGAGTGTTAATCAACTTTTAACTAGACTGCTAATTCACTAAAGGCGGTTGATTATTGACTAAACTGTGATTGCTAACCACTTCTTGTAGAAAACAAGGAAAATAGCACTACCTGTCTCTGGACTGTATTCAAAACAAACACTAGCACTACTAGCACTATGGCTGACTAAAGGGACTCTCTGACTGTATTCAAAACAAACACGAGATCTATGGTACACTTAATAGCACTCGACTATTAAAGCTTCCTAAAAGCAAAAACAAGCAGAAGAAGAAGTGACAAGTAAGAAAAATACAGTTAATACTTAAATTAAGGTAGCTAGCTGCACAGCAGATGTGAAGCAGACGGCGGTTAGGGCGACACTGACACTACTGGCACTATGGCTGACTAAAGGGACTCTCTCTGACTGTATTCAAAACAAACACGAGATCTATGGAACACTTAATAGCACTCTACTATTAAAGCTTCCTAAAAGCAAAAACACGCAGAAGAAGAAGTGACAAGTAAGAAAAATACAGTTAATACTTAAATTAAGGTAGCTCGCTGCACCGCAGACGTGAAGCAGACGGGGAAAAATATAAAAAATATAAAAATGTAACAAATGAAGTGTGCAAAAAGGAATACAAACGTCTAAAAAATAAGATTAACAAAAAGTGTTAACTGGCTAAATAGGAGTGGGTAGAAGACAAATGAGAGGATTTAGAAGCATATTTCACTAGGAAAAAATATATACTGCCTATAGGAAAATTGAAGATGTCTTTGAAGAAAAGAGAAGCGGCTATGTGAATATCAAGGGCTCAGATGGAAAACTGCTCCTAAGCAAAGAAGGAAATCTGAAAGGTGGAAGGAGTATACAGAAGGCCTATACTAGGAAGATGAACTTGAAGGCAACATCATAGAAATGGAAGAGGATGTACCGGGTGATCAAAAAGTCAGTATCAATTTGAAAACTTAATAAACCACAGAATAATGTAGATAGAGAGGTAAAAATTGACACACATGCTTGGAATGACATGAGGTTTCATTAGAACAAAAAACACCCGAAGTATTGATAGACGCATGAAAGATCTCTTGCTCGCGTCGTTTGGTGATGATCGTGTGCTCAGCAACCACTTTCATCATGCTTGGCCTCCCCAGACCTCAGTCCGTGTGATTATTGGCTTCGGGGTTACCTAAAGTCGCAAGTGTATCATGATCAACTGACATCTCTAGGGATGCTAAAAGACAACATCCAACACCAATGCCTCACCATAACTCCAGACATGCTTTACAGTGCTGTTCACAACATTATTCTTTGACTACAGCTATTATTGAGGAATGATGGTGGACATATTGAGCATTTCCTGTAAAGAACATAATCTTTGCTTTGTCTTACTTTGTTATGCTAACTATTGCTATTCTGATCCGATGCAGTGCCATCTGTCAGACATTTTTTGAACTTTTGTATTTTTTTGGTTCTAATAAAACCCCACGTCATTCCAAGCATGTGTCGATTTGTACCTTTTGATCTACATTATTCCATGATTTATTTAGTTTTCAAGTTTATACTGACTTTTTGATCATCCGGTATATGAAGATGAGATGGGAGATATCATACTGTGAAAAGAATTTCACAACCACTGAAAGACCTAAGTCAAAACAAGGCCCCATGAGTAGATGACATTCTGTCAGAACTTCTGACAGCCTTGAGAGAGCCAGCCATGACAATGCTCTTCCATCTAGAGTGCAATGTGTATGGGCCAGGCAAAATATGATCAGACTTCAAAATGGATGTAATAATTCCAATTCCAAAGGAAGCAGGTGCTGACAAGTATGAGTGTTATGGACCTGTCAGTTTAGTAAGCCATGGTTGCCAAGTACTAACATGAATTATTTACGGAAGAATGGAAAAATTGATAGAAGCTGGCCTCAGAAAAGATCAGTTTGGATTCCAGAAAAATGTAGCAGCATACGAGGCAAGGTAGTTAAGGAAAGGCAAACTTACATTTATAGCTTTTGTAGCTTCCAGCAATGTTGAGTGGGGTGTTCTCTTTGAAATACTGAAGGTAGCAGGGGTTAAATACAGGGAGCAAAAGGTTATTTACAATTTTTGTTATAACAGTTGAGGGGCATGCAAGGGAAGCAGTGACTGACACAGGGTTGAGACAGGGTTGTAGTCTATCACTGATGTTATTCAATCTGTACAATGAGCAAACAGTAAAGGAAACAAAAGAAAATTTTGGGGTAGGAATTAAAATCCACAGAGAACAAATAAAAACTTTGAGATTTGCCAGCAATGTTGTAATTCTGTCAGAGACAGCAAAGTATTTGGAAGAACAGTCAAACAGAAATGACAGGTGGATATAAGATGAACATCAACAAAAGCAAAACAAGAATAATGGAATGTAGTCAAATTGAATCAGGTGATGCTGAGTGAATTACATTTAAAGTAGCAGCCAAAATGAGTTTTGTTATTTGGGCAGAAAAATAACTTATGATCTCTGAAGTAGAGAGAATATAAAAGGTACACTGGTAAGGGTAAGGAAAATCTTTTCTGAAGAAAACAAATTTGTTAACACTGAATATAGATTTAAGTGTAATAAAGTCTTTTCTAGGAGTATTTTATGGAGTGTAGACATGAGTGGAAGTAAAACGTGGACAACATACACTTTAGACAAGAAAAGATTAGAAGCTTTTGAAATCTGGTGCTACAAGAGAATGCTGAAGATTAGGTGGGTCAATCACGTGTCTAATGTGGAGGTACTGAATAGACTTGCAGAGAAAAGAAATTTGTGATACAAACTGGCTAGAAGAAGGGATTGATTGATAAGACATGTTCTGAGACATCAAGGTATCACTAATGTAGTATCAGAAGGAAGTGTGGTGGACAAAAATCATAGTAAGAAAACAAGATATGAATACAGCAAGCAGACTCAGAAGAATGTAAGCCACAGTGTGTTTTGGAGATGAAGAGGCATGCACAGGATGGAGTAGCATGGATAGCTCCATCAAAATGGTCTTTGGAATAAAGACCACAATAACATTTACAAAACAGTGGTAATGAGACTTAAATGTCTCACAGAAAAATATAATTATAATATCTACAAGATGAATTACAAAACATTTATGAGTTGCACATTTAATTTAACAACTTTGAATTAAAACATATATGTGCACTATTACATGTCATTAAAATGTCCTCGTATTGCATAGAAGTGATACTGATTACCTGAAACATCATTGTAGCAATAAAAATTACTGCATTTCATCAATTACCCATGTCTTTTAATTTCCTTGGTTACTTTTACATTGTTTCATTAAATTAATGAGTATTACTTGTGCACATAGTAGCTGCTAGAATAAATTTAGAACAACTTCAATAGAATGTTTATAATAAGTCCTGACATTTGCTGGTACTACAAAGTAATAATCAAATCTGATTGGCAATGGCTTTGATAAGTCATCATTGATATGTCATGTTGATTTAGCAACTTTCTGAGAATCTAGCCTCCTTTTGCCACACTGTTTGTATCTGGTTCTCACTTAATAATGTTCAAACAATAGAAATTCCAGGATGGAATGTAACAATATAAGGAAATGAACAGTTGCTACTCACCATATAGTGGAGATGGTGAGTTGCAGAAAGGAACAACAAAAAGACTGTCGCCCAATTAGCTTTCGGCCAACAAGGCCTTTGTCAAAATTAGAAAACAACACACATGCACCCACTCAGGCAAACACAATTTATACACACACATGACTCTGGCAGTTGGAGCCAGACTCAATGTCAAGATTTCTTTACTTATTTGTCCAGTGTTTCATTTTTGCAATTAGTGCTAAACTGTATATTTTTCATAACTAATAAAAAGGGTTCCAAAATAATGTTTGTATTTCCACAAGTGTCTGTGAAAACCACCAACCCTGACCATCATGCTCATATCAAATGTTTATTCTTTTTCCATAAAAAATCGCATTCATTTATTCTTATAATTTGACAAATTATCAAGTCACCCATCATTTTTGCAGTATTTCCTACAACAAACCACCACCTTTCACTAAATTCAGCTATTACATTTTGTGTTTAAAACAGTGTTTATATCTACATATGAATTAATATTTTTTCATTTTTGATTATAGTTTACTTTTGAAAATATGAACAAGAAGCTGTCATCTTCTTTACCTTTCTACCAACAACTGCTGGACAATCGCATCATGTAACTATTGTACTCTTAAGAATTGTTTGCAGTAATAAGGAATTTTCAATTATGTTTCATTTGAATGTACTATATAAAACCTTATGATCCACTAAATGATGAAACTTTTAATATATTTTTCAGCCAAATAAATTAGTTGAAAGTGGTCAGTTTGGTAATGCAATGATTGCACACCATTGCTTCCAAGTTACAACATAAATCATACAAATCTACTGCCCACATTTTTTAATGAAGTCCAATTATCATTGCTATTTTACTGCAAAGCTCACTTTTTGCATTGGAGGTAACAGTTACAAGGTCAGCTGTCACCAAATTCACTATTTCTCCAATAACAATCTTGGGCTATAAAGAGTCCCAACATACTAACTGAAAATGTTTCATGGCACCACAGACACACTTGCTCCATATCACTGAATTTATTGTTTTTTTTTTTCTTGTCAAGTATGTAATGCTACTCCTCCATCTTTCCTTTTTTTAATTTGTAGCATTACACTGGAGACCATGAGAAGACTGTATCTGATGCGCATCCTTGTGTGAAAAGTTGTTATGATAATGTTGTTACATATTTTGTTTAGTTGTTTCATGAACCATGTTTGCAATGAATGTGAACCAAAGCATTGAGAAAAACAGATAGAACTAAAATATTGCAAAAAAAGAAAAGGTTTGATGGCACCACAGATAAACTTGCACTATATCATTAAATTTACTGTTCTTTTCTTGTTGGCTTTTTTTACCAAATCTGTGGTGTTACAGCCCTTCAGGATTCATTGGAAACCACTATCTGACAAAAAGATCAACTTTAAAGTCTCTAGGGCAGTAATTCTCCAGTTAATTCTGTATAATTGCATTTACAATCCAACCACTCTATGAAACTGAAATTATTTTCAGCAGGTTGCCCATAAATTGTAAGTACTACTAGCTTGCGGCTTCCAAATAATTACTACAGCAGAGCATTAACAGACTGTTCAACACAATATTCAGTACCTGCAGGTCTGTGGCACAACAATAGTTATTTGTATGCACCCACTCCCCTATCATTATACATTAATACTATATGAAACTATGCATGAGTAAACACTTTGCTGTCAATTTGGGCATTCAACAGTGAGATTATCAGAGCAAACACTTCATAAACAGTTATAAAATTTTAAAATTTATTCCTGTTAATGTTTGGTGACTAATTACAAAGTGTTAACTTATTTATAATTTTAAAACGTGGTTATGGAAAAAGTCTCTGTATACATGTTTATGTGTAAAAACATCACTATTAGAATGAATCCATCAATATGTATCTGGCCAGAATGAATCTTCTCTCTACACTGATTAGAAACTTCCTAGCAGATTAAAATTGTCTGCCAGAGGAAGCTGATTCATGGGATAAGCTATAGATGGGGAAAATACCTAAAGGCTAGATCCATACTTGTAACAAGTAGGTATGAGGCATTGTCTCCTGCTAATAATGAGACAGTGCCAGTAGAATATATCTCTACTGCTTGAGCAGTGACTTATCCTTCATCAAGGTCTGGGCAGACATTAGTTGTAGGCAGCTCAAGCATTAGGATTATGATGGCTGCCCTGTCACACTCATCTCAGTACTGTTCACACAGTAATGAAGTATTCACCTCACATTTCCCAAAATTTGATAGCGAATGTCAGCTGCTAAAAGACAATGTGTATGTCATACATAATGGGCATATGGACTTCCTAGAACATTATCATAACCAACTATCAAGTGTCTGTGTTAACTGTGTGTTTGTATGCTTCTGATGCTTATTACCAGTCAGGTCATATAGGGACACTCTTATGACTGCAATGCAGCTGAAGCATACATTATAAGTAAAAATTACTTTCTGAATAACATTTGTGTATGGGCAAAGGTAAAGCTGACATCAGTCTGAATGTTGATTTTAGCTCCACAGTGGTTTACTAGACATCATACTTTTGGAGGTAGTGTGCTCCTACCCTCTTTTGATTGACTTATCCAGCAAGTTACAGGGGAGCCATAGAGTAATGTGGACAGCAAAACACTGTGTACCTTGGAATTTTTCACATTATCAACTCATTTACAGATGTGACAGAAGCAGTAAATGAGAGAAAAATCCTGGGATTGAATGAAGATGAAACCCCTTACCACTGAACCTGTTTGTAATCTGACATTTAGCACACTAAGCAACTAAACAATGCCCTCTTTGCTTGCAGTCATACTTGTTTAGTTCAAGTTTCCTGTTCAATATCATTTCCTAAATATAATTAAAACATAAAAGTAATCAATAAATAAATGCAATGAAAGGAAACTACATTTGTTTCTGGATTAAGCTAGAACATCATTACAGTACTTACATTTTCCTTCCCGTGAGTTTGTTATTTCATCAGCAATGACTGTAGTTTCCCATACAGTAATACAAGCAAAAAGGGCTAATGCTTGGATCAATACCATCATGAAATCCTAAAAGAAGATAAGTATCATCAGCTTACACTCAAAAAGAAGTCAGTATTAGTAGTCTCACCCCACCATCTCATAACAACTGATTCATCCAATATCAATTTGTACAATGTACAAAAAAGATGAGACAGGTCAATAAAACACAATCATCATTTAACGTTTGGATAATGATAAAATAAAATACCAGGAATACATATGGAAAGTTATGGTGGATTTAAAGAATAAAAGTTGCAACTTACTGAAGAGTAGATATGCTGTGTCATCAAAAAGAACATAAGCAGGACTGAGAACTTCACGAGCATTTGGAAATTCCTTATTCAGAGCTTTAAGGTACATATATACACACACAAATATCACCAATCACCATCTACTTAAGGAACTGACTTTGTAGAGCTTTTTTTTTTATTTCATTTTGATACTTACATAAGGTATGTTTAATCACTTAACAATAACGAATGAACTAAAGCTACCAATGTTGCAAGACGATTTCCCATGCAAAATGCAGTAGGAAATATTGTATAAACTATGCTTCATAGTAACTCATATGGGTAGCAATCATCTATAACAATTATTACCACAAATAATATTAACTAAAAATGTATAGGAGATGAAACAGCAATACAGTGAATTTTATTGAAAGAACAGACACCACTCATTCATATAATTTGATAGGCCTAGCTGGGCAATGAATCCACCTTCTTCAGTGCAGATGCACAAATACATCCAAGCTCCTGTGGGAATCTCAGAAGATCAAATATGGAGGAAATGAACAGGGGCTGTGGATAGGTGGCACTCGGTGGGAATGTGGACTGGCTGTGAGGCGAGCCAAGATAGTTCATGCAGTTGTGATAACACTGTGTCTGGTATGGTGCAATGGTCACCACACCTGCCTAGTACATAGAAGATCCGGAGTTCAAATCCCTGTCTGGTACACATTTTCACTCATCACTGCCGATTTCATGTAATGTCCCAATGCAGCTGATAGTACTGATCCGTACCCTTTCTCTTCACTTTAAATTTACATTTCTTGATCATCTGATTGACTTTAAAGGTGTCATATATGTAGATTCATACATTACATTGCAGTGATGCAACAATAACACAATACTGAAAAGTAGAGGGTGAAATGTGAATGCTTGAAGGAGAAAGTTAACTGCTCACTGTATCGTGAGGCACGAAATATTGTGATATCAAATGATGTGTCAAAGGAAAATTCCACTTTATATATTTCCAAAAAGCTAGTATTGGAAGAAAGGGTATGAGGAGGACAAGGGTGGTGCAGAACAAGAAGCAGCAGTTAAAGTCAGTCATGTTGTGGTCAGTAATAGAGTGCATGTATAATAATTTTTCAATCCTCTTACACTCTTGGATGTAATCTCCATTAGCCCTCCCTGTCGCCGTTGGATAAGCAGCTGCAGCAGCAAGTCGTATAACCCTAGCTTACTTATTTGTTAGATAGTTTAATTAATTTCTTTGCGTGTTTTTGGGTACTTGCATTGTTTAATTCATATATTTCGGGCGTATTATAGTATTTGAGGGTTGTAGCATCGCGCCTTAGTACCTGAATAGTGTAAATTCGCGTAGTCGTCTGTCTTCTGTCTTCTGTTTTTGTTTTGAACAGCCAGTGTCGGTTGGTCACAGCCATTGTGCTCCCTGCAGTCGTTGGATAAGCAGCTGCAGCAGCAAGTCGTATAACCCTAGCTTACTTATTTGTTAGATAGTTTAATTAATTTCTTTTTCGTATTTTTGGGTACTTGCATTGTTTAATTCATGTATTTCGGGCGTATTATAGTATTTGACAGTTGTAGCATCGCACTTTAGTGTTTACTTGGTAGATTCTTATTTAAATTGCGTGTGAGTTTCGTATAGGAGGTGCAATTTCGAGTTTTAGTTACTGTAATCGTAAAATCAGCAGATTGTAGCGCAGTCGTTAGGCATTTGTACAGGTTAGTTGATACATTCTTTGTGTGTTTCACTTGCGTTATCTAGGCACGGACTCATGTTTCCGTAACTGTTGTTCAACATTGATTACAATGGACAGGGACTGCGATTGCTGTGTTTGGATGAGGGCTGACTTGGCATCCCTTCGCTCACAGCTGCAATCGGCGCCGACTTTGGTCGCGCAGCTTGAGGCTGTTGCCAATGGGCACCACTGTGTGGAGCCGGACTTGGGTATCACGGGGATGTCAACCTCGCCTGTGGGTGATTTGGAGGTCGTTCCAAGGCGTGGCAGGCAGCGAAAGGCGTCCCCAGAGGCTGATCAGAAATCCTCCCCGGTGCGTCTGACAAACCGGTTTCAGGCACTGTCTCTGGCTGAGCCAGATGCAGCTGCCTGCCCTGTTTCAGAGGATCATTCTCAGCCTTCAAGGTCCGGGCAATCGCAGAGAGTGGGCTTACTGGTAGTTGCGAGCTCCAATGTTAGGCGCGTAATGGGGCTCCTTAGGGATACGGCAGCTAAGGAGGGGAAGAAATCCAGTGTGCACTCCATGTGCATTCCGGGAGGAGTCATTCCTGTTGTGGAGAGGGTCCTTCCGGATGCCATGAAGAGCACAGGGTGCAGCCAGCTGCAGGTGGTGGCACATGTCGGCAGTAATGACGTGTGTCGCTTTGGATCTGAGGAAATTCTCTCTGGATTCCAGCGGCTATCTGATTTGGAGAAGGCTGCTGGTCTTGCTTACGAGATGAAGGCAGAGCTCACCATCTGCAGCATCGTTGACAGAACCGACTGCAGACCTTTGGTGCAGAGCCGGGTGGAGGGTCTGAATCAGAGGCTCAGACGGTTTTGTGACCGTATTGGCTGCAGATTCCTTGACTTGCGCCATAGGGTGGTGGGGTTTCGGGTTCTGCTGAAAGGTCAGGAGTTCACTACACTCAGCTGGCGGCTACACGGGTAGCGGAGGCTGTGTGGCGTGGACTGGGCGGTTTTTTAGGTTAGAAGGCCTTAGGAAAGTGTGGGATGGGCTGCAATGTCAAAGGGTGCTTGGCAATTACAGGACATGCTTGGATCAAGGAACAGTCGGAATTATAGTTGTAAATTGTTGTAGTTGCGCTGGAAAAGTCCCTGAGCTTCAAGCGCTAATAGAAAGCACAGAAGCTGATATCGTTATATGTACAGAAAGCTGGCTAAAGCCTGAAATAAGTTCTGCAGAAATTTTTACGAAGTCTCAGACAGTGTTCAGGAAAGATAGATTAGGCAGAATTGGTGGTGGAGTGTTTGTGTCTGTCAGTAGTGGTTTATCTTGTAGTGAAGTCGAAGTAGATACTCCGTGCGAATTGGTATGGGTGGAGGTTATACTTAACAGGCGAATTAAGTTAATAATTGGCTCCTTCTACCGCCCCCCAGACTCCGATGATACAGTTGTGGTACAGTTCAGAGAAAGTTTGAGTCTCATAACAAATAAATACCCCACTCATACGGTTATAGTTGGTGGGGACTTCAACCTACCCTCGGTATGTTGGCAAAAATACTTGTTCAAAACTGGTGGTAGGCAGAAAACGTCTTCCGAGATTGTCCTAAATGCTTTCTCCGAAAATTATTTCGAGCAGTTAGTCCACGAACCCACGCGAATTGTAAATGGTTGCGAAAACACACTTGACCTCTTAGCCACAAACAATCCAGAGCTGATAGAGAGCATCATGACTGATACAGGGATTAGTGATCACAAGGTCGTTGTAGCTAGGCTCAATACCATTTCTTCCAAATCCATCAGAAACAAACGCAAAATAATTTTATTTAAAAAAGCAGATAAAGTGTCACTAGAAGCCTTCCTAAAAGAAAATTTCCATTCCTTCCGAACTGACTATGCGAATGTAGACGAGATGTGGCTCAAATTCAAAGATATAGTAGCAACAGCAATTGAGATATTCATACCTCATAAATTAGTAAGAGATGGAACGGATCCCCCGTGGTACACAAAAAAGGTCCGAACGCTGTTGCAGAGGCAACGGAAAAAGCATGCGAAGTTCAGAAGAACGCGAAATCCCGAAGATGGGCTAAAATTTACAGACGCGCGAAATTTGGCATGTACTTCGATGCAAGATGCCTTTAATAGGTTCCACAACGAAACATTGTCTCGAAATTTGGTAGAAAATCCGAAGAAATTCTGGTCATATGTAAAGTACACAAGCGGCAAGACGCAGTCAATACCTTCGCTGCGCAGTGCTGATGGTACTGTTATCGACGACTGTGCCACTGAAGCGGAGTTATTGAATGCAGTTTTCCGAAATTCCTTCACCAGGGAAGACGAATGGAATATTCCAGAATTTGAAACACGAACATCTGCTAGCATGAGTTTCTTAGAAGTAGATACCTTAGGGGTTGAGAAACAACTCAAATCGCTTGATACGGGCAAGTCTTCAGGTCCAGATTGTATACCGATTAGGTTCCTTTCAGATTACGCTGATACTATAGCTCGCTACTTAGCACTCATATACAACCGCTCACTCACCGATAGATCTGTACCTACAGATTGGAAAATTGCGCAGGTCTCACCAGTGTTCAAGAAGGGTAGTAGGAGTAATCCATTTAAGTACACACCTATATCATTGACGTGGGTTTGCAGTAGGGTTTTGGAGCATATACTGTATTCAAACATTATGACTCACCTCGAAGGGAACGATCTATTGACACGTAATCAGCATGGCTCCAGAAAACATCGCTCTTGTGCAACGCAGCTAGCTCTTTATTCGCACGAAGTAATGGCCGCTATCGACAGGGGATCTAAAGTTGATACCGTATTTCTAGATTTCCGGAAAGCTTTTGACACTGTTCCTCACAAGCGACTTCTAATCAAGCTGCAGAGCTATGGGGTATCATCTCAGTTGTGCAACTGGATTCGTGATTTCCTGTCAGGAAGGTCTCAGTTCGTAGTACTAGACGGCAAATCATCGAGTAAAACTGAAGTGATATCAGGTGTTCCCCAGGGAAGCGTCCTGGGACCTCTGCTGTTCCTGATCTATATAAATTATCTGGGTGACAATCTGAGCAGTTCTCTCAGATTGTTCGCAGATGATGCTGTAATTTATCGTCTAGTAAAGTCATCCGAAGACCAGTACCAGTTGCAAAGCGATTTAGAAAATATTGCTGTATGGTGTCAGGTGGCAGTTGACGCTAAATAACGAAAAGTGTGAGATGATCAACATGAGTTCCAAAAGAAATCTGTTGGAATTCGATTACTCGATAAATAGTACAATTCTCGAGGCTGTCAATTCAACTAAGTACCTGGGTGTTAAAATTACGAACAACTTCAGTTGGAAGGACCACATAGATAATATTGTTGGGAAGGCGAGCCAAAGGTTGCGTTTCATTGGCAGGACACTTAGAAGATGCAACAAGTCCACTAAAGAGACAGTTTACACTACACTCGTTCGTCCTCTGTTAGAATATTGCTGCGCGGTGTGGGATCCTTACCAGGTGGGATTGACGGAGGACATCGAAAGGGTGCAAAAAAAGGGCAGCTCATTTTGTATTATCACGTTATAGGGGAGAGAGTGTGGCAGATATGATACATGAGTTGGGATGGAAGTCATTACAGCATAGACGTTTTTCGTCGCGGCAAGACCTTTTTACGAAATTTCAGTCACCAACTTTCTCTTCCGAATGCGAAAATATTTTGTTGAGCCCAACCTACATAGGTAGGAATGATCATCAAAATAAAATACGAGAAATCAGAGCTCAAACAGAAAGGTTTAGGTGTTCGTTTTTCCCGCTCGCTGTTCGGGAGTGGAATAGTAGAGAGATAGTATGATTGTGGTTCTATGAACCCTCTGCCAAGCACTTAAATGTGAATTGCAGAGTAGTCATGTAGATGTAGATGTAGATGTAGCCTCTGCCCTATAATCACCTCCATCCCACCCCTGTAAAAAAGCCCTTTTTTCCCTCTTTCCTCCTCTCCTGCCCCCTCCCCCACACTTCATTCTTGTTCTCTCTATGGTCTCCCTCTTCCCTCTTCTGCAGCTTTATCCTGTCCTCCCTCATCCTTCCCAAAATCCTACTATAACAACACACAACTTTCCCTGTTACCATCAGGGTGTGGTAACTGATACCAAATTCCTATCCTATTCCCTTCCTGTCTGTCTCTCCCCTAGCCGTTACCCTTTATCTGCTTCACCCCTCCTTTTCCCTTGTGTGTGTGTGTGTGTGTGTGTGTGTGTGTGTGTGTGTGTGTGTGTGTGTAGCTTAAAATTTAATGTGAATTCATGCATGACTTTTACAGTTAATGGTTCAAAACAGTAACCTCCATAACAGAGCAACAAACCCCAGTGACAGTTGTTGGATGTGGTATTGGGTACAATGAAAGCACAAGTAATCTATGTACGAACCTCAGCATCAATATTGGCTGGGATCTCACATACTAATGTCTTGAGTAAGCAGCAAAGAAAAAAAAGATGGTGTTATATCTGGGGAGTATCATGCCCATTCCACTTATCGACCTTTTCCTATACAGTGTTCACCAAACGAAGTTGTAAGGTGATATCAAGCTGGCAAACTGGACTGTACACAGGCTCCATCATGCTGGTACCATGTACAATGGTGAGTTCATAAATGTGACCTGTATATAAGGATGGTAAAAATATATGGTCCACCAAGTTTGTTTCCTCAGTGTTAGCCTATACATGACAGCAAATATCTTCTAGTGGTGGTGTTCAGCCATTGCTTGCACGTGTAATTCACTTGAAATGTGATTGTTGATAACACCATCATGCACAAAAGAACATTGTTTATCAAAAGTATGTAGCAAAGACAGATATATTCATGTGTACTGTAATAGAAAAACCAATCAGTGAAACTGATTTATACTTGGAAATCCGCTGGATGAAAGAGCATTTCCAACTTCTTGCAACGTAATGAATAGTCCATTAAATTTCGGGCATGCGACCATGCAAATAAAATTTCCTCCACTGATATTTCGGTCGCATATCATCCGGCCATCCTCAGAGTGAGTCACGAGACTGACTAGAAGATTCCAAGCATGGCCTTATACGCTCCACCGTGGTGGTACTGCGCATTACACATGCGCCGCCTGTGGCGAAGGCATATAGACATTCAATTCTCTTATCAATGTATGATCTACGGTGGTGACACCATGATGACTTCTCTGCAGTTTAATAACCCAAAGAGGCAGATTCTATGCTTTGTGCAAATTAAAACCATTATCTCTATTCATTAAATTATTAGCTAATCTAATCTCTATAGCTTCCTTCAAGACTGATTCCCAAAAAGAAGAGGTGGATGTTAAAATCTTCACATCACTGTAATTCATAGAATGCCCTGTATCAGTACAATGTTCAGCCACAACTGACTTGTCTGGCTGTAATAATCATGTGTATCTTCGATGCTCCACACATCTCTCATGAATGGTGCGTGTTGTCTGACATATGTACAACTTCCACGAGGAATCTGATACACATCAGCTTTACAAAGCTGTAAATCGACCTTCACAGAGCCGAGTAAGGCTGCAATCTTCATGGGGGGCCAGAAGATCACCTTAACACAGTGTTTCTCAAGAATACGGCCTATCTTCAAGGAAAGAACACCCACATAGGGTAAAAACGCGCTAGATCTGAAGGAATTACTATCTTATTCCCCATCACATATCTGCATTTTAGGTTTTGCATCAAATGCTCTATGAATTTGTTGTAGAGAAGATCCATTTGATTTAAAAATGCTCTTGAGGTATGTGAGCTCTTCTTACAAATTGTCTTTATTGGATATACAGTGTGCCCGATGCACTAAGGTCTTAAGGACACCTATGGTCTGCGAAGGGTGCTGTCAGCTACTGGCATGAAGATATAGATTTGTGTGTGTTGGTTTCCGTTATATGGCATGTCCTAATGTACCATCACCTTTCTGGTGAACGACAACATCCAAAAAGGGGAGGCAGCTGTCTTTTTCTATTTCCTTAGTAAATTTAATGCTAGGATGGATAGAATTCAAATGCCGTATTCTTGAGAAACACTGTGTTAAGGTGATCTTCTGGCCCCCCACGAAGATTGCAGCCTTACTCGGCTCTGTGAAGGAAGATTTACAGCTTTGTAAAGCCGATGTGTATCAGATTCCTTGTGGAAGTCGTACATACGTCAAACAACATGCACCATTCTTCGTGAGAGATGTGTGGATCATCGAAGATACACATGATTATTATAGCCAGACAAGTCAGCTGTGGCTGAACACTGTATTGATACAGGGCTTTCCATGAATTACAGTGATGTGAAGATTTTAACATCCACCACTTCTTTTTGGGAATCTGTCTTCAAGGAAGCTACAGAGATTAGATTAGCTAATAATTTAATAAATAGAGTAATGGTTTTAATTTGCACAAAGCATGGAATCTGGCTCTTAGGGTTATTAAACTGCAGAGAAGTCGTCATGGTGTCACCACCACAGATCATACATTGATAAGAGAATTGAATGTCTGTATGCCTTCGCCACAGGCGGCGCATGTGTAATGCACAGTACTGCTGCGGTGGAGCATATAAGGCCATGCTTGTAATCTTGTGGTCAGTCTTGTGACTCACTCTGAGGATGGCCAGACGATACGTGGCTGAAATATCAGTGGAGGAAATTTTATTAGCATGCCTGAATGCCTGAAATTTAATGGACTATCTAGATGAAAGGCTTATTTGTGTTCACCCCAATATAGTAGCAGTTGTTATTGTTACAGAATCCTCAGTATGCTGGTAGCTTCCACACTCTGTGTGAGCAACTCTAATGTCCAAAAACTGATTCTTATATGGACAGCAAACAAACAAATAAACATGTGCTATCTGAAGGTTTATTGCCTACCATCTCTTGAAATCTTACTTTTCTGACATTGTGCTGCTTGATGATATTAGACCTATTCAGTGTAAACTTAGAGATTTGAACCTTTATGGCTCTCAGTGTTCCAAAGTTACTATATCATCCATGTCAACTGTGCTACAAAACAGATATGTATGCAATTAGTTCCTCACAGAGTATGCCCTGTCTTTCTCAATATAGATAAATAGTAATAAACAGCTGTTCACAAGATTCACCCTTGGATAATTACTGTTGTCTCCCATACAGACTGCCAGTTAAAATCATTGGTGGTATTGATTGTTATGGGTGGCTATTATCATTATGAGTTAATTAGCAAATTTTTCATATAACGTGTCCAGTTTTGAACAAAGCTACATCACATGGTATTTTTACTTTCAGTTCGGGAACATCAAGTATATTGTATACAGCATGCACTGACTCCCCTCACCTCCCCCTCTTTCTTGCCTTATTTCACAAAAAGAGCTGCTCACTAGAATTAGTTAATAGTTTCAAGTTGTATGTGAGAATATGATACAAGCTATAGTGTAAAAACATCTTCATAATTATATTTTTACTTCACAATTGGTGCATCCATTGGAAGTAATTTATAGCAACTGTACTACAATAAGGCACCAGCTGAAATTTCATTGTTTGCTCGTTTTTTGACACAAATAACATTAAAGCGCCAAACCTCTGTATTTACTGAACAAGGTGTGACAAAGCAGGTGGATTCTTTCCTCCTGTTATGTTTTTCTTCCCCCACCCACTCCCAACATTTTTTTAAAAAAAAAATTCAGTATGTATAACATTCTTTTAGTTACCCAGAAGTCATAAGTATAATTAGATTACCTAGAAACTTTTCTAATAAACACATACCAGTAATTTCAAACTTTGTTATAATTGTTCATATGTAAATATGTACCCAATTACTGACTTTTGGAAAAAGTAGAATAAAAAGGAGAGATAAATAATTGTAGTATCCATATAGCTAATTCTGGAAATATGTTAGCAACTTGGGCACTCATTTAATTTCAGAGTAATCAGTATTATTATCTAAAACATTGTTACAGAAGCAGAATCCTGCATTATGGCAAACAACATAGCATAAGCCAATAGAAATTATTGCTTTACCTAAAAGTTCCCAGTCAGACAAACCTTATTCCACTACTGAGTTATTCAGGCTTGCAAAAAGACAGTGGACAACAATATCTGAAACTAAATTTAATTTTGCAGTCTTATAGAATAGAAGCTGCTAGAAACCATTTTAGTCAGTCTGCAGAAGGGTGTGATGTGAGCAAGATATGTGCCCGAAAATTATTACACAGAGTACACAGGCAAGTTATCACAAATCATGCCATAAGATGGTGCCAAATTCTTACTGAACCCTGTGTCTGAGAGTCTGTACAGTAATTGTTTTTCAGTGATTGACTGAGCTTGCAATTAATCTCAAGAACTGTATCAAACTTTAATAATGCACTCTGCAAACTGTGATAACAGTACTGAACTCTGAAATGTTACAACTATGAAAACAATCAATTTTTGTCCATTTACTGTAACTATAAAGATAAAAAATCAACTCAACAAGTGGAGGCAGAAAACACACATAAAAGAAGGTTATAATTAGGCCTAATTACAACCCCCTTTTATGTTTGTGTTTTAAGCCATCCATTGGTGAGTAGATTTTTTATGCATCTAATTTCATTATATGAACTCTGAACTGTGTTATTTGTAAATGGTACATATTGTGCACATCATTCTTGTTAAGACTACATACTTGGAAGGACAGTGTAATTAAGTAACATGTTGTGATGTACTTGCCAAATGTAAAATTTGAGTCACTTCAGTGTTAGGTGACTGTACTTGAACAGTCTCATTACAGGAAATCAGTTGAATACGGATGTGACTAGCTATTTATCTGTGTATAAATTATAATAGATGAGATTTAGTTTGGTCATACACTGTAGGTTATCTCACATCAAATTGCAGTTAAAGTATTTGAACTGAAAATCTGGTGTGGAAAACATCATTTAAAATAGCCTAATTGAGACAATCACTTTTCAGCAAGATTCAAAGGAGTCACAGCTACCAAGTGCATATCTGCACAGAAAAACATGGATACACTTCAAAGGCCCCCCTGATTTTTCTCTGTTCCTAAAACTGAAAAGAAGTGTGAAAGGGTGATGTCCTACCAACTCTGTCAAAATAAATATAGCATTGGTGCAGGAGCCAAACACCACACTCAAATCTGCATTACAGAAGTAGTTTGAAGTACACACACACACACACACACACAAATGCAACTCGTGCACACAACAGCAATTCCACATCATAACAATGAAATAATCGTAAAAATTATCTATGGAACATGACATAACTAAACTAAACTCTATGACAACTAAAACCATACTGCAAGCAGCAGCACCAATGCATGATAGGATTGGTGGCTAGGTGGGGATGAGGAGGAGGCCGAGACGGGGAGGGATGGGGTAGTATGGTGGGGTTGACAGACAGTGAAGTGCTGTAGGTTAGCTGGTGGGCAGGGGAGAGGTGGGGAGGGGTATGGGGTGGGGAGGAAGTAGCGGAAAAGGAGAGAAGTAAAAATACTGATGTGATGGTGGAATGACAGCTGTATAGTGCTGGAGTGGAAGTATGGAAGGGGCTGTATGGGTGAGGACAGTGACTAACGAAGGTTGAGGACAGGAGGGTTACGGGAATGTAGCATGTATTGCAGGGAGAAATCCCACCTGTGCAGTTCAGAAAAGCTGGTGTTGGTGAGAAGGATCCACAGGGCACAGGTTGTGAAGCTGTCATTGAAATGAAGGGTATCATGCTTGCCAGCATGTTCAGGGACAGGGTGGTCCACTTGTTTCTTGGCCAAAGTTTGTCAGTGGCCATTCATGCAGCCGGGCAGCTTGTTGTTTGTCATCCCCACATAGAATGCAGCACAGTGGTTGCAGCTTACCTTGTAGATCACATGACTGGTTTCACAGGTAACCCTGCCTTTGATAGGATAGGTGAAGTTTGTGACCAGACTAGATTAAGTGGTGGTGGGAGAATGTATGGGGCAGGTCTTGCATCTATGTCTATTACAGGATATAAGCCACGAGGTAAGTGGATGGGAGTAGAGGCTGTGTAAGGATGGACAAGTATATTGTGTAGGTTTGGTGGACAGCAGAATACCACTGTGGAATAGGTGGAAAGATAGTGGGCAGAACATTTCTCATTTCAGGGCATGACAAAAGGTAGTCAAAAACCTGGTGGAGAATGTAATGCAGTTTCTCCAGTCCTGGGTCATTCTGAGTTACGAGGGGAATGTTCCTCTGTGGCCAAACAGTAGGACTTGAGAGGTGGTGGGAGATTGGAAAGATAAGGACCGGAAGATTTGTTTTTGTACAAGGCTGAGAGGAAAATTACGGTCTGTGAAGGCTTCAGTGAGACCTTCAGAATATTTCAAGAAAGACCACTCATGATTGCAGATGTGATGACTACAGGTGGCTAGGCTGTATGGAAGGGACTTCTTGGTACGGAACGTGTGGCAGCTGTCAAAGAGGAGTTATTGATGGTGGTTAGTAGGTTTTATATGGACAGGGGTACTGATGTAGCCGTCTTGGAGATGGAGGTCAAGATCTAGGAAGGTGGCTTGTTGGGTTGAGTAGGACCAGTGAAGCAAATTGGGGAGAAGTTGTTGAGGTTCTGGATGAATGAGGATAGGGTGTCCTCACCCTTGATCCAGATCGCAAAGGTGTCATCAATTAATCTGAACCAGGTGAGGGGTCTAGGATTCTGGATTTTTAGGAAGGATTCCTCTAGATGGCCCATGAATAGGTTGGCATGGGATGGTTCCATGTGGGTGCCCATAGCCCTATACTGGATTTGTGTGCAGGTAATGCCTTCAAAGGAGGAGTAATTGTGGGTGAGGATATAGTTCGTCGTGGAAGGCTAGGAGGAGGTTGTTGGTTAGGAATCTGTCAGGCATTAGGAAAAGTAGTGTTCAATAGTGGTAAGGCCATGGGTATTACAAATGTTAGTGTAAAGGGAGGTGGCATCAACAGTAACAAGCAGGATACCATGTGGTAAAGAGACAGGAACTGTGGAGAGTCAGTGGAGGAAATAGTTGGTAACTTTCATACAGGAGGGTAGGTCCCGGGTAACAGGTTTACGACATTGGTCTATGAGAGCAGAGACTCTCTCAGTGGGTGGCACGGTAACCAGCCACAATGGGGCATCCTGGGTGATTAGGTTTATGTACTTGAGGAAACATGGAGAAGGTAATCGTGTGGGGAGTCGTAGGGGTGAGCAGAGGGATGCACTCAGGGTAGAGGTTCTGGGATGGGCCTAAGGATCTGAGTAGTGACTGGAGATCTTGCTGGATTTCTGGAATGGAGTCACTGCGGCAAGCTTTGTAGGTGGAAGTATCTGACAGCTGGCAGAGTCCTTCTGCCAGGTAATCCTTGTGGTTCGAAACAACAGTGGTGGAGCCTTTATCCACAGGTAGGATTATAAGGTCTGGATCGGTATTTAGATGGTGGACTGTGGTTCTTTCTGTAGGTGTAAGGTTAGTTTCCATGTTGAGGGATTTGGGGAATGATGGTGAGGCAAGGTTCAAGGTTAAGAAATTCTGGAAAGTTAACAAGGGGTGATTTGGGGTTAGTGGGGGTGGATCACAGTTGGATGGAGTAGTGAACTGAGTTAAGCAGGGTTCAATATTGCTCTCTGGTTGAGTCTGATTGGTAGGGTTAGTGGCGAAAAAGTTTTCAACTGTAGGGACCAGGAGAAGAAGAGCTCTTTAACAAGTCCTGCATAACTGAATTTGGGAGTGTGGCAAAAGGTGAGGCCTTTGGAATGGACTGATATTTCTGTGGGGCTTAGGCTTCTGGAGGAAAGGTTCATGACTGCGTTAGGGGTCTGCTTAGGTTCTGGATTCTGTGTGGTGGGGGAGGAGGGGGTAAGGTCTGCAAGACAGGGTTATTTGGGTATGACGGGACATGGGTGAGGATTGGAGGTTGTTGTAGAGGTGGAGGACAGTGGTACTCCAAGGCAGGAGTAGTAAGTGAGCAGGATGGAGACGTATTTGAGGAGGCATTGTGCATGTTGCTCAACAACCGGTTCCAGGCACTGTCTCTGGCTGAGCCAGATGCAGCTGCCTGCCCTGTTTCAGAGGATCATTTTCAGCCTTCAAGGTCCGGGCAATCGCAGAGGGTGGGCTTACTGGTAGTTGGGAGCTCCAATGTTAGGCGCGTAATGGGGCCCCTTAGGGATACAGCGGCTAAGGAGGGGAAGAAATCCAGTGTGTACTCCGTGTGCATTCCGGGAGGATTCATTCCTGATGTGGAGAGGGTCCTTCCGGATGCCATGAAGAGCACAGGGTGCAGCCAGCTGCAGGTGGTGGCACATGTCGGCACTAATGACGTGTGTCTTCCGAGATTGTCCTAAATGCTTTCTCCGAAAATTATTTCGAGCAGTTAGTCCACGAACCCATGCGAATTGTAAATGGTTGCGAAAACACACTTGTCCTCTTAGCCACAAACAATCCAGAGCTGATAGAGAGCATCATGACTGATACCGGGATTAGTGATCACAAGGTCGTTGTAGCTAGGCTCAATACCATTATTCCTAGATTTCCGGAAAGCTTTTGACACCGTTCCTCACAAGCGACTTCTAATCAAGCTGCGGAGCTATGGGGTATCGTCTCAGTTGTGTGACTGGATTCGTGATTTCCTGTCAGGAAGGTCGCAGTTCGTAGTACTAGACGGCAAATCATCGAGTAAAACTGAAGTGATATCAGGTGTTCCCCAAGGAAGCGTCCTGGGACCTCTACTGTTCCTGATCTATATAAATGACCTGGGTGACAATCTGAGCAGTTCTCTTAGACTGTTCGCAGATGATGCTGTAATTTACCGTCTAGTAAGGTCATCCGAAGACCAGTATCAGTTGCAAAGCGATTTAGAAAAGATTGCTGTATGGTGTGTGAGGTGGCAGTTGATGCTAAATAACGAAAAGTGTGAGATGAGTTCCAAAAGAAATCTGTTGGAATTCGATTACTCGATAAATAGTACAATTCTCAAGGCTGTCAATTCAACTAAGTATCTGGGTGTTAAAATTACGAACAACTTCAGTTGGTAGGACCACATAGATAATATTGTCGGGAAGGCGAGCCAAAGGTTGCATTTCATTGGCAGGACACTTAGAAGATGCAACAAGTCCACTAAGGAGACAGCTTACACTACACTCGTTCGTCCTCTGTTAGAATATTGCTGCGCGGTGTGGGATCCTTACCAGGTGGGATTGACGGAGGACATCGAAAGGGTGCAAAAAAAGGGCAGCTCATTTTGTATTATCACGTTATAGGGGAGAGAGTGTGGCAGATATGATACATGAGTTGGGATGGAAGTCATTACAGCATAGACGTTTTTCGTCGCGGCAAGACCTTTTTACGAAATTTCAGTCACCAACTTTCTCTTCCGAATGCGAAAATATTTTGTTGAGCCCAACCTACATAGGTAGGAATGATCATCAAAATAAAATAAGAGAAATCAGAGCTCAAACAGAAAGGTTTAGGTGTTCGTTTTTCCCGCTCGCTGTTCGGGAGTGGAATAGTAGAGAGATAGTATGATTGTGGTTCGATGAACCCTCTGCCAAGCACTTAAATGTGAATTGCAGAGTAGTCATGTAGATGTAGATGTAGATGTTCCTGCGGGGCAAGGGTTTCAGTGTGTGTTATGGGATCCATGAATTTGGGACTGCATAGAAGAAGAATTTTGTGGATGGAGAGAAGGAAGGTATCGTAAGGAGGTTTGGGTTTGGTTGATGTGGTTTTGCAGGACTACGTTGGTGAACGCTAAGGATTGGTGGAATCTGAACAGGTGAAGGTCATTGTGGGAGGAGGGGTGGCAGCCAGAAATTGTAATTTGATGGTAAGTCCATTTGGGGGGATTCCATGGGCCAAGCAACAATGCAGGAACACTATGTGGAACTGGGATCTGGCCATGGATAAGGAAACATTTATGTATTGACACAGATGGAAGGAGCAAGGCTCCATGGTGTTGGAAAATTACGTGATTTTTCACATTTTTCAACCACTATGGACCATTGCTCCTTACATCTGTGTCAATGTAGAAAAGTTTCCTTATCCCTAGCCAGATCCCAGTCCCATATACTGTTTCTACATGGTTGCTTGGCTCATGGAATCCCCCAAAAGGGACTTACCATCAAATTACCATCTCTGGCTGTTAAACACTACTAATCCAAATATAAAAGATCAAGGTATTAATTCCAAAAAAGGCATTGGGCACAAAAATGAACCAATAACTGCCAAATGTAATAACAAACTAGAAATTACTAGTGTTGGTTTAAAAGATAAAGTAGATAAGCAGGTCTGACAAAATGGAGGAGGAGTTTATAAAAAAAAGAGGATTAATAAACATGGTGGGTGCCCAGAAGAGTTTATACAGAAATTCCACCTGGCAGGTGGAGTGAACTTTTCAAAATAATTTCCAATATTTAGACTGGAAGATGCTGTTCATTCTACTCATTTTTAAAGTTGTTTTCTAAATCCCTATCTAAATGGAGGGATGATTCCAAGGAAGTTGATGTTAACCTAAGTTATTTTGAAGGAGATCATCCACAACAGAACCAGTCAGAATGAACAATGAAGAAAACAGGAAGATTCTTTCACACATATTGTTCTGCTTGGCATGCTGTCGAGGCTCAGATGATCCAGAATTTCAGGTTATTCTTAAGGAATTATTTCACTTATCAGTGACACATTCACAAATTGAAGTGATAAATAGGAGGTTTATGGAAACCTTCGCTAAAATTCTTCACTTGGTCAGATGGTCAAGAAAATGAATGGTGGCTTTATAAAAGAGAAGGTGGAAAACCAATTAAGGTGGCAGACCCAACAGTCCAAGTGGGAACATAATTGTAAGGCAATCACATCAAACTTTCACATAGATGATATGGTGTTAGTAAAAGCTTTTCATCTAAGCTCCCACCTAAAGAAAGAGCCAAGCAAATTTTTTCACTGTTACGGAGGTCCATTTAAAATAATAGGTATTACACGTTCTAGGCAGTGTTTCTCGTAAATCCATCAAATGACAAAGAAAAGGGGTTGTAAAACATAGTCATGATAAAAAGATATGTGACCAAGAGCAAATGCCTAAGGGAAGTCTATGATTTGTAAAGACGATGTGGAGCTACATCCACAATGCACTCAGCTATTTGTTATACTATTTCCTATTCACATTTCCCAGTAACATTCTCTCCCTTTCTTTATTATCTCATTTTAAAGTTCCCCATGAACCATGGACCTTGCCATTGGTGGGGAGGCTTGTGTGAGTCAGCGATACAGATAGCCGTACCACAGGTGCAACCACAACGGAGGGGTATCTGTTGAGAGACCAGACAAATGTGTGGTTCCTGAAGAGGGGCAGCAGCCTTTTCGGTAGTTGCAAGGGCAACAGTCTGGATGATTGGGTGATCTGGCATTGTAACAATAACCAAAACGGCCTTGCTGTGCTAGTACTGTGAACGGCTGAAAGCAAGGGGAAACTATGGCCGTAAATTTCCCGACGGCATGCAGCTTTACTGTATGATTAAATGATAATGGTGTCCTCTTGGGTAAAATATTCCGGAGGTAAAATAGTCCCCCATTCGGATCTCCGGGTGGAGACTACTCAAGAGGATGTCGTTATCAGGAGAAAGAAAACTGGCAATTTACGGATCGGAGCGTGGAATGTCAGATCCCTTAATCGGGCAGGTAGGTTAGAAAATTTAAAAGGGAAATGGATAGGTTAAAGTTAGATATAGTGGGAATTAGTGAAGTTCGGTGGCAGGAGGAACAAGACTTCTGGTAAGGTGACTACAGGGTTATAAACACAAAATCAAATAGGGGTAATGCAGCAGTAGGTTTAATAATGAATATGAAAATAGGAATGCGGGTAAGCTACTACAAACAGCATAGTGAACGCATTATTGTGGCCAAGATAGATACGAAGCCCACACCTACTACAGTAGTACAAGTTTATATGCCAACTAGCTCTGCAGATGACGAAGAAATTGAAGAAATGTATGATGAAATAAAAGAAATTATTCAGATTGTGAAGGGTGACGAAATTTAATAGTCATGGGTGACTGGAATTCGATAATAGAAAAAGGGAGAGAAGGAAATGTAGTAGGTGAATATGGATTGGGGCTAATAAATGAAAGAGGAAGCCGCCTGGTAGAATTTTGCACAGAGCATAACTTAACCATAGCTAACACTTGGTTCAAGAATTATGAAAGAAGGTTGTATACATGGAAGAAGCCTGGAGGTACTAGAAGGTATCAGATAGATTATATAATGGTAAGACAGAGATTTAGGAACAGGTTTTAAATTTTAAGACATTTCTCGGGGCAGATGTGAACTCTGACCACAATCTATTGGTTATGAACTGTAGATTAAAACTGAAGAAACTGCAAAAAGGTGGGAATTTAAGGAGATGGGACCTGGATAAACTGAAAGAACCAGAGGCTGTACAGAGTTTCAGGGAGAGCACAAGGGAACAATTGACAGGAATGGGGGAAAGAAGTACAGTAGAAGAAGAATGGGTAGCTTTGAGGAATGAAATAGTGAAGGCATCATAGGATCAAGTAGGTAAAAAGACGAGGGCTAGTAGAAATCCTTGGGTAACAGAAGAAATATTGAATTTAATTGATGAAAGGAGAAAATATAAAAATGCAGTAAATGAAGCAGGCAAAAAGGAATAGAAACGTCTCAAAAATGAGATCAACAGGAAGTGCAAAATGGCTAAACAGGGATGGCTAGATGACAAATGTAAGGATGTAGAGGATTACATCACTAGGGGTAAGATAGATACTGCCTACAGGAAAATTAAAGAGACCTTTGGAGATAAGAGAACCACTTGTATGAACATCAAGAGTTCATATGGAAACCCAGTTCTAAGCAAAGAAGGGAAACCAGAAAGGTGAAAGGAGTATATAGGAGGTCTATACAAGGGCGATGTACTTGAGGACAATATCATGAAAATGGAAGAGGATGTAGATGAAGATGAAATGGGAGATACAATACTGCGTGAAGAGTTTGACAGAGCACTGAAAGACCTGAGTTGAAACAAGGTCCCCCGAGAAGACAACATACCATTGGAACTACTGACAGCCTTGGGAGAGCCAGTCCTGACAAAACTCTACCATCTTGTGAGCAAGATGTATGAAACAGGCGAAATACCCTCAGACTTCAAGAAGATTATAATAATTCCAATCCCAAAGAAAGCAGGTGTTAACAGATGTGAAAATTACCGAACTATCAGTTTAATAAGTCACAGCTGCAAAATACTAACGCGAATTCTTTACAGACGAATGGAAAAACTAGTAGAAGCCGACCTTAGGGAAGATCAGTTTGGATTCCGTAGAAATGTTGGAACAAGTGAGGCAATACTGACCTTACGACTTATCTTAGAAGCTAGATTAAGGAAGGGCAAACCTAGATTTCTAGCATTTGTAGACTTAGAGAAAGCTTTTGACAATGTTGACTGGAATACTCTCTTTCAAATTCTGAAGCTGGCAGGGGTAAAATACAGGGAGAGAAAGGGTATTTACAATTTGTACAGAAACCAGATGACAGTTATAAGAGTCGAGGGACATGAAAGGGAAGCAGTGGTTGGGAAGGGAGTGAGACAGGGTTGTAACCTCTCCCCGATGTTATTCAATCTGTATATTGAGCAAGCAGTGAAGGAAACAAAAGAAAAGTTTGGAGTAGGTATTGAAATCCATGGAGAAGAAATAAAAACTTTGAGGTTCGCTGTTGACATCATAATTCTGTTAGAGACAGCAAAGGGCTTGGAAGAGCAGTTGAACAGAATGGATAGCGTCTTGGAAGGAGGATATAAGATCAACATCAACAAAAGCAAAACGAGGATAATGAAATGTAGTCGAATTAAGTCAGGTGATGCTGAGGGAATTAGCTTAGGAAATGGAACACTTAAAGTAGTAAAGGAGTTTTGCTATTTGGGGAGCAAAATAACTGATGATGGTCGAAGTAGAGAGGATATAAAATGGAGACTGTCAATGGCAAGGGAAGCGTTCCTGAAGAAGAAAAATTTGTTAACATCGAGTATAGATTTAAGTGTCAGGAAGTCATTCCTGAAAGTATTTGTATGGAGTGTAGCCATGTATGGAAGTGAAACATGGACGATAAATAGTTTGGACACGAAGAGAATAGAAGCTTTTGAAATGTGGTGCTACAGAAGAATGCTGAAGATCAGATGGGTAGATCACATAACTAATGAGGAAGTATTGAATAGGATTGGGGAGAAGAGAAGTTTGTTGTACAACTTGACCAGAAGAAGGGATTGGTTGGTAGGTCATGTTCCAAGGCATCAAGGAATCACCAATTTAGTATTGGAGGGCACTGTTGAGGGTAAAAATCGTAGAGGGAGACCAAGAGATGAATACACTAAGCAGATTCAGAAGGATGTAGGTTGCAGTAGGTACTGGGAGATGAAGAAGCTTGCACAGGATATAATAACATGGAGAGCTGCATCAAACCAGTCTCAGGACTGAAGACCACCACAACAACAACATTTTCTTCTGCTGTCTTATATCCAATAGTTATGTAATGAGACATGAGCTACTGTTACACAAACAATAAAGTAGTTAAGTGTTCTCTCTCATAGACATTTCTGCCACTATGTACACAAAGTAATGTCACAGTAGTCATATAGCCATTACTGCCTATCTCTTGCAGGCATTTTTAACAGATGGAAAATACAAATATAGGTGTATAATTTATCATATCACAGAATACTGCTCAAGATCTTATCTCATACTGGGCCTCCAATACTCTTGATAACGACTGATGTATTGATGTGTATAATAAATGTAAATGTTACTATCCAGTGATTACCACAGAAATGGATCGAGTGAAACACAAAGATGGCTACATATCTCTTGTTTTCAGGGAAAAATAAGGGAAATGATATGAATAAACAATGCTGATTACATTACACTGGCACTATTTTTCCCAAGCATTCCTACCATGTTTCCTGATTCAAATATGAGTAAATTATTTTTTAGTGTGAACAGAACACAGGGCGATTCAAATTGTGAATTATGAATTTTGTTAATTGTGTTTTATTCATCTCATGACGTACATTTGCAATCCATGTGGTTTGCATACAGGAAACACATCAAAAATTTATAACACATTTACAATGATTTTTACATTAATAAATAATAGCATTCAAATAAATAATAACACTATAAGGATATTTATTGGAGTATGTAACACAAATGATTTTTAATCTGTTACGAATCAGGATGTTTTTGTTCCAAATTTAGTTTTTAGTAAATTACTTGAAAACTATTAGAGGCAGCTTAATGGAGAACCTTACTTAATGTTTTTATATCCAACTGAACCTATGTACCAATTCTCATCTTTCTGAGTCTAATATTTAGTGCCTTCAATTTTTCATAAAAATGCCGATTTTGACCAAAATATTGCTCTAGTCAAGTTGAGACTGGTAATAGCTGACTGTGGTATACATTCACACATTCTGAACAATTTTTAGTTTTCTAGCTGGATTATTTAACACCACTAATTTTTTCTTAACACAATGTATTTATCTAAACATATACATCTGATCATTCTGAGATTTAACAATTTTAACATTAATATACTGAGGCATAGAGTGACATAGTTTGGAAAAATTACTTTAATTTTTAATTTCGTCCTTAGATTATGATGCAATACTTTCTGTGCTACACACAGATGCATTAGGATGACATGGTGCTAGTAGCAATGAACTAGGGTAAGTCCTGGCACACTCTCTCGCCCCTGTATCTCTCAAATGATACATCACTTGTTTTTCCACCCCCCACCCAAAGATTCTTCCCTGGGAGGTGTTTTACCAAGGGGCTGGAGGATAATCTTTGCTAATCTTAAAGGTCGAAACACTCTACATTGACAGCCTATAAAGAGGGTAGCAACACAAATAGTAACCTCCAGTCAGATAACCATCTAAACTTCTAAAGAAACTATGGCTGAAGAGCCATAACTCTTATGTGCCGTACAATGTAGACTAAAAACACAGGTAACTACAGATAACTAGGTAGATTTACTACTTAATCTAAGTTAAGCAAACATACCCTGCAAAATTCAGTCATCATAATGCTTAACCAATTGCAAATGTATAAATATTCCTAGTACAAAACTGTTTCAAAACCAGGTTTCTACTGAAAGGTAACAGCTCACTTTTCATATGATTTTGAAGCTAATTTGGATTGCATGGTTAACTGTTATGTCATGTAAGTAATTTTGTCTTTGGAGTTCCATAACATAATATTCCCCCCCATGAACCATGGACCTTGCTGTTGGTGGGGAGGCTTGCGTCAGTCAGCGATACAGATAGCCGTACCGTAGGTACAACCTCAACGGAGGGGTGTCTGTTGAGAGGCCAGACAAACATGTAGTTCCTGAAGAGGGGCAGCAGCCTTTTCAGTAGTTGCAAGGGCAACAGTCTGGATGATTGACTGATCTGGCCTTGTAGCAATAACCAAAACGGCCTTGCTGTGCTGGTATTGCGAACGGCTGAAAGCAAGGGGAAACTAAGGGCGTAATTTTTCCCAAGGGCATGCAGCTTTACTGTATGATTAAATGATGATGGCGTCCTCTTGGGTAAAATATTCCGGAGGTAAAATAGTCCCCCATTTGGATCTCCGGCCGGAGACTACTTAAGAGGATGTCGTTATTAGGAGAAAGAAAACTGGCGTTCTACGGATCGGAGCGTGGAATGTCAGATCCCTTAATCGGGCAGGTAGGTTAGAAAATTTAAAAAGGGAAATGGATAGGTTAAAGTTAGATATAGTGGGAATTAGTGAAGTTCGGTGGCAGGAGGAACAAGACTTCTGGTAAGGTGACTACAGGGTTATAAACACAAAATCAAATAGGGGTAATGCAGCAGTAGGTTTAATAATGAATAGAAAAATAGGAATGCGGGTAAGCTACTACAAACAGCATAGTGAATGCATTATTGTGGCCAAGATAGATACGAAGCCCAAACCTACTACAGTAGTACAAGATTATATGCCAACTGGCTCTGCAGATGACGAAGAAATTGAAGAAATGTATGATGAAATAAAAGAAATTATTCAGATAGTGAAGGGAGATGAAAATTTAATAGTCATGGGTGACTGGAATTCGAGTGTAGGAAAAGGGAGAGAAGGAAACATAATAGGTGAATATGGATTGGGGCTAAGAAATGAAAGAGGAAGCCGCCTGGTAGAATTTTGCACAAAGCACAACTTAATCATAGCTAACACAGAATCATGAAAGAAGGTTGTATACATGAAAGAACCCCGGAGATACTAAAAGGTATCAGATAGATTATATAATGGTAAGACAGAGATTTAGGAACCAGGTTTTAAATTGTAAGATATTTCCAGGGGCAGATGTGGACACTGACCACAATCTATTGGTTATGAACTGTAGATTAAAACTGAAGAAACTGCAAAAAGGTGGGAATTTAAGGAGATGGGACCTGGATAAACTGAAAGAACCAGAGGTTGTACAGAGTTTCAGGGAGAGCATAAGGGCACAATTGACAGGAATGGGGGAAAGAAATACAGTAGAAGAAGAATGGGTAGCTTTGAGGGATGAAGTAGTGAAGGCAGCAGAGGATCGAGTAGGTAAAAAGACGAGGGCTAGTAGAAATCCTTGGGTAACAGAAGAAATATTGAATTTAATTGATGAAAGGAGAAAATATAAAAATGCAGTAAATGAAGCAGGCAAAAAGGAATACAAACGTCTCAAAAATGAGATCGACAGGAAGTGCAAAATGGCTAAGCAGGGATGGCTAGAGGACAAATGTAAGGATATAGAGGCTTATCTCACTAGGGGTAAGATAGATACTGCCTACACGAAAATTAAAGAGACCTTTCGAGATAAGAGAACCACTTGTATGAACATCAAGAGCTCAGATGGAAACCCAGTTCTAAGCACAAAAGGGAAAGCAGAAAGGTGGAAGGAGTATATAGAGGGTCTATACAAGGGCGATGTACTTGAGGACAATATTATGGAAATGGAAGAGGATGTAGATGAAGATGAAATGGGAGATATGATATTGCGTGAAGAATTTGACAGAGCACTGAAAGACCTGGGTCGAAACAAGGCCCCGGGAGTAGACAACATTCCATTGGAACTACTGATGGCCTTGGGAGAGCCAGTCCTGACAAAACTCTACCATCTGGTGAGCAAGATGTATGATACAGGTGAAGTACGCTCAGACTTCAAGAAGAATATAATAATTCCAATCCCAAAGAAAGCAGGTGTTGACAGATGTGAAAATTACCGAACAATCAGTTTAATAAGCCACAGCTGCAAAATACTAACACGAATTCTTTACAGACGAATGGAAAAACTATTAGAAGCCGACCTCGGGGAAGATCAGTTTGGATTCCGTAGAAACACTGGAACACATGAGGCAATACTGACCTTATGACTTATCTTAGAAGAAAGATCAAGGAAAGGCAAACCTACGATTCTAGCATTTGTAGACTTAGAGAAAGCTTTTGACAATGTTGACTGGAATATTCTCTTTCAATTTCTAAAGGTGGCAGGGGTAAAATACAGGGAGCGAAAGGCTATTTACAATTTGTACAGAAACCAGATGAGGGACATGAAAGAGAAGCAGTGGTTGGGAAGGGAGTGAGACAGGGTTGTAACCTCTCCCCGATGTTATTCAATCTGTATACTGAGCAATCAGTAAAGGAAACAAAAGAAAAATTCGGAGTAGGTATTAAAATCCATGGAGAAGAAATAAATATTTTGAGGTTCGCCGATGACATTGTAATTCTGTCAGAGACAGCAAAGGACTTGGAAGAGCAGTTGTACGGAATGGACAGTTCTTGAAAGGAGGATATAAGATTAACATCAACGAAAAGCAAAACGAGGATGATGGAATGTAGTAGAAATAAGTTGGGTCATACTGAGGGAATTAGATTAGGAAATGAGATGCTTAAAGTAGTAAAGGAGTTTTGCTATTTGGGGAGCAAAATAACTGATGATGGTCGAAGTAGAGAGTATATAAAATGTAGACTGGCAATGGCAAGGAAAGCGTTTCTGAAGAAGAGAAATTTGTTAACATCGAGTATAGATTTAAGTGTCAGGAAGTCATTCCTGAAAGTATTTGTATGGAGTGTAGCCATGTATGGAAGTGAAACATGGATGATAAATACACTCCTGGAAATGGAAAAAAGAACACATTGACACCGGTGTGTCAGACCCACCAAACTTGCTCCGGACACTGCAAGAGGGCTGTACAAGCAATGATCACACGCACGGCACACTGGACACACCAGGAACCGCGGTGTTGGCCGTCGAATGGCGCTAGCTGTGCAGCATTTGTGCACCGCCGCCGTCAGTGTCAGCCAGTTTGCCGTGGCATACGGAGCTCCATCGCAGTCTTTAACACTGGTAGCATGCCGCGACAGCGTGGACGTGAACCGTATGTGCAGTTGACGGACTTTGGGCGAGGGCGTATAGTGGACATGCGGGAGGCCGGGTGGACGTACCGCCGAATTGCTCAACACGTGGGGCGTGAGGTCTCCACAGTATATCGATGTCGTCGCCAGTGGTCGGCAGAAGGTGCACGTGCCCGTCGACTTGGGACCGGACCGCAGCGACGCACGGATGCACACCAAGACCGTAGGATCCTACGCAGTGCCATAGGGGCCCGCACTGCCACTTCCCAGCAAATTAGGGACACTGTTGCTCCTAGGGTATAGGCGATGACCATTCGCAACCGTCTCCATGAAGCTGGGCTACGGTCCCACACACCGTTAGGCTGTCTTCCGCTCACACCCCAACATCGTGCAGCCCGCCTCCAGTGGTGTCGCGACAGGCGTGAATGGAGGGACCAATGGAGACGTGTCGTCTTCAGCGATGAGAGTCGCTTCTGTCTTGGTGCCAATGATGGTCGTATGCGTGTTTGGCGCCGTGCAGGTGAGCGCCACAATCAGGACTGCATACGACCGAGGCACACAGGGCCAACACCCAGCATCATGGTGTGGGGAGCAATCTCCTACACTGGCCGTACACCTCTGGTGATCGTCGAGGGGACACTGAATAGTGCACGGTACATCCAAACCGTCATCGAACCCGTCATTCTACCATTCCTAGACCGACAAGGGAACTTGCTGTTCCAACAGGACAATGCACGTCCGCATGTATCCCGTGCCACCCAGCGTGCTCTAGAAGGTGTAAGTCAACTACCCTGGCCAGCAAAATCTCCGGATCTGTCCCCCATTGAGCATGTTTGGGACTGGATGAAGCGTCGTCTCACGCGGTCTGCACGTCCAGCATGAACGCTGGTCCAACTGAGGCGCCAGGTGGAAATGGCATGGCAAGCCGTTCCACAGGACTACATCCAGCATCTCTACGATCGTCTCCATGGGAGAATAGCAGCCTGCATTACTGCGAAAGGTGGATATACACTGTACTAGTGCCGACATTGTGCATGCTCTGTTGCCTGTGTCTATGTGCCTGTGGTTCTGTCAGTGTGATCATGTGATGTATCTGACCCCAGGAATGTGTCAATAAAGTTTCCCCTTCCTGGGACAATGAATTCACGGTGTTCTTATTTCAATTTCCAGGAGTGTAGTTTGGACAAGAAGAGAATAGAAGCTTTCGAAATGTGGTGCTACAGAAGAATGCTGAAGATTAGATAGGTAGATCACATAACTAATGAGGAGGTATTGAATAGGATTGGGGAGAAGAGGAGGTTGTGGCACAACTTGACCAGAAGAAGGGATCGGTTGGTAGGATATGTTCTGAGGCATCAAGGGATCACAAATTTAGCATTGGAGGGCAGTGTGGAGGGTAAAAATCGTAGAAGAAGAGAAAGAGATGAATACACTAAGCAGATTCAGAAGGATGTAGATTGCAGTAGGTACTATGTGATGAAGAAGCTTGCACAGGATAGAGTAGCATGGAGAGCTGCATCAAACCAGTCTCAGGACTGAAGACCACAACAACAACAACAACAAAATATTATAGAACTTTATGTCAAAGTACTCAGTAATATTACTTCCACCCATTGGTAGAAACATGTATTGTCAATTTGTTTAGTTGCAGTTAGGGCTTTTCATTTACAGACAATCAAGTGACAGAAGAGATACCAACTATACTGTAATTATAATGTCTGAAACCTGTAACAACTCCATTTACCATAGTGTCAGCTTGCTTTGCTATTGGCTAATGTAACAACATCTAATTACCTCATATGTATTGTAACTCATAAAATGAAACAAGATTAACAGTGTAAATAATATATTTATTTGGTCTGCTGTATTATGCAGGATTATTAAAAAAAGGAGTTTACAAACCAACATGGCACATCAGACATACCATAAGGATAGTAATCACAAGGAAACATGTGGTAACAAAGCCCATCTGGCGCTACTAAATGCCATTACATCTTTTTAGTCATGTGCTACTAATGGACACCCACTGCAGGAGGTGCTCAAAGTTTTGTCCAGTTGCATTGAGACATGCCCCACATCAATGCTGCATTGAACGGCACACCCTCTCAAAGATACTTGGTATATCTCAAAGACACCCTGCTGCAGCAACAATCCTTCTCATTAGATCCTCCAGTCATGTAACAAGTGTTTCATATGTAAGGCTTGTCAGATGACCTCACAGAAAAAAATTGGTTGGAGACAGATTGAGTGACTGAGGTGACCATGTGACTAGCCCACCATGACCCATCCAGTGGCTGGGACACATTGTTGCAGATGTGTACTCACTTGTCTGCTGAAATGCATGGGGGCTGAAATCGAATGTTGTGATAAATAGGCATGGGAACATCATTCAGCATGTCTGAGAGAACCTTTCACAGAATGTTGGATATGTGCAACCATCAAGTCGGTCCAGGAGAATGTACAGCCCATTAAACAGTCTCAGATGATCCAAGCCCACATGTTAAGGGGAAATTTGCATGGTGAGGCATAGGTACATGTACCATGTGGGTTGACATCCACCCATGTCTGCCAGTTGTGAACATTCATCACACACTTGAGTGAGGACACAGCCTCAATGGTGAAGAGGACACTCGCTGTGCAGCTTTGGTCTGCAGCAGATTCCTGTAGAAACCACTGCACAAATACCTTGCACTTGTTGTAGTCCCCCGATTGCAATGCCTGGACACATTGAATATGAAATGTATGAAACCTTTCATCATATACAATGTGCCAGATGGAGGATTGGGGTTATTAGTGGCATTAATTCATCTCGTGTGCTTGTTGATAGTGTATGCTGCACTCGTTTGAGAATGCTTTCTTTGCCGCAGCTGTCCATGTTGTTTGTTGGTGACCATCATCTGACTCATGCACATAGAATAAGCCATTTTGATGCAATTGACAATGCAGGATGGCAAATAATGTGTGGCTCAGCACCTTTCTATTGGGATATTTCACATGATACAATCACATGGCTCTTCGTCCACTGCAGCTGGTTGTGCTATAAATAAACTGCACCTCTGCCATTTTACAGCACATGTTACTCCCAAAGCTTCCATGGTGCAGATAGTGACAGTCTCTGTATACTTCACAACCTGTGCTTGTATTGCAAACACTTCATGTAACAACAATGCACTATTGTGGCATTTGTGACCCCAGTTTCCATTTCATTACTGATCCTCCTTGTATGTCCAATGTGACATGTCGGTTTGTAAAGGTTTTAACTGTTGATTTTAACATTGATATCACATGTGATAGTAGCTATGCTTCAATATTCACTGATTTAGTTAAGAAATATGGTTTCAAATTGAATTTCTTTGAATCTGCCAAAGACAATGGGCACTCAGCAACATGTATTGAGAATGTTCTAACTAATTATGAATATGAAGATGTGTATAAGTTTTGTCTAGATTCAGGTATTTCAGATCATTGTGCAATGTTCATTGAGCTGCCACAGACAGACAGGAACATTTCACATACGAGAACTTGTATGATCAGAAATTTTAGCAAAGAAAACTTGCTAACATTTAGTCAGAAGCTAAAAGAGAAAACATGGAATTTTGATCTTTGTAACTAAAGTGATGAAAACTTTGAGAAATTCCTAAATACTTTTCTTGGTGTTTTTAATGAAACATTTCCACCTAGACACTGCAGCAATAAAATAATAAATATATTAAAGTGGATTACCCAGGGCAAAAAAATTTCCAGTGTAAGGAAAAGGCAACTGCATGAAGAACTTAAATATAATAAAGATATTGATTTCATGAAATATGTTAGACAGGATAAAACCATGTTAAAAAGAACTGCCAGGGCAGCAAAATGACTGGCAAATAACAAGCTAATTTTAAATCATAAAAATAAGACAAAGGCTGTGTGGCCAGTCATTAAATCTGAGTTAGGTGTTTAAGTCTGTAAACAAGAAATTTCAAAAATAGACACTGAAGGAAATACTATTGTAAAGTTCAACTCAAATAGCAGATTACTTTAATTAATTCTTTATAAATGTAGCAAAGTCTGATGCAGATGCAACAGATTATCACAACAAAGTAAATTCCTTTATCGTAGGTGAAAACTCTGAAAACTTTCCAAATTCTTAAAATTTTCTGTGGAGGATGTAGAAAATGCTATTCCAACATTAAGAAACAAAAAACTGCATATTGGGATGGAATACCCACCAAAGTTAGTAAAGTGGTACACAATAGAATTGCAAACCCACTACTTCAAATAATAAATCAATGTTTTGAAGAGGGCTGTTTCCCAGAGGTTTTGAAATATGAGTAAGTCAAACCACTCTTCAAGAGAGGATGAAGAGAGATCACGGGAAATTATCATCCTATCTTGATTCTCCTAGTCCTGTCTGAAATATCTGAAAAACATGCTGTTGCACAAATCCAAAACTTCATTGTGAAATGTTTGATTCTGTAAACCATGCGTTGCTTGTTTACAAACTTGAAAAGTATGGCATTAGCGGCAGTGCCCTGCAATTGCTTAAATCCTACTTATCAAGCAGAAGGCAAAGAGTTAGCATCTCTTCAAATGGTGCATATTACTTTTCTGAATGTATGGGGGTGAATATACCGTTGGGTGGCTTGCGGAGTATAAATGTAGATGTAGATGCCTGTAATGTTGATAAAACCACGTGGCAAAGGGTGAGATTATTTTCCACTTTTGTGATGAGCAATTAACTTTGATGATTAGAAGACAGGCAGGAAGACTATTTTAATTGGAACTTACTGTAGAGATCACCTGTAACTGCTCACAGTGCTGTTTATGATAGGGACATTACTGTTATTATTATCAGGAACATTACTATGTTTCTGTATGTGAACTTTTACTGAATATATTAATCAGTTAGAACTCAAAACCTTTATTTATAATCATAGTTCCTGATCCCACTGAGTAAATAGAGAGTATTACTTTCAATGAGCACAAGAATAATAAAGACTTGCAGACTGGAAATTATGGCCAGTATGTTCTCCACCAAATTCTGGCTGACTGCAAAAATAGTTTTCAGGCTCCTGTAAAAGATGGCAACGAATGAACAAATTCAATATTATTAGCCACCTGCTGCCCTAAATGTGGTTTTAACTGGTTAGGAAATTGATCAGTGAAAGTGATTGGTACAAAACAGTGTGAACTCGTTAGGTGCTAACAGGATACCAAAGTGAAATATGCTGAAACCAGTGCAAGAGCAATGCTAAGATTTGCTCACAAGTGTAGAAACTAAACTGTGAATGTTAGCCACAGTAACTTTGATCATGCTGGAAGGAGGGAAGAAGATGACACTTGATCATGGCTGTCAATGGCGTTGAGGTTAGAAGAAGATGGTGCACCATCATGGAGCTGCATGGACCTTCAAGCTACCTGCAAGCTAATGTGTGTGCGCACTGGTGCCCTGAACCGCCCTACCACCCCCCACCGTCTCCATAGAGCAACTGACAGACTGGAAGCAGTAGAACTACAAGTAGAACTACTAAACACTAGTATTACTAATATGGAAAATAGAGTAACCTCTGGTATCTCTTGCAATAGTACAGTACAGCATGTTGCCTCAGTTGACGCCACTTTCTTTTGAAGTCATTTTAAATTTTGATCCAGACAAACAAATTCAACCATTACAGTTCTTGAATGATTTTGAGGATGTTTTGCCTAAAGCATCGTTGGAACAAGAAAAAATTTCTTTCATAAGAAGTCATTTATCAGGAGATGCTTTGTGATGGTCAGCTGACATAATGATTAGATGCAAAACTCTTTCAGAATTTAAGATTGTGTTTCTTAATGAATACTGGTCAGACAGCAAACAAAACAATGTTTTGAGTAAGTTTTGTAGTGGTAAAAAGGTTGCTCCAGGTCTCGAGTCAGTAAAAGAGTTCTCTAGAAAGTAGGTTTCATGGCAGTTGCATCTGACAGAAAAGGTGAAACTGGAAATTATTATCATGGGACTATAAGGTAAACATTCTTGGTGTTGGCAGAAAAGAATCATTTCTGCATCTAGACATAATGTGGATAGGTTCATCGAATGTCTGGAGTGAGGAGAAAGGAAGCTGCTGCTGAGGAGCAGATGCGAAGTAATAACAGGTCTTTTAACAAAAACAACAGACATAATGACAGTGGGAACATGAATCAAAATCTAATTATTGTGGTCAAGGCCTTAGCAGAGGAAGGGGAGGTAGACAGCAACCACGTTTTCGCAATAATTATTATGACGAAAGCACAAATGTAAATAATGTGCCATTGAGACAAGACGGAGAGCAGGATGCTACCCTACATGATTTTGTATCAAATGAACACAACTGGCTGCTTGTGAGAAACTAAGTCCCGTCTATGGGGAAACTGGCACTCACAAGGTGGAAACAGCACCACAGCCAGTAACAAAAACACAAATCACAGTCCAGTCAGCACAAGCAAACAGATAACAGGGGTAATGAAACAGGAACAGACAGTACCAGTGATGTGCTAAACCACTATCATTATATAGCTGACAGCATTTTGGACATTTAAGAAAAATGGGCCAAGAAGGAAAACAAAATCACTACAGATAATAGGGAGGAACAAATTAATTGGTTTGAATCTGATAAGAATGAAGACGAAGTAAAAGCGTGCATCTTCAGAAATAATGGAAATCTGATGGCCAAAGTTTTGGTAGAGGAAGCAGAGTCAATTTTGCAAGGTATGAAGAGGAGGAGTTGATGAATGAAGGAGATGTCAATGGCAATGATGTCAAGGAGTCTATTAGCTGTACTTGCCACAAACTGTAAAAGCAAATGACAGTGTCATATATATCAATGTTGTGCAGGGATGCAGTTGCTCAGAGGTAGAGAGTACTTTAGCTGATGTGCAGCAAATGAAAGTAGAGAAAATCATCAAATGCTTTGATTTCAATGCAGCTGAGAATATAGAGATTGATGACCTCATGAATCTGAGTGTGAATGTACTTGCACCTGGATGAAGTCACTTTAGCTGGAAACAGATTGAAAAAGATTTGTTAGAGGACCCTATAATAAAAACTAACATCTCAGAAGTAACAGTGAACAACGTGTTGCCTTCTCGACAGTGGCAGTGAAGTAAGTGCTTTGTCCCAAGCATTCTTTGATTCTGTTACTAATAAGAGTGAATTAACTGTCATGGAATTAAGTGGTTTACGATTAATAGGTGCTACTGGGGAAGTTTCTAGACCAGTAATGCTCTAAACTTTGATACCATTTGGTATAGGTAACATAATAACAGATCATCCTCATTTAATCATGCTCAGTTTAAGTGTTGAGATGTTAATTGGCACAGATTTGTTAACAAAATATCAGAAAATGATTGATTTTGATCAGAATCACTTAGTATTAACCTTACCTGATTAAATAACCTTTCATAGAAAATTATATATGTAGTAAAAATGAAACATGGGAACTGCCTATTACAGTAATGAGGAATAAGGGATACTTGTATAAAGGTACTGACTTTAGTAATAATGTGCATCTTGCTAATGTGGAAGGGAACTATATCCTAGAAGAGATAGAGGCAAAGGTACAGTCAATAAATCAAATTTCTGATAGACAGAGAGCAGAATTAAGGGAAGTATTAACCACTAATCACAATGTATTCTTGAATATGCCTGGTGAAGTTAAAGCCTGGGCAGGTATTTTTAAGAAACCTTATCAGATACATGGTTCAAGAAAGCAAGTGGTTAAGAAAGAAATTCTACATATGTTGACATGGGGTGTCATTGAGCAAGCAGTTAGTGAATACAATAGTCCTCTGGTTGGTGGGCCTAAGTGTGATGGAAGCATTAAATTAGTAATGGATGCACAATGACTAAATGACATTGTAATAAGAGTGAGTGATCATCCCCAAAATATGGATGAACTGACACAAAAGTTCGGAGGAGTTAGGTATCTTACAGCTATGGATATAACTTGTGGATACTGGAATTTGACCCTGGTGAAAGAATCATGTAAATATACAACCTCTGTGTGTGAAGGAGTGTGCTACCAACATAAACCAGTCCCATTTGGATTAAATAGTTCCATGTGCACCTTTGTAAGAGTAATGGCTCAAGTATTTGGGCAGGAATTGTTAGATCAGGTGACTAGCTATGTAGATGATATAGTGTTGGCTAGTGTTGGCAATTACCACATGGGAAGAACATATCAGTCTACTAGACCAGGTGCTAGAAGCTGTAGAAAACAGAGGTATAAAATGAAAGTTAGAGAAGACAGAGTGTGTAAGAGACAAAATAAAATTCCTGTGCCATGAAATTAGCAGGGTGAGTATATTACCTGATCCTTCCAAATTATCAGCCATTGAAACGTGCCTAGAAATCAAAAGCAGCTCAGGTCACTGTCCTGTTTATTTGGATTCTGCCATTTTGTTGAAGATCACTTACTTAATGAACCTTGTTTAGTACACCTGCTGAAGAAGAATAACCCATGGTTTTGGACTAAAGAGTGCCAGTCCACTTTTGAAGAAATAAGAAACTGTTTGATGAATAGTCTGTGTTTACATAATCCAGATTTTTCAAACACCTCTTGCAAGGCAGTTGACACAAGTTGTTATGGGATTGCAATAGAGGTGTTTCAGATGAAGACAGAAGGTGACCAAGAGATACATAAAACAATAGCATTAGCGAGTCGTCCACTGCAGCCGGCTAAGCAGAATCATGGAATTTCAGAATTACAAGCACTGGCTATCATGTTTGGTATGCGGAAGTTTCAGCATTATTTGTTACAGCACGAGGTGATAATCTATAGTGATCACAAGGTACTTAGGTTTTTAAAAACTTGCAAACTGAGACATCCAAGACTAACCAGGTGGGACATGTACTACTAGCAGTTCAACCTTGACATTAAGTACATACAAGGGAAGACAGTGTTTTGTGGGGATTTCAATACTGATTTTTCAAAAGACAGCAACATCAGAGTTGCTTTCATAAATATGACCAACGCATTCAATATGATCCCCACAATACACTGCCCAACAAGATTAACAGAATGCACAAAATCAATTATTGATTAAATATTCATCTCAGAAACAAATTACAGATTCACAAGCAGAGTACTGAGCATGGGTTATAGTGAACACGGGGCACAGCTGCTGTGTATAAAAATGCCAACAAGTAGTAGCAGTTCCAAAACAAAGTAGTTAAAAAAAGAACCTTTTCTGAAGATAACATTAGAATTTTTAATCTCTTACTGGTGAAGGAAAACTGCAAAAGCATCACCACTCAGAACAATGTTGATAGCATGTACATGAGTTTTCAGAGCATCTTTCTTCACTTTTTTAATGTAGTATTACCAAAAATAGTAAAAACAGTAAAATCTAACAATAATAAGCAATGGGTAGCAAAAGGCATAAAAATTTCCAGGGAGAGAAACAGATTTCTGCAGTACTGTTGTAAGAAATACAGACGAACCCAAGAATTTGCAGATTATTCAAAATCCTACAAAAGAATCTATGGTAGAGTAGTCAAAGAGGTAAAAATTATGTGGAATGGCAATTAGATAAGAAACTCATCTAACAAAATGAGATCCATGTGGAGAGTTATAAAGAAAGAAACTTGTACTTCAGCACCAAAGAAAAAGAATGTATCATTAACACGAGAAGGCTCAAAAGTCACAGACCCAAATTCAGTTGTGGAAAAATTCAATGAATACTTCACTTCACTAGCTGAAGACCTAATTCAAGTACACTGTCAAGACCAGTCCCAAGCTTCTTCAGCAAGTCAGTGATCTAGACTGCTTCTGTGTATGTTTATGAAACAAAACCCAATGAAATTATTAGTAAAATTAAATCATTAAGCAATAAAATGAGACGTGGTTTTGATGAAGTACCTGATTAAAAGCATGTGCTCACCACACAGCAAACTCCTTGGCAAAAAATTTTCAACCTCTCTTTAAAAACTGGTGTATTTACAAACATTTTTAAAATAGCAAAAGTTTCACCACTGCTAAAAAAAGGTTCTTCTGAAAAAATATCAAACTACGGACCGTGTCACAGTTAAGATCCCTCTCAAAAATACTAGTAAAACTCTTTTATGACAGGCTTTTAAGTTTCATAAATAAATAAGCACCTATTACAGCACAACAAGATGGTTTTAGAAAGTCTAAATCTACACAGACAGGAATTTTCGAATTCTTAGACTGCATTTTCAAATCCCTTGATCAACATAAAATAGCTACAGGTATTTTTATAGATCTATCAAAAGCCTTTGATGTCCCGGACCATAACACACTGCTAGCAAATTAGAAAGATGAGGAGTAAGAGGTGTAGCACATAGCTGGTAGTGTTCATACTTAAAAAACCACATGCAGAAAGTATCACTTCAGTATGAATTCAAAAAAATGAATAAATCAAGAAACAGCTCCTTTCTAGCCAATTACTAATAAAATGTGGTGTACCATAGGGCTCAATCTTAGATCCACTACTCTTTTTGATTTATGTGGATGACTTAGTTACATATATGAGTCCAACAAAAACTATCGTGTTTGTCAATGACTCCAGCATATTACTCACTGGATCCAGTTCAGAGACATTGCAGTCCAGAGCAGAAAGTTCACAAAAAACACACTCATTGTTGTTGTTGTGGTCTTCAGTCCAGAGAGTGGTTTGATGCATCTCTCCATGCTACTCTATCCTATGCAAGCTTCTTCATCTCCCAGTACCTACTGCAACCTACATCCTTGTGAATGTGCTTAGTGTATTCATCTCTTGGTCCCCCTCTATGATTTTTACCCTCCACGCTGCCCTCCAGTACTAAATTGGTGATCCCTTGATGCCTCAGAATATGCCCTACCAACCAATCGCTTCTTATAGTCAAGTTGTGCCACAAATTGCTCTTCTCTCCAATTCTATTCAGTACCTCCTCATTAGTTATGTGAACTACCCATCTAATCTTCAGCATTCTTCTGTAGCACCATGTTTCAAAAGCTTCTATTCTGTTCTTGTCTAAGCTATTTATCGACCATGTTTCACTTCGATACATGGCTACACTCCACACAAATACTTTCAGAAACGACTTCCTGAAACTTAAATCTATACTCGATGTTAGCAAATTTCTCTTCTTCAGAAACACTTTCCTTGTCATTTCCAGTCTACATTTTATATGCTCTCTACTTCGATCAACATCAGTTATCAAATATCAAAACTCATTTACTACTTTAAGCGTCTCATTTCCTAATCAAATTCCTGCAGAATCACGCAATTTAATTCGACTACATTCCATTATCCCAATTTTGCTTTTGTTCATGTTCATCTTATATCTTCCTTTCAAGACACTGCTCTTTCAGGTCCTTTGCTGTCTCTGGCAGAATTTCAATGTCATCGGCGAACCTCAAAGTTTTTATTTCTTCTCCATGGATTTTAATTCCAACTCTAAATTTTTCTTTTGTTTCCTTTACTGCTTGCTCCATATACAGATTGAATAACATTGGGGACAGGCTACAACCCTGTCTCACTCCCTTTCCAACCACTGCTTCCCTTTCATGCTCCTCGACTCTTATAACTGCCATCAGGTTTCTGTACTAATTGTAAATAGCCTTTCACTCCCTGTATTTTAACCCTCTCATCATCAGAATTTGAAAGAGAGTATTCCAGTCAACATTGTCAAAAGCTTTCTCTATGTCTACAAACGCTAGAAATGTAGATTTGCCTTTCCTTAACCTATTTTCTACGATAAGTCATGGGGTCAGTGTTGCCTCACGTGTGCCAACATTTCTACGGAATCTAAACTGATCTTCCCCGAGGTTGGCTTCTATCTGTTTTTCCATTCGTCTGTAAAGAATTCATGTTAATATTTTGCACCTGTGGCTTGTTAAACTGATAGTTCAATAATTTTCACATCTGTCAACACATGCTTTCTTTGGGATTGGAATTATTATATTCTTCTTGAAGTCTGAGAGTATTTCATCTGTCTCATACATCTTGCTCACCAGATGGTAGAGTTTTCTTAGGCCTGGCTCTCCCAAAGCTGTCAGTAGTTCTAATAGAATGTTGTTTACCCCCAGGGCCTTGTTTCGACTTAGGTCTTTCAGTGCGCTGTCAAACTCTTCATGCAGTATCATATCTCTTATTTCATCTTCATCTACATTAACTTCCATTTCTATAATATTGTCCTCAAGAACATCTCCCTTGTATAGACCCTCTATATACTCCTTCCACCTTTCTGCTTTTCCTTCTTTGCTTAGAACTGGGTTTCCATCTGAGCTCTTGATGTTCATACAAGTGGTTTCTTTAATTTTCTTGTAGGCAGTATCTATATCACCCCCTAGTGATATATGCCTCTACATCCTTGCATTTGTCCTCTAACCATCCCTGCTTACCCATTTTGCACTTCCTGTCAATCTCATTTTTGAGACGCTTGTATTCCTTTTTGCCTGCTCCATTTACTGCATTTTTGTATTTTCTTCTTTCATCAATTAAATTCAATATTTCATCTGTTACCCAAGGGTTTCTACTAGCCCTCGTCTTTTTACCTATTTGATCCTATGCTGCCTTCACTACTTCATCCTTCATAGCTACCCATTCTTCTTCTACTGTATTTCTTTCCCCCATTCCTGTCATTTGTTCCCTTATGCTCTCCCTGAAACTCTGTACAACCTCTGGTTTAGTCAGTTTATCCAGGTCCCATCTCCTTAAATTCCCACATTTTTGCAGTTTCTTCAGTTTTAATCTACAGATCATAACCAATAGATTGTAGTCAAAGTCCCCATCTGCCCCTGGAAATGTCTTACAATTTCAAACCTGTTTCCTGAATCTCTGTCTTACCATTATATAATCTATCTGATACCTTCTAGTACCTCCAGGCTTCTTCCATGTATACAACCTTCTTTCATGATTCTTGAACCAAGTGTTAGCTATGACTAAGTTATGCTCTGTGCAAAATTCTACCAGGCGGCTTCCTCTTTCATTTCTTAGCCCCAATCCATATTCACCTACTACATTTCCTTCCCTCCCTTTTTCTATTATCGAATTCCAGTCACCCATGACTATTAAATTTTTGTCTCCCTTCACTATCTGAATAATTTCTTTTATCTCATCATACATTTCATCAATCTCTTCGTCATCTGCACAGCAAGTTGGCATATAAACTTGTACTACTGTGGTAGGCATGGGCTCTGTATCTATCTTGGCCACAATAATGCGATCACTATGCTGTTTGTAGTAGCTTACCCGCTTTCCTATTTTCCTATTCATTATTAAACCTACTCCTGCATTACCCCTATTTGATTTTGTGTTTATAACCCTGTATTCACCCGACCAGAAGTCTTGTTCCTCCTGCCACCGAACTTCACTAATTCCCACTATATCTAACTTTAACCTATCCATTTCCCTTTTTAAATTTTCTAACCTACCTGCCCGATTAAGGGATCTGACATTCCATGCTCCGATCTGTAGAACGCCGGTTTTCTTTCTCCTGATAACAATGTCCTCCTGAGTAGTCCCCACCTGTTGATCTGAATGGGGGACTATTTTACCTCCGGAATATTTTATCCAAGAGGACGCCATCATCATCTAACCACACAGTAAAGCTGCATGCTCTCACGAAAAATTACGGCTGTAGTTTCTCCTTGCTTTCAGTCATTCACAGTACCAGCACAGCAAGGCCGTTTTGGTTAGTGTTACAAGGCCAGATCAGTCAATCATCCAGACTGTTGCCCCTGCAACTACTGAAAAGGCTGCTGCCCCTCTTCAGGAACTACATGTTTGTCTGGCCTCTCAACAGATACTACTTCGTTGTGGTTGCACCTACAGTATGGCTATCTGTTTAGCTGAGGCACGCAAGCCTCCCCACCAGTGGCAAGATCCATGGTTCATGGGGGGGGGGGGGGGGGGGGAGGGGGGGGGGGACAAACCCATTATAAGTACTGAAAAAACTGTGTGTGTCAATTTTCATTTAATTCCTCCAATTAATCAAATGTCTATTCAAGCACAATTGAAAAATGATCCCCTAGAAAATGTAAGTGTCACAAAATTTTTGGGTCTATGGGTTCAGCAAGACATACAGTGGGACACACATATAAATAACTTGTTTAGAAAACTATCATCTGTGTGCTATGGCCTAAGAATTTTAATGGATAAAACAAGCAAAACAACAGTACTGCAGGCATACTATGCACAGTTCCACTCACTAGTCTGATATGGGATCATTTTCTGGGGATACTCAACTCATAGTATAAAGGTTTTAGAATGCAAAAACAAGCTCTAAGAATAATTTGTGGCCTTAAAAAGAAGGAGTCCGGTACATCCCATTTTGCTGACCTTGGTATTCTAAATGTTCCAAGTTTATTCATTTATGAAACTATCTCATTCACTAGGGACTACCTCCTGAAAACAGGCAAACTGCTACAGAACAAAAATGAACACAAGTATAGTACCAGAGGGAAATCAAATATACATCAAAAATATCACAGAACAACCACCTATCAGAGGAGCATAATTAACATTGGTGTAATACTACACAATAAGATACCAGAGGCAATAAAAAATGCTACTCATCCAATATCTAAAGATAAACTAAAGGCATTTCTAATAAAACGTAACAAAATTACTTGTAATAGGTGCCTATTTTAATTTGCCTGTTATTTTGCTAATACTATTTATTATTGTAACTTATCTTTGACCTGTCCAATATCAATTGTACAATTTGTGCTGTATGATAAAACTGGACCAATAAAAAATCAAATCAAATCAAAAAACAATGTGATAGCAGATGGGCTATGAAGAAGTGCTGAGTTATGCAAGGAATTAGAAATTACATTAGCAGATAAGAATGAAATGAGCATGTTGGCCATACATGAGCTCAAGGAGGAAGATGCCATGAAGAAAGTATGTAAAAACTTGAGAAGGGAGCAAAATGTTGATGATCCGGCGAGGTTAATCAAAAGCCTTTTAGGAGTACCCAGCTATCCAAGAGTTGCACAGAACTATTGCCTACATAAAGGAATTTTATTCTGAATAAGGAAGTTAGATTTATCAGAATAGAAAATATGTTTTCCATCACAATATGTGGATTTGCTGATAGATTACATGCATCTACAATATAGCCATTAGGGAGCCAAGAAATGCTTAGCTACATTAAGTGAGCAAGTGATTTTCGACAACATCCTTCATAGAGTAGCACGAAGGCTAGCAACCTGTGTTGTCTGTCAGAAGGTACATACATAAATAGTATAGCACAGGGAAATTGCACAATGTACAACCAAGTGAACCTCTGGAGTTATATGCAGCCAATCTCTTTGGCCCCCTCCTCACATCTTAAGGAGGGTGTACCCATGTTTTTGTGGTCATTGACAGTTTTAGTTAGTATGTCAAACTACATCCAGTAAAGAGAGCTAACACCAAAATGATGACAGACAAGCTAGAAAAGGTCTATTTTGTAAAGACTGGCAAGCCTAAGAGTCTCTTATCGGACAACAGTCCGCAATTTATATTGGGAAAATTTAAAGCATGTCTAGAAAAGGTAGGAATTCACCATATAAGGATCTCAGTGTATTTTCCACAGGGAAATATGAATGAGACAGTTATGTGTGAGCTAAACAGACTGTGTAGGACTTACTATGCCAGGAAGCATTGAACTTGTGCTGATCACATCAAAAACTTTGACGAAATCACCAAAAATCTTAAACATGATGCCACAGGCTTTGCTCCATGTGAACTAACGTTTAATAAAGAAGCCCATAACATCTTTTAAAACAAGGATGATTTTCCAGCCCTATCTCAAATCTCTATACATGAGAAGAAGGCACAGGTTATGGCAAATACAAGTAAAAGAGTTTTGGGTAGAAAAAGAAGGCATGATGCAAAAGCCTGCCCCAATATTTTTAACATTGGTGAACTAGTATTAATTAAAACTAAAGAAAAATCTAAGGAAATTCTACCAAGTTTCAAGACTTTAATCAAAATAACAATCAATACGACTATTCTTGAAAAAATATTTCAGAAGTCAGGTCCTACTGTCAGTTCCATTCTAAAAATTCTAGCCAAAAATTTAAAGGCACTCAAACTGAAACTAAAGTCATACAGAGTAGAAACATTCTCTTCAGTGAGCACAAGAAGGATGTGGACTTGCAGACTGGAAATTATGGGCAATATGTTCTCCATCACTTTCTGGCTGACCGCAAAAATAGTTTTCCGGCTCTTGTAAAAGACAACAACGAATGAACAAATTCAATATTATTATCCACCCACGCCATCACATGGGATCTGTTATACTTTCTTCTTCAGTTCTAACTTCCTAGTGACATACAACAAACAGTTTGGAGAAAAAATTGTGAATGTCTCTGTCTACTGTACAGTATTTTACAAGTCACACTCAAAACAGTCTTCAAGTAACAAGAAACATATTTTTCCAGTTAAGAAAACTCTTCAGGAATCCACTACCTGCCTCACTTTTCACATTACACTCAGGCTAATAAGGTCAGGAAAAAATCCTGCAGAAGCAACTGACAACCGGTTATGTACAATGATATTTAACAATACAAATAAAAATAAATATCATAAATCATTTAGCTCTCAACCTGGTGCTATCAATATAACACAAATCAATATCTTGTGTATCATTATAGCTTTTTATTTATTTAATACTTGGACTACTGTGTCAGTAGCCAGAAATTGATCTGTATTTTACTACTGACACACACAGCATCAAAAACACAAAAAATTCAGTAAAGATACTGTCTTGTGAATGCAACAATATGATTATAATAAAACAATCTGCAAGGTTAGTCTCTGCTAGTAAAATGTACAAGAGGATTATAAACAATCACTCATGAAAAATACTTAATGACACTCTACAGTGACACTAGCAGAAAATTCTTTAGTAAACAGAAATTAAAAACAAGAAACTTAATCCTATGTTGTAATATGTTCCTGCAGTTCCCCTAAATGGTAAATGAAGGTTAACTGAAACATAAGTGGAGTAAATTAACAATAATACCTTGTGTCACAACAGTTTATTACAGGAAGTGATGCATATAGTTTCTAGCAGTTGTAGACTTGGAGAAAGCTTTTGACGATGTTGACTGGAATGCTCTCTTTCAAATTCTGAAGGTGGCAAGGGTAAAATACAGGGAGCAAAAGGCTATTTACAATTAGTACAGAAACTAGATGGCAGTTATAAGAGTCGAGGGGCATGAAAGGGAAGCAGTGGTTGGGAAGGGAGTGAGACAGGGTTGTAGCCTGTCCCCAATGTTACTCAATCTGTATATTGAGCAAGCAGTAAAGGAAACAAAAGAAAAATTCAGAGTAGGAATTAAGAAAAATTCAGAGTAGAAATTAAAATCCATGGAAAAGAAATAAAAATTTTGAGATTCACTGATGACACTGTAATTATGTCAGAGGCAGCATAGGACCTGGACGAGCAGTTGAACGGAACAGTGTCTTGAAAGGAGGATATAAGATGAACATCAACAAAAGCAGAATGAGGATAATGGAATGTAGTTGAATTAAGTTGGGCTATGCTGAGGGAATTAGATTAGGGAAGGAGACACTTAAAGTAGTAAACGAGTTTTGCTATTTGGGGAGCAAAATAACTAATGATGGTCGAAGTAGACAGGATATAAAATGTAGACTGGCAATGGCAAGGAAAGCGTTTCTGAAGGAGAGAAATTTGTATAACATTGAGTATAGATTTAAGTGTCAGGAAGTCGTTTCTGAAAGTATTTGGATGGAGTGTAGCCATGCAAGGAAGTGAAACATGGACGGTAAATAGTTTGGACAAGAAGAGAATAGAAGCTTTTGAAACATGGTGCTACAGAAGAACGCTGAAGATTAGATGGGCAGATCACATAACGAATGAGGAGGTATCGAATAGAATTTGGGAGAAGAGAAATTTTTGACACAAATTGACTATAAGAAGGGATTGGTTGGTAGGACATGTTCTGAGGCATCAAAGGATTACCAGTTTAGTACTGGAGGGCAGCATGGAGGGTAAAAATCACAGAGGGAGACCAAGAGATGAATACACTAAGCATATTCAGAAGGATGTAGGTTGAAATAGTTACTGGGAGACGAAGAAGCTTGCACAGGATAGTGTAGCATGGAGAGCTGTATCAAACCAGTCTCTGGACTGAAGACCACCACCACAACAACAACATACAGTTAGTTAAGAAGGCAGCTGTAATCAGTGGCTAAAATTATAAATTATGTCAACAAAGTAATGTGCACGAAAAAACAAGAAGTTAGTTTTGTTCAAAATAATAACCAAATATAGAATAAGCTTTCAGTCATAATGTAGAATAATGCACTGTTAATGATAAAAGTCACAATTTCCTGTTTTGCAAACTGATAAGTGCCTTCCATGACTCAAGACAGTATTAAAAGTACAGCAGCAGCTACTCGTATTTCAATCATACTCTAATGTTAGTATCTCATCAGGTGACACTATATCTAGCGTAAATTATAAGCACAAAGTATGTAATACCAGCAAAAAAGAAAGTCAAAAACAATGACAAAATACTGGTACATGAACCTAAGCTTTGTATGTAGTAATCTAATTAAAAAGAAGAATGGAAAGAAATGAGTGCCAATATATTTAAAAAAAGATAACACAAACATATCTATCTCATTACTAAATAAGTTTTTGGTATTATTACTAGACACAAACTCCAAGCAGAACTTTTTTTTTATATAAAAAAAAAATTCCGTAATCACAAGTATGTCAAACTTTACCTGTAAAGCAAGAAATTCCCAGAGCAAATGGCTTATACACACTGCAGAGAAGGCTTATATCAAGTAAGACTTAACGGTTATGAAAAATGAGGCTGAGAGCAAGTCACAACTTGTTTGCTGTACGAATGGGCCGTTAGCTATGTCAACACACATTACCATATTTACCGAATGAGTGTGTACAGAAGGAGAAAGACCTGTTAGGGAAATATTATTTTAACAGGAGCTCATTTCCTGGCGTTTCTCAGTATTTGGTGATAGTGCAAATTATATACAGTATTAAACTATACCTAGTGCAAATTATATACAGTATTAAATGATACCTAGCATACAAAAGAACTATCCAGCAGATGGGTCATTTGTAAAACATTATTATAATAATAGCAACAATACTATCTTGTTAACACAATTATGTAAAGAATTGTATTAATTGTTTACTTTCATTTTGCATTAGACTAATTTTATCAGCAATATTATCTGCTGTTACTTGTTGCTTCCATCAGTAATCATCTGACAATTATTCTAGTAGCCTTGATCAAAAATATAGATAGTAAAAAATATTCTTCTTCTTCTTCTTCTTCTTCTTCTTCTCCTCCTCCTCCTCCTCCTCATGACATTACAACTATGCATTGGTCTATTAAAAAAATCTCTGACCCCACTGTTCATCAATTGATCTGTTCATTGTGGATGATTAAGTATTTCATTTTAGGTACACATTCCATGCTTCTTACAACCTATCAGGCGTGATCAATTCTTCCATCTTTATCCATCATGATTCAAGAAATATTTTTTACTAGTAGTGGCTTATAGCTTACAAGTTGTCATTTATCATGTTGCAAGTGTTAATAAATCAATAAATTTGTGGCTGCAACACACAGATTAAGGAAAGTGATATGAGCAATCCTGTAAGAAGAATATGAACTGACTTTTCTTCAGACTTGTTCTATACTAAGAAACTCAGTAGTTCATGAATTCAGACAAGGTTTAAAAGAACCTTTCAATTTTGTTCCATAACATTTGTAAATTAAATGGTCTGAAAACTAATAAGAAAGAATTTTGATGTTGACTGTGGTACAGATGTCAATGAGAAACCAAATAATAATAATCAATAAAACATCAAGTGACTGATCATAGCAGTCTCTAAAAAGGAACTTTGAAAAACTGGAATTTTAGTGTTAGTACTCACTTGTTATAAGTAGCCAACCCATCTCTCTTGTTAATTTATGCCCAGCCTTTCTATCTTCTTTTCTTCTGCCCTTGCCCAAAAGCCACTCATCCACGACTTCTTTCTGTTCCATCCTTTTTTGTGTCCAGTGGCTGCACAACACAGATTAAGGAAAGTGATGCGAACAATCCTGTAAGAAGAATGTGAACTGACTTTTCTTCAGACTTGTTCTATACTAAGAAACTCAGTGGTTCATGAATTCAGACAAGGTATTAAATGAACCTTTCAGGTTTGTTGTATAACATTTTAAAGTTAAATGGACTGAAAAACTAATAAGAGAGAAATTTGATGTTGACTGTGGTACAGATGTCAATGAGAAACCACACTAACTAAACATTCTTGAAGAGCATAGTAAGGGTGTAGTTTGAAAGGTATTTAAGTTCATTCAGCTGTATCTCATGTTTTATAAATTCCATCATAAAGGAGAGCCTTCAAGGATGTGGAATGAATCAAATTTTACAGCAAGAGACAGTACACTGGCAAAAAATTATAACTAGTACTAATCTACTCATGTGATTAGTTATGGAAACTGTTTCTATATTATTTTATGTATCTATTTGTATATCAGTCTCTCCAGAGATGTCATCTTTTATCATACCACTATGTGGGCAGTGTGTATGTGTTCAGCTGAGTGCTACACCAGTATGGTCCTCCAAGCCATGCAAGTTGCAGTGAATTCAGGCAGTGTATTCACAACATGGAGAACACCCAGCTATATCTGGGCCTGCACCTTGCCTCATAAATTTTTGTTATGAAAAGGGAGATAGATCATTTCTACTAATAATTAGATACAAGATTCCAATATTCCATAAATCAGTCAGTCCCAAAAGCTTTGAGAAATTGCAAATCTGAAATGATAAATAACTGCCAGAGGTGGGAACTGAACCAGTGACACACAAGTTGCCAGTCAGTGGCTATAATCATTACAGCATGGCATACAATATACAGTGAACAGCAATATGTATTGGTACAAAATTGTAAGAATCTCTCACAATGCTTCTGCAAGATGTTCCATTATCAACTGTACACATTATTTTAATTCATACTTCTGTAGAATAAACAAGTTTTTAATCTTAGCTGCACTGTCTCAGAAAATTGTGTTGAGGAACAGTATTGCTTACATGTAAATGAAATATTCTGTCACTGTCATCTGCATGTCAACATGAGAGATTGCTAAGTGCAAAGTAGGCATGACTGAGCTTTTTTGTTAACCTCTCCCGACACTAGTGCTACCTCAGTTTATTATTCATCTGGACTGCCTAGAAACTTAACAAGTGGAGCCTCATCCATTGCATGCCTGTTGATCTCTAGTTATGGAACCTTCAGGTTATTTTTATTTGTTTGGAGTTATTTAATATGAGTCTTTGTAAGAGACAGAGTTAAAGTGTTTGTACAGAACCAGTTTTAGACCTACTACATTCTTTTAACTGGCTGTGCTATCTATGGATGTGTATGAGCATTTTGTCCTTGCATTTGTGTCATAACAGTTTTTGAAGATGCACCCCATTGTCCCATATGAGTCATTTATGTAGATTATGAACAGGATCAGTGTATGAACTGAACCTTGCTGGATGACATACTTAATATTTCTCATCACCAAATTTAGTCTTGTTACCGTTGTATCATTTGTTAATGTGGTCCTCCGTTTCCTAATGTTGAGATACAACTCCAACCATATAAGGGAAGTGCCTTTAATGATATACCTTTTTAGTTCCCCTGTAGAATTTTATGCTCAACACAACTGCAGGTACTGTCCAGATCACAGAAAACACCAACAGGGGAAATCTTCGTGATGTGGCTTCTTCTAACACAGAACTACTCAAAATTTGTATTGTCACTGTAGTATATGTGTACTCATTAGATATTTGGAATCAGTTCACCTTCCAACACTGACTTAGCATTCACCAGATTTATGGAAAATTTTATTAAGTGCTTGCCTCTCTACTTGCTCCTTCATTGTTGTGGCTACTAGATAGAAGGCATATGTGTCTAAAATCAAAAACATACTGTCATGCCACAAATAAAAGATAAACATTTTGGATATGTGGTGCCCTGCAAGCTTCATAAATTTCATTAACAACATCTTCCTGCACAGTAAACATCTCTCAGGTGTGTTTAAATAAATTTATTGTTCAAGTGGTGCTCCCACTTAGTCAATTGTTTGGAAAAAAACTGGGTTGGTTAGTTAATTAGTTCCATGTTTTGCAAAACATATTCATAATAAGCCTTTTGTTGTGGAATGTGTCAGTTTAACAAAAGAGTGCAGAGATCTTAGTATCTAATGATTTGGATTCTCTGTCCAGCCTGAGTACTGATATCAAAGAAAAGCGAGAGATACATGGGCTTCATACCACAGATACAGCTTGCTCCTCCAAAGGGTGTTGCCACCGTTGTGGGCATGCATTCGGGGGGCTTTTTTTTCCAGATAGCACTCAGTGGAAATGGGTGGAGGTGGGTGTGGGCAAGGGCTACATGATAAACATTATCTTCAACTACATCCACATCTACATCAATACTCTGCAATGCATTTTATGATGCACAGTACAGTGTACCCTGTACCACTACCAGTCATCTCCTTTCCTTTTCCGCTCACAAATAGGATGAGGGGAAAATAGCTATCTATATGTCTCCATATGAGCCCTAATTTCTTATATCTTATAGACAATCTATGCTGGAGGCAACATAATCGTTCTGCAGTCAGCTTCAAATGTCGGTTCTCTAAAATTTCGCAGTAGTGTTCATCAAAAAGAATGCCACCTTCCCTTCACCTATTCCCATTTGAGATCCTGAAGCATCTCCATAACACTTGTACACTGTTCAAACCCACCAGTAACAAATCAAGCAGTCCACGACCAAATTTATTCGATGTCTTCCTTTAATCTCACACAGTATGGATCCTAAACTCTCAAGCAGTACTCAAGATTAGGTCACACTAGTGTCCTATTTGCAGTCTCATTTACAAATGAACCACAGATTCCTAGAATTCTCCCAATAAACCAAAGTCAACCATTCACCCTTCCTACCAAAATCCTCACATGCTAATTTCTTTTCATATTGCTTTGCAATATTATACCCAGGTATTTAAACAACATGACTGTGTCAAGCAGGACACTACTAATGTTTTATCTGAAGTTTATGGGCTTGTTTCTCCTACTCATCCACATCAACTTACATCTAACATTATGATATGGAAGCATCAGCTGAACAAAAGATTGCAGAGACTTTAGTATCCGATAGTGATTTAGATACTCTGCCCAGTGCAAGTATCAATATGAGAGAAAGATCTTATCATCAGCATTGTCTTTACCAGCTATCTGATCCTGGATAAAAGTCTCCTCTAGATTTTTCCATTCATTACAGCGTACAGCAACACACTTCCCCATTGCTCCTATAAATTGTCTAATGTGATACATCCATCCTCCATTATGTCATCATTTCAGCCTCTTCTGATCTCTTTTAGAATCCAGAAGAGAGCTTTCTTGGTACCTGTCCCCATACCACACGTACTTCGATTTCATTTTCATTACAGTTTTAACTATGTCTTCTGTTCTACTCTCTTTTCTGATTCTTTTGTTTCTTTTCCTGTCTTTCCTAGAAATTCTAAACATTTGTTGTACATTATTTTGTCTTATTGTAATTTATCCTCTCCTACACATTTTATCAAACCATTATACATTTTCCAATGGTGGATCTTTGTTTTTTTTTCATTTTTTAAACAGACTTTTATGCTTTTTACAGATACTGAATGTTTTCATGGTACCAGAAAAATACATAAATAAATACAGAGAGATTCATAGCTTGATTCAATCTGTGGTCAAGAAACGGCATAGGAATTTTCAGATCTGCTACAATTTCATTTTTGTCTCCACTTGTCCTCACAACAACTGGGTCCCTCTCATCCTGGAGGTCTCCTTACTAACCTTCTTCACCCTATCCCTCTTTTCTCCTTGAAGAAGGAATTAATAGTTCTCAAAGCTTGAAAGCTAGGACAGTTTTTTGTACTTTTAGCTGTGTGTATCACCAGCACTAAGTATCTCGGCTCATGAAGGTAAATGCTAGCCAGTCACTCTGTCTTGTAATTTCCATAACATTGTGTTATGAAAGACACACAAGTAAGCACACCTCACACACACAACTGCTACCTCTGGCTTATCAGGGCAGACTGAAACTGAAATGCGAAGAATGGGAGCTACAATACATAGTAGAGTGGAGAAGGGGGAGGGACAGCAGAGTATGGGTGGTGGATAGGATTTAGCCCCACCTAACTGAGCATACAAGGACTAGATGGTGCTCAAATAAGGCTGCCAGGGGCGGTATCAGGACTCAGTGCGGGAGGCAGGGGGGGCGGGGGGGAGGGAAGGTGAGTCGAAATGGTGAACTGCAGGGAGGAAGAGATTGGTGATGCAGGCAGAGGGTGGAGCACAATTAGATGGAGATGTGAATTGGAAGGAAGTGATAATACAGAGAGGGTTGAAACTGTCATGTGGAGGTTTGGGGGCAATAGGTTAGTTTAGGTTGAGGCTCGGATAATTTCAGTAGTGGACAACATATTGTAAGGATAGCCCACAGCTGTGCAGTTCAGAGATGCTGGTGGTGGAGAGGAGAATCCAGATGGTCCAGATTGTGAAGCAACCTTTGAAATCAAGCATGTTATGTTCAGCTGGATGTTGTGCCACAGAATGGTCCACTTTGCTCTTGGCTACAGTTTGGTGGTGGCCATTTATCGTAGTAGGCAGCTAGTGCCACCGGTCTTTTCCCCTCTCTGCTGGTATCCTTTTCCACACCCATTTCTCCCTCTTCCAAATCTTCCCAATGCTATGCCAGGCAACCTTGTTTGGACACCATGTAGTCTCTGTATGCTCCACCAGGTCAGGTAGCACTAACTCCTCTCCCCTCCCCCCCCCCCCCCCCCCGTCCCACCCTCCTCACACCCTGCATCCCTACCCTTCCCTGCCCCACTTCACATTGTTGCCTCTGTTCGACATGACACTATAGCATTCTGGACACAGCTGCCAGAGGGAGTGGTCACTTATGTGCGAGGTGTGCTTGCTTGTACGAATGCGTGTTTGTTTTCTTTTCTGAGGAAAGATTTGGCAGAAAGCTAATTTCCTACAGTTTTATGAATGTATATCCTTAACATATTTTTATTTTTTATTCCTTTAGGTGGCTTGTCACGCCCATCACTCACATTTAGTTTCCCTTATTATTTTATAATTTTGCATATGTCATTGCATCTTTAGTCATCCATCTCCAGCAATGTGAAAGAATCGCCTAAACAGCCATCTGAAGCATGCAAAATACAAAATGGATGAAACAGTCATAACTGGTTATAGTTATCCACTGGAATTAACTTTCTACGAGATTAAACAATGTTTACCTCAAGGTCAATAGAGAATTGTACCGCTCTGATTATTCTTTTCAGTCTGCAGTCCTCTATCGTCCAAACTAAATCTGGGGAACGAAACAGAGGAAGCAAGATTCATACAGCACAAAGACTGACACAGAGAGAAGTTTTGCAAAGGCAGCAGACCTCGCCTCATTCATGAAATGCAGCCAATATATCTATGCACAGTGCTTAATATTAAGCATCTAGTCTCACTGTGGATAGTGAGGTTTCTTATATGAATCACTATTTATACACAAATGTCTGACAACTGCAGAAGGAAATGAAACATGGCATTCAGTCGTCGCAACTATAAGAAAAGTGCATAAAACATTGTTCGATCAAGGTTGGTGGAGGCAGACATAAAATAATAGTGGGCTGAGGTCTTTAGATGGCTGCCAATGAGGTGCAGCAGTCAAGAAAATAAAACAGCTTACACATAAAACACTTAAAATAGTTCATAGCCTAGATGGGAACGTACTGTCAATCTACCACGAAAATTTATATGCACCTCTGTCACCACGTGTAATGGAAATAAAACCGTAAAAACTGGCACACTGTATGTTTAAATCATGTGGTGTATGAATATGAAATACTTCCATCGAATAATCTGGTAATTTAACTTGAGATACAAACAATAGACTTTGTATGTTTACTTCACAGTTGTAATTTATAATTTGCGACGCCCTTCACAGTTCATTATCATACTCTAAACAACCACACAATCATTCCCCTCCCTTATTTCCAAAATCTTAAGGTGCGTCACCGTTAAAAGGAAACAATTTCTTAAGAAAATCATTACTTCATTTCAAACATATGAATTGGAAGAAGAAGAGGTTCTAAACTATGTGAGATTTGGTGCTAGACTTCATCGTAAAAAAAAGCCATTATTGATAATGGCACCCCAAATGGCAAAATTTTATAAAGACACGGAGTTACTGATTTTCTCTGGGGTCATAAATTATAACAAAATGGAAATCTTCCGACCATCTCTCTAAAAAACCCACTAAATGCAGATTTGAAACAATGATGAATTCCATCATAAAAGTGCTGTTAAGAGTTGTCAAGTGTTAATTTTATTTAAGTGAACCGAAAACTTTTGATTTCCAATATAAATGAAGTTTGTTCGATTATTTATTTATTTAGCCCTTCGGTCCTACTGAAATGATAACACCGCAGTTCCATTTTTCAAATGCATGTTGACTTTGAATACGTTTACTAAATTGGTAGTCGTTAGTCGATATAGCCGCTCACGTCGATATTTTATAGTCGATGAAAGTTTTCGATATATACTACACAAATTGTGATTGGTTGCGACTTTGCGAGTGTCACTAGGATTTGAACAAGTTTGTGTGACAGGTTGCCAACTTTGTTCCACATAATTAACAGATTTTCACGAAAAAAACTTTTTACGAATAGCAGGTAAGGAAATGGCTATGAACATCAGTAATTGTAACTTTTACATCAAGATCAGAATCATACCGTGGCTGAGAGTGACCCTAGTATTTATATTGGATCTGTCAGTGCCTTTGAGCCAATGATTAAACAGCATGTCTACTGCTGATTTATTTATGTTTACACAAGAATGTCAAGTTTTGTCTGTATGAGTGTAATGTGTATGTTCGAAATCTGGGAACTCGTTAGCGACAGATACTGAACAAATGACTGAAAATTTATGTAAAAAATGCAAAGAAGCTGATTACATGTTTATCACGATTTATTGCAGGATGAGTAAAATCATGATTGTATTTTGTATTGCATATTAAAACTGGCACACCTATTGGCTCGCACAGGGTGCCCTCAAGTAAAGGATAAACAATTGTTTCCCTACGACACAGGAAGGAAACACCGTAGACTGTTATTTTGACGAAAGAAATAAATATACGTATTTCCCAGTTTTTGCGCTTCATGTCGTTGCCCATATGTATTAATCTAGAAAAATCATATTACCCATTAATGGTTAATATGTTATCATCTTATTAGATATAACTGGTAAAAGTAACACCTTTCTTTTTCTCGAGGTATCGTGCTATTGCTTCGGTTTTCGCATTGTGCTGAGAGTCTGATACTTATAATGTGAATCATTTTGCCTCTGTCAGGACGAGAATCGGTATACGAGGACTATGGCTGTTCAATACGGGGTGAAAATTAAAACGCCTGAAGCCGTCCCTTTTGCATTCAATTTACGAACCGGTCCATGTGACTAACGTAAATTGGGAGGAGTCCAGTCTCGTGTGCAGTCATAACAGGGGCCACTATCAAATAACCAGTGTTCGTAGATCTCTAGTTTGCACACTAACCTTTTGTCATCAGCCGACTACTTCGAATATAAGACTGCTTTGTAACTTTTCTTGAAGGGGACGTTTTAGCTCACATGTGCACCAAAAAACCGACGTAACACATCACACACAAGACATACAGGACTACTTCAATAAAATAGCCGGAACTGTGCAATCTAATAGCACAGTTAGTTCATTAAACCATCTAGTTCTATTTTGAAACAAGCATCAATTTATAAAACATTACGAAATCTTTTAAATTATGGGATTTTTCATTTTTGGTAGTGTTTAAAGGTACTTACAGTGGGGCGAAATAGATAATCTACTGAAAGACAATATTCCCTCATGTTGATTGTTACATGTGTTCAGTAGAAATCAGCCTTTCCTTTCCGGCATCAATTTATGCTGTCGACTTTTGTGTGTCAGTGCAAAGTGATGGCTTTGAAGAGAGATTTTATCCATTAGAATTGGTTTGTGAAAGCCTAAAACTGTAGAGACTATGGTCTGAACGATGCAGTTCTGGAAATAAGTCCCACATTTTGTTGTGGCATTTATACATTATGTTTACAATGTGTGAGTTGCTGTATTATTCTGGTACAGGCGTTCGGAGTTCTTATTACCCTCTTATGCATTTTTGAACATTTTTATTTTCAGCTTCCAAGCCAACTGTGAATTGTGGGAGTGATGTTTAACACACACACACACACACACACACACACACACACACACACACACACACACACACACACACACACACACCATAGAATTGTTAGGTTGGGGCTTTGGTGTGATGGGTGCTGTAGTTTTTTCCATGTGGGTGACTGTAGTGTCATGGCAATAGGGGAAGTAAATGAGACTCATCAGTGGTTTTGTAGGATTTGTAGTAGAGATAGGAAGATTCTAGAACAGGAGGGGAAATTGCCACCATTGAGGCTGAGTTAGACAAAGCCAGGGGAGATCTTGACAAGTTAAGGAGGTAGAAGGGTAAAGAGAGGTGGGAAGGGGCAACAGGAAGAACAGGCCTAGAACTTTGTCTGACAGCTTCATGGTGAATGTGGAAAATAGATGTGACCTATTGCTTCAGTTAGAAACTGGTGAGCCTCAATCAGTTGCAGGTGTAGACAGGGCACAACAAACTTGGTCATCAGCAAATTGAAAAGTAAGAAAGTAGGGAAATCAGTAAAGAGAAAGAACGTGTTGTTAGGTAGTTCCCATGGAAGAGGTGATGGCCAACTTTTGCAGGATGGACTAGGATCAGAATACCAGGTCACCATTTTTTTTTTAACCTAGTGCTGGTCTAGAGCAGGTGTCAGAGGATTTAGGATCACTTTGCAAAGATTTCAAAAAGACACCGTGGTTCAGGTAATAGTATTGACAGAGATCCTGGGTACAGTGTAGAGTGTGACCTGGCAAAAATTGCATTAGCATCGAAGCATACTAGTGTTCAGTTTGTATCTGTTCTTGGGTGCCTCATCTGAACGCTTCTGTCAAGAGAGTTAATTTGGAGTTGGAATGGTTGCTTATGTTGGGTGCAGGGTCACACATGGGTGTGGTTGCTGTTGATTCTCTCAATAGTTGGGATTATATTAGGCATGGCCTTCACCTCAACAGGAAGGGGAAGGGTAAACTGGCTGGGAAAATAGCAGGAAAGTTAAAGGGGGGGGGGGGGGCACTGTCATGAGTGATAAAATACCAGTGCTTATAGGGTTCAGAAAAGACCCTTTTTTAGGGTAGCGAGGACAGAAAGGAACCAATTTTTAAGAGAGCTTAGGACAGAGACAAACCTTCAGTTTGAGAAAGAAAAAAAAATATAAATAAATAAAAATTCTAGCTTATTAAATCAGCATAAACAGCCATTGGTTAAGAATTTTCAACAGTCAGCAAATATTTTAACTGTACTCAATTTTAACTCAGTTCATGTCAAATGTCAGCTATTGCATCAAAATATTCGAGGACTGAGAAATAAAATTAATGAATTAATTATCTGCCTAGATGAATTAGAGTCCTTAAAGGAAGCTGACGTAATCTGCCTCTCTGAACGTCATGTGACCACTGGTATAGAACTTTTTAAGTGTTACAGGGTTTAGGTTAGCATCTCACTTTTGTAGATCAGAAATGGAGAAAGGAGGAGTTGCCACATTCATCAGGAACTGTCATAAATTTAAGAATATAGACATTCATAAATTTTCCCTAGAACAGCATATGGAAGCATGTGCAACATAAGTAGAATTTCACAAAAAAATCCTTCATAATATTAAGTGTATATTGAGCACCTACAGGTAACAGGCCAGACATTTAAAGTAACTTCCATAATATGAATTTGACCCTCACTACCCCAGCAGAAGTAATGTCCATCATAAAATCTTTAAAATCAAAAACATGTAGAGGGTATGATGAAATATCAACAAAGCTAATTAAAGAATGTGATTCTGAGTTAAGTAACATATTAAGCTATCTGTGTAACCAGTCGTTTATCAGTGGAATATTTCCTGAATGGTTAAAATATGCTGATTTCAGCTACTGTTTAAGAAGGGAGATAAAGAAATAGCATCAAATTTCTGTCCAATTTCACTTTTGCCAGCATTCTCAAAAATTTTAGACAATGTAATGTACAATCGGCTTTATAACCATCTTATCTCAAATAACATACTGTCAAAGAAGCAGTTCGGATTTCTAAAGGGTTCTGATATTGAGAAGGCTGTCTACACTTACTGTGAAAATGTACTTAATTCATAAGACAAAAAATTGCAGCCAACTGGTATATTTTGTGATCTGTCAAAGGCATTTGACTGTGTAAATCACAATATCCTTTTAAGTAAATTAGAGTATTATAGTGTAACAGGAAATGCTGCAAAATGGTTCAAATGTTATATATCTGGCAGGAAACAAAGAGTGTTGTTAGGAAAGAGACATGTATCAAGCTATCAGGCATCATCCAACTGGGAACTAATTACATGTGGGGTCCCAACAAGGTACCATTTTAGGGCCTTTACTTTTTTGTTTGTATATCAATGGCCTTTCATCAGTAAAATTACCAGATGCCAAGTTGGTTTTGTTTGCCGATGATACAAACACAATAAATAACAAATCAAGTGTAGTCTTAGAAAGATCAGCTAATAAAATATTTGTGGACATTAATCACTGATGCCTAGCCAATTCCATGTCACTGAACTATAGAAAAAAAAAAAACCACTACATGCAGTTCTCGATCTTGTAAGGGGTGTCCCACGAGTATAAGCGTAACATATGATGACAAGCAGACAGAAGAAGTGTACGGTGTTAAATTCTTGGGATTACAGCTTGATAATAAATTCAACTGGGAAAAGCATACGACAGAACTGCTGAAGCATCTTAACAAGTCTCTATTTGCAATGCGAATTGTGTCAGAAATTGGGGATATAAAAATGAAAAAGCTGGCATACTATGCTTACTTTCATTCCATAATGTCATATGGGATTATTTTTTGGGGTAATTCATCAAGCCAAGTTAAAGTTTTCCGGGCACAAAAACGTGGTGTGAACTCAAGAACATCCTGCAGAAGCCTGTTTAGGTAACTAGGGTTACTAACTACTGCTTCCCAATATATTCATTCTTTAATGAAATTTGTTATTAAAAATATATCACTTTTTCAAACCAACAGCTCAATTCATGGAATTAATACTAGAAATAAGAATAATCTTCACAAGGATTTAAAGTCACTTAGTCTTGTACAAAGAGGTGTGCATTATTCAGGAACACACATTTTCAATAACTTGCCAGCAGCCATAAAAAGCTTTAACAACCAATGAAATTCAGTTTAAGAGAAGCTTAAAGGATTCCTTCGATTCCATTGATCAATTTCTCAGTAGAAGCAACTGATTTGTATGTGTGTATAAGTACACTCTTAACTTCTGCACCATTTCAGAGCAATAATGTGTTCTTTGTAAACAAGTATTATGGTAGTTGTATTACTCATTCATTACCTTATAAATAAATTTTAAAAAAATATTTTAAATTCAGTGCATTAGTATTTGTAAAATGATTCTTTCATATAGTGTTCATTAAAAAAATGATCATCTTTCCACTTGGGACCTGTGGAATGGAACATTAGTTTATTTGTTTGAGTTGTCATGTATTGTTGTTTTTCTGACATGTTCTACATCCTGGAGGACCTCCTCACTACGGATCAATTGGAATGAAAGTAAATCTAATCTAACACACACACACACACACACACACACACACACACACACACACACTGCAAACATCACATACAAATGGCATTATGCATGAAAATGCACTTGAGAATAAACATTATTTCCTTAAATAAATAGTACAGGTAATAAATAAAAGAAAATTGTGGCTGGCTGCAGCAAGTGTTATTTTGTAATGAACAAATCAATTCAAAGAGATAGAACAGATGCTCTGGGTACTCTTTAATGCCAAATCTCTCAGATACCTGTGCTTTATCTCATCTTAAAAGCGCAGAAGTACCTGTGGATCAGTCTTTTTTTTTTTTTCTTTTTTTAAGCAATCACACTCCAAGGGTGCTGCTTAAGTTGGGAGAAGGGGATGGGACAAGGAATTTTGATGCACTGTCAACTTACTGATGGGCGGAAAGAGTAATATAATGACAAACAGAACATCATTTGTTGGAGCACAGTCTCAGAATAACAAAGTAAAATAATAGAGTCTCAAAGTGATGTGTTGCTTACATTTGTTTTACATAATGGATCAATCGTCAGTCAATAATGTTAAAAACCCATAGCTTTTGTACAATGTTTTTCTATTACTGGATACACAGACTACAGCACCTAGAGCAATGGAAAACGATTTTGAAATTTTCCTGGACAGGAAATAACACGTACTATGTCTTCCTCATGAGAAATATGGACACTACTGTATTTTAATCCTGCATGGATTTGTTAGCTGCAAGATGATTACACTTCCAAAACTTGGGACATTGAGCTATTAATAAAACCTTTCCCTAGAAGCATACCCTGCTTTCCACCATTTAGTGGCAAAATTATATACAAAAAATTAATACTAGTATGGGTTGTCATAGAATGAGAAACTGAGGAAAGAAAACGCACACACAAATACAATAACAAGCAATTCAAAGATAGAAGCAGGTTAATAGAAAATCCATAAAAACTAGAAAATTATATAAATGACATTTTTCAGGTGTTGGAAGCTACAGCAAAATTTCATTAAGGCAGGTGTAGCACCCAATGTATAGACAGCACAATGTGGTGTCCCGCAAAAGAGAAGGCCGAAGAAAAATACGAAAATTAAGAAGTCATCCAGCCTGGATGAGTTACCGGCCTCTATTCTGAAGGCATGCATAACCAGCATTCAAGTTATTATTTATTTATTTGTTGATAGCCCATTTATTGCAGTGGTATCAGCCATGTCAGAAACAAAACAGAAATAATATGTACAAAAAATTAACAAAATAGGATATGATAAGGCGAGGATAGGGCAGAAGGTTCCTGTGGCCTAAGTAAAGCAACCATTCCAGCATTTTGGTTAGTAACAGGGGGAAACCACAGAAAGTCAAGTTGGCAAGATGGAGGGTGAACCCCAGGCTCCCCGAATGCAGATCCAATATGTTAAGACTGAAGTAGCCACCTTGCTTGGTACACGATTGAAAGGGGAATCCCAAAATACATCATCTACATTGTGAGTACAATATGCACAATACATAAACCAATGAACAAGAATCTTTGAAAATAAAAACACTACTGAAAAGTGAAAACAGATAACAAATTACATAACACTGCAGAAAAGACCAACGTGCCTAATAAGCAAATCGTTTAACTTTGATATAAAACTACACTTAAAGAAGTAATGCATACGAGCACATTATGTAGCACTGCTAAAAAGTATAATGCCAAACACCTGAAAACCTTCAGACACTAAAACCATCGCAATTAGGGGAACCCCAGTATCCACGGACTCAACAGTATATGGGGATGGCCATATATAACAAGTTAATGGGCAAAAACATATTTTAATATGAAGCCAGAAATTTTAAAAACAAGGCTACAGCAGGTTCTGTGGGAAATACTACTATTCAATAGAAGAACTCGTAGAGGATGAAACGATAATTTGAGCAAAGGGTAATTAAGAGTTATATTTTATTGTATGTATATATAATAAAATTATATTATTATTATGCTGTTTGTTAACATCGGCTGTTCTTTGCGAAATTTTAGCGCAGTTTGACATGTACTTTAGCGCAGTTTGACATGTTTGCTGTGGCTGAATTAAATGTTCATAGATTATGTTCGATATGAGACACACAAACTACAATTCACAATTCTTCTCGACAGAAGTATATTACACTGCATCTGAAATAGAAGAAACCCTAGTAACCCTATAAGCTCACATATTCATTTACATCATAAAAACATTTCTCAATAAGAAATGATTTTGACTCTGATCCGAAAGCGGTTTCTGCCTGCAACTTCTTTATGTATGTTGGCAGTGCATTATAAAGAGTGGCACCAAAGTGGCTCACATGCCTTTGAGTATTGGTTGTTCTGATTTGTTCTATATTTAAGGACTACATTTGCAAGTATTATAACTGTGGCAATCGGATTCATTTAGCAGTTCATCAAGTCTAGCTTTTGTCATCAATACACATTTGTGTATGTACAAGGAGGGTACAGTAAGCAAATACAACTTTTTTAAACAGGGGCTTGCAGTGGGCCTTAGCCAGGCTATGTAAGAAGATTGAGAGAGTCCTTTTCTGCAGTGTAAAACTTTCATTTAATCACTATAAATTGTATCCCAGAGAACTGTTCATTAGCTACAAGACTCTTAAGTAACTAAAATAGGCCATTCTAGAATCATCTGAGGAGCAAACTTTAGAAATAATTCTCAGAGTGAAACATGCAGGGCTGAGTCTCTGGGATATATTAGTTACATGGTCTTTCCAGCTTAAATCTTTGTCAACATACAGTCCTAAAAGTTTTGTGCTTCATACCCTTTCTAACTCATTTATGCCCAGTACCAAACAGAGAGCATGGTTTTGATTCAGCTTCCCAAATTGTGTATAGCTTGTTTTCTTCTTCCCTTTTGGCACTGATGCTTGTATGCATGGAATTGAAGACTTTATTGGTATTAGTAGAGAGCGATTCCTTAATATCACCCACTATTACGCTAGTATCATCTGCAAACCACATGATCTTGGCTGCCGTTCCTGAGGTATGTGTGTCATTTATATAAATAAGGAACAGAAGGAGGCCTAACACACTACCCTGAGGTAGAAATAAAATGATGGAATGTAACAATATTGTGAAAAGGAAAGTTGCTACTCACCATGTAGTGAACATGGCGAGTCGCACTCAACAAAAAGACTGTCACAAATAAAGCTTACAGACATTAAGTTCTTCGTCAATAATAGGCGAGACACGGACACGGATGCAGTCTCGGGCAACTGAAACCACAGCCATGATTGAATTTGAGAGTGGGACAAAAGTTGAGGCCTTTGGAAAGGACAGATATTTCTGGGGCTCATGATTGTGTCACGGGTCTGTTTAGAATTTGGATTCTGTGTAGTGGTGGGAGAGAGTTTTGGAAGGTGGGCTAAGTGTAGTAGGTCTGCAAGACAGGGTTTTTCAGCTATAGGGGGACATGGGTGAGGTTTGGATGTTGTTGTAGAGGTGGTGGACAGTGGTACCACAAGGCAGGAGTAGGAAGTGAGCAGGAAAGCGGGAGTAGGAAGTGAGCAGGATGGAGAGCTTTTTGAGGTGGCATTGTGTATGTTGCTGAAGTTAGTGCAGAGCAAGAGTTTCAATGTGTGTTATGGGTTCAAGAGTTACAATGTGTGTTATGGATTCCAGGAATTTGCGATTGCATAGCAGAATTTTGCAGATGGAGAGAAGGTACTGTAAGGAGGTTTGGGCTTGGTTGATATGGTTTTGCAGGCCTATGTTGATGAGGGCTTAGAATTGGCGGAATTGAACAGTTGGAGGTTATTACTGAAGGAGGGATGCAGCCAGAGATGGGTAATTTGATGGTAAGGCCATTGAGGAGGATTCCAAAAGCCAAGCAACAATGCAGGAGTGGTGGGAGTGAGTTTTGGAAGGTGGGGTAAGTGTAGTAGGTCTGCGAAACAGGGTTTGTCAGCTATAAGGGGACATGGGGGAGGTTTGAAGGTTGTTGTAGAGGTGGTGGACAGTGGGACTGGGATCTGGCTAGGTATAAGGAAACTATTCCGTATTGGTGCAGATGGAAAGAGCAAGGATCCATAGTGCTGGAAAAATTGCATAAATTACGTAGAATTACGTCCAAAAATATTTTGCTAAAATACACCTAAATATGTGTGAACATTCATGAAAAGGATGAAATGGATGCAAAAGGGGGAACCAAGAGAAGGCTAGTAATAGAACGTAAAAATGCAGCGAGACTGAGAATGATACAGAGAGAAACAAGAAGAAATGTGGAGGTGTACACAGAATTAAGATCCAATGCCCAAAGAATATGCAAGAAACAAAAAAAGGAATGGCTGAAATCAAAGTTTAAAGAGATAGAAGAATTAAAGGAACAGGATGAAACGAAGAAATTCTATCATGCCGTGGGAAAGAAGAGGAAAAATTTTCAACCCAAACAAAATGCATGCAAAAACAGAAATGTCGAGATAATAGATGAACAAAAAACATTCATGAAAAGGATGAAATGGATGCAAAAGGGGGAACCAAGAGAAGGCTAGTAATAGAACGTAAAAATGCAGCGAGACTGAGAATGATACAGAGAGAAACAAGAAGAAATGTGGAGGTGTACACAGAATTAAGATCCAATGCCCAAAGAATATGCAAGAAACAAAAAAAGGAATGGCTGAAATCAAAGTTTAAAAGAGATAGAAGAATTAAAGGAACAGGATGAAACGAAGAAATTCTATCATGCCGTGGGAAAGAAGAGGAAAAATTTTCAACCCAAACAAAATGCATGCAAAAACAGAAATGTCGAGATAATAGATGAACAAAAAATATTGCAGAGATGGGCAGAATACTTTGAAGATATGCTCAACAAAAACTCAGATCAGGCCCCAAGAGGTACACAGAACAGGAAGAGAACACAGAGATAAGATAAATTGAAAGAGGCACAAAACCCAACAATGCTGGAAGTGGCAACAGTGATAAATAAACTAAAAAATTACTGTGCACCTGGTGAAGATGGAACCGTGTCAGAAGTAATAAAATCAGGGGGGCAACTTCTAAGACATGAAATATTTAAACTAATAACGAACATATGGGTAAATGTAAGCATGCTGGAGGAGTGGAATACTGGAATAATATGCCCAATATATAAGAAAGGAGAAAAGCTCAATTGTGAAAACTGTAGAGATTTTCTCTGGAGCGCTGAACGGAAGAATAAAGAAGTGCACCGAAAATATACTCAGAGAATACCAATGTGGATTCTGACCAAACAGAGGTACATCTGACCAGTTGTTTGTTGTTGGACAAATAATGGAAAAATTTCATGAATTTGATATAGATCTTCTCTTCTTGTTCGTGGCTTTCAATAGTATTAATAAACCAACATTGTATAAAGAGCTGAAAGAATTGGACATCTGTGATAAACTGAGAAAGTTAATTGAGCTAACAATGAAGAATACAAAAGTAAAAGTGAATAACAGAATGACCATGCAGTTGGACTTTGATGGAGTGAAACAGGGTGATAGCCTCTGTTGCATAGTATCATACAAAAAAATAGATACAAGAGGAACAATAATGATGATTTCCAGCCAGATATGCAGAAGATACTGCCATAGTGACAAGGGATGTAACATCGCTTAAAGAAATATATGGACAAATGGAAGTAGAAGGAACAAGAATTGGACTTATTGTAAATGAAAGCAAAACAAAATATTTGGTTATGTCCAATTCTGAAGCTAGAAGAACACTACGGAACCTGAAGAACTCTGATAAATGCTTCATAGCTGACAGATGCTTCTGTTAGTTAGGTGTCCTCCTAACCTATGATAATAGTATGACACAGTGTATTAGAGAAAGGATACAAGCAGGAAGCAAAGCCTGTTATGCAAACCTAAAGATACTCAAGAACTCTCTAATTACAAGAAAAACTAAACTGAGAGTATACTATTCCTTTGTGCGACTTGTTGCCACATATGGATCAGAAACATGGACAATGACAGAAGCAGACAGTAACAGCCTAAGAGCATTTGAAAGGAAAACCTTATGAAAAATCTATGGGCCTGTGAGAGAGTCAGAAGGTTGGAGTGTTAGATACAACCATGAAATACAAGAGTTTATACAAGGGAAAGATATAGTGAAATTTATCAAATCTCAAAGAATACCTTGGTTAGGACATACGCAGAGGATGACTGAAGACAGGATGCCCAAACGATTAATGAAGGCCAGGCTGTATTCCACCAGAAGGGAAGGCAGACCAAGAGCTAGATGGGGATCCATCGATGGAATAAACAAATCTGAGAACAGATAGATATGGAGGAAGATTGTTGAGGAGGCCAAGGCCCACCAAGGGCTGTATTGCCGAAGAAGAATAAATCTGAGAAAATGAATGATAGTGAAATACGAAAACTCACTAAAACTGGCGAGAAGTCACAGTGATAAAACTAAAGAATAAAACTCTCGTCTGTTGTTGACAAAGGCCTTAATGGTTGAAAGCTTTATTTGTGACAGTCTTTTTCTTGTGCCTATCTGCGAATCAGCATCTCCACTATATACTGTTGCCCTGTTACCCTGAGGTAGACCTATTTTGAAATTCCTTCCATCAGATACTAATCTTATTTTATGATTAGCATGAGCTGATGTGAACTATGCAATATGTGAAGCCAAGGGCATTAACAAATCTAATAAATGAGTCTTTTAGTTAGCTATTTTTCCCGGGTGTTTAAAAGACACATGAGCTGTGCCAGTACTAAAGAAAGGCAATGAGGAAAATTTGAAAAGCTACAGACCAGTTTCCCTAATCTCATCCTTCTTAAAAGTAATAAATAATGAGTTACCTGGAAAAATAAGACTATTTTTAGAGTTGTACAAGGCTTCTGATATTTTTTAAAATTCAGGGTGAAACCTCTACATCTCATTGAGTAAAGGACAGCTGAAGGTTTCATCATGAATTTTTAACAGTTATTTGGCAGCTGAATGTCCCCACCTGCAAACATACATAAGCTTCTGATATTGTTGACCATAAAAGGTTACTGAACAAACTAGAAGCACTACATATAAGAGGAATAACAAATGGGTGGTCCCACTCATACTTGGGAAATAGGATGCAGAAGGTAGACATGGTACAGATTTTCATTGAAACAGTTATCAGACCCCAAATATTTTATCATAGGTGTTTCACAGTGGAGTATCTTGAGACTAATTCTGCTCTTAATATTTACCAATGACTTTCCAGGCAATATAGAGAAAAAAAATTCTCTTTTATGATGGCAAAAAATTACAGTCACTGATATAACATCAGAACTTCTGGTTGAGAAGGCAATGAAACCATCAGTGATGTGTTCAGTTGCGTAGCGTATAATAAATCAACACTGAACAGAAAGAAAACAAATATGAATTTTAGCCTAAAGAGGGTAAATAACACTGTCATGTTAAGCATAAAAGATATTTCTGTAAACTGTGTAGCAGATACAAAGTTTTTAGGGACAAATATTGATTGTCAGTCAATATGGAATGAACACACAAGGTATTGGCAAAGAGAATGTCATTATCATCAAAGTGTAACAACCAGTTTCTTGTGAATTTTAAAATTTTCCCAGCAAATTGAGTGTTTAAACAAATTTTGGGCTTGTAGCTGGTCCTCATTCAATATATTCCATGATATTTCAACTGGACACATGTCAGTCATCCTCATGTGAGCCCTGGAAGTCTGACAAACATATCCTCTTTTCCACAATATATAGCACACTCTGAGTATTCTGCATGTGTCAAAATCAAGTTGACAGACGGACCACGCTACCCGGCGGTAGCACACACATTGGTGGAACTGTGGAACTCAGCTGTCCTCTGCATTACCACTCACTGCGGCCATCGACACACACTGTCATCCTTGATTAGAGAAAATCTTGGAGGTGGAGTTCCATGCACTGTCAGACTGTTAGCCATTATTGTAGCTCACAGGTTTTCTGCCTAGCTTAAGCCCACAGATTCTTTAATAATGAAGTCCCAAAAGTCCAGTAGTGAGTGACACTGGAGATCCTACATGTGATTTAGCCAAGTATATCACTTCTTTGCTGAGACTGTTGGTGGGCAAATGCACACATCACATCTGTCAATCGGCTGACCAGTAGACTGGGGGGTGGCGGGCTGCCCTCTCTGTCTAAGCAGTTTGAACCATTTTTATTTAACTTTGATGTGGTGTCACTTTTTATAAACATCTCACTCGCAGGTTCTTTGGCCATAATTGGCAATACATTTTACGTGGATATCACTTTTTTGTTTTGGCACGCTCTTTCTTCTACCTATTTTATGTTCGACCAAGCATATTTTGAGCACACGGACTGTGTCATCATGGGCAGCCCTCTGCCTCCCTTGATGACCAACCTTTTTATGGAGGATTTCAAGGAGAGAGCACTTGAATCAGCTGCCCTTAAATCAACTGGAATTACATGGACAGTACTTTTCATAGAGTGCTCTTAGGGAGTTTCTTCATCACCTCCAATCATTCATATTTGGTTCACTAAGGAAATAAAGATGGTTGTCTCCCTTTCTTCCTTATTGTGGTTATATGGGTGAATGATGGTGGTACGGGATACACAGGTAAGCGCACACACACACACACACACACACACACACACCATTAAAGACTTCACTGAACATCAACACTGCACTCACCTTTTGCAACCAAGCAAATCTGCCATTGCCAAACATTGTATTTCCACTGGACATTTATTGGAGTACACTAAAACAATGGTTCTGATCTTTTTGGGACTCCATTATTAAAGAAGCCATGAAAAAACTCCTTGCAGAAAATCTGATGAACCATGATAGTGACTAACAGGCAGACATTGCATGCAACCCAATCATCTCCATGATTTGCACTAATAAAAGACTAAGGAGTGCACCAATGGCCACGGCATCTGCCAGTGCAGAACAACTTAGCTCCATGGTTCTACTTGCTGCTGGGTAGTGTGGTCCATCTGTCAACTTGATTTTTATGCATGTGCAGAACACTCACAGTATGCTATACAGGGTGTTACAAAAAAAGTACGGTCAAACTTTCAGGAAGTATTCCTCACACACAAATAAAGAACAGATTTTATGTGGACATGTGTCTGGAAACGCTTAATTTCCATGTTAGAGCTCATTTTAGTTTCGTTAGTATGTTCTTCCACCTACGGTCAATGGAGCATGTTATCATGATTTCATACTGGATACTCTACCTGTGCTGCTTGAACATGTGCCTTTACAAGAGACATATGGTTCATGCACGGTGGAGCTCCTGCACATTTCAGTCAAAGTGTTCGTACGCTTCTCAACAACAGATTCAGTGACCGATGGATATGTAGAGGCGGACCAATTCCATGGCCTCCATGCTCTCCTGACCTTATCCCTCTTGACTTTCATTTATGGAGGCATTTGAAAGCTCTTGTCTACACAGCCCCGGTACCAAATGTAGAGACTCTTCGTGCTCGTATTGTGGACGGCTGTGATGCAATATACCATTCTTCAGGGCTGCATCAGCGCATCAGGGATTCCATGCGATGGAGGGTGGATGCATGTATTCTCGCTAACGGAAGACATTTTGAACATTTCCTGTAACAAAGTGTTTGGAGTAACGCTGGTACGTTCTGTTGCTGTGTGTTTCCATTCCATGATTATTGTGATTTGAAGAGAAGTAAAAAAATGAGCTCTAACATGGGAAGTAAGCATTTCCGGACACATGTCCACATAACGTATTTTCTTTCTTTGTGTGTGAGGAATGTTTCCTGAAAGTTTGGCCGTACCTTTTTGTAACACCCTGTTAATGAAGGCTGTCTTTGTCAGTCCTTGACGGCTCACTTGAGGATGAGTCATAGGTGCAGCATTGAAATATCGTGGAATGCACTGTATGCTGACCAGCTGCAAGCCAAAAATTTATCTGAACAGCCAGTTCCTTGTGGCGACATAATTTTCCAGTGGACACTCAGTTCTTAATTATGAGATTCATTTTTGCAGATCAAGTGCATAATAAGTGGAAACACTTTCCAAATAGTAGAAAAACTGGTCAACAATTAACAGTAGTTGGGCTCATTGTAAACAAATATTTACAAATAGAATGGGTACCCTTACTGTGTCAAGTGACCAAGCTGTTGTGCACATCAGGAAAAAAAATTAGTATCTCACAAATATCTCTATACAAGACCATGGGACAAGAGCCAGTTTGGACTAATATTTACCAAGGAAAAATGAACAAAGAAAAAACTCTAAACAGCATTTTCTCTCACTGATTAAAGTTGTGTAATAATTTGCCCAAGGAGGTGGAAGAGATGACAAAAATTCACAATTTTGCTGATTTCGACATCTCACTCAGACAGGCAGAACAGAAGGGAAAAGTACAAAGAGACTAAATAAACAGTGTACAATTACTTTTTAGTGTTATTAATGTGACTCGTTCCCAATATATATGTACATAACTGAATGAGGCAATGCATCTGTTAAGAAACTGTAAGAAACTGCCCTCAGTTTTAGGAGACTGGATGCTCATGCTATGTTCAGCCATCCTAATTTAGGTTTTGTATAGTTTTCGTAAATCATTTCTGGTAAATGCCAGGGTGATCCCTCCAACAAGCTACAGCCAATCATCTGTACTCACTGAATATACATTTCCGTATACATCACTTATGTTTTCCTTGTATTTAGTTGACAAATCCTGTATCTTTGTAAAATGATCCTTGGATGAATAAATTACTAATACTAAAAAATATTATCAAAATGTTAGAAGTAGTCATACTCAAGCTACAGTAGTCCATTACAAACAGTATTGTAAGGTGCTTAAAATGTTATTAAGAAGGCAAAAATTATGTGGTACACATATGCAAATAGAATAGCTAATTTACAGGATAAAATTAGAACTGTATGGTCAGTCATGGAGGAAGTGTCTGGTCAACAGCACAAGGTTGACAATATAAAGTCTGTTCATAGTAAAAATATTTCTGTTATCGATACGTCAAACAAATTTACATTATTTAACAATCACTTTCTGAGCATTGCTGGTGAATTAAATAAAAACATAGTTTCTACAGGGAATCATTAAGTCTCTTGGAAAGTGCCTTTCCGAGATTGACGTCTGAAATACTCTTCTGTGATACTGACAAGGGGAAGATTGACTCAATAATTAAATCACTGAAGACTAAGGACTCACATGGATATGATGTAGTGCCTCGCAGAATGTTAAAGTACTGTGCTGCACAAGTTAGCCATGTACTTAGCCATATTTGTAATTTTACTTTTAAGAATGGTCAGTTTCCTGAATAGTACTCAGTAGTAAAGCCACTTTGTAAAAAGGGAGAAAGGGTTCATGTAGACAATTTTAGACCTATTTCTATGCCATCAGTGTTTGCTAAAGTCATTGGAAAGGTTGTGTATGCAAGGAAAATTGATCATTTTATTTTATTAAATTGCTGTCAGATATACAGTTTAGTTTCAGAAGTGGTTTAACAGCTGAATATGCTATATTCTCTTTTCTCTGTGAGGTACTGGATGGATTAAACAAAAGGTTTCAAATGCAATGCATCTTTTTTTGATTTAACTTAGGCATTTGATTGTGTTGCTCACAAAATATTGCCCCAGAAGTAGGACCATTATGGAATATGTGGAGTATCTCACAGTTGGTTCACTGTGAGGGGGATCAGTGTGCCCCAGTCATCAGTGCTGGGGCCATTCCTGTTTCTTATTTATATAAATGATATGCCTTCTAGTATTACAGGTGATTCTAAAATATTTCTGTTTATTGATGACACTAGCTTGGTAGTAAAGGATGTTGTGTGGAGCAACATTGGCACTGTTTCGAATAGTGCAGTTCATGACATAAGTCCATGGCTTGTAGAAAATAAACTAAGGCTAAATCATAGTAAAACTCAGTTTTTACAGTTTATAACACACATTTTAACAAAACCCGGCATTTTAATTTCACAGAATGGGCATACGACAAGTGAAACTAAACAGTTCAAACTCTAGGCATTCAGATAGATAGTAAACTGTCGTGGGAAGCCCATGTTCAGGATCTTGTTCAAAGACTTAATGCTGCCATTTATACTATTCGAACGGTATTTGAAGTAAATGATAGCTTCACATGAAAAGTAGTCTACTTAGCTTATTTTCATTCCCTTATGATGTATGGTATTATATTGTGAGTTAACTCTTCCCATTCTTAAAGGGTATTTTTGGATCAAAAACTGGCGGTTTGGGCAATAAGTGGTGCAAATTCCCAAAGATCTTGTCAACACCTGGTCATTGGTCTGGGTATACTGACACTGGCCTCTCAAAAAAATATCTACACACACACACACACACACACACACACACACACACACACACACACACACACAGGGTGTACAGCGTAGTTTGGTAATTTTCCGATAGTCAGATGCCGCATTGTGGATTGGCTGGTAATTTTCTGATAGTCAGATGCCGCATTGTTGGATTGGCCATGCTACAGAAGGGGACAGCTATTTCATGAAATCGCCTCCCCAATCACCAGATCTCACACTCTGTGTCTTTTTTCTGTGGGGACACATTAAAGATCTGGTGTATGTACTGCTTCCACCACGTGATGTACCAGAGCTCCAGGAGAGAATGCAGGAAGCAACTGCCACAGTTGATGATGCCATGCTAGGAGGGGTATGGCAAGAATTCGATTACTGTATTGACGTCTGCCAGGTCACTCATAGTTCGCATATTGAATGTTTATAAAGAAACTTTTAGAGTTTCACTTCAAAATACAATACGTATAACATCTGTACAATGTTTAGTTCTTGTGCAATAAATAATTGAAAGTGTTCCTGGACTTAATGTACTCTCTCTCTCTCTCTCTCTCTCTCTCTCTCTCTCTCTCTCTCTCTCTCCCCCTCCCTCTCTCTCTCTCCCCGAGAGAGGGACCACAGTAGTACAAGGACAGACATGAATTAAACAGATAGAGAAGACAGAACAAAAAATACTCAGGAAAATATTCGGGGTGACACAACAAGATGGGGTATGGATAAAGAGGCCAGCTGAAGAACCATATGAACACACACAGGAAATAACAGACCAAATTAGGAAACGTAGACTACAGTTTTATGGACACTCAGCAGACTGGCACCACATAGGATAACGATACAGATGTTGGACTGGGTTAGCACAAGGATGAACAACAAATGGATGAATGAAGTGAGAAATGATACGGGTGAATGAAGTAACATTGAACAACTCAACATCACACAGGAAACAATACAAAACAAAACACTTCTTAGGAACCTGATCAGAAGAAACAAACTACAAGATACACCACACAACAAACGAACACAATGGGCCAAGCAGAGATGACAAGAACACAGCCAGAGGATGAAGGAACACTGGGCAAACAGGAAGAAAGAGAAGCTAAAGAGAACTCAGGTACTAAAGTGGACCACAGAACGGAAGCAGAAACACAGCACAAGAATGAGGGAAGTTTGGGCAGAATGTAGAGAGAAAACAGGGGAATGGACATGAAGTTTAGTCTCAATGCACTCTTCAAGGGCATAACACAAATAATAATTTTTATATATGAAAAATCAAAACTGAATGGTTTCCTTATGGGTCACTCCTGTTCTGTAAATGAGTACCTGGAAAAATTAAGCTGATTCCTGTTATACTGATGATTGCCTTTACGTAAACTTATGGTTTGTCTTTTTTTTCGGTTCATAAACATTTTAGTTTATCTGTTATTACTTCTGTGTTGTAATTTCATGTACTGACACGTTTCATGACCTTGAAGATTTGCTCCTCAATTTGGTTCTACAGAACTAGATGTATAAAAAAAAAATCTTAATCCAGAAAAAGGCTTTCATGTGAATGTGTGGTGTCAAGGCACAAACTTTGTGTAGGCCACTATTCTGCCATGTAGCAATTCTAAGACTGCGAACCCATCACATTTACAGTCTCATGACATTGTTGTATAATGTGAAATCATTAAAAGAAGAACTGCAGCAATAATTCAACAAATATGAGAAAAAAGTATGCATTTAGGTAAACTTCTCTAACTTTACTCCAGAAAGGTACACACTCTTCATGAAATTTCACTTTCATCAGACCACCTACAAAACTGAAAAATGCTAACAACGAACCTCAGAAGTTTCAACTCATTAACTGAAACCTTGAACTATACATACATCTTTCTACAATAACATACTACTCATGTGGCATACCTATGCAAATCTCTTGGTTCTAACACTTTTTAAACTCAAGATTGCATTTCTTTGTTATACATGTGCATCAGAAGTAGTTTCCCTTGTAGTGACATTGAAGTAGATAGTTCATGTGAGTTAGTATGGGTAGATTCTATATCTGACAACTGGAATTCATTAATGATAGGTTCCTTTTATCAACCCTGACTTAGATGATACAGTTGCTGAATATTTCAAAGAAAACTTGAGTGTCTTATCAAGTAGGTACCCTACTCATATAATTATAGTTGGTGATGAGTTCACTTTACCATCGATTTGTTGGTGAAAATACATGTTTAAAGTCAATGGAAGGCATAAAATTTCGTCCAAAATCATACTGAATGCCTTGAAAATTATTTTGAACAACTATTTCAGGAGACCAATCAAAGTGTAAATGGTTGCGAAAACATACTTGACCTCTTAGCAACAAATAATCCTGACCAAATAAGGAGCATCATGATGGATACAGGGATTAGTGACCACAAGGTTATTGTAGCTAGACTGAATACCCTAACATCCAAACCTACCAGATGTGTTGTTGTTGTGGTCTTCAGTCCTGAGACTGGTTTGATGCAGCTCTCCATGCTACTCTATCCTGTGCAAGCTTCTTCATCTCTCAGTACCTACTGCAACCTACATCCTTCTAAATCTGCTTAGTGTAGTCATCTCTTGGTCTTCCTCTATGATTTTTACCCTCCACGCTGCCCTCCAATACTAAATTGGTGATCCCTTGATGCCTCAGAACATGTCCTACCAACCGATCCCTTCTTGTGGTCAAGTTGTGCCTCAAACTTCTCTTCTCCCCAATCCTATTCAATACTTCCTCATTAGTTATGTGATCTACCCATCTACCTACCAGATATAAACAGAAAATACTTATGTTTTAAAAGGCAAATAAAAATTTCTAAGAGAGAGTCTTCACTCCTTCCTGTCTGAACATGTAAGCATAGACCAGATGTAGTTTACCTTCAAAGAAATGTTATCAACAGCAGTTGAGAGATATATACCAAATAAATTAATAAGAGATGGTACTGATCCCCCCACAGTACACAAAATAGGTCAGAACACTATTTCAGAACCAGTGTAAAAAGCATGCGAAATTTAAAAGAATACAAAATCCCCAAGATTGCCAAAGTTTTACAGAAGCTTGAAATTTAGTGCTAATTTCAATGTTAGATGCTTTTAATAGTTTCTGCAATGAAACTCCATCTCAAAATCTGGCAGAAAACCCAAAGAGACTCTGATCATATGTAAAGCACACCAACAGCAAGATGCAAACAATACCTTCACTGTGTGATAACAATGGTGATGTTACTGACAACAGCGGCACTAAAGTGGAGTTACTAAATTCCTGAAATTCCTTCACAAAATAAGATGAAGTAAATATTCCAAAGTTCGAATCAAGAACAGCTACCAACATGAGTAACTTAGAAGTAGATATCCTCGGTGTGGTGAAGCAGCCTAAAACACTTAATAAAGGCAAGGCTTCCAGTCCATATTGTATATCAGTCAGGTTGCTTTCAGAATATGCTCCATACCTAGCAATCATATACAACTGTTCGCTTGTTGAAAGGTCTGTACCCACGGATTGGAAAGTTGCAAAATCAGACCATTAATCAAGAAAAGAAATCTGTGTAATCCACTGAATTACAGACCCCCTATCACTAACATCAATTTGCAGTAGGAATATGGAACACATATTGTGCTCGAATATTATGTATCAGCTCAAAGAAAACAATTTATTGACAAATAATCAATACGGATTCAGAAAATATAGTTAATGTGAAACACAACTAGCACTTTATTCTCATGAAGTGTTATTGATAGGGGACATCAAATTGATTCTATATTTGTAGCTTTACGGAGGGCTTTTGATACCATTTCTCACAAGTGTCTTCTAATTAAAATGTGTGCCTATGGAGTATCATCTCTGTTGTGTGACTGGACTCATGATTTCCTGTCAGAGAAGTCACTGTTCGTAATAACTGATGGGAAGTCATTGAGTTAAAACAGAAGTACTATCTGGTGTTCCTCAAGGAAATGTTATAGGCTTTCTGTTCTTCTTGATATACATAAATGATTGTTTGCAGATGTTGCTGTCATTTACTGCCATGTAATGTCATCAGCTGACCGAAAGGAATTGCAAAATAATTTAGCAAGATATTTGTATGGTGCAAAAGTGACAATTGACTCTAAATCACGAAGAGTGTGAGCAGTAGAAAGAATGAAACAAATTTCAGTTACATGATAAATCACACAAATCTAAAGCCTGTATACTCAATTAAGTACTTAGGGATTACAATTACAATTACAAATAAATTTAATTCAAATGATCACATAGATAATGTTCTGGGGAAAGCAAACCAAAGACTGTGATATTGTTGCCAAACACTTAGAAAATGTTACAGGATTACTAAAGAAACTAATTACACTATCCTTGTCCACTCTCTTCTGGAGTATTGCTGTGCAGTGTGGGATCTGCATCAGATAGGATTGATGGAAAACATAAAAAAGTTCAAAGAAGGGAAGCTTTTTTGGTATTATTGGAAAACGGAGTAGAGAATGCCACAGATTTGATACATGAATTCGGATGGCAGTCATTAAAATGTAGGTGTCTTTTACTGTGGCAGGATCTTCTAATGAATTTCAGTCACCAGCCTTCTCATCAGAGTGTGAAAATATTTCCTTGGTGCCCAACTATATAGGGAGAAATGATCATTATAATAAAATAAGAGACTCACCAGAGTGTGAAAATATTTCCTTGGTGCCCACCTACATAGGGAGAAATGATTGTCATAATAAAATAAGAGAAATCAGAGCTTGCATGAAAAGATTTAAGTGTTGGTTTTTCCCATGCACTGTTCAAGAGGGGAATGGTAAAAAAGTAGCTTAAAGGTCATTCGATGAACACACTGCCAGGCACTTAATTGTGAGTTGCTGAGTAATTGGGTCGATGTAGATAAACAAAGAAAGATTGTCACTGAGCTGAGGATGTCTCAAAAAGTAAATCAAAGCTTTAATCTACAAGTACATTTATTACAGTGGAGCTTTTAGGTTTCGCTCATTTGGTAAGACTGATGCTTCAAGTTGATATGAGACATGTGACCAGATAATGGGAGATTTCTCTTAAATTTGTGTCCTAAATTATCATCAAGTTTTACTCTGGTAAAGAGGCAGAGTCCATACCATTAAAAACTTAATTATGTGACAAATTTAATTTGTTTATATCTCTCCATTCTAGATGGGCAGTAGTCAGCAGTACTCACTCAGATGGAATAATTACCCAACCCATGTAACAGGAGGTTTTAGTACATTGAGGAATGATGAAGAGTTAGTGGACGTGACACTGAGCTGCGAAGGAAAGCGCATTCGGGCTCACAAAATGCTTCTTTCAGTGTGCAGCACTTACTTCAGAGAGCTTTTCAAAGTAAGGAAGGTTTACTCACAAAAAATTAAAATCCTGGATTTTTTTTACCAATACTGAATATGAATTCATTTATTATTAGTTGCAGAGAAGTAAACTTCTACCAAAAAAAAGTGTTTCGATTTTCAGGAAAATCCTTGCCAGCATCCAGTAATAATTTTCCGTAATGTCAAGTTTGAAGACCTGGTGGCTCTGTTAGACTTCATATATCTTGGTGAGGTGAATGTGATGCAGGAACAGCTCACATCCTTCCTCACAACAGCAGAACTGTTGGCAGTGCAAGGTCTGTCAGATGATACAGTTAAAGACAAATCAGCAGCCATGGCTGACAGTCTCCTGCCAGAAAGAGAGGTAAGTTGGAATACTTGCAAATGTCTGTACTTTAGTTAACTATGCATAGATGAGACTACTCCTTTACCACCACTTGTCCCTGTTTCTATAGTTTCATTGAACCCCTTAACACAAATGTCTTTTGTAATGGACTTCTCTGATTTCCTTCACTATTCTTCCCTAGTTGTAGAGATTGTGCTTAGTCTTTAAGATTTTGCAGATACCTGCAGGGGTCAGTGTTTTGGAAGAACAGTGTCAAATCCTTATTTTGAGAACCTGGTTCCACTATGCCTTTCTGTAAATTACTTCAGGCAAATGCCAGCATGTGGACTTCAAAGGACTCTGGGCAGTCTCACAAGTTATTATCCCTACATGAACTGATCCTCCCTCCCTCATTCCTCCTACCCATTCCCCACACTCCTACTAAGCATGTGACTGCAGTTTTGTGGTTTCATGAGGTCATGTTATTTCTTTGATTTAGATTTCTGATTCTTCAAAAGGTTAACATTTCAAGATGTTTAACTATGTGCAGACTGTGCCTTTTAAAAAGAAAATTATAAAATAGGCACTAAGACAATATTATGTAAAAGATAAATTACTACTCACAATGTTGAGGAGAGTTGAGTCACAGACATGCACAACAAAAATACTGCTATACATTTGAGTTTTTCGTCAAAAGGCTTTATTCTAAAGCGCATTCATGCAAGCATAACATGCACACTTATTGCCACAGTCTCTGAGTGCTGAGGCCAGACTGTGTGCAGTTATTGCACCTGATGGGAAACACAATTGTTGGTAGTTGGGGTAAGGAGGAGACTGGGGTGAGGAGGGGAGAATGATAGCAGGGAGGAGCAGAGGTGTAGTGCTCCTTGTGGGAGTGTGCAGGAATGTGGAAGGGGTAGAGTTAGGTTGCTAGGTGCAGTTGTGAGTTCTGGGGAGAGAGGGGAAAGGGAGCAGAAAAGAAGTAGAGGAGGGGAAAAAGATTAGTGGATGTGTTGGTGGAATAGCAGGCTTTATAGTGCTGGAATGGGAACAGAGAAGGGGGATAGGTGGGTGACAGGCAGAGACTAGCAAAAGTTGAGGCCAGGGGAGTTATGGGAAAGTGGGATATACTGCAGGTAGAGTTCTAATTTGTGAGTCATTGAAGTGATGGACATTGTCGAGGGCAGCACGTTTAGCAGCTGGGTGGTCCAGCTGTCTCTTGGCCACAGTTGTCGGTGACCATTCATGCAGACAGAAAGCTTGTTGGTAGTCATGCCCATTTAGAAAGCAGCACAGTGGATGCAGCGTACTATGTAGATCACATGACTGCTTTCATAGGTAGTCGTGGCTTTGATAGGATAAGCGACTGCTGTGACCAGAATGGTGGTGGTGGTGGTGGTGGTGGTGGTGGAGGAGGAGGAGGAGGATGTATGGGGCAGTTTTGCATCTTGATATGTTGCAAAAATATGAGCCTAGAGGCAAGGGGCTGGGGTTGGGGATGGGAAAGAATATTGCGTAGGTTTGTTGGATAGTAAGATGCCAGAGAATGCGATTCAGTTTCTTCAGTCGTGGGTGATACTGTATCATGAAGGGATTGCTCCTAGTGGCTGGATGGCCAGAATGTGGGAGTGGTAGGTAACTGGCTAGGTAAGGCATGGGAGATCTGTTTCTGTACATGGGTGAGAGGGTATGTTCGGTCTGTAAAGGCCTCAGTTGGACCCTCAGTATATTTAGACAGGGACTGCTCTTCACTACAGATGTGACAACCAAGACTGCTTATGATGTATCACAGGGACTTCTTGGTATGGAATGGGTGAAGCAAATGGAGGAGAAGTTGTCGAGACTCTGCAGGAATGTGAATAGAATGACCTCACACTCAGTCCAGATCATGAAAATATCATAGTGAGTCTGAGCTAGGTGAAGGTTTGGAATTTAGGGCAGTTAGGAAGGATTCCTCTACATGACCCTTGAATAGATTGGCTTTGGATGGTGCCCTGTGGGTGCCCATTGCTATTTGTTTGTTGGTGATGCTTTAAAGGAGAAGTAGTTGTGGATGAGCACATAGTTGATGATGTTGGCCCGCCCCGAAGGAGGTTTTAGGTTTGGAGACAATAAGCCATTGGGAAAGTGAGGTAGCTTCAACAGTGATAAGAGCAGAGTGCCTTGTGGTAAAGGAATAGGAACTGTAGGGAATTGGTGGCAAAAATGGTTGTTGTCTTTTGTGTAGAGCATAGGTTTTGGGTAATAGGCTGAAGGTGTTGGCCCACAGAGGCAGAGATTCACCCAGTGGGGACACAATAACTGGCCACAGTGGGGTGTCCTGGGTGGTTGAGTTAACGGACTTCAGGATTGATGCAGAATGTATGAGTGGTGGGAATGAGGGGAGAGGCAGACTCAGCGTAGAGGTTCTGGGGTGGGCCTAAGGCTTGGAGGGGACTAACACCTTCAGGCTACTACCTGCAACCTACCCTTCTATATAAAAGACACCAACAGTTTTTTCCACTGACTCTCCACAGTTCCTTTCCCTTTACCACATGGCATCCTGCTCATCACTTTTGATGCCATCTCGCTCTGCGCTAACATCCCCAATGCCAGACTGACTCCAAACCAGCAACCTCCTTCCTGGTCACCAAGACCAGCTGTATCTTCACCCAATGTTTCTTCTTCTCTGAAGGTGCATCACCAACAATCAGATCTGTGATACAGCAATTGGTAACCACTTAGCACCACCAAATGCCAACCTATTCATGCCCCCTGTCGTGGAAACTTTCGTAACCACCCAGAATGCCAAAACCCTCACCTGGTTCATGATATCTTCATGGTCTGGACTGAGGGTTCCTCCAGAACAAAACCTGAACAACTTCTCCCCCATTCGCTTAACCTGGTCCCCCACATGTGGCTCACGGTTTTTTCATGAGTTCGTGCATGGCGCACATGGGACCCCGAGTTATTGCAGCCCATTCTTCTTTCCCTGGCTGCATTTCCTTCACCTGGCCCTCCCACCCTATTCTCGCTCCTTCCCTGTTGCCTCCTTCTTTCCCCTTTCTCTGTGTTCTGATTTGTATTGACCTGGCTATCCAGCTGGTTCCCTGTATTGCTTGCAATTTTGTTCCTTCCTCCTGTTCTTACATCCTTTTTGGCATTTAGATCCCCACACTTCCAGATTTTCTGTTTTTAGCGTGAGCCATTTGGGGCAGAGTTCCCTCGCTAGTGTCTACGCTGTGGATTCCTCTCCCCCCCCCCCCCCCTTCCTTCTCCTCTCCCTTCCCCACTGTAGCCCCCTTCCAACCTGCTAGGCCACCAGCACATGTAGCCAGTCCGTGTGGTGGGGCTGTTAGGTACACATCTGGCTGAGGCCCCTAAGAACACTGGGATCACACTACTAATTCCTGAGCTGTACCTCCCCATGTATGTCAAGGGTGGTAGCTTGTCTTCTTGGAGCATTGGAGCCATGTCAGGTGGATCTTGGTGTAACTGGGTGGTGCCCATGGGGAGAGCCCCTGATCAGAGTGAGTGGTATCAGGACGGATGCTTGGTGCATGAAGCATATCAAGCTGCAGAAAATCTACCCGTTCTCAAATGGCTGTCTCTTCATATGGTAAAGGATCATTGAATGCTGTTTCATATGTCCTGGCAGCCTTCCATTTCCTGGCTACACCAGGGGAGGAGGGCCAGGCTCAACATCTTAGGATGAAACACTTTCCCACTACCTCATCTGCAGTAGGACAGATGGGGACACATTTACCACCACAAAGTCTTTGTTTCTTGTGGAGAATATCGAGGACAAGTTTGGTGAATGGGAGTCTCTTAGTAAGATGTGATCGGGCTCCCTGTTGAACACAGATCCTTCTGCGGCCCAATCTGCAGCTCTTCATGCTTGTAATCATCTTGGCAATATCCCAGTGTCTATTACTCCTCACCAATCTCTGAATATGGTCCAGGCAGTGATTTTTCGTAGGGACCTCATCCTACAAACTGATGAGGAACACCGGGCTAATCTGGAGCGATACGGTGTTCTTTTGTTCGATGTGTGCAGAAGGGAGGTAAACACAACCGCACTGATACCGGCGCCTTCATTCGGCTTTTGAGGGTGTGCCCTCCCAGAGAACATCAAGCTACAGATGTGACATGAAGCCGTATGTCCCATCACCTGTGAGATGCTTTCGGTGCTTGTGTTTTGGGCATACGTTTTCTTGCTGTACAGCAGACCCTCCGTGTGCTGACTGTAGACACACTCTCTACGAGGGAAGCCCCTGTGCATCACTTGTGTGTGTGTGTGTGTGTGTGTGTGTGTGTGTGTGTGTGTGTGTGTGTGTGTGTCAATTGTCATGAACACCACTCCCCTCGTTCGTTCGCCTGCTTTATTTCTTTGTTGATTGTCCTTGGTGTCGATGTACTGTGTTGTTATACTGGCTGAAAAATAAGGTGGTGGAAATTTGACTCTGACTACTTTAAATATGTAGTCGACAGTTACGAAGTTGCGTTTCATAATTCTGTACTTTCACTGTTCACATACCCCCCCCCTCCCCTCCCCCCAACAATACAGGGTGTCCCAGTCAAATCTCACCAACTTCAAAGACACAGGGGAAAAAAAAAGTAGATATGACAATGAAAAATGCACCATCAATACACCTCTACATGTGAACCATTTGTAGCACAAAGAATACCAAGTCTATATTCAGTTTCTTGCCAAGTTCTTTGTAACATATTCTCTGTTATTGTTGCAATCGCATTAGTGGTACGATGTCGCAGCATAGGAATATCATCCACTTTGGTCGCATACATGTCTTTCATGAATCCCCAAATGAAGAAATCAAGCAGCATAATGTCAGGTGAATGTGGTGGCCAGGCAATGGGTCGGATTCAATGATTGGCAAATTTCCTATTCAGGAACTTGGGAACAGCCATTGACCAATGCGGTGGAGCTCCATCTTGTTGAAAAATGGTGTTGGGTTGCAAGTCTTGTATCTGAGGGTACACAGACTGCTCCAACATGTCCAGATTCACGAACCAATCTACTGTTTGTTCTGCAAAGAAGAACACTCCAACAATCGTGTCATGCATTAGCCTGCGCCAGACATTTAGTTTAAGGCTATCACGAACATGTTCAATGACAACGTGCAGATTTTGCAAGCCCCAAATCTTAACATTATGCGTATTAACCCTTCCTGAAAGATGAAAGGTTGCCTCATCTGAGAATAAACATTTTTCCAGGAAGCTGCTATCCATATCAATATGCTGCAGCATATCCGCAGCAAATTGTTGTGGGCGTGGTTTATCGTTCAGCATCAGATGTTGCAGAATTTGCAATTTGTAAGCACACATACAAAGATGCTGGTGAACTACATGATGCAATGTTGAGCCTGATACATCAAGTTGGCTAGGTGCTTGACAAATTGACTTATGTGGGCTTCTGAGATACGTTTAACTGATGTCCTCCACTCTCACTTCTGAAACCCTGTAATGTACACTGCCAGAATGTTTCAGAACACTTCCTGCTGCCAGAAACTTCCTATACCATTCCTTAATTGTTTTCACACCAGGTGGATCACAGTCATACACATGACGATAATTTCTTTGCACAGTAACCAGGATTTTTTTTTTCTGTGAACCACACTACTGCTTGCACACGCTGCTGTGGAGTCACCAATTTGACTTCATGCGACCATGCTGCACTCTGGCAACGATACTTGGCACTTGTGATGCGGAATATAAATTCTTTGAGATGCTCTACAGTGTGTTGCATTTCTCATTGTCATATCTACTGTGGTTTTTCTCTCCTGCATCCTTAAAATCAGGGAGGTTTGAGTGGGACACCCTGTACACAGTTATATGGCCAGTTAACTATTGGCAAATTTTGATAAGCCTAATTAAAAGGGTGCAGGCAAACTACTACAATAGTTTACTGTTGAATATGTATGAGCAGTAAAAACCTAACCACACAGTTCACGGTTCTTACAGAATAATACGGTACATATTGAACAGACACTGTCATTGTTTTAAAACACAGCCTAATTGTGTTACACTTATTTCACAGTTAAGTAGATGCATTGTTGCTGTTCTAACCAACACAGGTTTCTTGTCTGAAACTCTGCCCTGGACTGACTGTCTCGGGACCAAAAATCAGGCCTTTATATATCACCACAATAATAGGTACTGAGACTATAAATTGTTTGATGTTAAATTTACAGAAATTACAATTAAAACATGACTCATTAAATTAACTGAATACATCAAAAAATTTGTCCTTTTTAACAGTTTCTACTACCACGAGGGTTAATCTGAATTATTTGTTTAAATAATGAAATTAACAGATGTAGTTATACAAACAATACTTTTGACAAACCTGGTAGAATTAATTAAGGGCTGGCTTTGCTAACATGTTTTCAAATAGAGCCAAATAAATACTTAAAGAATGCCAGTGTTTTATCTGCCAAATGATTATAATTAGTACAAATTTATATTTATTTATAAGTCAACAATAGAATTTAAGTTACGAAACAATTACTGATTTTAACCTATAATGAAAGATATTAACTAGGAATAGTCCAAATAAACTAGGAAATTGATTACATACACAAAACTAAGCACAAAACTAGATCTGGTGTTATATTCTTTAAAACTGAGGACCAACCTTTCTCTTTTATGAAAATGCAGATTATACTTACGTATGTTAATGATAATTAGTTCAAAGGAAAAAAAAGAATTTAAGGAGGCAGAAGGCAAAACAAGAGTCCCCGTATCGCCTGTGGTATGCTGAAGCTCGCCAGAAGTATGAGAGACTCCATCCTATTTTCAACTTTTGCCTCTGTTACATCCTTTCCCCCTCCTACGTCTCCCTTACCCCAGCTCCATCCTCCTCTCCTCTCCCCATCCCCCTCCCCAGCAGTTCCCACAACCTCCTGTCCAGAAGCCACTCCCCCTCCTCAGCAGAAGAAGTGCCCCCCTTCCTCAGCACATGCAGCTTGCAGTTGGTGGGGCTCACCCCTGGGATGCCTCTCCCAGGTGCCTCTCATGCCAGAAGCCTCCTACCACAACTCGTACATGAGATTCTCCATCTGTGCGTCCAAAGGTTGCCTGATCTCTGTCGGTTCCAGATTTTGCTAATGCTTGTACTCCCTCTGTGCTCTGACCCCCTCCACCCCTGAAAGAAAAGAAGAAGAAGAAGAAGAAGAAGAAGAAGAAGAAGAAGAAATGTAAGTCCCAAGATAAGGCCTCCTTGATACCCCAGGGGTGCCATCTCCCCCTTCACAACCTGAGTCCGACATCTTGTTTTATGGATGTCACCCCATCTTTGTCAGTGATGACCACTGACTGAGTGACATGACTCTCGCCATATGGCCATCTATTGGAATTGCAATGGATACTATCATCACCTACCAAAAATACAATGTCTTGCCTCCTCCTATTCTGCATTCTGTCTTGCTCGTCAAGAAACACACTTCTGTGATGACCACTATCCAATGTTTTGTGGTTATTGGCCATTCTGTCAGAACCATGCCAGTCCTGGGGTGGCATCTAGCAGGGTCTGCACTTTGGTTCGCTCTGATGTCATTAGTGACTGGATCCTGTTATGTACCAACCTGGAAGCAACAGTGGTTAGAGTGCAAACAACTCCGTCAATCATCATATGCAATATCTACCTCCCTCCAGGTAGGCCACTTCCTTATTTTGAACTGTCTACCTTAATACAGCAATGCCCACTCCTGTTGCTCCTCCCTTGGGACTTCAGTGCCCACCACCCACTGTGGGGGAGTGCCACTTCAAAAGGTAGTGGTCTCCTAATTAACCAACAGACGCTTTATGTCTGCTCAGTGATGGTTCCCCTACCACTTCAGTGCCACTCATGGCACCTTTACTGCTTTCAGTCTCATGATCTCCCCTGCTCTCTTGGCTTCCCTACAACACTGGTCTTCCCACGATGACCTTTGTAACAGTTACCACTTTCTGGTGATTCTATCATTCCCCTGCTGCCACCAGGCAGACAGGCCCCTACATTGGGTGTTCCGCAAGGCCAATTTGGCCTTTATACACATCTGCAGTGCACTTCAACACCTCCATCTCACATTTCGTTGATTTGGTTGTGTAAGGCATCTCTGCTACTGTTCTTCATGCTGCTGGCACTGCTGTCCCCCTATCCACAGGACTCCCTTGTCATCGACCGGTACCGTGGTGGACCAAGAACGTAGCAGAGGACCGCCGATGGGCGCTGCAGTGATTTAAATGACATTCTTCACAGACTAACCTCCTCACTTTTAAGCATCTCCAAGCTAAGGGTACCTTATTAAGCAGAGTGAAAGGGAATGCTGGGAGCACTATGTTTCCTCCCTGGGGATATATGCTTCTTCACCGCACATTTGGTGCAAGCTCCGTACCCTTCTGGGCTGCCAGTGACAGTCAACTGTCCAGGGTATTAACCTCCAATGTGCTCTGTGCACTGATCCATTGGTTCTTGCAGAACGCCTTATGACACACTTTGCAATGGCATCGGTGTTCTCTTTCTATACTGCTACTTTTTTTCCGGTAGAAACACCGAGTTGAACAGAACTCCCTCTGTTTTAGTGCGCACCTGCTGAGACCTATAATGAACCCATCACTGAATGGGAATTTCTGCAGGCTGTTACCTCTTTATGAGACATGGCCCCAGGCCCAGGTCCATCCACACTCAGGTGATCCAATACTTGGACATTCTGCAGAGGCAACGTCTCCTCAGGGTCTTCAACGGCATTTGACTCATAAGTGCTTTCCCATCACAATGGCAAGACAGTACAGTTGTCCCCATCCTTAAGCCTGGGAAGGACCCAACATCTCTTGACAGCTACTGCCCAATTAGCCCTGTCAAATGTGCTTTTTAAAGTGCTCAAGAGGTGCTTCAGATTATTTTTGGTACTCGAATCTTGTGGCCTTTTGCCCCCATATCTGTTTGGCTTCCAGGCAGGCCGATCTCCAACTGATGATTTACTCAGATTGGAAACAGCAATCCGACTGGCTTTTGCTAACAGCCGGCACCTTGTCTCGGTCATCTTTTACTTACATTAGGCATACGACATGGCTTGGTGTCATAACATTTTAGTTACCCTCCATGTCTGGGCTTCCGTGGTCCCCTTCTGATTGTTATCACCAAGTTTTTATCTCTCCAGCTCTTCCAGGTTCAAATTGGCACTTCACTCAGCACCCCTCGGATTCAGGAGAATGGTGTCCCACAGAATTCCATGCTAAATGTCACACTCTTCCTCATGGACATCAATGGGATTGTAAACTCTTTTGGGCTTGTGGTTACCGCCGCGCCGTACGTCGACGATTTTTGCATCTGGTGCAGCTCCTACTCGATAGCATCTGCTGAGGGCCAGTTCCAAGGTGTCATCTTATGTGGGCCATCTCCCGTGCCTTCCAGTTTTCTCCCTCCAAAACACAAGTTATGCATTTTTGTCGTTGACCCACAGTACACCCCGACCCAGAACTTAGAAGCCGGGATTCCCCCTCTACAAATACGACGGAGCCAACTCCTGGTTTCTTACACTGCCGTTATTCGCCAATTCCCTGAACATCCGATGTACACTATCCTCTTTCCAAATGAGGGATATCTCTCCCCTGACAACCGCCCATGGGTGGGACTGCCGGTTGGTATGCGTCTCACTTCCCTCCATCGAGGTCTCCTTCTCCACTACATCTACATCTACATCCATACTCCGCAAGCCACCTGACGGTGTGTGGCGGAGGGTACCCTGAGTACCTCTATCGGTTCTCCCTTCTATTCCAGTCTCGTATTGTACGTGGAAAGAAGGATTGTCGGTATGCTTCTGTGTGGGCTCTAATCTCTCTGATTTTATCCTCATGGTCTCTTCGCGAGATATACGTAGGAGGGAGCAATATACTGCTTGACTCTTCGGTGAAGGTAGGTTCTCGAAACTTTAACGAAAGCCCGTACCGAGCTACTGAGCGTCTCTCCTGCAGAGTCTTCCACTGGAGTTTATCTATCATCTCCGTAACGCTTTCGCAATTACTAAATGATCCTGTAACGAAGCGCGCTGCTCTCCGTTGGATCTTCTCTATCTCTTCTATCAACCCTACCTGGTGCGGATCCCACACTGCTGAGCAGTATTCAAGCATTGGGCAAACAAGCGTACTGTAACCTGCTTCCTTTGTTGTCGGATTGCATTTCCTTAAGATTCTTCCAATGTTCTCAGTCTGGCATCTGCTTTACCGACGATCAACTTTATATGATCATTCCATTTTAAATCACTCCTAATGAGTACTCCCAGATAATTTATGGAATTAACTACTTCCAGTTGCTGACCTGCTATTTTGTAGCTAAATGATAAGGGACCTATCTTTCTATGTATTCGCATCACATTACACTTGTCTACATCGAGATTCAATTGCCATTCCGTGCACCATGCGTCAATTCGCTGCAGATCCTCCTGCATTTCAGTACAATTTTCCATTGTTGCAACCTCTCGATACACCACAGCATCATCTGCAAAAAGCCTCAGTGAACTTCCGATGTCATCCACCAGGTCATTTATGTATATTGTGAATAGCAACAGTCCTATGACACTCCCCTGCGGCACACCTGAAATCACTCTTACTTCGGAAGACTTCTCTCCATTGAGAATGACATGCTGCGTTCTGTTATCTAGGAACTCCTCAATCCAATCACACAATTGATCTGATAGTCCGTATGCTCTTACTTTGTTCATTAAACGACTGTGGGGAACTGTGTCAAACGCCTTGCGGAAGTCAAGAAACACGGCATCTACCTGTGAACCCGTGTCTAAGGCCCTCTGAGTCTCGTGGACGAATAGCGAGAGCTGGGTTTCACACGACCGTCTTTATCGAAACCCATGCTGATTCCTACAGAGTAGATTTCTAGTCTCCAGAAAAGACATTATACTCGAACATAATACGTGTTCCAAAATTCTACAACTGATCGACGTTAGAGATATAGGTCTATAGTTCTGCACATCTGTTTGACGTCCCTTCTTGAAAACGGGGATGACCTGTGCCCTTTTCCAATCCTTTGGAACGCTTCGCTCTTCTAGAGACCTACGGTACACCGCTGCAAGAAGGGGGGCAAGTTCCTTCGCGTACTCTGTGTAAAATCGAACTGGTATTCCATCAGGACCAGCGGCCTTTCCTCTTTTGAGCGATTTTAATTGTTTCTCTATCCCTCTGTCGTCTATTTCGATATCTACCATTTTGTCAACTGTGCGACAATCTAGAGAAGGAACTACAGTGCAGTCTTCCTCTGTGAAACAGCTTTGGAAGAAGACATTTAGTAATTCGGCCTTTAGTCTGTCATCCTCTGTTTCAGTACCATTTTGGTCACAGAGTGTCTGGACATTTTGTTTTGATCCACCTACCGCTTTGACATAGGACCAAAATTTCTTAGGATTTTCTGCCAAGTCAGTACATAGAACTTTACTTTCGAATTCATTGAAAGCCTCTCGCATAGCCCTCCTCACACTGCATTTCGCTTCGCGTAATTTTTGTTTGTCTGCAAGGCTTTGGCTATGTTTATGTTTGCTGTGAAGTTCCCTTTGCTTCCGCAGCAGTGGCTCTTTCCCATCTCTTACGATCCTGCTTGGCACATACTCATCTAACGCATATTGTACCATGGTTTTGAACTTTGTCCACTGATCCTCAACACTGTCTGTACTTGAGACAAAACTTTTGTGTTGAGCCACCAAGTACTCTGAAATCTGCTTTTTGTCACTTTTGCTAAACAGAAAAATCTTCCTACCTTTTTTAATATTTCTATTTACGGCTGAAATCATCGATACAGTAACCGCTTTATGATCGCTGATTTCCTGTTCTGCATTAACTGATTCAAATAGTTCGGGTCTGTTTGTCACCAGAAGGTCTAATATGTTATCGCCACGAGTCGGTTTTCTGTTTAACTGCTCAAGGTAGTTTTCAGATAAAGCACTTAAAAATATTTCACTAGATTCTTTGTCCCTGCCACCCGTTATGAACGTCTGAGTCTCCCAGTCTATATCCGGCAAATTAAAATCTCCACCCAGAACTATAACATGGTGGGGAAATCTACTCGAAATATTTTCCAAATTATTCTTCAGGTGCTGAGCCACAACAGCTGCTGAGCCCGGGGGCCTATAGAGACATCCAATTACCATGTCTGAGCCTGCTTTAACCGTGACCTTCACCCAAATCATTTCACAATTCGAATCTCCGTCAATTTCCTTCGATACTATTGCACTTCTTATCGCTATAAACACGCCTCCCCCTTCACTGTCCAGCCTATCTCTGCGGTATACATTCCAATCCGAGTTTAGCATTTCATTACTGTTTACGTCTGGTTTCAGCCAACTTTCTGTTCCTAGTACTATATGGGCATTGTGACCGTTTATTAATGAGAGCAGTTCTGGGACCTTTCTATAGACGCTCCTGCAGTTTACTATAAGCACATTAATATTGTTATGCCTTGTTGCATTTTGCCTACTGCCTTGCCGCGTCTCAGGAGGCGTCTTGTCGGGCCTAGGGAGGGAATTCTCTAACCTAAAAAAACCCCATGTGCACTCCACACGTACTCCGCTACCCTCGTAGCCGCTTCCGGCGTGTAGTGCACGCCTGACCTATTCAGGGGGACCCTACATTTCTCCACCCGATAGCGGAGGTCGAGAAATTTGCACCCCAGCTCTCCGCAGAATCGTCTGAGCCTCTGGTTTAAGCCTTCCACTCGGCTCCAAACCAGAGGACCGCGATCGGTTCTGGGAACGATACTACAAATAGGTAGCTCTGATTCCACCCCGCGAGCGAGGCTTTCCGCCTTCACCAACTCCGCCAGCCGCCTGTACGAACTGAGGATGACCTCTGGACCCAGACGGCAGGAGTCATTGGTGCCGACATGAGCAAAAATTTGCAGTCGGGTGCACCCAGTGCTCTCTATCGCCGCCGGTAGGGCCTCCTCCACATCTCGGATGAGACCCCCCGGCAAGCAGACAGATTGAACACTGGCCTTCTTCCCCGACCTTTCCGCTATTTCCCTAAGGGGCTCCATCACCCGCCTAACGTTGGAGCTCCCAATAACTAATAAACCCCTCCCCCCATGTGCCTGCTCGGACCTTGCTGAAGGAGCAGCCACATGTCCACTCACAGGCAGAGCGCGCGATGCCACACGGCCAGCCTCCACATTGACCCTCCGCCTCGTGCGCCGCGAACGCCGCTGAACCCACCACTCCCCTTGGGGAGAGGGTGGCCCAACCGCGCCCGGTACCCGCGAAGATGTCTCGACAGCAGGGACAGTGGGTGAAGCATGTAACACCTGGGGTGTACCTTGCGACGCACCAGACACTCATTGTAATGCACCCCATGTCTGTCCTCTCATTCCCCCCATTGGATGGTGCCTAGACCACTGATTAGGACCGACCTATCCCAGTGTCCTAATGTGTCTGTCACCCCTATGGTTTTCCAGCATCTTGTATGTGCCATGCTTGCAGAGCTCCAGTCGATAAGGTGAGATATGCTTTCACATCTCCTACTGGCTTAAAAAACACTATTTCTGGGATCAATAGAGCTTTTAGCCATTCACAGAGCTTTCCCTTTTGTTTCTCAGGCCTCCCTCCACAATGTTTTAATTTGTTCAGACTCAACGAGCAGCCTGCAGGCTATCAACTGATGCTATTTTCGTCCCCCTTTGGTTTCTGCTATCCACGGCCTTCTCTCTGCCCTTAGCCATGCTGTTTACTCAGTTGTCTTTCTCTGGGTCCCAAGTCATGTGGGCATCCCAGGGAATGAACTGGCTGACTGTTTGCCTAGAGAAGCGGATACTTAACCCCAATTACCCTTCAAGATTCCCACTGCAGATATGCAGATCTGCGTCAGATCTCTCTTTGCCCAAAAATGCAATGACATCTGGTGTGCTACTGCTCATAGTAATAAACTCCACACAGTCAAGGGGTTACTGCAGTTTGGAGCTCTTCCTTCTGCTCCTCTCAGAAGGAGTCCACTGTTTTATGCTGTCTATGCATTGGTCATACCAGGCTCACCCATTGTTTCCTCCTGCATAACGAACCACCCCCACAATGTGATTGAGGAGCCAGACTGACGGTATCCCACATATTGGTAGAATGCCCCCTTATTTTGGCCCTTCATGCTAAGTATAGCTTTCCAAATTCCTTCATTTTAATTTTAGCAGACTATTCACAGATGGTTGAACTGGTCCTCAGTTTCGTCTATGAAAGTGAAAGTGGTTTTTATTTGCATATATAAGGTTTTGCTTTACTCCTGGAACAGGGGCAGGATGGTTGTTGTTGGGACCTCTCTTTGTCTTCTTGGGCAGGGATCCCATGACCACTCGCGCATGGAAAGACCCCCTTTTTCCAATTTTTAGACTTAGTCTCATTTTTTATGCCTTTTACTGTGTGTGTTTTAAGTTCATTATTTTATAATTTGACTCACTGACTGGATCCGTCCACTTTTAGCAGATCCCCCTCCTGCTGCAACTTTGGAATTGTGAGGCTGACGAGCTTGCCATTTAGTTCCATAAACTCTCTCAATTAATCAATCAATCAATCAAGCTTCACCTGGCCCTCCTCATTCCAATAAGCCACATTCCTTGATGTTGACATCCACCTGAAGGATGATTACGTCAGTGCTCTGACCATCTCAGACCTAACAATCACTAGCAGTACCTCCATTTCAACAGCTGCTCCCCCTTCTATAAAGCCTAGCCAACCATGGCCGTCACATCTGCAGTGACAAGCGGTCCTTCTCCAGATATACTAAGGGTCTCACTGAGCCCTTCACATACCGATACTACTCTCCCAACATTGTACAGAAACTGATTTCCTGTGCCTTGTCTCTCCAGACACCTACAACCTCCCACAAGCACACCATGCAGCCAAAAAGGTGACTCCCCTGTTGACTCAGCAAAACCCAGGACTGGAGGAGCTGAATCACATTCTCCACCAGGGTTTTGACTGCTCCTCATCCTGCCTTGAAATAAGGTATATCCTACCTACTATCTTTCCCACCTCTCCTACAGCGATATTCCACCACCCACTAAACCTACGCAATATCCTCATCCATCCCTACTCTATCCCTGATCCCATTCACTTGCCTCATGGCTTATATCCCTGCAATAGACTGTGATGCAAGACATGTCCCATACATCCTCCCACCATCTCCAGTCCAGTCACAGACATCTCATATCCCATCAGAGGCAGGGCTACCTGTGAAAGCAGTAATATTATCTAAAAACTAAGCTGCAACCACTATTATGCTTTCTACATGTGCATCACAACAGATAAGATGTCTGTCCACATGAATCGCCACTGATAAACTGTTTCCAAGAGACATATGGATCACCCAGGTGCTGAACATGCTACCCAACACATTGTGCTTCACTTCAATGACCGCTTCACATCCTGCACCATCTTGATCGTTCCTTCCAACACCAGCTTTCCTCAATTTCTCAGGTGGGAACTCCGAGCTTTCCTCAGTTGCAAAGGTGGGAAACTCTCCTAAGTCCCTAAAAAACCCCTGGTGTCAGCCTTCACTAGTGCTTGTCCCTTACCCACCTATCACCAACTCTGCCCCCACCCATAAACAGCCTTCTGTCCCGCCACCACGTCCATTAGCGTTTTTCCTTCTCCACTCCCTGTTCCTCTCCCCCCCCCCCCCCCCCCCCATCCTCCCAACTCCCATTTGCACCTAGCAGTTCTAACATGCCCTCACCACATCCGTGCACCCTCTCACAATTTTAAATTGGTAGAGTCCTTTTGTTGTGCCTGTCTGGAGCTCAATGTTTTCTCTATACGTTGAGTAACAATCTATCCTTTTCATAATAGTCTCCTTTCATAGCTGTATTAATGGCAGATATATCAGTGTCAACTTCCCTTCCCCCCCCCTCCCCCTCCAAAAGGATCTACGTTAATTTCTGCTCCTAGTATCGGAGTTCTAGAAAAGATGAATCCAACGATGTTTCAGTCATCAGAATCTGATTACTAGTTTTAAAGTAATTCCAATACTTAGAACTTTGGATTTATTTGTTTTGAACATGACAGAAATTGCTATCTTTTTACAGGAATTCATGATTTCATACCTAAATTAGGAAATACATCACATCAGTGAAGGAGGAAACAGGACGTGGCCTCGGTTCTCTGAGACTGCAGTCATGTGTGTGTGAGCTGCATTTGCATATATGTGTGTGTGTGTGTGTGTGTGTGTGTGTGTGTGTGTGTGTGTGTGTGTGTGTGCGCGCGCGCGCGCGCGCACCATCTATTTTTAACGAAGGCCCCTAAACTTTTTTCTTTGTGGTAATCTCAAAGTTGAAGACCATGCACAAATTCTGATGACCCAATGGGATTTCAAATCTCACACCGTTGCAATGTGTGCAGTGGCAGCGAAGAAATTTCTTCAGTACTTCCAGAATTCCTTGCACTAGCCACTGCAAACATGTGTTGCAATGGACAGTGAATAATCAAACACTTGATGACAAACTGGAATTTAAGGAAGAGTTTTTGACCACATCAGTATGTGATTTCCTTGTTGCTGCTGTTGCTAAAATAATTTTGCCTTGTAAGCTTGAATCTTGACATTAAGTTCAAGACACAAAGTTATTATTCAACAGTCATCAAACATCAATTTCCTGTTTTAAAAATCCATTCCGTTTTTGATTTGCATCTTGTTTTTTCAAGACTCTGACAGAAGCAAAAGCAGAATTGTAGTTATAGCTAAATGACAAATCATCCTTACACACCACATACTTTGCCTTTCAGTGGTGTGTTGGTCCAACCACATGCATCCAAGTGTGATTAGTAGGAGTCTTAAATTGAATTTTATCTACTATTACACTTTTGTAAGTAGTCTGCTTTAGCGGCTTCAAATTGGAGCATACCACCAACATGACACAACAGTTCCGTATAACAAGATGAACTTCAATATAAGAAAACATTCAGTTTCATGTCAAAACAGATAAATCCTAAATTGTAAATATTTAAATTTCTCTGAAACCACTAATTGGATTTTGAAGAGTGAATCATCTTTGAATTGTCTCTTTTTATAGGTATGATACTAGCACTAGAAATTACTGTATGGTAGTTCCATTTGAGATAGCAAAGTTGATATTGATATCTCTATATTTAATATGTCTGTGAAAAGAGACCATATGTCAATTAGTGAAGATATTTTACTAATTGTTTGGCTGAAAATTTAATTCCAATATCTTAAGTGTTCAGGCAATATCTTAGGTGACCAGCTTAGCTGAATGATCTTGTACACTATGTGATCAAAAGTATTCAGACACACCCAAAAACATACGTTTTTCATATTAGGTTCATTGTGCTGCCACTTACTGCCAGTTCCATATCAGCAACCTCAGTAGTCATTAGACATCGTGAGAGAGCAGAATGGGGTGCTCCACGGAACTCAAGACTTCGAACATGGTCAGGTGACTGGGTGTCACTTTTGTCATATGTGTGTATGTGAGATTTCCACACTCCTAAACATCCCTAGGTCCACTGTTTCTGATGTGATACTAAAGTGGAAACATGAAGGGACATGTACAGTTCAAAAACATACAGGCCGACTTTGTCTGTTGACTGACAGAGACCACCGACCATCAAAGAGAGTCGTAATGTGTAATAGGCAGACATATCCAGACCATCACACAGGAATTCCAAACTGCATCAGGATCCACTGCAAGTACTATGGCACTTAGGCAGGAGGTGAGAAAACTTGGATTGCATGGTCAAGTGGCTGCTCATAAGCCACACATCATGCCGGTAAATGCCAAATGACGCCTCGCTTGGTGTAAGGAGCATAACCATTAGACAGTTGAACAGTGGAAAAACGTAGTGTGGAGTGAAGAATCATGGTACACAATGTGGCGATCCAATGGCAGGGTGTGGGTATGGCGAATGCCTTGTGAACATCATCTGTCGGCGTGTGTAGTGCCAACAGTAAAATTAGGAGGTGGTGATGTTATGTTGTGTCGTGTTTTCCATGGAGGGGGCTTGCACCCCTTGCCCCTTGTTGTTTTCCGTGGCACTATTACAGCACAGGCCTACATTGATGTTTTAAGCACCTTCTTGCTTCCCACTGTTGAAGAGCAATTCAGGGATGGCAATTGCATCTTTCAGGATGATCAAGCACCTGTTCATAACGCACGTCCTGTGGCAGAGTGGTTACACGAAAATTACATCGCTGTAATGGACTGGCCTGTACAGCATCCTGTCCGAATGCTATAGAACACCTTTGGAATGCCGACTTCATGCCAGGCCTCACCGACCAACATCAATACCTCTCCTCAGTGCAGCACTCTGTGAAGAATGGGCTACCATCCTGCAAGAAACCTTCCAGCATCTGATTGAACATATGCTTGCAAGAGTGCAAGCTGTCATCAAGGCTAAGAGTGGGCCACAACCATTCAAGGCTAAGGGTGGGCCACCACCATATTGAATTCCAGCATTACTGACGGAGGGCACCACGAACTTATAAGTCATTTTCAGCCAGGTGTCCGGATACTTTTGATCACATAGTGTGTGACATTCACGAACATTACTAAAACAAATTAGACTTGGCATAATGTTACATTTATTGTCACTTCACAAGCCATGCTGGTCGGAAATACAATAAGCACTATAACTATCTCTGCTGTCACGAATGTTTCAGCAGTTACTGAGCCTGTATTTATTGCTTGTGTTTGTATACCATAAGCTGAAATTTCGGAATACTATGGTTTCTGTATGTTTGCCATGTTAATATCTGGATAGTTGCTTTGACAAAGCCGAACAAATTTCCTTTCCTATTTAATTCCCAACAAGCTAGTATTCCTTCTTCATTGGCCACAGAATCAAATAATAATAACAACAATAAAATTCAACTTTTCTTTCTCCTGACAAAAGATCTTTAATTTTTTTCTTCAGCTATATTTATTAGTATTTGATTAACAAACTGCTGATTCCAAAGCTAGACAGCTTTATCCTGAGGCAACTTGACAGGATACATCAGTCATTCAAAATCTGCAACCTTTTGCTGTCTCACACAAAATCAGCATGTACACTAACAAGAGGCCACATGTTTCACATGCAAAATGGAACTTAAAAGTGAAAATTGTTTCAAAATATTTATGTATATTTCAGAGTAACACCTGAAATGGTCTTCTAAATTTTCAGCAAATAGATCTCACTGACTCTCCACCACCAGTGCACAAAACTGTTGCTCTGAAGAACAGTGGATGTTCTGGGTTATCACACAACAGGAGAGAAGTATCATCTCCTCGGCGACATTCTCCAATACCAGGTTACTGTGCAACCACATCTGTCACAGAGTGCCACCAGGAGGCTTTGCCAAACAAGCGACGTCGGCGGTCGTCTCCTCCAAAATTGGCTGCCATTTTTGGGCTGAGTGGGAAGAGCGACGAGAACAGACGAGAATGCCCTATAGTACCTACAGTTGCCAGAATATCAGCTAAGGCACCAGCACGAGAACCTGTGGAAACCGCACCCAGCATACCAGAACCTCATGTCAAAATGGAGGATCCAGACTACATAGATGATTCTCGAACTTCTGCCAACCGGGGCCAGTTATCAGGTGGGGCAGTTCTGGAAAGTGATACTTGTTCAAACTTGGAACAGTTTGTAGTTGCTAAAACTGAAGGAGATTCATCACTTGCTGTGAATGTGGACCCTCCCGATGCTCTAGATGTGTATGGCAGTAGCTCACAGGATGTGGACGCCACATCAGACAGCTTACCTACAGGAGAACTTCGTAAGTATATTCTATACTGTAACACTTCATTTAATTTTATTTTTAATTTCGTATTTACCAACTAGGATCATGGAACAACCTCAATTCCTCTTCTTTTGTTGTTTTCTATTTTCCCAGTGCTCCATCTTCTCCCCATGTTGACCTTCCCTTTCTTCTGACTATGTTGCTCCCAATTTCTTATTTCTTCTGCATTGAAACCTCTCCGAAATTTAATATTTTATTCTTAAAAAGATTTCTATCTGGTATTTCCAATTATTTTATTTTCTTCTTTTCTAGCTCTTTCCTTATTTCTGGAATCCATGCTATTGTTGATTTCTTCTTCCAGAAAAACAGGAATATTTGTTTTGTGAGCTTGTTCTCATTCATTTGGTAGAGGTATCCAAAAAACATTAATTTTCTTTTAACCATTAGGTCTGATATTTTCTGTACATTTTTGGAAATCTCTACATTACTTCTCATTTTCCAGCCACCTGTAGTTTGCATTGAACCTATTATTTTTCTATCTATCTATCAAGTACTTCTATTATGTCAATAATGATACTATTACAGGTTTGTTGGTTAATAATTTATGGCGAATTATTGATGTTAAGTTAAAAATATATTCTGTGCAAGATCTTCCCTTTCGAAAACCTCCCTGATATTCTCCCAATTGTTTATCTAATTTCTGCAACATTGTGAAGGAGAATTTTTGACAATATCTTTTACGTGACTGGCAGAAGCTCCTCTGTAATTGTTGGAATTTTGTTTGTCTCCATTTTATGTAGTGGCTGGATTAACATCATTTTCCACTCTTCTTGAATCTTTTCAGTTTTGCAGTTGTTCTCAAAAATACTTCATTTATTTATTGATTTTTTTAAAAAAATAATGGACTTAATGTTTGTTGGTATAGTGAATAAAGTGTCAACAAGTTTCAGGAAGGAATAATATTGTACTTTTCTTGAGCTCAGTAGTAGTGTGGAATTCTGCACATAAGTAATTAAATTCAATGTTATCCATTTTTCAGGTCTTGGGTAGTGGTTGTTATACTTTACCAGTAATAATTATTTGCACTCAACCACTTTAATTGTGCTCGATACAATTCAACTACTTGTTTCAAGAGACAGTGTATCATCAGGTTGTTGACACTCAGGCTGTGGCATTCATTAAATAAAAAATAAGATTACCAAACATGTTCACTTGATCCTACTGATGGTGTCCAGAGGTAACTGTGATCTGTAACACCCATAGCCCAATGTGTTTTTTATTTTGTTTAATGAGTGACACAAAGTGAGTGTCAACAACCTTTAGATTAGAGTTTTGTCTCCTGAAATGCATAATTGAATTGTATCAGGTACTATTAAAGTAGTTAAATGAAGATAATTGCTACTGGCTTATTAAGTTAATCTATTCATATATATCATGTTACTGGCAAAGAGCTTCATTGGGCACACTGCTTTTAAGTGAAAAGTTTATTTCAATCAATACCTCATAAATACTTCTTGCCCATGGTCATGCCATAGCAGTAGCAAGTCAACATTCCACAAGGCCACGGAAGAGGAGTGATGAGTGACAGGTAGTGAGTAGTAGGTTCACAAGCATACCTAATCCACAAGCAGACAATTAATGGTGTACATAGCTGACTACTGTGTGTGTACCCACATAAACCTGCAAGCAATATCTTTACTATTAACTGCTAGCATACAGTAAGTACTAGTTAAAGCCTTAAAGTTCTTAGCTTTTTTATGACCCCTAGAAAGAAACTCATGGATATCAACCAAGAAGTGGTTATGGGCTACTGATAATGATTGTCTGTTGAAGTTGTTACAACTATTCAAAATTTTTCGATCATTAACTTTTATTGTTGTTAAATGACATAAAAGCCATGTCTTGCAGTTAAAGATGACAAAAATGTTGAATGAAGGTCTTTTTAATCAATGATATTAACTGAAACTGTGTAATAAGCATATTTGCAATCTTGCTGACTAAGTATCAAGCATTATGCCCAACTTCGGCACCAAAATTAGAAATATTCCCTGTCTAAGATGCATCACATATTTAAGTTTAATCACATACCTTCAGAAATATATCAGCCAAGTCTGCAGTTACAAACACAACCATTACCCAGTAAAAAAACTTGTAGCTGGAAAACAATATTTAGTGTGTTCTTAAGTGTAGTGTGCATGTGATGTGATGAAACAAACATGGAGTATAATGTCAGTGCCAGACAAGTGATGTGTTGTTCAAAGAATACTTGCATACTGTCATTACAAACAGAACTCACTTCAAACGAGAGATTGTTACACATAATCACTAGCATTTAATCAAGCTGTCAGCGTACCTAAACCACAACAGCACACACAGCTGTTATAATTTGCATAAAGAAACCTGCAGGTAATATCTTTACTGTTTACTACTAACATAGAGTGAGTGCCAATTAAATCCATAATCTGCCTGACATGATATGACTGTAGCACAGAGATGTATAATTCTACACTCATCTCATAAATTAAGGATAATGCTAATACATGGTGAAACAATACTCTGGTGGGCAGTTTGCGGGTTTAATCACCTCGGGGTATGACCGTGCGGTGCATTTGACCTGCGGTCGTCAAACGGTCGCGCTGACAGCAGTCCACATTCACATAGGTGTGTCGGTGCTTGTCAGATTACGGTGCAGCGAATAAGTGTGCAGACATTTTCAGACCTGCTAATGACGACTGTGTGTTGAAAATGGCTCAAAGAACATACATTGATGACATTATGAGGGGTAGCATACTAGGGTGACTGGAGGCTGGTCAAACTCAGCATGTCGTAGCACGGGCCCTCCATGTGCCACAAAGTGTGATCTCAAGATTATGGCAATGATTCCAGAAAACAGGAAACATGTCCAGGCACTACAGTATGGGACATCCGCAATGTACAACACCACAAGAAGACCGATATGTCACCATCAGTGCCTACAGACAGCCATGGAGTACTGCGCAGAAAGCCTTGCTCAGGACCTTACCGCAGCCACTGGAACAGTTGTCTCCAGACACACAGTCTACAGACGACTGAACAGATATGCTTTTTCACTCGGAGACCTGCAAAGATGCATTCCACTGACTCCTGGTCACAGGAGAGCCCATAAAGCCTGGTGTCAAGAACACAGTACATGGTCATTGAAAAAGGGTCCCAGGTTATGTTCACGGACGAGTCCAGGTATAGTCTGAACAGTGATTCTCACTGGGTTTTCATCTGGCGTGAACCAGGAACCAGATACCAACCCCTTAATGTCCTTGAAAGGGATCTGTATGGAGGTCGTGGACTGATGGTGTGAGTTGGGATTATGATTGGTGCATGTACACCCCTACATGTCTTTGACAGATGAACTGTGACAGGTCAGGTGTATTAGGACATCAGTTTCCACCAGTATGTCTGCCTTTTCAGGGGTGCAGTGGGTCCCACCTTCCTCCTGATGTATAATGACACACGGACCAACCGAGCTGCAATCATGGAGGAGTACCTCGAAACAGAAGATATCAGGTGAATGGAGTGGCCTGCCTGTTCTCCAGGCCTAAACCCCATTGAGCACATCTGGGATGCTCTCGATCGACTATCACTGCATGTCTTCAAACACCTAGGACACTTCAGGAGCTCTGATAGGCACTGGTGCAAGAATGGGGGGGCTGTACCCCAGCAGCTACTCAACCAACTGATCCAGAATATGCCAACTGGTTGTGCAGCCTGTGTACGTGTGCATGGTGATCATATCCCATATTGATGTCAGGGTACATAAGCAGGAAACAGTGGCGTTTTGTAACACATATGTTTCGGGACGGTTTTCTCAACTTATCGCCAATACCGTGGACTTATAGGGCTGTGTCGTGTGTGTTCCCTATGTGCCTATGCTATTAGTGCCGGTTTGGTGTAGTGCCATGTTGTGTGGCACCACATTCTGCAATTATCCTTAATTTATGAGCATGAGTGCAGCACACAAAGCTTTGTCATTGTTAATGCCTTCTTATATATTGTGTTACTTGCTGGTTGTGCATATTACATGTCTTCAGTCAGTAATATTATATAAAAAATTACCTTCATTCAACATGAAACTTCCTGGCAGATTAAAACTGTGTGCCCGACCGAGACTCGAACTCAGGACCTTTGCCTTTCGCGGGCAAGTGCTCTACCAACTGAGCTACCGAAGCACGACTCACGCCCGGTACTCACAGCTTTACTTCTGCCAGTTGGTCGTGCTTCGGTAGCTCAGTTGGTAGAGCACTTGCCCGCGAAAGGCAAAGGTCCTGAGTTCGAGTCTCGGTCGGGCACACAGTTTTAATCTGCCAGGAAGTTTCATATCAGCGCACACTCCGCTGCAGAGTGAAAATCTCATTCTGGAAACATCCCCCAGGCTGTGGCTAAGCCATGTCTCCGCAATATCCTTTCTTTCAGGAGTGCTAGTTCTGCATGTCTCGCAGGAGAGCTTCTGTAAAGTTTGGAAGGTAGGAGACAAGGTACTGGCAGAAGTAAAGCTGTGAGTACCGGGCGTGAGTCGTGCTTCGGTAGCTCAGTTGGTAGAGCACTTGCCCGCGAAAGGCAAAGGTCCTGAGTTCGAGTCTCGGTCGGGCACACAGTTTTAATCTGCCAGGAAGTTTCATATCAGCGCACACTCCGCTGCAGAGTGAAAATCTCATTCTGGAAACATCCCCCAGGCTGTGGCTAAGCCATGTCTCCGAAATATCCTTTCTTTCAGGAGTGCTAGTTCTGCATGTCTCGCAGGAGAGCTTCTGTAAAGTTTGGAAGGTAGGAGACGAGGTACTGGCAGAAGTAAAGCTGTGAGTACCGGGCGTGAGTCGTGCTTCGGTAGCTCAGTTGGTAGAGCACTTGCCCGCGAAAGGCAAAGGTCCTGAGTTCGAGTCTCGGTCGGGCACACAGTTTTAATCTGCCAGGAAGTTTCATATCAGCGCACACTCCGCTGCAGAGTGAAAATCTCATTCTGGAAACATCCCCCAGGCTGTGGCTAAGCCATGTCTCCGAAATATCCTTTCTTTCAGGAGTGCTAGTTCTGCATGTCTCGCAGGAGAGCTTCTGTAAAGTTTGGAAGGTAGGAGACGAGGTACTGGCAGAAGTAAAGCTGTGAGTACCGGGCATGAGTCGTGCTTCGGTAGCTCAGTTGGTAGAGCACTTGCCCGCGAAAGGCAAAGGTCCTGAGTTCGAGTCTCGGTCGGGCACACAGTTTTAATCTGCCAGGAAGTTTCATATCAGCGCACACTCCGCTGCAGAGTGAAAATCTCATTCTGGAAACATCCCCCAGGCTGTGGCTAAGCCATGTCTCCGCAATATCCTTTCTTTCAGGAGTGCTAGTTCTGCATGTCTCGCAGGAGAGCTTCTGTAAAGTTTGGAAGGTAGGAGTCGAGGTACTGGCAGAAGTAAAGCTGTGAGTACCGGGCGTGAGTCGTGCTTCGGTAGCTCAGTTGGTAGAGCACTTGCCCGCGAAGGCAAAGGTCCTGAGTTCGAGTCTCGGTCGGGCACACAGTTTTAATCTGCCAGGAAGTTTCATATCAGCGCACACTCCGCTGCAGAGTGAAAATCTCATTCTGGAAACATCCCCCAGGCTGTGGCTAAGCCATGTCTCCGAAATATCCTTTCTTTCAGGAGTGCTAGTTCTGCATGTCTCGCAGGAGAGCTTCTGTAAAGTTTGGAAGGTAGGAGACGAGGTACTGGCAGAAGTAAAGCTGTGAGTACCGGGCGTGAGTCGTGCTTCGGTAGCTCAGTTGGTAGAGCACTTGCCCGCGAAAGGCAAAGGTCCTGAGTTCGAGTCTCGGTCGGGCACACAGTTTTAATCTGCCAGGAAGTTTCATATCAGCGCACACTCCGCTGCAGAGTGAAAATCTCATTCTGGAAACATCCCCCAGGCTGTGGCTAAGCCATGTCTCCGCAATATCCTTTCTTTCAGGAGTGCTAGTTCTGCATGTCTCGCAGGAGAGCTTCTGTAAAGTTTGGAAGGTAGGAGACGAGGTACTGGCAGAAGTAAAGCTGTGAGTACCGGGCGTGAGTCGTGCTTCGGTAGCTCAGTTGGTAGAGCACTTGCCCGCGAAAGGCAAAGGTCCTGAGTTCGAGTCTCGGTCGGGCACACAGTTTTAATCTGCCAGGAAGTTTCATATCAGCGCACACTCCGCTGCAGAGTGAAAATCTCATTCTGGAAACATCCCCCAGGCTGTGGCTAAGCCATGTCTCCGCAATATCCTTTCTTTCAGGAGTGCTAGTTCTGCATGTCTCGCAGGAGAGCTTCTGTAAAGTTTGGAAGGTAGGAGACGAGGTACTGGCAGAAGTAAAGCTGTGAGTACCGTGCGTGAGTCGTGCTTCGGTAGCTCAGTTGGTAGAGCACTTGCCCGGGAAAGGCAAAGGTCCTGAGTTCGAGTCCCGGTCGGGCACACAGTTTTAATCTGCCAGGAAGTTTCATATCAGCGCACACTCCGCTGCAGAGTGAAAATCTCGTTCTGGATTCATTCAACATGTTCCAGCTGCTGAGAACAAGTGTTTCAAAAATTGTGTGACAAATATTCTTGTCAGTAGCACAAAATCAGTATTTATTTATTTATTATAAGTGAAGCATTACCTACGTAACAGAAGTGTTCAATTTTAGTGTGACATTATGATAATCATTATAAGCAACTAAAGGATAAATTGCTACTTACCATATTGAGAAGATACTGAGTTGCAGACAGACACCATGAAAAGATTGCTGTATGTTTAAGCTTCCACCCAAAAGGCCTTCTTCCGGAGCAGAAAACACACACACACACACACACACACACACACACACACACACACACACACACACACATATGCATGACCCCTGTGGCCCAACTGCTGACTGAAACGGCTCTTGATGGGAGCAGAAGTCTGTGGTGGGGGTAAGTAGCAAAACAGGGTAGGGGTGGTGGAATCTGTAGCACTGGATGTGGAAGGGGGGGGGGGGGGGAGGGGAGCCAGAAATTGATAAGTAGAAAAGAAGAAAAAGAATAGTGGTTATGTTAATGGAATAGAAGGCTGTGTAGTGCTGGAGTGGGAGCAGGGAAGAGGATAGGTAGGTGGTGGACAAAGGCTAGTGAACGTTGAGGCTAGAGGGGAATGCAGGATATACTGTGGGGACATTTCCCACCTGAGCAATTCAGAAAAGCTCCTGTTCGAAGGAAGGATTGAGATGCTACATACAGACTGTGAAGCAGTCATTGAAGTGAAGCACACTGTGATGGGCAGCGTGTTCAGCAATTAGGTGGCACAGCTGTCTCTTGGCCTCAGTTTATTGGTGTCCATTCATGTGGACAGACAGCTTGTTAGTTGTTATGCTCACATAGAGGGCATCACAGTGGTTGCAGTTTAGTTCATGAGTCACGACTACTTTCACATTTAGCCCTGCCTTTGATGAGCTAGGAGATGCCTGTGCATAGAATAGAGCAGGTGGTCATGGGAGAATGTATGGGACAGTCTTTCAGGGATATGAGCATGAGGTGAGGGGTTGGGAGCATGGATGAAGGAGGTATGGACAAGGATCTTGCGTATATTGGTAGGTGGCAGAATGCCACTATGTGAGTGTTGGGAAGGATAGTTGGTAGGATGTTCCTCATTTCAAGGCATGAAGGGAAGTAGTTGAAACCCTGGTGGAGAATGTAATTTAGCTCTCCTGTCCTGGTGCTATTGAATCATGAGAGAAGTACAGAAGTGCTACTTTGTGGTCAGACAGTTGGTGTGTGGGAAGTGGCAGGGGACTGGAGAGTCAAGGCATGTGAGATACATTTCTGTACAAAGTTGGAAGTGTAATTTTGGTCTGTAAAGACCTCAGTGAGATCCTGGATATATTTGGACAATGACTGCTCATCACTGCAGATGTGATAACCGTAGTGGCTAGGCTGTGTGGAAAGGACTTCTTTGTATGGAATGGGTGGCAGCTGTCGAAATGGAGATACGAGCATATGGAATAGTTCACAGATATGTGAGTGGCTTGAAGACTTCTTAAATAATAGAACCCAGTATGTTTTCCTTGATGGTGAGTGTTCATCAGAGACAAGGGCATCCTCAGGAGTGATAGGAGCACTGTTGTTATCTATATAAATAAATGATTTGGCAGACAAGGTAGGCAGCAGTCTGCGGTTCTTTGCTGATGACGCTGTGGTGCATGGTAAGGTGTCAAAGTTGAGTGACTGTAGGAAGATACAAGGTGACTTAGACAAAATTTACAGTTGACATAATGAATGGCAGCTAGCCCTAAATGTGGAAAAATGTAAGTTGATGCAGATGAATAGGAAGATCAAACCTGTAACATTCGGATTCAGTATTACTAGTGTCTCAACATAGTCAATTCGTTTAAATATCTGAATGTGATGTTGCAAAGCAATATGAGTTGGAATGAGCATGTGAGAACTATGATAGGGAAAGTAAATGGTCAATTTCAATTTACTGGGAGAATTTTAGGAAATAGTGGTTCGCCTGTAAAGGAGACTGCACATAGGAAGTTGGCATGACCTATTCTTGAGTACTTGTTGAGTGTTTGGGATCCGTACCAGATTGGATTGAAGGAAGACATCGAAGCAATTCAGAGGAGGGCTGCCAGATTTGGTACCGGTAGGTTCTAACAAAATGTAAGTGTTATGGAGATGCTTCAGGAACTCAAATGGGGATCCCTGAAGGGAAGGAATGTTCTTTTTGAGAAACACTAGAGAGAAAATATAGAGAACCAGCATTTGAAGCTGACTGCTGAATGATTCTACTGCTGCCAACATACACTGCACATAAGGACCACAAAGATAAGACACGCATAAATTAGGGCTCATAGGGAAGCATATAGACAGTTGTTTCTCCCTCGCTCTGTTTGTGAGTCAAACAGGAATGGAAATGACAAGTAGTGGTACAGGGTACCCTTTGCCATGCACTTACAGTGGCTTGCGTAAAATCTATGTAGATGTAAATATAGCTGTAGATTGCTGGTTGTTGGTAGTTTTGATATGGATGGAGCTACTGGTATAACCATCCTTGAGTTGGAGGTCAACATCAAGAAATCTGGCTTGATGGGTTGAGGAGGACCAGGTGAAGCAAATGGAGAGAAAATGTCAATGTTCTGGAGGAATGTAGGTAGGTAGTCACCCTCAGTCCATACCCCAAAGATGTCGTAAGTGAATCTGAATCAGGTGAGAGGTATAGGAATTCTTGGTGGTTAGGAAGGTTCTCTCTTGGTAGCCCAGATAGGAGGTTTCAGGTTTTGAGATCATTGAGCATCCGAAAGAGATAGTGTCCAATAACAGCAAGGCCATGCTCATTGTGGATGTTAGTGTAGAGGGAGGTGGTATCATCAGTGATGAACAGAGTGCTATGTGGTAAAGGAACAGAAAGTATGGAGAGTTGGTGGAGGAAATTGTTGGTATCATTTATATAAGTGGAGAGAGAGAGAGAGAGAGAGAGAGAGAGAGAGAGAGAGAGAGAGAGAGAGAGAGAGGAGAGAGGTGTTCTGTGACGGACTGAAGTAAGTAAGTATTTGAGGAGGGACTAAAGATCCTGCTGTATGTCTTGAAAGAGGTCACTGAGGCATGGTTTGTAGGTGGACAAACCTAACAGCTGGTGGAGTCCCTCCACCAGATAGTCCATGTGGTTTGAAACCACAATGGTAGACTTTGTCGGTAAGTAGGATTATAAGGTCGGAATCAGTTTTTATGTGGCTGGTTGCAGTTGTTGAGGAATTTGAGGAATGTTGGTGAAGCAAGATTTTAGGTTAAGAAATTCTGGAACATTAACAGGGGTTATTTGGGGGCATTGGGGTTGGATCACAGTTGACTGGAGGAATCAGTTGTGACAGGCTGGGTGCTATGCTGGTTTCAATGAGTCTGATTTGTAGGGATGGTGGTGTAAAATTGTTTCAACTGTAGGGAATGGGGAAAAGGAGAGACTGTCTTTAATGTGTTCAGCTTAATTTAATTTAGAAGTGGGACAAAAATATGGCCTTTGGAAAGAACTGATACTTCTACCAAATTAAGGCCTTTGTAGGAAATTTTCATGGCTGTTTTGATTCTGGATTCTGTATAGTCCTGAGAGGGAGTTTCTGAGGGCTGTTGTAGAGGTGATGGATAGTGATAGTGATAGTCCAGGAGGTGAACACATTGGAGAATTTTTTGATTTGGTGTTGTACATGTTGCTCTAGTTTGTGGAAGGCAAGAGTTTCAGTGTGAAAGATGGGATGCAGGAATTTGGGATTGCAGAGCAGGAGAATTTACAGATAGAGGTCATTGTGGAAGGAGAGACTGCAGCTGGAGATGGGTAATTTGGTGGTCAGGCCATTCGGGGGGATTCCATTAGCTAGGCAACAAGGCAGGAACACTATGTGGGACTGGGTTCTGACTAGGGATAGGAAGACATTCCTGCATTGGTACATATGGAAGGAGCAAGACTCCACAGTGGAGGATAAAAAAGGCATAGAAATAGGAAAAATATGTGGGAAAAACTCACAAAATGGATGGAATTCATGAAGTATGGGTAAGAAGGTGAAACTAATGGGAACAGGATTGATTATGAAAGGCGAAAACAAAGTAAAGTCAACACGAAAACACAATGAGGTCAAAGAAAAAAATGAAAAGATGATAACAGTGGGATGCAGGTCAGCAGCTGGATATGTCTGAAGAGAGGGGATAGCTGGTGTAAATGTATTAGTTGTGGTTAGCAGGTGAATGCTGGAATAAGGGAAGGAGGGGGCATTTATTAATGTCAAGGTTCAAAAAGTTCATTTGGCAAAGGAAGGTATGGGAAATAATGTTCAACAGTGAGGGATGAAGGGTGATCAGTTTGAAGGTCTATACCCAGAGAAAGAATGCAGAACATGAGATGCTGCACCAACAATATGCATGGTTACATAGCAATGTGTTGTTTGTGGACCAGATGACCAGACTATTGATACAGTGTGGCTTATACAGCAGAGCAAGTGCAGTTTGGAAGGTGACAGATAAGGCATGGGAAATAAGAGGTTGGACACTGAGTTAAGTAAGGCATTAGAGGATACTAATAATGTAGAAGAACACAGGGTTGTGGGATGAAAGAAAAACCATGAAACATAATCAAATAATGGAATGTCTGGGATGGAATAACAACAATATTATCAAAAGGATCTTGCCATATAGAGGAAACACTGAGTCACAGACAGGCACAGTGAAAAAATTGCTATGCTTTAAACTTTCGTTCTTCCTGCCAGTGCAGTTATTCTTAGAGATTCATTTTGATCACACTTCCTCCACACACTCATGTATTTTTGCATGTTATTTTCAATTTCTTCCTCTGCCACACGAAATTCGTATACCTACACTTTACCAAATCCCCCCTACCCTCTATCTTCTCTGCATCCCACTATTATCGTATCTTGGTTTATGTTTCTCTTTGATCTCATTTTGTTTTCATGTCAGCTTTAGTTCACTTTTGCCTTTCACTGCCGGTCCTACTCCCTCAGCTTCCACCTTTCCTCCAAAACTTCATCATTTCTGCGGGTTTTCCCCAAATACTTTTACATATTTTTATGCATTTATGATCCTCCATTGCTCCTTCTATCAACATAAATACAGGAAACTTTTCCTATTTCTAGCCAGTACCCAGTCCCACATACTGTTTCTGTGTTGTTGTGTAGCTTGTGGAATCCCCACCAAATGGCCTGACAATCAAATTACCTATCTCCAGCTGCAACCGCTCCTTCCATAATGACCTCTATCTGTTCAAATTCTGTCAGTCCATAGCCTTCACCAACCTAGTCCTGCAGAACCATGTAAATCAAGCCTACACCTCCTTGCAGTGCCTCCTGCCCATCTGTGAAATTCTCTTGCTCTGCAATCCCAAATTTCTGCATCCCCTCTCTCTCATTGAAACTCTATCCCCCAGGAACTAGAGCAGCATGCACAATGTAGCCTCAAAAAACTCACCAACCCAATCACCTCTTACTCTGCCTTGAACTATATAACCACCTCCTTTAGTACATTGTCACTGTTGATGCCACCTCCCTCTACACTAACATCCCAAATGTCCATGGCCTTGCTATTATTCAACACTATCTTTTCCCGACACACGACTATTTCCAAACGTAACATCTCCATTCAGGTCACCAGGTCCAAGTATATCTTCACCCACAATTATTTTTCCTTTGGAGGCATCACCTACAAACAACTCCATATTATAACAGTGATCACCTGGATTGGCATCATCCTATGCCAACTATGTGTGGGCTTCTAACCACCTAGAACCCTCATATACCTCACCTGATTCAGATTCACTGATGACATCTTTCTGGTCTGGACTGAGGGTGACAACCTATCCACCTACATCTACATCAATATTCTGCAAATCACATTTAAGTGCCTGGCAGAGGGTTCATCGAACCACTTTCACAATTCTGTATTATTCCAATCTCGTATAGCATGTAGAAAGAGTGAACACCTATATCTTTCAAGCTCTGATTTCCCTTATTTTAACTTGGTGATCATTCCTCCCTATGTAAGTTGGTGTCAACAAAATATTTTCGCATTCAGAGGAGAAAGTTGGTGATTGGAATTTCATGAGAAGATTTCGTCGTAACAAAATAATGCAGTGAAGTTTCGCTACTTCTGATTGTACATTAACTATGTTAACCTGCGTATTGAAACTTCCTGGCAGATTAAAACTGTGTGCCCGACCGAGACTCGAACTCAGGACCTTTGCCTTTCGTGGGCAAGTGCTCTACCATCTGAGCTACCGAAGCACGACTCACGCCCAGTACTCACAGCTTCACTTCTGCCAGTACCTCGTCTCCTACCTTCCATTGGCATTTTGATTTTGAAACGACATTTCCTTATTGCTTTGTCCATCCATTATAGAAATCTTTATGCCTCTGCAGTTACCAAAATTAATATTTTGAATTTTACTTCCATGCTATTTCTCATGCAACAGAGTGCATATATAGCTATATGTAATTGTAATCTTAATTGTTGTTCACTCAATATGCTTTTGATACTGATAAAGAATTGTCGTTCTCTGTACTTGATTGCAATTGTGTTAACCTCTGAAGCTTTAGATTCTGGATTTTAGGAAATAAGTGCTTGGATTTTCTAATAGGTCTACTAGAAATGCATTTTCTTCATGCATTGTGCGGTCCTACCTTATTGTTGTCTTGTTACTGGTACTTCCGTCTATTGTAGTTTTAGTTGTCCACTCTTGGTATTGTTGTCTTCTTCCTTCTAATTTATTTATTATTTCTTTTTCTTTCAGTTAGTATTTTTCAAGTGTTACATCATCATCTCCGTCATGTCATCATAAAGAAATTATTAACATACATGTATATTCATTGTCTTAACAACACTAGTACTTGCAGTTCTGCCCACTATGTATCATGCCTGTCACTTTTCGCCACTTTATAATATAATAAAAAATGTTAAGATATATGGAATTAATGGGATTAATTTTTCAGTGCTCTGACAAGCACAATAAGCCCGGCTGTGCCTGTAAATGAGTTTATGTTAGTTCTGCCCAGACGAAATAGTCTTTGTCTTGCTATAGATTTATGCTTACATACGATCACTGTATCCACCTACAAAATCTTGGCCGTGTCCATGATATGCTAATCATACCTTTGTGATAACTATGATGTACACAGGTGGGCTTCAATTCTTCTTATCATAGTACTACTTGGAATAATAACTCAATTTTTCACTAACGAAATGCGAATGTATTATTTCTTTTACACAATAAAAAAATACAGACTTTTCACTTATTCTCATAACCAAAATGGCTATCACCGATTATGCTCTAAAATAACGTGTGTCTACCCTCATTCATTAGCAGAGACAGAGTCCTTCCTCTGACCAAGGAACAGGAAAAACATATTATGTTTTTTAACATTTGAAAATAAAAAATACGTGACAGTAGGTGCAGGCTCAATGCTGGGCTACCGTTTCACCTTTTCTCTTTGCCTTTAAATAAAACATAAAAGCAAGACATTCAGAACATACATCACACCACATCTTTTGAGTGCCTTGACTTAGAAGCTTAAATTTTTACACTGCCAAGGGACCATAAACCTTAGTATGTGGGATAAATTTTAACTTGATATGTCTACCAATTACTGTGAGAAAGTAGTTTTTAACAGTCAGACAGACAACAAAGTGATTATATAAGGATTCCGTTATTACCAGTTAAGGCACGGAACCCCAAAAAATATCATATATGTCAGTTCTACCCCATCAAGTTTGGTCAAAGTCGTAATTTATGAACTCGCACAGAGCTAATTCTGTTTTCTTCTTATTTTTAGCTCATATTCTTGTGAAAGCTGGTCCATCTGAGGAGAAACAAAATGAAGATATGCGACGGCGTGAGTATACTTATTTTCTTGCAAATTTTGTGCTGTGTGGCAAGTCCTGTGCTTTTATTAAATTGTGAGACAGTACTGCTGAACTTTATTTATCTTAAGGAGGTGAAATAGTCAAAACTGTCAATAGACACATATAAAAGTAAAAGTAAATTACAGTCTCCTAGCTTTTAGAACTAATATTTCTGAAAGGTAGGATAGTGCCATGTACTTTCATTTCTGTGTGTCAGTTGGCAGTATCTTGAAATTGTATCTCATAATTTAATAGTTTTCTCTGTTGAATCTTCATTTTGATACGATTAACGTATAACATGTTGTTTGTGTGTATATGTATTTATATTCAGGCCACATGATCGAATTACCTGGTATGCTTGACAGTTTGTAATAGGCTAATTGAGAGAGCTTTAACTTCAGTTGTGGTCTTATGGATTTAGAATGCCTAAATCATTCATGTGTTATTCATCTTTTAAGTATCTCTTGTGAAGTCAAAGGTATTCTAGGAACTTTTGCTATTTATAATGTTTTTATTGTTAAACAATGGAAAATCCTGAATAGAATAATGACAGTATTATGAAAAGGATAGGTGTTACTCACCATACAGTGGAGATGCTGAGTCACAGATAGGGTGCAACAAGAAGACTGGAAGACTGTCACACGTGTAAGCTTTCAGCACACACACACACACACACACACACACACACACACACACACACACACACAAAAGTCTCTGGCTGCCGAATCAGATTAGCACTGCAAGATGGGGGAATCAGACTGGGTGGGATGGGGGGGGGGGGGGGTTAGAATGGAAGCAGGGGTGGGGAGGGTGAGGGCTAGCAGGGTAGGAGAAGAGGGTGGTAAAGTGCGGCTTGTGTGAGCATACATGGACAAGCTGGGGAGACGATTGTGCAGCTAGGTGCAGTTGGGAAGATAGGCAGACAGCGGGAGAAGGGGCGGGGGGTGTAGTGCAAAAGGACTGCTATGAAGCAGTCATTGAAATGAAGAACATTGTGTTCAGCAGCGTACTCAGCAACTGGGTGGTCCAGCTGTTCTTTGACCACAATTTGTTGGTGGCCATTCATGCGGACAGACAGCTTGTTGTTTGTCATGCCCACATAGTGTAGCTTGTTGATCACATTCTTGCTACTAGTCTATTACAGGGATATGAGCCATGGAGAAAGCGAATGGGAGCCGGGATTGCGTTGAGATGGATGAAGTTATTGCAAAGGTTCAGTTTGCAGTAGAATACCACTGTGGGAGGGGTAAGAAGGATAGTGGGTAGGACAGCCCTCATTTCAGGGCATGATAAGAGGTAGCAGAAACCCTGGCTGAGAATGCGATTCAGTTGCTCCAGTCCTGGATGGTACTGAGTCATGAAGGGAATGCTCATCTGTGGCCAGATGGTGGGACTTTGGGAGGTGGTGGGTGACTGGAGAGGTAAGGCATGGGATATCTGTTTTTGAACAAGGTTGGGAGGGTAATTAAGGTCTGTGAATGACTAGCTGAGGCCCTGGGTATAATTCGAGATGTACTGTCACTGCAGATGCAACGGCTAATGGGTGGTTAGCCTATATGGAAGGGACTCATTCGTATGGAATGGGTGGCAGCTATTGAATTGGGGGTGTTGCTGGTGGTTGGTAGGCGGTACTGATGTAGCCATCTTTGAGGTAGAGGTCAACATCAAAAAGGTGGCTTGTTGGTTTGAGAAGAACCAGTTGAAGCATATGGGTAAGATGATGATGAGGTTCTGGAGGAATGTGGATGGGGTTACCTAACTCTCGATCAAGATCACAAAGATGTCATCAGTGAACCTGAACTAGGTGATGCGTTTGGCATTGTAGGTGGTTTGAAAGGATTCCTCTAGATGGCCCATGAATAGTTCAGCATAGGATGGTGCCATGCAGGTGCCCATATCCATAACCTGGAATTGTTTGTAGGTAATGCCTTCAAAGGAGAAGTGACTGTGGGTGAGGATATTGCTTGTCGTGGCAACTAGGAAGGAGGTTGTAGGTTTGGAATCCATCAGGCATTGGGAAAGGTAGTGTCCAATAGTAGTAAGGCCATGGGCATTAAGGATGTTGGTATAAAGGGAGGTGGCATCAATACTGACGAGCAGGACACCATGTGGTAAAGCAACACTAACTGTGGAGGGTTAGTGGAGGAAATGGTTGGTATCTTCTATATAGGAAGGTAGGTTGCAGGTAATAAGCTGAAGGTCTTTGTCTACAAGAGTAGAGATTCTCTCAGTGGGCACATTAACCAGCCACAACAGGGCATCCTGGTTGGTTGGTTGGTTTATAGACTTTAGGAATCATGGAGGGGGGAGTGACAGGAGTGGCAGGGGTGAAGAGAGAGATAGATTCCAAGGAGAGATTCTGAGATGTGCCTAAGGATTTCTGGAATAGGGTCATCATGGCAGTGTTTGTAGGTGAATGAATCTCATAGCTGGTGGAGTCCTTCCGTCAGGTAATCCTTGTGTTTCTGAGAAACAGTGGTGGAGTCTTTGTCAGCAGGTAGGATTATAAGGTCAAGAACAGTTTTTAGATGGTGTGTGCAGTTCTTTCTGCAGATGTAAGGTTAACTTGCATGTTGAGGGATTTTGGGAGTGATGGTAAGGCAAGTATCGAGGTTAAGGAATTGTGCAAAGTTTACAGGGGTTGATTTGGGGGACAGCAGGAGTGGATCACATTTGGATGGAGGAGTGAAATAAGACAGGCAGAGCTCAACATTGGCCTCTGGGTGTGTCTTATTGGTAGGGTTGGTGGCAAAAAAGTGTTTCCACTGTAGGGACCAGTCGAAGACGAGAAGATTTTTAACAAGTCCTGCGCGATTGAATTTGGGGGCAGGGCAAAAGTTGAAGCCTTTGGTAAGGACTGATACTTTTATGGGGCTAAAACTTTTGGAGGAAACGTTCATGACTGTGTTTAGGTTCTGGATTCTGTATGGTGGTGGGAGGGAGTTTTTGTGTGTATTAAAAATTTCATCTCCTGATGGTAGTTACTCACCAGAAATTCTGTATCACAATTTTATAGTTTTCTGAAGTAAATATTCTTTTGATACAATCAGATTACTCTCACATGTTCAAAATATTTGTGAGATTTCACAACTGCCTCTGTGATAAAATATTACAATTTAGATAATTTTTTGGTGTCTCTGTAACCTGTTGCAACCAAAGTAGGGTAGGAGAGAACCAGTTTGGATTTGGGAAAAGTAGAGATACTTAAGAAATCATTTTAGAACTGCAAATTATAATATATGACATATGTAGGAAAAATTAGGAAACACACGTAGATTTGGAGAAGACTTTTGAAAGTCTGCAATGGAACATAATTCTTCAGTTTTTATAAGTATGGTGCCAACTATGGGAACAGACGGGAGATTGTTAATCCACTCTATGTGGAGCTGATTGGAGGATCAGTTACAGAATGTACAAGATGCAAACATTGGCGCAGATCTAAGGCAGGGTTGCTTATTTAATTTGTATATATTGAAAAGACAATAAGTACAGCAAAGGACTATCTCAATGTGGGAGTTTTGTGTCACAGACAGTACAGTACAGTTCACGGTTGACAGCTCTGATAGCCAAAATGATCAAGCATTGAGCTGGGTGCATAACGAAATTGAGTGTGTGTTAGGTGATGGCTATAATAACAACATAAACAAACAGAGAACTAAGGTAATCATGTAAACATGATTACTGTGGACAAGAAAGCTAATAAAAATTTGAGACAGAAGGTTAAAAATGAAAGGCAGGTCACTTAGGACTCAGAGGTCCTCACTGCAGGTAGTTTTTTCACATACTGGGGTCTGTGTGATCTGCCCTTCCTTTTTAACCAACTCCAACCTATCAAAACCTCCTTCCTGAGGAAGGAACTACTATTTTGGATGTGCATCACTTTCAAATGTATAGGTATCTATCAGCAGCATTGCCTGTTTTGCCTCCTGGAAGTAATTCTTGGCCAGCAATTCTGTCTCACAATTATTAATAAACATGGACAAGAGATGCTTAAAGCGGAGGATGAATTTCGCTATATCAGAAGTAGATTAGATAAAGAAAGATTATGTTAGAATGACATGGTAACAATGATTGCACAAAGACAAAGAGATCTCTATAAAAAGAAACACACACACACGCACACGCACACACCTCTGCGTGTGCATGAATGCATGTTCTTAGCCAACTGTAGTGGGAACTTCTGCCACCAAATGTATCAGGATGATCAAATGTAGTGGGAAGAAGTAGAAGGCATTGTATTAAGACTCGTCTAAGCTTTCCAAGTGATTTATTGTTTCCAACTACAGTGCCCCGGTTCCTCTCGATCTGTGTCACTGGGTCTCACAATGCTGAGGACATTACTTTACTGTCTGCTAAATGGCTTGGCACAGAATGGCAGCCTCAGCACGTTGCTGTGTGTTGGCCTTGTACGCCAGTGAAGTTGCACCATTGTCAGGATGCTGGCAGTTGGCTCAGTGGTCTGCTTCCCTGCTGACTCAGCGCTGCTTGGTGTAAGCCGCAAGCGGCCAGCTGCGTGCTTCTCGCTGGCGTGGCTGAGATCGCAGTAACAACAGGCACCCACGATCCAGCATCCGAATCTGTGGCCCTCGCCTCGGATGCCTCTGGCGTGTGTTGGAAGGCAGGACAACTGGCCACAGTAGCGAGCCGTGGAGTGGCTTAATGCTGGCTGACTACGGACCCCACGTCGGCCTCAGAGGGTCAAACCAGTGACCTGCCGTGAGCTGGAATGCTGGCACCCATCTGCTGCTGCGTGTAGCTGGTGGTGTGACATGCCCCACGGTCCAGGAGAGCTGCCACACTTGAATGAATCTCGTTAGAAACCCGTACCTATTTATATGCGACTGTATGCCTCTGTTTTGCCATACATGCCGCTTCGCATCATGTACTCATAACACACGAGGTTGGGCCAGTGGGCCCTTTCTGCTTGTGATTTGCGACATGCAAAACCACTTTGACAGCCCTGTGGCTTCTATTCTACTTTGCAACTGTTGGTATGCATAACTCACTGCAATCCGGCCCGCACCTGGCTGTAACTTGTGCTCAGAATATTGCACAAAACTAACTTCCCTATGCTAAACAGTGGTGCGCTACATTATTCTCCTCTTCGAAAGACCCAGTCCCCAGGTCGACCCTTAACTAGCTCTTAACTTGTATGGATCGGCGCCTATGGCACATTTTCTTACTATTAGAAAACTTAATTGTGGTCTAGTGCCCCATAAACTCATGACATGAAACAAAACGTAAAAATTCCTTACTGGACAACCACTGCTCAATCAACCCCTTACCTACTCGTCTCACGCCCTCGGTATCCAATCCACTGGGACTTGGACTACCCTTGGTTCCCTCATGGAATTAGCTCTCTGCCTGATCAGCAAGAAAACAACACATAACAAAGTTAAGGCTGCATTGACACTTGGCACAGAGGTGCTCAAAATGATCGTTATTTGCTGTTGCCTTTCCCTCTACTGAGTGACATGTTGCACAAGCTGTTCGGATCGTTATTTGCCGTTGCCTTTCCTTCTGCTGAGCGACATGTTGCACAAGCTGTTCAGCTGATATGCGCCCCTCTTGCTCTAAAATGATCTGGCTTACGGATATCAACAGACCTGGCTCCAGAGTTTGATTTAACAGGGTCAGATTCTGCCTTAGTAAAAACTCTAAAGTGGCTTCTGGCCAGTACAGCTGTGGCTGCATAATGTTCAATTGCGTGACACCTGAAATTGACACTGGCAGGTGGAAGGTTGGTCCTATTATGTTACACTTAGTTCCATTGATTAAAATCCCACTCTATACGTTTCGCTTCTGCAAATACTCCCCACTCAAAACAACTTTTTACTACTACCAAATTCTCGGTGGAGAAGATCCAATGCATTCCAACCCGTTGCAAGCTCAATTTTGGTTCTACAATGGCCCTTGGAGTCTATTCCTTTCCCCCTGGCTAAAAATAACTGCATTGTGCACGTGTCCAGATTGGTACAAGCGTACCGGTTGCTAGCTGCCAAAATCAGCAATACCTCCTTAGTTTTCACTTCCACAAACTTACTCTACGCTCCCCACTTCACTAGCCTGAGGACAGGGTTCACCATCACCCTTCCTCCCTCTTCAAAAGGACTGCTGTCCACAGCAGGCTATATTCGAAAATACATACAACATATGAAAATATAATGCCTAATTGCTCTATACAAACCCAATGATACATGACACAAAAACTAAAAAACTACAAATACTCTACTACTTTCTAGATCGCAAAGCATACAGTACTTAATGCTGTACTCTTTCTTCCTAGTTTTCTCTGTGCTTAAGACCTCGCTTCACTCTCTCTTTCTTCCTCTTTCCTTCCTGTGATAACCTGGAATCACATCTGGGCAACCCTTAAATGGCCGTAACCGCCCAATGTGTACTATCATTGTTCTAGTTGGCAGCTGAAGCTTAACTTTAATGGGGGATGTGGTTTCAGGTTTCAACAACTTGGTATGGCCCTTGATACCTTGTGAGGAACTTCTTCTCCATGCTCAATGTCAAACGAGCTGCTCTTAACCTCATAAAGACTTCCCTTAACCGCTGTCTATGTAGCTCCATACTTCTTGAAAACACTATTATGTCATCCAAATAGACCAGACACTGTCGTGGTTTCAAACGCCTCAAGACACTGTCTAGCAACCTCTGAAACATTGCCAGAGCATTTTTCAAACCAAATGGCATTCTAATGTACTGGTAATGGCCTCCAGGAGTAGAGATAGCAGTTTTTGGACGATCCTCTGGAGCCACCTCAAACTGATAACAACCGCTTGTCAAATTCATCGTAGAAAAGTACAGGCACTGTCCTAAGTGATCCAAAGTCTCTGACATGTTTGGAAAGGGATATGCGTCTGTTACTGTCTTATTACTGAAGTATCGGTAGTCACAACAGAACATGTATTTCTTAGTTCCATCCATAGATTTTTTTAGGCACAACGACAATGCCTGCTCCCCAGCAACTATTACTATGCTTTATAATACCGTCCACAAGCTGCAGATCAATCAAATCCTTCACAATCGTCTGCAAATACCTTGCTATTCTGTATGGTTTATGGTAAACAGCTGCTTCATTCCCTGTTGGTCTCATATGTTAAACTAATTGAGTTGCTGGTACGCCGCTTGTGGAAAAAACAAATCCTTAAATTCCCACAATAATTCTTCCATATGCTCTCTTTCTCCTCCTTTCAAATGCTTAATTTTGTCACGCAATGCAGTTCTATTGGCAGTTAGTGGTTGATCACTTCCCTTACCTCTCGAACACCAGTCTTCATCATCTGTCACATCCAAATTTGCTATTAAAGCACCTTTCGTCAAATTCGCATCTACAACACTAAAAATATCCATGTTCACGGGAACTACTTGCCCGTCATTCCCCTTCTGTACGCGTACAACACTATGTTTCACAAAACAACCCAATGGACCCAAAACTTCATTATCCTGCAATGGTTCAATAACACATACTGTACCCACAGGTAAATTTGACTCCACACTTACCCAAAGCAACTTCCTGGTGCCACTAGACACACACTCACGCGAATTAAGCCTTAATGATAATGTATGCGGTTCAGTTGGTTTGTTCATTACATTGAATGCCCCTTGCAACAGCTCTGCATTGACAACAGTTTCCCCAATCTGAAACAACATTCCACCAAGTTCCACAGTTCGCTGTCCAAGGTCAATTTTGGCATGATGTTGAGGCAAGAAATCTACTCCTAAGGTCATGTCGTAGCCCTCGGTTACCCATGGTACTACCTCCATGCGTGCATTAAATAGGACTCTCTCTATTCGAAAGTCAATTGTCACCGACCTCAAAGACGTGACCTCCTTATACCCCACTCCACACAACCTATAACATGGTGGGCCTAGCTTCCTTCATCTCATTATATTCCTAGTAGCCACTGACACTTGCGCCCCTGTGTCCAACAAAATCTTAAACTTTTTAGTTCCTATGGATCCTACCACTGAACATTCCACCTCTGCATACGCATTCGTAGCATTGAAATTAAACGGGAGCTCCATTAGGTAGGTCTTGGGCCCCCTCTGCTGTTTAATGCTTGTCCACCTCTCCTATCTCCACTTCTCCATCCTCCCCACTGCCGATTTCCACTCCTTCCATTATTCCTCAGTAACTGGGTACATTGCCTCTGCACATGTCCTGTACGGCCACACTTAAAACATTTAACACCTGCTGTAAACACTGTTTGCCTCTCGCATACCCCTGTTGCCACATATATTTCCACACTTTGAATTGCCAGCTGAATGGCCAAATACAAATCTTTCAGAGTTCCTTCCCACACATCCAGTGACGTGTGCTGGTAACCCTCTCAAAAATACATCAAGTGCCCTTTTCTAGGCCTCCTGAAACAGAACACTATTCGCTTCATTGCTCTGACCCAACTCATAAGTATACTCATTAATTTCCTTTATCCTGTCTGCAAATTTCTCCATCGTCTCCCCCTGACTCTTTGACATCATACTTAACCTCTCTCTAAAGTACCAAGCACTATTCTGTTTCTTGTACCTTTGTAAAAGCCCTTCCTTTAACTGCTTAAAATGTCCTGCTTTCCATAAGGCCCCAGAACACCTTACATATGTTTTCACTTCACCCATTAATCTAATCTTGGCTATATGTAACAAATACTCATCAGACCAACCATTCATCACCGCTGAAATCTCAAAGTCCTCCACAAACGAACGCACACCCAGAGATGCCTTGCCAGAAAACGAAATAATCACACTCGCGGCAGCTGATCAATCTCCTGCGCCCTAGGCAACAACGACTGATCAGATGAGGCTTCCCACTGACTTCTCGATGTTAATTTATTTCTCACCTGCGTATTGTCTACTGTCAATTGTGCTACTTTTTCCAACAAAATCCGTACCGCTTCTGGTTCCGACACACCTCGTGTTCCTGACTCTGCCATTGTGTTGCTTTCATTCTCAGTTAGGCCCAAAACAAACATTTAAGTACAGGAATAACCCAACTCCCTACACCTCAGTATCATGATACTCGGTAACATCATACTCAAACCAACACAAAAGTAATTAAATGCCACAAAAAGATGATAAATCTTACTGCCCCAAATACACTAACACTTATTCTGACCAAAAAAAAAAAAAAATTATGCCTATGCAAAACATCTAAAATGCACTGCCATGAGCCATACTCAAAAATACAAAAAGGCAAGAAAAGTCCAATACTCAAAAGAAAACTGGTCAAAACTCACCACATCTTGTGAATGTAATGCGGACAGACGACATCCCATTTCTGACACCAAATGTAGTTGGAACTTCTGCCACCAAATGTATCAGGATGACCAAATGTAGCGGGAAGAGGTAGAAGGCACCGTATTAAGATTCATCCGAGCTTTCCAAGTGCTTTATTGTTTCCAACTACAGTGCCCCCATTCCTCTCGATCTGCGTCAATGGGTCCCACAATGCTGAGGATACCACTTTGCTGTCTGCAAAACAGCTTGGCATGGAATGGCTGCCTCAATGACCTGTGCACACACTGCTGTGTGTCAGCCTTGTACGCCAGCGGAGTTGCGGCATCATCAGGATGCTGGCAATTGGCTCAGCGGTCTGCGTCCCTGCAGACTCAGTGCCGCTTGGTGTGAGCCGCAGGGGGCCAACTGCATGCTTCTCGCCAGCATGACTGAGGTTGCGTCGACAACACAACTAAAATGTAGTGACACCACAGAACAACAGTCTTCCTTATGACCCCACCAACTTCCTGGCACTTCAACTATCAACCGTACAGTGTTAGCGACTGCTAGGATTGGCATTACGCTCTGCTTATAGAGGTGAGATAGCAGGGTTTGGAACTTTCAAAAGAAAGGCCTAAATGATGTATGTGTAGCAGTGTAAGTTGTGCAGCTTCTTGCAACTCTAGTTCACTGCAGGAACAAGTGGTTTCAGGTAGCACAAAGGGTCAGTTGCTACATTTGAAACTGCCATTTCTACCTCTTACCAACCATAAAAAATCTGACTTTCTTTTCGCTCACTGTCTAGAGCCTGCCTTAATGCAATAAGTATGTAACCCTGATCTCTTTTAAAACTATTGCTTACAAAGATTACAATTTAAATACAGCAACCAACCACAAGTATGGTGTAAAATATTTAACTAATACCGATATTGGATTTTTATAATCCATCATCAGCTGGTTCTTACAGGCTTTCATGCTGTGATCCCACTGTGTGGTCATTAATTGTGTGGCACTGTGATATAATTCCTGAACAATACATTTATCAAATATTTCTAGAAAGCTGCAATAAAAATATCCAATGAATGCATTTTTCAGAAACATACAGTACGGTACTAAACAATTATGACCATAAAATGAGACATCATCATGACGGTTGTAGCATAATGGATATTTTAAAACAATCTATAATGGTTCAATGTAAATAAACTGTTTGTACCATACTTGTTGATGATTGCTATATTCAAGTTATAATCCTTAGAGCTATCCCACAGCCATGTTTTTCAAAATGAATCTTTTTGATAAGCTATTACAACAGTCTAATTTCTGCTGCTATTTTTATCATGTCCCCTTGAATGCGACTGCATCTATATACATCAAACAATTCACACAGTAACAGTAACACATACCACAATAGAATAGGGAGCTAGAGACTCAGGCTTGGCTGAATACTGCCCAGAGAATTGGTATATGTCACAATAAAAATAAAGTTTGCTCTGTAATGACCCATTAATACTCATCTGTGCGAGTTATGGAGGTAAGAAGTGGTTGAAGCCACAACTGCCTCTTTCAGTTCTGTAAACTTTAGGTGGAGGGATAAACATATTGTCTGGTTCTGTTCAGAAATGTTCTGTACATTTTAGAAATGCTCGCAGTTGTTCTGGTGTTAGAAATGTTATGTTTTAAAATGATGACAAAATGACTGAAAATGTGCAGAACATTTCTGAACAGAATTAGACCATATGTTTATCCCTTCTTGACTGTGCTGTTTTTTGTAACTGAGTAGCAGCCATTGTTGTGCTATTACCTGCCACTGTGGCACTGCTGCCACAGGTATTTGCACATACTGCTATCTGTTCCCATCCATGTAATTATTGCAATACTTCATGTGCTTTTTTGCAGTGTGGGATAATGTGACACATCTTGCTGCGATTTTCTCAAATTATTGTTGCAATCGTAATTTGCAAAACAATTCGGAGCTTTTGGCAGCAGCAATGTGGATTATGAAAAATAAGCAAATTACTTTCAATTTATCTTGATAGACTCAGGATGGATTTTATTGTAGGAGCTAATGCATTATATAGTTTTCTTTAAGTATAAATTATTTTTTGTATGGTACAATTCAAAACAATGTATTGCATGCAGCTCAACATCACACTCCTCATAATAAACATGTTTCACTCCCCATTGATGTCTCTTTAGGTGCAGCACACTGGGCAGCATCTCATAAGTGCTTGTTCCTTCTTAGAAGAAGGAAAGTGTTTAGGAAAGTGTCATCTCACAAGTCCTTTTGGGACTGACATTTGCCAAGATTGGCCCACTTTTCTTTGCTGAAAGGGAAGAACTGGCAACAGTGCTGTAGTTTTCAAGGAAACTGCCAATAAGCTGAATTTGGTTATCAAGTTGGCCAAATTTTCCGCCAAGTTTCTTATACAACAAGTAAGAATTTAGAGCAGCAACATCCATTGAATGGCAGTATTGTTGAATGTAATACTTTTGGAGACTTTTTATTATTGCTGTGTAATTTGCTATGTACTGATCAAATGAGTCAAATCACCGCTTCTGCCACTTTATTTGAGGAAAACTTCTGCCTTCATTTGCACTGTTTTCTTCCTCTCAGTTTATTGAAATTCATCAAGGTAAATACTAAAAAGTGAGCAAACATATTTCTTGTCTTGTCATTGCATCGCCATAAAATCGCTCTGTAAAAAGTCTTCACTTTTACTCTTCTAGAGTTCTCTCTTGCTCAAAGCAGCTGGTATTTCACTCCTATTATTCATAAATGTGCCAACTGTGTTTTTAGGGACAAGAACATAAAATAATTGGGGATATGTATAAAACCTGCTGATAAAAACAGTATATACTTTGTTAAAATATCCTTCAGGCAAAGACAAAACTCTTTAGATGCAAGAGGATATTTGCTCTGTTGTGGCTCAAACGCAGTGTCTTTTTATGTGTATATTATAAAGCACCATAAATAGCCACTCTTTGTTTTGCACAAGCAGGATGATTTAATCCCAAAACGAGCACGTTTCATTGGTACACACTGTTTTTAGTCACCCTTTCCACGATTAAGGTGACTTGCCAGTAGATGATTCTTATTTGGGAGTATATCCTTCTTCAAATTTTTACTGCAGATGGTCAGTCACAGGTTTCAGTTTGTATAATTTAGCAGAAATACTGCGGTCTTTCAAATAAATCTATTATTGTATATAGGCAGTTCACTATAGGTTCTGATGAGTAAGTAAGTTGGAGTGTATCAAAATATGTGTCATATATGGCCATATTTTTTGATTGCATTAACTTAGAAGCTTAAATTATTTACACTTCCAAGGGATCATAGACATAAATTTCAACTTTTACCTCTACCTGTTCCTGAGAGAAAGGGATTCTTAACATACATACAACAAATGGAAAAAAGTGATATAATTACAAATTAGTGATTTTTCAGATTTTTCCTTTACTTGTATTGTGAAGTCTTGCTTTTAGCCCAAATTTTATGATTCTAGGTCAACGAGAAGACCCTATAGGTACTGATGAGAGAATTTGTGAGTATCAAAATATGGGACACAAATAGCTGTATCTTTTGATTCCATTGTATTAGAAGTTTAATGTTTTAAACTGCCAAGATATCGTACATAGCGCGTAAATTTCAGCTTTATATCTATACCCACCCATGAGAAAAAGAGGTCTTAACAAATGGACAGACAGATAAACAGACAAAAAATACCAGAAAAAAATATTTTTAATGTGATGTAATTACAAATTAACATCTTTCAGATTTCTTCCCTTTACTTGTACTGCCAAAAATCGTGATTCTAGGGGGCAAAAATGGCTGTATTTTTTTATTGCATTTACTTGAAGCTTCAATTTATCACACTACCTAGGGACTGTACACCTTAGTATGTGACATAAATTTCAAGTTGATACCTCTTTTTCTCAGGAATGAGCACAGGTACCAACAGTTGGACAGACAGACAGACAACAATAATAACAACAGCAGCATCAACAAAGTGATCCTGTAAGGGTTCCAGTTTTACCAATTGAGTTATGGAACCCTAAAACATACACACTGTAAATCTGCCTATTAAACAATTTGTAAAACCCACATCACCTACTGTTGCCCAAACTGTAAGCAATGAATAACAACATCTATTGAAAATTTTATGTCATCCATGTCTTTATCATTGTAATATGTTGCAATATTAATGCATTATATAAACATAACACTGTAATAATAACATAAAAAAATTTATGCACCTGTACCACAGAGATTACAGTTGTCCTATTCTTGCAATAATTGAATTTTTAGTGATTTTTATTCCACTTTGAGCCAGATTTTGACAGATCAGGCCAAGTTAACAAGAACATCACATCCATGAACTAAATTTGAGTAGAACTGCAGGGTTAAGTGTCGTACTACAATTTTGCTCTGTTACAGAAATGGAAAACATTAAGATCAAAATCTTAAATAATTGTGAATGTCTTTTAGACTTGCTGTAAAATAATGTGACAACATTTATTGTGTATAGTTAAGTATGTCAACACATTTGAATTGTTAGCTTTGGATGTGAAGACTTGTGGGTAGCCATTATCTTAAGAGAGAAATTAATATGTTCATACTTCCCTAAAGATTTGTTTGTGTTTGTGCAGGCCAGACTTTGTGGACAGGATCCCTCTGGCAGAGCCTTGGATGTGGGTCAGAGCAGTCTGTGGTGCATCACTTGACCAGGTCTTCTATTCATGGTAAAATCTGCCTCCAGTGTAAAGTGAAGCAGCGAACTACAGCAAGGGGATCATTCAAACAGACTCGCTTCTTGTGTGCCGAGTGCAATGTGCGATTGTGTAGAGAACCATGTTTTGACGAGTATCACATAGAGGCGGGCATACCCACAGCTCCGTATTCCAGGAATTACAGCTAATGAGATGAGCAGGCATGTAGCAGTGTCTGAAGATTTAACCAAGAAGTCTTTCCAGCATTTGGCACTAAAGTACTTATGAGATTCCTGTTACCTTATTATTTTCAGTCCAGTGAAATGGAAAAGATGGTCATGTTTGACTACACTAGTAAAATTTATGTTTTATTTTAACAGTCTATGACTGGAATTGTTACAGGAGATGACTTTTGTATGCTTGTGGTTGTACATAATGTGATTGAAAAATTATAGTATTTCTTAATTCTAGACAAGTGCTGTTTTTTCTTTTCTGTTGGTTCTTGCTGTTATATAAAAACTGACCATTGCTACTAAGCAAGCATCAAACATCAAAGCAGTATTACAAATAATAATTTTTGGACATCTTGAAGTACATGCATTTGTCATTCAAATCATTTATTCCGCTACATTGTTTTCATTGATGAAATACTCTTATGAAATATTTTTACTTTAGTAAGTTTTCAGTCAGCATTGCGATGACAGATTACAAACAAAGGAACAATGCTGAACAATCTCGTAAAATATGGGGTCAGAACACCACTCGCTTTCAAATGAATAGTATGTAGTGCATGGGCACACTTAAAGATCCAATCTTATACAATATAGTGTCAGAACACCACTCACTTTGAAATGAATTGTATGAAGCGTATGGGCACACTTAAAGATCAGATAACTGCACTAGTTTTTACTCTTATTCCAAACTTATACCTTTAATAAACCCCCCAAACCTGCACCCCCCTGAGACAACTCACCCCTATGAGCATGACAACACCGATTGTTAATGAGCAGTTGCTGGTGTAGAAGAGAAGAGACTGGTAACAAGAATCAAGGAAGGGTTTGGGCAATGGGCGGTGGGTGAGGTGGAGTGCAGATCGATATTGGGGAAAAAGGGTGCGAAAAGTGGTTCTGCTAAGAGCAGGTAAACCAAACAAAGTGAAACCAACCCAGCCAGTCACACTGTGCGTAGCTGTTGGTAACCATCAGATAATAATTAAAAAGGATTGCTTCATGAGCAACAAAAATATGGATAGACTACTTACCAACCTACACTGCAGGCAGCTTGGTCAGCCAAAGTCTGCTACACTCTCCACAAAACATGTTGCAGATCAGACTGACATATGAGGTCCCTGTGGACCTGTAATCATCAAGAAAACTGCTGATTACAGATGTGGTACATCAGTTTCAGACTGTTAAATAGATGCTGCCCAATGCCCCAAATGAACTTTCCACTTACTACAGGAATAAACAATTGAGATCACAGGGTAGTAAGCGTGAACCTACTCTTTTTATCTCAGAAACAGATTACCCCAGAACACTGCACAACTCTGGAATATCTGAGAATGAGTTTGGGTCGACCCCTCAGCAACAAGAAATACAGCTTGAATGTCAAGCAAAGCGAATTGGCTGGAAACAATGTTGTATGAAAGTTGATGGGCACCACACGGGGAACTTCCTCCCGGTTATATAAAACAGTGGACGACCCAGAAGTCTCTTTGACAAACTGGAGTAAGAGTAACATGGTGCAGAAGGCAATCTGCAGAAATGCAGCTCTCAAATACGGTAATGATGTGAAGATGTGGATCACCACAAAAGAGATCTTGTCTAGTCCACTACAGTCTGTGCCCATAAACACACACTGAGCTCATCATCATTAACGCAGTGGTAGTAACAGGGTCACTAATCTCTGGACCAAAATTGTACGAAAGTGCTATGTCATAAATAGTCATGCCTCATAGTACAGTGATTTGTTGTTGTTGTTGTTGGTGGTGGTGGTGGTGGTGGTGGTGGTGGTGGTGTGGTGGTTCTCAGTCTTAAGACTAGTTTGATGTAGCTCTCCACATCAAACTGTTCCTTGCAAATTTGATATCAAATGACAACAAAATGAATAAGAAATACTGCTATTTGCCACACAGAGAAGGTGGTGAGCAATTGACAGGCACATTTAAAGTAGAATAATAAGGATAATAAGGTACAGAGACATGTTTGTAATGGGGGTTACAGAGATGGCAAGGTGTGGGCGGCAGTTCTCTTCTGCAAAAGATGGTTGTGGAGCATCAGGAGAAGGCAATTTATTGATACAAGAATTTCTGTTTTACTGATGGTTTACAATCATTGGACTTTGAAGCTTTTAGTGTTAATATTGGGTGAAGCTAATACACTGTCCCAGCATCCCCAACCCCATGTGCCGACCTCCAGCCCAGCATGAAGATGATAATGCTAAGTGCATGCTCCCACAGTGGCTATTGTTGCATAGAGGGAGTCTCTCATTACCTGGCCCATAGTGTACGGGCCCAATGTATGCTGCACAGTGAATAAGCGGACTGTGTCCTGCGCCAGTGATTCAGGCAAAGGGTCTTCCATTAGTACTTTGATAGAGGCAGGGAAGGCAGCAAAGTGACCGAGCTCCCGGATGCTCAGGTGGCAGACAGAGGTTCGGAGCCCAGTGAGAACAGAGAACGGTCATGTCATCGACACCACGTTGGCCAGCACAGATTACACATAACATTACTGCTCAGCTGTTGGCCAATGATGGCTAGCTGGTCTGGGAGGGGTTTAAATGCAGCTGCTCACAGCGGAAATGTTCTGAAACAGAGGCAATGACTAGAGTGGCTGTCATCACACAGAAGTTAGTCAATCTATATCAAGCTAGAGCGGCTTCCCAATGGCTGACCCCAGGGCAATGACATGTAAAAAACTGACACTACGGAAATGGGAACTTTTGCTGGGGTGCTGAGCACGTAGCTCAGGAAAAATCGGCAGTCAATGGCTGCTTCCTGGTGTACTGTTCTACAATTGACTTCTTGGTGTACTGTTCTACAATTGATGTCCCGCTGCTTCACTCGCAGAGACACTTAGTCTTTCACACTATTTGCACTTTTCGGACCTCATGTGCACTTGGCTCACACGTGAAGCTTTTAGTCACAATTGATTCTGACCTTTTTCAGTAACTTTCTCTTTGGTGCTGTTACTACTGGTTTGAATCTGTAGGTTGAAATCAGGAAGGGATGGTTTTGAAATGGCAGTAACCAACAAACAGACAGCTGAAGTTGATGTTCCTATTAGTTATGAGCTGGTGCTGATGTTCGGAATGATACTTTTTTTTACTTGGTTGAAAAGGTGCTCCATTGATATATGGCCATTTTGCACAGCTATCATCTGATCTATGAAGGTGAGTAGGGTGAGTTCTAAAACATTATTCGAGGAAATCAGGTTTCTAGTGAGTAGGATCCCGATGTACGTGTAGTAGATAAGTTGTGGGTGATATTTAGGGAGGTGGTCTAGTGATAGTGGTGAGTAACTGAAAAGGTGGTCTGAAAAAATTGCCCTGGGTGCCATTGATCATTAGCTTGGCCCCGTACCTCTATTCTCTGTGCACCACTCCAACATCCTTTCTCATAACAAGTGAAAACAATAATCATTGCTATTGACCCAGAGAAAACCAATGCAGACCTACTCTTTGGAAAAATTCTGTTTTTTCAATCAGTTATTCTTTGAATTCTATTTTGTCTGTGGGTATCTCTTTAGAGCATTCTGTTGCAGGTTTTTGGAGTGGAACAAGGTGAACTCATATGACCTGAATACAGTGTCCACCTGTTGTGTAGGGCAGATGGTGACTGGCTCAGTTTGTTAGTGCAATAATTCCTGTGTGGAAAGCATGCATGGGATTGACTGGCCAATCATCTTTCAAAAATTGATGATTCAGAAAAAAATCTTTACACTTAAAGCTAAATACCTACAACTAACTTGCACGCCTATATACACTTGCACCCAATGGCAACCTGACTGATGTTACAGCCTGCTGAGAGTAAACAATCACTTCCACATCAAATAAGCATGCACTTTTCACAAAATAATTAACATATCATGCTTGGTAACATCAATGTTTCACTGTCAGTATAAGTGTTAAGGTAAGTTCTACTATCATTAACAATATTGCAAATAAAAATTTCATCCCAATATATTACTTCAACTAAATACCTAAAAAAATGTTTCTGTTATGCTCACTCAAGAAACTCTTTCATAACAGCACCCTCTATAATTCAGTACTTCCCAAAACATAACTAAAATTAGTAAGTAAACACATAAAATTCACGTACGTGTTGTGTTCTCAGTTATCTTTAAATCCTCAGTTCATCATTCCCTCTTGTGACCTAAGTGCGTAGTGATGTGGCAAAATAACTGCCAGGGCATTCTGCTTTTCTTTCCTAATTTTATGTTACTTTGCCCCCCCCCCCTTTTTTTTGCCTCTGGGGTTCCTTTAAAAGGGTGGGCATGACTTAACATGAACTATTGTGGTGCAAGTTGAAAGCTGTAGTTTAACATTAACAGGTGACATCATTTCTGTCACTTGATAGGGTCTTTGGTAATTTTTTTAGACTTTCCCTGTGGGACATAGGAGTTGGTAAACATCACCCATTGTACAACATGATACTTTCATAATACTGCTCTTTGATGAAGTCCACCTTGCTGTCTTCCTGTGTTTTTGTGTCCATCTTTTGAACCTGGTGCTAAATATTTTTTAACCTTTTTGAGAAATCTTTTATTGATGATTTAGAAAATGTGTAAAATAAGGGAAATGTGTACAGTTCTGTTTTTACTGAACATATGCTTATTCTCCAACACACATCATAAGAGACTAGAAGAATTAGAACTTTTGCATAAAGAAAGTAAAGTTTATAGGCTGGACTTGCTAGAAGAATTACATATTTTTAAACAAATTTGCTCACGAAGATGGATCCATTTTAAATGAACAGGTGTAACTCAAAAATAGAAATTTTCTTGATAGCATCACACCCCTACTTTTGTAATGTAACAAAGTAGTGCCTTGATCTTCCATGCGACTATTGCACATGTCATTTTCCTCATCTGCTGTTTCTTCTTTGATGTTATGTAAATATATATCTGGAGGTTTTGATGTTCACAATTTTGCAGGTGTGTCACATTTGTGAGCTATACACATTTTAGCATATCCCCTCCCCCCACCCCTCTCCATCCTCCTTTCCTTCCCTTTCTGTATCCCCAATTCCTTTTCTCCCTTAGTCTTTATGCTATTGTTTTCTGCTTGCGTTATCTCACAGTGTATGTAATTTTTGTTTTTACCACAATGACATTTTCTAGATGGTATAACTTAATACTTGTTGCTATTCTGTTAATCTGAAATATTCATGCAGCTAGAAATGATCTTGTTCTTAATGTAATGATTTTCATTTTAATGTTTTAAACAAGTTTAGTGTAATAATGTTCATTCATTATCGCGCACTCTCCTCACATACTACTAGTGCCCTCCTTGCTGGAAGCTTTCCTTAGCCCAAGAACTGTGTACACGACATTAGTGCACTTGCTGTTTGTTGATGAGGTAATGCTAAATGACAGCCACTGTGATGTCCATGTTTCAATTATTATGGAGGTGAAACTTTACATCTGACTGACATCTTTCAGCTCTATGTTAATGTAACTCTGCCACAACATGTAACCCAGTTAGTGTGAATAATTTGTAACGAGATATTATTGCACGCACGCACGCACGCACGCACACACACACACACACACACACACACACACACACACACACACACATGAAGCCCTATTCCCACACACTTGAGCAACATCCCTGAACAGGTCACAAGAATGATTTGTAAGCAATTACCTTTGGCGACTGACTGCGTTTTTCCAGTATTCTGCCAAACAACCGCAGTCTACCACCTGCTTCACCCACAACTAAACCTATGTTACCATTCCATTTCATATCACTCCAAAATGCTACACCTAGGTATTCATAGCAGTTGGCCAATTCCAGCTATGTGTTAATGATATTACTACAAAAACAATCAATTATTGATAAAATTATTTAATTCAAAGATTCCAAGACTTACCAAGCGGGAAAGCGCCGGCAGACAGGCACATGAACAAAACACACAAACACACACACAGAATTACTAGCTTTTGCAACCGATGGTTGCTTCTTCAGGAAGGAGAGGGAAAGACGAAAGGATGTGGGTTTTAAGGGAGAGGGTAAGGAGTCATTCCAATCCCGGGAGCGGAAAGACTTCCCTTAGGGGAAAAAAAGGACAGGTGTACACTCGCACACACACACACACATATCCATCCGCACATACACAGACACAAGCAGACACTTGTGTCTGTGTATGTGCGGATGGATATGTGTGTGTGTGCGAGTGTACACCTGTCCTTTTTTTCCCCTAAGGGAAGTCTTTCCGCTCCCGGGATTGGAATGACTCCTTACCCTCTCCCTTAAAACCCACATCCTTTCGTCTTTCCCTCTCCTTCCTGAAGAAGCAACCATCGGTTGCGAAAGCTAGTAATTCTGTGTGTGTGTTTGTGTGTTTTGTTCATGTGCCTGTCTGCCAGCACTTTCCCGCTTGGTAAGTCTTGGAATCTTTGTTTTTAATATATTTTTCCCATGTGGAAGTTTCTTTCTATTTTATTTAAATTATTTAATTCAATAGATAAAATATCTACTCACCAAGTGGCAGCAGAACACACACATAAAAGACTGTTGTGACTGGCAAGCTTTCAGAGCCAGTGGCTCCTTCTTCAGGCAGAAGAGTTGAAGGGGATGGAAAAAGGATGAAGGACAAGGACTGGAGAGGTCCAGGAAAAGTGATAGATTTTGGGAAGGTCACGCAGAACTGCGGCTTGGGGAAGACTTACCGTATGGGATGAGAAGGAAATACTGGTTGTTGGAGACTGCAACAGACAAGATTTAAAAACCTGAACGCTTAAAGATGGAAGACAGTGTAATATGCAATACAGAGATTACAACTGAAATATTGTGTACAAGTCAATAATTGCATTGTACATAACAGGAGGGGGCGGTGAAAAATAGATGGGAAAGACAATGAAAGATGTAGAAAACAAAAATGGAGTGAAGCAAAAAGCATTTACAATGAAGAAAATCTGAGAGAGAAGAAACTAACATAAATTAAGGCAAGGTGGGTGACAAGAACCAAGGACATGCCGTAGAGCTAGTTCCTACCTGTAGAGTTCTGAGCAACTGGTGTCTGAGTGAAGAATCCACATGGCGCGTGTGGTGAAATAGGTGCCGAGGTTACGAATGTCATGTTGTAGAGCATGCTCTGCAATGGGATATTGTAAGTTGCCAGTATATACCCTCTACCTATGCCCCTATGCCCATTCATCCTAACTGATAATTTGATGGTGGTCATGCTGATATAGAAGGCTGAACAATGTTTACATAATAGTTGGTATATGACATGTCGTTTCCCAGGTGGCTCTACCTTTGATAGTATATGTTTTGCCAGTAACAGGGCTGTTATAGGTGGTGGTAGGAGGGTGCACAGGGCAAGTCTTGCAGTGGGGCCAGCCACAGGGGTAGGACCATAGGGTGAGGAGATGGGTACAGAAGGAGCATAGGGTTTGGCAAGAATATTGCGGAGATTGGGAGTGCGACGGAAAGCTATTCTAGGTGTAGTGGGCAAAATTTCAGACAGAATGGATCTCATTTCAGGGCATGATTTTAGAAAGTCATGGCCCTGTCAAAGTAGCTGATTAAAACATTACAGGCATCCTCCCTACTCACCTTAATCAACTTAATACTTACCAACCACTACTTTACCTTCGAGGGGCAGACATACAAACAGAACAGGGGTGTGGCAATGCAAACCAGGATGGCTCCTTCCTATGCCAACCTTTTCATGGGTCGCTTGGAAGGGGCTTTCCTGGGATCTATAAGTCTTCATCCCCTGGTTTGATTTAGATACATTGATTACATCTTTACCATATGGACTCATGGTGAGGCTGACCTGTTAAATTTCCTGGAATCTCTGAAGACCTTCTCCCAATTAAATTTCACATTGTCCTATTCCAATCCCATGCCACTGTCCTTGGTGTTGATTTCATCCTCACTGAAGGGCAGCTACACTCTTCCGTCCACATTAAACTTACCAACAAACAACAGTACTTACATTTTGACAGTTGCCATCCTTTCCATGTCATACATTTCCTTCCTTGGCATCTGAGGCAAATGTACTTGTTCAGATGCAGACACTTTACAGCACTACACCACCATTCTGACCTCAGACCTCACTGCACATGATTACCCCACCAGCCTAGTTAAAAAGCTGATTTCCCAGGCCATCACATCCCATCCTGGTACTGCTGATCCCTCTACAAAACAGCTTTGAAGCACACCATTGGTGTGGTCTGGAATGTGTTAATCAGCTACTTTGACAGGGTCACGACTTTCTAAAATCATGCCCTGAAATGACATCCATTCTGTATGAAATTTTTCCCACCACACCTAGAATAGCTTTCTGTCACCCTCCCAATTTCCGCAATATTCTTGCCAAACCCTATGCTCTTTCTGCACCCATCCCCTACCCTATGGCTCCTACCTCTGTGGCCTTCCCCACTGCAAGACTTGCCCTATGTACCACTTATAACAGCCCTGTAATTGGCAAAACATATACTATCAAAGGGAGAGCCACTTGTGAAAAGACATGTCATATCCCAGCTATTATGTAAACACTGTTCAGCCTCCTACATTGACATGACTACAACCAAATTTTCATTTAGGATAAATGGCCATAGGCAAAGGGTGTATACTGGCAACTCGCAATATCCTGTTGCAGAGCATGACATTCATGACTTCGGCACCTGTTTCACTACACATGCCATTTGGATTTTTCCCCCAAGACTCCAGCTGCTCACAACTTCACAGGTGGGAACTAGCTCTACATGTCCTTGGTTCTCGCCACTCACCTGGCCTTAATGTAGGTTAATTTCTTTCATCTCATCTTTTCTTCTCTGTAACTACTCTTTGCTTCACTCTGTTTTAGTTTTCTACATCTTTCATTGTCTTTCCCATCTATTTTTCACTGCCCCCTCCCACCTCTGTTACGTACAACGCTCTCAGCTTCTCATGCTAACTCGTACATGATGTTCCAATAGTAGTCTCTGTCTTGTATATTACCCAGTCTTCCACCTTTAAGCTCTCAGGCTTTTAAATCTAGTCTGATGCAGCCCCAACAATCAGTCTCTCCCTCTCATTCCATACAGTAAGTCTCCCCTAACCCATGGTTCTGGGTGACTTTCCCAAAATCTACCCCTTTTCCAAGACCTCTCCAGCCCTTTTCTGTCACCCTTCTTCCTTCCCCTTCAACGCTTCTGCCTGTAGGAGGAGGCACTAACTCTGAAATCTTGCCAATCACAACAGTCTTTTATGTAAGTGTTCTGTTGCCACTGTGTGAGTAGATTTTTTATCTATCCAATTAAATAATTTTATCAATTATTGATATTACTATATTATGAAAAGGAAAGTTGCTCCTCACCATATGGCGGAGGTGCTGAGTTGCAGATAGGCACAACAAAAACATGGTCTTGTTGGCCGAAAGCTTATATTGGGACAGTCTTTTTATTGTGCCATCTGTGACTCAGCATCTCCGCTATATGTTGAGTAGTGACTTTCCTTTTCATTTTATAGTTAGATTCCATCCTGGATTTTCCATTTTTTAATTCACTGGTATTATTGTCGTAAGGTACTGTTTTTTTGTTTCATGAAGTGCATAATTCTACATTTTTGAAAATTTAAAGGAAGTTCCCAATCTTTGCACTGCTTTGAAATCTTACGAAGATCTGACTGAATATGTGTGCAAGATCCTGGATGGAATAATGACAATACTGTGGAAAGGATAGATGGCTACTCAATATATAGGGAGATGATGTGTTGCTGGAGATGTTGAGCTGCAGACAGGCACTACAAAAAGTCTACTAAACAAGTAAGCTTTCAGCCAGATGGTCTTATTTGGAAATAGGCAACATAACATACATATTCACACAAATGCAGCTCTCACACACACGACCACTGTCTCTGGCCACCGGGGTGAGACCTAGCAGCCAGAGACAGTGGTAATTTGTGTGTAAGCTGCATTTGTGTGAATGTGTATGTGTATGTTGTCTATTCTGGAAGAAGGCCTTCTGGCTGAAAGCTTACATGTTTAGTAGTCTCTTTGTTTTGCCTGTGTGCAGTTCAACATCTCCACTGTATGATGAGTAGTAATTTTGTCATTTTCATAATATTGTGAACATTTATGCACTTCTTTCAAATAGCACTTCTCTGTAGATAACTGTGTCATCAGTAAAAAGTCTGATGTTACTGTTAATATTGTCTGCAAGGTCATTAATACACAACATGGACAGCAAAGGTCCCATCACACTTCCCTGGGGTGCACTCAAAGTTACTTCTACATCTGACTGTCTCTCTCCATCCTACAAAACATACTGCATCCTACTGCAGATTCTACTGCTTCATAAGTCTTTAGGTATTCTGTAGGAATGCTATGTGGGATTTCTGGCTGTAAACCCCTCAAAATGCGTCAAGTTCTCTCTGTTCGGGTTCCTGTGCAATACGGCCTTATTCATATTTTACGAATGCAATTTACAAGAGTCTCTACTGACTCTGTGTTTCTGGAATATCCTGTTAAATGGCTCTTATTATTATCTCAATGTATTCCAACCTCATGTGCAATTGGAATAGGAGCCAGCATTAAGTAACTGGTATCCGTAGATTTCTAGTTTCAACAATGTAATTCCTTCATTCATCAAATGAAGTCATCAAATCTATTTTTCCATTAATTTCTTCTGGCACATCACATACACTCTTAGCATCTTCTGTCAACTTTGTTTGACTGTGCTCAGTGATTGTGTTCAGGAAAATGGAGTGACCAATGAAGCAGTGTTATTGTCAAGGATAGGTGCACTAGGAAATGATTGTTCCATCCTATCCTTCCTTAGTTGTCCTAATTGTGGCTGCAACTGAGCTTCTTGATCAGTCAGATGCTGAATCACATCCTGAGCCAAAACTTGTTAGCTATGTTACCTACTTACTACCAACAGAAGAATACAGTCCACCCAAAATAAAAATAAAAGGAAGAACAAAGGGGAGAAAACCAACTCTAAATGGCCCCAAAAAACTTGAAAATTGGCACTTATTCATAATGTTGCGTAGGATGTCCCTACATTAGAATTATGGAATTAGCTGTTATCTTCTAGTTCCCACCCATCATCATCTTCAGCAGTTCTTCTGACATCAATTATAATGAGGTTTGAGGAGGAGAGACACTGCTGATGACAATTTTAATATGGTACCAGAAACGGCAGGGTGTGGGCAGCAGTTCTCTGCTGAAAGTGGATGCAGGAGCAAAAGGAAAAGACAGTTCATAGATACAAGTACTTCCTTTAATTCTGTTCGTTTACAATCATTGGACTTTGAAGCTGCTGGCATCAATGGTGAGCGAGGGTAATACGCCATCTCGGCATTTCCCAGTGAGCCAACTTTTGGCCCTACATTAAGATGATAGTGCTGAGTGTGGGCTACCGTAGTGGTTAGTGCGGCTGCATAGAGGGAGTCTCTCATTACCTGGCCCATAAAAAGCTGAACCAATGTGCCTGCTCCATTATGAATATGGCAGTCTGTAACCTGCCCCAGTGGCTCAGGGCGAAAGAGTCATACATTGGCACCTTGTTAGAGGAACATGTGGCTGGCTCCCAACGTCAAAGTTCCGTGAAGGCAGCAGAGTGCTGGGATGCACAGTGACAGGCAGAGGTTTTGAAACTGGTGATGGCAGAGATGGCCACATTATCAATGCAGTATTGGCCAAGACAGACTGCATGTTACCTTGCTGCCCAGCTGTTCGACAATAATGGCTGGTCCAAGAGGAGTTCAAATGCAACTACTTGGCACAGATTTCACAGAAAGGTGGCATTTCTTTGTCGCCCATAAATGTTATGGAATATAGGCAATGACTGGAGTGGCTGTCATCATGCAGAAATCATGATATGGGAGTTCCTTCAGACTTAACAAAACACACAGACATTCATACATGTTTGACCCTACTTACTGCAGTCACACTATGATCTCGCTCGACAGTATTTACCCAACCCACTCCCCCCCCCCCTCCATTACCAAACCGACTATTCCTTGATATATCAGAATATGTGCTATCAACCAGTCCATTTTTTCCCCTCCAAGTTGAACCATAACTTTCTTTTATTCCCAATTCATATCAGGGTCTTCTTCAGTAGTTATTCAATCTATCCATCAAATCCAGTATTTTTTTCTGTGGCACTACATTTCAGATCCTTCTAGCTCTTCTTGCCTGTACTGCTTACCACCCATGTTTCATTGTCAAATAATGTTACTCTCTAGATCAAGGGGGGGGGGGGGGGGAGACAAGAATTTGGCATGCGAGCCATGCACTGGCATGAGTGCTGTAGTGCTCTGCCTAGCTGGAAAACTTGTCTCATCACCATGGCACCCTGTCTGAAGGGGAGTAGGGGAAAACTGGAAATGCACCTCTTTTAAATGTCAATGCAGTCTCACTCTCATTACAGGAACAAAGCTTTCTGGAGAGACTGTTTCCACCAACTGTGCTGGTCAGAGGAGCTGATGCTGAAAAGATACTGTCTGTCTCTCATTTTTAATGAGAAAGGGACAGTATCCAACGAAAGCAGCCCGTAACCTCTCGAACATCATTTCTTCTTTTAACCATAAAGAAAACCACACATCAGCACTGCTAACCAGTGCCTCAGTTATCACCCAATGTCACTGAGGCCTTAAAAATTAAAGTGGAGCCTTTGGCCAGTGGTTACTGACCAAGAAGGTCACGGCTAAAGCAGGCCCAGACATGGTAACTGGATGTCTCTATAGGCTCAGCAGCTGTTGTGGCTGAGCACTTGAAGGATAATTTGGAAAATATTTCGAGTAGATTTCCCCACCATGTTATAGTTCTGGGTTGAGATTTTAATTTGCCGGATACAGACTGGGAGACTCAAACGTTCATAGCGGGTGGCAGAGACAAAGAATCCAGTGAAATTTTTTTAAGTGCTTTATCTGAAAACTACCTTGAGCAATTAAACAGAGAACCGACTCGTGGCAACAACATATTAAACCTTCTGGTGACAAACAGACCCAAACTATTTGAAACAGTTAACACAGAACAGGGAATCGGCGATCACAAAGCGATTACTGCATCGATGATTTCAGCCATAAATAGAAATATTAAAAAAGGTAGGAAGATTTTTCTGTTTAGCAAAAGTGACAAAAAGCAGATTTCAGAGTACCCGATGGCTCAACACAAAAGTTTTGTCTCAAGTACAGATAGTGTCGAGGGTCAGTGGATAAAGTTCAAAACCATCGTACAATATATGTTAGATGAGTATATGCCAAGCAAGATCATAAGAGATGGAAAAGAGCCACTGTGGTACAACAACCGAGTTAGAAAACTGCTGCGGAAGCAAAGGGAACTTGACAGCAAACATAAACATAGCCAAAGCCTTGCAGACAAACAAAAATTACCTGAAGTGAAATGTTGTGCGAGGAGGGCTATGCAAGAGGTGTTCAATGAATTGGAAAGTAAAGTTCTATGTACTGACTTGGCAGAAAATCCTAAGAAATTTTGGTCTTATGTCAAAGTGGTACGTGGATCAAAACAAAATGTCCAGACACTCTGTGACCAAAATGGCACTGAAACAGAGGATGACAGACTAAATGCCGAAATACTAAATGTCTTTTCCAAAGCTGTTTCACAGAGGAAGACTGCACTGTAGTTCCTTCCCTAGATTGTCGCACAGATGACAAAATGGTAGATATTGAAATAGACGACAGAGGGATAGAGAAACAATTAAAATTGCTCAAAAGAGGAAAGGCCGCTGGACCTGATGGGATACCAGTTCGATTTTACACAGAGTACGCGAGGGAACTTGCCCCCTTCTTGCAGCGGTGTACCGAAGGTCTCTAGAAGAGCGTAGCGTTCCAAAGGATTGGAAAAGGGCACAGGTCATCCCCATTTTCAAGAAGGGGCGTCAAACAGATGCGCAGTACTATAGACCTATATCTCTAACGTCTTTCAGTTGTAGAATTTTTGAACACGTATTATGTTCAAGTATAATCACTTTTCTGGAGACTATAAATCTACTCTGTAAGAATCAGCATGGGTTTCTAGAAAGACAATCATGTGATACCCAGCTCGTACTATTCGTCCATGAGACTCAGAGGGCCATAGACACGGGTTCACAGGTAGATGCCATGTTTCTTGACTTCCGCAAGGTGTTCGATACAGTTCCCCACAGTCGTTTAATGAACAAAGTAAGAGCATATGGACTATCAGACCAATTGTGTGATTGGATTGAAGAGTACCTAGATAACAGAACGGAGCATGTCATTCTCAATGGAGAGAAGTCTTCTGAAGTAAGAGTTATTTCGGGTGTGCCGCCGCAGGGGAGTGTCTTGGCATCGTTGCTATTCACAATATACATAAATGACCTTGTGGATGACATCGGAAGTTCACTGAGGCTTTTTGCGGATGATGCTGTGGTATATCGAGAGGTTGTAACAATGAAAAATTGTACGAAAATGCAGGAGGATCTGCAGCGAATTGACACGTGGTGCAGATAATGGCTATTGAATCTCACTGTAGACAAGTGTAATGTGCTGCGAATTCATAGAAGAAAGATCCCTTATCATTTAGCTACAATATAGCAGGTCAGCAACTGGAAGCAGTTAATTCCATAAATTATCTGGGAGTACGCATTAGCAGTGATTTAAAATGGAATGATCATATATAGTTGATCACCGGTAAAGCAGATGCCAGACTGAGATCCATTGGAAGAATCCTAAGGAAATGCAATCCGGAAACAAGCGAAGTAGGTTACAGTATGCTTGGTCGCCCAGTGCTTGAATACTGCTCAGCAGTGTGGGATCCGTACCAGATAGGATTGATAGAAGAGATAGAGAAGATCCAACGGAGAGCAGCGCACTTCGTTACAGGATCATTTAGTAATCGCAGAAGCTTTACGGAGATGATAGATAAACTACAGTGAAAGACTCTGCAGGAGAGATGCTCAGTAGCTTGGTACGGGCTTTTGTTGAAGTTTCGAGAACATACCTTCACCGAGGATTCAAGCAGTGTATCGCTCCCTCCTACGTATATCTCGCGAAGAGACCATGAGGATAAAATCAGAGAGATTAGAGCCCACACAGGCATACCAACAACCCTTCTTTCCATGAACAATACAAGGCTGGAATAGAAGGGAGAACCGATAGCGGTACTCAAGGTACCCCTGCCACACACTGTCAGGTGGCTTGCAGAGTATGGATGTAGATGTAGATGGTGCAATGGTAAGATACTGGGATTTTACTCAGGAGGACAGTGGCTCAAAAACCCAGCTGGCCAACCAGAGTAACGCCATCCGTGATTTCCCTTACTCGCCTAGGGCAAATGTCAGGGTTCTTCCTACGAGATTTACTTCCCTGATCTGACCACATCCAGCATTTCAAATGACTTCATTTTCACTGGGACATTAAATCTTAATCTTTATAATTCCTTCATTTGCTAGGGCTTCACCTCCCACTTTGAGATGAAATATATTGTACACAATAAAACTGCATTCACCCTTTCATAAGTCATAACATATCAACCTCACTTGTCTCATATGAAAACTGTGTGCTATCCTAAGAAGGAAGCTTCGTGTTTAATTTGCTGTTGATGACAAGGTCACTACTGGGAGAGGAAGTGTCATCCATGATAGTAACTTTGAGTGTACCCCATTATTTTTCAGCTATGCAATTGATGACATATCACTAGCAGTGGTCACAACTAAAACATGTATAGGAGTTTGCGTCCACAGTGATTTTTAAATTGAATGATTGCTTAAAAGTAGTTGTGTGAAAGGTAGATGTCAGACTAAGATTCACTGAAAGAATCCTAAGGAAACAAAACCTTACTTTGATTTATTCTTAAGTATTTCCCATTAGTCAGGGGGCGTTATTGTACAGGATTAACAGAGATAAGGAAGACCCAAAGAATCACATGTCCTCAAAGGAATGTTTCAGAAGTCTGAGATCATCCAGGACATGCAAATCCAATTTTTGTGCTAGATTGTACAAAAGAAATGTTCATCACAGAGAGGTTTCTTTGTTAGAATGCTGAGATCACCTGTTCCAAGAAGAGTCAAGCAACATATTACTTCCTCTTACTTGTACCTCTCACAATGCCCATGGACAGTAAAATCAAAGAGATACAAGCAGTCATTCTTCCATTCACCATTCACAAATAGAACGAAAAAGAGTGAACTGATACTGATAACCAATATAACCCTGTGCCGTTAATCGTAGGGCAACTGCCGTTTACAGAATTAGATATAGAAGCTAGACTAGACATGGTTGGGGAAGACTGATTGATTGATTTGTTCATTCATTCACTCATCCATCCATTCACATGGAGTGCATCAAGAAAGAGAACATTAAGGAACATGGAACAACTCAGGATAATATATAAACAAAAGACAAGGAAATAAATTAATCTCTACATTGTACCAACAATAAACTACCACCATAGTGCTTACATCTTTTCATGCTTATGCTAGGTGTATTTAATCAATGAAATTAGAAAGAAAGTTGTTACTTTAGGAAAAAGCTGCTGCCTCCTCACCTGTAGTAGACTGCTGTTGTCTATTTGCTGTCAATAGCTTAATGATTTTTTTAAAGAGAATATTTACCTACATACGTAAATATAGAGTCATGTTTTCAGTACATTCCAGCTTGTTGTGAAGTTTTACAATAGATATTGCCAACTGCCTTGTGCGTAGCATAACTTTTCAATCTTCAAATCTAAATATTCAGATTATTTGTAAAAAGAGTGGCAAATAAGATAGACTTTTAATTTTATTTTGATTTGAAGTGATTCTCAATTTCTTACTTTATGTCAGTTGGGAACTTGCTGAATATCTTCTCACCAGACTACATAGCTTCATTCTTAACCCTAGATGAGGAGGCAAATGAAAATTTTTTTTGTGTCTTGTATTGTGACTGTGCAAATCACAGTTGAAAGTGACTCTTTGTGGTCACAGACAAAAAGCCAGTAAGCTAAGTATATCGGGAAATGAATGTAAGAATTCCAATATTCTTAAAAAGACTGCTGTAAAATTTGAGGTTATCTACTTTACACAGTATTCTTGCTGTGCGCTTCTGCTCAATAAATATTTTATTTATGTTAATGACTATATTGTTAGAAGAGTAGACTACTAATCATCATATAGCGGAGACACTGAGTCACAGATAGGCACAACAAAAAGACTGTCAAACAAGTAAGTTTTCAGCCTTAGCTGAGGTGCATTGTCCCAGAAAATAATTCAATAAGACAACAGGCAATGAAAAAATGAAAAATAAGCCAACACTCATACCTTTCGGTCAACAGAATGAGCTTCTTGATTAGTTTACCAATTTGTTGACTCCATTTTAACTTGTTGACCAACTAGACTTTGAGCAAATTCACACAGAATTAACATCTTCCAATGCATGCAAGTCATTATTGCTTGTTTGAAATCGCATGAATCTTTATGATAATGAAAAGTACTTTGTGGAATACATATTGCTGTGTGCTGTAAGTCACCTGACACTCTGTAGTGGTTGTAGTCACAGTCTGGCAACTTATTTCTGACTGGTTTAATTCTTGTCTCCTTTTATTATGTATCATTTAAGATTTGTAATTTCTGGATGCTTCTGGGACTTATTTATGTAATACTGGAATTTACTTGAACCTTCTATGCATGTATAAACAGAAGCTATATCTGTTTTGTTGTAACAAAATTTCATGATGCAAGCCACAGGTGCTGAAGTAGCTAGATGAGCCCCATGTTCTGAGTAAACTGTCTGAGTTACTCCAGTCTACTACATACAATAAACCCTAATTCTGAGACACCAGTATTCCAGGAACTGGCACAAAACAATAGGGTTTCCCACAACTCTGTACATGGTATATTGGCATACCAGGGTTGAAGAGTTTTGTGAAACACTTAGTCAACATTAAACGCTAGCAGAGTTCGGTCACAGCAAACATCAGCTCCTTTGCAATTGCTTCTATAAGTTTAGACAGCCATATCACCAGTCTGGACAGCCATATCACCACTCTGTATGTTGAACATGTGCCAGCCAAGTGTCATCGTGTTGTGGTTAGTCTGTGAACCAGTCATTAAATAATGGAAGGAGAAAGGTAACAATTCACTGAACAGTTGAGATGATGAGTCATCAATGCACACATGAACAGTACGAACTGTCACTAGCATTCAGATGCATCCTCCTCCAGAGCTATGGAGTACACGTACACACAGGGCCATCCTCCAGAGCTATGGAGTACACATACACACAGGGCCACTTCAAGAACATTTTTTTACACAGGCGACTTATCATTTAATGGGCTCCCATTGCTTTTGCCTCATACGCTTTCACCCATGTCAGCTTTTACTACTAATTTTGATGCACACTATAAACAAATCTTGCTCTTGGGCACTCCTGGCACCTCCCTCCATTTCGTGTCCCAAGTGACTGCTACTAATCGTGATACATCCTGTACATAGCCCTTACAGTTGTGACACCTCTGGCCCGTCTCAGTTTGGCGTCCCAAGCATCAGTTTTGTGTCACATGGGCATTAAACCGGCCGTGCACGTACGCATATACACCTGCACGGCTACATTGTCCTGGTTGACTTCAATTTGCCAGCACTGCAGGTATCTGGAGTGATCTGTTGTGCTAGGTGACATGAGGAGGGGAAGAATGTGGCATGGGGCAGAAGGAAGGGCTGGGGAATGGTGGCTGATGGCTGCGAGATCCGAGGGATAGGAATGTGTTACTGGTGGGTTCACATTGGCCACGAGCAGTGGGAGTTGTACACAGTAAATAATGATATTGAAGAGTTGGCTAAGAGGGTAGTTATGGTCATAGGGCAGGGGGCGGAAGTTGTCGTGGGACAGAGCTAGTGGACACTGAGGCCAGAAGGACAGTATCGAAGCATATGTTGCAAGTACAAATCCCATCCACTTAATTTAGAGTAAGTAGATGGTATTGGGTGGAGGTACCCAGATGGCAGTAGTCGTGAAGTAGCCATTGATGTGCCCCACCAGAGGTAGGTCAGTCCTGCTCTTGGCCACAGTTTGGTGGTGATCATTTGTTTGGGCGGACTGCTGACTGATGGTATGGTTTGGACCTGTAAAATGCTGTGCAGAAATTACAGCAGAGTTTGTATATGATATGGCAACTTTCGCAGGTGACCGTGCTTCAGACAGAATAGGGTAATCCTCTCACAGTACTGGAGTAGGATGGGTGGACAACAGATAGATCTAACACCTTAGTCTTCCACAGGGGTGTGACCCATGTGGCAAAGGATAGGATGTTAAAGCCAGTGTACTCATCTACTCCCAATACAAGTGTATGTGTTTGTATGTAAGTGTAATCTATACCTCTGAAGTATTATAAAAACCTGACTGGCAGCTGGAGAGCAATTATGAATTCAATGTAAAGAAAGCTTCAGATACAGAGCTCTTTTTTGCCTTGATTGCGTGTAGGTACACTGGATTAGTAGTTCCGGCAGGGCTAAGCTACTATCTTCACAACTGCAAGGTTACAAAAATATTAGTCTGTTTTCGCTGTAATTGTAGCTAAATGATTTTACATAAGTTATTTTTGGCATACCATCAGTGTACAGGTTATGAAGTCATGCTGGGTGATAAAACTGCACGTTTCTTTTTTCTACCACTGTAACAGACTGCGAATTTGAAATGTAAGTTATTACAGTTCCAATATAAATGCCTCAAGTAACATTACCTCATGATGAAGAGAGAGTAGAGCATTAAAAAATGTAACTGTGCCCTCATGGCAGCACAGAGTCATATAGGTGTGGCACATCAAGAAGTGCAGCATGTGTCTGAGTTGACTGCCAGCAACATACTGGTGGAAACCAGGTGGGGCTAATACAGTAATATAGAGGAGTACGATTACATGATGGACAGTTCCTCACCATAAACCAAATAAATGTACAAAGGAGAGTAAATTTGATTTGGAAAAACATTAGGATTACAAACACACACAACATGGAAAACTTTAAACATAAACTACAACACATGGACTGGTCTTCTGTGTATGCTGCTATTGATGTAAACTCCAAATTTAATATATTTATCAACAAGATTACAAGTATTTTTGAATAAACATTTCCTAAAAAGTAATTAGAGAAAATCTGTATAAATCAGATCACAGGCCTTGGGTTACTAAGGGCATCAAAATTTCCTGTAGAACAAAATGGGAGCTTTATGCAGGAGCCAAGACATCAGACGATTCACATAAGATTAAGCATTACAAATTGTACAGTAAAATTCTTAACAAAACCATACATTCATCAAAGAACATGTTCTTAAAGGCAGAAATTGATAACTCGAACAATAAAGTAAAAACTATTTGGAATTTTGTAAAGAAGGAAACGGGGAAAAGTGCAGTTCACAGTGAAAATATTCAAATAAAAAATCAGGATCATATTGTTAGTGATCCAAAAACAGTTGCTGATATGTTCAACTGACATTTTTTAACAGTAACAGAACAAATTGGATCGCAAGGCTCTATAAATCAAGCCATTAGTTTTCTGCAAGCCAGTGTACCTGGCACAGTACCACAAATCAAAATAACAACAGTCACTATTCCAGAAATTGAAAGAATAATTAGATCCCTGAAAAGTAAAAACTCCACTGGAGTTGACAACATATCTAGCAAATTATTAAAATACTGCTGCGGCCACATAAGTAGAATCCTTTGCCACATCTTTGATGTGTCACTTAAGCAAGGAATAGTGCCCAAAAGACTTAAGTATGCAGTTGTGAAACCTCTGTATAAAAAGGGAGATAAGGCAGATACTGCTAACTATCGGCCAATCTCACTACTGATGAGTTTTTCTAAGGTTTTAGAGAAACTAATGCATGCCAGGATTGTTAATCACCTCATTGAATATAAGATCATCAGTAAAAGTCAGTTTGGATTTCAGAAGGGGTTATCAACAGAAGATGCAATATTTGCATTTGCTGCCAATGTTTTGAAGTCCATCAACAAGAAGATGAAGATAGTTGGAATATTTTGTGACCTCTCAAAAGTGTTTGACTGCGTCAGTCACCAAATATTTTTGCATAAAGCTTCATATCTAGGCATAAGTGGGGCAGCAGGGAAGTGGCTCCATTCTTATCTTTCAAACAGAAAACAGAAAGTTGTACTGGATAGTCATCGGAATGGGGAACAATCACCTGTGGAGTGCCTCAAGGCTCCATTCTGGCCCCCTACTTTTTATTATTTTTATTAATGATCTTCCTCTATGTACAGATTTTTGTAAATTCACCATCTTTGCTGATGACACTACGCTACTGGTTGATAACTCAGTGGATGAACTTGAGGTGACAGCTAATAAGGTTTTTAGTGATATTGTGAACTGGTTTAATGTAAATGGTCTTTCTATTAATCACAGTAAAACAAACTATGTCCAGTTTCAGACAGTCTCTAAAGAAGATGAACAAGAACAAAAACTAGGTGACATGCAGATAGCTAAGGTCGATAGTACAAAGTACCTTGGCTTACATATAGATAGCAAACTAAACTGGTCAAACCACATCTTGGATCTCAGCAAAAGGCTGAATTCGGCATCTTATGCTTTACGCATTATCTGCTCTTACAGAAATACGGAAACAAGTAAATCAGCTTATTATGGTGATTTTCATGCCGTTATGGCATATGGAATCATATTCTGGGGAAATCAGCCACTTGCTAGGAAATTGCTATCTGCACAGAAAAGAGCCATAAGAATCATGAGTGGAGCCCACCCTAGAGCCACATGCAGAAATCTTTTTAAAGAACTTCAAATCTTCACATCCATTGCACAATATATATTCTCCTTGATGTGTTTCATAAGGAAAAAAAGCCCCTCTTCAAACCTAATAGTGTTTATCATAATCATGATACTAGATGAAAAGATGATATCCACTATGAGCACGCAAACGTGAGTCAAGGTATCTCTGTAAATTATTGTAGTATCACATCTTTACAATTACACTGTTCAGTTGTTAACTAAACACAGAGCAATGTTGTAAACATCAATAAACAATCTTTACAAATTGCAAGTTGTCTTCATTTATTTCCTTGGTCTAGATCTCATAGAATTATTACTACAGTATAAAATGTACATGTGTACACTTGTTATGAAATATGTAATTCTCCACATGAAATCAGTAACCTAGACCTCGTGTTATGGCATGTCCTTCCGATATGTATATATCCATTATTGTAATATGCCAAGATGCTGTCACTTTTATGCCAAGTTTTGTGTATGTATAAATTACAATAAAAATATGTAAAACTGCACTATAATTGGAAATTTCAATGTGAAATCTACTGTGAGATGAGAAGTATAATAAATGATATATAAAGTGAACGAATCTCATGCTGTTATCTATATTGTGTCCCACTTGACTTCATTCATTTAGCCTTTAACAAATGTTTAACATTCACTGCCTTATTGGGAATAACTTTTCCTATCTTGAAAACTGACTATGTATTAGTACGTATTGTATTTTCCATTTTATATGACTGGCATTGTACTATTTTTCATTTTAAATTATTCACATTGTATTCTTTCATATACTACTGCATGTATGTATATGTTGTTAAAAAAACCTAGAATATATTTATTACTGCCATCTGGTGGTACTGCTCTGGATTACTCTAGTAGCCTAATTGGTATTTGGCAGTATGTTGACTGCAGTCAACTCAAACACACGCCGTACTTCTTGGTGTGCAGCACCTGTATGACAGTGGATTGCCGTGAGAACACAGTCATATTTTGTACTGTTTTACTCTCTTTTCATCACAGGATATTATCGTAGGCATGTGCTGGAATTTGTATGTTTACTGTAATAACTTATTTAAAAGTAATTTTACTTTTTATTTCAAATTCACAGTCCATTACGATGGTACAAAAACAAGTGTGAGGCATATCACCCAGTGTGATTTCATAATCTGTGCATTGAGGATATATCAAAAAGAACTTATGTAAAATCATTAATTAACTACTACGGTGTCAACAGTATAATATTTTTGTAACCATGCAGAGCTGAAGATGGCAGCTTAGCCCAGTGAAACTAATAATCCAGTGTACCTACAAGCAATCACGGCAATAAAAATTTCATTTCTGTAGCTTTCTGTACATTCTTAGTATTGTTGGATAAAATACTGAGGACTTAGTGCTTCAGTTATTGTCAGAGTTGTTATCTTCACTCCTTAAATTATTATGGATTAGATCACCCAAACTTAAACTGCTAGCTTAAAACCACTTAGGCTTGTCCAGTTGTCATATGAGCTGAGTATGTGGTATAACGAGTCTGGAGCCTCAAATAGCGTGCTTGTGTTATCAGCAAACATTAAAGTTTTTGATGTTCCCTTTAAAGTAATTGTAAGATTATTTTAAGAAAAAGTGTGGACCCCATATGTTATGTTCCCCCATTATGAGTTTATTTTCATCTGAGTATGAAAGCCTCTGCTTTCAGTTATGAAGATAACAGTCAATCCAGGCAAGAGAGATACTGTTGATGGCATAGTACTTTAGTTTGCAAACATGAATTTTGTGATCCAATGCCATTTCTTTATCTTTGGACAATTCTTTGTGCAAGTGTAGCTCAGCATCATAGTGAGCAGCATTACTACTTTTTTCTGACTTGAGGAGTTTTGTAATCATTTTCGAGGTTGTATTTTGAAACTAATGTTTGCTGGTGTTGCATACAGAGTGTATGCACAAGTAAAACTAATCCATTTGTATCTGGTTTTTTACTAATGGGTGTCATGTTTGCTGCCACTGTCAGGAAGTAATGACTGAATCTGGTGACCAATATTTTGAGTGTCATTATTTCTGCCAAAGTTATTTTCTGGGTGCTTCATTTAATTAGCCTTGATATTTTTTTAATAATAGTGGAAATATTTTTGTTTTATTCTTGGAGTGTTAATCCCAAGAATTACCTGTAATTTATCCTTGCTTCTGAAGTGCCGTAGGACTATATTTAAGAAAGAGTTAAATTTTCCAGGTACATGTCTACTCCCTAAGTTTTGCCTCAGTGTTCTTCCCACAGTTACGAGGGTTGTTTTTTAAGTAAGGGCCATTTTTATTTTTTAAAAAAGGTACAAATACTTTTGTAAAAAAAACTTTTATTTCCTGATTCTACAGACTTTTACCTATTTTTCTACATATTTGCCTTGTTTATTTAAGCACTTGTCATACCGTACAACTAAGTTTTTAATTCCCTCTTCAAAGAATTCGGCCAGTTGCTCCGACAGCCAAGAGTTCACGGCCACTTTCACTTCATCGTCGTCATTGAGGCGCTGCCCGCCAAGATGGTGTTTCAGGTACCGGAAAAGGTGAAAATCGCTAGGAGCAAGGTCGGGGCTGTATGGTGCATGGTCCAAAACTTCCCAGCCAAAAGAATCAATCAAATCCTGAGTCTTTTGAGAGGTGTGAGGCCTAGCGTTATCGTGCAGGAGCAAAACTCCTTTTGTCAGCATGCCGCGCCATTTGTTTTGAATTGCTCTGCGGAGCTTCTTTAGAGTTACACAGTAGGGATCTGAGTTGACTGTCGTTCCTCATGGCATAAAGTCCTCTAGCAAAACACCGCGCCGGTCCGAGAACACAGTTGCCATAATCTTGCGCTTTGACAGCGTCTGTTTGGCTTTGACCTTGACGGGTGAGGTTGTGTGTCGCAATTCTATTAATTGTTGCTTGCTTTCGGGAGTGATGTGGGATACTCATGTTTCATCTCCAGTAACAATTTGACTCAACATGTCATTTTTTTGAGGACTTTTTGGTAGGAAGGACCCAGCATGTTATCTTGGATGGAGAGTCATCATCACATGTAGAAGTAACTTTGGGTGTGCCCCAGGGAAGTGTGTTGGAACCATTGCTGTTCATGTTGCATATCAATGACCTTGCAGGCAATATTTATAGTAAAATCAGGCTTTTTGCAGAGGATGCAGTTATCTACAATGAAGTTCTATCTGAAAGAAGCTGCATAAATATTCAGTCAGACCTTGACAAGATTTCAAAATGGTGACGAGATTGGCATAAATGTAAAATTGTGCATTTCACAAAACAAAAAAATGTAGTATCCTATCTCTAGAATATCAATGAGTCACTGCTGGAATTAGCCACTCACACAAATACCTGGGTTTAACATTTTGAAGAGAAAAAAAAGTGGAATGATCACAGAGGTTCAGTCATGGGTTACACAGGCGGTAGACTTAGGTTTATTGGTAGAATTCTGGGGAAGTGCCATCAGTCTGCTAAAGAGATTGCTTAAAAATCACTTGTGCAACCCATCCTAGAATATTGCTCAAGTGTGTGGGACCCATACCAGATAGGACTACAGGGGATACTGAACATACACAGAAGAGAGCAGTATGAATGGTCATATGTTTGTTTAATCAATGGGAGATGTCAAAGAGATACTGAAGGAACTTAACTGGAAGACTCGAAGATGGGATGTAAACTATTATGAGAAAGTCTACTAACAAAGTCTCCAAAACAGCTTTAAATGATTACTCTAACTACTACCCCCTACATATTGCTCATATAGGGATCTTGAGGATAATATTAGAATAATTACTCCATGCACAGGGGGCATTCAATCAATCATTCTTCCTGCAGTCCATATGTGAATGGAACAGGAATAAACCCTAATAACTGGTACAATGGGACTTACCCTCTGCCATGGACCTTACAGTGGTTTGTAGAGTAGGGGCCTATAAATGTTGATGTAGAAAGTACTGGATGACTACACATTTATTAGTTGCTAGAGAACATCACTTACAGGTGGGGTAGAAATATATGTAAAAACATATCTTACACCAAGATACGGTACCTTGGATCTCAACACTCTTTGTGATGAACTACATTTTGAAATATCAGGTTTAGTAACTGAGGGTCTTAAGCTAGTTATAGTGGTAGTAGGCCATCTAGTCGTGAAAACCATGTCTTCCTTGAGACACATGAGAACCTTTTAAAGCACACTTTTCATACTAAAATGTGAAAAATATAGTACTATCATTGGTTGGGGGTGTCTATTCAAGTCTTGATATGTTGCAGGACAATAAAAGCAGTGACAGAGCTCATAAATTTGCTTAAACAATATAACTTACATTATGTTAAATGTAAACCTGCAAGGGGCTCTGCTTGTCTTGACAATGTGTTTACAAATATTAAGAAAAATTGTATGTCCACTGATTTAATTAGTTTCCCTTCCTCACATCATGATGCAGTACATATTAGTCTTAGTAATGTAAATTCAGTCTGCATTGACATAAAATTCGAAATTGTGACTACCAGTTCGATGAGTAGTGAGAGTTGCTTTAGTTGGGCCTCCTTTAGTGGTAGAATTCAACATCACTCCTCTGATTTTGTTTTCACTGAGTGCATCATTGATATCTAAATCGCAAATTCCTACCAAGTCTCTGAACTAAGGAAGTTTAATAGACTAAGTGTGGACTTTAAAGAATTGCCTGTAAATGAATTTGAGGCTAAATTGTATAAGCTACTACAACCATCGTTATTACAGTTTTTCAGGAGATGACAGTACTGCTTCCTAACATGCAGTTCCTACTTTTACCTATTTGATGTAAACCAAATATCTGATACAATAGGTAGTGTAGAATTTTATGCTCCTGACTTTCTTTATAATTGTAATGCGTCGGATGACAATATTTTTTTATTATTACCACTTTATAACGCGTACCTAATGTCCATAATACTACTTAACTCAAGGAGAATATTTGCAGGAGATTTTTTACACATTATTTTGCTGATACGCATGTATGATTCAGATCCATACGAACAATTTGGGCACTAACATTTTTAGCTGTTTGTCACATTGACTGCTAACACGAGGAAAAAATAAGTTATCACTAATTAAAGAAAAACGCTTTTACCTATTCCAGCTAGCACTTTCTAAATATATATATTTTTTTGTTGACAGAAGTGTTCCGAGATATTACAACAAATGGCCCTGAGGGCAGACAAGGTAATGATAGTCCAGAAAACAAAATTTCAGAGTCCTCTTTGTACGGTAAACTATCCTCTGCAAACCAAACTGAAATACATGGCGGAGACATTACTATTATCTGCAATGCTTCATAAACGCATGTACTGGAATATAGAATTCTGCAGTTCTGGTAGCGGTAATACAATACGAAAAAAAAAACATCGCTATGATCCCTCAGCACACCATTAGCTGTCGCTATAATGTGGATATAATCATGTTGTCATTCGTGCATAGATGAATTACATTAAAATCATATTCTACGAGTCAAAAGTCAATATAATATCCTGTCGATAAAATCTGCAGTTGCCACTTTTATCCATCAATTCGTGTACCCTTACTGAACAATGTTTCTACTATATTTATGAATTTAAATCTACAATGCTATCGAGGTGTGATCACCAGTCACGAGAAAACACCTGTCGAAAATTGAATTCACAAACTGACGTAATATCGATGTTTAATAAAACTCGTTAGAAAAACAAATGAACGAATATTATACATACAGCGTAAAAAAATTGAACACGTAGTGAGATATAAAACGCTCAAGAACTGGGCAGTTTCTCTCTCGTGTGTATATTTTATTGTATTAGTATTTTTGCGGCACAATGACTGGAGATACAATACCATTGTTAAAACGATTTCCACAGAAATTGTGGGATATCATAAACAACTGTGAGTCAGACGCAATTCGTTGGGGGCAACAAGGAAGAAGTATTGTTGTGGACTACAATGTATTTCGCGATCAATATCTTAACTGCACAGCACCATTGTTCAAAACAAGAAATATTACTAGCTTTGTTAGGCAGTTGAATCTGTACGGTTTTCGGAAGATTGTTGCTCGTGGTAACCCTTCTGGTCGGAGTCTTGATGTTCACGAGTTCCAACACAAGTATTTTCGCCTTGGACGGGAAGACTTACTGGTATACGTCACCAGAAATTATACTAAACCCCTGGAAAAACTGGAAGAAATTAAAATAGAAAATCCTCTCTCTGTGGAAAACGAGACGAAATACGGATCTACGTTAATGAGATGTCGGGTAATATTTCGTTTCTTTGTGTGTTACCTTGTTTTAAATTACTAAAAACTGTTTAATAGTGCTAATGGCGTTGTTGCCAGATTAAATAGAGATAATTACCCAATACTGCATGGCGAAAAAACACTTTGTAAACATTAAAAATTACAGATATTATGGTGGTGTCTGAAAACGCGATAACGGCATATAAAAATGTAACCGATGTTGTTGCCTGTTACAGCTTTTAACAAATTTTTGTTACCTCTAGGTTATTGGTAAACCTCGTTGTATGTTTGCAAACTTAAAGTAACAACTAATGCAAAATTCTTTTGCCATAAGGACACTCATTTTGTTGGCGTAGAACGTCTGTAAGTTCTATTTAGTGTAGGCATCGAATGTTTATTGACTTGATTTTGCGGATCAATAAATATAATAATGATATGAGCGGAATTCTAAAAATATCGATCCATTCTTCGCTGCCGAACTACGAACACGGGGCTGAAATAGCGAACAGTTCGTTAAAAATCGAACACCTGGCAATCCAGGTTGTAATGCAGACAAGAAAAAAACCCTTATGCGAAGGTTCCTTGTTTACCAACAGAATTATCGACTAGAATCTCGAGTAAAATTTTCAATACAATTTCTATGCTTGCCAGATATTTTAATTTTTTGTCACAATAGAAACCACGCTTCCTCATTGTCTGCGTTTCAGCGCAATGTAAGATGACACTCCATACAAGCAGTTTATCAACTTTTCCTCAAATTTCAGTAATTGGTTTTTTTACTGAATGCTTCTTTCGCTATTGCTACCCTGGTTTTAATTTCTGTGCAGCACTTCCAGTTGGTTTCTGTTCTGCTTCGCAGGTAGTAATTCTTGCCATGCTACTAATAGTGGAAGCTCACTGTTAGACATTGTGAGAAATTGAAGTAAAAGTTAAACATAGAAAGAATTCATCCGTATGAAATTATTATCATCAGTTCTTTATTGCGTTAGCAAGTGCATTGTATGTCCGTATCATGTAGCCTATTTTTACACCTCCAACGATATTCGTGGCGGGTCGCTGAAATTTGACAGAGACGGGGAATACCATCGCATTTAAATTAGGGACTATACCTAAGATGGCGCGTAGCGAGTGAATAGTGCTCAGTACAGCTCGCCAGTTTACTCTTAAGTTTAGGTGTTCTGTACCAGTGTTATTCAGAAGCTCTCCAAATCACTTGTTGAGTGTTTATGAAGAGTATTACACTTCCTCCTTTTGGTCTGTGTGTGTGCCGTTTAAAATAATGGCAAGGCGACGAGGCACGCCACAGGCAAAGTCAGCAGCGCGGGTGCTCAGCCAATCCCTACAGAGGCGGCCGCGCCGGCCGGCGTCCTAGCGGACGTTGCGAGATCCTCTGCGATGAGGTGATGGCAGCTCTACAGCACGCCCACACATCAGACCCACTGTGCAAGCCATCACCTACGTGGTCTCTACCATAATGCTCGGGAAAATCCAGAGCACCACTGAACTTGACAAGAAGGGTTTTGTCCTAGACTCCGTTGCCGTAGCTAAGAGAAAGTACGTATCCTTTAGGGAAAAAAAACGAGTTGTTAACAGAACGGATGAGACTGAACAGTACTGAAGACGTAATAACGTTAGCCTTCGGTGTACCAGAAGAACATTTTGAAAAAAAAAAAAAAAAACGGGCGAAGTATTATTCAAAATCGCACGTGAAAAATTAGGCGTACAAGTCTTGAATTTGCAATTGGTAGGATTCACATAGTAGGACGCATGGTGCCAGATTCCAGAGAACTGTGGGCCCATTTAACATTAAGGTCATATCGGAAACGTTACGAAATCTTTGGAAGAAATTAGCAAAATCAGAAGTGACCATACGTGAGGTGGAATGAGGCAGTAATTGAACAGTGCGATTTCCCAGTTCGTGTTGCAGAATGCGTGGACCAGCCATAGCAGGATAATCGTGAAGACAGCTACGGAAAAGCACTCAGTGAACAACACATGGAACGTAGAAGCTTTAACTGTGCGCGCCCAAAGCGATCTTTTGTAAAGAAACATTTTATTTTGTAGTATTTTTCTTGTAATCAGTTCCCTGTTATCGTTATCAGTTTGTTTAGGTTAACCAGTGGCGTCAGCTGAGTCAGAGCACAAGGACACATGAACACCTAATTTTTGACACCTTGTGGATTTATTGGTTATTTTTCTTTGAATGTTGTTAAACATAACATAGATTAGGTAATCTGAAATATACAACCCCGCACTACTGCTCTTGTATAATCTGTTTAACTTGGCATCAGTGCTGTGAGCACATGTTCAGTTGTACACGTTTTGAGTAGCTTCTGCACATGCACAGTTGGTATGACGAAACTACCATATGGGCCAAATACAGATGGATTTGATTAACAATGTGCATGGTTTGTGGCATGCACAGCTATGCATTACCACTCAGCTACACGTTTAAGTTGGTGCCGCTAGGTGATAGCACACTGTGGCAGACAGTGGTCTTCGCTCATTTGGCAGTTGGCATAAAGTCTGTTAGATGATAGCACACTCCTCAGATACATACATCAAAAAAGGTTTTGCATACCTCAGTTCCGACAGTCCTGGAACCTGTACAGAAAATTGGAATAGAGATCAACATAAACCATTTCTGCAATTTTTATTGCTCATTAAAACCACACACTGCATGTTGTACCACTATACAGCAAGACCTTCAGAGCTGGTGGTCCAGATTGCTGTACACACCAGTACCTCTAATACCCAGTAGCACGTCCACTTGCATTGATGTATCCCTGTATTCATCATGGCATACTATCCACAAGTTCATCAAGGCACTGTTGGTCCATATTGTCCTCTCCTCAATGGTGGTTCGGCATAGATCCCTCAGAGTGGTTGGTTGGTGGGTCACATCGTCCATAAACAGCCCTTTCCAATCTATTTCAGGCATATTTGATAGGGTTTATGTCTGGAGAACAAGCTGGCCACTCTAGTTGAGTGATGTCGTTATCCTGAAAGAAGTCATTCACAAGATGTGTATGATGGGGGAGCAAATTGTCATCCATGAAGACAAATGCCTCGCCAATATGCTGCTGATATGGCTGTACTATCGGTCGCAGGATGGCATTCACGTATTGTACAGCTGTTACGGCACCTTCCATGACCACCACCAGCGTGCATCGGCCCCACATAATGCCACCCCAAAACCTGGTTGCCTCCAAACACGTCTCTGATGATTGGTTGAAGGCATATGCGACACTCATCGGTGAAGAGAATGTTACGCCAATCCTGAGTGGTCCATTTGGCATGTTATTCGGTCCATCTGTACTGTGCTGCATGGTGTCGTGGTTGCCCACACCCGGGTTCCCAGGTTCGATTCCCGGCGGGGTCAGGGATTTTCTCTGCCTCGTGATGACTGGGTGTTGTGTGTTGTCCTTAGGTTAGTTAAGTTTAAGTAGTTCTAAGTTCTAGGGGACTAATGACCATCGATGTTAAGTCCCATAGTGCTCAGAGCCATTTAAACCATTTTGTCGTGGTTGCCAAGATGGACATCGCCATAGATGTCAGGAGTGAAGTTGCACATCATGCAGCCTATTGCACACAGTTTGAGTTGTAACCCGACATCCTGTGGCTGTACAAAAAGTATTATTCAACATGATGGCGTTGTTGTTAGGTTACTCCAAGCCATAATCCATATGTAGCAGTGATCCACTGCAGTAGTAGCCCTTGGATGGCCTGAGCAAAGAATGTCAGCAACAATTGCTGTCTCTGTATCTCCTCCATGTCCGAACAACATCGCTTTGGTTCACTCTGAGATGCCTAGACACTTCCCTTGTTGAGAGCCATTCCTCTCACAAAGTAACCATGCAGATGTGATCAAACAATGGTATTACCCGTCTAGGCATGGTTGAATGACAGACATTATGACCCGTGTACCTCCTTCTTGGTGGAATGACTGGAACTGATCGGCTCTCATACCCCCTCCGTGTAATAGGCGCAGCTCATGCATGGTTGTTTACATCTTTGGGCAGGTTTAGTGACATCTCTGAACAGTCAGAGGGCTCTGAACAGTCAAAGGGACTGTGTCTGTAATCCAATATTCACAGTCAATCTCAATCTTCAGAAGTCCTGGGAACGGGGCTGATGCAACACTTTTTTTGATGATATATGTCCATTCACTCACTATATTGTAAAATTAGATCTGATGTCATTCTTATTTTATTGTTACTATTATTAATATTGTAATACCAGAGAAGGAAAGTTGTTACACACCATATAGCGGAGACGGTGAGTTGCGATAGGCACAATAAAAAGATTCACACAATTAAAGCTTTCGGCCATTAAGGCCTTTGTCAGTAGTACACACACACACACACACACACATAAAATAGAAAGAAACTTCCACATGGGAAAAATATATTAAAAACACAGATTCCAAGACTTACCAAGTGAGAAAGTGCCGGTAGACAGGTACAATAAATAAAACACACACACAGAATTTCTAGGTTTCGCAACCGACGGTAGCTTCTTCAGGAAAGAGGGAAGGAGAGGGAAAGACGAAAGGATGTGGGTTTTAAGGGAGAGGGTAAGGAGTCATTCCAATCCCGGGAGCGGAAAGACTTACCTTAGAGGGAAAAAAGGATAGGTATATACTCGCGCGCGCGCACACACACACACACACACACACACACACACACACACACACACACACACATGTCCATCCATACATATACAGACACAAGCAAACAAAGCTCGAAATTTTGTGTGTGTGTTTGTGTGTTATTTTATTGTGCCTGTCTACCGGCGCATTCCCGCTTGGTAAGTCTTGGAATCTTTGTTAAAAATGCAACTTGCACACACATCTGCTGTCTCAGAGAGCTGAGATCACACTGCGAACAGCAGCACCAGCGCATGATGGGAGTGGCGACTGGGTGAGGGTAAGGAGGAGGCTGGGGTGGGGAGGGGGAGGGATAGTATGGTGGGAGTGGCGGACAGTCAAGTGTTGCAGTTTAGACGGAGAGAAGGTGCGGAGGGGGGAGGGGGTAAGTAGCAGAAAGGAGAGAAAATAAAAGACTGGATGTGGCGGTGAAATGACGGCTCAGTAGTGCTGGAATGGGAACAGGGATGGGGATGGGTGGGTGAGGACAGTGACTAATGAAGGTTGAGGCCAGGAGGGTTACGGGAACGTAGGATGTATTGCAGGGAAAGTTCCCACCTGCGCTACTCAGAAAAGATGGTGTTGGTGGGAAGGATCCACATGGCACAGGCTGTGAAGCAGTCATTAAGATGAGGGTTATCATGTTTGACAGCGTGTTCAGCAACAGGGTGGTCCCCTTGTTTCTTGGCCACAGTTTTTCAGTGTCCGTTCATGCGGACATACAGCTTGTTGGTTGACATGCCTACATAGAATGCAGCACGGAGGTTGCAGCTTAGCTTGTAAATCACCTGACTGGTTTCATAGGTAGCCCTGCCTTTGATGGTATAGGTGATGTTAGCGACCGGACTGGAATAGGTGGTGGTAGGAGGATGTATGGGACAGGTCTTGCATCTAGGTCTATTACAGGGGTATGAGCTATGATGTAAGGCATTTGGAGCAGGGGTTGTGTAAGGATGGATGAGTATATTGTGTAGGTTCAGTGGATGGCGGAATACCACAGTAGGAGGGGTGGGAAGGATAGTGGGCAGGACATTTTTCATTTCAGGGCATGACAAAAGCTAATTGAAACCCTGGCAGATAATATAATTCAGTTGCTCCAGTCCCTGATGGTACAGAGTTACAAGGGGAATGCTCCTCTGTGGCCAGACTGTGGGACATTGGGAGGTGGTGGGAGACTGGAAGGATAAGGCATGGGAGATTTGTTTTTGTACAAGGATGGGAGGATAATTACGGTCTGTGAAGGCTTCAGTGAGACCCTTGGTATATTTTGTAAGGGACTCATCACTGCCATTGTGGCTAGGCTGTATGGAAGGGACTTCTTGGTATGGAATGGGTGGCAGCTGTCAAAGAGGAGGTATTGCTGGTGGTTAGCAGGTTTGATATTACCGGAGGTACTGATGTAGCCATCTTTGAGGTGAAAGTCAACATATAGGAAAGTGGCTTGTTGGGTTGAGTAGGACCAGATGAAGCAAATGGGGGAGGACAATTAATATTATTGACAGTGGCTGCAGTTGTATAAATTTTTTCATAGAGTTGCTATTGCATACTTTCAAGTTTATCTGAATTTAAAAAAAAATAATTGTGAACATCCAAAATGTATACTCACAAGCCGCCACTAGACACAACCTTACATATACTGTGACTGTTGCTGTTTCTGTTTACTTTTGTGTTATTAATTTATTCCAGTTTCAGTATAATCAGGTGGTCTTACTGTTTTCTCTATTATTATTGTTATTATTATTATTTTGTTTTCAGTATAATAACTCTTTTATTACCATTGTCTCATACTATTGTACACTGCTCATCTTGTTGCTGTGTTTTATTGATCTCTAAAAAAACTTACACAACTTCAACTTATAGGCTGTGAGTCAGACATGTATACCCAACCCTGAACTTCTCACTTCCTGTAACCACTTTCTCCCACTTCCCCCCAGACTTTTACAGTTACATTTGCCTCCTTCTTCCCCTGCCCACCACCTTTTACAAGGTGCTGGGCAACAAATGACTGTGACAACTGACTCCTCTACCTGCCAGCTAATAGAAGAAACAACCCTACAGCTCACTCACCCAAATGTGCAGTCTTTACCAGCCCACCTGACTGAGTTCTGCTGCATATTTCAGGGCCTCAGCTTTTATGTAATACTCCTGTTGGAGACATGGTTGTAGACGAGTATTCCTTCCTGTTCTGTGAGCCTTGACAGATACAATTTTTTGGAGGTGTGACAAGATGTAGCAGATGAAGGAGAGGTGTGGCAAACTTGCCCTCCCAGGTCATGCTCATATCCAAAAATGAGAACTAACATACCACATACATGTTCATTGAAATTAAGCTGCTTGGTAGATGGAATTATCCCCCAATGTGTGAAACTTGTTGAGTACCATTCTCAGTACACTATATTTTAACTACATGTATTTCCTATGTAGGTGTTACGGCAACTGTCAGTTTTGCAGGAGACTTGCCCACCATCCTAGCTAACAATAGAGTCAGTGTTTACACACATTGTAAAATTTTGTGAAGTATCAGGCCACCTACCTAAAGTTTTGAGAGAGGAAATCAATGAGATCTGAGTGGACGGCTCAGCCCCTGCTTTTTCTTTAAGTAGCCAGCCAACCATATAACAGACAGTGTGTCACTAAGACCTTTTTTTTACCAAATGATCTGAGGATACAAACTACGTACTTGTCGACATGGCCAGACTTTCTGAATAAATCTAGTAACGTGTATCTTGAGGAAATGTTGTAGCATATTTGCTTGTGAGAACAGATATTCCAACCAACTTAAGTGTGTGGGAAGTCAGTAGCCATGAATTTGTGAAATAATCTTTGGGGACTGATGCCACAAATTATAAACTTTATTGATATGAATACACACAAAGCAGAGAACACTGGAGACCAGAGTACATTAGACAAGACAATAGCAGGCACAGAAAGGCAATGACAATAATTTTTCTCAAGAGAGACACTGGCTCATTGTTTTTAATATTGATTTGGCAGTCAATGTTGGTTTTGGTGATCGATGCTGCCCCTTATCTCACTCCCTCCAGTGCAGAGCACCATGGGGTGAGTAGGAATGGAATTCTTTTCAGATATGTAATCTTGAAGAAATACTCGAGGATGAAGAGTTGCGCCATAGTGACAGCAGGTTGGATCATCAGCGATGCTTGAACCAGCGGAACGGACATTGAAATCAGCCTTTGAAGTTGTATTATCTTAATGAAGTTCCTTGGTGATGGAGCTGGAAATGGTTGAAGAATCCTTAGGTCATGAAGGAAAGTTATCATCCTCCTGTTCTAAAACCTAATAGAGTTGAGGTGCAGAACCAATACCATTGAAGGTTTGCCTTTCATTAAGATGGAAAATGTCAATCCCCCTGCTGATGGATGACTTTGTAGGAGCCAGAATAAGGTGGTTGGATTGCAGCATGAACTGTGTCATTTTGTAACATTACATAATTGCAGTTGCATGGTGCTATGGACTTGAGGAAGCAGCATGTGGACGTTAGCTGTGTGACGTTTGACGTTTGAATGCTGACAACGGTATTTCTAAAGAAGTTGCTGTTGTAGTGGGTAAGAGGAAGTCACCCGACAGTAAGAGACATTCACCATACAATACTTCTTTAAGTAAGAACTTCAGGTCATAATTGTATGGAGTCCAGATACCCAGTAGGACTCATGGCAGTGCTTCGGTCCATTGTGTGTTGTGGCATATCCAAGCGGCAATCAGGGTTTGGGACCACCTTTCAACCAAACCATTGCTTTGAGGGTGATAAGCTGTTGTATGGAAGCATTGCATTCTGCAGAATTGCTGTCCAGGTTGGTCATGATAGATAACAGGCACCCAAAACAAAATATCCATATGTTTGTGAATGTTCGTGCCATAGACTCCGCCGATGTATATTGTAAGGTGAACAGCCTCAACCCGCCCTGTCATATGGACGATAGCTGACAGAATGTGTCTGGAGCCATTGGTTGAAAGTTGATAAAGAATTGACCAAATCCAGCTGAACATGTTGGAAATGGCCTTTTGGTACTATAAAAATGTCTTACTGTGGAAAAGTTTAGTGTCCAGTATTGCTGTGCAAGCAAAGAAACTAGGCACATGACCATTTCCTACAATCTGCCTTAAACCTGAGCCAGACAAAATGCTTCATAATGAGCCTCATGGTGGGGCGATTTGCTGTGTGTGACAGATTGTGCAAACTGTCAAAGAAAGTCATTGGGACTAAAGGGTGTGGCCTGCCTTGTGATGTATTTCACCACAGGTAAATTTGAGAGCCAGGTATCCTAATGTGCTGTAACTGTATAAGCCCATATTAGGGTCATTTAAGGGGGCTGGTAATTGTTCACCTTGCTCTTGACCCCCAGGGGGTTCACAGTTCTCTTGCTTGTTCTCTTTCATACTTTTTGGCGTTTTGGTCCCCCCTTGGATTTGAGTCGTTTAGGGAAGAACTCCCTCCATAGCGTCTAAGGTATGGGTTTCTTTCCCCTTCCTTTCTCTCTTCCTTACCTGCTGCTCACGCTCTTTCGGTCCCGAATCTTGCAGAAGCCTGTTCTCCCTCTGTGACTCGCTCTTTTCATCCTCCGAAAGAGAAGAAGACGTAACACAATCCCCAGGAAAAGCCCCCTCCGGTGCCCCCTGCAGGTACCATCTTCCTCCTCACAATTTTAGTATGACCTCTTATTTATGGAGCTCACCCCTCCTTGTCAGTGCCGACTACTGGCCAAGTGACATGACCTCCCCTTGGCTTCCTTATGTCTAACCTTGACTCTTGGCACATGCTAAGCTAATGGAATTGCAATGAATATTATCATCACCTACCCGAAATAGAACACCTCATTTCCTCTTATTCTGCATTCTGTCTTGCTCTTCAAGAAACGCATTTCTCCAATATTTCATGGCTATTAGGCATTCTGTCAAAACCGCGCTGGCTCCAGAATAGCATCTGGAGGGTCTGCACTGATGTGATTAGTGACTGGATCCTGCTCCTTACCAACCTGGTAGCAATAGCGGTACGAGTGCAAATGACCACAGCAATCACCATTTGCAGTGTCTACCTCCCTTCAGTTAGGCCACTCCCTTATGTTGACCTGCCTATCTTAATACAGTAACTCTCGTCTCCATATCCCCTCCTCGGGGAATTCATTGCACACCACTCCCTGTGGGGGAGTGCGACTTTGACCGGTATGGGTCTTCTAATTGACCAACTTATTACAAACTTTGATTTGTGTCTCCTCAATTACGGTCCCCCTACCCACTTCAGTGCCACTCATGCCACCTTTTCTATTATTGATCTCGTGATCTTCTCCCCTACTCTCGTGGCTTCCACAAATTGCTCACCCCATGATGATCTTTGTGAGTGGCCACTTTCTGGTGTTCCTATCATTCCCCTGTCACTGCCAGGCAGACAGGCTCCCACATTGGGCTTTCCGCAGAGCCAACTGGCTTTTATGTACGTGTGCTATGTACTTTGATACCTCTCTCTCCATATGCACTGATGCTGCCATACAAGACATCTCTGATACTATCCTTCATGCCGCTGGCACTGCTATCTGCCCGTCCACAGGTCCCCTTCATCATTGACAGGTACTGTGGTGGACAAAGGATGTAGCAGTTGCTATCCAGGACTGCCGATGGATGGTACAGTGATTTCAACACCCTTCACATAGCAACTGTATCACTTTTAAGTGTCTCCGTGCTAAAGGCTGCTGCCTTATTAAGCTGAGTAAAATGGAATGCTGGGAGTGCTATGTTTCCTCATTGGGGACATATGCCTCTTCATTGCAGGTTTGGACCAAACTCCGTAGCCTTCTGGGCCACCAGTGACAATCAGCTGTCCAGGGTCTTATCCTACAGGGTGCCCTGTGTGCTGATCCATTGGTCCTTGCAGAACACCTCACGACACACTTTGTGACAGCATCATCATCTTATTCCTCGCTCTCTTTCTTCTGCAGAAACACCGATTTGAACAAACCCCTCTCTGTTTCAACCCCCAACAAGCTGAAGCCTATGTCAAACCCTTCACCGAATGGGAATTCATGCAAGCTCTTACCTCGTCACATGATACTGCTCAGGCCCAATTCCATCCATAACCACATGTTCAAACACTTGGATTTTACCCAGAGGCATCATCTACTCAAGGTCTTCAACTGCATTTGGCTTACGTGTGCATACCTCCCCCTTGCAATGGCAAGACAGCATAATTATCCCTGTCCTTAACCACGGGAAAAACCCAATGTCTCTCGACAGCTATGGACTGATTAGCCTGCCAATGTACTTTGTCAACTACTGGAGAGGATGGTTAGGTTTTGATTACATTGGGTACTCAAATCTTTGGACCTTTTATCCCCATGTCATTCTGGCTTCCTGGAAGGACACTCCACAATTGACCATTTACTCAGATTAGAAACAGCAGTCTGACAGGCTTTTACTAACAGCCGACAGCTTGTCGCATTCTTCTTTGACCTACATAAGGCACACGACATAGCTGGGCACTGTCACATTTTAGTTATCCTCCATAACTGGGGCTTTCACAGCCCCCTTCCAATTTCTATCCGTGAGGTTTTATCCCACCGGTTCTTCCAGGGTTGAGTTGGATCCAATTTCTATCCACGAGTTTTTATCCCACCAGCTCTTCCTGGTTTGAGTTGGATCCTCACTCAGCTGCTCACAGACACAGGAGAACAGTATCCCACAGGGTTCTGTGATAAGCGTCACACTGTTCCTCATTGCAATCAGTGGGTTTGTACCTTCTGTTGTTCCTGTGATTACCCCGGCTTTGTATGTCAACGATTTTTGCATCTGGTGCACCTCCCACTTGTTAGCATCTGCTGAATGCAAGCTCCAAGGGGCCATCCAATGGGCCTCTGCGTAGGTCCTTTCCGATGCCTCACAGTTTTCTCCCTCCAAAATGTGGGTTTTGCTTTTTTGTTTGGACCTAATACACCCTGATCCAGAACTTTATTTAGGGGACCAGCACCTAGATGTTGTAGTGCAGTTCCATTTCTTTGGCCTTCTTTTTGATAAAAAGCTGACCTGACTCCCCCATATTTGCCACCTGAAGACTACATGCATGAAGAGGCTTAATGCTCTCTGCATCGTGGCCCACACATCATGGGGTGCAGACCATGATACTCTTCTCCATCTTTACCATGCTCTGGTTTTGTTCAGACTATGAGGGCTATTCAGAAAGTAGGGAACATTTCCATCTGACGCCACTAGGTGCACACCGATCATGTATATTTTGGCATGTGCATGCTCGGCAGCTCAGTCGGCATCCATCTGCGACAGCAGGAACGTCTCTGTGCATCTGCTTTTTTCGATATTCGGAATTTGAAATTGGCACTGGAATTGAAAATCCCACCAGTTGTGAGGTGCGGTCTGTGATATGGTTTTGTTGGCAAAAAACCTAAAACCTGTAGAAATATATTGTGAACTGTGCAAAGTGTATGGAAACAACATAATCAGTGAATGTTCCATGCGTAAGTGGTGCATTTGGTTTAAAAATGGCTGAACCAACATTCACGATGAAGAGAATGAGGGGACGCCCAAGCATTGTGATTGACAATCTTGTCGCTGAAGTTGATGAAATGATTCGTGAAAACAGACGCTTCACAATAACGGAGCTTTTCGCTTTCTTTTCCGTAAGTTTCACAGACTTTGTTGTTTGAAATTGTCACTCAAAAGCTGATACCACAAATTTTGTGGTCCCCCCAAACACCAAGAAAATGTTTGCAAACCTTGTCAGCAAGGAAGTTGATGGCGACAGTGCTTTGGGATAGGCAAGTTGTGCTTCTTATTGATTTTCTCTCAAATGTGGAGCAACCATAAATTCTTCCTGGTACTTTCAAACTTTGCACAGCCTTAGAAGAGCAGTTCAAAACAAACACCGAGGAAAGCTGATATCCAAAATTTTGTTTTTGCACTACAATGCCTGACTTCACATGGAAAACCACACTAAAGAACTCCTTAATACATTCAGAGGGGAAATTTTCCCTCATCCACCCTACAGCCCCGATCTTGCACCAAGCGACTTCCTCTTGTTTCTGAAGATGAAGAACTGACTTGCAATGCAGCGCTTTGATGACGACATGCAACTCCAGGCGGACATGACTCACTGGCTGAAGTCTCAGGCGGCAGAGTCCACCGCTATGATAAGTGCCTTAATGTGTTTGGTGACTATGTGGAAAAGTAGTATGTCAGTCGCTCTTTCAGATGTATGTAATAAAATGTATTTCTTGTACTCAGTTTTTTTAAAATTCCAAAATGTTTCCTACTTCCAGAATAGCCCTTGTAGATTTTAGTTGTCAGGTTTATGGTTCAGCAGCTCCTTCCACTCTGAAACTACATGACCCTGTTCATCATTATAGGCTACATCTGGCTATCAGTACCTTTTGCACTAGTCCTGTTGACAACCTTCTCACAATGCTCTCTGCCTCATGGCCCACACATTGTGGGGCGCAGACCATGCTACTTGTCTCCATCTTTACCATGCTCTCGTTTTGTTCAGACTAGAGTATAGTGGTCATGTTTATGGCTCAGCGGCTCCTTCCACTCTGAAACTCCTTTATTATGTTCATCATTATAGGGTGCATCTGGCTATCGGTGGCTTTTGCACTAGTCCTATTGACAGCCTCCTCACAATGCTCTCTGCCTCGGGGCCCATACAATGTGGGGCGCAAACCATGTTGCCCCTCTCCATCTTTACCATGCTCTGATTTTGTTCAGACTTGATTATAGTTGTCAGGTTTATGGCTCAGTGGCTACTTGACCCTGTTCATCACTATAGGGTGCATCTGGCTATCAGTGGCTTTCGCACTAGTCCTGTTGACAGCCTCTTCCCAGTCACAGGGATTCCTCTCTCTACAAATACGGTGGAATCAGCTACTGGTTTCTTACACAATCACCATTCAATGATTCCCTGACCATCCCATGTATCCTGTCCTATTTGCAAATGATGGATGTTTCCCTCCTGATACCTGCCCCTGGATGGGATTGCTGGTTGGAATGCATCTTACTTTCCTGCGTTGGGATCTCCGTCTCTGCTTCCTGGAAAGTGCCCCGTCTACTTCTTCCCATGCTCCCCCTTGGGTGGTGCCTTGACCACAGATTAGGACTGACCTACGAGGTGTGACTGGAAAGTTTTAAGAATGGATCCACTACTGCTTACTGATTTGGTGGGAGAGTGGAGAGTGAGTCATTGCCTTGTCCTTGAACGCCCTCTGACAGGCATCTGCATTTCCTTTATTCAGTTTGTTGTGGCAGCTGATTGAGTGCGGGTCTGGTAGGGCTTGTTGCTGGATGCTGTCTGCATGAAAATGGACGTAAAAACGGAGCATCAAGTTTCTGTGAAATTTTGTTTTAAAACCAGAAAATCAGTTTTTGAAACTTACAAACTATTAAAAACAGCTTTTGGAGATAATTGAATGAGCCAGTCAAATGTTTTTGTCTGGTTCAACAGATTTAAAAATGGCCGCGAATCATTTGAAGATGAACCACGATCCGGCCGTCCTTCCACCTCAAAAATGAATGAAAATGTTGTGAAAGTTCACATCTTAGTGCACTCTGATCATAGACTTACAATTAGGAAGATGGCTAATGAACTTAATTTAAGTTTCTATGCAGTTCAGGCAATTTTATCTGAAGATATGAACATGCATTGAGTGTCTGCAAAATTTTTCGAAAAAAAACACCGCAAAGTTGGTTGAAGGTACGTCGTGAATTTACCCCTGGAGGACAGACAATTAACCAGGAATACTACAAATGTGTCCCTGAGCATTTGTGTGAAATGGTGCAGAAGAAAAGGCCTTCATTGTGGAAAGACAGGAGTTGGGTGCTATACCATGACAATGCTCTGGCTCATCGTGCCTTCTCCATCATTGAATTTCTGACCAAATTCAAAATTCCTGTGCTTCCACAACTGCCATATCCTCCTGATTTGGCCCCTGTGAACTTCTACCTGTTTCCTAAACTAAAATTTTCACTGAAAGGGAAGCGATTTGACTCGATTGAAAACATCCAGGCAAATTCGGAGAGTGTCCTTAACACACTTGAGGAAAAAATTTCCAGGATTATTTTCAAAAGTGGAAACACCATTGGAGTCAGTGTGTTCAATAAGAATGGGACTATTTTGAAGGAGATGCATCACAGTAGCATGTAAGTACCACCATTGTACAATTACAGGCCCATTCTTAAAACTTTCCAATTACACGTCATATTCCAGGGTCCTGTCTCTGTCATCCCAACAGTATTCAGGCATCTTGTACATTCCATCTTTGAGGAGTTGCAGGGTGCTACGACCTTCCACACTGATGGTTCTAAAGTGATAGATCTACATCTACATGACTACTCTGCAATTCACATTTAAGTGCTTGGCAGAGGGTTCATCGAACCAAAATCATACTATCTCTCTACTATTCCACTCCCGAACAGAGAGCGGGAAAAACGAACACCTAAACCTTTCTGTTCGAGCTCTGATTTCTCTTATTTTATTTTGATGATCATTCCTACCTATGTAGGTTGGGCTCAACAAAATATTTTCGCATTCGGAAGAGAAAGTTGGTGACTGAAATTTCGTAAAAAGGTCTCGCCGCGACGAAAAACGTCTATGCTGTAATGACTTCCATCCCAACTCGTGTATCATATCTGCCACACTCTCTCCCCTATAACGCGATAATACAAAATGAGCTGCCCTTCTTTGCACTCTCTCGATGTCCTCCGTCAATCCCACCTGGTAAGGATCCCACACCGCGCAGCAATATTCTAACAGAGGACGAACGAGTGTAGTGTAAGCTGTCTCTTTAGTGGACTTGTTGCATCTTCTAAGTGTCCTGCCAATGAAATGCAACCTTTGGCTCGCCTTCCCGACAATATTATCTATGTGGTCCTTCCAACTGAAGTTGTTAGTAATTTTAACACCCAGGTACTTAGTTGAATTGACAGCCTTGAGAATTGTACTATTTATCGAGTAATCGAATTCCAACGGATTTCTTTTGGAACTCATGTGGATCATCTCACACTTTTCGTTATTTAGCGTCAACTGCCACCTGACACACCATACAGCAATCTTTTCTAAATCGCTTTGCAGCTGATACTGGTCTTCGGATGACCTTACTAGACGGTAAATTACAGCATCATCTGCGAACAGTCTAAGAGAACTGCTCAGATTGTCACCCAGGTCATTTATATAGATCAGGAACAGTAGAGGTCCCAGGACGCTTCCCTGGGGAACACCTGATATCACTTCAGTTTTACTCGATGATTTGCCGTCTATTACTACAAACTGCGACCTTCCTGACAGGAAATCACGAATCCAGTCGCACAACTGAGATGATACCCCATAGCTCCGCAGCTTGATTAGAAGTCTCTTGTGAGGAACGGTGTCAAAAGCTTTCCGGAAATCTAGAAATACGGAATCAACTTGAGATCCCCTGTCGATAGCGGCCATTACTTCGTGCGAATATAGAGCTAGCTGCGTTGCACAAGAGCGATGTTTTCTGAAGCCATGCTGATTACGTGTCAATAGATCGTTCCCTTCGAGGTGATTCATAATGTTTGAATACAGTATATGCTCCAAAACCCTACTGCAAACCGACGTCAATGATATAGGTCTGTAGTTAAATGGATTACTCCTACTACCCTTCTTGAACACTGGTGCGACCTGCGCAATTTTCCAATCTGTAGGTACAGATCTATCGGTGAGCGAGCGGTTGTATATGAGTGCTAAGTAGGGAGCTATAGTATCAGCGTAATCTGAAAGGAACCTAATCGGTATACAATCTGGACCTGAAGACTTGCCCGTATCAAGCGATTTGAGTTGTTTCTCAACCCCTAAGGTATCTACTTCTAAGAAACTCATGCTAGCAGATGTTCGTGTTTCAAATTCTGGAATATTCCATTCGTCTTCCCTGGTGAAGGAATTTCGGAAAACTGCGTTCAATAACTCCGCTTTAGCGGCACAGTCGTCGATAACAGTACCATCGGCACTGCGCAGCGAAGGTATTGACTGCGTCTTGCCGCTTGTGTACTTTACATACGACCAGAATTTCTTCGGATTTTCTACCAAATTTCGAGACAATGTTTCGTTGTGGAACCTATTAAAGGCATCTCGCATCGAAGTACGTGCCAAATTTTGCGCGTCTGTAAATTTTAGCCCATCTTCAGGATTTCGCGTTCTTCTGAACTTCGCATGCTTTTTCCGTTGCCTCTGCAACAGCGTTCGGACCTTTTTTGTGTACCACGGGGGATCCGTTCCATCTCTTACCAATTTATGAGGTATGAATATCTCAATTGCTGTTGCTACTACATCTTTGAATTTGAGCCACATCTCGTCTACATTCGCATAGTCAGTTCGAAAGGAATGGAAATTGTCTTTTAGGAAGGCTTCTAGTGGCACTTTATCCGCTTTTTTAAATAAAATTATTTTGCGTTTGTTTCTGATGGATTTGGAAGAAATGGTATTGAGCCTAGCTACAATGACCTTGTGATCACTAATCCCTGTATCAGTCATGATGCTCTCTATCAGCTCTGGATTGTTTGTGGCCAAGAGGTCAAGTGTGTTTTCGCAACCATTTACAATTCGCGTGGGTTCGTGGACTAACTGCTCGAAATAATTTTCGGAGAAAGCATTTAGGACAATCTCGGAAGATATTTTCTGCCTACCACCGGTTTTGAACAAGTATTTTTGCCAACATACCGAGGGTATGGCACTCTCCCTTCTTCTCTTCTTTGAAGGAGACTGCTGTCTTGTGCCATCTACACATTGGTCATACTTGCGTAATGAGCCACCCTACAATGTGGTTGTGGAGTCAGACTGACAATATCCCATATACTGGTGGCATGTCCCCTTCTTTTGGTCCTTCATACTAAGTATAGCCTTCCAAATTTCTTGCCTTTAATATTTGCAGATGATCCATGGATGGCTGAACTGTTCCCCAGTTTCCTTTGTGAAAATGGTTTTGATTTTCAATTCTAATGTTTTGCTTTCCTCATGGAGCAGGACAGGTTGGTTGTGGTTGGGGCCTCTCTTCATATTTTCTGGATCTGGGACCCATGACCACCTCCCCGTGCAAAGACCGCTACATTATCCCTTTTGTTTTTTCCAGTTTTTAGATCTGACTTGCCCTTTTATGGCTTCTACTGCGTGCGTTTTTAGCTTACTCACCTTATAGTTTGACCCTTCTGACTGGATCCGCCCACTTTTCTTGGACACTTATATCTTACACATGTAGCTTTTGAGTTGTGGGCATGATGACCTTGCTGTTTAATCTCATAACCCCCCTCAACCAATCAAGTTAATCAATCTTGCTCTTGTGCTGCAGCAAATCCATCAAAATCTATCCAGCACACTAAGAGCATGAATGCGAGACACGTAATCTGCAGTCACGTTATCCCCCTCTTCTCATGCCATTATCGGTTGAAAATAGCACAATATAGTCCATATGCCTGAACTGATGGGGTAACATGTCCCAACTAGGGGTATAGATAGCATGGACCTAGGGGCAATGGTCAGTGAAAAATGTGAGAGATTGGCCCTCAGTGTCTTCCTTAAAGCATATAGCACTACTTAATGTAGCCCTACTGTTCAATTTATACATTGAAGGAGAAAAGATGGAAATAAAAGAAATGTTCGAATGGGATTGAAATTCAAGCTGAAAAGATATCAATGATAAGATTTGCTGATGACATGGCTATCCTCAGTGAAAGTGAAGAATAATTACGAGATCTACTGAGCAGAACGAATACAGAATATGGACTGAGAGTAAAACAAACAAAGAAAGATGAAAGCAATGAGAAATAGCAGAAATGGGAACAGTGATAAACTTAACACAAGAATTGGTTATTGTGAAGTTAAGGAATTATGTTACTAGGCAGCAAAACAACCCATGACAGACAGAGCAAGGAGAATATAAAAAGCAGACTAGCACTGGCGGAAAGGGGATTTCTGAGAATGGAGGTTTGAAGCACAGCATTGTATGGTAATGAAACATGTACTGTAGAGAAGAGAATCGTAGCATTTGAGATTTGGTGCTACAGAAGAATGTTGAAAATTAGGTGGACTGAAAAGGTAAGGAGTGAGGAGATTCCTCACAGAGTAAACAAAGAAAGAAATATATGGAAAATGTTGACTAGGAGAAGGGACAGGATGGTAAGACATCAGGGAATAACTTCCAGGCTGCTAAATGGAGCTGTACACCATAAAAATTGTAGAGAAAGACAGAGATCGGAATACATCCAATAAATAATTGAGGATGTAGGTTACAACTGCTACTCTGAGATGAAAACATAGGCACAAGATAGCAATTTGTGGTGGGCCACATCAAACTAGTCAAATACTGATGATTCAAAAGTAAATCACAGTCAAATGCTGACCACTACTATTGTGATCCTTTTAATTTACAGGGCTGTTGGATACAATCCACTGTTTGTTGTAAAGCTGCATTAGTTGCAGTTTTGCTAGTGTCAGCAATGATAGACAGATGGGCTATGGATGAGAAGTGAGCCATGGTCACGGCATTCTGTAACAATCATTTGATCAGTTCAAAAGCTCATAACATTTCCTGTGACCACTGCACAGGTCGTTTCCCCTTATTATTCTTTCGGTGTCTCAGTTAGAAGTGCATGGATTTCCACAGCCTGTGTTATATGATGCTAATAGGAGTTAATCATGCCTAAAAATCTCCTTAGTTTCTTGTAAGTTGTAAGCCTAGGTATCAGCTGAATTAATTCTATCCTTTCTTCTATCAGTTTGATCCCCTCTGGTGATACAGAATGACCCAAAGATGTTACATTCTGTTGTCATATCGGACATTTCACTACCGTGCCTAATTGATACAGGGTACAAGAAATCTACTAGAGGGGTTCTTCATTTCTTTTGGTGAAGAAGAAAGTATGGAAAACAAAACAGGAGCTTGCATAAAACAGAATTGCTGACTATCCGTCATGTTTCTGTGCTACATTTTTTTTTTTTTTTAACACAAGCAGTACATGTAACATTTCAGATAACCTGAAGGGGGTAATAATAGCAGTTTTAGGGATATCCTCCATTGCCATCAGTATTTGCAAGTAAGCCTTCTGGCAGTCTATAATGCCAAAGACTGAAGCACTTAATAATGAATCTGGAAAAGCTTCTGAAATGTTCAACCTTTTTTTTTTTTTTTTTTTTTTTTTTTTTTTTTTTTTTTTTTTTCAGAACTGAATGAACTGGTAAAGCCTGTGCACTCTTTGAAGGGTGTATAATGCCCTTTGTTAACAGTATGCTTATAGCATTTTTGTAATCTGTAACTTATTAGGCGAAAGGCATCATACCTCTTAAGAGAAGGGTGGTCTCACCATAGTTTTGATTGTATGCACTGTAATCTCCCTTAATCGTGTGGTGGGTCAGGGACTGGGAAGCACTAAATGTTGTTGGTCATTGTCACTGGATACACTGTCAGTAACCTGTATGTGTGTGTAGTAGGTGCAGAAGAAGTGTAGTTGTAATAGGTAGGGGATGTCGTCAGCAGTGCTAGATGATTTCCTCAGCTTTACTTCAGCAGTGGTGTGCGCTCATCATCCTTAGTGTCCACTGAGCCCAAAGCCAGCACAGCCTGGGTCAGTAACTCATAGATGTGTCTATCTCGCCATACCGAGGGCTGTTGATGAAGTCCCATTCTGTGATTTAAATATCCTCCACGTTATGCCAATTGTCCGTGAGGTTGAAATCCACACCACTCATTGTTGGTGTCAGATGAAGGTTAAAATGAAGAAAGCTGACATTTAGCCTCTGTGGACTGATTGCATTGCACACGCAATGTCTCCTGTAATGAGGAATCTTCTTTTTGCAGTGAGAGACGTTCCTTTCTGGTGCCACTCTACAATTTATTGGTTGTGCTAGTTGATCCTCAGGGGAGGAGTGTAACTACTGAAACCTGCACATAGGGGTTTACAATGCATCTGCATGTTGTGGAACAGACTGTGTTGAAGGTCTCCCAATCAGGCCCTGAATGCTAACACCCCATCATCTACAGAAGAGCACTCCATCTTAAATCTGGATTCAAAATACAAGTGGTGGAAAAATTCTGCTCCTAACATGGATTCATTATGTCTGCTTGCATGAAAGGCCTCTTGAAAGTCTGGCTGTTGTTGAAGTCAGTGTTGTGTAAAGCAGATCTGTGCATGGTAATAATCGTCCCCTTTGCCACCTTCAATTCAGATGTGATATCTGTAGCGTAAGAAAAAGTAGTGGTGTTTGGGATTGTGCTAACTTTGAAACCCAAGTCAATGAAAAAATGCTGGTTAGTAATACAATCACATACATAGAGGTGACCATTGCAGATGATGGAAACAAGTTGGTTTGATTCACCTGCTTGTATTTTTTTTCATATTTTGATAATGTTGTGTCACCTGACGTCTAATGAAGGTCACAAGTGGTACTTGTGTGACTGCAAGGAGGAGAACACTTGCACGTGGCAGTGTCAAACCATTCATGGAACCAGCATCTCTGCACTGTGAAAGGTGAGCGACACCCGGTAGTTTGTTGTTGTCAGCTGAGCACAGTGCGTCTCAATTGCCTGAAATCGGAGCAGTGTTGAACATCTTCGGGCACACTTGGTCCTGCACAGTTGTTGCATGCTGAAGGGAAGGCCGAGACGGCTGCCGTCATTCCATTGTGTTGTGAGGCATCAGGTACTGTTGGTTCTGCTTGGTCACCAGTGACTGTTGTGTAACAAGGGCACACTTGGTCCTGCACAGTTGTTGCGTGCTGAAGGGAAGTCCTAGACGGCTGCCGTCATTCCATTGTGTTGTGAGGCATCAGGTACCGTTGGTTCTGCTTGGTCACCAGTGACTGCTGTGTAACAAGGGTGTCCACATTGCAACATGAAAACGCAATCTGCTAACTGTAACTTAACATCTTGTGTGAGTCCCTCATTACATGTTAAAGATGCTTGAATCTCGTGAGGCACTTTGCTTGTCCATCTGGGTCACAATGAATTGTTGGCCATTAATATAGCATCTACTGAAGTTTCTAGGTGATGCAAAAACTGCGAGGGCATCGGTCCATTTAATTGTTCCGAGAAAATAGCCAGTTGAATATGCAGGTCAGGCAATTTTCTCAGTCTTTGAAGTAATGCTTCCTTGGCTGCCTCAGACTTGTTAAAAGGAGGTAGTGGTAGTATAACAACACTGATGGTGGCAGCATGTTCACCAGTATGACACAGTAATGCAAAATATTTCACTGTATCATTAAAAAGTTGGAAAAGGGAGAGAAGGAAACATAGTAGGTGAATATGGATTGGAGCTAAGAAGTGAAAGAGGAAGCCGCCTGGTAGAATTTTGCACAGAGCACAACTTAATCACAGCTAACACTTGGTTCAAGAATCATAAAAGAAGGTTGTATACATGGAAGAAGCCTGGAGATACTGACAGGTTTCAGATAGATTACATAATGGTAAGACAGAGATTTAGGAACCAGGTTTTAAATTGTAAGACATTTCCAGGGGCAGATATGGACACTGATCACGATCTATTGGTTATGAACTGTAGATTAAAACTGAAGAAACTGCAAAAAGGTGGGAATTTAAGGAGATGGGACCTGATAAACTGAAAGAACCAGAGGTTGTGCAGAGTTTCAGGGAGAGCATAACGGAACAATTGGCAGAAACAGCGGAAAGAAATACAGTAGCAGAAGAACGGGTAGCTTTGAGGGATGAAGTAGTGAAGACAGCAGAGGACCTAGTAGGTAAAAAGACGAGGGGTAGTAGAAATCCTTGGGTAACAGAAGAAACACTGAATTTAATTGATGAAAGGAGAAAATATAAAAATGCAGTAAATGAAGCAGGCAAAAAGGATGTGAAAATTACCAAACAATCAGTTTAATAAGTCACGGATGCAAAATACTAACTCATATTGTCTACAGATGAATGGAAAAACTGGTAGAAGCTGACCTCGGGGAAGATCAGTTTGGATTCCGTAGAAATATTGGAACACGTGAGGCAATACTGACCCTATGACTTATCTTAGAAGCTAGATTAATGAAAGACAAACCTACATTTCTAGCATTTGTAGACTTAGAGAAAGCTTTTGACAATGTTGACTGGAATACTCTCTTTCAAATTCTGAAGGTGGCAGGAGTAAATTAAAGGGAGCGAAAGGCTATTTACAATTTGTACAGAAACCAGATGGCAGTTATAAGAGTCAAAGGGCACGAAAGGGAAGCAGTGGTTGAGAAGTGAGTGAGACAGGGTTGTAGCCTATCCCCGATGCTATTCAATCTGTATATTGAGCAAGCAGTGAAGGAAACAAAAGAAAAATTCAGAGTAGGTATTAAAATCCATGGAGAAGCAATAAAAACTTTGAGGTTCGCCAATGACATCGTAATTCTGTCAGAGACAGCAAAGGACTTGGAAGAGCAGTTGAACGGTATGGACAGTGTCTTGAAAGGAGTGTATAAGATCAACATCAACAAAATCAAAACAATGATAATGGAATGTAGTCAAATTAAGTCGGGTGATGCTGAGGGAATTAGATTAGGAAATGAGACACCGAAAAGTACTAAAGGAGTTTTGCTATTTGGGGAGCAAAATAACTGATGATGGTTGAAGTAGAGAGGATATAAAATGTAGACTGGCAATGGGAAGGAATGCGTTTCTGAAGAAGAGAAATTTATTAACATCAAGTATTGATTTACGTGTCAGGAAGTCGTTTCTGAAAGTATTTGTATGTAGCGTAGCCATCTATGGAAGTGAAACATGGACGATAACTAGTTTGGACAAGAAGAGAATAGAAGCTTTTGAAATGTGGTGCTACAGAAGAATGCTGAAGATTAGATAGGTAGATCATATAACTAATGAGGAGGCATTGAATAGGATTGGGGAGAAGAGAGGTTTGTGACACAACTTAACTAGAATAAGGGATCGGTTGGTAGGACATGTTCTGAGGCATCAAGGGATCACCAATTTAGTATTGGAGGGCAGCATGGAGGGTAAAAATCGTAGAGGGAGACCAAGAGATGAATACACTAAACAGATTCAGAAGGATGTAGGTTGCAGTAGGTACTGGGAGATGAAGAAGCTTGCACAGGATAGAGTAGCATGGAGAGCTGCATCAAACCAGTCTCAGGACTGAATACCACAACAACAACAACATCATTAAAAATTTTGTGACCAGTGAACACTGATTAATTGATAGCAAAACAAGTTTGCCACTGTTCTGATAGGAACCAAGGCAGTTTCGGTTTCATATGCTGTACGGTGGAAACACCGCAGGGTATCATTTAACCCCTCAGATGAAAATTTAATAACGGCATGAAACTTGGTTTTCTCGATTTTCAATCTCAGTCAACACACTGACCAATTTAGACAGCTATCGGTAACAAGCTGTAAGCTGTATGTTGTTGAAAATCATATCATTGTATGATTCTTGGAGTAATTGAGCTTACCAACCATGAAGGCTCAACAAAAATGTCCCAGTCTTTCACGGAAACTTACCAGTCTTGTCAAACCACGCTCGTATATTGATTTTCCAGAATAAGAGTCTCACTAGAATACAAAAGCAATAAAAAATCTAAATGTGCTGTTCATAATGTGTGTTTTAGAAATTGCCGAGGAAGAGTTATTAAGATCATTTTGTTTCTGTTATGTATATAATCAAGGTCAGATTTATATGTGAGTGTGATGATAAATGTTAACGTCTTATTCAGTTATTTAAAGAAAAATAATCACAAGTACCACAGGTGCCTTCATATTTACTTTTATTTTTGTGACTGTAAGAAATAATAGTAATGTTGGAGCTTTCTTGATTCATGCTGACCTTATCTGCCAGTATCTCGGACACATGGCACTGTTGTCAGTTGTTAAAGATGGTGGTTGTGCTTCAAATGCCCATGGCATTAGAACAGCAAAGCGTGATGTTTTATGGGGAGAGATACCGGGAAATGCAAGCCCGCATATGGGGAAAACTGTCTCGCTTTGAGAACTGTGAGCTGGTGGTGGTGTGAGTTCGATAAAGACCGTGAAGTCTTACATGACAACGCACATTTGGGGAGGTCACGTTGATCACTGACAGACGATGACAATTCCCACGTGGATGCAATGGTGAAAGCAGATTAGCATGTGCACATCATGACCATTTCCCAGGAGCTTGGCATATCATATGGGAGTGCTTACAACATCATTCATGGGTCCTTGGGTACCGGAATGTTTCATGTCAGTAGGTGCGTAAGCTGTGGATGACATGATGAAAGGCAAGTGAATGATGTCTTCACTGAATCATCTGGAATGGTACTCCAAGGAGGCTGAAGGTTTCCTGTGCCTCATTGTTACTGGTGATGAAATGCTTCATCTGTTGGGAAAGGGACGTTAACGGCCTTCTGGAATAACCGTGTACCGCTACTGCTGGATTTCATGCCACAAGGTGCAACCATCAATGCCAACAGTTATTGTACCACGCTGTCATGTCTAAAGGCTGCCACCAGATGAAGGGTCTGAGGGATTCTCAATGTGGACAACAGTGCAAGACCATGTGTGACAATCAGAGCTGCTGAAAAGCTCTGGGTATTTCACTGGGAGATTCTTGACCACCCATCATATAGTCCAGGCCTTATCTCTAGTGATTTCCACATTTTTGACCACTGAAGAAATTCCTGGCAGGGCAGTGATTCATGAGTAATTATGAAGCCAAGACAACAATTTGACAGTGGTTAAATAGTCAGCTGGATGAATTCTACTACAGAGGTATCTCAAATTTAGTGCTGCGATGTGACAGATGTGTGAATTGGTGTGGGGACTATGTGTAAAAATAGTGTAAGGTGCTTAAAATAGAGTGTATGTAGCTTACTTTTGCTAATAAAAAATATGGGCAAAGAATCTCTGATTTGCCCTCGTATCTTAGGCACAGAACAAAACAGTGGCCAGAGAGCGGTTAAGTGCCCTAAGACTGGGAACAATTGATCAGTTAAATATCAGTCCACTTTCCTATTAGATGATTGTATCACAGAGTCTATAGTTTTAATTAAAATATTTCTCCACCTAAAGTTACTTAGGTATGAAGAAAAATCGTAACAGTAGATTGACTATTAGGCAAACATTTTTGGACTTTTTCATGTTATGTTACAGCAAGCCCTGGAAGAAGCACTTGAAAGAGCTGTTGCCCAGTACAATTACCAGAGAAAGCTGTTGATGGAATCTGGCAATATATCTGATACCAGCTCAGATTCAGGATGTCATAGCACAGGTAATATAAGCAAAGAGCATAATGTGTCTAATATCACTGCAGGTTTATTAGCTTCCTATCATTAGACCAAAACTAGATGCAGATTACATAAAACTCTTATTTGACTATTTAGAAGAGTGAATTCTCAGTCAGTAGAAAATTCACTAAAAGCTTGTTTGAATTTCCTAATCAAACAGTGGAATCTCAGGTAGGAATATCAACAATGTAGGAAAAGGCAGATTGCTATTTACCGTAAGGAAAACACATTAGGTTGCAGAGAGGCACAGTTAAAAGGCACTTAAATGAAGCTTCCAGCCAAAGCTTTCAGCAGTAAATAGAAACACATACCATTCATACACACAACCAAGCACATCTCATGTACACATGACCGCCAATTCCAGCATATCGGGCCCGAGTGCAGCTATCACGTGGAATGAAACCATCAATCTGGAGGGGGCAGGGAAGGGGAAGAGGTAGTAGTGTACAGATGGGAGAGAGACGAATTCTGTCTGGTGGAGTGTGCAGGGGCTAGAATGCCAACGGGGCAGCATAAGGGGGTTGTGGGCAGGGCAGAGGGGAAAAAAAGGAGAGGAGTGGGGAAATACAGAGAGGATGTATTGGCAGAGGGCAGCAAATAAACTGGGTGGGAGATGATAATACAGAGGGAGTGAAAACTGCTGGGTGGTGGGTTACTGTAGGTTGAGGCCAGAATAATTATGGGAGCTGAGAATGTGTTACAAATATAACTCCCATCTGCACATTGAGAAAAGCTTGTGGTGGAGGGAAGGATTCGGCAGATGGATTGGGTAGTGAACCAGCCATTGAAATCAAGTGTGCTGATGCTCAGCTGAATGTTGTGCTACAGGGTGATTTACTTTGTTCATGGCCACAGTTTGGCATGGCCATTCTTCCTGGTGGACAGCTGGTTGGTAATCATACCAATATAAAAAGTTGTGCAATGATTGCAGCAGAGCTTATAAATGCGATGCATCCTTCGGACTCCAAACCCACTACCTCATTCCTCACACACCTTGCTAACTTTATTCTAACTCACACCTACTTCTCCTTTGAAGGGAAGAAAAATAAAAAGTGAATGAAGTATACAAACAAGGAATGAGAGAGGAGAAAGACTAATTGAGTTTTGTAATAAATGTCAGCTAGTAATAGTGAATACTCCCTTCAAGAATCACAAGACGAGGAGGTATACTTGGAAAAGACTGGGTGATGTGGGAAGATTTCAGATAGTTACATCATGGTCAGACAAGGATTTCTGTAATCAGATACTGATTGTAAGGCATATCCAGGAGCAGATATAGACTCAGATTACAATGTAGTAGTTATCAAGAGCAGACGGATGTTTAAGAGCTTTGTCAGGAAGAATCAGTGAACAAAGAAGTGGGACACAGAACTATTAAAGAATGACAAGACACTTGAAGTTCTCCAAAGCTATATATACGGCAATAAGGAGTAGTTCAGTAGGCAGTACAGTTGAGGAGGAATGGACATCTCTAAAAAGGGCAATCACAGAAGTGAGGAAGAAAACATAAGTAAAAAGAAGGTAATTGTGAAGAAACCATGGGTAACAGTAGAAATACTTCAGTTGATTGATGAAAGAAGGAAGTACAAAATTTACGAATACAGAAATACAAGTAATTCAGGAATGAATTAAATAGGAAGTGCGGTGAAGCTAAAATGAAATGGCTGTGTGAAAAATGTGAAGAAATCGTAAAAGAAATGATTGTCATAAGGACTGACTCAGCATATAAGAAAGTCAAAACAACCTATATTGAAATTAAAAGCAAGGGTGGTAACATTAAGAATACAATAGGAATCCCATTTTTACATGCAGGGCTGTTGCTATAACAATCAGTTTTCAGACATTGTCATAGATTTTATTTCACATACACAAAGGTTTAATTCACATACATAAATGCACACATTGATATAAATAATGAAGGTCAGAAATTATAATTTTTTTGTTGCAAAAACAAGCTTATGCTATATACACTGTTTTACTGAGAGACTTTACAACTTGAAATGTAAATGCATATATTGATATAGTGTGTCAAAATCAGATATTCTCATTTTTTGTTGCAAGAACAGACTTATGCCATATACACTGTTTTACAAAGGGAGGCTACAGCTTGAAATCTTCTACTGGATAACAGCTTTTCTTTATTAACAAATGCTTAAGATTATTCTTTAGTCTTTAAATTAGCTGTCTTGAGGTCTGAAAATTTTCCCTTCCCCATGTATTGTACCTATGTACATTACTGTTTGGTACATTATATTCAGGATTTTGTTTCACAAACATTGTTGCCTGCAGGATGTACATAGAGGAGACAGGTAGTATTTTACATTTTCTATAGATTTCTCTGCAAGGCTCTCTCCTGTTTACCTTGCCTACCACTCTTACTGCCTTTTCTATTTTTTTTTTCTTTTTCTTTCTTTTTTTTTTTTTCAGTCTGAAGAATCTCTTTGAATAATCAGCTGGTGTCCCAACCCATATCTCGATACCATACTGAAGATGTGGCTGTATCACTCTGAAGTATATTTGTCTCTAGCTGTCATGGAAGAAAGCTGAGACCCTTTTCGGTATATACACATTGGTACTGATTTTCTTGCAAATATGGTCTTTATGTTCTTTCCATGACAGGTGTCCATCAAGAATTATACCCAAAAATTTGTATTTGTTTGTGTTGTTAAGGTCCAGTGGAGGTGTAGAGTTCTATTTGTCATGACTATAGCTGGGCATAAATTGCATTGCCACTGTCTTCTGTTTATTTATGAGTATCTTATTTGCAGTAAGATAACTTGAGAGAAAATTGTAATCTATTTCACTACTGTTTGTAGTAGTTCGCATATCACAGCCCCAGCTGACAAAAGATATGTCATCAGCATAGCTTACAACCTTGCATTTTGGTTCAGTTAAATCATTTATGTACACAAGAAACAGAAAGGGATACGTGGAAAAAATACGTTGAAGGTGTGTATGAAGGGAAAGATTTCTCTGATGTGATAGAAAAAGCAAGAGGGGAACCACTATTAGAATCAGAATTTAAAACAACTCTGGAAGACTTAAAATCAAACAAGGTGGAAGGGATAGATAACATTCCCTCAGAATTTCTAAAACCATTGGGGGAAGTGGCAACAAAGCGACTATTCACTTTGGTGTTCAGAATGTATGAGTCTGCCGACATACCATCTGCCTTCTGAAAAAATATCATCCACAGAATTCTGAAGATTGCAAGAGCTGACAAATGCAAGAATTATTGCACAATCAGCTTAACAGCTCATGCATCAAAGTTGCTGACAAGAATAATATACAGAAGAATAGAAAAGAAAATTTAAATTGTGTTACATGACAATCAGTTTGTCTTTGGGAAAGAGAAAGACACCATAGGAATGAACAGTTTAATGAATATAGAATGTGGATTGAGAGAAAATTGAAGAAAGACAAAAGTAATGAGAAGTAGCAGAAATGGGAACACTAAGAAACTTAACATCAGGATTGATGGTCACAAGTTAAGGAATTCTGCTACCTAGGCAGCAAAGTAAGAAATGATGGATAGAGCAAGGAGGGAGTCAAAAACAGACTAGCACTAGCAAAAAGGTCATTCCTGGCCAAGGGAAATCTACTAGTATCAAACATAGGCCTTAATTTAAGATGTGGTGCTATAGACAAATGTTGAAAATTAGGTGGACTGATAAGATATAACGAATGAGGAGGTTCTGCGCAGAATCAGAGAAGAAAAGAATATGTGGAAGACAAGGAAAAGGAGCTGGATGATAGGACATATTTTGTCAGGGAATGCGTTGTATGGAACTAAAGGAGCTGTAAAGGGCAAAAACTGTAGAGTTTACATGCAGTAAATGATTGAGGACATAGGTTGCAAGTGCTACTCTGAGATGAAGAGTTTGGCTCAGGGGGAAAAAAAAAAGTATCCATGGCATAGCCATGGGCACCTGCATGGCACCCTCCTATGCCAACCTTTTTATTGGCCATCCAGAGTAGATCTTCTTAGTCCCCCAAAACACTAAACACCAAGTCTGGTTCACATTCATTGATGATATCTTCATGATTTGGACTCAGAGCCAAGACACCCTATCTTCGTTCATTCACAACCTCAACACCTTCTCCCCCAACCACGTCACGTGGTCCTCCTCAACCAAGTGTGTCACCTTCCTAGATGTTGAGCTGCTTCTCTTTGAAGGCTCTATCTACACTGCTGCCAACAATAAACCCACCAACCACACCTGCATTTTGACAGCTGTCATCCCTTTCACACCAAGAAATCCCTCCCATACTGCCTAGATACCTGGGGGTGGCATATTTGCAGTGGAAAAAACTCCCTTGCTCAGTACGCTGTACGTCTTACTAAGGCCTTCACAGGTAGGCACTATCCCCCAGACCTAGTCTGCAAATAGATCTTCCACGCCATTTTCCCTTTCACCCCCAATCCTACCACCACCCACAAGAACCAGCCAAAAAGGAGTGTCCTCTTCATCACCCAATACCACCCTGGACTGGAACAACTGAACCACATCCTTCACCAGGGTTTTGATTACCTTTCATCATGCCCTGAAATGAGGGACATCCTACCCGAGATACTTCCCACCCCTCCTCCCATCGCTCACCCAACCTCTACAACATCCTAGTCCATCCCTATGATGCACTTCCTATCCCAACCCTACGCCAAAAGGACCATACCTCTGTGGAAGACCCAGGTGCAAAACTTGCCCAATCCACCCACCCAATACTTCCTATTCCAGTACTGTCACAGGTTTATCCTACCCTATCAGGGACCATGCCACCTGTGAAAGCAGCCATGCCGTTCACCAGCTCTGCTGCAATAATTGCACAGCTATTTATATTGGTATGACTACCAACCACTGTCCAGCAAGGTGAATGGCCATTGCCAAACTGTGGCCAAGAGCAAAGTAAACCACCCTGTGGTACAACATGCAACTGAACGTAACACACTTGGCTTAAATGGTTGCTTCTCTACTGAAGCCATCTGAATTCTTCCCTCCACCAGCAGCTTTTCTTAAATGCACAGGTGGGAGTTATCCTTACAACAAATTCTGTGCTCCCATAATGATCCTGGCCTTAACCTACAGTAACATGATATCCCCACACCTTCCACCCAACAGTTACCACCCTCTCTGTCCCATCATCTCCCACTCTGTTTATCTGCCACCCTCTGTCAACTTATCAGCCGTCTTTCCCCACTCCTCTCCTTTTTGCTCCTTTTTCCCCGCCTCCCTGCCCGACAACCTCCTTACACTGCGTCTGTTAGCATTCTAGCTCAAGATTGCTGGTTCCATCCCATGTGGTAGTTGAATACTGGCCCCAGATGCTGGTGTTGGTGGTTATGTGTGCCTGAGGCATGCTTGCTTGCGTGTATGAAAGATTTGTGTCTCCCTTTTACTGATGAGGATTGTGGCTGAAAGCTTTATTTAAGTGTCTTTTAATTGTGTTTGTCTGCAACTTAATGTATCTTCTTTACAGTAAGTATCGATCTGTCTTTTCCTGCAGTGTTGTCTGAATTACCTAGCTTCACTAATAATTACCTAAATCAAGAGTGATATTTTTCATTATAAAAAGTTTATGTACTGTTGAGTAGTCTCCTAACTTAAGTTATATTTTATTGTAATACAAAATCAACAGATACTCCATTTTTTGTAATTACCATATTAATTGTGTTAAGTACATAAACCAAACTATGAAGTCTGTTTGGAATGTAAGTTTTGATCCTGTCTGGTGCATGAAGGAGTGGAAATATTGGTGACATCAGCATACTTTTGTCACCTGGCTCAATGTGTGCCAGGCAGTGTTCCAGAAACGTTATTGAACAAATTTTTGCACTGTAATTGTAAACCAAAATGGACACCATCATTAAAAGTACTGTCACCTTGAATGATGTGCTGTAAGTCACTGTGTGTATATTGTTGTTGTTGTTGTTGTTGTTGTGGTCTTCAGTCCAGAGACTGGTTTGATGCAGCTCTCCATGCTACTCTATCCTGAGCAAGGTTCTTCATCTCTCAGTACCTACTGCAACCTACATCCTTCTGGATCTGTTTAGTGTATTCATCTCTTGGTCTCCCTCTGCGATTCTTACCCTCCATGCTGCTGTCCAATACTAAATTGGTGATCCCTTGATGCCTCAGAATATGCCCTACCAACCAATCCCTTCTTCTAGTCAAGTTGTGCCACAAACTTCTCTTCTCCCCAATCCTATTCAATACCTCCTCATTAGTTATGTGATCTACCCATCTCATTTTCAGCATTCTTCTGTAGCACCACATTTCGAAAGCTTCTATTCTCTTCTTGTCGATGCTATTTATTGTCCATGTTTCACTTCCATACATGGCTACACTCCATACAAATACTTTCAGAAACCACTTCCTGACATTAAAATCTATACTGGATGTTAACAAATTTCTCTCTTTCAGAAATCCTTTCCTTGCCATTGCCAGTCTACATTTTATATCCTCTCTACTTTGACCATCATCAGTTATTTTGCTCCCCAAATAGCAAAACTCCTTTACTACTTTAAGTGTCTCATTTCCTAATCTAATTCCTTCAGCATCACCCGACTTAATTCCATTATCCTCGTTTTGCTTTTGTTGATGTTCATCTTATATCTTCCTTTCAAGACACTGTCCATTCCATTCAACTGCTCTTCCAAGTCCTACGCTTTCTCTGACAGAAGTACAATGTCATTGGTGAACCTCTGAAGCTTTTATTTCTTCTCCATGGATTTTAATACCTACTCCAAATTTTTCTTTTGTTTCCTTTACTGCTTGCTCAATATACAGATTGAATAACATTGGGGAGAGGCTACAACCCTGTCTCACTCCTTTCCCAACCACTGCTTCCCTTTCGTGTCCCTCAACTCTTATAATTGCCATCTGGTTTCTGTACAAATTGTAAATGGCCTTTCGCTCCCTGTATATTACCCCTGCCACCTTCAGAATATGAAAGAGAGTATTCCGGTCAACATTGTCAAAAGCTTTCTACAAATGCTAAAAACATAAGTTTGCCTTTTCTTAATCTAGCTTCTAAGATAAGTCATAGGGTCAGCATTGCCTCACATGTTCCAATATTTCTATGGAATCCAAACTGATCTTCCCCAAGGTCGGCTTCTACCAGTTTTTCCATTCGTCTGTAAAGAATTCATGTTAGTATTTTCCAGCAGTGGCTTATTAAACTGATAGTTTGGTAATTTTCACATCTGTCAACACCTGATTTCTTTGGGATTGGAATTTATATGAAAAACATAAAAGCTCTAGAAACCCTTAGTGAACATTGGGCACTATATAGAGAGAAAATTACGAATGATAATGCTTTAAGAAAGGGTGCTGTTTTTTTATCAGACCAATGGCCATGGTGGTGGAAGAAGTAGATGACCATCTGTTGTGACAAATGAACTTGTTCCAAAGGTTAATGACAGAATCAGAGAAAATTGACAGTGCATAGTGAGTCCCATAACTTATGACTGATGCAGGAGAATATCAAACCATGTGACAGCTCACAGATGGCATAATACTACAATGTTGTTGTTGTTGTGGTCTTCAGTCCTGAAACCAGTTTGATGCAGCTCTCCATGCTACTCTATCCTATGCAAGCCTCTTCATCTCCCAGTACCCACTGCAACCTACATCCTTCTGAATCTGCGTAGTGTAGTCATCTCTTGGTCTCCCTCTACGATTTTTACCGTCCACGCTGCCCTCCAATACTAAATTGGTGATCCCTTGATGCCTCAGAACATGTCCTACCAATCGATCCCTTCTTCTGGTAAAGTTGTGCCACAAACTTCTCTTCTCCCCAATCCTATTCAATACTTCCTCATTAGTTATGTGATCTACCCATCTAATCTTCAGCATTCTTCTGTAGCACCACATTTCGAAAGCTTCTATTCTCTTCTTGCCAGTCTACATTTTATATCGTCTCTACTTCGACTATCATCAGTTACTTTGCTCCCCAAATAGCAATACTCCTTTACTACTTTAAGTGTCTCATTTCCTAATCTAATACCCTCAACATCACCCGACTTAATTCGACTACATTCCACGTTTTGCTTTTGTTGATATTCATCTTATATTCTTCTTTCAAGACACTATCCATTCCGTTCAACTGCTCTTCCAAGTATACAACCTCCTTTCATGATTCTGAAACCAAGTGTTTGCTATGATTAAGTTGTGCTCTGTGCAAAATTCTACCAGGCGGCTTCCTCTTTCATTTCTTAACCCCAATCCATATTCACCTATTATGTTTCCTTCTCTCCCTTTTCCTACACTTGAATTCCAATCACCCATGACTATTAAATTTTCGTCTCCCTTCACTATCTGAATAATTTCTTTTATTTCATCATACATTTCTTCAATTTCTTTGTCATCTGCAGAGCTAGTTGGCATATAAACTTGTACTACTGTAGTAGGTGTGGGCTTCGTATCTATCTTGGCCACAATAATGCGTTCACTATGCTGTTTGTAGTAGCTTACCCACATTCCTATTTTCCTATTCATTATTTAACGTACTCCTGCATTACCCCTATTTGATTTTGTGTTTATAACCCTGTAGTCACCTGACCAGAAGTCTTGTTCCTCCTGCCACCGAACTTCACTAATTCCCACTATATCTAACTTTAACCAATCCATTTCCCTTTTTAGATTTTCTAACCTACCTGCCCGATTAAGGGATCTTACATTCCACGCTCCGATCTGCAGAATGCCAGTTTTCTTTCTCCTGATAACGACATCCTCTTTAGTAGTCCCTGCCCGGAGATCCGAATGGGGGACTATTTTACCTCCGGAATATTTTACCCAAGAGAACGCCATCATCATTTAATCATACAGTAAAGGTGCATGCCCTTGGGAAAAATTACGGCCGTAGTTTCCCCTTGCTTTCAGCCGTTCGAAGTACGAGCACAGCAAGGCCGTTTTGGTTATTGTTACAAGGCCAGATCAGTCAATCATCCAGACTGTTGCCCCTGCAACTACTGAAAAGACTGCTGCCCCTCTTCAGGAACCACATGTTTGTCTGGCCTCTCAACAGATACCCCTCCGTAGTGGTTGAACCTACGGTACGGCTATATGTATCGCTGAGGCACGCAAGCCTCCCCACCAACAGCAAGGTCCATGGTTCATGGGGGCATTGAAGACATTGAAAAACTCATTCCTCAGTGACATGTCTTGATATAGGAAGCAATTAACTAGCAAAATCGCTGGCAGTTGTTTTGCATTTATAAAATGTAATAAAAACACTTAATATACTAGTGAAAACAATCAATTATTGACAAAATTATTTAATTGATCCTTAGGTCTTCAGCCCTTGGTTTGGTTTAGACACATTGTGACTTCTTTACCATACGGACTCATGCCAAAACTGAACTGCTAAAATCCCTGGAATCTCTGAATACCTTCTCCCAATTAAATTTCACATGGTCCTATTCCGTATCCCATGCCACTTTCCTTGAAGTTGATCTTGTCCCCACCAAAGGCCAGCTACACACTTCCATCCACAGTAAACGTACCAACAAATAGCAGTACTCACATTTTGACAGTTGCCATTCTTTCCATGTTAAATGTTGTCTCCCATACAGCCTTGGCATACGGGGCAAACTTATTTGTAAGGATGCAGACTCTTTACAGCGGTGCACCACCATTCTCACCTCAGCCTTCACTGCATATTATTACCCCACCATCCTAGTTAAAAAGCAGATTTCTTGGGCCATCACATCCAATCTGGTACTGCAGATCCCTCCAAAAAAAACAACTTCGGAGCACATCATTGGTGACTCAGTATTATCTTGATGTAGAATGTGTTAATCAGCTACTTTGACAGGGCCATGACTTCCTAAAATCATGCCCTGAAATGAGATCCATTCTGTCTGAAATTTGGACCACCACAACTAGAATAGCTTTCCATGACCCTCCCAATCTCCACAATATTCTTGTCAGACCCTACGCTCCTTCTGCACCCATCTCCCTCCCATATGGTTCCTACTCCTTTGACGATCCCCACTGCAAGACTCACCCTATGCACCCTCCTACCACCACCTATAACAGCCCTGTAACTGGCAAAATATATGCTAACATAAGGAGAGCCACCTGTGAAATGACATGTCATATACCAGCTGTTATGTAAACACTGTTCAGCCTTCTATGTCGGCATGACTACCACCAAATTATCAATTAGGAAGAATGGACACAGGCAGAGGGTGCGTACTGACAACTCACAATATTCTGTTGCAGAGCATACTCTACAACATGGCATTCGTGACCTTGGTGCCTGTTCCACCACACACATCATCTGGATTCTTCATTCAGACACCAGTTTCTCAAAACTCCGAAGGTGGGAATTAGCTCTACAACATGTCCTTGGTTCTCACCACCTACCTGGCCTTAATTTATGTTAATTTCTTCTGTCTCAGCATTTCTTCACTATAGCTACTCTTTGCTTCACTCCGTTTTAGTTTTCTACATCTTTCATTGTCTTACCCATCTGTGTGTGTTCTGCCCCCCTCCCACCTCTATTATGTACAATGCACTTAGCTTTTCACTCTTATTAACCCATGAATGACGTTTAAACAATAATTTTGTCTGCATATTACCCTGTCTTCCACCTTTAAGCCCTCAGGTTTTCAAATCTCGTCTGATGCAGTCCTCAACAATCAGTCTTTCCTTCTCATCTCATATGGTAAGTCTCCCTTGATCCCCAGTTCTGAGTGACTTTTCTGAAATCTGCCCCTTTTCCTAGACCTCTCCAGTCCTTTTTCTTCACCTGTCTTCCTTACCCTTCAATGCTTCTGCCTGAAAAAGGAGTCACTGGCTCCAAAAGCATGTCATTTACAACCATCTTTTATGTGTGTGTTCTGCTAGTGCTTGGTGAGAACAGTTAAATAATTTTCTTAACATACTAGTGATTTTTATGAATTAGTGGAACTTACTTTCTGGATAGCCGTCATACTTTTGCTGAAAACAAAATCTGCAGCTGTGGTGTAACCATATCCTCTGATGTATAGCTATTGTATTATATATATAATCCTCTGATGTATAGCTACTATATTATATATATAGCTATAGTAGTAGTAAATCTGGATTTTTGCAATAGTAAATCTGGCTTTTTGCAGATGATGCAGTTATCTATAATGAAGTACTATCTGAGAGAAACTGCACAATTACTCAGTCGGATTTTGATAACATTTCAATGTTATGCAGAGACTGGCAACTAGCTTTAAATGTTCAGAAGTGTAAAATTTTGTACTTCACAAAACAAAACAAAAATGTAGTATCCTGTGACTACAATATCAGTGAGTCACTGTTTGAATCAGCCAACTCTTATAAATGTCTGGGTGTAACACTTTGTAGGGATGTAAAATAGAATGATCACATTGGTTCAGTTGTGGGTAAAGTAGCTGGTAGATTTTGGTTTATTGGTAGAACAATGGGAAAGTGCTGTCAGTCTGCAAAGGAGATTGCTTACAAATCACTCATGCAGCCCATCCTAGAATATTGCTCAAGTGTGTGGGACCTATACTAAATAGGACTAATGGGGGATATTGACTGTATACAGAGAAGGGCAGCATGAATGGTTACATGTTTTTTTAATCCGTAGTTTAGTGTCACGGAGATACTGATGGAACTGAAATGGCAGACTCTTGAAGACAGACTTTTTTTGAGAGGCCATGTGATTTTTTTATTTCTAACATGTGGAAAAGTTTGTCGCAAGTGTTGTTGTGATATTTAGAGAATTATACCAAGCTGACATCCGAGCTGGTCCCATATGTGTTCCATTGGGGCAGATCTGGAGATTATGCTCACTTGAGCACCACACAGACACTTCATAGGGACATGTACCATGTGTGGATGAGAATTTTCACATTGAAACACTGTTACACGAGAGGTAAAATGTAAGGACACGGACTGTCCTTCACATGCCATTCTGCTGTCATAGTTCCCTCAGTTACCACCAGCTGTGACCTAAAGTCATACCTGATGGCTCCCCACATGATGACACCAGGAGTAACACCACTGTGCCTCTCCAAAACATCAGAGAAATGTTACTCTGCCAAGGTTGCTGCCATACTAGAAGACAATTGTCTTCCAGGGTATTGTACAACTATGATTCATCAATGAACACAGATGGCAGACACAGATATGAAATAATGTTGGTCTACTTGGTGCACAATATGGTGATCCTCCTATGTGGTGGTAAGATGTGATTGACTCGAGTCTTGATGATGTGGACATCTGCCCTCATGTTCCCATGCAGTCCGGCATCAAGTCACTGTCACATTCAAATGCTTCACAAAACTGAATATCACACAATTTGACTAGCCGATCAAATGGAGACTCACAATGAGACCTCTCTCAAACAGCCAGAGGCTGATAACACTGTCTCACACAATTACATGGCATCTCCATGTTCTTCACAGAGATCATCAATACCCGACACTGTTTATACCCCTTACATACCCTGCCAGGCCTGGTAACAACACTAATGCTCTCTGGTGGCTTTTCTACATTTCACAGTGTTGCAACTGTAAGCATTTACATATTTACTGATGTTTGCAGAATTAGTTATGTGCTACTTGACACAGTCATGTTGGTCAAATATCTAGACGTAATGCTGCAAAGCGATATGAAACACAATGAGCATGTAAGGCCTATAGTACGGAAGGCAAATGGTCAGTTGTGATTTATCGGGAGTATTTTAGGTAAGTTAAGCTCATCTATAAAGGTGCCATCTATAGAACACTCGTGCGGCCCATTCTTGAAAACTGCTTAAGTGTTTGGGATATCCACCAGATTGGACTGAAGGATGACATGAAAGTAATTCAGAGGCATGCTGCAAGATTTGTTACTGGTAGGGCTTATCAACGCATGACTATGGAGAAGCATCGTGTACACAAACGAGAATCCCAGGGAAAAATGCAACATTGTTTTCACAAAACACTATTGAGAAAATTTAGAGAACAGACATTTGCAGCTGACAGCAGAGCTATTCTACTGCTGTCAACATTCATTTTGCATAAGGACCATGAGGACAAGGTAAGATAAATTGGAGCTTGTACAGAGGACTGTAGACAGTTGTTTTCCCCTCACACCAGTTTGTGAGTGGAACAGAAATGGGAATGACTAGTAGTAGTAGTAGTAGCAGCAGCAGCAGCAGCAATGTAAGGTACCATCTGCCATACACCATGTGGTAGGTCGTGGAGTGTGTCTGTAGATGTAGAAAGTGTGTCCATGTACAAACATACATCGACATTTGTCAGGTAATGTAGTTGAGGTATTGAAAAGTCGACAGATATTTAAACAAGATTGAAATCACACTAGAATCTGGACCAGTGCTGTTCCTTGAGCTAACAAACCACCAAAAACACATATGAGAGTTCATAATTCTGCAGCTCAGTATGGGTGTTTACCAGTGTGTGTCTATTTGTATATTTTCATTAGTCTATTGGCTGAGAGAAGAGACCCAAATTTTAAGAAAGATTTCAATTTTGTTCATGTGCCAGTTAATAAGGATTAGGCACTGAAGTGAAGCACATATCAGTGACTGATTGAAGTGAAGCACATATCAGTTCCTGCTTCACAGCCTACACTATCTGGATACAACCTACCAACACCAGTTTTTCTGAATTATGAAGGTGGGAACTCTCCCTACATTCCCGTAGCCCCCTTGCCCTCAGCCTTTACCGGTCGCTCTCTTGCACCTATCTATCTTCTTTCCTGCTCCCACTCCAGAATAACACAGTCTTCTGTTCTGTGCCGCCCCCCCCCCCCCCCTTCCCAAACCTCTCAACTGCACATAGAGACTGTGGTTTGTGTGTGTGTGTGTGTGTGTGTGTGTGTGTGTGTGTGTGTGTGTGTGTGTGTGTGTGTGTGTTTAATATTCCATTTGTATTAACTCTTAAAGTAAATAGCCATATTTGTGTTTTTCAGAGTCAACAGGGTCTGCCTTTACATTATCAACAGGCAAAGATCAGTATTCTGAGTGGACCTCAACCTCACCACATGTTAAACAACACTTATTAAAATATGGTAATAAGTAGAGAAACTTGTTGGTGTTATTGACTGGCATTAATAGATGGCACCAAGTGCTGATTAAGTACTGATATTTATAAAATAGCTGTAATTATATTATTGCTGCTGACAACCAACTTGTCTAAGTTTGCAGATGTATCATTTGTCTACTGAATATATAGCAGAAAATTAAATAAGGTGTGGGTGTGTATTTTGATTCAGAATCAAGCTAAACTGAAATAAAACATCACATCATCTCCACTTTTCCTTCAGTGTTATGTGTTCAACAGTCATTGCATAATGAAAAGAATTCTGTGGAAACAAGTAAAAATTTGTGATGAGCTGGACTTGTTGCCTGTGAATTCATTTCAGTGCCCAATTACAATCGATGTCAGAATTTATTCCATCATTTATGTGTGCAGCTGTCAGATCAAGAATGGTGTCTGTTCTTTACATAATCATAAATACACTCTGAAGTCTGTCATGTCTTTAAGATGCGTGCAGTTAAAATACTTAATAAAAATTAAAGTTTCATTATTTTCTTTGCTTAAATAACCTTTGAAAATCATGCAGTGTGTTATCAAATCCTATTGCAGGCTTCTATGCGTTGTATGGGGTACTTTGTAAATAAAGTTTTGATAAGGGACTCATATCTGGAAAATGTGTCCACATTTGGATGTAAAACAAGTTTAAAGATTGGATTCCTTCACATCACCTATTTCACAGTATGCACACAGCAAATCTGTAATGTGTCTGCTGTACATGAGCTCATAGCATTGGTAATGTTTCACGTACTCAGTCGGGTTCTCTTCTATGTGACAAAAGATGTCCTCATCAAAGTAGAGAGTGCATGGAGCACCACAGTCACAGTCAATTCTTGTAGTTGCAAATGTACCAGAGTCTCACAGCCATTGTTATTGTTGAATTAAAATGTCTATTATGTCATAATTACAACAGGTACTGATGACACTGCCCTCTTCTCAGTTGCTGGATAGGTGAAGGGGGCCGACCAGGCCCACGTGAATATGTTGGAAGCGTCCCTTCAATATTTGGAAGGAGCTGCATGTGCCGAATCGTTTTACATTGCTGGCATGGTACACAGACCCTCATCCATGACTTGCAGTCTCACTTCACATGGGGCCAAATATATTGCTCAGTTTCAAGACAAGTAGTGGGTTTGACACCAGGGTGGGTGAGACTGTGAAACTGGTCAAAAATAATTCTTTGGAATTGCTGTGGGACGAGCAGACATGTGTGTCTTTGGTACACGTCACAGAGGAGAGGGCAGGTGGAACTGGAGATAAACTTTGGTTTCCATGAGGAGAGTGGAAGAGGCATCATTTAAGAGGTCCTGTGCTGAGCCTGCACGAGCTTGTCCACATTTATCAAGGCCAAGAGTGTGCTAATGCTTGACAAGTAGTCAGCGACGACATTGTATGCGCCTTTCACATGCCAGTTGCCTGTAGAGAATTGTGCAGTGTATTTGAGATGATGGTAATTGTGGAGGCACTCATCCTTGCTATGGATGGCAGATGGCATCAGCTAGGGTCCAGTAGTCATGTAAATGACAAAGGGTCATCCTTCAGTGTCTTGTGTGAAATACGGCAAGGCCTCGTAAACAGCCAAAACCTTCTCGTCATAAGCCAACCACGTCTACTGTGTCTCAGTCAGTTTATGGGAGAAGAAGTGCAAGGGATGACTGCAGCCATAAACCTCTTGGTGAAGGGTGGCTTCTATCACTAAATTGCTAGTGTCAATGGTGATAGACAGGGGAGCTTCTGGAATTGGATGAGCAAAGATGGTTGCCTGAACCAGATCATCCTTGATCGGTTGGAAGGCACACTGCATGTCTGTGGCTCATGTGAGCTTCCTGTGGTGAGTTGTATTTTTGCCTTTGAGGGTCTGTGTTAAGGGTTTCTGCAGAGCAGCAGTGTGGGCCAAGTGACAGCAATAGTAACTGACAATTCCAAGGAAGTGGAAGAGTTTGTGATAGTCGAATGGTTGCAGTAGGCTATGAATCAGCTTGATGAGCTCTGGAGTTGGGCACATGCTGATAACATTAATGATGTGGCCCAAGAATGTGACTTGTGACTCATGGAGTTAACATTTGTCAGTGTTGATCACTACACCATTGGCTTTGAGAGTGTTGAGAATGTGTTCGAGGTGGGTAGAGTGTGAGCCCATATCTGACAAAAAACGAGGGTATTGTCCAAATATGTGTAAGAAAAAAAAATTTAATAAGCAGGCTGTCTATAAAGCAATACCTGAGCTGTGCAGTGGTTTTTTAGGTTCCAATCAATTACAGTGAACACTTAAGCACCAGCAAGGTAGTGTGTGAAGTCATGGATATTTGTAGCTGGGTAACTGTCCATGATTGTGTGAGCATTCAAGGCACAATAGTCCCCACAAAGTCTAGCTGAGCCATCCTTCTTAGGGATGAGGCAGATGGGTGTGGCCCACCTACTATCTGATGGGCAGACAATGTCAGCTCGTAACAACTCATCCACTGCTACCTTCACCGTGCAGAGGTGGTCAGGCAGTAGATGTCCTTGGCACTAACAGTTGGATGTATTGTTAATGTAGTGCACCATGCTGTTGTTGATGGTTGATAAAATACAAAGATCGTGAAGGGTGAAAACACTGGATGTGAGTTTGTCAGTGCAGGCTGCATAGAGGTTGGTCTCCCAGGCAGCAGAAAGACGTCGGATATCAACTGCAGGCTGGAGCTGGGTTGCTTGAGCAAGGCAGTAATCTGCTCATGCACAGCATGATCAACAAGCTGTGGAGGTTCAGACACAGCACAGCAGGCAGTGCCTCATGAGGTGCTGGCTTGGACTGGGAGGTGGCAGTGTCAGACGGCAGTTGCAGACTGGGCCAGGCAGCCTGGGCAGGGCCAGAGTGTGTGCATGCACGGCACAGTCGATGAGCTGTGGAGGTCTGGTCACAGTACAGCGAGCAGTGCTGGTACTGGGTTGCTTTGGGCAGCAGCATACTCTGCAGGTGTGGTCGCAGCACAGGTAACTCCATTCTATGCAGGCACAGGCATGGAGTGGGAGGCAGCGTTCTGCATAGGTGCATATACGGCATGGAAGGCATCATCTGACATGGGCACAAGGATGGGGGAGGTGAGCAGCAGTAGTGCGAGTGTGGCACGGATGTCAGCAGGTGGTAAAGGAGCAGGCATGGAATAAGAGGCAGGCTATATACTGACCTGGGTAAACGGTGAGGTGGGGGCAGCTGCATCCGGTGACTTGACGTGTTGGGTGACAGGTGCAGGTCCACAAGCATAGGTGGCAGGTAAGGAATGGAGGTGCTCAAGGATGGAGCAAACCTTTGTGAGTTCTGCCTGTGCTGCTTGGATGTTGCTGCATAGGTATGCATTGTCCTGTTGGAGGTGAGTGTGTGTCTCTTGCATGTCCATACGCTGTTGACAGATGTGTAGTAAGCAGTCAGCGAAGTCCACACACTGTTGTATGTACAGTTGCATGGGTGTAGCTGAAAGCACAGGACTGTTGACATTGGCATCTTGGGGCAGTGAGGAAGTTGGGGTGAGTGGACTGTCAGTATGCATGTAGGTGAGCTTGTTTGCATGCAGTAAAGTCAATAGGTGAAAGGTCCATAGGACATCAGCGCCCAGGACTGGTTCTGTAATATCAGTGATGATGAACAACCACATGAAGGATGTAACGAAGCAGAGGTCTAAGAGTCCATGTCTGCATACACCTAACGGTGGTTATAGGAGAACCATTAGCACCTGTCAAGTGAGGTGCGAGTCTTCATACGTATGCAAGGTAGGAGTGTTAAGTACTGTGCTGATCTGCAATCCAGTGTCATGCAGGAAATGTAATCTGCTGATGTGGATGAGGACATAAGAATGGTTGCTCAGAGCGATACTGGAAGCCTATTGGCAGGTGACGACTTTGTGTTTGTTGAGGCGGCTTACATATCATTCACGGCTCGGGGCACTTTGCGTGGGCTGTGAGGTGCATTTGAGTAGTCATAAGGCTGATGACGGAGACACGTGGTGTCGCTAAAGTGGGCGTAGTACCATCAGATGTGAGACTGTGTGTGCACAGCTGCTGATGTACTGGGATTGACCGCTCAAGCCGAGTTTGTTTTGTAAACATAGTATGCAGTGGCTGCAGTGATGTCAGCATTGGGCAGGACCGGGTGTGATGAGCAACTGTCGTTGGCTGCAAGAGGTCACGCACAAGATAGTGCAGTGTATGTATCCATACCATTGTTGGGAGCTTTGTTGATACTGTGTCTGTGTCGAGAAATGGCAAAAATGTGGGCAGCCAGGGAGTGGCTGGCATAGGCAGTCTGGCTACTAGTAGCAAGTAAAATCATCTGCATCTGGGATAAGAGCTTGACGATCCAGATCATCCGCAGCACCTCGTGAGGCATCATGCATGGATCTATTTTGCTGTTAAGATGCGGTGACAATTTGGAGGGGGTTCCATCCTGTAAATGTTCTTTGTAAAGTACCTCATATAGTTGCTCTTTGGGAGAGGCATTGTAAGAGTGTTGTTTTGGTGGTCCTATGCTTGTCTTTGGTGGTCCTATGCTTGTCTGTAGATGGCAGTGCCAGGATGGTGTAGATAATGTCAGTGTGGGTACCAAGGTGGCTGAGTAGAGTGACATGCTCGTGTCATTCTTGATGATGGGGTTGAAGCCAAACATGCTTTTGATGATCACGAACCACTGGCTCATGTTGTCCCTACAGAATGGCGGTAATGTGTCTGGAATACAGATGCACAGCATGGGGAGAACTGCAAATGGGTGGTGGCTGGTAATGCAGATAACTGCATGGAATAAGAATGGACAGCTTGTCATGTGGTGTGGATGAGACAGCATGCGTATTGGGTGGACAAATAGCCAGTGCACACGATAATGGCTGCCACACGGTCAGCATAGATCAGTTGCCCAGGTCATGGAAATGTTGATGGAACATAGGGGTATGCGTTACGCTGGTGGAGTCTGTGACAGTCAATAAGTGGAACATTAGTTCTATTGCATTGTTATGCGCCTGCAATTTGTTTCAAGGTTGCCATCTGAGAAGTGTCACTGTCACTTTTAATCACTTGGGTAAGATATGGAGCACTGTTCATGTTCGTTGATAGTGAGGGGTGCGAGAGTTCAACAAAATTAGCAGTTGCCATAACATAATAGGAATGTGACAGGCACATTGTTGTTATGCAAATTTGCACTATTTTTGTGCTCACTCAAAGTTCAGGGCCACCAATGTGGAATTCCGGTACACTGTGATTGTGAATGATAGACTACACAGTGGTATGGATTACACAACACACTTTATTTTATAGAAACTCGATACATACCAGGATACACAACATAACACACTCAAGTCACAGACCAAACTGAAGTGCTACCATTGACCATCAGAGACAAGACTGCGGGTTGTTTTCTCTGGCCAGCGATACTAATCTTTCCACAAATTCACGTCTGATACTTAGTTTATAATATAAATGACATTTCAGTTATTTGTCAAATAAAACATTGCTTTGTACCTATAAAAACAGTCATTCAAATGCTATGGATACATAAATGTAATCTCTATTGCCCACGTACCTGATAAGATCAACTTTCATAACTAGGAAGCAATTTCCCTGTCACCAAAGATTAATTAAGTATGAACTCCACACTATTCAAGCTCTATTTTTGGCTCCATTTAAGTCACTAACTTTTTAATTGTTTTTTCATTTTCTTGTCTCAGTTGCACTGACAATTTGGATTATGATGACTAGTTTTGAGCATGTTCATTCATTATTGTACCTTTATCCAATGATTAACAAAATAAATTTTGTGCGTTTTGAAGCTATTCACGACTGTTCAACTTCGAATATGCTGTGTCCTTAATGTAAGTGTCAATTATACATTATGTCATCCATTAGTACTAAGAGATAATGAGTGAATGGGTCTGAAACTACTCACCATTACTCCAAATTGTCAGTGCAGCTGAGACAGTAAAATGAAGAAATGATAAGATGGAATACAGTTGCTGATCCTTTTGCCAATGCAATGTTGGAATTCCACACTAAACTTTTGACTGCATATCTGGACACATGTCCACCTCCAACAGCAGTCAACATTTCACTTCCCACTTACCTGTGGACCTACTTAGGGATTTCAGGATGTCAGTTAAACATGTCATCCCATGCTAAGACCATTGCACAATAAGAATGGTGCATTGTCAGAAGAGAGTACATGTTCCAGATTTCCTGCAGACACAGTTCTCCTGTGGTACAGATAACAGGTACATGACAGTGCATAAGTGAAATGGCACAGCAACTGGAAATATACTCCTAAGCTGAAACACGTGAGACAATATGAGCCTTGTGGACAAAAAAATCTAAATCGCATACAAATTCACAATGAAATTCTGTATCTCACTGCATTGAAGTGGTGCCAAAAATTTGACCAAGGCCGTACAGATGTGGGTGATGCTTATCAGAAAGGAAAGCCATTGGTATTGACCACAGATGACAATGTCCTGGCAATCAAGGTATGCTTCATAACAATCATGGAGTGATTTTTGTGAACATTGCAGAGCAGATCCGCAGCTAAATAGTCTGTGCTCATTCCATCATCTGAGACTGTCTACAGTATTGGAAATTGCACTCACACTGGAATCGGGTTTCATTGTCACATGCACACTGAGGTGCAAGATTTGTGGCATCTCTGGACTTCCTTGAGTACTACTCCTTGGAAATCAATGATTTCCCCAGCCACATCACCATGAGTGATCACGTGGTCCATCATTTCAAACCTGCAACAAAGTGATCAACTATAGAATTCTCACACATCTCCCTGAAACAGAAGAAATGCAAAGAAGGAAATATCATGGTCACAGTTTCTTTCTTTTTTGTGCATGAAAATTCAACACCTCACATGGTGTACTCAATGTGAGCTTTGCTTCAGTGTTTTCAATAGATCTGGAATCATCCCCCACTCAGCTTAGATATTGTGCCATGCAGTTTCCATCTTTTCAGTGAGCTTAAAGAACATCTGAGGGGAAAGAGGTTTTCCAACAATGAGGATGTTCACACATCAATTCTTTTATGGATCCTCGACCAAGGAGCTAAATTGTATCACGGAGAAATTAAATAACTGGTATATGCTCCAGCCATTATTTACAGAGACTTTGTGACCATGTGAAAAGATAATGTATATAATTTTGTCATTTTGAAGTGTAGTGCATTATTCAATAAGGTTTCTTGGCCTGCGTAATAATGTTTAACTTACTTGTTGATTAACCTTTCTTGGCAAATACACCTACTACAGAGGATACACAAATTGCAAAGATGAAAAGGATGAAACTCCAGAAATAGGTAAGTTGCACAATGAAAGCAAAATTTATAGATAAAATTACAGAGTAAAATAAATTCCGTAAGTATCAAAAAGCAGGTTGCTTACACTCTAAATAGGTTGGTCCTCTAATTCTTTCATCGCACAGTCGAACTTCAGATTCTGAGGGTAAGCATTTTATATACCCTTTTTGTTACAAGCTATGTATAGCCAAAATATAATTGGTTGTTTACATTATGACTGGAAGAGCAAGAAGATGACAATGGTATTTATTTCAATTAGGATAGAATGTTACTCATCACACAAAGGAGGTACTGAGTGATAATCAGGCATACTTAAAAGTAGACTGTTGGGTGTTATAAAATCCCAGGAAACAAAATATACAAATAAAACATGAACTAAAGGAAAACACCAGAACATGCTTCTCAGATGCAGAAGTTCTAAGCAAAGGAGTCCCTCAGGGATCCATTATTGGGACAATCCTCTTTCTCCTGTAGATAAACGATCTAGACCAGCTGAACACTGAGTCACAAATGAACACTTTTTTTGCAGATGACACAAGCATCCTAATTACAGGAAATACCCCAAGTCAGCTTCAACCAGCTGTTAATAAGACTATAGAACAGCTAAATAGATGGTTTGAGGGGAATAAACTTATGATAAACAACAAAAAACATTCCTAAATTTCTGTTTAAAAGGTGATGCATGCTGCACCAGTGTGGCAATAACTCCAACAAAATTTCATCTTCTCCAGAAACAAAGTTTTTAGGTCTATGGCTTCAAAATAACTTCAAAATGGCACACACATATTAACAAATTAATGGAACACTACATAAAATATGTTACATTCTGTGTTCACTCTCTGCCAATGCAAATTATAGCATTGTCTGAACTGCCTACTGTACCCAATTCCACAACGTCCTACTGTACAGAATTATATTCACCACCTAGTTCAGTCATCTTCTTAACTCAAAAAAGAGCTGTAAGAGAAATGCAACATGCTCGACAAACAGATTCTTGCAAACCCCTCTTTCAAAACTCATCCCTGTATGTATATACTATAAATCTGTAAATATATTAGAAAGAATTTAAAAGATGGAAATGAAAATTGTAATATCCATGAACATGATAGAAGACAAAAGGAAAAGTTTCATGTCCACAGTGTCTTCTGTATAAAGTAAAAGACATATCATCACTCGTACTCTTTTTTAAAACCCAAAGGACACTCTTATTGGATCATTGCTTCTATTCAGTAGCAGAATTTCTAGATCATTTAAGATACAAAATACATGAAACATGACAGTGCAGCTACAGCAAGAACCTTTGTGGATAAAGTTAAAATTCATGTATCTGCTGAAATAATTACTGTGTGTGTGTTTTCTGTATCTAACAATCTGGAAAGATTTATAGGATGAATCAATAAATCAAATCCTTCATCAGATGTTGAAACACACACACATACACACACATTCATACATACACAACTCACATGGCCACTATTGTCTCCATACACTGATGCCCGACAGTTGTTATTCCATCCCAGATTTTTCCTTTGTTTGAATAGTATTTGTGTTGTACATAATGTTTACTGCTATAATTGAAAATACAACTTTTGACACAAGAAGAACACCTACTTACCAGCTGCCAAATTAGAAAGAGCAAGAGCCATACTGATACATACAGATTTTAAAATACAGCTATGTCTGCACTTGGGATTCCGTTCTTTTAATAAACATGAGAAACAAAAACAAAAAATGTGAAGGTAAACACTCTTCAACCATGAATCAAAAGAGAGAAGGGTATAGAAAATTATTATAATTAATGCTATCTACATCCATGCTATGATGCTATGCAAGCCATGTTATTGTTACGTGGCAGAGGTACTTTGTGTAACCACTGTCATTCCTCCCTTTTCCTGTCCTAATAGTGAATGGTCAGCATGAAGAACAATTGGTGGCAAGCCTCTAACTTTATCTTCATATTCTTTTTGTAAGATACACATGAGAGAAGCAACAGATTCAATGATTGTTCTAAGAACATACACTCTTGGAATTTGAATTTTAACAGTAAAGCACACCATGATACACACCAACTCTCTTTTATCATCAACCACTGGAGTTGTCTGGCCATCTCTGTAATGCTACTCCACTTAATGAACCTGTAATGAAACACACTGCTCTTTTTTGGATCTTCTCTATTTCCTCTATCAATACCTAAAGATCCAAAACTGACAGACAATATTCAGTTGTTGGTCCAATGAGGTGTATGTGGTGGCTAGTCAGACGGAATGGAGGGGTTTAGTGGAATTTAAAAGTTTTATTATTTCCTATGGTTCCTGCCACAATCAAACTGCATCTGAAGCTATGGCTGCCCTAGGGCTGGAGCTATACCAGAAGTCTCCTGATACCAGACCTACCCACACTCTGCGCACATGAACAGTATTTCCACACTGAGTTTTGCCAACAGGGAATGTTCATAAAGCGTCACTGTTTGAGGTACACTCCCAAAGTACCCTCTCCCAGCCGTAAAGAGAGCCAATAACAATCATGTGCAGGACACGGAGTGGGCAGGCTCGCTCTCTTGTGTGCCAGTTCTCATCTTGATCAGACTTGTCCCTGCTCCTCTTCTGGGCATCATGCCCCTCCTCCTCTCTGTAATAGTCTCGTGAGCACCGAAGATCATCACCTGAAACCCTTAGTAGTGTATAATGAAGCAATAAACTCCAGTCAGGAAGCAGAAATCCTCTGGTTTTACATTTTTAATAAATTTCGTAACACCCACTATGCACACGTCGTGCTGAAGTCCTATTCTTGGTCCATTTATACAAAGCTGGTGTGAGCCACTGGATTAGAACTTGACCTAGGTCACTGGAATATTCCCTTTGGATGATTGCCACATATTATTTCCATGTTGTCCTGTGAGTTTGTAGCATTGCTATGCTGAGCCATATTATTGTTGTTGTTGTGGTCTTCAGTCTTGAGACTGGTTTGATGCAGCTCTCCATGCAACTCTATCCTTTGCAAGCTTCTTCATCTCCCAGTACCTACTGCAGCCTACATACTTCTGAATCTGCTTAGTGTATTCATCTCTTGGTCTCCTTCTACGATTTTTACCCTCCATGCTGCCCTCCAATGCTAAATTTGTGATCCATTGATGCCTCAGAACATGTCCTACCAATCGGTCCCTTCTTCTAGTCAAGTTGTGCCACAAACACCTCTTCTCCCCAATTCTCTTCGGTACCTCCTCATTTTTTTGTGATTTACCCATCTAATCTTCAGCATTCTTCTGTAGCACCACATTTCAAAAGCTTCTATTCTCTTCCTGTCCAAACTATTTATCGTCCATGTTTCACTTCCATACATGGCTACACTCCATACAAATACCTTCAGAAACGACTTCAAGACACTTAAGTCTATACTCGATGTTAACAAATTTCTCTTCTTCAGAAACGCTTTCCTTGCCATTGTCAGCCTACATTTTATATCTTCTCTTCTTCGACCCTCATCAATTACTTTGCTCCCAAAATAGCAAAACTCCTTTACTACTTTAAGTGTCTCATTTCCTAATCTAATTCCCTCAGCATCGCCCGACTTAATTAGACTACATTCCATTATCCTCGTTTTGCTTTTGTTGATGTTCATCTTATATCCTCTTTTCAAGACACTGTCCATTCCGTTCAACTGCTCTTCCAAGTTCCTTACTGTCTCTGACAGAATTACAATGTCATCGGCGAACCTCAAAGATTTTATTTCTTCACCGTGGATTTTAATACCTACTCTGAATATTTCTTTTGTTTCCTTTACTGCTTGCTCAATATACAGATTGAATAACATTGGGGAAAGGCTACAACCCTGTCTCACTCCCTTCCCAACCACTGCTTCCCTTTCATGCGCCTTAACTCTTATAACTGCCATTTGGTTTCTAAACAAATTGTAAATAGCCTTTCGCTCCCTATATTTTACCCCTGTCACCTTCAGAATTTGGAAGTGAGTATTCCAGTCAACATTGTCAAAAGCTTTTTCTAAGTCTACAAATGCTAGAAACATAGGTTTGCTTTTCCTTAATCTTCCTTCTAAGATAAGCCGTAAAGTCAGTATTGCCTCACGTGTTCCAATATTTCTATGGAATCCATACTGATCTTCCCCGAGGTCGGCTTCTACCAGCTTTTCCATTCGTCTGTAAAGAATTCGTGTTAGTATTTTGCAGCTGTGGCTTATTAAATTGATTGTGTGGTAATTTTCACATCTGTCAACACCTGCTTTCTTTGGGATTGGAATTATTATATTCTTCTTGAAGTCTGAGGGTATTTCGCCTGTCTCATACATCTTGCTCACCAGATGGTAGAGTTTTGTCAGGACGGGCTCTCCCAAGGCTGTCAGTAGTTCTAATGGAATGTTGTCTACTCCCGGGGCCTTGTTTCGACTTAGGTCTTTCAGTGCTCTGTCAAACTCTTCACGCAGTATCGTATCTCCCACTTCATCTTCATCTACATTCTCTTCCATTTCCATAATATTGTCCTCAAATACATCGCCCTATATAGACCCTCTATATACTCCTTCCACCTTTCTGCTTTCCCTTCTTTGCTTAGAACTGGGTTTCCATCTGAGCTCTTGATATTCATACGAGTGGTTCTCTTTTCTCCAAAGGTCTCTTTAATTTTCCTGTAGGCAGTATCTATCTTACCCCTAATGATATAAGCCTCTGCATCTCACATTTGTCCTCTAGCCATCCCTGCTTAGCCATTTTGCACTTCCTGTCAATCTCATTTTTGAGACGTTTGTATTCCTCTTTGCCTGCTTCACTTACTGCATTTTTGTACTCTCTTCTTTCATCAATTAAATTCAATATCTTTTCTGTTACCCAAGGATTTCTACTAGCCCTCGTCTTTTTACGTACTTGATCCTCTGCTGCCTTCACTACTTCAGCCCTCAAAGGTACCCATTCTTCTTCTACTGTACTTCTTTCCCCCATTGCTGTCAATTGTTCCTTTATGCTCTCCCTGTAACTCTGTACAACCTCTGGTTTAGTCAGTTTATCCAGGTCCCATCTCCTTAAATTCCCACCTTTTTCCAGTTTCTTCAGTTTTAATCTACAGTTCATAACCAATAGATTGTGGTCAGAGTCCACATCTGCCCCTGGAAATGTCTTACAATTTAATACTTGGTTCCTAAATCTCTGTCTTACCATTATATAATCTATCTGATACCTTTTAGTATCTCCGGGATTCTTCCATGTATACAACATTCTTTTATGATTCTTGAACCAGGCTGTGATGCAGTCATTGAAATGAAGGATCTCATGTTTGGCAGTGTTTCAGAGACAGGGTGGTCCATTTGTTTCTTGGCCACAAAGGGGTGGTGGCCATTCATGCAGACAGACAGCTTGTTAGTTGTCATGCCTACATAGAATGCAGCACAGTGGTTGCAGCTTAGCTTGTAGATTACATGACAGGTTTCACAGGTAGCCATGCCTTTAATGGGATATGTTAGTGACTGGGCTGGAGTAAGTGGTGGTGTGAGGATGTATGGGACAAGTCTTGCATCTAGGTCTATTACAGGCATATGACCCATGAGGTAAGGGACTGGGAGCAGGGGTTGTGTAATGATGGATGAGTATATTCTGTAGGTTCAGTGGATGGCGGAATACCACTGTGGGAGGGGTGGGAAGGACATTGGAGAGGACATTTCTCATTTCAGGGTATGACAAGAGGTAATCGTAATCCTGGCGGAGAATGTAATTGAGTTGCTCCAGTCCTGGGTGGTACTGAGTTACGAGAGGAATGCTCCTCTGTGGCCAGGCAGTGGGGCTTTGGGAGGTGGTGGGAGACTGGAAGAATGAGGCACAGGAGATTTGTTTTTGTACAATGTTGGGAGGATAATTACAGTCAGTGAGAGCTTCAGTGACACCCTCGGTATGTTTCAAAAGGGACTGTTCTTCACTGCAGGTGCGACAACCACAGGTGACTAGGCTGTGTGGAAAGGATTTCTTGGTATGGAAAATGTGGCAGCTGTCAAAGTGGAGATATTGCTGGTGGTTAGTAGGTTTGATATGGACACAAGTACAGATGTAGCCATCTTTGAGATGGAGGTCAACATCTAGGATGGCGGCTTGTTGAATTGAGTAGGATCAGGTAAAGCAAATGGAGGAGAAGTTTCTGAGGCTCTGCAGGAACGTGGATAGGATGCCATGCCCTTCGATCCAGATAGCAAAGTTGTCAATGAATCTGAACCAAGTGAGGGGTTTAGGATTCTGGTTTTTAGAAGGATTCCTTTAGATGGCCCATGAATAGGTAACATAAAGGTGCCCACAGCCGTACCCCTGATTTGTTTCTAGGTAATGCCTTCAAAGGAGAAGTAATTGTGGGTGAGGATATAGTTGATCATGGCAATGAGGAAGGATGTTGTTGGTTTGGAATCCATCGGGCATTGGGGAAGGTAGTGTTCAATAGCAGTAAGGCCATAGGAAGGATATTGTTGGTTTGGAATCCATCAGGCATTGGGGAAGGTAGTGTTCAATAGCAGTAAGGCCACGGGCATTAGGAATGTTAGTGTACAGAGAGATGGCATCAATTGTGAAGAGCAGGCCACCGGGTGGTAAAGGGACAGGAACCTTGGAGAGTCGGAGGAGGAAATAGTTGGTAACTTTTATATAGGAGGTTAGTGCCACTCTATTGATGGGCCATCTAGGGGAATCCTTTCTAAAAATTCAGAATCCTAAACCCCTCACCTGCTTCAGGTTCATTGATGACATCTTTGCTATCTGGATCGAAGGGAGGATGCCCTATCTGCATTCCTCCAGGATCTCAACAACTTTACCCCTATTTGCTTCACCTGGTCCTACTCAACCCAATGAGCTACCTTACTAGATGTTGACCTCCATCTCAAAGAGGGCTACATCAATACCTCCATCCATATCAAACCTACTAACCACCAGCAATATCTCCACTTCGTCAGCTGCCACCCCTTCCATACCAATAAGTCCCTTCCGTACAGCTGAGCCATCTCTTGTGTGGTGATGATCAGTCCCTCTCAAAATACACTCCTGGAAATGGAAAAAAGAACACATTGACACCGCTGTGTCAGACCCACCATACTTGCTCCGGACACTGCGAGAGGGCTGTACAAGCAATGATCACACGCACGGCACAGCGGACACACCAGGAACCGCGGTGTTGGCCGTCGAATGGCGCTAGCTGTGCAGCATTTGTGCACCGCCGCCGTCAGTGTCAGCCAGTTTGCCGTGGCATACGGGGCTCCATCGCAGTCTTTAACACTGGTAGCATGCCGCGACAGCGTGGGCGTGAACCGTATGTGCAGTTGACGGACTTTGAGCGAGGGCGTATAGTGGGCATGCGGGGGGCCGCGTGGACGTACCGCCGAATTGCTCAACACGTGGGGCGTGAGGTCTCCACAGTACATCGATGTTGTCGCCAGTGGTCGGCGGAAGGTGCATGTGCCCGTCGACCTGGGACCGGACCGCAGCGACGCACGGATGCACGCCAAGACCGTAGGATCCAACGCAGTGCCGTAGGGGACCGCACCGCCACTTCCCAGCAAATTAGGGACACTCTTGCTCCTGGGGTATCGGCGAGGACCATTCGCAACCGTCTCCATGAAGCTGGGATACGGTCCCGCACACCGTTAGGCCGTCTTCCGCTCACGCCCCAACATCGTGCAGCCTGCCTATAGTGGTGTCGCGACAGGCGTGAATGGAGGGACGAATGGAGACATGTCGTCTTCAGCGATGAGAGTCGCTTCTGCCTTGGTGCCAATGATGGTCGTATGTGTGTTTGGCGCCGTGCAGGTGAGCGCCACAATCAGGACTGCATACGACCGAGGCACACAGGGCCAACACCCGGCATCATGGTGTGGGGAGCGATCTCCTACACTGGCCGTACACCTCTGGTGATCGTCGAGGGGACACTGAATAGTGCACGGTACATCCAAACCGTCATCGAACCCATCGTTCTACCATTCCTAGATGGCAAGGGAACTTGCTGTTCCAACAGGACAATGCACGTCCGCATGTATCCCGTGCCATCCAACGTGCTCTAGAAGGTGGAAGTCACCTACCCTGGCCAGCAAGATCTCCGGATCTGTCCTCCATTGAGCATGTTTGGGACTGGATGAAGCGTCGTCTCAAGCGGTGTGCACGTCCAGCACGAATGCTGGTCCAACTGAGGCGCCAGGTGGAAATGGCATGGCAAGCCGTTCCACAGGACTACATCCAGCATCTCTACGATCGTCTCCATGGGAGAATAGCAGCCTGCATTGCTGCGAAAGGTGGATATACACTGTACTAGTGCCGACATTGTGCATGCTCTGTTGCCTGTGTCTATGTGCTTGTGGTTCTGTCAGTGTGATCATGTGATGTATCTGACCCCAGGAATGTGTCAATAAAGTTTCCCCTTCCTGGGACAATGAATTCACGGTGTTCTTATTTCAATTTCCAGGAGTGTATACTCAGGGTGTCACTCTAAATCTACATCTACATCTACATCCATACTTCGCAAGCCACGCGATGGTGTGGGTATGGTGGAGGGTACTTTGAGTACCTCTATCGGTTCTCCCTTCTGTTCCAGTCTTGTATAGTTCTTGGAAAGAAAGATTGTCGGTATGCCTCTGTGTGGGCTCTAATCTCTCTGATTTTATCCTCTTGGTCTCTTTGCAAGATATACATAGGAGGGAGCAATATACTGCTTGACTCCGCGGTGAAGGTATATTCTTGAAACTTCAACAAAGCCCGTACCGAGCTACTGAGCGTCTCTCTTGCAGAGTCCTCCACTGGAGTTTATCTACCATCTCTGTAACGCTTTTGCAATTACTTACTATATGATGGTGTAACAAAGAGCACTGCTCTCCGTTGGATCTTCTCTGTCTCTTCTATCAACCTTATCTGATACGGATCTCACACCCGTGACCAGTATTCAAGCAGTGGGCGAACAAGTGTACTGTAACCTACTTCCTTTGTTTTCGGATTGCATTTCCTTAGGATTTTTCCAATGAATCTTAGTTTGGCATCTGCTTCACCGACGATTAATTTTATCATTTTAAGTCACTCCTAATGCCTACTCCCAGATAATTTATAGAATTAACTGCTTCCAGTTGCTGACCTACTATATTGTAGCTAAATGATAAAGAATCTTTCTTTCTGTGTATTCTCAGCACATTACACCTGTCTACATTGAGATTTAATTGCTATTCCCTTCACCATGCATCAATTCGTTGCAGATCCTCCTGCATTTCAGTACAATTTTCCATCATTACAACCTCTCGATATGCTATAGCATCATCCGCAAAAAGCCTCAGTTAACTTCCTATGTTATCCACAAGGTCACTTATGTATATTGTGAATAGCAATGGTCCTACGACACTTCCCTGTGGCACACCTGAAATCACTCTTACTATGGAAGACTTCTCTCCATTGAGAATGACATGCTGCATTCTGTTATCTAGGAACTCTTCAATCCAATCACACAATTGGTCTGATAGTCCATATGCTCTTACTTTGTTCATTAAATGACTGTGGGGAACTGTATGAAACGCCTTGTGGAAGCCAAGAAACATCTACCTGGGAACCTGTGTCTATAGCCCTTGAGTCTCGTGGACAAATAGTGTGAGCTGGGTTTCACACGATCGTCTTTTTCGAAACCCATGCTCATTCCTACAGAGTAGATTTCTAGTCTCCAGAAAAGTCATTATACTCGAAAATAATACATGTTTGAAAATTCTACAACTGATCGGCGTTGGAGATATAGGCCTATAGTTCTGCACATCTGTTCGACATCCCTTCTTGAAAGCGGGAATGACCTGTGCACTTTTCCAATCTTTTGGAATGCTACACTCTTCTAGAGACCTACAGTGCACTGCTGCAAGAAGGCCTTCACTGGCCGCAATCATCCTCCCAAATATCTGTCGAAGATCAGTTTTGCATATGAGGATATATGTTTTGATGAAGGTCTTGTAAGTGTTCATAAATACTTCAAAATCATGTGTTAGCTCACTAGCAGATCTCTTTTTCTTGAATTTTCCATCAGAGTTTACTGTTGAAGGCAAAGAAAAGCAAATAGAGAATTTGCCATTTCTTATGTGTAAGGAATGAGTGAAATACTTATTGAGTGTGTAACTGGTTTAAAGGACAAAAGCTTCAGTTGCCTCTTACTTGCCTATGCAGCATATTTGAAGTTACGGAACACCTCAGTGCAATTGTATGCTTCTATAGTTGAGCCAGTGGAAGTTGATCGGTGACAGTCACAATGGGCTGGATGCGGCATCTTTGCGGGCTGCTTACATATTGCAATTTTGTAAATGTCTCTATGGCAGTGCCTCAGTGTTGTCACAGCTCTGTAGACAGCAACTGTTTTTGTCTGCAGCCATTAGCATTTCACAGTTGAAAGCTGGCAGCAGTGCTATGAGCTGTTGGGGATCTACTTAAACTGTCTCAGCTATATTAAGTTAATAGCACAACCAAGTGTAGGCCTTATTTTTCAACAATTTTGTGCTACTTGGTAAAGTTCTAATATTGAGCTTCCTATTTCATTCCTTTACAAAACATATAAATAAACTCATTTGCAGTGGCCAGAGACTCGTTAGAACAGGCATCTTAAGTCAACTCATTAAAGCTTTAATCACACAGGAGGTAATAAAGAAGGTTTATACTTGTTTAATGTGATTGGGAATCAGATTATGGAACAACATTATTTGAAGTTGTGTTGACCATTTACAAACAACAAACAACTTGTGCTATAACACTTTAGCAGCAATCAGGTTTCATACAGATAAGAAACATAATTTGTTACAGTTCAACAACAATTTCATTCTCTGGTGAAGTCTGCTTTTGTTTGTTCAGGAAACAACCAATGTAAGTCTTGACTGTGTTAGTGATGAAGCATGCAGTATTTAATGAAAAAAGTTTGACGAGATGCTCCAGATGTAGGTTTCACCAGCTGTCCAGTGCCAAGGCTCTTAAGTTGTGACCACCAGCTGTGGCTCTGTCAATCAGAGCATGCTAGAAAGTGACTGCTATTGTCTGGCCCCACCCTGACCTCAACATACATGGGTTGCCAGGATACAACAGAAATTTTGCATAAGTGGCTTAATCCACATTTGACTTCTTTAAATACCAATCTATTGTTGAGGCATCTACTTTTTCAACTGTTACTTTGTTATTTATGATGAGGACCATTAAAGTGAAGGTTGTGTTCTAAGGAAAAGATCTGCTGGAGGGACTACTGGGCACCCTCTAGATATCTGCCATTGCCTGCACTTGTCAGTTTAATCACTTTGCCCTTAACTGTAGAATTGTTCACTGTTGACGGAGACAATGCCTTCTGCATCTTTCCTCAGTGGTCTACTTAAATCGATGTTACCATTATTTAATTGATATTGGATGAGATTATTAATTTGTTAGCGGAGAGTTGTACCATATGTTATTCGTCTCCTCATTTCTGTCATTTTCAACTTTGTTCCAAATTGTTGGGAGGGGCTCACTCAAGAGCACAAATGTCTTAAATAACAGATATTTTACAAAACATAGCTTTATTTTGTTAATTTATTCTTGGAAAAGTATTGATAGATGATCATATTCCATTCTGTTTTGCCCCCTCTTTTCAAGGAATAGTACCTCCTTCACCCTGTGCAGGATGGATGACCTAAAGCTAATTTTATTTTGGCTCAATGTACATCCAAGCAGAGTAGGATTTCCTTCACTCTTGTCACAATGATGATAATTTTGTCGATCCCTAAGCTGATGACAATCCTGCAGGTTCATAATGTGTTATCTATCAATCATAGCAGCAGTTTAGCAGATGTCTATATGTTCGCAAAGCTGGCTGCTACATTACGTATTATGTTTGGTGGATAAACTCCTAACGTTTTTCCATAAGTTTAATAAACAAAACAGATATACATAACAGAGACTTAGTCATCAATAATATATTCTCCTTCTCCATTTACAACAGTCTGCCAACACTGGGATAAATTCTTGATTCTGTGATTGTAGAAGTCACTTGGTTTTGAGATAAAGAACTCGTTGAGCCAGCTTCAGAGTGCTTTCTCATCTGCAGTGGAAGTTCCTTGAAAGTTGTTTGATAGAAAATGGAACAGGTGAAAATCTCAGGGTGCAATTTGTAGGGCACCACAACAGCACTGTTTCACCAGATGAACCACATTATCTTTTGTGGATGCACAAAAGTCTTTGCAAAGGCAGTTGCTGCTTTGTTTGGACTCAGTCATTCATTTCTTTTCCTTATGTTAGCATAAAGACACCATTTCTTACTACCTGTAATGATACAGGATGATGTTTGTGAAATATTTTATCACGAGCAATGAGAGATGCAAATGTGACTGCCCACTGAATTTTGTGATTTTGGCTTAGAGCATGAGGTACCCATACATTTGATTTTTGAACCTTCCCCAAAGCATGAAAGTATCACATAATGGTGGAATGGCCATAGTTCATTTGCCAGTTTTTAAGTACACTAACGTGGATCATTGAAGATTAATGCAGTTTAATGAGCTTCATCAAACCCCAAAGGTCTTCCTGAACATGGAGACTCACTACTGTTAAAACGATAAATGATCCTTCTTAAAATGAGAAATCTATTTTCTTGCCATTCTCTGTCCAATGGTATATCCCCATACATGGTGCAGGTTTCTCACTGCCTCCGCTGCTGTAACCCATTTTTTTTAACTCAAACTGAAGAATATGTCAGAAATGTTCTGATTTCTCCACTTGGCACTCCATTTTATAGCACCCACAGCCCCTCTCACTATCTCCAAATGATAATATGTACAATAGTGAACAAAAAAAGGTCAATAAATAAACCCCTAGTAACTGGAATACCAACATGCAAAATGAAAATGCTACGACCTGATTTATTTTTGCATGTCTGCCCGTTATGCATGAAGAAAGGCTATTCCCTGGACCTTGTGTGGAAGTGTCAACACCACATGAAATTCCCTGAATAGAAATTTGTAGTCATATCTGAATTCTTTCTATGCTTATGTTCTGCTTTGAACTTGATAGTATACTTGCAGTTAACCATAGCTAAACTATTGATTTCATGGAGAAGTAATAGTTTGCTTAGTCCATGTTCTAATTTTGTCAACACCTGCAGCTCTGTCCAGTAATATGTCAATATCACTTTACAATCCTCACCTGACCTATGGATTCCTGTAGGAGATCTGTCTTGCCAGATTAAGATTGTCATGTATACACACTTCTCAAGTTAAATGTTGTGGACTTTGATCTGAATTTTTCGTATTAGCAATCAATATAAGTTCTAAAAATCTATTACAGATACCATCTGGGTGAACACTGAATATCCAGGAAGCCCTTATGTGTCTGCATGACTTCATAAACATCAATAATTACTACTCCTTTATGTCTACTGAAAATTGATTTTACACTTTTATACACAATTTTGCTGAAGAATTTGGCAAGAGATTTTTGCATGTTGCCTTGAACAAGTGTGGTCTCTGATAACTATATCGGAGTGTAGCAACCTCTGTCATTTGTGTGGGTTCATCATAGAAAGATGCTGAATCATGCATTCTTGTGTTCTGACAAGAGACATGTTGCGTCACAGCCTCAAACTGTACACCACTAATAAAATTATGTCCACTTCATTTAAGAGCCTATTACTAATAAAATTTCTGTGTGCGCACATACTAAATGATCATCCCTGTATCCCTTACTGATGCAACTATGCTCAAGTGCTGGTCACCGTTCCTCTCTCATTTCATTGGAAGAATTTTTGTAACTCTGAAGTGATCCTACGGAGCGAAAAAGCAAGCTAACCTGGTGCATGCTACATACTTGCAGCACTCTAATTTGTCCCATCCCCTTGGGGGAGGGCCATTTGCTGCTTGTTTAGACAAACACACAGCTGCATGGGTGAGGGTAGAATGTACCCCTTCTTTGTGGAAGAGACACTACTGTGTTTTGCTGTGCTTAACACTGGTGTCCGATCCTCTGGCATGTATTGAACCAACTTTCAAGAGCTGCTGACCAGCGCTTTGTGATTTCCGTGTTAATACTATAGTGAGAAACACAAAACTGAACCTCCAGACCAATACAAAATTAAAGCAGGTACTAGGAAAGTTCCAGTTACTAGCAAAGGCTGAAGTATTACTTACTGTATCTGATTTTATTATCAGTCAAATCACATGATTTTGAAAAAGTTTTTGTTGCCTCTTAATGAAACGCTAATAATGAAGCATAAGGTGAAGCCACATTCCATCATCACATGGGCAAACCATTTTTGCATTCACATCTGTTCTTTGCTACTGAGTTCAGGACAGTGCTCAAGAATTTGTACAAACAAGACCAAGTCAGTTCATGAGTATAAATGCCACTGTCCATTTAGCAAGTGTGTACTTTCATCAAGTTACCTCAGTAGGAAGCTGGCAACTTATCGGTTGCGTATGCTTACAAGCACTGCTTAGTCAAACAGGAATGTACACATTTAAGAGAGGAATAATTCTGATACGATTATTTTATCATCAAAACAAAGTAAGACACCAACACAAATTATGACAAAAATTCTTGCTGTGTACTATTCTAGGGAATGCTCCAAAATTTTCAAAAGATATCGCTAATCAATGCTCATCTAAAGCTTTGTACATAAAGCTATAAGCTTCTCCGGTTAAGTTCATCACCAAGGACATTGTCACTACTGCTGTGCACTGAGCTTGTCAACACAGCATGACAAAAATAGGGCATTGCAGGGAGGTCAGAATCACATAAATAAAGAAATGACAAAATATTCATTGAGGACTGGAATATGATACAGAAATTACTGGTTGAAGAGTCAAGCTATAAATTAGTTTGTTAGTACCAATGATTGCATAAGTTATTAAGGGGAGTTGGAATTCCCTATCCCAACAATATTAAATTTAGTGACTTGGCTTCCCTGTGTTTCAGGAACCACTGTAGCCATTGGCACGAAACTTTTACAAGACATTAAACTGTATGTTCTGAGTCTGCTGAAATACAATAATTGCATTTCAGTCTCTGCTTTTGGAAATACAATTCTTTAACTACACAGTTAAAATTTTGTGTACTATTTTGTGTGTTATCCTAAATAATTTTAATTATACATAACATTATGCTCTTTTTTTAGTTCAGTAAACTCACGGTATGTATGTCATTGCTCCCTGAAAATTTGAATACTTTACCCGTAGTGGTTTCTGAGATTTAGGGAAAAATGCAGCAGAAAATGTAAATTTTCAGGAATGGCTTCTAAAGTTTCAAAAGACTGTAACTCACTTAATATATGCTTAATTTTCTATTTTAGTCACTTAGAAGCACCCTGCACCATACTGTTTATCATCCTCCTGATCTTCTTCCAAGTTTTTTCTTCTTTCTGGACTCCTTAGCAGCCAACTGTGCTGTATACTTTGCTCAAGGATGCAACAGTTCGAAAAAATTGACAAAGCATAGTGCAGCACTGCCCGCTGGGCGCCTAGTCGGCTGGTTACGCAACCCGCTTGGCTCAATGCTAAGCCGGTGCACCAGCAGACACGCTCTCCTAGTATGACCAGAGCATGCGCACGCTATATCGCTCTCCCGCTGGTGCGTTACGTAATGAAGGTCACGCGTTCTCTATATAAGTGGGCAGTGCATGCCAGCAGAACCATTCTGCTGTGAGCTCTATCTGCAACAGCATTGAAGCACTATGCCTTGTCGACGTGTGTATCGTCATCATCGCCACCGCATGCCAATTTATAAACACATAAATAACCTTGAAAATAAACTTGGAGGAAATGGGACTGCACAATCTGTTATTCTGAATGGAATTTTTTTTTTCTGTGGATGTCGAGTTAATTTTTCACTTGATGTCGCAACTGGAGCAGCTGGCAGTGGGTGGTTTACACTCGTAATTGTCCGATGTGAGAACACATTGTTACCAGGACTAGAATCTTTTGCCGACAGAGATGTCATTGCCTACAAGACTTGGCACTGTGGAATCGACCCGAAGACACAAAGTAGACCTAGTTTTGTTTATAGTAATATGCCTTTTACTTTGTATACCTGCTCATGCGAACCTTGTCCATCTGTTCAGGTTCTCTGACGCAGTTTGTTCCAGGATTAATTCCCATTTGCTGTATCACTTTCACCCCACCAATGTTGGCATCATCAAAAGCAATAACAGCATCACTGATCCCCTGCTTTAGTGTCTTTATTCCAACAAAAACATTTTTTGGTAAGCAAGTCCATTGAACGACTCATTGGGATTTTGAGTCTAAACATGCAGCTACTTCTTCAGTAATTCAGGATTTACCAGGTTTCTGTAAATAGGTTTTATGATATCCATGACTGCTGCTGGGATGGAAAGTTTATGGCTGTATGAACTGTTTGAGTATTGAGCATTGTGGTAATTGCACCATGAATCAGGTCCAGGAGGGAAAAGGTGGTGTACTGGTTTTTCATCAGTTGACAGTCTGTGGAAGAAGGTAGCCCATACTGCCTGCTTCATTTTCTACAAATCCTCAGTATTATTTCAAATGGCCATCCCATAAGTATTATGTAGTTCATCAATCATTTTGTCTGTGAGCCTGCCTCTTATGGTTTTACCATCAGAAAGTTTCTTGTCTCTCAAACTTTGTTTGAACTTTCTCAATGTGGTGCCCATCCTCTTCTGGACATGGCCTTTATAAAACAACAATCCCCAGCCTTCTATATAAAAAAATTACCAATTTTATTAGATCTTGAAGTAATGCACATAAAAATTTTAGCATTATCAACCGGCTTGGATCATATTTTAAAAAAAATAAAAAAAAAATACTGTCCATGTGAATTTATGAGTGATATATACACCATTTTATTCGGAAAATTGCAAATTTTATAATGTGAGAAAATCCGAAAATGTGAAAAAAATCCGTTATAAATCCCCTTAAGAACACTAAAGACATAGAAGTCATAAGCACAGTTTCTTAGTAGCAATGGGCAAAAGATAACACTGAATCCTACACTATCTTATGTGATGATAGGGCACCAACCACCTTAAAAACATGAGCTACACATTCATGGTTCCTTCACTATTACAGGATGGGTAGGAATACATAGTTTAACATAAGGTTGCTGAGAATTGCAGCATTATTTTATATTTTGATATATTTTGGTTCATGTGTGTTAGGAACTCCTGACAAACCCTCTCCTCTGAACCTATCCATAACTATAACTTTTATCAGTGAATATCACTACATGTGAAATATAATGCTGAAGTCAGGTTCTTGGAAGTTAACAAATATAAGAAAGTATCCTTGATGTTTGATGTAACAACCCATATTTTCTTAGTTGAAACAGTGAAAAACTTGTGTTCAAAACACTGTGACAGTGGTTTTAGTTCTTCCCCCATGATTAGTTGTGAGTGGTATTTCATCTCCTTTGGGAAATCCACTGAAGAGCCAAAGAAACTGGTACACCTATCTAATATTGTGTAGGGCACCCCACGACATGGTATGGACTCGACTAATGTCTGATGTAGTGCTGAAGCAAATTGACACAATGAATCCTGCAGAGCTGTCTGTAAATCCATAAGAGTATGCGGGGGTGGAGATCTCTTTGGAACAGCATGTTGCAAAGGCATTCCAGATATGCTCAATAATGTTCATTTCTGGGGAGTTGGTGGCCAGCAGAATTGTTTAAACTCAGAATAGTGTTCCTGGAGCCACTCTGTAGCAATTCTGGACTTGTGTGGTGTTGCATTATGCCCAAGCCCATCAGAATTCACAGTGGACATGAATGGACCCAGGTGATCAGACAGGATGCTTACGAATGTGTTACCTGTCAGAGTAGTATCTAGACATATCAGGGGTTCCATATCACTCCAACTACATACACCCCACACCATTACAGAGCCTCCACCAGCTTGAACAGTCCCCTGCTTACACACAGGTTCCATGGATTCGTGAGGTTGTCTCCATACCTGTCTATGTCCATTTGCTCGATACAGTTTGAAACGGGACTCGTCCAACCAGGCAACATGTTTCCAGTCATCAATAGTTCAATGTCAGTGTTGACGGGCCAAGGCGGGGCATAAAACTTTGTCGTGCAGTCATCAAGAGTGCACGAGTGGGCCTTCAGCTCTGAAAGCCCTACCTGACGTTTCGTTGAGTGGTTTGCATGCTGACACTTTGTGATGGCCCAGTATTGAAATCTGCAGCAATTTGCAGAAGAGTTGCACTTCTGTCACGTTGAACAATTCCCTTCAGGTGTTGGTGGTCCAGTTCCTGTGGGATCTTTTTCCAGCCACAGTGATGTCAGTGCTGGAGTGCCCCAGGGAAGTGTGGTAGGTCCGCTGTTGTTTTCTATCTACATAAATGATCTTTTGGATAGGTAGGATAGCAATGTGTGGCTGTTTGCTGATGATGCTGTGGTGTACGGGAAGGTGTCATCATTGAGTGACTGTAGGAGGATACAAGATGACTTGGACAGGATTTGTGATTGGTGTAAAGAATGGCAGCTAATTCTAAATATACACTTCTGGAAATGGAAAAAAGAACACATTGACATCGGTGTGTCAGATCCACCATACTTGCTCCGGACACTGCGAGAGGGCTGTACAAGCAATGATCACACGCACGGCACAGCGGACACACCAGGAACCGCGGTGTTGACCTTCGAATGGCGCTAGCTGCGCAGCATTTGTGCACCGCCGCTGTCAGTGTCAGCCAGTTTGCCGTGGCATACAGAGCTCCATCGCAGTCTTTAACACTGGTAGCATGCCGCGACAGCGTGGACGTGAACCGTATGTGCAGTTGACGGACTTTGAGCGAGGGCGTATAGTGGGCATGCGGAAGGACGGGTGGACGTACCGCCGAATTGCTCAACACGTGGGGCGTGAGGTATCCACAGTACATCGATGTTGTCGCCAGTGGTCGGCGGAAGGTGCACGTGCCCATCGACCTGGGACCGGACCGCAGCGACGCACGGATGCACGCCAAGACCGTAGGATCCTTCTCAGTGCCGTAGGTGACCACACCGCCACTTCCCAGCAAATTAGGGACACTGTTGCTCCTGGGGTATCGGCGAGGACCATTCACAACCGTCTCCATGAAGCTGGGCTACGGTCTCGCACACCCTTAGGCCGTCTTCCGCTCACGCCCCAACATCATGCAGCCCGCCTCCAGTGGTGTCGCGACAGGCGTGAATGGAGGGACGAATGGAGACGTATCCTCTTCAGCGATGAGAGTCGCTTCTGCCTTGGTGCCAATGATGGTCGTATGCGTGTTTGGCGCCGTGCAGGTGAGCACCACAATCAGGACTGCATACGACCGAGGCACACGTGGGGAGCGATCTCCTACACCTCTGGTGATAGTCGAGGGGACACTGAATAGTGCACGGTACATCCAAACCGTCATCGAACCCATCGTTCTACCATTCCTAGACCGGCAAGGGAACTTGCTGTTCCAACAGGACAATGCACGTCTGCATGTATCCCGTGCCACCCAACATGCTCTAGAAGGTGTAAGTCAACTACCCTGGCCAGCAAGATCTCCGGATCTGTCCCCCATTGAGCATGTTTGGGACTGGATGAAGCGTCGTCTCACGCGGTCTGCACGTCCAGCACGAACGCTGGTCCAACTGAGGCGCCAGGTGGAAATGGCATGGCAAGCCGTTCCACAGGACTACATCCAGCATCTCTACGATCGTCTCCATGGGAGAATAGCAGCCTGCATTGCTGCGAAAGGTGGATATACACTGTACTAGTGGCGACATTGTGCATGCTCTCTTGCCTGTGTCTATGTGCCTGTGGTTCTGTCAGTGTGATCATGTGATGTAGCTGACCCCAGGAATGTGTCAATAAAGTTTCCCCTTCCTGGGACAATGAATTCACGGTGTTCTTATTCAATTTCCAGGAGTGTAGACAAATGTAAATTAATGCAGATGAATAGGAAAAAGAATCCTGTAATGTTTGAATACTCCATTAGTAGTGTAGCATTTGACACAGTCACGTTGATTAGATATTTGGGCGTAACATTGCAGAGTGATATGAAGTGAGACAAGCATGTAATGGCAGTTGTGGGGAAGGCGGATGGTCGTCTTCAGTTTATTGGTAGAATTTTGGGAAGATGTGGTTCATCTGTAAAGGAGACTGCTTATAGAACGCTGGTGCGACCTATTCTTGAGTACTAGTCAAGCATTTGGGACCCCTATCAGGTCGGATGAGGGAGGACATAGAAGCAATTCAGAGGCGGGCTGCTAGATTTGTTACTGGTAAGTTTGATCATCATGCAAGTGTTACAGAAATGCTTTAGGAATCCGAGTGGGAGTCTCTGAAGGAAAGGAGACATTTTTTTCGTGAATCGCTACTGAGGAAATTTAGAGAACCAGAATTTGAGGCTGACTGCAGTTCAATTTCACTGCCGCCAACTTACATTTCGCGGAAAGACCACAAAGGTAAGATAAGAGAGATTAGGGCTTGTACAGAGGCATATAGGCAGTTCTTTTTGGGAGTGGAACAGGGAGAGAAGATGCTAATTGTGGTACGAGGTACCCTCTGCCACACACCGTATGATGGACTGCGGAGTATGTATGTAGATGTAAATGTAGATGTAGATGTAGATTTGAAATTTTACAAGATTCCTGATATTCACGATACACCTGTGAAATGATCGTACAGGAAAATCCCCACTTCATCACTACCTTGGAGATGCTGTGTCCCATCACTCGTGCACTGATTATAACATCGTGTTCAAACTCACTCAAATCTTGATAAGCTGCCATCGTAGCAGCAGTATCTGATCCAACAACTGTGCCAGACACTTGCTGTCTTTTGTATGTGTTGCCGACCACAGTGCTGTAGTCTGCCTGTTTTCTATCTCTGTATTTGATTATGCATGCCTATACCAGTTTCTTTGGCGCTTCAGTGTATATTCACTGTGTTTACTACAGTAGCATATGCTATCTCCTTATTGAGCTTTGGTACTGAAAAATAGGTGCACTCTGCCATGCGATGTCGCACTATTTCCTTAACAATAGTTGCACTTGTATGGCAGTCATTCAGATGTGTAGGTGTAATAGGGAGAGATTATAAAGACTTCACATTCAAGTGGCCATGTTTTTAAGTTAAAACACTACACCAGAGTTATGAATAAGCTATGGGAAGTAGCGAGATGTACTAATTGCTATTGGATTATCTTAACGGTACTGTTGCCAGACACGAAGGACCTTGTCAGCACCTGTTAACATTGTTATTTGATGACTGATTCACAAAGATATGTTTACTTCTACCTGTGGTAAACAAGACAGAATAGGAATAATCTCAATGACACAGGTTCTTACACCAATGACAAGTCACAATGTACAGTCACCTGTATTGCAGGTGAGACCCCCAGTGGGTGACTGTAGTCACACGTCATAGCAGTTAATTGTTGAGCCTTGCACTCTTACTCATTATTCTCCTGCTGTATCACTGAACCTATTCTGTGGTCCTTCTCTCGAATAGAGGATAGTCTGTGATGACCTAGGCTATGTCACTCTGACAGTATCAATTCTATTTTAAGGTACTAACCAATAATTACCAAGATACTGTTCCTCCCTTGTCACAATACCTCTTACCTACTCCCTGAAGATCAGTCACGAGGTTTGAGCTGCATCTCAGCCAGACAGTCAAGTTAAAGACCAAGGTTAACCCTTACTGGAAAATTAAGCAAAACATTGATAATAAATCAGTATGTGTTAGAGCAACAATGGGAATGCTGTTACTCCATTCATTCGCATTACCAGTTAGATGGACACCATAACGCTTGTGGATGAAACTGTTCAGTTACGGTTCGCAAATGCTCCTGAGTCTTTCTCAGACTTGAGCTGAAATGTAGTAGTCTATGAACACCTTGCAAGCTCACCTCCTAATATACAGTTTATTTGTAACACTCAATACGCAACTAGGTTATGTGCCCCTCCACCAGTGTGACCACCATCCCAAACTATTGTGACTAAGGCTTCCAAGTTCTCATCTGGCTTTGCTGTTAAGTACACTGGAACTGCACTCACATGCAATTTAACAGGCAGTACCAGGATGCACAGAATCTAATGATTTGCCTCTTTTCTCACAAGATCTAGCCATGTACTTTGCATCTGTGTTGGGCTTTGCAGTAAAACCACCTTCCCACCCAGGTTCAGAGGATTGGCATGCTAACAATTTCAGAGGCTTTGCAAACTGCATGCAAGGCTCTGAGAGTTCTTGGTGCTCTTAGTGCATCTCTGGTAGACACGTGCAATAAGCCCTCCAATGCCACTGCACAGCTTGTCGCGTAGTTTATCCTGCATATCAAAAGATTGACTGCCATTGAAACTAGTGACATACCCACAGCACCCATCCTGACTACACACAAATTTCTCAGTTGTCCAGATCATAATTCTGCCATTTATAATAAAACTTGTCTAGCCATAAATGACTACAAATAGTATCACATATGCTTATCAAGAAGGTATATATGCATTCTCCACCAATTTTCTTTTGTGGGATGGAATCAAGGCAACCACTGGTGAGCTGCCTACACATGGATCTGCAGTCTGCTTTCTAGCACACCCAATTATTGCATGGGCAAGGTCTATCCCTGCTGTCATATCTCTGACACTGCCTTTGGTTTTATGAGTAGCTGTTATCTACATGTCCTATCTTAGAGCCACATGGTGACCAACAGTGCTTGGCTGTTCAGAAATGTGGCTGAATGGCTTGGTTCACTCTTCTTCACCTGTCCGAGCCTCTACAGGAAATAAAATATGTGAAAGACAGAGAAATAATACACAAAATAACCTTGCTCAACCAATAATGCACAAAAATAATACAGGGAAGAATTACAAATTGTACCTCACTCTTAGTCCCGAACCCGTTTCCCTCTCCTAACTCAGCCCGCAATATCTCATCCTCTTTCTCGACTGCATTAATCTCTGGTTAAGTAGCAGATAGTATTGAGGTGATACTGCATTCCACATACCCTTTTCAAACAAACACCATATTTCCGACTTAACCACTTAGGGCCATCAACTGTGATCTGTTGCCCTGTTTTGTTTTGGGTTATGGGCTGTTTTCCACATTCAGCTTAGTAGAGTCATGTTTTGCAAACAGTTCCCTGTCAACAAGCCCCTGCACTTGTGAAGGTGCTGCTTTCAAAGTGGGCCACACTTATAAATGACTATAACACTCATGCCCTCCTACTTATCTGCAACCATGTACCTCTTTCCTATCTGGGACTAATGACACTCACTCACTCAATTCTTCAGGGTTTTGACACTGTGATGACTTGCTTCAGTGCTCATCTAAATGATGTTCTGTTAACTATAATTACTAACAGCAAATGGAATGAATTCAGACTTATAATCTGTCACTACCCACGAAAAACAGACAAGCTGACATGGATAACTGTGCACAGACATCATTACATATACAGACTGTCTTTTGGGGAGACTAACTCTTTTTTTGGCATTATACTATCATAATTTTCCCCCTAAAGTGACGTTTTATAAAAACCCATCTCTTACAAAATAGGGGGCTACATTGCATAACATTTCTTTTGAAAAATGTATTAAGAGTAATACTGAAGATTATTTGGTGCCCCTACCCTTTTCTCTGGCATATCACAGATGAGGTTAGATTAGATTAGATTCAGTTTTCATTCCATAGACCCAAAAAATGAGATGATTCTTGTGGGTGTGAAACATGTCAGGAGGTATAACATAAAAAACATAAAATATTAGAATATAATACTTACTACACCGATCATTTGTCAGGAGATTGTCAAAATAGGTAAATACAAACACTAAACTGGAACAGCTAATATTTACAGAATTAATACGCTGTCAGAATGAAACATTGCTATGCATTATTAATAAATTTATCATACACAAAATACCTAATCTTGACCGTTGTGACAAGTGCTGTCAAAACTGAAATCTAACAGATATTTTTGCTTAAGCTGGCCTATCAGTCTCTGTTAAGATATTCATCTACAGAGTAGAAGGAGTTGCCTATCAAAAATTCTTTCAAACTCTCTTTAAACAGTGCTTTATATGAAACCAAGTTTTTAATGGTTGCTAGCAAGTTATTGAAAACGCGCATTCCTGAATATTGGACTGGTTTTTGGATCAAGGTAAATGATTTTAGGTTTTTCAATAGGTTGTTCTTATTCTTAGTATTGATACTATGTATTGAGCTATTGGTTGGAAGTAGAGATGTATTACTTACAACAAATTTCATTAAGGAATAAATATACGGAGCAGCAGTGGTTAAAATACAAAGTTTCTTGAACAGGTTTCTACATGATGTTCTGGAATTTACACCGCAAATGATTCTTTTTACATGCTTTTGCAGGTTAAAAACTTTTGCTCGGTTTCATGAATTATCCTAGAATATGATCCCATATGACATAATAGAATGAAAGTGAGCAAAGTATGCAAGTTTTTTTTATGTTTGTATCTCCTACATCTGACATCATTCTCACTCCAAATACAGACTTGTTTAGGCACTTAAGCACTTCTGTGGTGTGCCTTTCCCAACTGAATTTATTATCGATTTATAATCTCAGAAACCTCTCAATCTGGATGTCTTCATATGTTATACACATTCTGGAAGGAAATCTCTTACAGGTTCTGAACTGCATATAGTGAGTCCTTTCAAAGTTAAATGACAGTGAATTAGCTTTAAACCATTTGTTCATGTCAGTGAAAATTTGATTAGCAGCTATTTCTAAATCTGTACTTGACTTGCTACTTATTGCAGTGTTCGTATCATCTGCAAACAAAACAAACTTAACATCTGGCAATGTAACAGATGAGAGGTCATTAATGTACACCACATGCAAGTTTCCTGTTAGTTAGATAAGACTCAAACCATTTTGTAGCACTGTCAATGACACCATAATATTCTAATTTACTTAAGAGAATGATGTGGTTCACACAGTCAAAGGCTTTTAACAGGTCACAGAAAATGCCAATAGCCTCTAATTTGTTATGTAATGAATTAAGTACATTCTCATTGTAAGTGTAAATAGCTTTTACTATATCAGAACCCTTAAAAAACCCAAACTGTGACTTGGACAGTATATCATTTGCAGTCAGTTGCTTAAGGAGATGCTTGTACACAACCTTTTCAAATATTTTTGAGAAAGCCGGCAAAAGTGAAATTGGTCATTAGTTTGATGATATCTCTTTATCTCCCTTCTTGTAAAGAGGCTTAACTTTAGCATATTTTAGCCAGTCTGGAAATGTTCTGCTGATAAGAGATTGATTATACAAATAAATTAAGACAGAACTCAATTCGCATGAGCACTCTTTGTTCATTGATATGTTATCATACCTACTAGAATACTTAGATTTTAAAGATTTTATGATGGATGCCACTTCCTTGGGAAATGTGTCATTTCCAATTTACTGAAGTTATTTTTAAAGACTGGTCTCACATTCTCCGTTGCACTGTTCACCAAACCTGATAACCCCAAGATGCCAGTAACAGAAATGAAGTACTTGTTTAAGAGGTTTGCAACACTATGTGTAGTTGTTACCAAACTCTCTTCCTTTTTGTCCCCACTTGTCTCTGTCTTCACTATATCCCATACAGTTTTATTATTTTGTTGCCCAATGTAATGATCTTTCTTTCGTAATTAAGCTGCTTCAATTTCTGGGTTACAAGTATTCACCTTGTACATTGACTAGCCATTCTTGTTGTGGTCACAATATTACTTAGTATCTCATGACATAACTCATACAAATCGTTCAGCCTTTTCATGTAAGTGTGTCATTCTAATTGCTTCATGTACGATAACCAATCTAGCACACTCTCTTGTAATATCAAAACACAAAAGATAGATGACTAACTGAAGCACAAAAATAGAAAGCACAAAAAAACTGACACTTCACATTATGTCTACAGATAAAATAAATTCCCAGCATCTTTGTGAAACTGACAGAGTAAATATTTTTGAATACTATTCCCTTGATCTTACGACATTGAACACATATCCTGATAATAATGATCATGTTGTTTTAGGAAGATTTAACATATCTTGTATGGCTCATTCATGTGTTTTGCACTCTATTGTCACCTTACTAATTCACTTGTACAGTAAATTAAGTGCTCCCCTCAGATCTGATGAAAAGACAGAGCTAAAATACCATTTGGATCCGTCTTCACTAGGCAATTGATGTTACTAATAATATCAAGCAGCGTTTGGCACAGTCATTTCAAATGCTCAACCTCACTGAATGAAACACAAACTATCTGGTAACTTATTATCTTTAAGTGACAGAGTAACATATTCACTTAAGTTTCTGTTGAGCAGTAGCATTCTTACTGTCTCATCTTGTACAATACTACATGCCAAGAATGCTGATGTACCTGCCTAAAATGTCTGTATGATGCCTTTGGAAGTGTGCTTTGCTTCTGTCACTGTTGCCCCAGCTCACTCTGTTGTCCCATCCTAATCTTTGGTGAACTTCTTAGTAACTACAATTCAGACATCCATAGTTTCAAGATGCAAAGTCAACACAGCAGTTTCATAATCACTTCAACTACTATTGTTTTAGGCTCCATTATGGGAATAAATACACACCCTTTCATTTTATTTTGTGGACAAAAGTATGTTATGTAATAATTTCATTAAAAATCCATTACAAAAGTATGTTCTTTTTCTACCCTGGAGTTTTCTCATCTGATAATATTGTCATGTTCTGTCTGAGGTTATTTTCATCTGATCAAATTAGTTCTAGGGTAAAGAGATTAAGTTCTTGATAAGGGGGAACAGCTGATTCACTCCCCCAAATTGAACCCTCTACAACCAATTATACCGTGCCTGTGTTGTGAGTGCCTCTACCTATCGCTCTGTGTTGTGAGCTACCTAGTGAGATGCACAACATGCCAGTTTGCTGGGGACGCTGCAAGCTCTAACAGCTAATCGTGATTGCCTTCCCAGCTGACCGTGCATCTACCTTACATCCTCGTGTATATTTGAATATCATGCGTACATCTCAACTCTACTTTTGTCATTATTAATTTGAACCTAACAAGCCAAGGCTACCAGTAATTTATACTGCTAATACTCTGAAAGAGACAGTTGTACTTTTGTTGAATGAGCTCAAAAGTACCATCTTTGCTCATTGCTTTTGCTAACCATGATGGAATGCTGTGTAGTACCTTACTACATGCCTGTCAAGTGTTCAGCTCAGTCAAGTAGCAAGACTTAAATAGTCACTAATACCTCCTCGTAGCACTGATTCCCTAACCCTCCTTTGACTGAGTTTCCAAATCAGAATATGTTTGAAGCAATATTACACAACCTACACAAAGCTCAAACTAAACCCACTTCTACAAAAAGCAAGGTACTACATAAGTGGCAGATATGAATTAACTCTCTTGTTCCTAAAACCATTACATATTTAAGTAAATTCTTCATCTGTTCAGAGTAAATGCAAAGAAGTTGATTGTAAAAGTTAACTTGATGCTGTTGGTCAGTGGAAATATAACTCTTATGTACCTATGCTTTACTTTACGAGACAGTCTCGAACAATGTCACCTATCATCATAAGGAATCCCTCTTTTAGTCAGTCACTGCAATGACCGTATTATATGCTGAACCACGATTCTGTTGTTTTGCCTGAAGCAAATGATATTGGCTACCACTAGTCTTGGTGTTTAAGGAGTACTGTAGTGAATATCTTCAACACTTGATGACACCAGAGTGAAAAGTTGCAAGTTTTGGAAGTTCTATGGTACCAAACTGTGGATGCCATTGGTCCCTAGGCGTACACACTACTTAATCTAACTTAAAGTAACTTACTCTTAACACAACAACCACACACCCATGCACAAGGGAGGACTTGAACCTCTGACGGGGGGAGTCGCGTGAACCATGGAAAGGCACCTTGGACTGCACGGCTACCCCACACGGCGAGACCAAAGTGAAGCCACCTCCAGACATTGTGGGGTTAGGCGGCCACCCCTCATTACAGATTTCGGACGTCATAAGGTTGGAAGACTGGAAACACAGGAGAGGTCCAAACTGTGGCAATACTAAAATCAGAGTTTAATGTTGGGCAGAGTAAAATTGTATCTGAACACACAGTGCACCAAACACTCCTAATGATGGGCCTCCACAGCCAATAACTGATGCATGTGCCATTGTTAACACCACAATATTGGCAACTATGACTAAAATGGGCAAATGACAATTGGCACTGGATGTTGGCACAATGGCAGAGCATTGCATGGTCTGGTGGACCTGAATACCTTCCTCACAGTGCCAATGGGAAGGCACAAATCCATTGTCTTCCTGGGGAGCAGTTCCTTGACATCTTTACTGCGGGACGGGGACAAGCTGGTGGCAGCTGCATTGTGATCTCGGGAGCATTCAATTGGGCATCCATGGGTCCAGTAGAGATCATGCAGGACACCATTATGGCCAAGGAATATCATACTCTGGTTGGAAACCACGTACGACAATAATGTTTCGTGCTGGCAGTGGCATTTTTCAACAAGATGATGTGTCATGTCTTAAGGCCAGGAATGTGGTGAAGTGGTTCAAGGAACACAGTGGCAAGTTCCAGCTGATATAATGGTCTTCCCAACTCCCCAGATCTGAACCTGATTGAACATATCTGGAATGTGACTAAATGTGGCGTAAGAGCTCATCGCCTCCCTCCCTGGAATTTACAGGAATTAGGTGGCTTATGTGTGCAGATGTAGTGCGAACTCCCTCCAACGACCTACCAATGCCTCATTGCTTCCATGCAATGATGCATCGCCGCTGTTACTCATGTCAAAGGTGCATATACCGGTTGGTTGGTTGATGTGGGGGAGAAGATCAAACACCTAGGTCATCAGTCCCAACTGATTAGGGAAGCATTGGGAAAGAAGTCAGCCATGCCCTTTCACAGGAATCATCCCAACATTTACCTGAAGTGATTTAGGGAAATAATGGAAAACCTAAATCAGGATGGTTGGACACAGTCTTGAAGCATCATCCTTCCGAATGTGAGTCCAGTATGCTAACCACATTTGGTACCCCTGATCAGGCTGACACTGATCACTAGAATAAATCTTTCCACCAAGCTATCATTTTTAATCTCAGAACAATGCCATTCCTGTATGCCACCTTGTGCAACTTTCACACATTGAAGATAGCCTCCTAGATGCCACTGAACTAGTGCAGCAACATGAAGAACATAAGAATTTGATCCAACAAGAATTAATTACCATACACAAGGATTTGTCAAACATAATTGCTACCCTGTAAGCAACCAAGGCATTACAAATTTTGGTGCATAACACAACCAAGAAACTCAACTGTATGACAACACTTTGCCTTCTATGTCTCAGTTAGACTTGCAACAGAAGCTTAGTCTTAACTTGTTACCCAATGAAAGCTTTTTACAAGCATTAACAAACATTTCACTCCATTTATCAGCACCAAAGCATATGATTTACCCCATATGGGAATCAACTCTGCCACATTATTACACAACTGTCAATATACAATTGTCCCAGTCTACAGATATGCTGAACACACAGATATCACTACCTTCCATGTATGCAAATTGTGTATTCAAATGTTACCATCTGTACACATTTCCATTCACTTGGACAGCTGCCCAGAAACATGCTATCGGGCAAACCCATGATATCCTAATTGTCAGTAAAGATTGACAGACACATGCAGCTCTGCTGCTCATCAAATTCCTCCCTTGAATTTATACCAATTAGTAGAAGTAGAAGTAGAAGTTTATTGTCTCATAACATACAATTTGAAGCCATTGACTTAAAAGTAAATGTCTGCTTGTGTCTGTGTATGTGCGGATGGATATGTGTGTGTGTGTGTGTGTGTGCGCGAGTGTACATCTGTCCTTTTTTTCCCCTAAGGGAAGTCTTTCCGCTCCCGGGATTGGAATGACTCCTTACCCTCTCCCTTAAAACCTACATCCTTTCGTCTTTCCCTCTCCTTCCTGAAGAAGCAACCATCGGTTGCGAAAGCTAGCAATTCTGTGTGTGTGTTTGTGTGTTTTGTTCATGTGCCTGTCTGCCGGCGCTTTCCCGCTTGGTAAGTCTTGGAATCTTTGTTTTTAATATATTTTTCCCATGTGGAAGTTTCTTTCTATTTTATATATATATATATATATATATATATATATATATATATATATATATATATATATATAGAGAGAGAGAGAGAGAGAGAGAGAGAGAGAGAGAGAGAGAGAGCAAACACTTAGTATACTCGGATTTTTTAGGAGTGGGCAACATGATTTTTCTTTGTCCTACATTGTGCATATTTCTAATGATGGTTTTCTGAAGTTCTAGTATACAACACATATGGTTTTATGGTTTGAGGTACCCCAAAATACAATTCCATACCTTATTATTGACTCAATGTAGCTGTGATATACTGCTTTTCTTGTGCCCATACTGGTAGCATTGTTCAATATTTTCATTGCATATGCTAGGCTATTTAATTTATTTGCAAGGTACTGTATGTGTGACCCCCATGATAGATTTTTATCTAGTTGCATTCCTAGGAATTTCACACAGCTAGCTTCCTGCAAATCCTGGTTTCTGTGACTGACCTGAATATCATTTAATTGTGCTTGTTTTGTTTTAAATTGTATTAACTGAGTCTTTTCCATGTTTAATTTTAACTCATTTAGCTCAAACCATGTATCTAAGTTTTCTAGAGTATTTAATACAGTTTGTGGAATTTGATCTGTAATGGTACTTTCAATGATTAAACGTGTGTCACCTGCAAATAAAACTGAGTGACACTCAGTATTAAGTGACAGATCATTTATATACAACAAAAACAGAATGGGACCTAAGACTGGACCTTGGGTTACTGCTTGTGAAATGGTTCTTCCATTTTGAAGTATAAGTTCCTCTCTCTGATGTTATAACCACTCTTTGTCTTTGGTTGGTTAGATAGGATTTAAACCATTCTAATACCATGCCCCTAATTCCATACGTTTCCATTTTACAGAATAGCAAAGAGTGATTCACACTATCAAAGGCCTTTGATAGGTCACAAAAAATTCCTGTGGCATGCAGTGAGTTGTCTAGAGATGAGCTAATTTTATCAACAAAATTATTTATAGCAGATATTGTGGTTTTGCCTTTTTGAAATCCATACTGATTTTTTGAGATTATTTTAAATTTTTCTATGAAATTTTGAATTTGTATGGTGACTACCTTCTCAAATATTTTTGATAGTGATGGAAGAAAAGAGACTGGATGATAGTTTCCCATGTGTTATTTTGTGCCTTTTTTGGATAGTGGCTTAACTACTGCGTACTTCAGTGTTACTGGAAAATAACCTTCTTGAAGGGATTGGTTAACTATTGTAGTTAGAGGCTGCGCAATTATTTTAGAGACAGTTTTTAACACTTTTGTTGGTATCCCATCCCATCCTGCTGATGTTTTACTTTTTTAGTGACAGTATCACATTTTCTATATCTTTTACTATACTTTTTGTAAAGGTACTGAAAATTCACCGTCATGTTGCTCACTGTTGAAGAAATTTACCATGTCTGGATACTCTGCGACACTGACATTAGATCTGTTTACATTTATAAAGAATTCATTAAACAATTCGGAAATTTGAGCAGGATTTACAATAGTTTTATCCTCTATCTTGATTTCAGAAATATTGTGGCCTCTACCTGTGGCACCTGTTTCAGCTTTGATCACTGACCATAATGCCTTTGATTTGTTTTCACTATCCAATATAAATCTATTATTTGCCAGTTCTTTGGCTGCCTTCACAACATTTTAAAAAATATTTTTGTAATTTTTGTATATTTTACACATTTAACAAAATCAGCATTATTATGTTTTAGTTCTCTATGTAGCCATTTCTTTCTTGCACTCAAGATTTTTATTCCTGCAGCAATCCTCTTTACTTTATTTCCTACTTTTTTTGTTTTCTACCTTGTAACTTAGCACTGGGGTAAAAAACTATTTTTGTTGTTGTTGTCTGTGCAAGCTTCTTCATTGCCAAGTACCTATTGGAACCTACATCCTTCTGAATCTGCTTAGTGTATTCATCTCTTGGTCTCCCTCTACGATTTTTACCCTCCATGCTGCCCTCCAATACTAAATTGGTGATCCCTTGATGCCTCAGAATGTGTCCTACCAAGCGATCTCTTCTTCTTAAGTGTCTCATTTCCTAATCTAATTCCCTCAGCATCACCCAACGTAGCTCGACTACATTCCATTTGCTTTGGTTGATTTTCATCTTATATCCTCCTTTCAAGACACTGTCCATTTCATTCAACTGCTCTTCTAAGTCCTTTGGTGTCTCTGACAGAATTACAATGTCATCGGCAAACCTCAAAGTTTTTATTTCTTCTCCATGGATTTTAATTCCTACTCCAAATTTTTCTTTTGTTCCCTTTCTGCTTGCTCAATATACAGATTAAATAACATCAGGGATAGGCTACAATCCTGTCTCACTCGCTCCCCAACCACTGCTTCCCTTTCATGCCCTTGACTCTTATAACTGCCATCTGGTTTCTGTACAAATTGTAAATAGCCTTTCGCTGCTTGTATTTTACCCCTGCCACCTTCAGAATTTAAAAGAGAGTATTCCACTTAATACTGTCAAAAGCTTTCTCTAAGTCTACAAATGCTAGAAACGTAGGTTTGCCTTTTCTTAATCTATTCCCCAAGGTCAGCTTCTACCAATTTTTCCGTTCGTCTGTAAAGAATTTGCGTTAGTATTTTACAGCTGTGGCTTATTAAACTGATAGTTCAGTAATTTTCACATCTGTCAACACCTGCTTTCTTTGGGATTGGAATTATTATATTCTTCTTGAAGGTTGAGGTTATTTCACCCGTCTCATACATCTTGCTCACCAGATGGTAGAGTTTTGTCAGGACTGGCTCTCCCAAGGCTGTCAGTAGTTCTAATGGAATGTTGTCTGCTCCCGGGACCTTGTTTCGACTCTTCATGTAGTATCATATCTCCCATTTCATCTTCATCTACATCCTCTTCCATTTCCATAATATTGTCCCCAAGTACATCACCCTTGTATAGGCCCTCTATATGCTCCTTCCACCTTTCTGCTTTCCCCTCTTTGCTTAGAACTGGGTTTCCATCTGAGCTCTTGATATTCATACAAGTGGTTCTCTTACCTCCAAAGGTCTCTTTAATTTTCCTGTAGGCAGTATCTATGTTACTCCTAGTGAGATAAGCCTTTACATCCTTACATTTGTCCTCTAGCCATCTCTGCTTAGCCATTTTGCACTTCCTGTCAATCTCATTTTTGAGATGTTTGTGTTACTTTTTGAATGCTTCATTTATTGCATTTTTTATATTTTCTCCTTTCATCAATTAAATTCAATATTTCTTCTGTTACCCAAGGATTTCTACTAGCCCTCCTCTTTTTACCTACTTGATCCTCTGCTGCCTTCACTATTTCATCCCTCAAAGCTACCCATTCTTTTTCTACTGTATTTCTTTCCCTCATTGCTGTCAATTGTTCCCTTATGCTCTCCCTGAAACTCTGTACAACCTCTGGTTCTTTCAGTTTATCCAGATCCCATCTCTTTACATTCCCACCTTTTAGCAGTTTCTTCAGTTTTAATCTACAGTTCATAACCAATAGACTGTGGTCAGAGTCCACATCTGCCCCTGGAAATGTCTTACAATTTAAAACCTGGTTCCTAAGTCTCTGTCTTACCATTATATAATCTATAATATACCTTCTAGTATCTCCAGGCTTCTTCCATGTATACACCTTTCTTTCATGATTCTTGAACCAAGTGTTAGCTATGATTAAGTTATGCTATGTGCAAAATTCTACCAAGTGGCTTCCTCTTTCATTTCTTACCCACAATCCATATTCACCTACTACGTTTCCTTCTCTCCTTTTTCCTACTATCAAATTCCAGTCACCCATGACTCTTAAATTTCGCCACCCTTCACAATATGAATAATTTCTTTTATCTCATCATACATTTCATCAATTTCTTCATCATCTGCAGAACTAGTTGGCATATAAACTTGTACTACTGTAGTAGGCAAGACCTTCATGTCTATCTCGGCCACAATAATGCGTTCGCTATGCTGTTTGTAGTAGCTTACCCGCACTCCTATTTCAGTTATTCCCACTATATCTAACTTTAACCTATCCATTTACCTTTTTAAATTTTCTAACGTACCTGCTCGTTTAAAGTATCTGACATTCCACGCTCCGACCCATAGTACGCCAATTTTCTTTCTCCTTATAACGACGCCCTCTTGAGTAGTCCCCACCCGGAGATCCAAATGGGAGACTATTTTACATCCAGAATATTTTGCCCAAGAGGACGTCATCATCATTTAACCATAGAGTAAAGCACTATTTTTAAAGGTTACTGTAACACCTCCCTACCCTCCTACTTTTGTTTCGATACCCAATCTTTGGTTCGTCCCTGTTAGGAGCAGCTTACTGTACTCAGTAAGACAGCCTGTTGTAGTGGCTCCACTCTATTACATTGCTGAATTTATGTCTATAACTTATTGGGTTAGTATGACTAACAGTGGTCTTCTATTCACCAGTTCTTCTTGTGACCTAGTCACATCCATTGTCAAGCTATCTGCTCGTATAACATTACATGCATAATGCTAGCTTCAAATATTTTCTTCTGTACATACCTGAAGGTCTCCTCAACTTGCCCCAACCTGACAGCCTACCTACATTGCCAAATAATACAAAGCTTCATTTCTTACAATCCCTTAATGAGTTACTGATTCAGGAACAAGGTCAGATTGCCCTTTACTGTGCTACCACAAACATTGTTGAGTGGAATACTAAATACTATCGACACAGGGTAGTTATTCCTAGCACTACATCTGGTCCTTTAATTCTGTTCATTATCCACCTTATTATATTTCTATATACCCAGAGTTATTGTAAGCATTTAAAATCACCATAGCTAGCATTACCTGAGCAGCAGCTGTCAGATGATAACCATCGTTAAGCCATAGTACAATTCAGGAATGGCCCTCCCTCCTACGTTAAGGCTTAGAAATTAAGTTACTCACAACTTGTTCTTTAAATGAAACTTCATATTAAGTAGAAGACGATAAAATTGTAATAATATGTAGCATACTACTTTGTACTTAGTCAATTACTGGCTAGCTAGCCCTCCAAATAAATAAGTTAGGAATCATTCTGGAGTTAGGTACCAGTTAGTAATGTCTTAATAAATTATACAATTTAAATAAAAAAAGGAAAAGTAAAGACTGTTAGTTAGTTCTGTAAGAAACATTTCCTACATGTCACTGCCTGCCTTTATTAGTTCTATGGCAACTAAATCTACATCTACACTCTGCAAACCACCGTGAGGTGCATGTCAGAGGTTATGTCCCATTGTACCAGTTATTAGAAAGTCTTCCTGTTCCATTTACGTATGGAACATGGGAAGAATGATTGTTTCAATGCTTTTGTGCATGCAGTAATTATTCTAATCTTATCCTCATAATCCCTGTGGGTGTGATATGTAGAGGTTTGTAATATATCCCTAGAGTAACCATTTAAAGCTGGTTCTTCAAACTTTGTTAACAGACTTTCTCAGGATAGTTTATGTCTATCTACATCTACATACCTATATATATATATACTCTGCTAGCCACCAAGCAGTGGGTGGTGGTGGGCACTAATCATGCCGAAGTCATATTTCCCTCCTCTGTTCCACTTGCGGATCGTGCGAGGGAAAAATGACTATCTGAACACCTCAGTACGAGCTCTAATTTTCCTTATCTTTGAATGGTGATCATTGCACAATATGATACTTGGTGGTAATAGTATATGCTCCACATCCTCGACAAAGATCGGATTTTGGAATGTAGTGAGCAGCCCCTTCCATTTAGCACGTCATCTATCTGCGTGTCACACTTCCAACTTTCTATGAGATTTGAAATGCTCTCGCGATGGCTAAATGTACCAGTCACAAATCTTGTTGCTCTTCTTTGGACCTTCTCTGTCTCTTGAATCAGATCCAACTGGTAAAGGCCCCATACATATGAATAATTCTCTAAGACTGGACAAACTAAAGTATTGTAAGCAATTTTCTTTGTTGTAGGACTGCATCACTTCAGGATTCTACCTGTAATCTGCAATCTAGAGTTCACCTTACCTGTTACGTGCGTAATCTGATCATTCCATTTGAGATCATTTTGAATAGTCACACCCAGATACTTGACAGATGTTACCGCTTCCAAATACTGGGCATTACTTTTGTACTTGTACATTGATGAGGATTTTCCCTTTGTTATAAACAGTAGGTTACACTTACTAATATTGAGAGATTACTGCCACTCATTACACCACACATTTATTTTCTGCAAATCCTCATTGATTTGTTCACAACTATCATGTGATACTACTTTTGTGTAGACTACAACATCATCGGCAAATGGTCTAATGCCGCTGTCAATACCATCAACCAGATTGTTTATGTAAATTGTAAAAAGTGGTGGACCTATTATGCTGCCCTGGGGCACACCTGATATTACCTTGTTTCTGTTGAAGTCTCCCCATTCAGGACGACATACTGCTCTCTGTCTGTTAGAAAGCTTTCTGTCCAACCACATATGTCATCAGATAGACTGTAAGCGTGCACTTTTTGGAGTAAGCGACAGTGCAGAACTGAGTCAAATGCCTTTTGAAAGTCGAGGAACATGGCATCAACCTGGGAGCCAGTATCTAGAGCCTGTTGTGTATCCTGCACAAAGAGGGCCAGCTGTGTCTCGCATGACTGCTGTTTCCTAAAACTGTGCTGGTTTCTCCAGGTGAGCTTCTCAGAGTCTAGAAAGCTCATTATGTCTGAACACAAAATATGTTCCATGATTCTTCAACAAATCGATGTCAGTGAAATAGGCCAGTAACTATGTGCATCCAATTTTCTACCCTTTTTATGGACTGCTATGACCTGGAACTTCTTCGAGTTCCATGGAACTTCCACTGTTACAATGATCTCTGATAGATGATAGATAAGAATGGTGCTATATTTATAGCATAGTCAACATAAAATATTACAGGCACATCGTCTAGGCCAGACGGCTTCCTGGCATCTAAGGATCTTAACTGTTTTACAATTCCAGATATACTATCTTCAAGAGTCTCCCAGTTTAGTTCCTTCTCTGTGACATGGGTTAAACAAACTTATGACCATTCATGCTGCCCTTCCCTATATACATTCAATAGCCCATTAGTCCTATCTGGTATTGGCCCACACACTTGAGCAATATTCTGGGATGGGTCTCATGAGTGATTTGTAATGAATAACTTTTGTAGACTGACTGCACTTCCCCAGTATTCTACCAATAAACTGAAGCCTATCACCTTTTTACCCATGACTGAACCTATGTGATCATTGCATTTCATATCCCTACGAAGTGTTACATGCTGGCCAATTCCAACAATGACACACAGATATTATAGTCATAGGATACCACATTTTATTTTATTTTTTTCCATTTGGTGAAGTGCAAAATTTTATATTTCTGAACATTCGGAGCAAGTTTCCAATCTCTGCACCATGTTGAAATCTTAACAAGATCTGACTGAATATTTATGCAGATTCTCTCAAATAGTACTTCATGATAGATAACTGCATCATCTGCAAAAAGCCTGATTTTATTATTATTGTTTCTTCAAGGTCATTGATACACAACTTGAGCAGCAAGGATCCCAAACCACTACCCTGAGGCACACTTGAAGTTACTTCTACATCTGATGATGACACTCCATCCAAGATAACATACTGTCTCCTCCCTACCAAAAAGTCCTCAATCCAGTCACAAATTTCACTTGATACCCCATAAGACCATACTTTTGACACTAATGACACTATCAATTGGTAAAAGTTTGTGCCCCCATTACCAGCAACCCCCTTTTGCGATGATATGTCTCCACTGATGCACTCCTTTATGTAGTGTTACAGTCTCCACAGACCTGTGACGTCTAACCACTGCCCCTGCCGACTCCACCAGTAGTGCCAACAATGTCAGTTCTGACCACAGTCTTCTGTAGCTGCACCAGCCTAGTCACTGCCTAGCTGATGCCTCTCGGCATTGCTTGCACTGTCCTCATCAGTTCTGTACATTATCAGGCCACCTACTGCCACCTTCATTCCAATGACAGTGTGCCAGTGCATCATCTCAAAGAGCCATTTTCTCTTTCTTTTTGTATTAAACTCACGAGGCCAAGCTGATTGCGATTCACTGTAATAAAATTTTATAAAGCAAAATCATTGACAAAACACTGTAACTCTTATCCCTTTTAGTGCTTTCAAAAATTTCTTCTACTGAAAACTTCCCTCCGTTACATTATGGCCCTTTTAAATTACATACTCCTGATATATTGCTGGTGGAATAGTTACCACTACAGTACTGAAAAAGTATGTGTTTGTGTCTAGTCACAATTTATTTATTTTGCATACAGGCTACCAGCTGCAGTGATCATCCTCAGGCCATCCTCTGGCACACAGCCGTCACATACACACTACTTGAGAAGAGAGCATGATGGCTGCGTGCCACTGGATAGCCTGAGGATAGTACTGTGTACCAGAACTGGTAGCTAGTAGGCAAAATAAATAAACTGTGGCTCTAGACAAAAATATATAATTTTTCAGCCCTTTTAAATGTTGGCATAACTTGACCAAAGGACCTTTCCAATGCCTTCTATCATTCTACTGTCAGATCAAATTAAGATCCATAAGTTGCACCTACTGAAGGGGGAAGGGTGTACCTGGTTGGCAATCTTATTGAGTGGAAAGCTTTGGTGTAATTTAAAATTTTTATTTTTTATTTCAGTTCCTTTAGCTCTTTGCACAGACAAACCACGTCTCATGCCGGATATGTAGCGGGCCTGAGCCACTGCAATACTGCATGTCTCTAAATACCAGACCTATTCATGCTTTGTACACATGAGTAGTACTTCCACACCAAGTACTGCTGACAGGGAGTGTGCTCTCACAAAGTGTAGCTGATGGAGGAACGTTCCAAAAGTACCCTATGCAAGCGAATAAGAGGGCTAAGAGTAGTCATGTGAGGAATGTGAAGCAGGCTTCGGACATTGAGTGACAGCAAAGATGCTTGTAGGGACACAGGAGCGGCAGCTTCAGACATAGCTCCGGCCTAACTGATAACTTGGTGGTAATCATATCAATGTAGAAGGAAACCTAACACCGAACTCTGCTTTAAACAGTTATCACCATGATCCAAACTTGATCCACAACCATTACCTCAAGTTCACCCCTTACAAGATTTCCAATAATATCTAACATCCAGTGTTGCTTCACCATCAGTTCTCAGAGCCAGTTAGTGAACTGCTTATAGATGGTGACTCTGAAATTATTGGTATATCAGAGCACCACTTAAATAATTTGACAATTCAGAGGCTTCCTTTACCAGGCTGTTTTTCAAGTAGTTCCTTGCGGGTTGAGGGAGTAGCCATGTACGTTAAGAACCGTATTCCATTTGAGTCTATAGATGTATCACGGCACTGCACTGAACAGATATTTGAATGTTGTACAGGGGCAGTTGAATTTAGTGAAACTAAACTTCTAATTGTTGTTGTTTATAGCTCCCCTAACTCTGACTTTGGAGCATTTTGGCTCAACCTACAGAGGGTTCTTGATTCACTTTATAGGAAGTACCAGAATTTAGTTATATGTGGTGGCTTCATATAAATTTTGTATATGATGGTGCAAGAAAAAGGATGTTGGTAGATCTCCTACATTCATATGATCTGATGCATACTGTGATTTTCCCATCTAGGGTGCAGGGGAGCAGTAGCACCACTATAGACAATATTTTTATTCATTCTTCATTACTAGATGGGCATTCTGTTTGTGAAAGGGTGAATGGCCTTTCAGACCATGATGCACAAATTTTAACACTAAAAGACTTTTGAACGCAAACAAATGTCACGTATAATTACAAACTATCTAGGAAAGTTAATCCAACAGCAATAGAGAGTTTTTTAAACCTCGTCAAGGAACAAGAGTGGCAAGACGTGATATCATAGATGACAAATATAATGCTTTCCTTAACACATTTCTCATGCTCTTTGAGAGTTTCTTTGCATTAGAACATTCTAAATAGGGTACTAACAGTAAAAGGCACCCAGGGTTGCTGACTAGTGGGATAAGGATATCATGTAGAACAAAGTGGGAATTATATCAAAATATCAGAAGTAGTCACAATCAAGCTACAGTAGCCCATCACACACAGTACTGTAAGGTGCTTAAAAATGTTATTCGGAAGGAAAAGAGTATGTGGTATGCAAATACACTACTGGCTATTAAAATTGCTACACCAAGGAGAAATGCAGATGATAAACGGGTATTCATTGGAGAAATATATTATACTAGAACTGACATGTGATTACATTTTCACGCAATTTGGGTGCATAGACCGTGAGAAATCAGTACCCAGAACAACCACCTCTGGCCGTAATAACGGCCTTGATACATCTGGACATTGAGTCAAACAGAGCTTGAATGGCGTGTACAGGTTCAGCTGGCCATGCAGCTTCAACACGATACCACAGTTCATCGAGAGTAGTGACCGGCGTATTGTGACGAGCCAGTTGCTTGGCCACCATTGACCAGACGATTTCAATTGATGAGAGATCTGGAGAATGTGCTGGCCAGGGCAGCAGTCGAACATTTTCTGTATCCAGAAAGGCCCGTACAGGACCTGCAACATGCAGTCGTGCATTATCCTGCCTAAATGTAGGGTTTTGCAGGGATCGAATGAAGGTTAGAGCCATGGGTCATAACACATCTGAAATGTAACATCCACTGTTCAAAGTGCTGCCAATGCACACAAGAGGTGACCGAGACGTGTAACCAATGGCACCCCATACCATCACGCCGGGTGATACGTCAGTATGGCGATGACAAATACACACTTCCATTGTGCGTTCACCACGATGTCACCAAACACGGATCCATCATGATGCTGTAAACAAAACCTGAATTCATCCGATAAAATGACGTTCTGCCATTCGTCCACCCAGGTTCATCATTGAGTACACCATCAGAGGCACTCTTGTCTGTGATGCAGCATCAAGGGTAACCGTAGCCATGGTCTCCAAGCTGATAGTCCATGCTGCTGCAAATGGTGTTGAACAGTTCATGCAGATGGTTGTTGTCTTGCAAACGTCCCCATCTGTTGGCTCAGGGATCGAGAGGAGGCTGCACAATTCGTTACAGCCATGCAGCTAAGATGCCTGTCATCTCAACTGCTATTGATACGAGGCCATTGGGATCCAGCACGGCATTCCGTATTACCCTCCTGGACCCATCGATTCCATATTCTGCTAACAGTCATTGGATCTCAACCAACGCGAGCAGCAATGTAGCGATACCATAAACTGCAATCATGATAGGCTACAATCCGACCTTTATCAAAGTCGGAAACTTGATGGTACGCATTTATCTTCGTCACACAAGGCATCACAACAATGTTTCACCAGACAACGCCGGTCAACTGCCGTTTGTGTATGAGAAATCAGTTGGAAACTTTCCTCATGTCGGCACGTTGTAGGTGTCGCCACCAGTGCCAACCTTGTGTGAATGCTCTGAAAAGCTAATCATTTGCATATCACAGCATCTTCGTGTCTGAAGCACATCATCTTTGTGGTGTAGATTAGCTAATTTACAGGATAAAATTAAAACCATATGGTCAGTAATGAAGGAAGTGTCTGGTCAGTAGCACAGGGTCAATGATACAAAATCAGTTTGTAGTAAAAATATTTCTGTTTCTGATAAATCAGATATATTTATAGCATTTAACAATCATTTTCTGAGCATTGCTGGTGAATTAAATAAAAATTTAGTTTCTGCAAGGAATCGTATAACTCTTCCTGAGATTGATGTATTAAATACTCCTTCTGTGATACAGACTAGGGTGAGATTGAGTCAATAATTAAATCATTGATGACTAAGGACTCTCATGGAGATGATGGAGTGCCTAGCAGATTGATGTATGACTTTTATTGGGTTCATAAACATTTTATTTTTATCTGTTATTTCCTTTATGTTGTAATTTCATGTACCGACACATTCCATGACCTTTGAGATTTGCTCCTCAATTTGGTCTTATGGAACTTGACATGTAAATAAAAAATAAACCAATGGGATTATGTAAGTGAGGGTGTTTGCCAGCAGATTGATGTATGAAATACTCCTCTGTGACACAGACTAGGGTGAGATTGAGTCAATAATTAAATCACAGATGACTAAGGACTCTCATGGATATGATGGAGTGCCTAGCAGAATATTAAAGTACTGTGCTGCACATATTAGCCTTGTATTTAGCCACATTTGTAATTTTTCCTTTAGGAATGGTCAGTTTCTTGAACGATTAAAGAACTCAGTAGTAAAGCCATTTTATAAAAAGGGAGAAAGGGATAATGTAGACAATTTTAGACATATTTGTATGCCATCAGTGTTCACTACAGTTATTAAAAAGACTGTGATGTAAGGATAATTGATCATTTTATATAAAGCGATTTGCTATTAAATGTACAGCTTGGCTTTAGAAGTCACTTAACAACTGAAAAGGCTATATTCTCTTTTATCTGTGAGGTACTGGATGGGTTAAACAAAAGGTTTTGAGCAGTAGGCATATTTTTTTTGATTTAACTAAGGGTTTTGATTGTGATCATCACAACACATTGCTCCAGAAGTTGGACCATTATGGAATACAGGAAGTAGCTTATAATTGGTTCGCCTCTTACTTTAGCAACAGACAACAAAAGGTAATTATTCACAGTGTTGAGAATGGCTGTGATGTGAGGTCTGAGTGGGGCACAGTCAAATGGGGGTGCCCCACAGTTCAGTGTTGGAGCCACTCCTGTTCCTTATTTATATAAATGACACACCCTCTAATATTAATAGTAACTCTAAAACATTTCTGTTTGCTGATGTCACTAGCTTGGTAGTAAAGGATGTTGTGTGCAGCATTGGTTTGGTTTCAAATAGTGCAGTTCATGGCATAAGTTCATGGCTTGTAGAAAATGCTAAATTGCAGTAAGACTCAGTTTTTACAGTTTCTAACACACAATTCCACAAAACCTGACGTTTTAATAACACAGAATAGACATATGATTAGTGAAACTGAACAGTTCAAATTGATAGTAAACTGTCGTGGAAAGCCCACATTCAGGATCTTGTTCAGAGACTTAATGTTGCCATTTATACTATTCGAACAGTATCTGAAAGAGTGATCGTTCGGCATGAAAATTAGTCTACTTTGCTTATTTTCATTTGCTTATGTTGTATACTATTATAATCTGGGGCAACTCTTCCCATTCTAAAATAATATTTTTGGCTCAGAAACGGGCGGTTTGGGCAATAAGTGGTGTTCGTTCACGAACCTCTTGTTGACCCCTGTTCACGAGTGAGTATTTTGACATTGGCCTCTCAATATATATATTCCTTACAGTCATTTCCTGTTAACAATATTCCCTATTCCCAAGAATAAACAGCTTTCAATCAGTTAATACTTGACAGAAATCAAAAATGCATTTGGATCGGACTTCCATAACTCTTGTGCAGAAAGGGGTGCAGTATACCGCTGCATCCATTTTCAATAAGCTACCACCACTAAAATTGAAAAATCTTAGCAGTAATCCATGTGCTTTCAAATCAAAACTGAAGAGTTTCCTCATGGGTCACTCATCCTATTCTGTTGAGGAGTTCCTTCAAAAATTAAGCTGATTCTTGTTTAGATAAACTTATGGCTTGACTTTTCTCGGGTTCATAAACACTTTATTTTTATCTGTTATTACCTTCATGTTGTAATTTCATGTACCGACACATTCTATGACCTTTGAGATTTGCTCCTCAGTTTGGTCTTACGGAACTGGACGTGTAAATAAAAAATAAACCAATGGGATTATGTATGTGATGGTGTATACCATCTTTCTGACACTTCTAAATTCTATATTCAGCTGGGCTGAAAGCATCCACTGCATGTATATCTTGGTTGATCAACATCTGCAACCTATAGTAAAGAAAGACTCCCCCCTTATATTAAAGACATCAATCACTTCCACTACACAACTTGCTTGTCACTACCGATGCCACCTCTCACTATACCAACATTCCCCATGTACGTGGACAGTATGCTGTGGAACATTACCTTGTTGCAAAGCTAGATAATTAGCTTTTTTTCAACATAAAAACAAAAGCGCATCTCATACAACCCTGTTAAAAAGCACATTCAACAATAGAATACGATATAGACAAATAACGAGAAAACAAAAGTCGGTGACTGCACCAAAGATTATCACTAAACAATGTCATCATATAATGTAGCGTTACACAGCACATACTGCAGTTCACCTCACCCCCACAGTGTCAACGATATTTACTGTTGAATGAGATGTGTTGTACAGACCAGGTAACAATGGGTCAAGCACACACTGCTGAAGGCACATTAGAGGTTGCCTCTGACATCAACTGCAGCTGATCTATAATGGGTAGTGGAGCAGCTGGAGCATTTGTTGAGTTCTTTGTGGTGTCTAGGTGAGCCTGTGCCAATGTAGGGTGCATGGAAATTCTGTCAACAGTGATGGTAGTTGGTGTAACCATTACATCTACTTTTAATGTCTTGTCTTCCCTACTGATGACATGTTACTGTCCATACTAGGATGACTGCAGCAGCTTGCATTTTGTGTCATGCTTTATGAACATGATGGCATTCCCGTATCTCATTAAAAATTAAAAAGACTATAGATCTGCCAATCCCTTGGAGCACCAGGGTGTAGTTGGCAGATCCGTATATGCAGCTTTTGTATAAAAACTGACGGGTCAATGCAGTTATCTGGCACATTGGCAAAGAACTCACCACGTAGTCATATTGTCTGGCCATAAACAAGTTCTGGATTCATGGCTTTCAAATTTTCTTTCAGCTACACAAAGAGACCCAGGAGGAAGATGGGCAATGTCTCCGTCCACCGATGTGAGTTGTGACATCAAAGCAACAATTTCAGTTGGTGGTGCAGGTGTTCAACTAAACTATTCATTACTGGGTGGTAAGCTGTAGTTCTAATTTGCTTCGAACCCAATACACAGGTGAGTGCTTTGAACAGATATGACTCAAATTGTCTTCCCTGGTCCGTTGTAATTCGTACATGCACACTGAGACAGGCGATCCATCCTTGGAAGAAAGCAGTCGCGACAGTTTCAACAGTAATATCAGCGATCAGGAACACTTTAGGGCAGTGTGTAAAATGATTGATGGCTGTAAGGCAGTAGATGTATCCTCCTGACAGTGGGAGGTGTCTTACGAGGTCTAGGAGGACACGTTCAGCTCAACAATTTGGAGGAAGTGTAGCTTCTGCGATGGCAGTCTTCAGCTTGGTAAATGTCAATTTGGCGTCTCTATTCCACCAAATTTTGTTCTTTGGCTTCAGAGAACCGTGTAAGAATTTATTCAGTGGTGCAATTAGGAGGGCATGATTGGAAAAACAATGACAGTAACAACTGGTTACACAAAGAAATTGTCGAAAGTCTTTAAGTGTCATAGGCTGTGGGAAATTAGGTAAAGCTTCTACTTTCTCTTGTAGTGGACATATGCCTGGCATGTTGATAGTACAGCCTAGGAACTGTGACTCTTGCTCTGAAGAGACACTTTGATGGGTTGATGAGCAAGCCATGCACTCATAGAGAAGTGAAGATCTGTCATAAGTGTGACAGGTGTTCTGCCTCTGAGTTTCATATGACCTGAACATCATCGATACACACACAAAAAGAGTCTAAGTCATTTGTGATGTCATCCATGAACTGCTGGAATGTTTTGGCAGCATTAAAAAGTCCAAAAGGCATTTGGGTAAATTAAAACAGTCCGTATGGCATGCAGACAGTGGTCTTGGAAACATTATAGAGTGCACAGGTATCTGGTAGAATTCACGAATTAAGTCCAATATAGAAAATATGTACTTACCATGGACACTGAAAGTGAAATTTTCAATATGCAATACTAGATATAGGTCTGGAATGGTTCTGGCATTGAACTGTCTATAATCACTACATGGCCATGCATTATTCTTTTTTGGGACCACGTGCAGTGGAGATGACCAACTGCTGCTCGATGGGTGGCAAATTCCTTGTGCAAGCATTGACAAGAATTTATGCTTAATTATCTTCAGTTCCTCAGCTGTCAACAGGGTGATCAAGCATGAACTGCTGGTCCAGGTGTAGTCAAAATATAGTGCATTGTCAAGTGCTGAAAAGGTACAGTAAGGAAGTCCAGCATGTGATCTCTGACAACTGTCTGAGGAACTCTACAAATGGGGACTCTAGGTTAGTAGTAGGTCAAGAAGGTGTCAATGAAAGAGGTGAGGTAGGAGTCCATGATATGATAAAACATCCGCTTCAAATATGGGGTGTGTTATGTGCGCTATGACGAACTGCCATTCAAATTTGTGCCATAGGCCTAAGTCCAACACTAATGTGACATGACCATACATTGCAATTGTAGAGCCACTGACAGCTGAGAGGTGATAGTCATCACAGTTGCAACACAACAGATAGATTAACACATCAGCACCCATGTCTACCAAAAACTATAACTTAGTGCCATGTTCCATTACAAACAGTCAATGGCTGCCTTCTGGAGAACCAGTGGCTGTCATCCTGCTGCATTTCCCTGTTTGCATGGTGGGCTACACTTCTGTGCCTTAGAACCCTACTTTAAGTAGTACCAACAAATTCCTGCTGATGAAGGTGAGAAGCAGTGCTTTCCTGGTGAGCTGTGGCAATAATATCGGTGACTGGTAGTCTGAGTCCGTAATGCAGCAACTTGTGCGCTGATCTCGGAAGAGGGTGTTATCTGCCTGAGGCTGAGGGCAAACAGTTGTAATGCATATGGATGGATACATTTCTGCTACGCAATCTGCGAATTGTGAGAGTGCACCTAGATTGCCAGTGCACACTGTCAATATCTTCCGTGCATCGGGTGACAGGCCAAATAAAAAAATATTCCACAGAACGTCATCACTAATTGCGTTGCTCACTAATGTATACCATCAGCATGGTAGCCACGATGGGGTGCAATCACCTAGCTCTTCAGCGCGAACTAGATTCTCCAATCCCTTTTCCTCAGATTGCGAGAGTCCGGTAATCAGGGTGTTCTTGATAGTTAAGTAATGGTCAGTGCTTGGTGGCCAAGCCAGAATGTCTTGTATTCCTGTGGTCATGTCATCATCAAACGCAGCAACTACTTAATTATACTTTGTGTCATCTGCAGTTACATGCGCTAGTACAAACTGACCTTGTTGTGTAAACCACAGCACGGGATTCTGTTGCCAAAACAGTGGTGGTTTTACAGCCATGCAATTAATTACTGTGCCAGTAGACACATCTACAATTGGTAGCAGGTCTGACACCTTGGAGTTACGGTAACTGGGAAGTGGAAGATGGACAATGCAGTTGACTCGGGCGTTCATGTGTGTGCATGAAGTGGCATGATACAAAGTGTTAGTGAACCATCGAATTTCACATTAGTGACTGTCAGACATCACATCACGGTCACTACTTATTGCCAAGTAAATAATTAGCTTTATTGCAATATAAAAACTAAAGTGTAACTGATAAAACAGTTAAAAAGCATTTTCAACAAGAAATGCAACATATAGAAAACCAAAGAGAAAACATAAGTCAATGACTGCACCAAAGAGAGTCATTAAAATAGTTACCACTTGCATGTACCATTAAATAACACACAACACTGCACTTCAACATCAACCAGATATCCTCCCTGCTCACCTTAATCAATTGCATATTTACCAGCTAGTACTTTACCTACAAGGAGCAACCACACAGAGAGACCAGGGGCATGGCCATAGGCACAGCGTGGCTTCTTCTTATTCCAGTCTTTTCATAGATCACTTGGAGAGGGGTTTCCTGGGATCCAAAAGCTACACCTTTCGTGCACATTAAATCTACAAACAGCACTCACATTTTGACTGTTTCTATTATTTTCATGTCAAACATTCTATCCCTTACAGACGAAGTATTTTAGGCAAACATATTTGTTCAGATGCAGGGTCTTTAGTCCACCGTTCAACCTCATCTTGAGCTATGGCATACATTCCTGATACTGCTGATACTGCAAATCTTTGGAGTACGCCTTCTGTCAGTACTACCCTGATCTTGAGATGTACATCAGCTACATCAACAGGGCTATGACTTCCTAAAATCATGTTCTGAAATGTGGTCCAGTCTGTCTGACATTCTGACCCCCCCCCCCCCCCCCCTGCAACATCTTCACTATTTCCTGGTCAGACCATCCCATCTATCACCATCTACAGCAGTCCTGTAATGGGCAAAACCTATAATATCAAAGGAACAGCCACCCGTAAAATGATACACAGTGTGTACCAGCAGTTATGTGACCACCATCTGGCCTTCTACAGCAATAAGACTACCACCAAGTTATCAGTTAGGATGAATGGGCATAGATGGAAAATGTAAACTGGTCTCACACAATATCCTGATGCAGAGCATAGTCTACAACATGACAGTCATGATCTCGGTGCCAGTTTCACCACATATGTTATCCAGAGTCTCCCTCTTCGCATGTTCCTACAAACTCTGCCAGTGGGTATAGGCTTTACATGTGCTTAGGTCTCAACTTCCACAAGACCAGAATTTATGTTAATGTGATAATACCATTTCTTTTCAGTATCTACATGGGACCAAAAAATAGGCAATTCAGTTTAACAAAGGTCGAATTAACCAGTATTATTTCGCAAAAATAGATGACTGATGAGTTCTTTTTCTTCTTGTTAAGGGTTCCAATAAATTAGGGTGTTCTACATTATGACCTCTAAGAAAAATAAAAATAACTAAACTGTATACATATAATTGTATTTCTAGCATTTGTTTAATTGAGAAAGTATATGTACATTTTGCCAGATATTTGTCTTTTTTTCTTTTAACAACACAGTAACATACATATTGTGGAACAATATTGAACCATTGAATTAGTGTGCTGTAAACAGTAATCTTAAGAAAACACTTTATCATACTGTTCTTTAAATTCAGTAAGTTTTAATCAGAACATGTTTTACTTTACATTAATTTGAAAAAATAATTGACTGTTGTTTGACAGATTGTTAATTGTAATATTATGGCAATCTCTGAAGAGACAAGCCACATTCAGAGCAGCCTGAAATGCCATGGAGACATCAGAAGTGACAGCAAATCTCTTGAGAACAGCAATTGTAGTTGCAACTTCAGCATGGTATGGCAGTGTTACATCTTTGTGTTCCTCCTCAAAATCATCTTCTGCATCATCAGCAGAAATGTTGAATGGTTCTTCACCAACACAGATGTTGTCATCTGCCTGTGTCCATTCTCCTGTGTTGACAGTATAAGAAGGCACACACTGGATGTAAGCCTGTAGAAGAGCAACGTCAGAATCCAAATTGGTATTACCATTATAACTTCAGACCATGAATCACCAGTTTCTTCTTCAGTTTCAGTGGCATTATTAGTTGCTGGCCAGGCCTCCTTTAAACAATTAGTTATGGTGTCTGTTGCAACTGCATCCAAAGCAGCATATGGCCTGGATAGGTACATTCCAATGTGGAACTATTTCTTGTAGTTCAGTAGCACTTATGGCACAATTACCAAGACAGCTTCGGTAATTATGCTTAATAGAGCTGATTATACCTTGATACAGGGGCTGCAGCTGGCTTGTGGTGTTAGCTGATAAGAAGACAACCTCTATGTTCAGAAGTTTCGCATCACTTAACTGATTTGCACAGCAGATGTCCAAAGTTAGAAAAATATTTCTGTTCCGCACTGCCACTTCTTGTTGAATCTGCAAGAGCCAGCTACAGAAGAGAGATTTGGTCATCCAATCTTTACTGTTATGAGAATAACAGCATGGCAGACTGAGTGGATTGACATTTGTAAAACAAAATGGATTTTTGTGTATTTTCGAAACACTAATGGTTCGAGTTTCTCAAAACTGTTTCCATTACAACACAAGACTATTAGTCTCCCTTTTCTGCATTTCCCTTCATGGCATAATATACAGAATATGCCACAGGGTGACCAAATTTTAGTTTGTAGTGCAAATTGTCCGAAATTTTGTTTAAGCATTAGATTTTTCAATGTAACTGTTGATGAACAGAGAGTGTGTGTGTGTGTGTGTGTGTGTGTGTGTGTGTGTGTGTGTTTGTGTGTTTGGATCTGATTGGCTCCCAACGGCAAGGTCATCAGTGCCGTGTGTGTGTGTGTGTGTGTGTGTGTGTGTGTGTGTGTGTGTGTGTGTGTGTGTGTGTGGATCTGATTGGCTCCCAACGGCAAGGTCATCAGTGCCCTTACACTTATGAAAACAAATGATTGTAGAGATGAACTAAAAGTGTTGTACATGCATGCACTCAAAATGACCACACAGTCACTCTGTATCACATGCACTCTCACATGCGCTAAAACCAATTTGAAGGGAAGAGACTAATCAAGAAATTAAAACACAGAGAAAACAAAACCCAGAAGAATTAAAAGAAAAGAACAGGTACATGTGACGCTGACCACTTGCAAAAAACTAGGGTGAACCAGCCACCCTTTGCCACATTAAGAACATCTCCCAAATCTTGTTAAAAATGTTGGATAACTCACAAAACTTTAAAACACTAGCCACATTCATTTGATCATTGCATAAAATAGACAGCACATCCACTGGCAAATCCACCGCTGTCCACTGCTTGGCAAATAGAATGCAGTCCAATAAAATGTGGTGCCCGGTGAACTGCATGCCACAAGCAGCATACATTGGAGGGTTCTTTCACTGGAGTAAGAATTCATGTGTCGTAGGGCTGTGGCCTATGCGAAGATGAGTAAGAAGGACCTCATCTCACTGACGTGGCTGGAAGGAAGTATTCCACAGCTGAGTTGTGGGCTTAATGACACAGAACTTGTTATCGATCACTGCCGCCACTCATCTCCCCATTGACATATGACTTTGTACCTGCAGCGAAGTGATAGCTAGCACGCAGGGGATAACACACCGAATTACCAGAGGATCACGACACGTCTCCTTGGCTGCTCGATCCACCCCTTCATTCCCTACAATTCCAATGTGCCCAGGTACCCAGCAGAAAAACACCTCCTTCCCCAGTCGTCGTAGTTGTAGGAGGGCATCCTGGATATTCTGGGTTAATGTATCTGCTGGGTACAAACACTGCAGAGAGTAAAGAGCACTCAGAGAATCTGAGCAGATGAGAGATGTAACACCAGGACGATGTCTCATCTGTTCCAGTGTTCATAAGATCGCATATAATTCTGCATCAAAGACGGTAAATTCTGGAGGAAATCTGACCTTGAGGACACGATCCAGGAAAATGACAGAGCAACCAATGGAGTCACCCTGCTTAGACCCATTCGTAAAAACAGCTACATTGTTGCGGTAATCAGATAAAATATCAGAGAATATCACATTAAAAATGGAACCAGGAGTGCTATCTCTCCTGTACCACACCAAATCTAAAATCACTCTGGGCCTCTCCAGTAACCAGGGCGGCAGACGGTTGAAACTCTGAATTTGGAGTCGTATTGACTCCACACCGAGTGACTCCAACACACACTGCACGCAGACCCCCAATGGTATAGAGCCCTGTGGATGGTTGGAAAAAAAGGCATTCCAGAGGTGGACAAGCAACAGTATGGTGTGTGGGTGAAATTGAGACTGCAAGGAACATACATGCCTAACGCACCATGAGGGGCTGGCACCAGATAGTACGTGGCGGTTCCCCCGGTTCGATAAGCATCTGTGGCCAGCCGAGTCTCCTCATGATGGACAGTGTCAATGATCCGCAAGTAAGAGCATCTCGCTGACCTATACACTGTGCAACCACAGTCCAGCCACGAATGAACAATAGGCCGGTAAAACTGAAACAGATGCACCCTGTCTGTTCCCCAAGACCTGTCGTTAAGGCATATCACGATGTTCAGTGCCTTAAGGGTTCTGGCTTTCAGGTCTCGCAGGTGTGGTAACCACAACAGTCGAGAGTCAAAAGTGAGGCTCAAAAACCGCACTGAGTCTCTAAAATGTAGGATGGAGTCCTCCATATTCAAGGTAGGCAAATTAAAAAGATGACGAGAACAATTAAAATGAACACACATGCACACTGCAGAAAACTGGCATCTTTGCAGCCCACTCCTCTAAACCCCACACTGTAAGCTGCATCTGATGGCTCGCCATTACAACACTGGAGGAGGAACAGTAAACAGCAAAATCGTCTACAAATAAGGAGCACAGAATAGGACTCCTTACCATACATGTGATACTGTTGAGGGCTATGGCAAAGAGGGTAACACTTAAAACACAGCCCTGAGGAACACCATTCTCCTGCTCAAAATGATCAAATAGCATGACATCAATTCAGGACCTAAAAAAAGCACTTAGACAGGAAGGACTGTATGAGTATCAGAAAGTGGGCATGGAAGCCTCATTGCTGGTGTTGCATGAGAACAGTGTGTCTACAAGTAGTGTCATATGCCTTACTGATTATTAAGGAATACAATGAGACAATGATGTTTACATAAGAAAGCCTGCTGAATAGTCAACTCTAGTAGGGTCAGATTGTCAACAGTGGACCAAAATCTTCGGAAACCATATTGAGAGCAGCTAAAGAGTTGGCTGGTCTCTAACATCCACATCAGACGATGGCTAACCATTCACTCCACCGTCTTTCCTACGCAGGTCATTAAGGCGACACTCAAGTACCTACTGGGGCATGTGCAGTCCTTTCCTGGTTTGAGGAGAGGAATCAAAATTACCTCTCTTCATTAGCTGAGAAACAGACAGCCTGCCACCAACTTGGGTCCTTAAAAAAGCGCTGTGACATGAAAGACCGTACGAAGACAGGTAGGTGGCCACAAATCTCCCACTGATGCAATTGTGCGAGAATACTGTGTCCCCAAGTAGTATCATATGCCTTACTTATATCGAAGAATATGCCAACACAGTGATGCTTATGGAGGAAAGCCTGCTTAATAGCTGCCTCTAGGATGGTCAGGTTGTCGACACTGGACCAAAATCTTCGGAATCCACACTGATAGCGGCTTTGCCTGGTCTCTAACAACCAGACCAGACCAGACCAGATGATGGTTAACTATTCACTCCAGAATCTTTCATACACAGCTCGTTAAGGTGATACTCCAGTACGTACTGGGACATGTGCAGTCCTTTTCTGGTTTGAGCGATCAGAATTGCCTCCCTCGACGAGTTGGGGAAGTTGCCTGTCTGCCATATTAGATTAAAACATTTTGAGGAGGATTTCATTTGATGCCACTGGCAAATGCAGTACTGGATTTGGTCGTGACTGGGTGCAGTGTCACGAATCTCAATCAGTGCTGATTCGAGCTCCAATGGGGAGAACGAGGAGTTGTAGGCCTCAGAACTGTTGGACCTGAAGTCCAACTTTTCCCCCTTTGCAGTTGCACAATAGCAATGAAGTGCCAGATCCTGGTTTTCATTAGCAGAAGTTTGCGCAAAATGTTCGGCCAGCATCTGAGCAATGTGTCTGGTGTTGTTTGGAGGCACCCCTGTTTCAGCACTGCTGCTATCAGTAAACGGCGGCATTTACCAGAAATCCTCCGGATGGATTCTATACTTAGAAAAAGTGGAATGATTGATGGACTCCGGGAACACTTTCCACGATCTTTTCGTACTCTCCCTAATGACGTGTCGAGCCTTGGCCCTCACGACTCAAAAGACAATAAGGTTGTCTGCTGACAGTCGGTATTTAAAATGTCGAAGAGCACCACGCCTTTCCCAGATCACGTAAGGGCACTCATCTCTTCACCTAGGTACTGGTCACCTCCTAAGATGACCTGAGGACTGTGCGATGGAGAGGTCAGCAGAACGATGGATCACTCATGTGATGCAGTCCACCCATCCTTGGATGCTGTCGTGGTGTTCGAACACAGCCAGCTGGCTGAAATGTCCGGTTAGCCCCACTGACCATCCATTTTGAAGGCTTACTTCAGGTGGTGAGCCATTTAGTAGGTGAAGGCAGAGTGGGAAGTGGTTACTGGAATGAAGGTTATCAATGACCTCCCACTGAACAGTCAGCAAGGGTGGGAGAACAGGAAGAGATGTCGACGGCTGAGAATTATCCAGTAGCAGTAGAGAAATGTGTGTGAGTACCCATGCTGAAGATGCACAGCTCGTGAGACGTTATGAGGTCCTCCAAAACCCAACCCCAAGGGCAAGAATTGGTAGAGCCCCACAGGACATGATGGGCATTGAAGTCTCCCAGGAGTGCGGTAAGATCCGTGAGAGCCTCAGAGTCTAGTGCATCTTGCAGAGGTAAATACTGTGAGCAAACGGTGATCCTTCAACACACATTAATTTTAACTATAACTGCTTGCAGGTCAGTAGCCAAGGGGATGGTAGACGAGTGATGCGCATTAGTGACAAACGCTTCAACACCTCCTTTGGCTCTTTTCTCTGATAGACCATCCTTGCAGTATAGCATATATCCTTGAAGCACAGGGACTTCTGTATCTTTAAAGTGCATTTGGTGTAAACAAAAGCACAAGAGACCTACCCATGCTAGGAGTTTCAGTTCCTCCACATGAGTCCTGAACCCATTCATGTTCCACTATAGTATGGAAGCCATGTTATGGGTGAGGTTTTGATTTACCCCTATCTTTGCACTGGGGAGGTGAAGCACATGAAGATTGAGGGGGAATGGAGGGGCTGCTTGGATCCAAGGCATCTAACCCCATGATATCCTCCTCATTAGTCAGACAGGAAAGCGTAACATCTGATGGCGCTCGGGACAGCTTTTCACCCAAATTTCATGAGCCGTTCCCTGCACCCTGTCCCTTCAAGGATATGAGGGGAGAGAGGCCTTGAGAGGCACTGCTTCTCTTGTACCTTCTGGATGCTCGCTGCAGAACTTGTTGGTCTTTCCTGGTGCAGCTGCCTGGACTGCTTTGTTCCTATTCTTTTTCCCTTGATATGTACACGTGCAAGTACAGATGCTTGTGGTGGATGCAGGCATACTAGGCGTCTTCTGTGTCGACACGTAGGCCTTGGGAATAGGTTTCTGCACGATGGAAGAACATGAGGTGACAAAGAAAGAGGGTTTCGTTGTCTTACATTCTTCTTTTGCTTTGACATAGAGGATCCGTTTGATCACTTTTATCTCCTGTATTTAGCATTCTTCAGCAAAAGCAGGGCAGTCTCAGCACCAGACGGTGGTTCATGCAGATTGCTGGAGATGGGCAGTCAGTCCCAGTGTCATGAGTGGCTTTTCCGCAGTTCCTGCAGATCGCGTCACCTCCATAACTCATGGTTGAATGACCGAAATGCTAGCATTTATAGCACTGAATAGAGTTTGGAATTTAAGGCTGAACATTAAGTCAAAGGAATCCTGCCACAAGATGTTCAGCCAGTGCCAGAGAACTGAATGTGACAATGAAAGTGGTAGTCTTTTCAGTTCCTCCTTTATCCCTGCATGTTCATTGCTCCACGTTGACTATTCCCTGGGATGCCTATTCTTGCTTCAGCTCTGCTATGTCCATGACAGCTCAGCATGTGACAATGCCTTTTCTGGAGTTGAGAGAGGTGTGCATCTCAACAATGATATTATAGTCACCCAGTTTCTGGGATTTCTTAAGGTCTATCTCTTTGACCTGTTAGTTTCGACCAGCAATGCACCATTACGCAATCGTTTTATAGATTTTAATGTTTCAACAAGGCCTTCCAAACCCTTATGGATGTTCCTCCTTCCTCTTTATCACCAGAAACATGTTATTCATGACTCCATGAGCCCTGTAACTACAGTCCAAAGTATTCTTATTATCAGGAAGACTAGCCTGTCTCATTCTTTTGGATGAATGGGTGCAAATGTGCCCAGGTGGTACACCCTTTCTGATGGGAGAAGATTTTGAGGGGTCCCATAAGCAGCTAAGGAAATAAGGGTCCACTCAAACAGAGCCCCACGTGCCTGAGTAAGCTTTAAACAACTGTGGTGCGGCAGATTCTCCAGAGGTTGCCCACTAATGACTGTTCCAATCAACAGCCATGCATTCCATCAGTGTACAAGCACACCTTGAGACTGAGGTTTTTTTTATAGTGGTTTATCCCACCCTCACGATCCAGGCGGTCAAGTCAAGATCCCCATTCCCGGAGACACACAACGTTCCACTGCCGCGCCACGCGGTGGTCGCTGAAGCATGCCCAGAGCTTATGGTGACAGGCAGCGCATACCAGTCCCCAGCTCAGGAACCCTGGGGTCACCAAACCTGTATCCAGCATATCAATGCTGAGCCCCTGAGGGCTTTATGAACTTAACAGCTAGTACAGGTTAACAGAGTTTTTGGTTTATCTGTTTTCGAAATAATGAGGATCTACAGTATTCCTTTTTATTTCATTCACTTTTATTTTCCTTTTTTTCTGGCCTATATATTTTTCCCTGCTCCTCTAACCTGTCCAACATGTATAACCAACTTAGCTTTCCACTCTTACTGACTCTTTCACAAGTTTTTTCAGTAATCTATCTTGCTTATTAACCTGCCTTCCACCTTTAAGCTCTCAGGTGCTCAGTGAAGACACCACATTCCCTCTTTCCTTCCCCTCCCATATAGTAAGTCTCCTCTGACCCGGAGTTCGGATTGTTTTACTCATTTCTTAAACCTCGCCAGTCCTTACCCTTTAACCAGTTTGCCAGACGGAGCCACTGGCTATCAAAGTTTGCACCTTTCCACATCTGTGTGTTTTCTCCTGCTGTCACTAATTGTTAGACTTGCAGCTAGGCAAGTAACTTGTTGTGATCCTAATGTGTATTTTATCCACAAATTTCTGTATACATGCGAGGTTGAGTTTTTCATTGCCATATAATTTGTGTTCTTCAGTATTCCTAATGGGCTGTAATAGGTTAAGTGATTACTAGTTAGAGGGGCTAATTTGAAAAATGAGGTAAGCTGTTAATAAGGACAATATAAATTTGAAGGAAGGACTGTTTTACACCTAATGGAAATGCAGCACAAGAGACAATGATGAGCCAAACATTATTAATAGTGTAACTTCCTGGCAGATTAAAACTGTGCCAGACAGAGACTCGAACTTAGCAAGTACTCTACCATCTGAGCTACCCGAGCACGACTCACGACCCGTCCTCACAGCCTTAATTCTGCCAGTACCTTGTCTCCTACCTTCCAGACTTCATAGAAGCTCTCCTGCGAACCTTGCAGAACTTGCATGCCCAGGCTGTGGCAAAGTCATGTCTCCGCAATATCCTTTCTTCCAGGGGCACTAGTTCTGCAAGGTTCACAGGAGGGCTTCTTTGAAGTTTGGAAGGTAGGAGACAAGGTATTGGTGAAATTAAGGCTGTGAGGACGAGTCGTGACTCGTGCTTGGGTAGCTCAGTTGGTAGAGCACTTGCCCACAAAAGGCAAAGGTCCCGAGTTTGAGTCTCAATCCGGCACACAGTTTTAAACTGCCAAGGAGTTTCATATCAGTCCACACTCCGCTGCATAGTGAAAATTTCATTCTGCTTAATAGTGTGTTTGTTCATCTTTCGATTGAAACACTACAGTGATTCAGCACAAGCCTGTGGTAGGATTCTGGAGATATGAGACAGCAGATGTCTACACATGGGCCATGCAATTCCTGTACACCGTGGGCTGGTGGTTTGAGCTCACAGAGCTGTCGTCTGACAGTATCCCAGCTGTGATCTATCTGTTCTCGATCAGGCAAATTTAGTTGTCTGAGACATCAATATAAGTCTACTATTACACTTCTCAAACCACTGTAGCATGGTTCTGATCCTGTGACAGGGACAGTTATACTGTTCAGAAACTGGTTGGTTGTTGGAGTTAAAGAAACAAAAGTGCAATGTCATCAGTCCCTTCATCCTAATTACATCGAACTGGGAATAATCCTCACAAGGACACAAAGGGCAAATCTTGGGAAGCCCAACTGTAAGCAAGATACAATAAGATAGAGAGAAAATCAAAGAGAAGTAGGAAGGGAATGAGAGTGGGTACAGTGAGATGCTCTGCGCAGAATGCAGTTGTGGACCCCGGAGCATAGTATGTGATTGGAGACGCATCCTCTGCATCCCACTACCACTAAATCACCATCCGTTATCCCAAGAAAATGAGCAACACAGACTGATAACATTTTAGGAAAGACATCACATCAAAAACAGCAAACCTAAAAGGACAAAGAGAATATAAAGTTGGGAAGGGTAGGAAACAGGCCAGATGGTCGAGCAAGAGCAAGATCAGGCAAGGGTTGCCCCTCCAACCCTCAGGCACTCGATGAGGCCAAAGTGCCCCACTTCACAGAAACCACCTTCGTGGTGAAACGTGAAACCAGGTCTGTCGCTTTGGCATTGTCCATTAGCACAAGATGTAGTGCGTCAGGAAAGTTAAGAGATTGCCCAAAGTAAACAAATTGGGCAGTTGAGTAGAATGTGGGCCATCAGGTAGGCACCAGACCAGCAGTAAGGTGGGTCCTCACATCAGAGAATGTGGCTGTGGGTCAGCCAACTATGGCCAATGTGTAGTCAACATAGGACAGTGGATTCCCTGTGAGAAATGTGAAGAGAAGACTGCTACTTGGTCACTGTGTTCTTTACTGCCTTCAGTTTGTATGGGGAGTCCAGGGCAGACCATTCCGAGTTCCAGACATCTAACATTTGATGGTTTACAGCTGAGCGAAGGTCCAGTTCTGGGACCCCTATTTCCAAAATCCGCAATCTCATAGGCAACTTTGCGAAGTGGTCAACATTTTCATTCCCTGAGATCCCAACATGTCCAGGGTTCAAAACAGAGATGACTGGCCATCCAGCTTGATGGCAACCAGAAAGAAGATCCTAGATAGTTGTGATTAATGGGTGATGAGGGTAGCACAGGTGTATCACCTGGAGGCTCCTTATAGAGTCGCTGCAGATTAGAAGCATCTAGCCAGTGCAAGAACTAGCATGGCTAAGGACTCATTTCATGGACATCAATTCAGCAGTGAAGACACTACATCCATTAGGCAACGAGCGCGGTTCACTGCACATTGAATGTGCGTATGCAAAACAAGTTCATCCACTGACCATTGAGCCATCAGTATATACCACTTCCGTATCCGGAAATGGATCTAGCACAGCCAGGAACAGGTGGAGAAAAACCATGAGGTCAACTGAATCTTTCAGTCCAAAAGATAGAGACAGATCCGAGGTCGGGGTAAACGCAATAGGTGTGTACACCATTGCTCCCTGACAAATAGCAACAGTGGGGGAAGTTTGTGTTCAAAGCAGAGACACTGAAGTCGAAATGCAATCGTGACCCCAGTTCTGGGGATCTCCCTACTAGGCGAAAGGACATGGTAGTTTGGATGCTTAGGGGAGCTGCCAAAGTGTATAACATAACTGAGTATCTGTTGTTGGCACCTGATCAATAGTGGAGGGACCGCAACCTCCAAGAATAGGCTGTTCAAAAGGCTAGTTTCAAAGGCTCCTGTTGCCAGTCAGACCCCAAAGTAGTGTATCAGGTTCAGTGACTGCAACGCTGAGGGTAGTGCCTATCCATATGCCAGACTCCCATAGTGAAGATGGGACAGGATTAGGGCTTTGTAAAGCTGCAGAAGGGAAGTGCAGTCTGCACCTCAGCTGTTGTTACCAATGTAGCAAAGTGTATTAAGGTGTAGCCAGTATCCTTGCTCAAGTTGGTGAAGATGGGGCAGCCACGTCCGCCGGCCATGAAAAACCAGTCCCAAAAAGCAGCAAGTCTCCACCACACTAATTGGTTGTCAAGGTAAACTACTAGTTGTGGATAAACAGTATGATGGTGACAGACCTACATGACATGAGTCTTGGCAGCAGAAAACTGAAAAAGATTGTGAAGCCCTACGACAAGCAGCCTTTGGCTCCTTCAGCCACTGGTTGGTAGCTAGTGGCATACCAGCAGAAATCTTGGAGAGGAGTATCCCGAGGGACCCTTTCCTGACATGAGGAGCTGGCTGAGGGTGATGCGTCTCTGGTTTGGTGAACAGGCTCGGCATCCCCAGTGGACAGGGAGCCATCACTCCCAAAGTTAAGTGTGGGGGAAGACCCAAACCATCAGGTGGGCAGACGTGATCAAGCGACCCTGAGAGCTCACCATAGGATGCATAATGGAGGAGAATAACATTGGCAGAGGGGACAAAGCTGTCATAGCTTCAGTGTGCAACACCGTCATGCGTGCAGGATGTAGAGGCCCATACTTTTTCTTCGTCTCTTGGTATGTCAGTTTGCCCAGTTCCTGTTTTTTCCCTCCCTCCCTCTCTCTCTCTCTCTCTCTCTCTCTCTCTCTCTCTCTCTCTCTCTCTCTCTCTCTCTCTCTCTCTCTCTCTCTCTCTCAGAAAGACAGTGCAGACTTGTGAGCAGGGAGAATGGTTCTCTTCACAGTTGACGCAGATGGGCAGAGAGGCACAAAGAACATTTGCATGCAGTGGTCGTCCACCACGATCTCTATAGAGTGAGCTAGCATCACTATGCAATGTCATGTGGCCAAATTTCATACATTTGAAGCACTGAATGGAGGGGAGGGGGGGGGGGGGGGTCAAGGTGGTTGGACGTACAATTTCACATCACTAGGCAGAGGCATACCATCACCTCTACCTTTTTAGACAGCCAATGACCCTTAAAGGCCACAATGAAGGCTCTGGTAGCAACCCCACTGTCCTTTGGCTCCCTATGGACACAACAAAGAGTACACTCTGTTGCTTCAAGCTGGTGCACAGCTCATCAGTCTGCAAGAGGATGTCACAATGGAAAATGCCTTGAACCATGTTTAGACTATTATGGGAAGTGATGTCACCAGAATATTACCCAGCTTGTCACAAGTAAGCAACGCCTGTGACAGGACAGGGGATGCAGTTTTAGTCAAAATTGACCCACATTTCATTTTGGAGATGGCTGCAATTTCCCCAGACTTGCCCTCTATAGTCTCTACAAAGAATAAGACTCCCCATCTATCCTTGTATAAACCAAGTATTGGAAGCAGTATGTATATCTGCTTGTCTCTCAGCCCTATGTTCCTCCTGCGACGCAGCCAGAGAAGGAAACATTTTAGGGTCATACCTCTCTAAGTTGAACGAGTTCTTTCCTTCTGAAGAGACTGCTAGCACCATGTGACCCCCCAGCACGAGAAAGGTTCATCTGCTTCACGTGCAAGTCACCCACCATGGTGCCACCCAGCCTCAGCAGCAGGTACTGGGACAGTACTCCATTGCTCGGAGCCCCCATGCCCCAGTGACAATGGGCACATACTCCTCGCTATAAATGGGAAGGTTTCATCTCAGGCACCAATAGTGCAATCACTGTGTGGTCAGTGGGTACTATTGTGCAGGTACTTGATGAACCCCCCCCCACACACACACACAAAAAAAAAGAGAGAGAAAAAGAAGAGAAAAATGGGGTGGCTACCATACTGGGTGTAATACCTTATTGGAAAGCAAGGGTGCTAAGATGGAAAGGCATAAAGGTGGAACAGATATCACATTGGGTGACCTTCCCTGCACATTCCACACTTTTGACAAATTTGGAAAAGTGGTGACAGGTCAAACCCAAAAATGGGGACCATGTATTTATTAATAAGCTGTAGAGTGTGCTTGAAGTGAAATGGAAAACTAGGGTCTTAAATCGTGCACCAGGTCCAAGCAGGGTCTACGCCACAAACACAATTCAATGAAAAGGGAGAAGGTCACTGGGTGTACAGGCTTGCAGCACAGAAAGGGAATTACTGCTGAAAAAGCTGGGGAGCCATGGTAGCCAAGCATGTACGCACAAAAGAGTTGTGAGGCCCCTGGGGGTTGTTGCAAGATGACACTGCCATTGGCAAGAACATCAAGCATCAAGAAACACAAGTAGTCTGTAATAATGTTCCCCAGATGAATGTTCCACGGTCTTCCACTGTCTTCGTAGGCCTGCATCCATGGCATGGTGCATGTTTTGAGTAGCTGTTTCCAGTGATGACAGCATATCCCAACAGGAACCGGGAACATCCTTCATTCAATCAGACATTTCCACCAACACACAGTCCTATTTCAATGATCACTTTCCCACTGCGGTCACAACTGACAATGCTCTCGGGTCAGTATGGGAGCACTTAGGGATTGTCTGCAGCAGAATAATATGTTCAACAATGTGTGATTAACAGTGTGTCAAAACACATTAACTCTGTTATCAAATCCGCCACAGATCACTGCCTATCCAGCTTTACAGAGCAGGCAAGCCGGTAACATCCACATTTAGTGATGAGGCATGAGCTTCCAGCACCTTGTCACTGACTCTTGGTTTCAGCTTCAACCAATTTCCATAGCTGACTAACTTCACTGTTTCCTTGGTGCTTGTTCCCATGAGCTGAGCTATAACGATCTACCCTTTGTCAAAATCACTTACATCAGTGGTTTTCACTATGTGTGTCCCGTATTGTTGGGAGAATAATTCTTGATTCATCTCTGCTCTGTTTATACACTTTACTAATCACATCATATATCTGCAGCACCACCAGGCTACATCCAGTCTTGCTGTGGGCAGAAGTCTTACAGTTTTGGCTCACTAATGTGAAAAATAATATAGAAGATCACTTTAAATCAATGGTTAAAATATTACACTAAACACTGGAGAAAGACAAATTATAACTGTCAGAAGAATAAATCACTATTTCGAAATATGGATACACAAGGTAGCCTAATCCATATGGCTAAGCCTGAACCTCCCTCCTTTTCAACTTTATTCTTTCTACATTTTGTCACAAAACCAATTTCCGTCCCTGTCTCAACAATTAGAATTCATACTGTTTTCTGGTTAAAAAGCATTACACCAAAGCAAGGCATGCAGATGCTTGACAGAAAAATTAACAAATGTGGAAGGAGAAGATTCTTTTCACTTAATTTGCATTAGCTGAAAACCATGTAGATATGATTCTGGATTTTCTTGAAATGTCTTCTTATCCTGGACATCACTGCAAGTGCACATTTATCTTTCAGTTGCTGTGTAACGCATGATGCCCCCACAAGATAGCACAGTGTTACTGTATCTCATAACTGAAGTCAAATATAGGATTGTGAAAATGTAAAATAATGGAACACAAGTAAAATTCAGTCATTTCTATGACTGGAAAAAATTAAAAATCTCCAAAACAACATTAAGCAAGTTTTTTTTTTTATTTTCACACAAAAATGAAATTCAAGACACAAATGAGAGAAAGATGGTTTTCCCTTTCAACAAATAAAGCTCACTTCTTTTGCTTCTTTTTCTCAGCTTCTTCTTCCTTTTCTTTTTCAATTTCCACCACATATTCTTCTATTTTGTCAGCATCTAACATCTGAAATTAAAGATTAAGACTGTGTTACTTTGAGAGTAAATTTGTTTAATATAACAAAGCAGTCTAGATCCATTGAGATCCTCAAGTGAAGTATACAGACGAACAAAAGTACTGATCTTTGTATCCACTGCATTTTTCCCTCAAAGTAAAATCAAAACTAAGTAAAATCAAAACTTTTTGTTCATCAAGATATGAAAATGATTTTTCTAAGCTTAAGTTATTTTTTTTTCAATGCTATTTCTACTATGCAGCGTAGGCTTCTTGATACAGCTCTTTATGCTTAGAACTCTGAGAAAAATGCTTTATTTCTACTGATAACGCCCAACTCATTACCCTACTGAAACAACAATATTGAAACTGCTATCTGTTCATAACATTCTTGGTATACCTGCCACATTACATTTGGGTAAAATCTTGAGTTTTTGACAGAATTCCCCATTGTCTTTGCCAGGAGCACCTGACTGTCAGGGCAATTATTTACAGCTCATAGGAGGCTTCTTAATGATTGGAGTATGACATCATTACATCATGCTGCCAGAGACTGTGACAATGTACACATTGGTGGTGCCAGCACTGTTGTGGCAACATAAACAATTCAGGAAATTTCTGTCTTCTTTGTCTCATGAGCTCACTTCCTTGTGATACTAAGGTTATAGCATATTAAGATCACAGTTCTGGTTGAAGTTGTTCTTGAACACTAATTTCTACTCAGAAGTAAGGGACAAGATTTTAATTTCAACAAACAGTACTTTGAATTTGAGAGACAATACACAGTTCTGCAACTGCTGATTTCTTCGCAAGTGCTTAATTTTTTGAAGATAGTACTTTCATATATCAAAAGCCAGTTGTGAGCTGCATGGGAACTGATGAGAATGTATTGTGTTGACCACGATAACAAAAAGTAATTCACATTAAAAAAGGAAAGATTACAAGACAGCACATTAATGGAATTTAAAGAAGTACACCTGAAGAACATGTGAATTATTCAGAACTATGCAGACTGTTTCTCAATATTGGTGTGAAGCAGGACAGCTAACAGCATACATACTAATCACACAAACACAACCACATTATTTGCTAACAACCATTACACATGAGCAGTACAAGGAAATTTCATATCTATAATTGCAAACTATTTATCTGTTATCAAGCCATCGTACAACTGCCTCATGAATCAATAGTGAGAAAGTTATGCCCTAGTTGTCAGATGTATGATATTTATCACAACATGTACCATGATTATGTTGTCCTATTATCAAGCGCTACAAGACATGGACATAAATCGATACACTGCAATACTAAACATACTGACAACCATGTAAATATCTAAGTTGTCCAGCAGTGTAACATACATCGATGTTTCTGTCCCATTAGGTAATGTCAAAAATAAAACACCAGCAGCAAACATGCATTGTCAAACATAAAACTCTTCCTTGAACATCTCATGTTGGTGCATAATACTCTCATAAGGCTCAGTTGTAAACTGAAGGCAGCTGCCTTAACCTACCAAAGATAGTACTATCTCATAAACCATCTACCACAGCCCAAATTGATGCTACTGTCTACTGTAAAAACTTTGAACATTGTGTCAAGTCCTAGCAAATACTAAAAACCAATACTGTACTTATACTGCAATGTGTGTATCCATATAAAATGACCAACAGGACACACTGAAATCTGACACCACTCAGTAGAATACAATGGTGGCTGCGTTCCGAGTACGATATCACGGAAGTGGACCAAGAACTGCTCTTTTGACACTTCTGTCTTCTTATTTAGCAAACTGACACATTCATCTCTTAAAATGCGAAAAATCTTAACTCCCTCTAAATCTGACAGCAACCACCCTTTTTGTTCAAAGTACAATATACTCATGTTGTCTGTGATGCTACTCAATGAATGCTGCTCATTCTTCAGTTGCATGGTCATTGCCGATAATCCATTCTCTTTATAATTATTCTCTTTAAAGTTTCACATTTTCCCCACATACTTCATTTCACAACCCTGATGCTTTATTTCATAAACTCCTACCTTCTCCATCAAATTTTCCCTTGTGCCTATCTTACCCTTCAGCCTCTGTTTCAGTTTCTTGTCCATCCTGAATACAATTTTAACCTCTTTGTTTTAAATAACCTCACTGATAATTCGCCAACTGGAATGACATATTTCTGTGGAATGTTCTTGCTTTATTGGTTTCTGTGTCCTAAGGCTGCCTCAATCCTAAATATTAAACCAACATCGAAACCATTTTCTGCCACTATTTACCTGTTTTTATTTCGGTAGGGCATAGAACTGACAAAACACGAAAAATCCACAAAAGTACAGAGTCATGCCATATTGGGAGATTATGTGTCAAATTGGCAAGTCTGTTTAAGAACAAAGAGGTTAAAACTGCATTCCGGATAGACAATTCATTGAAGCTAAGGCTGAAGCATAAGATTGGCACAGCAGAGAACTGGGAGAGGGTGGGGGTGGTGGTAGGGGGAATGGCAATTTATGAAAGAAAGTGTAAAGATTGTGTGTGCGTGGGGGAAAAATGGGAAGAAACTTTAAAATAAGGTTTAAAGAGAATGATGATAAGGAGAATGGCTCATCAACAGTGGCTAAGCAATTGAAGAATAAGCAGCATTTCTTGGGTAGCAGCACCGAGGAAGTTGAAATTTTTTTGCATTTTAAGAGAAGACTGTGTCCATGTATTAAATGAGGAGACAGATTTGCCAAAAGGGCATTTCTCAGCCCACTTCAGCAAAGTCTTCCTTGAAAAGCAACCACCAACTTATTCTACACTGAAGAGAGAAAGAAATTGGTACACCTGCCTAATGTTGTGTAAGGGCCCCCACGAGCACACTGAAGTGCTACAACACGGCATGGCATGGAGTCCACTAATGTCTGAAGTAGTGCTGGGGGGAACTGACACCATGAATCTTGCAGGGCTGCTCATAAATCCGAAAGGGTACGAGGGGGTGGAGATCTCTTCTGAATAGCATGTTGCAAGGCACCCCAGATATGCTCAAAATGTTAATGTCTGGGGAGTTAGGTGGCCAGTGGAAGTGTAAACTCAGAAGTGTTCCTGGAGCCAAGCTGTAGCAATTCTGGATGTGTGGGATGTCACATTGTCCTGCTGAAATTGTCCAAGTCCATCGGAATGTACAATGGACATGAATAGCTGCACGTGATCAAGCAGGATGCTTATGTATGTGTCATCTGTTACGAGTCATATCTACACATACCAAGGCCACATTTCACTCCAACAGCACGCACCACACACCATTACAGAGCTTCCACCAGCTTGAACAGTTCCCTGCTGACATGCAGCATCCATGGATTCATGAGGTTGTCTCCACACCCATATATATCCATCTGTCAGTACAATTTGGAATGAGACTCATCAGACCAGGCAACATGTTTCCAGTCATCAACAGTCCAATGTTGTTGATGTTGACGGGCCCAGGCGAGGCATAAATCTTTGTGTTGTGCAGTCATCAACTGTACCCAAGTGGACCTTCAGCTCCAAAAGCCCATATTGATGATGTTTTGTTGAATGTTTCACATGCTGACACTTGTTGATGGCCCAGAATTGAAAGCTGCAGCAATTTGCAAAAGAATTGCAGTTCTATCATGTTCAACAATTCTCTTCAGTCTTGCAGGATCTTTTTCCAGCTGAAGCAATGTCGGAGATTTTGCATTTTGCCTATTTCCTGACATTCACAGTACACTCATGAAATGATCGCACAGGAAAATACCAACTTGATTGCTACCTCAGAGATGATGTGTCCCAGCACACATGTACTAACTGTAATACCATGTTCATACTCACTTAAATCTTGACAATCTGCCACTGTAGCAGCAATAACCAATCTAACAACTGTGCCAGACACTTTTTGTCTTATATAGGCATTGCTGACCAAAGCGCCGTATTCTGCCTGTTTACATATCTCTATATTTGAATAAGCATGCCTATACCAGTTTCTTTGGCACTTCAGTGCAGTTAGAAGTGTTAAATTTTAATGTGTCCTGTTGGTCATTCTACATGGATGCACACATTGTAGCACAAGTGCAGTATTGGTTTTTATTATTTGCTAGGACCCAACACACAGTTCAAAAAAGATTTTATGGTAGCCAGTGGCATCAATGTGGGCTATGATACATTCTTTATGAGCTAGTACTATCTTTAATAGGTTGAGACGGCTGCCTGGACTTCACAACCGAGCCGATATATGCACAAATATCAAATGTTCATGGAAGAGTTTTATGTTTGACAATATACACTTGCTGCTGACTTTTTAATGTCAACAGCACCTAATGGGAGAGTAAGTTATGTTTCATTGCTGGATAGCATAGACATTTATGTGGTTGTCAGTATGCATAGTATTGCAATGTACCGATTTGTTTCTTTGTTTTATAGCACTAGATAAAGAGCTACCTTAATCACAAAACATGTTGTGGTAAATGTATCAGACAACTGAAAACTGGTGCACACAATACCAAGATCTAATGGTAACTATTTACCTACATGATTATTTACTAATTACATACTGACATACAAAATGTTGTAAGTGTAATATACACACTATCAACAAATCTATACATGTAAATTACAGAATAAACTTAACACAACCAAATACATGTGCACTTTATAAGGCTGTTTACTAATAACCTGTATCATAAAATATTAATGACTGGAAAGGTACACACCTGCATAGGCTTTCCTTGATGCATCACAGCGATTTCCAGATTTTTTCTTCCTGACTGCACAACTTCCAACAGTGCCCTAATTGCTAACTTCACAGTGCCTCTTTCTGTGGACACAACCTCTGGAGTATAATATTTCTCCAAAAATTCTCTAACTGTCTTAGCACTACGACCTGTGGCATTGGCCTGAAAACACAGATCATCATATATCAGAATTTATCAAACACTGCACAGTGAGCCCATCTTCCCCCACAAATGCATGACCACACGTGTATAAGATCCCTATGTTCTAATATGGCTATTACATTGAAAAATTGATCAATCTTATTTCCCATATGAAATATTAGCAGTTTTTAGAATACTGAAACTTTATGTCACTTAGTGTTTAATGCCTTCTTGACAGCTTGGTCACAGAGAGAGAGTTAGAAACTGCTAAAGATATATAAATAAATACTTTTCCACTGTAATACTTACACACAAAATCTCTTATCTGCAACCACATGTTATTCCCACAAAATTCAATATTTCAGTCTTAGCAACAATGTATCTTATCACTGTTTTCCTCCAATTATTTTGTCCAAGTTGACCCTTTTCAATTGGTGTATACAAGGTAAATGTGTTGTTCATTTTGAGTAAGCTCTTAGTCTTGAGTAATGTTGTTTGAAAACAATGCCTCGGCTTCAGCATTATTTTACCCCACTTCAAGCTCATCAGACAGTGCATGGAAAGTAGCGCGTGGGTTATTCTAATTCTAAGGTCTTGTTCTTAACCCATGATGTATGCAGTGGGAAACAGTTTGTTCCTTCCTTGTGTTGACATGTCCACAGAACATGTAAGAGTAAGTGTTTCTGTATTGTCACAAGAAATGGGTAGTGCTCAAGCTAGACCGAAATCTCTTACAAGACCATACCTCATGTTCCGTATGAGGAGTGGAACTCCCTGAACATCAGCACCACACTCTCTCAATACAAAGCATGCCACCTGAACCCGTTGCAACAATGAAGAGATCAACAAATCATACAATATCATGCTCAAATTGAATGACATAGAACCTGCCAGAGAAAAATGCCACAGCCTAAAACAGATTGGCACCTCATTGAAAATGTGAGCAATATGTAATTATGAGTCTGCAAGGATAACTGAATTGATTAATCACTTTAATGCTTGTGTTATGTGTAGCTGAGTAAGATAACTTCAGATTTTAAATGTGTTTACCTAGTTTACATCGTAATTTAAGTTTGATTTATTTAGACATTACTCAGGAAAATAAGCAAAATAGATAACATAGTTCTGCACATTACCTTCCATTCATAGTAAATGCCCGATGGTTCTGTTTGGTACAAATGTGGCGATCCATCATAGTCAAAACCAGCAAGAAGACATGATATTCCAAATGGTCGCCGTCCATTGCTCTGCGTGTATTTTTGCTTCAAACCTACAAATATAGTTTTGTGTGATCATTACCATAAGTATATCTTCATTCCTTTGCTTACCGTATTACTATGCAACTGAAGGATGTATTTTGTTGACTTTTCATCTTATCCTTTAATTTACTGATAACCGTCTTTTTCCTTGTAAGCTTCTAAAAAGAGATTCATTATTTGCAAATTAAGTTAATAAATCTTATTAATCCCAATAATATTCTCATGTTTCCAATTAACACTGCATAAATGTAGATTAGCTAACTCCAAATGATGAACTTCCAATGAATGCAAGCACAATATATAAGCCTTAAGAACCTTTTGCTTTTAAAAAGAGCTCTTACACCAACTTTTTTTTAAATTCCAAATGAGAATGCACACATTAGTTAGGAAAAAACCACTATCATGAAAGCTGGCACCATCTCTGTGCTGTTTTACGTTTCTTTACACCACACATCAAACAGATTTAGGTAGGTGGTTAATGTCCCCTCTTTGGTTATTACAATATTATTAAGCTGGATGTAGGTAGAAATCCAACTCCCTCCAGTGCCTCACTCTACAGAACATGTGTTTATGACAATGATACATAGCCTAATAACAGAGAGGACACATTCATAGTAGTATCCAAAAATGTTCATTCACAGTGTATACATAATGAGCAACAGTTTGGAATTTGGATTTCATACCTCATGCAGATATATTATAAAATCATGATTACCACTTTCGGAAGAAGAAGAAGAAGAAGAAGAAGAAGAAGAAGAAGGGTGGAGAGGCATGTCCAGATGATGTGAGCTGTCGACATAAGAGACAAGCTCAATCACACTTTACACTGAGTAGCATGTTCAACATCTGGGTATTAGCTGTTAGCCACAGATTGGTGATTGCCGTTAACTCACTGGATAGTTTACTTTGTAGTCATACTGAGGTAAAAAATTGATTAGTGGTTACAGTAGGTTGTTGCTGTCTAGTGTGGCTGCTTTCCTCGCTCGGTGCTTCTTTTGGCACAGCAAATGCCACCGACGGAACTGAAATAGGAAGTGTTGGTTGGATGTATTAAGTGAGGCCTTGCAACAATCTGCCTCTTACATTCCTTATATGGCGATTTAGTTGTGTGACTTGCCCATGTGGCCTGTCCACAGTCTTCATTTAACACACTCTTCTTGTAAGGCCTTACTGGTGATTTGACCACACGATCCTTTGTGCAACTGCCAGTCCCCACCACGACAATTCAATCACGTCTGCCACTTAATCACATTTGGCGACCTGACAGCAAGGTTTCAGAGGGAGAGGGTAAACAGTTGCCACCTCATTGAGGTGTGTTGTGTATGTCACGCTTTGTCACTGTCAACTGAAGTGTATTTCCTGAGTCATTTTAAAGAATTTTGTGCGCTTTCCAGCTGCAAAAGTGACTTTGAAAGTGGAAATTTTCATCACTGAAACAGAATGTCGTCCTGTAATTTGTGATTCAGGAAACAATGTTTACAGATTTTGCTGACATCTTCATTTTCTTTTCAGCAACACAACAAAAAGCAATGCCTCCTCATCAGATTACATTTAGTAACTGGCTCACCTAATCATGCAGATAGCTCATGCCATAGAGCTTCGGGTGCACAGTTCAGATGTGTGCCCACTGATACAACCGCATGCACTGCAGCAGCTGGATCACAACAAAGTCACCAGTGTGAAAGCAGCCTAAGACTGAGATAAGACTCTTAGAGAGGGGGGGGGGGGGGGGGGGGGGAAGGGTGAGAGAGAATGTGTGTGTGTGTGTGTGTGTGTGTGTGTGTGTGTGTGTGTGTGTGTGAGAGAGAGAGAGAGAGAGAGAGAGAGAGAGAGGGGGGGGGGGGGGGGGGGGGCGCAAGGGGAAGGGGCAGGAACACAAGTGGCGTAGTGGTGGACAATATTCTATCAGCTGTTCCTTATCTCTGAGGACAATGATTTGCAGTCAATGTCCTCACATAGACTGTGGTTACAGCCCTGGATGGTATCATGTAACAAAGGAGGCACAGGTCAGCATATGTGTAAGGAGTGTTTAGTGCACACAGGATGAGGCACAGGGGAATTGTTTTTGGACAAAGCTGGATGGCATGGTGTCAGTTATCAAAGATTTTGGATGATAATTCCATTACACTTACAGGTACACTTGTCACTGCAAATGTGGTGTTTAATTGGCAATAAGCTGTGTAGGAAGCAATGTTTGATTTGAAATGGTTGGCTTCTGTCAAGCTGCTCCATCTTTCTGGAATTTGATTCTGATCTCCACTTCACTAGTTGTTTCACAAGAATTTTTGTATCAACACCAGCAATAAGCACATGCCCCCATTTAATCTCTACTAATGTTTATGCAGTTCCAGAAACTATGCTATAAATAAGTGATAAGAAGAGAAAAGGCACTTACCTGCAATGTAGCGAGTGATATATTCTAATGTAACAGGATCTTCCACTGTCAACTTATGAGACTGGCACTCAATCTGGGCTCGGTTTATCAGTATTCTAGCATCAGCAGTCAAACCTGTAAAGAATAATAATAATAATGATAATAATAAATAAATGTGTTTGTAATAATTACTTTCTGATATACTGGCATGAAAGAAGTTAGTTCTACCATTATACACAATTTAACACATTTAGATAAATGCTGTTGAAAAAACCAAACTGCACTTATAACAGAGTTGGTGCAAGTGCAGTGATAATATTAACTTTATACTTAGTTCCTCTTTGATATCAATGTCAATGAAATGAACTGACAAAAGATTCTGGTGATCAATGGAATCCTTTAGGGAAATCTTCACTACAGCTAGTAATTTCGGCACTGCAAAGCTCCGTATTAAGACAGACACACACACACACACACACACACACACACACACACACACACACAAAATTCTCCTATAACAATGATCTAACAGAGAACTTCCAAATTATGGAACACTATTACTAATGCACTGTTAGCAAATGGAAGGTTAAGAGATGATAAATTTTAGTGAAGCTACTGGGTGATAAAATATGAACTATCCAGGGCAAAAATTAGAACAAGAATGGAGAAGGGAGGTGGGAGGGATGGAGGACAGGACTGAGGGAGATAAAATATTAAAGAAGAATTACAGGGAGGCAGGGAGGGGGGGGGGTGTAGCCCTCTTAACATGGGAATGAGAGATCTAACCCATCTTTCCAGCCTTCTCTCCAACTAATTCTTTGATCCTTCTTGAAGAAGGAAGATAATACAGGTTCCCGAATCTAAGAGTAGTTCCTACTGTATTGTATTTTGTCTCCTGAAGGTAAGAAGTAACCAACTATTCTGTCACTATGTTACTGAACAGTTTTCTCAACTGAAGTTTCCTTTTGATAAAATTTAACACATCTGTTCACCAGTGATTTCTGCTAGACCTCGTTTCGTTTGCCTAGTATACAGTTCTGTAGCATTGTGTCAATAACTTTATGATGAATGAGGAAGTGTTAGGACTAAGTTATACACGAACTAAATTAACAAACAATTGAATGTGTAGTGAAAAAGTCCAAACCAAATCCAGACAGCAAATGAAAATCATACTTTCAAGGAAATTAAAAATGCTGCTACGTTCTCAAGCTGCAGTGACTATATTTCCAGGAACATTTCATTGTGGCTGTTGGCTTTCCAACACAATAGGTGGGAGACAATAGATGAGGGTGGGAAACAACAGACTAGGACACTGGGTATTTCCCATTTCAGTACACGAAAAGTGATAGTCCATAATTCAAGGCCAGACAAAAAAAGGTGCTTAATTTTTTCAAGGCCTGGGAGGAAGTACTAGTTTATGCATCTTTCCCATTAGTTATGAGTTGGTTGGTATCACAGGAAAGAACATCACTGTAAATTTGCTTCAGGAATAACAAGTTATGATACTGTCTATCCGTTGAAAGATACCAGCACTTTTTGATAAATGCTACTTTCCTGTGTAGATGAGTCTATAATTAAAATGGCAGTAGGGTAAGAACTTAAGTCAACCACAAATACAACTGCCTCCTGAACAAGGATGCATGTACATGTGTGCTACTCCAAGCACACTTGAGAGTGTGTAGCATAAATTTGCACCAGCATTAGAACTGTACAAGAAGCTTGAAGCTTGACTGAATTTTCATTTTGCGTGCTTGTTCAAGCGTTCAAGCATGTACACCAAGAACAGGGAGGCTTGTGGATGCTTTCACCGGGTTTTGTTTTGTTTTGTTTTACAATCTGTGCAAAGGTTGTACTGTAATGTAGAAAAAAAATCAAAGAATACGATACCACATGGAGAAAAAAAGAAAAAGACAGCAATATATATAGTGAGAGATGTTCTGTAGTGGGTCTACTGTGAATAGTTGCTATGGGAATAATATTTTTGTTTCTTTAATCTTTCTGTACTCCACATACTACATCCCTCCCCCCTACTTTTTTTTGCAACACAAGCAAACCGGTGCCAAAGCCAGCGCATCATCAATTTGAGGTAAACAAACTGACTGGCTGGCTGGCTGGCTGGCTGACTGACTGACTGACAGGGGGGTTACAAGACTAAACACTACAATGGACAAAATAGGACAGGAAAACCAAAGAGAGATGCAAGAAACTGGGAGAGGAGATTAAAAACAAGAAAGCAGATTACCATGGCTGGCTGACCGCGAGAATAAAAACGGTGAAGCCAGCCACTCTGCAATATATTAAAACCTCCAATCTATAAGTCCTATAGTGGAGGACACAGAGGGACAAAGGACATACTTTAAAACTCAACCTCACAAATAAAACGTAAAACTTTAAAACTGCTTTTGAGGCACTGTCACCCAACACTAAAGGTAGGGTGCTGGGAAAGTAAAAATCCCGCCGCGGAGTGGCTAAAAGTGGGCAGTCCAGCAAGAGGTGGACGACTGTCATTTGGGAGCCACAGCGACAGAGGAGGTAACCACCTGTGAGCCACGTATGGCCAATGGGGAGTCAACAAAGGACAAATGATTCCCTGCGAGAAGCCTTAATGACACGCAGTTTGTTGTGCATACTGTTATGCAACGCCGTCTCCCAAAGCCGAAAAACCTTGCAGCATAAGACAGAACGCATGTCAGTTTCATAGATGCTCATCTCCAGGAGCGGTTTCGAAGTAGCCTATCAGCAAGTTTGTTGCCTGGGATTCCGACGTGTCCTGGGGTCCACACAAACACCACTGAACGACTGGACCGTTCCAGAGCAGAGATGGACTCCTCGATGTTCGCTACCAAAGGATGACTAGGGTAGCACTGATCGATAGCTTGTAAGCTGCTCAGCGAGTCAGGACAGAGAAGAAACGACTCATCAGAATAGGAATGGATGTACTGAAGCGTACTAGATATGGCCACAAGTTCTGCGGTGAATACACTGCAGCCAGTGAGCAAGGAATGCTGTTCAATACGGCCTCTGTGGACATTACCATCAGCCATCAAACCATTGGTGTAAACAACTTCAGAGCCCCCGAACACGTCAAGAATCGAGAGGAAGTGACAAAGGAGAGCGGCAGGGTTAACGGAGTCCTTAGGGCCATGCAAAAGATCCAGACGTAGCTTCGGCCAAGGTGTACATCATTGAGGTGTACGTGAATGGACCTCAAGTAGAGATGGTATAGGGAAGGACTCCAGTTCGGAGAGAAGGGATTGCAAGCAAACAACAATCGTGAGCCCTGGCCTGGACTGTTGATGCGGGAGATGAACTGCCAAGGGTGGGAAAAGGAAACGGTCATTTGGAAGCTTCAGGAGAACTACGAATGTGTGCAAAATAACGGGTGAGCAGTTGTGCACGTCGGATCCGCAATGGAGGGACTTCAGCCTCCACCAGGAGACTGGTCACCAGATTCAATCTAAAAGCTCCTGTCGCTAGGCGAACGACACAGTGGTGCACTGGGTTGAGGAAATGCAAGACTAAGGGCACCACCAAACCGTAAACCAGACTCCCATAGTCAAGGCGGGATTGAACAAGGGCTCTGTAGAGCTGCAGCAGCACAGAGCGATCTGCACCCCAGTTGGTGTTGCTCATGCAGCGGAGAGCATTGAGGTGCTGCCAGCACTCCCGCTTAAGCTGACGAAGGTGAGACAGCCAAGTCAATCGGGCGTCTAAAACCAGTCCTAAGAATCGATACATCTCCACTACAGTGAGTGGATCGTCATTAAGATAAAGTTCAGGTTCCAGACAAATGGTAGACACCAACAGAAGTGCATGACACATGACTTTGTGGCTGAAAACTGGAATCCATGGGCTAGAGCCCATGACTGCGCCTTGTGAATGGCTCACTGCAGGCGCCTCTCAGCAACACCAGTACTGGGGAAGCAATACAAAATGCAGAAGTCATCCACATACTGAGAAGGGGAGACCAACGGCCCAACAGCTGCTGCTAGGCTGTTGATGGCCACTAAAAATAGAGATACACTCAATATGGAACCCTGTCAAACGCCATTCTCCTGAATAAGGGAGGAACTATGGGAGGTACCAACTTGGACACGGAAAGTATGGAGCAATAGGAAGTTTTGGATACAAATCTGGAGTGGGCCCTGGAGACCCCACTCATACAATGTGGTAAGGATGATGATGTCGCCAGGCTGTGTCATATGCTTTACGTTAGTCAAAAAAGACAGTAACCAGATGCTGGCGTCTGGAAAAGGTATTCGGATGGCAGACTCAAAGGACACAAGATTATCAGTGGTAGAGCGGCCCTGGCGGAAGCCACCCTGACATAGAGCCAGTAGGCCACTTGACTCCAGGACACAACCCAACCGCTGACACACCATACATTCCAGCGGCTTACAGAGAACACTGGTAGGGCCGATAGCTATCCAGATCAAGCAGATTTTTACCGGGTTTTAGCACCAAAATGATGGTGCTCTCCTGCCATTGCGAAGGAAAGACTCCATTGCACCAGATCCGGTTGAAGATGATGAGGAGACATTGCTTGTAGTCAGACGAGAGATGTTTAACATCTGACTGTAGATCTGATCCGGCCCAAGAGCTGTGTCGGGGCAATATGCAAGGGCACTGAGGAGCTCCCACTCTGTAAATGGGGTCTTATAGGATTCACTGTGGTGTGTAGTGAATGCGAGGACTTTCCTTTCCATCCGCCATTCTCCAATGCAGATGCAGAGGCTCGAGCATAGTGCTCAGCTAAGTGCTTGGAACAGCATTTGTGTTGGTAGAGAGCAAGCCATTGATGTTAATGCCTAAGACACTTGTTGGGGGATCTGGTACCCAAAACAACGTCTGATCTTCATCCAGTTGGGAAGGTGATGTATGGCACCCAATGGTCGACACGTACCTCTCCCAACACTCCTGTTTCCGTTGTTTTATAAGCAGCCCAATGAGAGTACGAAGCTGCTTAAAGGCTATTAGGTGCTCTCAGGAAGGGTGCCCCTTATATCGCTGTAGAGCTCGCCGATGCTCTTTAATTGCCTCAGCAACTTCCGACGACTACCAAGGGACTGTCTTTTGCTGGGGGCACCCTACAGAAAGAGGGAATGCATTTTCCGCCGCAAAAATTATCATTGTAGTGACCTGCTCTATCAAAACATCGATGGCACCACGTTAGGGAGATTCAACAGTGACAGCAGAGGTGAAAGCTACGCAGTCTGCCTTGTTTAAAGCCCATTTGAGTAGGAGTCTGTAGGTATGACACTGGGGGATTGACAGGAAGATGGGGAAGTGGTCACTACCACACCGGTCGTCATGTGCTCTCCAGTGGATAAATGGGAGGAGTCCTGGGCTGCAAATTGATAAATAAATGGCTAAGTAACTACCATGAGCCACACTGAAATGTGTGGTGGCCCCAGTATTTAACAGGCAGAGGTCGAGTTGGGATAGTAAATTTTCAACATCTCTGCCATGGCCTGTAAGCATGGTGCTACTCCACAAGTGGTTATGGGCATTAAATTCCCCCAAAAGTAGGAAAGGTTTAGGAAGTTGATCAATCTGTGCAGCCAATACATTCAGGGGTTCGACACCATCTGGAGGGAGATATATGTTGCATATGTTCCTGCGTCATCCATATCCTGACAGCCACAGCTTCAAAAGGAGTTTGAAGGGGCAGAGGTTCACCATATACCATGTTCATAACAAACGCAAACTCCACCTGACACTATTATATTCGCTATGGTACTTTTAATATCCCATGTAGTCGCAAAGGGCAGGGGTCGGCACTGCTGGGAACCAGGTTTCCTGGAAGGCAATGCAGAAATCATGTGTAAAGCTTAATAGCTGCCATAGTTCAGCCAGGTGGTGGAAAAAACCACTGCAATTCCACTGGAGATGATGTGATCATGAGACTAGGAAGGAATGAAACACTCATTGAGGTAGTATACGCCTCAGGATCACCTGCTGCCACTAACTTATTTCCTGAAAAGGCTATATCCGTTGTGTCTGAGGGTCTGAGGAGATCTAGGTTCTCAGCGGATGCCATAATCTTCACCTCATCCTCAGACGCAGAGCTTGCAGGCAGCAGTGGTGCAGGTGCCACTGCAATTCCCTTGATCTTGGGGGCCTTCTTTCTGGATTTCTCTAGCTGATCCTTTGGTTTCTCTAGCTGGGAGGGTTCCACTGATTCAGTCTCCGGGACTGACTCTGATCATAAAGCCCTACGACCAGCTGCTTTTGGGAATTTCAGCCACTGGTGGGTGTCACCTACCCCACTAGCAGGAACACTTGGGAAGGGAGAGATCCAAGGGACTCCTTCCTTGCAAGTGTAGCAGAAGACGACTTCCGCTTCTCTGGCTGAGAAGTGGCGACTGGTGTCCCTGATGGTTGGAGGGATAGTGCCCCCAAGGTAGGTGGTGTGGGAGCAACAGGGAGGGAAGTCCCCATCAGCTCTCGTACATACGGAATACTGGGGTGAACAAGGTTCGTTCCCATCCTTAGCCTGGTGCTCCTCCCATGGAGTGGCCAGGGAGGGGAACAATTTAGTATCATACTTCCTTGCATTGTACTGAGACTTGGAATGCTTAGAGACTGCTGGCTTTTTATCACCAGCAACTGATGACGTGGTATGTTTCATCAAGTGTCATCCATCCTAATGCCACCCACTCCGACCAGGGACCCTCCTCACAGGTGCCACCCAGCTGCAGCAAAGGCCACCTGGCAGCTTGGCCATTGCCGGGAGTCCTAATGCTGCACGGTAAAGGGTATCTACTCCTTTGCATATGTGGTGAGTTAATGGCGCAGGCACCAGCAGAGCGATCCCTGTGTTGTCAGGGGGCTACAACCAAAAGGGTACATGGCCCCACCACAACGGACTGGCTACTGTGCTGGATATGAGGTGCAAAGGATTCCACGGTCCTCATTAGTGCAGAAAACAACACTGCACAGTGAGTGGAGGAAAACGCACCCATGAAGGTGTACTTTGTCAAGGGAGTGAGGATGAGCGGGACTGCAATGCCATGACGAGAAAGTGGGCTAAAGATCTCAATACACGATGGACACGATGCACTGTGTAAGGCGCCCTTCTGTAATTGGCTCGCTCTTCGGGAAAATTTTGAAAAATGTAGGTCAAACCCTGCAAGGGACCATCACACAAAGGCTGAAAGGTGTGAGACTCCTTTTAGTCACGTCTTACGACAGGCAGGAATACCTCGAGCCTATTCGAACCCCCGGACCCACCGGGGGGAACAGAGGAAGGGATGGAACTATTAAAAGAATTAGTGGACGAAATCCAGATAGCTTTTTTGTTTTTGACATTTTGCATGCATCTGTTTAAATCAGTGCTTGGCACCGAATGATGGGGGCTAAAAACGCGGAGAGCACATCTCCATGCACAAATTGCATTGCAACATACCTCAGTCCACCAAGAGACTGGGACATGGCATTGAAAAGAGGAAGTGCAAGGAATGGAACGTTCTGCAGCAGTAAGGATAACATTAGTGAGGTATTCCACCTGGTCAACACAACTGGGAAAATCTTGTTCTTCGAAGGTTGCCAGGGAGGAGTAAAGCCACCAGTCCACCTTAGTAAGCTGCCATCTGGGTGTGCTCGCAGGTGGGGTAGGAATTAGGAAATGGACAGCACACGGGACATGGTCATTCGAGTAGGTGTCAGAAAGAACAGACCACTTAAGTCTACGGGCAAGCTGGGCAGTGCAGAATTATAGGTCCAAATGGGAATAGGTGTGCGAGGAGTTGGAAAGGAATGTGGGCACTCCAGTGTTAAGGAGAAGAGATTGAGTTGACTCAGAAGACCAGCCAAGAGGGCACCTCTCTGGCAGGTTCTGGGAGAACCCCAATAGGGATGATGCGCACTAAAGTCACCGAGTAGCAGAAATGGGTAAGGTAGCTGCCCAACAAGCTAAAGGAAGTTCGCCCTACTGACATTGAATGATGGAGGGATATAAATAGTACAAAGGGGAAAAGTCAGGTGAGGAAAGGAAAGGTGAACAGCAAAAGCTTGAAGATGGGTAGTCAGGGAGATGGGCTGACTGGAACGTCATCCCATATGAGCAACAGGATGCCCCCACGAGATGGAACGCCGACCTCTTGAGGAAGGTTAAAATGTTGTTGTTGTTGGGATGTTTAAGGGGGACTAAACAGCTAAGGTCATCAGTCCCCCATTCCAAAAACAGGCGAAACAAAATTTACGGAACAAGTAAAACCCCAAGGGGGGAGGAGACACCCATCCCCCAAGTCACTGAAAGAACACCAATGTGGCAGCGAACACTAGAGACAAGAAGAGTACAGACGAACACTGGACAGAAAGAAACGGAAGAAAAGAAGAGGGCCGGAGACTGGTTGACTGACCATGGGAACAAAAATTGGGAAAGAGTCAACCATCCGAATACACACATTAAAATCTGCAACCAATGAGACACTCTAGGACAAGATACACAGAAAGGGAAAGAGACAGGTCCCCCCTAAATGGAACCATAAAAAGGACTACCACGGATAAAATTTAAAACGTCGTCAGCCATGGAGGCATCGTCACATAAAACCAAAGGCAACGTGCCCGGGAGATTAAAAGTCTGCCGGAGGGTGCGCAGGCGGGGACACCCCAACAAAATGTGGGCGACTGTCAACCGGGACCCACACTGACACAGGGGGGGATCCTCCTGACGCAAAAGATGTCCGTGCGTCAGGTAGGTATGGCCGATGCGGAGCCGACACAGGATGACAGAGTCCCTGCGAGAAGCCCGCAGGGAGGACCGCCACACATCGGTCGTCTCCTTAACAGCCCGCAGTTTATTCGGAGAAGTCAGGCTACGCCACTCATCACGCCATACCTGAAGCACCTTACGGCGCAACACCAGCTGCAAATCACGAGCCGGGAGGCCGATCGCCAAAGTGGGGGCGTCGACCACCCCTTTGGCCAGCCTGTCGACACGTTCATTCCCCGGGATGCCAACGTGACCTGGCTCCAAACAAAGACCACCGAACGACCAGAGCGGGTAATGGCGAAAACAGACTCCTGAATAAAGGATACCAGAGGAGAAGAGGTATAGCAGCGGTCGAGAGCCTGGAGGCTGCTCAGGGAGTCACTGCAGATGACGATGGATTTACCTGAGCAGTAACGCATATGCTCAAGAGCGCACAATATGGCCACCAGCTCTGCAGTAAAAATACTGCAGCCAGCCGGCAAGGAGCGCTGTTCAACATGGGCAGCGTGAGCAAAAGCGTAGGCAGGACGACCATCTACCAGGGAACCATCAGTGTAGACAGGCTCACAGCCTGAAAATGAGGTGACGAGCGCAAGAAAACGGTGATGGAGGGCCACATGCGGAACCGAGTCCTTGGGTTCCCGTGCCAAGTCCAGGCGGACGGGTCATACACCAGGGAGGCGTGGGTGCACAGGCCCGGAAGGGCGGCAGAAGAGGGAACAACCCCAGTTCCGACAGCAGGGACTGGACGCGGACAGCAATGGAAAGCCCAGACCTAGGTCGCCGGTTGGGCAGAGGGAGGACCCTGGCAGGGAAAAGCAGGCGATGATTGGGATGGCCCGGTGAGCAATGCACGTGGACAGCATAGTCGGCGAGCAGTCGGTGGCGGCAAATCCGCAGCGGGGGAAACCCGGCCTCCACCAGCAGACTATCCACGGGGCTTGTACGGAAAGCGCCAGTTGCAAGCCGAACCCCACAGTGGTGTATGGGGTCCAACAACGTCAACACTGAGGGTGATGCAGACCCATAGGCCAGGCTCCCATAATCAAGCCTGGACTGCACAAGGGCTCTGTACAATCGCAACAGCGTGCTGCGATCTGCACCCCAAGACGCATGGCTCAGGCAGCGGAGGGCGTTGAGGTGCCGCCAGCACTTTTGCTTCAGCTGAGTAATATGAGGAACCCACGTGAGCCGGGCATCAAAGACGAGTCCTAAGAAGCGGCTAGTGTCCACCACTTCAAGTAGGTGACCATCGAGGTAAAGTTCCGGATGAGGGTGGACCGTCCGACGCCTGCAGAAGTGCATAACTCGAGTCTTGGCCGCAGAGAACTGAAATCCATGAGTCAGAGCCCATGATGCCGCCTTGCGAACGGCTGCTTGCAGCCTGCGTTCGGCGACTCCAGTAGTCGTTGAGCTAAATGAGATGCAGAAGTCGTTGGCATACAAAGAAGGAGACACCGACGACCCCACGGCTGCAGCCAGACCATTAATGGCCACTAGAAATAAGGAAACGCTCAACACCAAGCCCTGCGGGACCCCATTTTCCTGTATATAAGATGAACTAGAGGCGGCACCGACTTGCACCTGGAAAGAGCGGCGCAATAAAAAGTTTTGAAGAAAAGCTGGGAGCTGACCACGAAGACCCCACTCGCGCAACGTAGCAAGGATGTAAGGATGTGATGCCTCCATGTTGTGTCATATGCCTTCCACAGATCAAAAAATACAGCAACGAGATGCTGACGGCGGGAAAAGGCCGTACGGATAGCAGATTCCAGCCGCACCAAATTGTCCGCAGCAGACCGGCCCTGACAGAAGCCACCCTGGGATGGAGCGAGGAGACCGCGCGACTCAAGGACCCAACGTAAACGCCGCCCCACCAACACGTTGGTGAGGGTAATGGGACGATAGCTGTCCACCGCCAGAGGGTCCGCACCGGGCTTCAAGATGGGGACAATAACACCCTCTCGCCATTGCGACGGGAACACTCCCTCGCTCCAAATGCGGTTAAAGATGGTGAGGATGTGTGTCTGGCAGTCCCCGATGAGATGCTTCAGCACCTGCGCGTGGATGCAGTCCGGTCCTGGCGCTGTATCAGAGCAATCGGCGAGGGCAGCGAGGAATTCCCTCTCGCTGAAAGGAGCATTGTATTTTTCAGAACGATGTGTGTGGAATGATAACGGCATCCGCTCGGTGCGCTCCTTTAGAGAGCGAAAGGCAGGAGGGTAAGTTGCAGTCGCAGAGCTCGTAGCAAAGTGCGTGGCAAGGTGGTCAGCAATGGTGGCAGCGTCCGTGCAGACAGCGCCGTCCAGGGAAATTCCAGGGACACACATAGGGGTCTGGTATCCATAAATCCGCCGGATGCGGGACCACACGAGTGACGGGGAGACACGGGAGCCCAAGGATGAAATGATGAAATGTACCTCTCCCAGCACTCCTGCTTACGCCATGCAATAAGACGACGGGCCAAGGCACGGAGCTTCTTAAAGGCGATGAGGGTCTCCAGAGACGGGTGCCGCTTATGACGCTGGAGAGCCCGCCTACGGTCGCGAATAGCCTCAGCAGTCTCCGGCGACCACTAGGGGACAGCCTTCCTCCGAGGGAGTCCAGAAGAGCGGGGGATGGCAGTCTTGGCTGCAGAAATAATTGACGAGGTCAAGACACGGACCACCTCGTCAATGTCACCCTGTGGGGGAGAAGCAATGGTGGCAGCAGAAGTAAAAGCCGGCCAGTCAGCCCTGTTGAGAGCCCAGCGGGGCAGGCGTCCAGAAGAATGACACTGGGGCAGTGACAAATAGATGGGAAAATGGTCACTACCACACAGGTCAGGATGCACTCTCAAGTGAAGGGATGGGACAAGTCCGAGGCTGCAAAGAGAGAGATCGAAGGCCGAGAACGAGCCATGGGCCACACTGAAATGCGTGGGAGCACCGGTGTTCAAGAGGCTAAGGTTGAGCTGAGCCAACACGTGCTCCACAGCGCGACTGTGGTCATCGGAGACAGTCCCACCCCATAGAGGGTTGTGGGCATTGAAATCGCCCAGAAGCATGGCGGCGGGAGTTGAGCCAGCAGCGCAGCCAAGACATGTCGGGAGAGCTGCCCATACGGAGGAACGTAAACAGAGCAAACAGTAATAGCCGACGAGAGCTCAATCCTGACAGCGACTGCCTCTAAAGGCGTCAGAAGGTGTACTGGCGAGCTACAGACAGAGTGGTGAACAAAGAGGCAAACTCCACCTGAAGCTCGTTGACAGTCAGCGCGGTTCTTATAGTATCCCCGATAACCGCAAAGGGCAGGGGTCCGCATTGCTGGAAACCAAGTTTCCTGAAGAGCAATGCAGAGAACAGGGGAAACACTCAGAAGCATCCGGAGCTCAGGCAGGTGGCGGAAATATCCGCCGCAATTCCACTGGAGAATGGAAGCAGGAAGGGACTGGGAGGGCGTGAAGGCGACTAAGAGGCAGACGGTGCCGCAGAGTCAACGGCCACCACTGGGCGAGAGTCAGCTGTGTTCATAGGAGAGGCCCCCGAAGGTTCTGTGAGGGCGAGATCCGTGGCAGAGGCGAGGATCTCCACCGCATCCCCAGAGCCAGAACTATTGACAGCAGGCGGTACTGAAATTGCCGGAGAGTCCTTCTTCTTGGACACGTTCCGTTCTTTCTTCTCGCGTCTGTCCTTTGGCTTAGAGGGCTGGGAGAGTTTCTCTGAAGGAGCGTCGGAGGCTGACGACGACGCAGAAGCCCTACGACCAGCAGGTGGAGGAACCTTCAGCCACTGGCTGACATCCGGCGGGGTAGCAGAAGAAACGGAAGAAGGGAGAGCCCCGAGGGACCCCTTCCGCGAGAGAGGAGCCGGCAGAGACGACGCCGGCGGAGAAGGAGGGGGAGGGATCGAGCCCCCTGGTTTTGGACCAGATGTCACTCCCGAAGCATGTGCGGGGGGAGTGACAGAAGGGGGTTTGCCCCCAACTGCTAAGGGGGCAACAGAGGAACGCTTGCCCCCAGACACGAGGGGGGCAGACAGAGATGTACGGCCCTGAGGGCCCACTGAAGGCGGCACAGAGGAGCCGACAACTGCCGCCCACGAGGGCGACGATAACGTGGCTGCAGCATAAGAAGTTTGAAGAGGGACAGGAAGCAACCTTTCAAATTTCAGTTTTGCCTCGCGATAAGTAAGCCGGTCCAGGGTCTTAAATTCCATAATCTTCCGCTCCTTATGAAGAACGGGGCAGTCCGGCGAGCATGGAGAGTGGTGTTCCCCACAGTTGACACAGACAGGCGGAGGCGCACATGGAGAATCAGGATGAGAGGGGCGTCCGCAATCTCGACATGTGGCGCTGCATGGGCAACGGGAGGACATATGCCCAAACTTCCAGCACTGGAAGCACCGCATCGGGGAGGGATGTATGGCTTGACGTCACAACGGTAAACCATTACCTTGACCTTCTCAGGCAATACAGCACCCTCGAAGGCCAAGATAAAGGCACTGGTGGCCACCCTGTTGGTCTTGGGTCCTCTGTGCACATGACGGACAAAATGCACACCACATCGTTCCAAGTCAGCTCTCAGCTCGTCATCGGACTGTAACAAGAGGTAGCGATGGTAAATAATCCCCTGGACCATATTTAAGCTACTGTGGGGAGTGACGGTAACAGGGACGTCTCCCAGCTTATCACACAAGAGCAACGCCCATGACTGGGCTGGGGAGGACGTCTTGAGGAGGATGGACCCATTCCTCATTTTAGACAACCCCGCCACTTCCCCAAACTTATCCTCCAGGTGTTCCACAAAAAACATAGTCTTTGTCGAGAGAAAGGAGTCACCATCAGTCCTGCTGCAGACAAGGTATTGTGGTACATAAGGCTCCTGCTTGGCACTAGATCTGCGTCCCTCCCATGGCGCAGCCAACGAGGGAACGACTGAGGATCATATTGTGCAGCATCGAATTCAATTCTGCCTCGCTTAGAGACGCTGGTGGCAGTGCGACCACCAGCTTGGTGAGATTTATTGCGCTTCATTGCGCCACATCCGCCCAGATGCCACCTACTCCGAACGAGGGCTCACCCCAAGGGCGCCACCCAGCCAAAGCAACGGGTACCTGGCCGATATTCCATTGCCCGGAGTCCCCGTGCCCAGACAAGATGGGCACATACTCCTTGGCATGCATGGGGAGGAAACAGCTCTGGCATCTGTAGTGCGATCCCTGCATGGTCAGGGGGCTACCACCAAGAGGGTACATGACGACCCCACCACAACGGACTGGCTACCGTGCTGGATTTTAGGTGTTGAAAGGGTCCACAGTTGTCCTGGGCGCTAAGAAGGGGATTGCGCACAAGACGAGGAGGCAACCCAGAAGACATGGGGTGTAAATCCCTCCACACGACAATAGATAGCATGCAAGATGGAGGTGCACGATGGACCAATAGAAAAACATCACGTAAGGCGTCCTTCCCCAAATGGCACAATGGAAATTTTGAAAATGGCAGGTCAAACCCAAGTGGGGACCATCACATAAGGCCGAAACTTGGGAGACTCCTTTTAGTCGCCTCTTACGACAGGTAGGAATACCGCGAGCCTATTCTTACCCCCAAACCCGCAGGGAGGAGGAGGGGGGGGGGTTAAGATGAACCAGAAAGAAATGTGATAGTTCAAAACAGTTGTGAGGACACAATTTTGTTTCCTAAAGGCAGAGTACAAGAGGACGCTGCGATGCTAAAAGCAGCCACAAATTATCTTTGTGGGGCCAAAGGCTGCGAACATTCCATTGGAGGAGAGTCATGAGGAGGAAGAAATGAAGGGGTGTCACCTCGAATGTTGCCAAGTGACAGTCTGCGAAGACTCTTTGCTACAGGATACAGAAGCAGGGGGATCCTGCTCCATGGAGTCCACAGTAACATCGGCTTGCTTGTGCTGGCAGTTTGTCGAGTCCAAAACAGAAAACAGTTGGTGATCCACACCAGTGAAACAGAGGCCAACCGGGCTAAGGTATCACGTGGCAACACTGCGTAAGAGGATCTTCGAATCGACAAAGGAGAATACCATTTGCCTTTGTTGGACTTCTTCAACCCTTTCCAGTTAGCAGTGGAAGACTCAGGTGTTATTTGGCAGGAGGGACGTAGGAAGTGTTCATAGGAGTACTCCTCCTGTCCTTTCAAGCCTACCAGTTGTGTAGCTAGTGGCTTTGCCCCTTGAAGCAAGAGTTTGATTGCTTGTTGCACAGCTGCATGGGGGGATGGCGATGCTACCTTTACACTGGGCGATTTCACAACCTCAGAGCTGAATTTGAGGTTGCATGTCTGTGTGGCCGTCTTTCATGGAGCGAGAGGTAGCAAGAACAGAACTACAAGTCCCAGACAGGAGAACACAGGGTTTACGGACCATGGTTCTCGTGGTCGTCAGACCTTTGGCCGGGAAGGGGGGGCCTGGGAGGAGTGCCCTTGACCGGCAGATGCTGAAATAGTGGGACACTTCTGGCTGGCGAGGGGGAGTGGTGCCCGGTGGAAAGCGGGTGTGGAAACTGCAGGGGAGGGAGGAGGAGAGGGGTTTGGGAGTGGGGTAAGGAAGAGGGAACAAGGGGCGAAGACATAACTAAAGCATGACTAGACGTCACTGGCACAGGACGAAGATGTGCATACTTCTCATGAGCCTCAGTGTAGGTTAGATGATCAAAGAACTTCTACTCTTGTATCATCTTTTCCTTCTTATAAGCCAGGCAATCCGGTGAATGTGGAGAATGGCTGCCATGAAAATTAACACACACAGGAAGGGGAACACAGGAACCCTCCCTCATGCAGTGGATGTCCTCAGCCACCACAGAGAGGGGTCTGCGAACAGTGGGAAGTCGTGTCCAAAATGCACGTGCTTAAAACATCTCATTGGTGATGGGATGTACGGCTTCACATCACATCAATAACCATAATCTTTACCTTCTCAGGGAGGTTATCCCCTTCAAAGGCCAGGATAAACGCACCAGTATCAATGTGACTGTCCTTCGGGCCCTTCTGAGCACGCCGAAAAAAGTGAGCATCCTGTGGTCCTATATTGTCCCCAAGTTCCCCATCAGTTTGAAGGATGAGGTCCCTGTGAAAAATTACACCTTGAACCATATTCAAAGACTGGTGGGGGCTAATGGACACAGGAATTGTGCCAAGATGGCCACAGGCACGAAGGGCCACAGAATGGGCAGCTGAAGCACTTTTGATCAACAACAAACCTGACCACATCTTGCTCAGATGGCCCACTTCGCCAAACTCGTCTTCAATGTATTCCACAAAAAATAACTGTTTGGTATTTGTGAAAGTATCCCAATCAGTCCTGGTGCAAACCAGACAGCGGGGGAAAGATTTAGCCCCTAGCTGATTAGCCGGACCCTCCTCCCAGGGGGTAGCCAGAAGGGGAATGCCGAAGGGGCAGAAGAAGCAGCACTAAAAGTATCATTTCCATTCAAAGAGACAGCCGTAGAAGAACAGCTAGAGTGCTGGACCCATATGCATTTCATTTGCATAGTCCACCCTGCCCGATACCACCCACTCCGATCAGCAGCTCTCCCCACGGGCGCCACCCAGCCACAGCAAGGGCCCTCTGGCACGGTGGCCATTGCTGGGAGTTCTGATGCTCCATGATGACAAGCAACCACTCCTAGGCTTACGTGAGGTGGTCACAGCTCAGGTATTAGAAGTGTGATCCCTGTGTTCTCAGAGGGCTCAACCAAAAGGGAACATAGTGACCCCACCACACGAGCTCACTATGTACCCTAGCATCAGACAACGACGTAAGGGAAAAATGGAAGGAACTAGGAGGGCGCACGCCAGAGAAACTAGGTAAGGTGCTTTTCCCCAAAGCTCACACTATGGAAGATAAATTTAGTAATGGAGGTCAACCCCCAGTGGGGGACCAGAGAATGTCAAAAGGATGAGGTAATTACTCAACAAAACCAAATCGTAAAGTCAACATAACCACGAGGATAGCAGGGTCAACATAAACAAGGACACCAAGAGAGGGAGGGGAAAGGGCGGAGGGGAAGGAGCAAGGATAGGAAAGGAGGGGAAGGGAAAGGAAATGCAGCCCAGGAAAGAAGGAAGGCTGCAATACCTCGGGGCCCATGCTCGCCATGCACATACTCACAAAAGGACTGGGGGGGGGGGAGGGGGGGGGGGCAAGGAACAGGGAACCAGGTGGATAGCCAAGTCAACATAAATCAGAACACAGAGACAGGAAGGAGTGGGCAGCTGGAAAGAAGCGACGATGGGGAAGGAGGGACACGGTAAAGGCAATGCAGCATGAAAAGGAGAACTGGGATGCAATAGCTTGGGGCCCATGTGTGCTACGCACAAACTCATGAAAGAACCATGAGCCCTCTGGGGAGAAACAAACTGACACTTTTACAGGCATGCTTCAGTCATGTGAAGGCATGAGGAATAAGCATGCAGTTTCATGTATGGTGGCTAAGAGAAATGTGAAACAGGGAGTACTGCTGACAGCAAATTGATAGGGTTTTGCAGGAAACAGCAACACTGTCCACAGCATGGGTTTAGATCATGTAAATGCCATCAATGCATATGGACCTGAGAAAGGATTTATCTTGTTAAGTGGATACGAGGGATTTCTCTTGAAAGCACAAACATACTGGCACAGAAAGGTGTCGTGCAGTTTCATAGATTTGGCTTCAAAGGAATAATAATTTTGAACAGAAAGTGGTTTGTAACGCCGGAAATGCATATCCTCCTATTTCCATCTATTGCACTGCAATTTTTTTTTCTTACTTTGTCACCTGAAGATATAACATTTCTGTGTCTTTATATATTGTAATTGTTTTACTGTTTGTATATAAAATAGAAAGAAACTTCCACATGGGAAAAATATATTAAAAACAAAGATTCCAAGACTTACCAAGCAGGAAAGCGCCGGCAGACAGGCACATGAACAAAACACACAAACACACACACACACATATATATATATATATATAAAACAGAAAGAAACTTCCACATGGGAAAAATATATTAAAAATAAAGATTCCAAGACTTACCAAGCGGGAAAGCGCCGGCAGACAGGCACATGAACAAAACACACACACAGAATTACAAGCTTTCGCAACTGGCAGTTGCTTCGTCAGGAAGGAAGGAAGGAGAGGGAAAAATGAAAGGGTGTGGGTTTTAAGGGAGAGGGTAAGGAGTCATTCCAATCCCGGGAGCAGAAAGACTTCCCTTAGGGGAAAAAAAAAGGACAGGTATACACTCGCACACACACACACACACACACACATATCCATCCGCACATACACAGACACAAGCAGACATATTTTGCCAGTTGCGAAAGCTTGTAATTCTGTGTGTGTGTTTGTGTGTTTTGTTCATGTGCCTGTCTGCCGGCGCTTTCCCGCTTGGTAAGTCTTGGAATCATATATATATATATATATATATATATATATATATATATATATATATATATATATAATGCATTTATGTTGGTTTGTTTTGTGAGTATTATTTGTATTTATATGCTGGGTCTGGCCTAGGGAAAACTATGCTATCGAACGAATACATCAATAGGTTGTGTGGAGAACCAAAGTGTTTAGGATCTTTGGTAGATTGAACTTTGTCGCGTGGAGCGCGGGCAGAGGAGAGTAGGGCGGTGAAGGAAGTGTGTTGTGTGATGCTCCCGCGAGTTGCCACGCATTCAGGGTGGTGCAGCATGTAATTGCGCTTGACTTGCTATGATAGTTGCTGACACGGTGTCGCGGTCGGGAAGCATTAGCTGGCGCACATCAAGAGCCCATTTCGCCTGGTGACCATGTCGAGAAGAAAGCGCGCCAACATCCAGCTTCTGCAACAGTGACGGCCTCGATCGACAGCTTCAAACCTTCAATCAACCAACAAGAAAGACTGGACGCACGTAAAGTTTTAGAACTGTATGGCAGACCTCAGCTTTTCACACTGTTCCATTTTCATAACTATAATTACAGCAACTTAGCATGAACATTTGTTGCTCATTTTCCCAATTGCATTACCAAGCAGGGTCCCTTCCTTTTCCGGAATGAACCCGAGCGTCGTTGAAATTCAAACGCCAACATTAAAGTAATATTATTCCATTCCACTGCTTTAATTTCAAAGTTCAGTTAAAGTATTCATAGGTGGCTACAATATTTAGATTACACAAGCACAAATTATGAGTGCGAGTTTTGTTACCATATTTAGCTTACCTGTGACTGCAGCTCAGCTTGGTACGTACTAAATTTTACTATTGTTAATTGTTCAGAATCATTTAATTCGAGTTCAAAGTTAAATCTCGTATTTCTAAATTGTGTAGATTCAAGCAGCTTTTGAAATGATTGTTGACGTAGCCCAAGACAAACGGTATTTGACTGAATTTTGATGTGCTTCAGAAACAAAGCTCATTATTAATTTCAGTCACTAAATTAACTTTCAATTTTCCAGTCTTATTAATTCTTTTACTAAATTAAGTCAGAGTGTAGCGAAATTTATTACTTCTGACAAACTTTCAGTTTTCTCACTACACGTGTCAACCTTCAGTTGCCACACTTCTAGTGCTAATTATATGTGTAAAAACCTTTCTTTTTCAGTTAATATAGTAATTGTCCATAGGACTGGCGACCGTAATTTCCCCCAAATCTCAAATATCTCATTACCGCTATTTAATTGTTAACTTAATGGCGCACATTTACTTTCTTTATTAACTTTACCCCTTTTCAAAATTAATTTCCACCAGTTTCATTTACATTTTTCCTTTCATTCAGATGTAACCCTTTCATCCCTCTTTATCGACAGATTAACTTCGGTGACAACTGCTTTTCCCAAATTTCCATTAGGTACACGCGGTTTAAATTTTCACTGTCATTAAGGTTGATAAGTGAGGGGGAGGCTACAGGTTAGTGAAAAGGTTCAGCTAAATCATGTGGTTTGGTGTCAGAGAAAAGTAATGCGCCATGACAACAATTTTGAGGAAGGGGAATGTTTATGTACTGAGAGAAAGTTTGCAAGAGAAAGGGGCAATCACAATTCTGGTGATAACCTGAAAGAAACTGTGCAAAATATGTGGAGGAACTGATTACAACCTTGGGATGAATACTGGAAAGCTGCTGGCCTGTAAACAATGGATCGTTCTGTGCAAGCATTGTAAATATGTCACCACAAGTGCTAAATTAATAGAACTTATCAACAGCCAGCCTGAAATTAACTATAGACCTTCAACATAAATGTCCAAATACCTACACACAACCATTGCTGACCCTGGCATTTTCACTGACTTCGAGGAAGATTACCATATCCAGTAGCCTACAATTAAAATAAAGTTTTTCATTAGAAGCAACAAGCAATCCTGACATCAGAGTCACATAAAGTAATGAACTGTATCAGCCTTTTAGTGTGCTACTGCATCAAACTACAAAAAAAAATTGATTTTGATTTGTCTGTAATTTTGTAGCCAGGAAATCTAATACTTGGGCCGACTGCTGATTTGTTCTACATCATTTAGCATTACCTGGGGTGCATATGTAGTATTCTACTATGGACATGAGCTAGTTTGGCTGGCTCTGAGCACTATGGGACTTAACATCTATAATCATCAGTCCCCTAGAACTTAGAACTACTTAAACCTAACTAACCTAAGGACATCACACAACACCCAGTCATCACGAGGCAGAGAAAATCTCTGACCCCGCCGGGAACTGAACCCGGGAACCCGGGCGCGGGAAGCGAGAACGCTACCGCACGACCACGAGCTGTGGACATGAGCTAGTTTAAACCTTAGAAAATGAGATACATTATGTCTCAACATGAATGGAAGTGACCATTATAAATAATATTTAGAAGCCATCAAATGTGCTCTGGCCCTGAATGTTCTGCCGATTGCTGCCCAGAGCCAACAGAGGCCTGTAATCCTTTGATATTGGGCGCTCTGTTCCAACAGCGGGATCCATACCGTGACCCAGATGGAATTCCCGCAGGGCCGAGAGGTGGAGTTTTGTCGACCACCCAGATAAATACATCTGTTTTATTTCACCAAAACCTAAAAACTATACTTGATTTGTTGGGGCTGTTCTTACTGCTGCTAAGAAGTTTATCCCTCATGGAGACAGAAAGGATCATATACCAGCATGGAATGAACACTGCGAAGAACTTTATGAAGAAAATAGCTAAACTGGTGACAGTCATATTGCAGATGACCTCCTTCAAAGTTTTGACACTGCTAGAAGTGTACAATGTTATGAGATGGTAGAAAATTAGACATCTAAAATTCAGGTAGAAATGCAAGGAGCCTTCTTTGAGAGATTGGTGGACCGTCCAATAAACCCAGTCAGAAGCCTTGAATTTCAGGTAGCCAAATCGATAACCATATAGTTGAAACAGCTAGGTCGTCCCATGACAAACAACATACTTCAAAAATAAAATGAAAACATACCTCTCTAAAAGCTAAGTGCCCAAACGAATAATTTCTATTGTCTATTAACACTGACTGAATTGGACGAGGCCTTGAAACAAACTAAACATGGTAAAGCACCTGGTCTGGATAATATACACACAGAATTTCTGATAAACACTGGTAATGGTGGAAAAACTTGCTGGTCCACTTGTTCAATATCCTAGGTAATGGATCACTGCCCAATGAGCTAATGAGGACAAAAATAATGTCAATTTTGAATGCAGATAAACCAGCTGACCACCTTCATAGTTTCAGACCAATTTCCCTCTTGAGCTGAGCCATACTTATAAACTCTTGGAGAGGCTCATTTATAGTAGAATTAATAGCTTCATTCTGGAACATATCCCAACTGAGCAAGCATATTTCAGGCTACAGTGTATTTGCTGCGACCAGGTAATGGCCCTAACAACTTTCACAGAGGCTGGTTTCCAAGAAAACATGAAGAAATTGTTAGCTCTTAGACCTAACAGCAGGATATGACTGCCTGGAGAGAAGAGACGATATGCAAATTACGAGAATGCGATTGCGAACACTAACTCTCATCAACATCATGATAAACAATAGGTATTTCCACATTTACTTGGGAGAAAATGTGGGCAAGGAAAGGAAATTAAGTAATGGTATAGCAGAGCTAGCCACCCATATTACTAAGCCTATATATCTCTAATCTCCCCAATACCAGGTCAACAAAATTCTGCTACAAGGACGATATTGCTCTGGTTTGTAAAACCAAATATCTCAAACAAGTTGAGACAATTCTCACAGGTGATCTAACCATTACGAGTTATTTTAAAAAGTGGCAACTTTAAATGCAGTACAAGTAAAACTGAAGTATCATTCCATCTGAATAACAAACACAGAGCTCAGAGTGAAACTTGCAGCAAACACTCTTTGCCATAAGAAGTACCCTAAGTGCTTAGGTTAAACTGAACAGAGTTCGCACAGGGTATGGACAATGCGCAGACTCACTTTACAAATGGGAGTCTCCGATTTGGGATTGTGAGGCTCTGAATCATACAAACACATTACAGATGAATGCCCCTTGCATTCATACAAGGGGATTTGGAGTGATCTCATGAAAATCAATACCCTTCTTATATGGATTAGGAACTTAGATATTGAAATTTAGATACTTTTGTTGTTCTGTATTCTTTTTGTATACAAATTCTGATGTTATATACCTGTATTTTTACACTGCACCTAAGCTATAAGAATGAATAAATAAATAAAAACTACAAAAACTCATTATGCTTTATAAAATTATTAATTTATTTTTGGCTTACTGCCACTGCACTGTGATAATGAAGTAGTGAACTGGCAGGTCATTCTTGTGGAAACATCAACTGGAGGTAGTATTTAACCTGAATTATGCCACACCCTGGCACTTCCAAGAACACACTGGCTGGAATTAATTTACGCACCAAAAACAGTATGTACAGTTTTATATTCTTTCTTTTCCATATGACACGCAAGATAATTACACACGCGAAATAAATGTTTACGGGGTGTACACATACCTGCAAATGCCATAACAACATGGTCATCAAGAAGGCAAATTTTCCTTACAGTTCGTTCCTCCTGCAACTTCGCAACAGACTTTTTTTCTACTCCCAAAACAACAACATCCTTTCCACGTACACCAACCTACAAAGAGATAACATGTTTATAAGAAATTTGTATGCATACTTTTGGAGGAAGGTGTGTATGTATGGGGGGGGGGGGGGGAGAGAGGGAGGGAGAGAGAGAGAGAGAGAGAGAGAGAGAGAGAGAGAGAGAGAGAGAGAGATGTATTGGGGATACATGTAACGCTATTGCAGTACGTGACATCCGAGACAAATGGAAGGTTCTTTGGTTAAGGGTGTGTGAAGTCTTGTTGACTGAATCACTATCAGTATATAGTTACATAGATGTCAAACAACTCTGCTACACTCCGGGCTACACAGTACGATTTATTACAAAATAATACACTTACAGCTGTAGAGCCTTTCCTAACTGCCTCTTGCGCGTATTCGACTTGCAACAAATGTCCATCAGGAGAAAAAACTGTGATGGCTCTATCATATCTAGAACCCATTGTATCACGACACTACTACCTTCTTCTCAACATACACCAAACGCGCTGCGTAACCGCACGAACAAATCAGCATCAAACACTGGGAAAATACACTTCAAAGATGTTACATCAAAGATGAAACGTTGATGGAGAATGACAAAGTTGACATTCCTAGGAAGTACATAGCGCCAGTAAAACGCCTGGCTGCGCTGGCGTTTCGGAGCGGAAATTGACATCACATGACCATGCCAACCCGTCTTCACGAACATCTGGCTGTACGTGTTCTACCATTCTGAAAGTAGCTGTACTTGCCAACTACAATATCGCTTGATTTTTCTCATTTCGCTTGCTCTCTTTTTTTTAGTTCTTGTTCTGTTTTACATTTGCTGCTGGAATTTACCTTTTCTTTGCATAATTCATCCTAATGAAGAGATGAATACTGTAAGCTGATTCAAAATGATGCAGATTGCGGTAGGAGGAGACATGAGGAGATTAAGATGCTTACACGGGATACAATAGAATAGAAATTTTATTGTCTTATAATGTGTTATACATAATCAAATGTTTGGACACAGCGGCTCTTCAAGTTAAAGCTACTTTTTAATTGTAAGTATAGAGAACTATTTACAGCTGTTTTGTAATTTTAAGTACCACAAAATCATTTAATAAAATTTTGTTGAAAATAAAGGTAAATTAAGAGTAAATATTTGCTTAAAGTACTTCTTTAGCATGAAGTACAGTAAAATTAAACTTCAGGCATAGTTATTTGTGACAATCAGTCATAAATTCTTCTACATATTAATAATATTTATTTGCTAGGTACTTTTTTTTAAATGAAGTCCAAATTCTGGTGCAGTATGATCGACTCTGTCAGGAGGGTCAATATGGAGCTCGATCAACTGCTTCAGGCGGCTACTTTCTCAGGCATAGGTTTGATTCCTGTTGACGATATTGGTAGGTGAGACTTAACAAGACATGACCTGCATCTAAACAGTAAAGGTAATGGTAAATTGGCTGAAACTCATAGCAGTGCCTCTTTTTTAAGCTATGCTCAGTGTCTAATCATCCAACATTGATTGAAATTAAGCTTAATGAGACACTCAGACAGGCAGGTACTAGATATGTTAAAATAATACAAGATTCTCATAACAGTACAGTGAAAAATAATTTTAGTGTGTCAAAGATTGTCATAGAAGCAAAGTGAAAAATAATCTTAGTATATTGTATCAGAATATCAGGGGATTAAAAAACAAAGTAAATGAGCTTCTTGTTTGTTTAGATAATTTAGAAACTGAGGGCGGAATACATGTAGAGTGCCTGTCTGAACATCATAGTCACAGGTATGGAAATGGTAAATGTAGGTGGATATAAGCTTTCAGCGCATCTAACTAGAGACTCTATGGAGAGAGGAGGAGTTGCCATGTATGTTAAAATCTGTCACGGAGTGAAGAAATAGGAAACTAAAAAAATTTTTGTAGAGCAACATATATGATGTCAAAGTTAGCGTAAGAAGCCCTATGCGTGAAGCGTTCAGTGAATTTGAAAGTAAAATTCTATGTACCGACTTGATAGAAACTCTAGTAAGTTCTGGTCTTACCCTAAATCAGTAACTGGATCGAAACAGCATCTCCAGACACTCTGAGATGATAATGGCATTGAAACAGAGAATGACACGCGTGAAGCTGAAATACTAAACACCTTTATCCAAGCTGTTTCACAGAGGAAGACCGCACTGCAGTTCCTTCTCTAAATGGCTGACATCGAAATAAGTGTCTAAGGAATTGAAAAGCAACTGAAATCACTCAATAGAGGTAAGTCCACTGGACCTGATGGAATACCAATTCGATTCTACGCAGAGTATGTGAAAGAACTTGCCCCCCTTCTAACAGTTGTGTACCACAACTCTCTAGAGGAACGGAAGGTTCCAAATGATTGGAAAAGAGCACAGGTAGTTCCAGTTTTCAAGAAGGGTCGTAGAAGGGCCGTAGAGCAGATGCGCAAAACTATAGGCCTATATCTGTGACATCGATCTGTTGTAGAATTTTAGAACATGTTTTTTGCTCATGTAGCATGTCAATTCTGGAAACCCAGAATCTACCCTGTAGGAATCATCATGGATTCCGGAAACAGCTATCGTGTAAGACCCAACTCGCTTTATCTGTTCATGAGACCCAGAAAATATTAGATACAAACTCCCAGGTAGTTGCCATTTTCCTTGACTTCCAGAAGGCGTTCGATACAGTTCCGTTTTGTCGCCTGATAAACAAAATAAGAGCCTACAGAAAATCAGAGCAGCTGTTTGGCTGGATTGAAGAGTTTTTAGCAAACACAACACAGCATGTTGTTCTCACTGGAGAGGCGTCTACAGACGTTAAAGTAATCTCTGGTGTGCCGCAGGGGAGTGTTATGGGACCATTGCTTTTCACAATATATATAAATGACCTAGTAGATAGTGTCGGAAGTTCCATGCGGCTTTTCGCGGATGATGCTGTAGTATACAGAGAAGTTGCAGCATTAGAAAATTAAAGCGAAATGCAGGAAGATCTGCAGCGGATAGGCACTTGGTGCAGGGAATGGCAAGTGACCCGTAACACGGACAAATGTAATGTATTGCAAATACATAGAAAGAAGGATCCTTTATTGTATGATTATATGATAGCAGAACAAACACTGGTAGCAGTTACTGCCGTAAAATATCTGGGAGTACGCATACAGAACGATAGGAAGTGGAATGATCATATAAAATTAATTGTCGGTAAGGTGGGCGCCAGGTTGACATTCTTTGGGAGAGTCCTTAGAACGCGAAGTCCATCAACACAGGAGGTGGCTTACAAAACATTCGTTTGACCTATACTTGAGTATTGCTCATCAGTGTGGGATCCGTACCAGGTCAGGTTGACAGAGGAGATAGAGAAGATCCAAAGAAGAGCGGCGCGTTTCCTCACAGGGTTGTTTGGTAACTGTGATAGTCTTATGGAGATGTTTAGCAAAATCAAGCGGCAGACTCTGCAAGAGTGGCACTCTGCATCGCGTTGTAGCTTGCTGTCCAGGTTTCGAGAGGGTGCATTTCTGGATGAGGTATCGAATATATTGCATCTCCCTACTTATACCTCCTGAGGAGATCACGAATATAAAATTAGAGAGATTCGAGCGAGCACAGAGGCTTTCTGGCAGTCGTTCTTCCCACTAACCATACGGGACTGGAACAGGAAAGGGAGGTAATTACAGTGGCATGTAAAGTGCCCTCTGCCGCACACTGTTGGGTGGCTTTCAGAGTGTAAATGTAGATTTAGATGTAGAAAAATGTGCTTCTCAGCTTATTCGAAATAACGGTACTTTTCTAATTTTCTGAATAATGGTACTTTTATAATTGAAGCCATGTAAAGGTCCCCACCGGGAAATTTTCAGCTATTTTGAAAAAGTTGGATTCTTTGTTGTGCTATCTGTCAGACAGTAGGAAGCAAATTATTGTTTGTTTGGATTTCAATGCAGATTTTCTGAAAGAGAGAGAGAAAACTTGAATTGACGTATTACTTGGTTCTTTCAATTTCATGTCAGTTGTTGACTTTCCTACTCAGGTGTTACAGGAAAGCAGCACGTTAATAGTTATTGGTTTAAGAGACCAAGAGAAATTTAATTAAATAAAAATATCGTCTGTTAAGAATGGTCTGTGTGATTATGATGCACAGCTAGTTACGGTATATGATATAGCTCCATAAAGTAATGTAAAACAGTCATCCAAAATGCATTCAGTTAACGATTTAACAACTGAAAATTTTAGGGAAAACTTGCAACAGTTAGACTGTGATCCTGATGCAAATTTAAAATTTAACCAATTTCTTGATAACGTTATGAGTATATTTGAAAACAGTTTCCCTAAGAAAAACATGGCTTACTAAAGGGAAAAAATATCTTGTAAACAGAAAAGGGAAATGTATCTTATAGCTAGAAGGACTAATGACCCTTAAACAGTGAAACATTATAAAAACTACTGCATTGTATTAAGAAAAGTTGTTGAAAAGTCCAGAAGTATGTGCATTATGTCTGAGATTAGCACATCTGATAATAAAAGTTAAAATAATTTGGAATATTGTTAAAGAGAAACAGGGCAACCGAGAATGCAAGAAGAATGTATTTCCATTAAACTCAATGAAAAGTTGGTTAACAGGAAATCAGAAGTAGAAAACATTTTTAATAATCATTTTAAGCATTGTAGAGAAAATAGGATCCAGCTATTCATTAGAAAATGCAAGGCAGTTTATGAAAGAGGCAATACCTATGCAGTTTCACAATATTGAAATTCATCCCACCTCTCCTACTGAAATTAGGAAAATAATAAATTCAATTAAAAGTAAAAGCTCACTTAGAATTGATTGCATTTCCAACAGAGTACTAAAATTGCGTTCCCAACAAATAAGTAGGTTTCTCAGCCACATATGTAGTAGCTCACTGAAACAGGGCATTTTTTCAGATAGACTCAAATACGTTATTGTCAAACCATCACATAAAAAGAGGATAGGTCTGATGCTAACAACTAGCACCCAATCTCACTTATGACAGCTTTATCCATAATTCTTGGAAAAGTTATGTATTCAAGACTAGCATCACATATTTGTAAAAATTAAGTACTAACAAAATGTCAATTTGGTTTTCAGAAAGGCTTTGCAATAGAAAATGCTATTTACGCTTTCATTGATCAAATATTAAATGCAGGGAATAGCCGAACATCACCCAGTTGGGTGTTTTCTGATCTCTCAAACCTTCTGATGGTGTGAATAATGAAATTCTACTAGATAAGCTGGAGTGCTGTGGTATGAATGGGACAGAGCACAAATGATTTAATTCATATTTAACTGGAAGACTCCAGAAGGTTGAAATTAACAGTATAGACAGTCTGCAAAAATTAGCAGAGTCCTCTAACTGAGGATGTATCAAGAATGGTGCCTCACAAGGTTCAGTCTTGGGGTCCCTCATTGTTCTTAATACATATTAATGACTTGACACTCTATTTTCATGAAGATCAAAGTTAGTTCTTTTTGCTGGTAATACAAGTATAACTATCAACCCAAAAAACAAGAATCAGCTGAGGAAACTGTAAATAATATCTATCGGAAAACTGTAAAGTGGTTCTCTGCAAAACACAGTTTTCAGAAAACACAGTATATACATATCTATACAGTATGTGGCACAACACTATCAATAAATGTACACTCCTGGAAATGGAAAAAAGAACACATTGACACCGGTGTGTCAGACCCACCATACTTGCTCCGGACACTGCGAGAGGGCTGTACAAGCAATTATCACACGCACGGCACAGCAGACACACCAGGAACCGCGGTGTTGGCCGTCGAATGGCGCTAGCTGCGCAGCATTTGTGCACCGCCGCCGTCAGTGTCAGCCAATTTGCCGTGGCATACGGAGCTCCATCGCAGTCTTCAACACTGGTAGCATGCCGCGACAGCGTGGACGTGAACCGTATGTGCAGTTGACGGACTTTGAGCGAGGGCGTATAGTGGGCATGCGGGAGGCCGGGTGGACGTACCGCCGAATTGCTCAACACGTGGGGCGTGAGGTCTCCACAGTACATCGATGTTGTCGCCAGTGGTCGGCGGAAGGTGCATGTGCCCGTCGACCTGGGACCGGACCGCAGCGACGCACGGATGCACGCCAAGACCGTAGGATCCTACGCAGTACCGTAGGGGACCGCACCGCCACTTCCCAGCAAATTAGGGACACTGTTGCTCCTGGGGTATCGGCGAGGAACATTCGCAACCGTCTCCATGAAGCTGGGCTACGGTCCCGCACACCGTTAGGCCGTGTTCCGCTCACACCCCAACATCGTGCAGCCCGCCTCCAGTGGTGTCGCGACAGGCGTGAATGGAGGGACGAATGGAGACGTGTCGTCTTCAGCGATGAGAGTCGCTTCTGCCTTGATGCCAATGATGGTCGTATGCGTGTTTGGCGCCGTGCAGTTGAGCGCCACAATCAGGACTGCATACGACCTAGGCACACAGGGCCAACACCCGGCATCATGGTGTGGGGAGCGATCTCCTACACTGGCCGTACACCTCTGGTGATCGTCGAGGGGACACTGAATAGTGCACGGTACATCCAAACCGTCATCGAACCCATCGTTCTACCATTCCTAGACCGCCAAGGGAACTTGCTGTTCCAACAGGACAATGCACGTCCGCATGTATCCCGTGCCACCCAACGTGCTCTAGAAGGTGTAAGTCAACTACCCTGGCCAGCAAGATCTCCGGATCTGTCCCCCATTGAGCATGTTTGGGACTGGATGAACCGTCGTCTCACGCGGTCTGCACGTCCAGCACGAACGCTGGTCCAACTGAGGCGCCAGGTGGAAATGGCATGGCAAGCCGTTCCACAGGACTACATCCAGCATCTCTACGATGGTCTCCATGGGAGAATAGCAGCCTGCATTGCTGCGAAAGGTGGATATACACTGTACTAGTGCCGACATTGTGCATGCTCTGTTGCCTGTGTCTATGTGCCTGTGGTTCTGTCAGTGTGATCATGTGATGTATCTGACCCCAGGAATGTGTCAATAAAGTTTCCCCTTCCTGGGACAATGAATTCACGGTGTTCTTATTTCAGTTTCCAGGAGTGTATTTTGTTGGTGAAGCAGACATCTTCTTGCAGTAATTTGAAGCGGGTTGTACTTTGTTGCTTTGTATTCTTTGATGATACACTTCTTGATTACTGATTTCTTCACAAGTGTTTGCTGTTCCTTCGTTTGAATCCATGCTCGCAACCCACTGTTCTTCCGGATCATCCTTTAATATCTCCTAAAACAAAGCGACAACAATAGATTAACATAAACAATAATGAAGGAATGAAAATAAAAAAAGACGAGAATGGATGTAGGATTAGGGGGAAAATACGATAATAATCATAAAAAATTGGGGCCAATGCAACAAACAAATATAACAAATAAAACAAATGTAGACTATTCATGATAATTATTACCTGCCATTTGTTATGCATTATTATTAATGTCAGTTACTAATAATGTTCATTATTATCAGAATGTCCATTATCATAAATGTTATTAATAATAATTCTTAATATTTTTAAGAATTATTAGGTACTATTTATTTATTTTAATGCAGGCACAACAACAGTGGTTGCTTGTAGCAGAGGAAAATGAGAGAAAATGGAAATATCCTCATAACTTTGGTGCCAGGGAGGCAAACATTGTGCAATCCGAAGTCCGGAAGCAATTTCTTCAATCATAAGACCTTTTCAGTGCCGTTGTTTTTGGTCTAGTGAGTGCTGATTCCTGTTTTTTTGGTATACTGATGTGGACTGCCAAGGTCCAATTTCAGATCGTGGAATTTTTCGAAGTATATCAATTTCTTAAAAATATGAGGCAAACATTGTGCAGTCCAGAAGTAATTTCTTCAATCATAAGACTTTTTCAGTACCATTGTTTTTGGTCTAGTGAGTGCTGATTACTGTTTTTTTGTATACTGATGTGGACTGCCAAGGTCGAATTTCAGATCGTGTAATTTTTCGAAGTATATCACTTTCTTAAAAATATGAGGCCTCAATGATCGTACCTTCCCAGATAAACAGAAAAAAAGACCTTTGTTATTTTTGGAAATGACGGATTTTACCTCACCAATCATCATGAAGCCGTTTTGTGGACAACAACCACGGAGCTCAATGAAAAGAATTTTTAACTGCAGACTTTCAAGAGTTTGGTGTATTTTTAAAAATGCGTGCAGAATAGTTTCTTCCATATACTGCCATTTGTATATACCTCCATAATTTCTTGCAAAAACGTTAAACTTCCAGACAAATACATACTCTTGTAGGAGCAGTGGATCACGAGGAGAATGAATACTTAATGCCAGTAACTTGGAGGAGTGCTATCACTCCTACTACAACATTTACACAATTAATAAATATTTCGCAATGTTCAGAGCAGACTTTCCAAGACATCTGAGATGAATTCGCTGCTAATTTCATGCCTGGAGATGGGAGATTGCCATGGCAAAATGATTATCAATAAATTTATACAGAATTTCTTTTTCTTTTCAGCTACTAGCTACCTGCGTATTTGTGACTACCCGATTCCACACATTTCAATTACCCATCTGTGTGATTTTCTACCTTCTTAACTCGTATTTTTTATTGTTATTATTTCCTTAAGTAATGAAATAAATGGAAGGTACAAGTAAAATACACACACACACACACACACACACACACACACACACACACACACACACACACACACACACATACATACATCTTGTGTTACATAAATAAATCTTATGCATTATTATATATTGATAATTTACTTTTCTGCCGACTTTTCCTGGCATTTAAAGGGGTTCAATGCCTTTTATGTCAAAAAATTCTTTCTATTTTTAGTATTTTTTAAAAATCTGAGATGTTCATAGCTCTTTTTGCCACAAACCCTATGTTCAAAACACAATTAAACCTTATTTAATTTTTAAATTTGAAACCCATAACAATTATTAGATTCCTAATAGTAATGGTAATTAAGCTAAAATAATTTTTGTAATATAAGGTATGAGCAGGGAATACAGGGAATAACACCAAAAAATTAAAAGTAACAAAAGAACACATACTGAAATATAACCTGAGACAGGAAAAGTGAAACAGGTGTGAAGACAGAAACCAAAAGGTACCCAACCCTATTAAGTTTGTTAATAGGTCTTTTTATTCTTTTTCCAAAAGGTAAATTTTGTATTTACTTCTGTTGTGATCGTCTTCTGTGGCAGATATCTGTAGTGTAAAAATTCAAATACTTTGAAATAGAACAACTTTGAAGTGTTCACTTCCTCAGCTCAGAGCCAGACTTCTCAGACTCGTTTTTCTTCTGACAGACTTTCCTATAAGCGGCTAATATGTTTTTTTTTTAAATTGTGCTACATCCACATAGAGTTCAGTCATGACGGAATCCTACATTTAACTTCTTGGATTTTATTTTAAAATGGGAGTTTGTAGCATCACACAACACACAATATTGTTCATAAATATTTGTCAATTTAGTAGTAAAATCGCGAGCACACTCAATTTCGAATGAAGAACCGATGACAACAACACAGAAAAAGAAAAGTAACAAGACCAAAGTGGACAAGTGGAAAAAGCTAAATGATCAAGGCTTGTCATCATGCACACCACTTGCGCAGCCTGCCTCGCATCCCTTTGATATACTGACAACAGAAGGAGCCTGACAAGCCGTAGACTTACATGGCTCATAGGTATGTCTCGTGGTGATTCCTTTGAGACTAACTCTGCCCACATTATACAAAAGGCTCACAAGTCTCACAAGCACAGGTGTCTCAATAGTAGTGTGGATGCATCTTTATACATATGGCTGAAACATGGTTGTGGGTGAGCACCACATATTATTCTCATACCAAGTTTTGAGTAATGAAGAGTTCCTTTCTTAAAGATGAGTTACCCCAGAACATTATTCCATATGATATTACTGAATGAAAATATACAAAAATGTCAATTTGCAACGTTTCTAAGCGAAAATGTGACTAAACTAGGTTGTTTTAAGAGTACCAAAATGTGTTTTTTCCAGTTGAAATTCTCAGCAACATGGAGTCTTAAGCATTTTGAAGTTTACACTTTATTTATTATTTCCTCAAAATGTGTAACACCTATCGCTGGTGTAGTACCTGTAGAAGTGCAGAACAGAATATTGAAGGTAAGACCATTCACAGAAAATGATTCAATGATACTTTAAAGAACTTTGTTTGCCATTTCTTCTGGTTAGTAGTAGTAGTTGTAGTACATTTATTCATCAATAAATCTCTTTTTACAAGGATATAGGACATGTCAAAGTATTTACAAGTTTAGATCAATTTAAAGTCAGCCAATTCGTATACACATACATGAACAGACTTCTAGTTAGTTACAATCATTAGATTTACTACTGGTATACAATATTTTTTTACAAATAATGTAATGCCACACTGTTCACTCATACCTCACTATCAGTCACTGTGCAGACTATACACACATTGTTGGATAACACTTCACTCACTACACACACACACACACACACACACACACACACACACACACACACACACAGACAGACACACACACACACACACACACCACATATATTGGTGATATATTGGTGACATATTGTAAGAGTGATTTCAGGTGTGCCGCAGAGGAGTGTCATAGGACCGTTGCTATTCACAATATACATAAATGACCTGGTGGATGACATCAGAAGTTCACTGAGGCTTTTTGCAGATGATGCTGTGGTGTATCGAGAGGTTGCAACAATGGAAAATTGTACTGAAATGCAGGAGGATCTGCAGCGAATTGACACATGGTGCACGGAATGGCAATTGAATCTCAATGTAGACAAGTGTAATGTTATGCGAGTACATAGGAAGATAGGTCCCTTATCATTTAGCTACAAAATAGCAGGTCAGCAACTGGAAGCAGTTAATTCCATAAATTATCTGGGAGTACGCATTAGGAGTGATTTAAAATGGAATGATCATATAAAGATGATCGTCGGTAAAGCAGATGCCAGACTGAGATTCATTGGAAGAATCCTAAGGAAATGCAATCCGACAACAAAGGAAGTAGGTTACACTATGCATGTTCGCCCACTGCTTGAATACTGCTCAGCAGTGTGGGATCTGCACCAGATAGGGTTGATAGAAGAGATAGAGAAGATCCAACGGATAGCAGCGCGCTTCATTACAGGATCATTTAGTAATCTCGAAAGCGTTACGGAGATGATAGATAAACTCCAGTGGAAGACTCTGCAGGAGAGACGCTCAGTAGCTCGGTACGGGTTTTTGTTAAAGTTTCGAGAACATACCTTCACCGAAGAGTCAAGCAGTATATTGCTCCCTCCTACTTATATCTCGCAAAGAGACCATGAGGATAAAATCAGAGAGATTAGAGCCTACACAGAAGCATACCGACAATCCTTCTTTCCACGTACAATACGAGACTGGAATAGAAGGGAGAGCCGATAGAGGTACTCAGGGTACCCTCCGCCACACACCGTCAGGTGGCTTGCGGAGTATGGATGTAGATGTAGATATCTGGGCCATTTTCTGTACCACAACTTCCCATTTGCTATCCTGAAATTGAGTCAGCATCCTTCTATAATGAGTGAGATGTTGAGCTCAGAAAGAGGAAGAGGTGTTGGTATTGTGCTATACATAGCTTGGGGATAAGTATTTCCAGAATGGAAATAAGAGGGAAAAAACATAATGTGAAGGTGTTATGTTGAATGTTGGATGTTTTATAATCATTATAACTATTATTTATTTGCATAACTTTTTTTTACCAAGCCCCTTCTCTGTTTTATATAAGTAATCCTTCAGTGTGTAAAGTGTATTGCATAGCAGGTGCTTTTAGCTACCTATTTAAATAAGGGTATATTTGCAATTTCTGTAATATCTCTTCGTAATTTATTGTTCAGTTTTATTCCTTGGTAGAAAATGCTGGTTTGAGGTTTTTGTTTATTTTTTCTTAGTAAATGTAAGTTGAGTCATGCTCTTGTTGCATGGTCATGGACAGAACTGTTTGTGCAGTAATTACCAATGTTAATTTTAATGTGTGCAACTGACTGGTAAATGTATTCACATGGAGCAGTTAAAATCCCCAGTATTTTCAACAGATTTTTACAATGAGCTCAACTAGTATTCTTGGTTATTATTCTTATGTCTCTTTTCTGGAATTTGAAAATTGTGTTCTTATTTTGTGCGTTAGTTCCCCAAAATAGAATGCCATACTAAGAATTGAGTGTACATATGAATAATATGTAGCTAAAAGACACTGCATGTTACACACTGATGATAGGATTCTAAGGGCATAACAAGCTGATGATATTCTGTAAGCAAGTACCTTTGTGTGTTCACACCACTTCAACTGAGAATCAATATTCATTCCTAGAAATTTTGCATTTGTTACACAGTCTATAAAGGTGCCATCTACATTTAATTTAACATTGTCATTTTTCCTCTTCAAACTGAAATTCATAGCATTAGTTTTCTTTATGTTCAATGTCACTTTATTGCTTATTGACCAATAATAAACTTCCATAAGAGTTTCATTTGCTTTCTCTGCAAGGAGTGACTATAATATTTTTCAGTGACTATAATATAGCTGTCATCAGCGAAGAGAACTTTTTCACTTTGAGTAACACTGCTGGGAAAGTCATTGATGCATATGAGGAATAGTACTGGTCCTAATATACTACCTTGCAGAACCCCTATATTAATGTATTTTGAATCTGATAAGTGTTCTACTAAATGTTTAGATCTATTTGAGGTACATGTTATCTCTAGTCTTTGTACCCTATCTGCTACATGATCGAAATCATTCATTAGCTACCCCTCTTATTCCTAAAGCTTCTAATTTATTTTACAGAATCTTGTGGTCGACTGTATCAAACTTCTTAGAAAGATCCAAAAATATGCCTGTGACACACTCATCTTTATCAAGAGCATCATGTACTGCTTCTGTGAATTCTACTATGGCTGACTCCACATTTTTGACACTTTGGAAACCAAACTTTTATTCGCTTAAAAGATGGTATTTATTCAAGTAATTCATTAATCTGTTTTTCATAATTGATTCTGTTATTTTTGAGAATGGTTACACAGGGATTTGGGCAGTAATTTTCTATGTCTTCTGTATTAACTTTCGTAAGCAAAGGTACAACTCTTCCCTGTTTTACCTGCTCTGGAGAAGACTACGAGAAGAAGATAGCAATGTCAGGGAACAAAATAAAAACAATGTGGATATAGTTAAAGAGGAGACTGGTAGAAACAGTAAGGAACAGGAGCAAATAGCACTAAAGGTAGATGACACATTAGTAACCGATGGGCACAGTGTGGCAAATCTATTTAACATGTACTTTATATCCGTTACTGATAGAATGGGATTGTCAGGGTCAGTAAATAATGCCCTTGAATATCTGAAACTAGCCTTTACAAATAGCTTCAGGTACATGGTTCAAATGGCTCTGAGCACTATGGGACTCAACTGATGTGGTCATCAGTCCTCTAGAACTTAGAACTACTTAAACCTAACTAACCTAAGGACATCACACACATCCATGCACAAGGCAGGATTCGAACCTGCGACCGTAGCAGTCGCACGGTTCCGGATTGCGCGTCTAGAACCACGAGACCACCGCGGCCGGCTCAGGTACATGAATATGTCACTCACATCACCAAAAGAAATACCTTCCATAATAAAATCTTTAAAAACAAAGCATTCTTGTGGTTACGATGAAATATCAACAAAGTTAATTAAGGCATGTTCTCGTGAGTTTAGTACAATTCTAAGTTACTTGTGTAACCAGTCAATTAAAACCTTGACATTTCCTGACTGGCTGAAATATGCAGATGTTAAGCCTCTATTCAAGAAAGGGGATAAAGAATGCCATGAAACTACAGACCGATTTCACTTTTGTCAGCATTCTCAAAAATTTTAGAAAAAGTAATCTACAGGCAGCTTCTCAACCGTCTGACCACAAATAACATATTATCAAGAACACAGTTTGAATTTCTGAAGGGTTCTGATATCGAAAAGGCTATTTACACCTACAGTGAAAATGTACTTAATTCATTAAATAACAAGTTACAAGCGGCAGGTATTTTCTGTGATTTGTCAATGGCATTCGATTGTGTAAACCACAACATCCTTTTAAATAAATTAGAATTCTATCATGTCACAGGCAGTGCTGCAAAATGGTTCAAGTCATACCTCGCTAACAGGAAACAAAGGGTATCAGTGCAAGGGACTAGTGAATTAAGTCATCAGTCATCATCAGAATGGGAAGAAATTACATGTAGTGTCCCACAAGGATCCATCTTAGGGCCATTGCTTTTTCTTGTGTACATTAATGATCTCCCATCAGTTACACTGCCAGAAGCAGAGTTCGTTTTGTTTGCAGATAACACAAGTATTGCAATAAATAGTCTACAAAATCTACTTGTCTCAACGGCCTAGAACTTGTGTTCTGTCTTAATATATGTAACAACTCCTTTTCCATATTCGTTCAGCTTGAGTAAGTTGCTGGAGTGTAATATTTTATGTGTTCTAATATCATAACCTGAATGGCAACACCAATGTCGATATGGATATTCCCAGTGCACGCCGTATTGAAAACAATGCAACAACATTTTGGACAGGAGTTTATGGAAACAGTAGCATGCAAAGCCACAGTCGTATCAGCCATTATATCATTTGCTGTAACATCACTTTTGTTGCAAGTGTAAACACATTGTTAGGGAGTACATTGCTGGATTTATTGAAATTTATAAGAGTCCATATGTTTGTGGAAAGTTAAGCTCGAGGATTCTAGCAATCGATGTAAGAATGCAGCTGCTTATAATTTTTAATAGAGAAAACAAGGTCAGTTGACACTATGAGGGAACAGGGAAATACTTCTGCAAGAGCATTTTGAGCAAACTTTAGCATGTGACTCATGACCAACATACAATAAACATTATATTTTGTGACTGGCTCAGAAAAATTACTTTTAAAAGTACCTTTAGAAAAGCTTAGTACACAGTTCAATAAATGTAAAGAGTTTACATTTACCCTACAGCCATCACGAGTAATAAAGTAGATCTTAATACTAGAAAGGTATATCCTCTCTAGAACAGTTTTTTTCAGGAATGGTAGGTTTTTGTTTCAATACAGTTTATAAAGAAGTACGCAACAGGGAATGTAAAAGAGACAAGCTCTTGACTGAGGCATTTCCCCATTAATGACTACAAAATCTGTGCAGTACTTGGTTCCATTGGCCAAACTACCTGCTTTCTAATTGCCATGCTCTCTGCAATTAAGCAAGAACCTTTGAAATCGTTGCTAATGACAGGTTTCAGATCAATGTGCACATGGGTTTTTTAGGCTAGGCAGTAGTGCGATGTGTCCTGATGAACACTCACCAGTCGGCGTGCAGGCAGGGAAATCAGGATGCGCTCAGGGTAAAGACACTTCAGCTATCAAGATATTAGAGGTAAATTTTCAGAGTGTTCGGAATAAAGTTCCTGAATTTACTGCCCTCCAGGAAGTGTGTGGCACGCAAATTATTCTCAGGACTGAGACCTGGCTGAACCCTGAGATAGGAAGTTCTGAAATATTTAGTGAGGGTTGGAAAGTGTATTGGAAAGACAGATTAGACACCATAGGAGGTGGTGTCTTCATTGAAGTTGACAAAAATATTGTGTCTACTGAGGTCGAAGTAGAGTGTGATTGTGAAGTTATCTGGATATGTTTAACAGGGCTAGGGGAAATAAAGTTAATTGTGGGGTGTTATTACTGGCCACCAGGTTCCACCGTGACAGTTCTGCAATCATTCAAAGAGAGTCTACAGTCTGTATCGCAGAAGTACCTGCATCATGCTATATTAGTCGGAGGCGACTTCAACCTAGCTGGGATGTCTATTGATTCAGTACAGATGGTACAGACAAGCCGTCGTGTGAATTACTTTTGAACACATTATCCGAAAACTGTATTGAGCAGCTAAATCGACAGCCAACGTGTAATTGAAATATTTTACATCTGGTAGCCACAAACAGACCAGACCTCATCGACGGTGTCAGTGTTCAGACAGGGATTAGTGATCATGATCTCATTACGACTATGGTTATGAAAGTTAAAAAGTCGGTCAAGAAGGCTAGGAGAGTATTCGTACTAGAAAGAGCAGATAAGCAGTTGTTAGCATCCCACTTACTAAATGAATCGACTTCATTTACTTCCAGTACAATAGATGTGGAAGAATTATGGGAAAATTTTAAACACATTGTAAATCACGCATTGGACAAGTATGTGCCGAAAAAGTGGGTTACGGACAGAAAATACCCACTGTGGTTTAACAGCGCAATTTGGAGAATGCTCAGGAAGCAAAGACAGTTGCACTCACCGTACAAGAAAGATCGAGAGAATGAGGACAGGCAAAAGTTAGTAGAGATTCGTGCTGCTGTAAAAAGAGCTATGCGCGAAGCGTTCACCCACTACTACCGCCATACCTTAGCAAAAGATCTTGCTGAAAACGCAAGGAAATTCTGGTCTTACGTAAAATCGGTAAGCGGGTCGAAGGCGTCCATCCAGTCAGTCAATGATCAGTCTGGCCTGGCAATGGAAGACAGCAAAACGAAAGCTGAAACTTAAGCATTTGAGAAATCTTTCACGCAGGAGGATCGTACAAACATACCGCCGTTTGAGTCTCGTACAGATTCCCGTATGGAGGTCATAGTGATAGACTTCCCTGGGGTTGTGAAGCAGCTGAATGGGTTGAAAATAAATAAATCGCCAGGTCCTGATGGGATTCCAATTTGGTTTTACAGAGAGTACTCTACTGCATGGACTCCTTTCTTAGCTTGCATTTATCGCGAATCTCTTGCCCAACATAAAGTCCCGAGCGACTGGAAAAAAAGCGCAGGTGACGCCTGTATATAAGAAGGGTAGAAGGACGGATTCTCAAAATTACAGACCAATATCCTTAACATCTGTTTGTTGCAGGATTCTTGAATATATTCTCAGTTCGAATATAGTGAATTTCCTTGCGACAGAGAAGCTGCTGTCCATGCATCAGCACAGCTTTAGAAAGCATCGCTCGTGCGAATTGCAACTCACCCTTTTTTCACATGATTTCTTGAGAATCAAGGATGAAGGGTATCAGATGGATGCCATATTCCTTGACTTCCGGAAGGCGTTTGACTCGATGCTCCACTGCAGACTCCTAACTAAGGTAAGAGCATATGGGATTGGTTTCCAAGTATGAGAGTGGCTCAAAGACTACTTAAGTAATAGAACCCAGTACGTTGTCATCGATGGTGAGTGTTCACCGGAGGTGTGAGTGACATCTGGAGTGCCCCAGGGAAGTGTGGTAGGACCGCTGTTGTTTTATATCTACATAAATGATCTCTCTCCCTCCCATGAACCATGGACCTTGCCGTTGGTGGGGAGGCTTGCGTGTCTCAGTGATACAGATAGCCGTACCGTAGGTGCAACCACAATGGAGGGGTATCTGTTGAGAGGCCAGACTAACGCGTGGTTCCTGAAGAGAGGCAGCAGCCTTTTTGGTAGTTGAAGGGGCAACAGTCTGGATGATTGACTGATCTGGTCTTGTAACACTAACAAAAACGGCCATGGTGTGCTGGTACTGTGAACAGTTGAAAGCAAGGGGAACTACAGCCGTAATTTTTCCCGAGGGCATGCAGCTTTACTGTATGGTTAAATGATGATGGCGTCCTCTTGGGTAAAATATTCCAGAGGTAAAATAGTCCCCCATTCGGATCCTACTCAAGAGGATGTCGTTATCAGGAAAAAGAAGACTGGCTTTCTACGGATCGGAGCGTGGAATGTCAGATCACTTAATCGGGCAGGTAGGTTAGAAAATTTAGAAAGGGAAATGGATAGGTTAAAGTTAGATATAGTGGGAATTAGTGAAGTTCGATGGCAGGAGGAACAAGACTTCTGGTCAGGTGACACAAAATCAAATAGGGGTAAAGCAGGAGTAGGTTTAATAAAGAATAAAAAAATAGGAATGCGGGTAAGCTACTACAAACAGCATAGTGAACGCATTATTGTGGCCAAGATAGATACGAAGCCCATGCCTGCTACAGTAGCACATGTTTATATGCCAACTAGCTCTGCAGATGACGAAGAAATTGAAGAAATGTATGACGAAATAAAAGAAATTATTCAGATAGTGGAGGGAGACGAAAAATTAATAGTCTTGGGTGACTGGAATTCGGTAGTAGGAAAAGGGAGAGAAGGAAACGTAGTAGGTGAATATGGATTGGGGGTAAGAAATGAGAGAAAGCCACCTGGTAGAATTTTACACAGAGCACAACTAATCATTGCTAACACTTGGTTCAAGAGTCATAAAAGAAGGTTGTATACATGGAAAAAGCCTGGAGATACTGGCAGGTTTCAGATAGATTATATAATGGTATGACAGAGATTTAGGAACCAGGTTTTAAATTTTAAGACATTTCCAGGGGCAGATGTGGACTCTGATCACAATCTATTGGTTATGAACTGTAGATTGAAACTGAAGTAACTGCAAAAGCGGGAATTTAAGGAGATGGGACCTGGATAAACTGAAAGAACCAGAGGTTGTACACAGTTTCAGGGAGAGCATAAGGGAACAAATGGCAGGAATGAAGGAAAGAAATACAGTAGAAGAAGAATGGGTAGCTTTGAGGGATGAAGTAGTGAAGGCAGCTGAGGATCAAGTAGGTAAAAAGACGAGGGTTAGTAGAAATCCTTGGGTAACAGAAGAAATATTGAATTTAATCGATGAAAGGAGAAAATATAAAAATGCAGTAAATGAACCAGGAAAAAAGGAATACAAAGTCTCAAAAATGAGATCGACAGGACGTTCAAAGTGGCTAAGCATTGATGGCTAGAGGATAAATGTAAGGATGTAGAGGATTATCTCGCTAGGGGTAAGATTGAACTGCCTACAGAAATATTAAAGAGACCTTTGGAGAAAAGAGAACCAGTTGTATGAATATCAAGAGCTCAGATGGAAACCCATTTCTAAGCAAAAAAGGGAAAGCAGAAAGGTGGAAGGAGTATATAGAGGGTCTATACAAGGGCGATGTACTTGAGGACAATATTATGGAAATGGAAGAGGATGTAGATGAAAATGAAATGGGAGATATGATGCTGCGTGAAGAGTTTGACAGAGCACTGAAAGACCTAAGTCGAATCAAGGCCCTGGGAGTAGACAACATTCCATTAGAACTACTGACAGTCTTGGGAGAGCCAGTCCTGACAAAACTCTACCATCTGGTGAGCAAGATGTATGAGACAGGGGAAATACCCTCAGACTTCAAGAAGAATATAATAATTCCAATCCCAAAGAAAGCAGGTGTTGACAGATGTGAAAATAACCGAACTATCAGTTTGATAAGTCACGGCTCCAAAATACTAACACGAATTCTTTACAGACGAATGGAAAAACTAGTAGAAGCTGACCTCAGGGAAGATCAGTTTGGATTCTGTAGAAATATTGGAACACGTGAGGCAATACTGACCCTGGAAGGGGTAAAATATAGGGAGCGAAAGGCTATTTACAATTTGTATAGAAACCAAATGGCAGTTATAAGAGTTGAGGGGCATGAAAGGGAAGCAGTGGTTGGGAAGGGAGTGAGACAGGGTTCTAGCCTCTTCCCGATGTTATTCAATCTGTATATTGAGCAAGCAGTAAAGGAAACAAAAGAAAAATTTGGAGTTGGTATTAAAACCATGGAGAAGAAATAAAAACGTTGAGGTTTGCCGATGACATTGTAATTCTGTTGGAGACAGCAAAGGACTTGGAAAACAGTTGAACAAAAGCAAAACGAGGATAATGGAATGTAGTCGAATTAAGTCGGGTGATGTTGAGGGTAATAGATTAGGAAATGAGACACTTAAAGTAGTAAAGGAGTTTTGATATTTGGGGAGCAAAATAACTGATGATGGTCGAAGTAGAGAGGATATAGAATGTAGACTGGCTATGGCAAGGAAATCATTTCTGAAGAAGAGAAATTTGTTAACATCGAGTATAGATTTAAGTGTCAGGAAGTCGTTTCTGAAAGTATTTGTATGGAGTGTAGCCACGTATGGAAGGAAACTGGACGATAAATAGTTTAGACAAGTAGAGAATAGAAGCTTTCGAAATGTGGTGCTACATAAGAATGCTGAAGATTAGATGGGTAGATCACATAACTAATGAGGAGGTGTTGAATAGGACTGGGGAGAAGATGAGTTTGTGGCACAACTTGACTAGAAGAAGTGATCGGTTGGTAGGACATGTTCTGAGGCATCAAGGGATCACCAATTTAGTATTGGAGGGCAGCGTGGAGGGTAAAAATCGTAGAGGGAGACCAAGAGATGAATACACCAAACAGATTCAGAAGGATGCAGGTTGCATTAGGTACTGGGAGATGAAGAAGCTTGCACAGGATAGAGTAGCATGGAGAGCTGCATCAAACCAGTCTCAGGACTGAAGATCACAACAACAAATGATGTTTTGGATAGGGTGGATAGCAATGTGTGGCTGTTTGCTGATGATGCTGTGGTGTACGAGAAGGTGTCGTCGTTGAGTGACTGTAGGAGGATACAAGATGACTTGGACAGGATTTGTGATTGGTGTAAAGAATGGCACCTAACTCTAAATATAGATAAATGTAAATTAATGCAGATGAATAGGAAAAAGAATCCAGTAATGTTTGAATGGTCCATTAGTTGTGTAGCGCGTGACACAGTCACATATATTAAATATTTGGGCGTAACTTTGCATAGCAATATGAACTGTGACAAGCATGTAATGGCAGTTGTGGGGAAGGCGGATAGTCGTCTTCGGTTCATTGGTAGAATTTTGGAAAGATGAGATTCATCTATAAAGGAGACCGCTTATTAAACACTAATACGACATATTCTTGAGTACTGCTCAAGCATTTGGGATTCCTATCAGGTCGGATTGAGGGAGGACATAGAAGCAATTCAGAGGCGGGCTGATAGATTTGTTACTGGTATGTTTGATCATCACGCGAGTGTTATAGAAATGCTTCAGGAAATCGGGTGGGAGTCTCTAGAGGGAAGGAGGCGTTCTTTTCGTGAATCGCTGCTGAGGAAATTTGGAGAACCAGCATTTGTGGCTGACTGTAATACAATTTTACTGCCGCGAACCTACATTTCGCCGAAAGAGCACAAAGATAAGATAGGAGAGATTAGGGCTCATACAAAGGCATATAGGCAGTCATTTTTCCCTCGTTCTGTTTCGGAGTGGAAGAGGGAGAGAAGATAATAGTTGTGGTACGAGGTACCCTCCGCCACGCACCTTATAGTGGATTGCGAAGTATGTATATAGATGTAGATGTAGAATGTGTTTTAATATATTTCTCAGGAAGTGAGGCTAAAATTTGCACTTGCCATCTTTTTCAAAATCAATTACTTTTGAGGCAGAGGCATTAATTATTGTAAATATTCTTATTCCTTTGGTGAATAGAAATTTACAGTCATTGCAAACATTTTCACACTTGTGTTACACTTTTTCCCCTGAATGAAACAAACTTATTTACAATAATGCACACCTGATCTACTTGTATTCCTTTTTGTTATCTAAAAAACTCATTCAGCTTCTTAGTAAGCTGTTCCTGCTACTTGAGTGAACTTACAACATCGGAAAAACTTTCTTCTATCTTCTTCATAGCTTTTCTTGGACATAGTAAAGTTTTCTTTCAAATTTGTGGACAGATTCTGACAATAATTGCAAGTTTCAGAGGCCTTTTCCATCACTTTGACCATCGACTGTATTCCACAGTTCTTACTTAAGTTAGAACCTGCCTCACTCTGAAACAAATAAATACTTCCAGAATAACAAATGTAATAAGATGTGGAAACTGCATTACTAATGTTTTCGAGACAACTAGCAGCTTCTATGGCACACATCTCGGTCATGTGTTCCAATGATGAGCTCTAAAAAGAAAAATATGGGTCCTGTTTTACAACATTGATGCTGTCTTTATGTGTAAAATGTTTTCAAGCAAATTCACAACAAAAGAGTAATGAAAATGGAAATGTCGTGTGGCTCTAGGGCGTCCCATCTGGAGGACCTTTCACCTGGTGCAAGTCTTTTGAGTTGACACCACTTCAGCAACTTGCGTGTCGATGGGGATGAGAAGATGATGACAGAGTCAACACAACACCCAGTCCGTGTGTGGAGAAAATCTCTGACCCAGCGAGGAACTGAACCTAGGCCCCTTAGCATGACAGTTCATCATTCTGAGCACTCAGCTGTCGGGGTGCGCAATAGAGTTATTACACAAACATACTCAAATGTCGACAAATTACCCACACTCCAGCAGCATTATTTTCACAAAATCCAAATAACATGTCACCTTGGCTCTTTATTTGGTAATATCAAATGTGCTGGAAAGCCAATTACTTATGACACTGCTTTTGGTTTGGGAAATTTCCTGTGAAGTTATGGGCCACATTATGTAGTATTCTTATGTGGAATGGTTTCCAAAAAGAAAGCTGCATGATGCAGGATTACACCTTTGCCTTTCACAACAATGATCCACTTATTTAGAAATTCTTGGCTCTTTAGAATTCAACACAATAATGAATTAGGAAATAAGCGAAATGAGTTACTTAGTAATTGTGTGAGATTCTTCCCTGACATAGTCTTATTACAAGTGAAATGTTGAATCACTTCCTTTATTCCATCTACTCCTACAGCCAAAGGAGAAAAATATATCACTATTTGGAATTTTCTTAATAATGTACAGACTAATAGAAATTTTCTGCCATACTACTATATGGCAGATGATATAGAAGAGAATAAACTGCTGGTGTGCAGAAACATTATGGAGTAAGGGCAGGGTTCTGCATCCATACAGTATGTAGATGAGGCGGTTAGAACAAAGGGAAATGGCGTTACCGACACTGAGACTAGGCACTGTCTAGGGCCAGAGGGTAGGGCATTCCTCAATCTTTTTGAGCCAAAAACAAGAGTTTCTCCCTTAAAACCCCTCTCTACTTAAAGCCAATGAACTGACAGTCATATCTTAGTATGTCCTTAGATACGACATACATTCGTGGAGGAATACTCATAATCAGATAATTGAGAACTAAATTTGTTCATACGATATTTCATTCAAGATTCGTTGATTACATGGCGCTTAAACACCCAATCGTTTTAATTTAACTCGAACTACTAGACGTAATAGTTAAAAGTAGCTATGGCACGAAATCCTTCTGATCTTTTCACTACAAAAATGCACGATTTGCATAATGCAAGCAGTGAAATGCATATAAGATTCAGGAACATAACTACATTGTATGAAAGTTACTGATTGATCTTAACTCAATTTAAGAAAACCTTCGTTTGACCCTTCCATACCTTTATTCCCTTCCAAGTATCTCTAGGCCATTGTACACACTCTCAGCTTCGTTTGATAGATTTTGAGAATGTTTCATTCATGGTTTGAACTTACAAATACAATCACTCGTGCAGATACATTAAGTCATGCAGTCATTAAAACGGAATCAACCTTATGCAGTTTAACCAGTGCACTTTATCACAAATCTAGTTTAGCACCCAAGATAATTATATCACTTATTTTCATTAACTTTTGTTGCTGCAAGCAAAATACTTTCAACATTCTCACTATATAAGCCATACTAGTCTGTAATATCAAGTGTTTATCAAGTGACCAGTAACATGCAGGTAGTAAAAGTCAGAAATCGTTGTGTTTAAATAACTTCACTGATCATTAGATCAATAGAATTCCGTGTACATACATATTGCATCACTTGTGAAACTAGGTGCCCCACTTTTCAACCACTTATTCTTCTGGGGTGAAGCAATCAACTATTAAATATCACCATGCAATAATTAAATGATCTTCTGGAACAGAGGTTAGACATTGAAGCTAAAGATCTCAAAGCTGAGTCACGTTATGCAAGAATAACAGAACATGTTGGCTTGGCGACCTGAAGACAGGATGAGGTATAGTGTTGTACTGATTAATTTTTTCATTAAGATATGTTTTAGTGAAATACCTATTGAACAGTGTTAGAATACTTGTGTCTTCAGCTTTTCTAACACGCTTATTTAATTAATTTGCGGATGACCTGTTGTTAACTACACCCTTTTTATACATTTGATCATTAACATCTACTAATCTTCACGCATTAAAATCAATATAACTTTAAGCTACTCGAAAAATGTTACTGACTTCACTACAAAATTCTTTAACTAGATTTTTTATTTTTGGATCAAAAAAGTTATTGATCTTACGTTTGATCCTTCTAATTCTCCTAATTGTTTGAGTACTTTACACATTTATCTTACTTCCAAAGGTGTTCAATTATTAAATTTAAATATTATAGAATTTATAACCATCAGACAATAGCTTTAACAGAAATACATGCAAATGACCACTTGTGAATTCATCATAATGCTGTATTCTATCAACTCCACAGAAAAGCTCATTTTTTCCCAAATAGCTAATTAATTCTTTTGGTATACTGGCACTGAATCAATCAAAGGCAACTTTCATGTCTTTAGTTTTATAACAACATTCGCAGTGTGTGCCAACATATCAGAAATGCCTAAATTTAATGTTCTACATTCAAAAATTTATAGTTTGTTAGGTAGTTTTTCAATCAAAAAAACACCATGAACGTGTTTAATTTTCATTAGTTTAATGAGTTTTATGTCAAAGGTACTCAATGCCTTTGGATCTACAGTATGTTAATTATTTTTTCAATTTTTTAAACACACACGTTTTGTCTAATGGTAGATTCTGTGTCTCATGTTCTACTAATTCTTCATCACTTTCTTTGTTTGTTGTGTACTGATTTTGCTAGAACTGATGCTTCGCCAGCCAATGAACCAAGAGTACGAATGCTACTAATAAAACCAAAGAAAACCACCTTTATGTTTTACTAAACTAGCTGGTTCTTTCTTTTTGTTAATATTTCAGTGTTGTTTTCATGGCAGGTATACTTCATGATATGACTAAATTTCCACCATTTCTCTTATCTCTTTCTTTTTTGAGCAAGTTAAATAGTCATTTGCAATGTGTATTTGATCATCACTGAGTTCAATTTTAATTGATTTAGCTTCAATTTTGCCACTTGATAGCACAGAATAACTGACACTGAAGTCATTCATTTATTCAGAAAAAAATAACAAAAATTTTATATCAGCCATTAATATCAAGTTCAACTTCCATGTGTAATTTTCTTTTTCCTTACATAATGCCTCTAGCCACTGCACCAGCTTCTTTTTCTATTCAGCAAACATTCTTTCTTTTGTGGTGTTTTCAGTTGCTTGTCTGCCTCGTGACTAGAGTCTAAATCTCTATGACCTCTGTATGAAATATCAAGTTTTGTACATGTTTCAACTAATGTACTTATATTCTAATGTTCTCTAGCCAATCTCTCTTCTAATTTTGTTCATGGACCACAATATTTACAGCCATGTAGATGAATTTCAAATGGTAATTTATTGATTTATGTGTTAACTGAACCTTCTCTATTTTTATTTTTCCAAAATGGATGTGGTAAATTGATGAAAAATCTCATTAAATGAGGTGTAATAAAATCATTAAACTATGCATAAAACTTTTTGATAAAACAAATTCTTTGGTCTCACCATGTCAGTTTCAGACAAAATAGCATCTTCGTTATGATGTTTTTATGTGCTACTGATTCAACTCCATTAATTATCATTAATCAGTCGATTCTATGTGTAATAACATTCACCCAAACATACTCTGCACCTTCTACTGTATGCTTCTTTATTGCCTTTAACCTGTCTTCCCACTGTCTGAGTAATCTGCTGCTAATTTTGAAAAATAAATTTCAATAGTTTCTTATCTCAGAACATACTATTTAACAACTCAATCTGATTTTATTTTATTTGGGTTCGTATCAGAATTTAGAGTTCATGAATCAAATAATGCATCTGCAAATATGACAAAATGACAGAATCAAAATTTGTTTTCATCTCATCTACAGTAATATGTTTTTTCCCTTTCATTTAGTTAAACATACCAGGTGGTCTTAATTCAGTAACTTTGTCTTCCATATTGCTAATATATTTCAACGTTCCTTCACTCACACTTATTTTTCTGTTCATCATCATTTATTTTTTCCCTTCTTCATGTTTATTCAGTGCATCGTTTATTTCTGATTCACTTAGTGTACATCGTATTTTTTATTCCATACATTGCCTCCAAAATTCAGGTACATCTTATACTCAAAATTAATAAAAACTGTCCACTGCTTTATAATTGTCACCAGTCTTAAAATTGATCATATATTCGATGCTGTGGGAAACCTCTCCCTATCTGATAACATTGTATTTAACTGGCAGCAGCAGTGCAACGATATGATGAACACGAATAGGGGGATTCAAATGCTTGCTAACAGTTTGTCCCTCCTGCCCTGTCGTCACAAACCCAGAACATGGTCTTAAAAGTGATTTATGTTATTGGTAACAGTACAATATGTTTGTCAGCAGCTATTTTCATAATGGAAAGAATTAAAGTTATTTATATGAAGTGGTCTATAAATCGAAAATAATAGAATGTGCAGAAGAACATGGAAACAGAATCCTCCACCAACAGAAGAAACCATCGCGATTGGTGGCATAGTAAAGAAGAGCTGAAAAAAATTAATAAGACTAAATGTGCAAATAGAAGATTGAATGCGAAACAGCCATAACTAGAAGATTACATATTGAAATGGGTTCCAGGATACCATCAAAAAGATATTAAAATAAACACAAAAATGATTCGAATTCAAGCTCATAAGCTAGCACTGCTATGGTACTTAACAGACTTTAAGAGTAGCATTAGTTGGTGCTACAGGTTTATGAAGCGTCATGGACTTAGCATGAGAACCAAAACCAAAATATCACAGAATACTCCACAATAGTAAGAAGAGAAAATATAATGTTTCCTTCACTTTATTATTCAACATTAAAACAAAACTGGTGTAGCTCTAAGCCAAAGAACGAATATGAAAGCACCTCCTCTAACACATGATGTGCTGAGTAACAGAACTGCTACTGTGGTGGTGAAACTGTAACTATAAAAACAAGTGGACATAAAAAAAGACACTACATGCTGGCCTTTCAGATTGTGCTAACGGTACTACACATAATCCAGTGATCATTTATAAACACAAAACAATGCCAAAACCCTCTGAAATAGCACCAGGAGTTGTTTTTCATGTACTTTATAAGGTTTGAATAGAGGGGGCTGGTATGGAATTATGGAATAACAGAGCCTGGGAGAGAAGGGAAAGTGTTTTATTGAAAATGAGTTCTCTTCATGTGCTAGACCAGTTTAGTGCTAACTTGAAAATTCTGTGTAAGGGAAACTGAGACAGGGGAAAAAGAGCTTGCTATTATTCTGGGAGGACCTACTTCACAACTGCAACCTCTTGATGTCTTAATAAATAAACTATTTAAAGTGCATGTGAGAGAGGAGTGGCACAAACGGTTGGTGTATGTAACTCAGGATGAATTCGCGATAAAGGGAGTTTTTAAACAAACAAGTGAGTCAATTGAAAAAACAGTCATGGTCTAGAGGGAGTGAATACATTAATGTTAAATGTTTCAGGAAGTGCAGCGCAAGTAATGTTCTCGATGTCAGTGAAGACTGTTTTATAAATGAAGAGGAAAACAATAATGGTGAAGAGGAAGAAGAAGCAGTAGAAGAAAGTTCAGATAACGATATTCAGAGATTTTAAAGATCCGTTTGGTTTTATAAACTAAGATTATATCAATGTGGCTTTGCAATAAAATAATAAAAAGCATGTGAATGATATTTTTTTAAAAAATTGCTTAAAAATGAAAGTAAAATATTACAATCCATAGCGTCTTATAATCTGTAAAATATGGTAATCGATTGGCAGTAAATCTTCAAATTTTCCAAAAGTTTACAATAATAAGAAACAAATGTTTTTCAGCTCCTCTACTTTTTCAGTAACTTACAGAACATTGTCACCTAAACACACAACCCTTGTTTAAGTTGTTTGACTGCATTAAGAATTGGTTGATCTTTTTTATATTTCTTATAATCTGTTCTCAGTTCTTACTTCCACACTCAAAAAAGTCTTTTAATGCTACAACTTTCTATGTTTCGTATAGTCTGTTCAATAAATTCTGGATCATATATTGCTGGCATTCAATCAAGATAAAAAATTGTTAAATTATTACATTTTGTACCTAAAATTTATGTTTATATAGCTCATGTTTACATTATGTCTATTTTTATTGTAAATGGTTATGTTTAACAAAAATGTTTATGTTGTTTTAGCTTACATTTATGTTTAAAATTTATGTTAATCTGTAATGTTTTTGTTTTATGACTGAATAATTTATTGATAATATTTATTTAACTTTTGGGTTCATCAACTTGTCTTAATAAGTCAAAATTATATTATGTTCATAGATTTATAAATATTAAATTTGTTGAAAAATAACAATCATGTATATAGTCGACATTAAGCTTCATTATTAGACCATGGCAAAATGTGCAACATTGGTAAATTTTTTCTTAAGTTTTTTATTGTTCTTAATGATCAAGAGCATCTTCAGAGAAAATAGAAATTCAAGTTGGCAGTATTGTTTAAAAAGTTTGGAGAATATTATTCATATAAAAATAATCCTAATATCCAGGTTTATTTAGGGTGACATTCATTTGTATATGTATATAAAAGGTAGCATCAAAAGTGTCTTAGGATTCAATAAGAGAATTATCATACCTAAAGGAGAAGTTATTTCTAAGAATATTTCTATAATTGTAGAATTTGAATTAATGTTCATTTTAATTTTTCTATTGGGATGATTATATTCATCATGAAACTTATATTATTGCTTCATTGAAGCCTACTGTCACATGAGATAAACGTGTAATTTATGAATCACAAAATACTTTATTTATTCCAATTCACAATAAAATTTACAATTTAGAAATAACTGATAGTAATGAAAATGATAATTTATTTCAGTGATCACACTGTAACATTTATTTTATAAATGAATTTAAAAAATTTGTTCTTCGTAAATGTACAAGACTGTAAGCAATCAGTTTTGTTATTTCCTGTGAATGAGAAAAGTAAAGATAATTGATGTATTTCTAATAAGGATGTAGAAATTAACATTCACTAGCCACTTCCAAATCGTGTTAATTTCTACATGAGTTTTAAAATTGTTACAGTCAAAGGGACAGATTATGTGGCATATGGAGCTATTTAATTTTATAACCATAATGAAAGAAAATAATATTTTATCTAGATTTGAACATCCATTCATTTCTCCATGTGTTTTATTGGATTTAATTTTATCTCTTGCTGATAAGATATGTATTGAAGAACATATACTTAGTAATGGTAAAGTAAGAACACAAAAAAATTAGGTACTACATCCACTGGCAATTTTTGCCTTTTTTTAAGTTTATAAAGAAGAAATGAGGCAAAGAATTTCTTACTATAATTTTTGCTTGGAGTGCAATTGGAAATGATGGAATTTTTAGATTGTCTGACTATGATAATTCTAGAGTATAAATAAAAGGTACTTTGTCAAAAGAAGGTAAAATTACGGTTGAGAATATTGAAATTCGAGAGTCAGTTGTTAAATGTAAACCTAATTATGAACTTCAACAGTGAGTAATTGTATCGAAAAATTCTAAGCCAGCGATTTCTGCTTATGAATTAAGGTCAAAAGAATTAGCACTATTAAGTGGTAAGAAAAATTTTCAAACAGATGTCACAAATTACTATACTCAACTGAGTTTCTTATGTCTTATTTTGTATTTCTTGTTTTTCATACAAATCATAAAAATAATCAATTGATTGATTCATCATTATATGATCATGTCAATCTTTATGGTTGAAAAAAAGGAAAAATAAACTATTTCTTCAATAAATGTTAGTTAGATATTCAGATAGTTATTTCAAAGCTTATGATTCATTTCATGCCTCTAAACAAGTTACTGAAATGACAGGAGATGCTGATCCCACATAACCTCATAACAACTCATCCTATCTATAGATATGTATGTTATAAAAATGCATAGAGAAAGAAATTGCGGTTACATAAAAAATGACAGTGAAACTATGTGCTAATTTTAATCCTAATATGGCAGATGATAACTAACTTACGTAATCATCCATTGAAAAAAGAATTTAACATGTGATGCAGAACTTGGAATACTTAGTGTGGGTTTTTAAGTCAAATAAATAATGAAGGAAAAATTGAAAAATTATGCTTCCCTGAAAAATGCTCTACGAATTGAGATACCCAAGCATGACTCACAATCCATCTTCACAGATTTACTTCCTCCAATACGCCTTCTTCTACATTTCAATCTTCGCAGAAGCTCTCCTTCAAAAATTTGCATCTTTAAATATCTCTTTAATTTCTGTACCCTTCCAATTTTTTGGTTCTTGAGTAAGAAACTTCTATGAATAGTATACAAACACAATAAAATCTTTAAATTTTTTGTAAATTATTATTTAATTAATTATAACGATGATGATGATCATAAAGTTGGTAATTTAGAATTTTTAACCGTGATAAAAATGGGAGAATTTGTCTATTCGTTTCCTTTATAGTTTTTTTAATATGTTGTTTACGCTACCACTAATTTAAAATTGATTTGCACCATTTATATAAATATCTGTAATATAATCAGTAGCATTATTCTGTTTTGTACTTCTCAAGATGGTTTAAAATAATGTTTTACAAATGTGCTGCTGAAGCTGTTTCTCTTTCTGTTTCTTATTTTGCTCAAAAAAGATCTTTTGTTAAATTTGAATTCCACCCAAATATTAGTTATATTCGATATCCTAGATGTCTTAGACAAGTTGTAACTTTTTTAGTAATTCTAATTTAGTAGAAAAATCTTTAATAATAAAGTAAAAACTAGGTTTCGTGATCTATTTTTTATGTGTTATTAAATGGAGTCCCTACATACAAACCTCCGCAATACAAACAATACTAATTTGTTGTAAAAATTAATGAGCTACAAGTAGATGTTTTATATGATATTACTGGATGTGAGTATTTTAACACTAAATATGGACTCCTGAAACGTAAGAGGCATTTGACCAAATTAAGCTCAGCTTGCTACAAGCAATCCTTTCTGCTGCAGCAGCTCCTTTGTAAATTACCTCAGATGCAAGTGAAACTACAAATGGCACAGTACTTCAGCAAACAACTGCAGTTGAACAACAATAGATACGTATCTGTTCACAGCAGCTAACCAAGTCTCAATGTAAGAGGTTGGCTTATGATCAAGAGCTGCTAGCTGTGTACAAGGCCATACTGTATTTCTAAGAATACATCAAGGACAGACCACTAACAATTTTACCATATAAGTTCAACATCTCAAGGGCACAGATAACAGCATGGCAGATTACCTGTCTTGAGACAATACACGTTTGGTTAAGATGAACAACAAAGGTCTCGTGCGACATTTCTCAACACTGACTCTGTCCAGTAGTACTGCTAGCTGTGGGGGAATGTGTCTTTGGGAGCTTACTCCGTCCATTGCACATAGAGGTACACACTTCCACTGAGTTTGTTAGAGACCACTTTGTCTCTCCTGACATAAAGTGAGACTGAAAAGTTGACTCAAACATGCTTGGGATTGCCAGCATTGCAAGACTGGTCCACATGCATATCCCACACATGAGAGATACAAAATACCGAAAAACCGTTTACGACATGTCCATGTCAATCTGGTTGACCCACTACCAGGATCAAAGGCTATCAATATGTTCTTTCCAATTGATTGCTTCATTTGTCGGGTCGAGGCAAGATGCTTGTCAGACATTTCTCCAGGGAGCTTGTACAATTGTGAACATTGTATTTGTAATTATTAATAAAATTCTTTTCCAGGCTATTATGCCGTGGTCTGATGGAGGAGGAGGCAGAAGGGAGACTAAATTTTCTGGATGTGCTAGTTTACAAGAAACAGGATGGTAGCTTAGGCCATACAGTTTACCAGAAACCCACGCACACGGATCGTTATCTACACCGGGATTCGAACCACCACCCACAACAAAAGCGAGGCATAATAAAAACGTTGGCGGATAGAGCGAGGAACATCTGTGAACCTGGGCTACTGGATACGGAACTGAAACACCTCACTGATGCATTACTCAGGAATGGTTACTCGGCTGCTGAGATAAAAAGAGCGTTAAGACCGCCGCGTGAAAATCATAGCAATGTTCAAGCGCTTGCAAAATCGAAAGTTTTCCTGCCTTTTATTAAGGACGTCACTGACCGCATAGGGAAAATATTGAAAAAACGGAATATCGCGGTGATTTACAAACCTACCCGGAAGATACAAGAACACCTGAGATTGGCTAAGGATGCTCGTAAACCGCTGGAAAAAGCAGGAATTTACAGGATCCCATGTAGTTGTGGGGAGGTATATGTGGGTACCACAAAAAGAACGGTCAAAAAACGACTAGAAGAGCACAAGGGCAATTGTAGAAGGGGAGAGACTGATAGATCAGCTGTTGCGGAACACGCTTTGCAGTCAGGAGACCACCACATTTATTTTGATAGAACTCAAGTACTGGCAGCCACAAGCGGATATCATGAAAGGCTTTACAGAGAGGCTATAGAGATTATGAAACACCCCAGGAATTTTAATAGGAAGGAGGAGGGCGTGAAATTGAATGACATCTGGATGCCGGTGCTGAAGTAGATGTGTACCAGTCTTCCGCCATGGGATGATAGCAACAGCGGACGGCGGCAACCGACAACGGCCAATTGCGCTCGCGTATTCAAAACATGTGACGTCACGCCTATGCGCGGGAGCACGCGAAAAAAAAATTTGCTGCAGTCAGTAGTGAGACAGTGTGTGTTTCGGAGGTTAACAGAAGCCACGAACCCCCTTGAAGATGTCCTCCGCAGATGGGGACGAAACGTTGGTTTACAATGCGAAATCCATCAGACCACGGCATAATAGCCCGGAAAAGAATTTTATTAATCATGACAGTTCCTGCCGTGAAAGTTTACATTTTACAATTGTATTTATAACCGCCCAGTTTCTATCACTACCGGTCAGGGCCTCCAGTTCAAGTCTGTATCGTTCTCCAAGCTTCTGTGGTGTCCAGCGCTACCACATCACAGACTACCATCCACAGAGCAGCACACCTGTGGAATGCTGGCATCAAACACTCAAGGGAGTTCTTATGTGCCATAGGAGTCACTAGGCAGAGTCCTTACTCTGAATACTATTGGGTGTTTATTCCACATTAAAAGAAAACCTTGAAGCTTCATTAGCAGAGATCTTATATGGTGAGTCACTCAGCCTACAGGCAGATTTAATCTCTGCAGTACAACCACCAGCTCCTACAGAGTTACCAGCCGAAGCCCACAGGGTGAAAACCATACGCCAACCCTGTGGCTCATCAAGAATTTTAATGCATAAGACTATTGCAGTCTGTGATTGTGTTTTGAGACCATACTATCACACCATTGGTGTAACCACCATATTCTGGATCATACTGGATAATGAAATGGGCAGATAATACATTGAACATACTACTAGAATGGAAACTGGCCACCATCTCCACACATCACCTCAAATGCATCGAGGTTTCATGAGATTCACCCAGCAAAGACGACACAAGTGCCGCTTGACAGTAGACAAGATACGTGAAGAGAGGAACTAAAATGCATCACCTTATTTGTCACCACCATAAACGACCCTTCCGCCGCTGCAACTCGAGAGCTTTGGCACCGATAAGCACCACCTGGACTATAAATGGGGGCACCATCATTGCATTTCTTCGACGAGAAACTGTCCAGTTGCACTGCCTTGCACCTGGCCACTGTATGGCTGATTATGTGCAACTGCGCAAAGAATATGTGAGCGGTTGCAACCTTTGTGGTCTTCTCCTGCCACTGTTCCACATCTTACCACTGATGACGCAAAATATTGCACAAATAAAATTCATTGGCAGTGATAGCCCTTCCACAGGGAGGAATATCTTCATTACTTGGACCTTCATCTGTTCACTGTGAAGGATTGTACTGTACACACACAGTCTGTCTGTACAATCTGTTGTTAGTAATAAGTTCGGGTTAACCTGGCTCTCTAGCATCCAGCACAATTCCACACACCTCCCACACTGGATTTCCTATCTAGCTAGGCTTTGGCTATGTTTATGTTTGCTGTGAAGTTCCCTTTGCTTCCGCAGCAGTTTTCTAACTTGGTTTTTGTACCACAGTGGCTCTTTTCCATCTCTTACGACCTTGCTTGGCATATTGTACGATGGTTTTGAACTTTGTCCACTGATCCTCAACACCATCTGTAGTTGAGACAAAACTTTTTTGTTGATCTGTCAGGTACTCTGTAATCTGTTTTTTGTCACTTTTGCTAAACAGAAAAATCTTCTTACCTTTTTTAATATTTCTATTTATGGGTGAAATCATCGATGCCGTAACCGCTTTATGATCGCTGATTCCCTGTTCTGCGTTAACTGTTTCAAATAGTTCGGGTCAGTTTGTCACCAAAAGGTCTAATATGTTATCGCCACGAGTCGGTTCTCTGTTTAACTGCTCAAGGTAGTTTTCAGATACAGCACTTTAAAAATTTCACTGCATTCTTTGTCCCTGCCACCCATTATGAACGTTTGAGTCTCCCAGTCTATATCCGGCAAAATTGTGTGGCCAGTGAAAAATATCAGTGTTTGGACACATTTGTGATCCCAGTGTGTACCACAATTAAAGTGTTTTGACTCATTATTAACTATAAAACTGTGTGTACAGTGTACAGATATTATTTTCTATTACAGTCAGCACAAACTATTTAATGTGTTCCATGGACTATGGAATGAAACAGAAAATATGGTAATGCATATTCGTGTTACATTTGATCAAAGAAATTTAACTGTGAATGTATAGTGTGCTGATCGCTGTGTGATTGTGTGATGACATGGATAATTTTGCATGGAATGTATTTTTTCTTTTAAACTGTGGGCTAATGAGCTGCAGTACAATTGATTTGATTTATGTTTGTAGTGCAGACGGATATACTGTGGAAAGTGCTGGACCATAGGCTGACGACAAGGACTTCAACAACTTGCCAGCAGCATCAGCTAAGCGCCTTCTGCCAAGAGACACTTGAAACTACAGTTTTCTAATCAGTAATGTATAAACTTTTTATATAGAAACAACAATAGCTTTTCTTGGTCATTCATTTTACATGATTGTAATTTCTCATATTGTAATGCTATTCAACTTTATTTTCAATAACATTCAAGAAGGTGTTAAAATTTGTTTTAATTCATTGAATTATTTTTTTTCATAATTATAGTAACTTTGCAAACCCATTAATTCACGACACAATGATTTTTGCAAACAATAGTTACCAATTCTAGTGAGATAAGAGTTAAAGAGTTCTCTTAATTGGCAGTATTTCTTTACTTATGTAGTTTGTAAAAATACACCTGCATTTGCATGTTGTATTGTTCGGCATTTAACATCGTACGAAGTTTTCATGCTGTGCATTATGTGCATTACATTAGTAGGCAGATGCACTCTACAAATTGCACTACTTGCGTGTGTGAGTGCCATGTTCAGTCTAACAGGAAAAGTAGGGTATTCATGGTTACGGCTATTTTGAAATAGCCAGGCACAGTAAATTTTAGGGAAGACAGATATGAGTACTGTATGTCTAAGTAGTTGAATATGGTCGGTTCCAGCTCGATCGATGTTCAAGGAGGTACTGTATTGATGATACAGCTACATTTCTTCATATCACTGAGTCACTATCTTCAGAATATGCAGGAATGAATTGAGGAGTACATTTACCGCCGAAAATTAAGGTATGCATTTTCAAATTTATTTGTTTGTGTTGTAAAACTACTGACCTACTTCAGGGGACGTAAACAACAATGTGCACAATTTGTTAGTGCTGCCAACATTTTTACTTGCAGCTGGCTGGTTGGGAGAGCCCAAGCGGTAGCTGTGATACCACCTGTAGGTGCTGAGTTGTGATGTAACTGCATTGTGTTGTGCGACATCACAGTGATGCATGGTTTTTGAGTCAGATCTTGTTTTAGATGGCATCTTGTAGTACTTAGTGGCTCTTTCTTGTGCTGGGTGTTAATGTTTCGAGTCGTAGTCGTTGCAAAGTTGTGGATGAAATTGTTTTTGCTGGTTCGTTCTTGAGTTACTCATGAGTCGATGCTACATCAGTTTAGGCCACGATTGTTATTCTACCTTGCATTTGCAAACAACTCTTGGACCATGAGGTGCGACATGCAACGTTTCAAACTGAATCTAGGCCTACACTGTATGTTTAAGTGCAGTTTCTCGATAGCCGACGTTGCTAAGCAGATAATTGGGGCTGACGTATTGGCACACTACAATCTATAGCCTGACATCGCCAATAAACGCGTGGTCGACCACGCCACCAGACTCATGGCTATGGGATTTCGGCGCCACACCACCATCCAGTCCACAAAACTTATCAAAGCTGCTGACTTTCCCAGCACTGACAAGACGGCTTGGAATGTCTAAAGCCGTGAAACGTAATACCAAGGACAATGTAAAGACTATTGAGGGGACCCCCGAAATCTTGTAAGTCACGATAGTTAGCCCCGGATTGTTTAGCATTTGCAAAGGCAGAATTTGACAGTATGATTTAAGAGGACATCATGCGACCATCTTGGTCTTCAACGCCGCATCTAATACCAAAAAAGTGTGATGCATGGCGCCCTTGTGGTGGCTAAAGACCCTTCAATGCCAGAAAAATACCAGACTGATATCCAGTGCCATTGCTCCATGACTACAACTACGTGTTGAGTGGTGCTCAATCATACATTGTTTTGGACTGTGGCAGTGAAATACCCGTGGCTAAGGAACACAAAGAAAGCCATCATAACTCAGTTTAGTATTTTACAGTGTCAGGAATGCTGTGCAAACACAGGAGAGATTTATTGACTCCATGGAGCAAGATCTGCCATTTTGGTTCACTTTCTTTGACAACATACTGTTTTTATTTTCAGCATCGCCAGAAGAACACAGTCAGCATCTCATAGAAGTTTTCAAATGACTAAACAAACCTGACATTGTTCTGAACACAGCAAAGTGTATTTCTGACTAGCCACAAGCCCATTTACTTAGTTATCACATTACCTCATCAGTTTCCATACCACAAACTGAAAAAATGGAAGCATTTCTAAAGATCCCTTGACCTTCCACAGTTAAGAAGTTGCGACAGATGTTATACTCCATATGGAAAGAGAAGAGCTCTGACAGTTGATGCGGCCTTGGTGCACATGCTTCACGCATCCATAACGGCCAGTCAGTATTGCCGCAGTGCTGGGCGACCACTGCTTTCAGTCAGTTGTGCCACGTGCTATGTTCAGGTTTGTGTGTATACATGTGCATTCCGCTACTTCTGTGAGTTCTTGCCATGTGTTTAAGTGGGAAAGTATGTATAAGTGTGTATACGTGGAAAATAGCTGCCTGTAGTGTAGAGAATAGGGCTTGTCGGAAAGGGGCTACACTGAAATCTCTAGCACGGAAATTTGTATATAGATTGAGTGTTTACTTTGAAAGGGAAAGGGACAGTGGTGGCCCTTTGATATCGGTGAGTAAAGTGGTTGACAGAGAGGCAGAAGCATTGAACATTTCTACAGCGACAGTGAAGAGAGTCACAAATGATAAAGAGGCTGTCAATTTAGCTGTGAGCTATGTTATTCTGCTGCCAGGAAGGGTGAGGAAGATATTGTGTCGTGTGACTGAAACAGACATCTTTGACGCAAGTGCTGTCAGGCAACACTTATATGCATATTTACATACTACAGCAGGCAGTAGCATCCGATTCTTAAAAAGTTGATGGCATCGCTGTAGGATAATGGTTTGTTCACAGTCAGAACGACAAATTTCTCCATTGTTTTGAAAGAAAATTGACTATTGTTGGAAAAAGTTCTCAGGGCGAAAGGTATTAATGGAATGCGGAGACATTGTAGCATGGAGTTGTCGTTTCCTGCGTGAGTTGCTAGCAGTGAATTCGGGAAATGTAATATGGATTGACGAAACATGGATCAATGTGCATCATCCATGTTCTGTCACATGGACAGACGACATGTGCCACAGAACTATGTGTGTGCCAACTGGTAAGGGAGGGCGACTAATTATAGTTCGTGTTGGCTCTATAAATGGTTTTATAACTGATACTATGATGATGTTTCAGTAAAAAAAAAAACTGTCGACTACCATAAGGAGATGAACTCAGATAAATTATAAGACTGGTTTGTTACTCGTTTATGATCAAACGCCGGCCTTTGTGGCCAAGAGGTTCTAGGCGCTACAGTCTAGAACGGCACGACCGCTACAGTCGCAGGTTAGAATCCTGCCTTGGGCATGGATGTGTGTGATGCCTTCGGTTGGTTAGGTTTAAGTAGTTCTAAGTTCTACGGGACTGGTGACCTCAGATGTTAAGTCAATAGAGCTCAGAGCCATTTGAATCATTTGAGCTATAAAACGTCAGTTCTGATAGTGTTTTTGTAATGGACAATGCACTATACCATCTTGTACAATTAAATAAGCTACCAACGGCTGCTGCGAGAAGAGACAAAATAGTCAGCTGCTTGAAAGATAATAAAATAGGCTTTGTACAGAATATGCAGAAAGTGGAATTTCTGGAATTCGTGAAACAATGCATGCCACAGAAGATTGATACACTAGCAGAGAACCATGACCACCACGTTATACGTCTTACACTGCCATTACAACACAACTGAACTCGTATGGGCTCAAATAAAAGCAAATGTTGCGGAGTCAAACAAAACCTTTACATTACGAGACACATAAAGGCTGGTAAATGAGGCTGTCGCTCGAATAATGCCAGAAAATTGGAAGAACGTCGTGAACCACATGTGGAAAGAGATTACAAGGTCAAACACAGAAGAATATGTAAGAAAGAATCCGTCCATAATATTCTTATTTCTTAATCAGATGATGAGGATAGCAACGAAGATACTGACGACTATGTGGTCATGACGAGAGATGACCAATCAGATGACAATGATCTTGGGGATTCCAATCTCCCACAAGAAAAATAGAGGTAACATTCTTATTCGATATTTTACATGTTACATTTGTGCCATTTGCTCTACAATGTTAATGCTGAAGATTTGGTTTTATTTTGGCTGCAACCATAGTCATGGTAATTTTTTAATGATGTTACCGCCATTTGGCGGTAACAATTTTTATTATATTGTTATACGATTCAGAGTTCGGCCATAGGCCATTTTCAAGTACAGTAACACATTTATATGTCAAAAGATATCAGATTAGTAAGAAATACAGAAAAATCTGAACCGTATAACAATATAACAAAAATTGTTGCTGTCAAATGGCTGCAACATCGTTAAAGAAAATATTTATGTGTGTGTTTGTGTAAGGTAACAAACGCTGGTAACGCACATGAAAAAAAAATCCATCAAGGAACACATCGGTCAGCAGAAGGCTGCCACTACAGGAATGATCCAATGAATGATGCAGCATTGTTAGGTTCTGGAGTCGAGTGTTGCCATGGGCTGAAGGGTGGGACAGGAAGGTCTGTCACCCCACTCTCCCCGCCGTTGGCTCGCTGGCCGTCTGTGTCGAATACTAGCAACTACACTGCCAGTTGTCAAAGCTCTTCTCTTGACATACGGAGCATAGGGGTGCTAAATTTATTTTGGCGGCAGCAGAAATCCAATAACCATTAATGGCTTTGCTCGCAGGTATGAAATGCAAAGGGAACGCAGCAGTAGCTTGGACACATCATTTGGCTGCTGCATTCAACCAAACAAAACAAGCGATAATGGGTGTTGCATTTTCGGCACACCCTGAGCAAATTGCGCCATTAGTATTGGTGGTAGATGCACGCCAGATTGTGGTGATCGCTGTGATGTAGCAATGCAGCAACGATGCATAGCAGCCTCTTGCCCTTTTCTTGTGGAAACTGTCAACACCTCAACAGAAATGGATCGCTTATGACCACCAGGTATTAGTGATATACTAGTCAGTTAGGTACTTCCAGCCTCAGTTGGAAGCCTGTGAGTTTATAGTCTTCACCGACCACAAGCTGCTCACATATCCGTTTCAGCAGAACCATGTCAACTTTTTGCCACAGCAACATAGCCAGATAATGTCTATTGCATTGTTCAGCATGGATATTCAGGATACATCTGACATCGAAAATGTGGTAGCAGACTGTCTATCTTGAGTCAATAGTGTACCTACTACTGACTATGCAGAGCTCTCTGGCACACAACGTACAGACCAGCATCTGCAAGTGCTGTTGCAGGAAACAACTTCATCATTATACTTGCAATTAGTTTACATTTCAGAAGAACACCTTCAGATCATTACATAACCTGTGTCAACCCGGCACACAATCTATGTTACACCACATCACAGACCACGTGGCGTGATCAGAAGTGATGAAAGTCTGTATGAGTGGATGCGATTTTGCATACAATGTCAGTCTTGCAAAGTCAGCTAGGACATACATGGGCATCAGTAACTTCCTTGACACTGCCACGAATTTCACTCACTTGCACGTGAACATCGTGGGGCCACTACCACCTTTATATAATCAGTGGTACCTGCTGACAATGATTGACTGATTCACTCATTGGCCAGAAGTGGCACCTGTGGACGACATTTCTCGGCAAACTTTGGTAGATGCATTCATACTAAACTGGGTATCATGTTTTGGCACTGCTTTGGACATTACAACAGATCGCAGTAAGCACCTGTAATCACAATTTTTCGCCAAACTGGTTGCATTTTGTGGTATGAATCATCACAAAACAAGCAGCAGCCACCCAGCCAGCAACAGAATGATAGAGAATTGGCGCCAAACACTAAATGTAGCTCTGAAGTGCCAAGCTGCAGCATTGACAGAAGCTCTGCTGATGGCTCTACTTTGTCTACAAAATGCATACAAACTGCAGAACTGGTTTACAGAGAGTCACTACGACTGCTTAGCGAATCTGTAGATGTGACTCTGCCAGTTTATAAAGAACTGTCTATCTTTGTTGGTCGCCTTAGAGATCACTTCAAGAAGATTCGGCCACCAAAACCATTCAGACGTAGAACCGTTGCTAAGTTTGTCCACAACGACCTTGGTACTTGCACACATATGATGTTAAGCACTGATGGCGTCAGAACAGCCCTAGAACCCCTGGGCCATATCATGCTGTCAAGAGAGGAGGTCTCTCCTTGGACCTTCTGGTGAATGGTAAACTCACTTCCGTTACAATAGACAGGCTCATTTTCAATGAGCTGCCCCACACCGATGTTCGACAGACATAGTGTCACACAGCACATGACCCAGCCATAGCAACTTTTGCGCCAGTACCTGCTCCAGGAACAACACCTCCTGCATCAGTACTAACCATGATGCCATCTCCAGGAGAACAAAAAGACCATGAGATCTGGTCGATGCGTCCACTCCACTGAGTGCTTTCTGGACGGTACCCCGCATCAGCCAAGGGGGCTGTTGCAGCGACCGCGGCCGCCACCAGTGCAGTTCCGTTCAGTGTAGTGAGCGAGTGTTTGATACGTGTCTCGTGCAGTAAGTGTTGGATCACGCGCTGGCAATTCAGTTCCTGTGCCAGCCGCCAGGAGTGCTTTGTTTTGCCATCATTGCCATGCTTGTTATTCTTTTGTTTTGAAATATACTTGTAATGTTTTTTCTGTGTTCCTTTACTTTTAGAGAATTGTCCACCGGGTTTTCTCTTCGTATTACTTAGTTCATTATGGCTAAAGAGTCAAACATATTCTCTCTCTCTAGCTCATTATAATTTCGTTACACTTAACGATGTACTGTAGTAGCTTGTCGACTGGGAGAATAAATTCCCTTTCAGTCTCCGTACTTACGGCATTTCTGCATTACTAATTTTATTCCAAACAAGCAGGCTATCGAGTCGTACGGGCCAGATTCAGCCCTACGGCCAAAGTCTTAATTATTAAAAAAAAATTCGTAATAACAGCTGATTAGCTATACGTTTTCGCTGAAAAGTTTGAGTTAATAAAGTCCACAAACCATAGAGTGTTTCCTTGACCTTGGCATCGTCGCAGGCAAGATATAGAACAACTGCCGAAGAAATACTTATCAAAGTAACGAGAAAATAAGTCTCAACATAGGTATTAAATAGTTCATATTGCGCTGAATTGAATTCGTCATTAATAGATAAAAATAGTACCGGCGCATAATAAATATACCTAGTCTATTTATGGTAGCGGTTTTTCATGTATCGATGGCGAAATCTCTTTTGTTTCAGAATGATCGAGTGGTCATAAACATTGTTGTGAAATTAAAGCTATTGCTGAAATTACCAAACAGCAACTGTAAAAATGACCACTACGCAATGTAGAGAACTGAAAAAAATAACGGCATGCCCGTTTCTTTTAGCATACCTAAGTAACTTTATGTTCTACTGTTTTGTAGCGGTATAATCCACGCGTATTTGTGTGACAGCTGGTGTCAAATTTCGAAACAAGTTAAAATTTCGCGGCAGACCGGTGTTTAGTGTTAAAGATTCTGTATGCCGAAAAAAATCAATCCAGGTCTTATATTACTGTGGTGTAAACTTAATTTAATCTAACCCAAAGACTTTACTTCTCGAGTTATTTTTGGATTATTGTTGCACCGCTTAATAACGGAAAATTGTCGTGTACTGTATGTCCGCCTCCTGGAGCGTTTTAGTCCTTTGTGATTATTTATTGACGCCATTTTGTTTGTTTGATGACCGTAGGCTAGTGGATTTGAAAGTCAAGAACGTTTGAGGCGTCAATGAAGAAAAGTGAGTTCCATGCATAAACAATTTTTCAGATTTGCTGTATTTGCGCTAAAATAAAGGCGTTATTTCAAATTATATTCGTCTTATGAATCAAAATGAGTTACGGGAATTTACATTGTGATTTTTTCGACGAAGCAAAATTTGTTGTGATGAAAATACATTTAACTCGTTTGTTTATCTCTTGATGTCACACGCCCACAAACTATCCTGTGTAAAACTTGTGTAATTTGAGGGCCTACCGTGTGACTTAGCATGCAGGTATTTATTTATATGTTTGCCGGTCGTACCTTTCTCTGTCATTGATTATCTGAATAGATGAAGTTGGTGTACAGCTTTTTGTTGTCAATGGCTCAGTTCATTGTAGTCGTCTGAAGAAGCTGCGATCGGAACTGTAGCAGATTGTTCACAATGTATGACAGCAAGCTGCGCCCGTGAATCGTGTTGTGTCGATACATGAACAGCGTCGTACACAAGAGAGAGTAAATTTGTTTATTGACGCCTATTTTAAAGTGTCTGTAAGTCGTCGAGCATTTGTTGCCCAATCTATTTACTGAATTGTAATGATGTCTATACATAAGCCCGGTTTGTCTGTTGTCAGTGTTGAATCCACTCTTAGATTTTGGCATAAACTTGTTCAGTTTCATCGGTAGTGTGCAGAGGGGTGGTTATTACTGCTGTCAGTTCTGAGCAAAAACCATGTTGTCAACTGCCTGCTAGTGACAGTGGTTTGAGAGCAACCGTATTTGGAAAATCCATCAGTCTTACCGTGTAATACACGGAAGGGAATTATTCATGTCGATATTCAATTGACAAATGATTGTTGGACTGATATGGAAGATGTAGGTCTACTTTAAAATAAAACTTTAGCCATTACAGTGAAAATAGTAGGCTCAATTTTTTATGTCAGTTTATTGAAAAGAATGTGGCCTAATTGTTGTCTAGTCCAGTTATACTCAAATGACTTTTGAATATCAGAATTCCTTCTATCTGAAAGGCGAAACTTCTCTTTCCCAGTGATCACTGTCTGCAAATATTTTGGTTCTACAAGTAGGCCTATGTGTAACTGTTTAAGGTGAACAGGCTTTCTTGTGTATTAGGTTCTTTTCATGAGATCAGTGCACGACAAACGCGAAGTGAGTTTCGGTGGGTGCAGAATTGCGTTAGGATACTACTTCCCGCCTCCTCCCCCCCCCCCCCCTCCATCTTCTCCCATCCTGTGAAAATAAAAATGCTAAAACAAGTTGTCTCTTCTTTTAGAATAGCTCACAAACGAAGTTAATTGCTGGATAATTGTTGTTTACCTTGGTGACTTGAGTGACTAAAAATTGTACAACTTATGTCCTCTTCCAGAATATCATGGTTTACTGATTGGATATGCAGTAGAAGGCATGTAATGTAACCTACTTCACAAAGATGCACTTCTGCCATGACAACCTCCTCAGTCACCTCCGTACAGAGGCTCTCCATTAGTTCATTTTACTACAGAAGGTGATTTAAAGCAAGCTTTCATTCATCTGGGTGTTATGTTCCTCACAAGTCACCTTGTTGAGGAGACTGCATGTGTTGAAATACCATTCCTTGGAAGACACAACATACAGATTCATTATGTATTTTTTTAGAGATTGTTACATGTGTCATCCCATAAGTCTAGAAGTCTATATTACTGTTAAAATTCTTTGTACGAATCAGGCCTAAGTAGTGTTATCCATTTTTTTGATGTGTCTCCTGTACACTAATCATATGATTAGAAATTGTATGTTATGAGATGAATAAAACACTATTCACTATTCTTGGACCATTCCTGTACTACCTCATGGACTATTGGGCGATTGTTTAACCAGAAGATATTGTAACAGTATCAGTGAAGAACAAATTGGTGCATTTGTGTTGTTTTACTCTCTCCCCCAGTAATCTAAAATAATTGTATTTGCTGTTTGTTGTAATAAGGTGGTTGGTAAGTTACTGTAGTTAGTTACGTGCACTATATATTAATTTGCATAATAAATCCTAATGATGTGGAATGAGTCATTTTACATTCAAATTGCGAAATAATTTGTGCATGTGATTACATGATTAAAGTTTCCAAGATTTTTTTTACCAAAGGAAGAAAAGGTTTTCAGATATGAATTACTAATTCCTACCCACCACTTTTTACTCATTACAATAGTAGAAATTCTTTTACACGATAGGTGATGTTATCAAGGAGAAATTCTGTTTGTTTTCAAATTTTACTTAACTGTTGTGAGACATTTTTTGCTGTATCATTGTGCCCCTTTTTTTTTCAAGCTAAAAACAACCTTAATATGGAGTACTGCTTGTCATTTTTCCTTCTGATATTGTAATGATGTACATCATTGTTCCTGTTAAACTGTAATGGAGTATTTATTACAGACTTCACAAGGGAATAAATATACTGTGAAGCAGCAGTCAGAATGCCCAACTCCTCAAACAGATGTCTACAAGACAATCTTGATCAAGAACCATATATTATTCTTACAGCACATTTTTGAGCAACGAAGAATTTCTTTCTTGAAGATGAATTTCCTCAAAACTTCAACTTACTTATTTGTCTTCCCCCAAGATTTGCAATGATTCTAAGTGCAAATGTGACTGAACTAAGTCATTTTAGGAGTTCCAAAATGTCCTTTTTCCAGATTAAATTGTCTGTGATATGGAAACAAGAATTTTGAAGAGTTTTACTGTATTGTTATTTCCTCACCATGTATTAAACTTATTGGTGTTGTGGTACTCCTACATTTGTAGAACTGATTAAGGTTCTGTCTTTTTAAAATTGACATATGCAGAAAATCAATCAACAAAATTTTTAAGAATCATGTATACTGTTTCTTTTGTTTCTGTATGTTTGCTTGGATTGGTTACGAAACTAGTCATCTGCAAAAAGAATATATACGAGGAATAATAGTGGACATAAGATTGAACCATGGGGAACCCTGTATTTGATTTCTTCCCAGTCAGAAGTATTTCCCCGGACTATATTGGTGGAATTACTAAGTACAGCTTCCTGCATTCTTTTGTTCAGATCATCCATTGGTTGGCTATTCTATCAGCCCCATAAAGCTTCATTATATCTAAGAGAATACTGTGGTTCACGCAGTCAAATGGCATAGTAAGTTACAGAAAATATCCCCCGGCGTGATTTTATTATATAATGCCTGAAAAATTTGGTGAGTTTACATGTGAATGGTAATCTCAGTAGAGCAGATCTACTGAATCCAAACTGATTTGCTGAGAATATTATTGTGGCCCAGGTGAGATACTGTTCTAGCATACATCACATTCTCAGAAATTTTGTAAAATGATGTCAGCAGTGAAACAGGTCAGTAGTTATTGTCATCTCTCCTATCACATTTTTAAAATAGGTGTCTGATGACTGTATATTTCAGTCTCACTGGAAAAATGCCTTGAGTTAGTTATGATTTCAGGTAAGCTGATTGTATGGGAACAAATATTTAGTGCTCTTTGAGAGAAAGAGTAATTTTCTTAATTTCAGAAGGAGAAGTTGGTGATGTATTCATAAGACTGAATGGTATGAGAGTTACTTTTTCAACACACTATGCAGTGATTTGTCTCTTGAACTGTTTGTCTCCAGGGTTGCAAGCTCTAGAAATCAGGGAATTTCAATTGTGTCAGGGAAATTTGGATAAAAAAGCAACACTGGAAAAATCTAATTTTTGTGCCAGTAGATGAAATGGTTTGTTTACTGAGATGTCATGCATCATCGCTTGCTGGGTGCAGCTGAGTATGTATGCTGCTTCCCTATTCCCTCATTATTCTTACTGCTTCTCCCCTTCCTACCAATCCCCTCAGCTTGCAGTCAGTGCTGGCATTATTTTTTGGTGCTAGTCTAGCAGCTACCGAGAAGAGGCAAGGAGCAGTTTGTTTGAATCTGATTCTCAGAAATTGTTGACGCAGCGGCTGGAGATGGCGGTCATGTGCGCATGATGTGTGCCTGAGTGATGGTGTGAATGTGTGTGTGCTCTTGTTTTCTGACAAAGGCTATGGCCAAAAGTTAAATTATGATGTCTTTTCTATGTGTCTGTCTGTGGCTCACCAATCATCTTTATGGTGAGTTGCTACCTACCCTCATTTGTATTGATTCTCAGAGTATTTGCACAAGTCTGCTGCATGGATTGATCATTTAGGTCTCATTTCATCAACATGGTGTCTGTGGCACATGAATAGGTGGCCAAATGAATGGATTTCTGCGACTGGCCCAAACCGCAGACTATTTCTGTCGGTATCTCTAATGGATCGGACCTGCCGATCTGAAACCCATTGTTTCTCACTAATGTGCAGGCCCTGACAATCAGATCTAGTATCAGCGATCTGCTGGCATGCCGGATCTGCTTGTGTGTGGCATAATGCAGCGGATTTTCGTGGTTTATCTGTGGACCCAGAATAGAGGCGCTGCTTGGCAGGCCTGAGCCCACGGGCGTTGCGTTTCAGTTGTACTGTGTGGCATTTTACAGACATTTTATTTAGTGTAGCACATTTTGGCACTTTGAAAATAGTTTATATATTACAAAATATGGACGATAAGGAGAAGAAATTGTGGCAGTCGCTGTGGTTTGTATGCTGTGTACTCATATATTTCTCAAATGAAAAATCATACAATACCCTGTAAATTAATACATATAACACAGTCGGTAATAACCAACAATAACAAACATAGTAGAACCAAGATTTTATTGGCGGTCACCTATAGTGTTGGTTTACACAACTCTTCACTGCCTTGTATACTTCTTTCTAGAGGCTTACTTTTATCTGAGATTATTTCTGAAATCGGTGAATGTATTTTAAATCTGTCTTGTGACTCCAAAGAAATCCTTATTTGTGTCATCTTATGTGTTTTGTTTTATTGAAATAGTATAACAACATTAATGAAACACACATACCATTTGGCTTGCCTTCTCCATCTAAGAACAGTTCATTACAAATTTGTTGATGTTGGTACTTAAGATTTTTGATTACATGGGTGGAAATACGGAAGTCCTTACTTTCTTTGTCAACTTATGTCTTTACTTACGGTACCCTTAAAATCTCAAAATTTGTCATGGAAAAATGCTAAAACTTGTCTGGAAATCAGGGAATTTCACTTAGGGGAACTTGTGACACTCTGTTCCTGATACTTTGTACTTCATTTAAGAAATGATTATTAAATGTATTTGCTACCTGTGACTCATCATTTATAGCCCTTCCATTCAGTTCAATAGTGACGTCATCCTTTCTGTGGCTGGTTGCCCTGCCTCTAATTTCACTATACTCCATTTTCCCTAAATTCTGTTTTTAGAATTACTGATTTCTGATATGTGAATGTTCCTTGATTTTTTAATAACCTTTCTTAATAATTTTCAGTTGTTTTTGAAGTGTGCAACTACTACAGGATTTCTGCTTGTTCATGTCTATATATATGTTACCCATTTTCGTTTCATAAGATACTTTAATCCTAGTGCTCGATGATTTTTTACAGGGGTGTTTAATGTACCTTCTGATTAGGTTACGTGGAGAGCTATTTTCAAATACTGGTATGAATTTATCATGGAATAGATTAAATTTTATGTTGGCGTTTGGTTCAATATCAGTTTCATCCCGTGTAAAATATTCTTAAAAACATTTGTCCTGGAGTCATTAATTATTCTAACTTATTTCCATTGAGGAGTAGCCATACTTTGAGACACTGTTATTTATCCTGACTGTGCATCATGATCAGAGGGTGCATTTGCTACTTGGTCGACAGTTAATTTTTTACTTTGATTTTCATCAAAAGAAACATTTTTGAAAGAAATCAGTGTAACAGAAGACCCCCCACAATAATGCACAGAAAAGTAAGGTTAGCTTATTCCTCCAAAATATAAGAGGATTGAGTAATAAGGTAGAAGAGCTTCTTGCCTGCTTGCAAAATTTAGAGGAAAAGATAAACATCCTGTGTCTGGTCCGAGCACCACATAACCACAGGGTTAGATAAGTCACATATAAAAGATTATAGTGTAGCAGCTTACTCATGTAGAACTAACATGGGAAACGGAGGAGTTATTGCATATATTAAGACAGAACACAAATTTGAAAGCATTGACACAAGTAGATTTTGTAGTGACCAGCACATGGAAGTGTGTGATTGTGAATTAATGTTGAAAAACAGTTCACTTTTAATTGTAAAAATATATAGATCCCCACTGGGAAAATTTGAATTATTTATGAGGAACCTCGATTCCTTACTGTGCTGCCTGTCAGACATCAGCAAGCAGTTAAGAGTCTGTGGTGACTTCAGTGTGGATTTTCTAAAGGATTCTGATAGGAAAAATGATTTGGAAATCTTATTTGAATCCTACAATTTGCTCTCAGTAGTTAACTTTCCGACAGATGGATAAAGACAGTAGGTCACCAATTGATAATATTTTCTTTGATGAGGCACAAAGCAAGAAAATAACTGTGTACCCAGTAACAAATGCTCTCTCTGATCATGATGCACAGTCAGGACAAAAGACATAGTGCCCTACAGTGTAAATACATCTCAGTGGAAGTCTGTCAGAATAATGAATGACTACAGGACAAATGTTTTTAAGAGTAGCTTACAAGAAACAACCTGAGATGAAGTTTATAAAGAACCAAATGCCAATATAACATTTAATCTATTCCAAGATAGATCCATATCAGTATTTGAAAATAGCTTTTCACATAAGCTAATCAGAAGGGACAGTCACATAAAAAACCATGGATCACTAAGGGGATTAAAGTATTTTGGAAACGGGAAATGTATCTTTTGGCAGGAACAAGTAGAGACCCTGCAGTAGTTGTGCACTACAAAGACAACTCAACATTAATAAGAAAAGTTATTAAAAAATCAAGAAACATGCACATAAAGTTAGAAATCAGTGTGTCTGATAACAGAGTTAAGGCAATATCTAATATAGTTAAGCAAGAGACAGGACAACCAACCACAGAAGAGGATAACGTTACTATTGAATTGAATGGAAGGGTTATAAATGACAAGTCACAGGTAGCAAATCATTTCTTAAATGTAGTGGAAAGCATGGGGACCAGCAGTTCAAGAGAAAGATCACAACAATATGTGGAAGAATTAATTCTCATAAAACTACGTTGTGAGAATGTTCCACCAACTTCTACTTCTGAAATTAAGAGGATCATACATGCTCTCAAGAGTAAAAGTTCTTCTGGTTTTGATGGTGTTTCCAATAAAGTGATAAAGATTTGTTCCCATTTAATAAGTTCGGTATTGTCTGAAATGTGTATTGCATCTATTGCATCACTAATTCAAGGCATTTTTCCAGAGAGGCTAAAATATGCCGTTGTTAAACCCCTCTTTTAAGAAGGTGATAAGAGAGACGTCAGTAACTTCCGACTGATTTCACTGCTGACATCATTTTCCAAAATTTTTGAGAAGGTTATGTATTCTTGAATAGTATCTTGCCTTGACAACGATAAAATCCTCAGAAGGGTTGCTCTTCTGAGAATGACATTTACATGTTCACACATCAGATATTGCAAGCATTAAATAACAAAAGAAAACCGGTAGGTATTTTCTGTGACCTGTCCAAGGCATTTGATTGTGTGAATCATAAGATACTCCTAGGTAAATTGAAATTTTATGAGATTGATGGTATACCCAGCTAACCAATGGATCATGTCATATCTAACCAAAAGAATACAGAAAGTTGTACTTAGTAGAAATTCAACCAACAAAATCCAGAGACATAATTCTATCTGGGGAGAAATAATGTATGGGGTTCCCCAAAGCTCAATCTTAGGCCCACTACTGTTCTCATATATGTAAATGAACTACTGTCTAATGTACAACAAGCAGAATTGGTTCCTTTTGCAGATCACACCAGTATTGTAATCACTCACAGTATACATACATACAGAAATGGAAGAAATGGTGAACGAAGTTCTCAAAAGTATCCTTGACTGGTTGTCTGTGGATGGTGTCACCCTGAATTTCACAAAGACACATCATTTTCAGTTCTGCACCTATAGGGGTACTGCACCTGTGATAAGTGAAACACACAATGATGAAGTAATACATAGGATGGAAAAAAGTTTGGAACTCATAAAGCAACTTAGTTCAGCCACAGTTGCACTTTGAATGATAGCAAAAATTTGGGGAGAGAGAAATCAGTAAGTTGACATATTTTGCTTATTTTCATTCAGTAATGTCATATGGAGTAATGTTCTAGGGTAACTCATCTTTGAGAAAGGTCTTCATTGCCCAAAAACTTGCTGTAAGAATAATATGTGGTGCTCACTTATAGTCATCTTGTAGACATCTGTTTAAGGAGTTGAGCATTCTGACTACTGCTTCACAGTATAGTTGTTCCCTCATGAAGTTTGTTCTAAAAAATCCACTACAGTTCAAAAGGAACAATGAGGTACATAATTACAATACTAGAAGAAAAAATGATATTCATTACTCAACATTAAGGTTTTCTTTAACACAGAAGGGGGGTGCACAATTCTGCAACAAAAAATTTTGACCACTTACCCAGTGATATAAAATGTCTAACAGACACCAAGGTAAAATTTGAAAATAAATGAAAAAGTTTCTCCTTGACAACTCCTTCTATTCCACAGAAGAATTTCTTTGTTTGTAATGTGTCAATTGCTAACTCAAGTTTGTTTTCCTTCTTTTTTTGCAGAGGAGGGGGGGGGGGGGGAGGATTAATTGTATTGTGATGTTTAGAGTACAAATATATGTACAAATTAATTTGCAATATGAAATTAAAATGACTAATTCCACATCATGACGATTTATTGTGCAAAATGATCCATGGAACACGAAAGTAATTAACTAACTTAGGGTCCTACTGTCTTTAACCATCCATATTGGAAAGTTGATTACTGAAATCAAATTATAACATCCAAGTAAGATATGTAGATCATTTTTCCTGTCAGAATCCTTTATAAAATCTACATTGAAGTCACCTCAGAGTGTTAGCTGACTGCTGCTGTCTGGCGGATAGCAGACTAAGAAATCTAGTTTCCTCACAAACATTCCAAAATTTCCCAGTGGTGGGCTATATACAATTACAATTAAAAGTGAACTGTTTTTCAGTATTAATTCACAAGTTCACAATTCAGTGTGCTGATCAATACAAAGTCTACGTATCTCAATGTTTTGAACTTGCATTTTGTCTTAATATATGTAACAAATCCTCCTTTTTCCATATTAGGTCTGCATGAGGAAGCTGGTGGATGTAATATTTTATATGTAACTTATGTAATGTGTGGTTTTGTGGTGTTCAGACAGGTGCAGGATGTCTTATCTTTAAAGAGCTCTCTAAATTTTCCAATATATTGATGAAATAAACTGACCTTACTTTTTCTGCATTCTTAAGCATTTTGTGGGGCTCTTCTGTTAGTTTGACATATTTCAAAACAGGGTGCCTGAATCCTGATCCTAAACTAAAAATGCGCGCCTCTCTGGCACCAGTAACCACATTGATCTTACTTTGTATGTTGGTGACCTCCAGTATTTTATCTGCAAGAAGCACAGCCAACTGATGTTTCCGTCTCCTATTCGGCTGTACCTAGATGTTACGACGATATGGTACATGAGCTTTGTCATGACCATGTATTAATATTCGGCTTTACCTAAATATTACAACAAAATTGAGTAACACTTTGTCTTACAGTATATAGACTCATTTAATGGATGGAAATTTTTCACTTTACATACTGAATGACCTTCCTTTTTTAAAAAATAGTGTGTTGTATATTTATTAACTATAAAGTGTTTATAATGAAATGAATGATTGTGGTTGTGTTAATGCAGACGAATACTTTAAGAGTAAACCAATCTTAATGCACATATAATTTTTTTGCTGAAGATGGGTAGCAGTCAGCAGTTCTCACTCAGGTGGAATAATTACCTGAACCACATAACTGGTGCCTTTGACACATTGAGAAATGATGATGAGTTGGTGGACGTAACACTGAGCTGTGAAGGCAAGCGCATTAAGGCTCACAAGATGTTGCTGTCTGTCTGCAGTACTTATTTTAGAGATCTGTTCAAGGTAAGAAATATTTCGAAGTATACATCTACAGCTTGAAAATAATAATAGAAGACATGGCTTTCAGTACTTTTCATTTGGAAATTGTACAGAGAAATAATTGCTATTATGATTCTCTATGAGCTTTTATTGGTAATTTTATTTGTGAGATACCAAAGAGAGCAATAATCAGGGAGGTTCCATTCTAACAACTATTTATCAATGCTTCTTTAGCTGTTTATTTGGGTGATGTTAAGACTTATTACTTAAAAGTGTCTGCCACTTGACTTTTTCCATCATATCTGTTACTATTTTCTGCTGCTAAAACTATTCTGTGGTCATTCACATCGCTCTTCATTTTGTGCCCTTGAAATACATTATGCATCTGAACTATAGGAGTTGTTTTACACATATAAACAGCTTACCAGATGGTCTTACAGGTGTTTATCAAGCAATTTCCCAGTGTCCTGCTAGTGATTCAAAGGCTGTCAATCACTTTATCTGAAATGGACCTGTGTAATTGGTCTGCTTCATATCGCTACACATTGTTACTCTTAAGAACCTATGACATCATTTGTGGCTCATTGGTTATGTAGTCATAGTGTAATACATTTTTATGTGAACAATATAAGGGAAAGATAGGTAGCTACTTACCATAGAGATGAAGTGTTAAGTTGCAGACAGGCACCCATTAGCTTTTGGCAATAGCCTTCATCAGAAAAAGAAACATAAACACATATTAATTCACACAGTCAAGCACACACCTCATACATATATGACCGCCATCTCTAGCAGCTTGGCCCGCAATGCAACTGTCACTTGGAACAGAAGAAACATTGTGGAGGGGGCAAGGAAGGGAAAGAGAGAGCATGGTACTGGTGGTGGAAGGGAACAGTGCTGTCTGGCAGAGCGTACAGGTACTAGGATGCCGACAGGTGCAGAGTTGGGAGGCTACTGGTGGGGAGGGAGGGGAGCAGAAATAAGGAATGAAAAAGGAGAGGTGTGGGGAAGGGGAAAGATGGGCAGATGAGTGACACACAAAGAAGGTGGCGGATGAGAGTAGGGAGGAGGTGATAAGATTGGGGGGGTGGGGGGTGGAAACTGTTGGGTGTAGAGTGTGGGGACAGTATGTTGCCGTTGGTCGAGGCTGGGATAATTTGGGAGCGGAGAAAGTGTAACTCCAATCTGTGCGGTTCAGGGGAGGAACCAGGTGGCTTGTGTAGTGAAGCAACATCTTAGTCCGTCCTGATGCTATTCACATTCCCAACCCCTTGTCACAGGGATCATCCCTGTGAAAGACCCAGATGCAAGACCTGCCAAATCCACCCGCCCAGCCCTTCCTATTCCAGTCCTGTCACAGGCTTACCGTACCCCATCAGAGGGCGGGCCACCTGTGAAAGCAGCTGTGTCTTACAAGCAGCTCTGCTACAATCATTGCACAACTTTTTTTTTTTATTGATATGACTACCAACAAGCTGTCCACAGGATGAACGGCCACCACCAAACAGTGGCCAAGAGCAAAGTAGATCACCATGTGGCACATCATGCAGCTGAACATAACATGCTTCATTTCAATGACTGCTTCACTATTGAAACCATCTGGATCCTCACCTCCACCATCAGCTTTCCTGAACTACGTAAATGGGAGTTATCCTTCCAACACATCCTCCGCTTCCGAAATTATCCCGACCTCAGTAACATTCAGTCCCCACACCTGGCACCCAACATTCTCCACACGATCTGTCTTATCACCTCTTCACTACTCTCATCTCTCACCCCTTTTGTGTGGCTCTCTCTGCCATCGCACTCAACCACCTTCCCCCTTTTCTATTCCTCTCCTTTTCGCCCCCCCCCACCCTTTTGTTCCCCTTCCCGATCTCCTCCAGATTGTTGCTTTCATTCTACATGGTAGTTGCATTCTGGTCTGAGCTGCCAGAGATAGTGGTCATGTGTGTGAGGTATGTACTTGCTTGTGTGAATGAATGAATGTGTGTGTATGTGTTTTTTCTTTTCTGATGAGGGCTGTGGCCAAAAACTAATGTATTAAGTATGTGTCTTTTAGTTGTGCTTGTCTGCAACTTATCATCTTGATGTATTATTTTTACAGTCTGTAGCAATCATTTTTTGATAAGTATAAGAGATATTCGTGAAATCAGAGGGGCAGATGCAGGCTGGTGATTATTTCTATGACATTCAAATCATTAGTATGTTTTTTTTTTACATATAGTGTAAATATTGTAGTCATATTTTTTATGAATATGCAGAAGAGAGACCATTTGGAGGTGCATTCTGCTTTTATTTTTTTCACCTTTTGTTGTCTGGTTTGAAACATGGTCTCTTCAGTCTAAAAGGGTGGAGGAAGAGGAGAAGAAGAAAAATGAATAAGAAGAGTTTTATTATTTTGATAAATCTGTTGTTCAGGAGGAGTTTGGAAGGTAAAATTGAAGTCTTTCATATAAAATATCAGTATAAAAGAGAAGCATTTGTAGATTTGTGACCTTGACAGCAATGTTTGGTGCCCTTTGTGACATTGGGAAGTGGCACCATTTAATGTTTCAATAAAGGAAACCAAAACAGATGGGATGTCAGGAGAAATAATCAAACCACACAAAGAAAATTTAAAATAATGTATGCAGAAAGAAAAGAAGTACAAAATCCAGAGGCCACTGAAATGCCATTTACGGAAAGTGCTATGCTGCTTATGAGGATGCAACTGAAATGTACCAATACAATATACAGAAAGTTGATAGAACTAATTTCAATCTGAGGCTTTCAGAATAAACTAAATGTGGTAGCATCCAAGTAAATAGAAATGGCTACCAGGCATAACTGGATTCAAACTGACTTATAGAATTCAGAAAACTTAATTTTACTACAGTGTTTGATAAGCAAAAAGCTGCCTTGCTTCAGTGTGGTGGAAGGGGGTGGAGGGGGGGTTGGGGCATTTTATGTGGTGACCTACAGCCTGATTTTGAATAACTTTTTGAAATTATGAAGCCTACAGGGCTAAGCACAGACTGAGACCTGCACAACTCTTCAAGAAAACCAGTTGCCCACTGCAAGAGGGAGTGAGGGATAGAGGCACATTTTGTCATGCTCATTCATCTTCTTTATCTCCTGAAACTCTACTGCCAACCAATTGGCCGTGGGGAGGGGGGGGGGGGGGACACTATACCTTCCACCATGCTCTTTCATCTGTTATATGATCAGATAGTCCATCACCAACCACGTTGGCTGTGAAAATAACTGTGTTATAGGTAGCCAAGGGAAGCAAAGGATACCATAATTCCAAAGAACAACAGATCTCAAGCAAAGTGTAGTTAAATAAGGAATTGGTCTATAGAGAGTATACAATAAAAGGATTTGCATGTGTTGTATTTTAAAGGAATTGGTCTATAGAGAGTGTACAATAAAAGGATTTTCATGTGTTGTATTTTAAAAGTGTAGACACATGTAAGAATTTAAATAAAGAAACAGATATAGTAGCATATCTGATGCCATGCACCTTATTATTGTACTTGCACGTCTGCCAGATTTCTCAAAACATAGACTGCGCACATAGTGCTTAACCACTTACAACCATGAAACTTCCTGACATTAAAACTATGTGCTGGACTGGTACTCCAATATGGTACCTTGCCTTTTGCAGGCAGCTCTGTTTCTAAGCTATCCATACAAGATTCGTAAACTGCTCTCACAGTTTTACTTTCTGCATTACCTCTTCTACCTTTCGATAAAGGCTTACAGTTTCATTGGAAGGTCTCAACTTGTAGAGAGTGGCACATGCAAAAGAGATTGAAAACTTTACTAGCTTTCAGAATAAGTCCTTTAAGGTTCTAGTGTACAAATGTGCACTCACACACACACACTTACATTGTACCAGCTGCTGATGAGGTGCAGCACACAATGAAGGTGATGTGTAGGAGAGAATTGAAAGGACAGAGGGAGCAAAAACTGAACAAAAGATTACCAAAGTTACGGCACCAAGAGGATTACAGGAGTGAAGGATGTGTTGCAAAGATAACTTACATCTAAGTAGTTTGGAAAAGCTCATGTTGGATGGAAGGATTCAGATCTCCCAGGTCGTGAAGCAGCTTTTGAACTCAAGCATGTTGTGCTTAACAGCGTGTTATGCTACTGGATGGTAAGCTTTGTTCTTGGCTACAGTTTGGTCGAGGCCATTCATTCACATGGACAGTTGGTTGGTGGTGATGCCTAAATAAAATGCTGTGCAGTGATAGCAGCACAGCTGATATATTACATGGCTGCCTTCACAGGTGGCCCTGCCTCAGATGGGACAGGATAAGCCTGTGACAGGACTGGAGTAGTGGAAGTGGTTGCAGGCAGAAGTGTCATAACATACCAGGTCAGGAGGTTGTGTAGGTGGGATTGGTGATGAAACACCACATTAGGAGAGGTCAGAAGGATCTTGGACAGGATGTACCTCATTTGTGGGCATGATGACAGACAATCAAAACTCTGGTGAAGGATCTGGTTCACTTGATACTGAGTGGCAAGTGGGTGGGGGCAGTCCTTTGCAGCTGGCTATTGGAGTGGTAGGAGGATTGACAGTGTGTGAGAATATTGTATGATAAATCTGTTTGCAGGTTAACTTGGAGGATGGGGGTGAAGCACCTGTCTGTGAAGGCCTTCAGCATAATGGCCATCCACAAGGAGGCAGCCTGTATGAGAACAATTTTTTGGTATGGGAGGGGTGACATGTCAAAAATGCAGGTACTGTTGGTGGTTGGTAGTGTTAATATGGACAGAGGTGTGGATGGAGTCATCACGGAAGTGGAGGTCAATAACCGGGACTGGGGGGGGGGGGGGGGGGCAAGTGAAGTGGTTGAGGAAGAAGGTGCTGATGTTGTGGAGGAATGAGGATAGGGTGCCTTGGTCCTGAATCTTTATGTTGGAGATGGAATAAATCAACCTGAAACAGATAAGGGGTTTGGGTTTTTGGGAGATTGGGAAGGTTTCCTTTGGATGGCAAATAACTTAAACAGGTTGGCATAGGAGGGTACCATGCAGGTGCCCAAGAGTGTGCTGCAGTTTGATTTCCATACTTGCCCCTCAAAAGAATGGTAGTTGAGAGCGAGGGTTTAGTTGGTAATGTGTATTAGTAATGACGAGACAAATTTAAAGTTGGAGTGGCATTGGGAAAGGTAGTGTTTGATAGTCGCATGGCCATGAGCATGAGGGACGTTGGTATATGGGGAGGTGGCATCGATAGTTGAGGAGTAGGGATGTGGTTGATAATGGGTTTGAGATGGTTCAGATTCTGTGAAGAAACTGGTTTGTATCTTTTAATGTGAGATTGTAGGCTTCGTACAATTGGATGTTGGTCAATGAGAGTAGAAATTCTTTCAGTGGGAACACAATAACCACGTACAATGGGGTGTCCAGCATTTTTCGGTTTGTAAATTTTGGGAAACATTTAGGTGGTGTGTGTGTGTGTGTGTGTGTGTGTGTGTGTGTGTGTGTGTGTGTGTGTGTGTGTGTGTGTAGAGAGAGAGAGGAGGAGTCAGACAAGCTGACATAAGTCTTCTGTCAGGTAGTCACTTCAGTTCATCATGGCAGTGGTAGAGCCTTTGTCTGCAGGGAGGGTGTTTAGGCCAGGATCTGTTTTGAGGTTATGAATGGCTGTCCTTTCTCCTATTATGAGGTTTGTATTGTTGGAAAGGAACCAGGAGAAGGATGGTAAGGTAATGTTGGAGGTAAGGAATTCATGTAAGCTGACCAGGGGGTGGTTAGGTGGGAGAAAATGGTCATGGTTGGATGATGATATGAACTGGGAGAGGTGAAGTTCAATGTTGGTATTAGGTTGGCTTTGATTGGAGGGATTGGTAGCAAAGAAGTGTTTCCACTGTAATGGTCAGGAGAAGGAGAGTAGTTCTTTGATGAGTCCAACATGGGTAAACTTGGATGTGGGGCTGAAGGTGAGGCCTTTGAATAGAAATGAAACTCCCACAGGATTGAGTTTTTTTAGTGGAAAGTTTATCTGCAGTATTTTGGTATTCAGTTTCTGGATTTTGAGGAGTGTTGGGAGGGGATTTGAGGATGTGAAAGACTGAAAGTGTTGGCAAGGCAGGGTCCGGGTACTATGAGGGGTTGACTCGGGGTGATTCACGGTGGGTAGGATAGGTGTTGATAACGTCAACAAGTTTGATGATTTATGGAGATGGTATCTGGAGTACTCTTCCAGTTGTTGAACAGCAAGGATTTCAATGTGTTGGTTATGTAGTGGGGATTGCACAGTAACAAAATATCGTAGAAGGAGAAATGTTTTTATGGAAAAGCTGGCAAAATTTTAATTGTCTTTTTATGGTTGCCACTCAATGACTCAATGCCCCTGCAATTCAGTGAGTAGTCTCCTTTACTCCTAAATAGTTACATTCTGCCAGAACTTTTTGTGGTTGACGCACGACGACTCAACGCCTGTGCAGTTCAGTGAGTGGTCTCCTTTACTCCCACATACTTACTTTCTGCCAGAATTTCCTATATATTTACAAACTTATTTGTGACTAATAAAAAGACTAGTAAATGGGGTAAAAGTACCACAAGGTATCCTCATCTGATAAATCAAAACATTATGACCACTGCCCATTGCGATGTTGGATGCCGTCTGGTGGTGTTGTGGGCACATGATGTGCTAACAAAAGTACATAAGCAGAGCAGACATGGACGGGGGATCACTCTAGCAAAGATATGGGCTGCAAATGGGAAAACTATTGAGATAAGCAACTTTGACAAAGGGCAGATTATTATTACGCAGAGTCTGTGAACTAATATCTCAAAATTGGAAAAGGTGGTTGAATGTTCATGTGCTACAATTGTGAGCATCTACAGAAAGAGGTAGAAGGACTTTGAAACTATCACTAGGCACTAAATGTCTGGACGTCCACGACTCTTCACAGAACGTGGGGTTCCGTGGCTTGTGTGCTATGTAAAGTAGGATATATGGCGATATGTGGCATCTCTGCTGAAAGAGCGTAATGGTGGTGCATGCACAAGTGTTTCAGATTACACCATTTATTGTACATCATTGAACATGGTGCTATGCAGCAGACTACCCTTATGTGTTCACATGTTTACCCAGTGACATTTTCAGTTACAATTGCAGTGGGAATGGGACCATCAGGACTCAACCGTCCATTGATGGAAGCATGATGGCCCTTTGAGTGAATCACATTTTAGCTGCACAAACACTGCCATCGAGATGAACGGCGGCTAGAAATGTGCAGCAGGTCATGGACGCAGGATAGTGGGATGCAGGATGGTGGGAGTAGTATTATGTTATGGTAGATATTCTCTTGCGCTTGCATGAGACCTGTGGTAGTGATTGAAGACATGTTGACAGCTGCGAACCACGTGCACCTCTTCATGTTTTCTCGAATGACGATGTCATCTTTCAGCACCATAACTGTCCATGTCTCGGACCCTGAACCGCACTACAGTGTCGTGTTGATGTCTCGGTGACCAGATTCGCCTAATGTAAATCCTATGGAACCCATGTAGGTGCTACCAGGTGCCATCACCATGTACACAAATCAGCTGCCCCTTATTTATGCAAATTACATGACCTGCGTAGATATCTAATGCCATATACCTGCACAACCCTACCAAAAAACTGTCTGATCCCTGATATGCAGAATCAGTGACATTTTTTGTTTCAGAGACAAACAAGCTATTAAGCAGGTGATCACAATATTCTGTCTCGTCGGTGTGTGTGCTGAATCAGACTTACCTATTCATTTGTATGGAACATTCTGCATTAAAATTATCATGTGTCTTAAACTAAATTATTGTTAAATGTAGAAATATAAATTGTTTTAAAACCAGATCCTTCCATCATTTATGTTCCAGATGAACATAATAGAGTACAAAATCACTGATGACCAACTTGTCACTTTCCATGTACAGACATGCATTTATTTTCATTTGGTTTGACAGCCACTAAGAATTTGTTGAAGTTTAAAACATGGGTTCCACAGGGACTGTAGTCATCTTATCAAAATTAAAAATTTATCCACATCATCTGCAGGTGTGTTCCAGCTTCTAAGCCATAATTTAGCAATACCTATAGCATGAGAAGTTAACATTAGATGTATGCAGGTGTAAAATAATGTGTAAATTGTAACAGCATAATCACAAAACTAGTAATATCATCAAAAACTTTCAGATAATCCCATTAAATATTTCTAGCATATATACGATGTGAAAAACGTTGCTGTATTCATTTTGGCATATGCATGCATCAACTGGCAATTTAGCTCTTATGAACAGATATCATCAAAAACACACAATGCCTGTAAAATCATTACGGAGATTTTTGTTGGTTGGTGTTTGTGTATCAAGTAAAGTAAGCTGTATGTTCTAATTTATCTCCTCCTATCCACAGCCGCTTACGTAACAGCAAGAGTGCAGCCATTAAAGAAAATAACCTTATTTTGCATTTTATGTTGTGATAAGAGGAGTATACATAAGTTGATAAATACCTATCTGATGAAACTGGCTTGATATCTGTTGGTGGTGAGAGGTCTGCATCATATTTCAAACTCTAGAACGAAATACTGGTGGCTAGCACTCAACTTTGAATACAGTGTTAAAATTGTGACGTTAACTGGTTGAAGAATTCTGACAAATCAGTTCATAGCATCCATCTTACTATTATTATAATCATGACTACTAGCTTTGTACCAGCCTTTATATAAAAAGTATTAGTCGGATAAATCTAGCATGTTATTAGTGTTTGTTATTTTGTAAAATATAATGAAAAATCACATATTCACAAAACTTAAATGGGGAACTAAGTGTAGCATTAATGAAGAACATATTTGAAATGGGGAACTAAGTGTAGCATTAATGAAGAACATATTTTTAATGATTCATTTTCTTTTATTTTAATAGTTTTATGTAGAATGTTGTAAAAGAAAAATTTTAATCATTCATTTTTTAAAACCACAGTTTCCTTCTATAGTGCACTGATAGAAAAAAAGCAGCACAAAAAAATAATTAATGTAGAGTATTCGGGAATACTTAAGTGATTAATATTGCAAGATCACAGATTGATGTAAGCACAAGATAAGCCATTGCAAATGTGAAGAGCATTAATAACCGGTGTGACTGCCAGAATGTCGAATGTAAGCATGTAAATGTGCAAGGATTGTGTTGTACAGGTGCTGGATGTCAGTTTGTGGGAGAGTTCCGTGCCTATTGCACTTTGTTGGTCAATACAAGGACAGTTAATGCTGTTTGTGGATGACGTTAGAGTTGGCATCCGATGATATCCCATAGGTGTCTGATTGGAGACAGATTTGGTGGTGGAACAGGCTAAGGCAGCATGATGACACTCTGTAGAGCATGTTAGGTTACAACCTTGGTATGTGGGGAATGTTATCCTGTTGGAAAATACCTTGTGGAATGCTATTCATGAAGGGTAGGTAGAATCACCAGATTGACATACAAATTTGCAATCACGATGCGTGGGATAACCAAGAGAGCGCTCCTGCTGTTGTACAAAATCGCATCCCAGACAATAACTCCAGGTGTAGGTCCAGCGTGTCCAGCACGCAGACAGTTTGGTTGCAGGCCCTCAACTGGCCATCTCCTAACCGTCGCACTGCCATTGCTGGCACTGAAGCAGATCCAGCTTTCATCAGAAAACACAACAGATTTCCAGGCTGCCCTCCAATGAGCTGTTAATTGAAACCACTGAAGTCACAAATAACAGTGGTTTGGTGTCAGTGGACTGCATGCTACAACATATCTGCCTCAGAGCTGTCCTTGAAGTAAACCAGTTATAACAGTTCACTGTATCACTGTGGTGCCAACTGCAACTCAGATTGCTGTTGCAGTTGCAGTATGATGCGACAGTCGTAAACTGAAAATGACGGTTTTCCCTCTCAGTAGTGCCATGTGGCCATCTGGAGTCCTGTCCTCTTGCGACCGTACATTCTTTTGACTTCCATCGCGAATAGTCGTGAACAGTAGCTACATTCCTTCTAAGTCTTTGTGCAGTGTTGCAGAAGGAACATCCAGCTTCTTGTAGCCCTGTTATCCAACCTCGTTAAAACTCAGCGAAATGTTGATAATGACGTCTTTGTCGTCTTTAATGCACAAGACCATTACAGCATGTATTTAAAACAAACCTGATTTGCATCATCATTGTGACACTACTAGTGCCGCTCTTACGCAGCTGATGCAAAATTTGAATATACATCACATTTCAGATGTAGAAACATGCCATCCAACTTTCGTTTATGTCACATAACTCCTTCTTGGGGTTGCTATTTTCTGTCAGTGTGTATACTTTAGCGTAGATGATTCATCAGGTTTCAGAGCATTGTTTATTTACAGATATAGGCATACAAAGGTGGGTGGTACATGAGATATACTCACCAAGTTTCAGGTACATTCTACAAATGTTTAGTGTGTTTGCCCTTGGTTATACAGCCTCACATGCAGAGGGTAATCTAGTTCTTTCTACATGTTCTCTAGCATGTTTGTCAGTCTTGTTACCATTTCTTGCAGCATTGTTGGCATTGTAGGTACATAAACTTTGGCCTTAACATAAACCCACAGGAAGAAATCATGTGGCATGAGATCTGGCGACCTTTGGCCGTAGCAGTATAAGAACATTACCCAGTCTAGCATACCGTAGTCAGAGATGTGGCCATTCTCTATTGAGAAAGGCATGGGAAGGTGTGTGCCAATGAAATGGAGGCCCATCCTGCTGAAGGGGAAAATGGAGAAATCAGCAGTCAGTTGTGGCAACTAACACAACTGCAACACATCCATGTACATGGAACTTGACACCAGCTGCTTGATGAAAAAAAAGGCTCCATGAACATTTGTCTTGGATGTGGCACAGAAGACATCCAGTTTTGGTGAATCCCTTTCTAACACCACATGGACATGTGACAACTCAGTACCTTACAACACAAATTGTGACAATTTATATTTCTCAATGAATGGGAAGTCGCTTCTTTTGTGAATATCAGTGTCCTACAAAGTCATCATCATATTCAATAGCTTGCTGCATTTGAGCACAAAACTCCATCCGTGAAATGGAAACGCTGCTTCGAAACAAACCCTGCTGTTTTCTGTGGACTGCCTGTTTCACGTCTTGCACAAATGGTTGATTTCTGTGGGCTGTGCAGAAAACTCTGTCTCAAGCACTCCATGATTTACTCTGAGACATGCACCTCGTGCTTTTCCCTTTAAGCAGACAACCAGTATCATGAAACTGGTGGAACAAATGCAAAACACTCTTTTGACCAGATGCAGATTTTCTGTATTCATGTACGGATGCACCCTGAATGCTCATGACTGACAAAAACTTTGCGTATTGTAATGCATTAAAACTCATCTCCTGCATTTCCACTATTTTGTAGTGTGCCGTCCCAGGCCTGCTGTGCAGCATGCAAACGAGTCATGAGACGGACTGTTTAAACTTGACAAGCGTGTATATCTTTTCAGATGTCAGCTGTCTCTGTACATGATAAACTTGTCAATTAACAGTACTTTGCTTTGGAATTCGATGAATCATGTAGGCTAACCCTGTATTTTGATTACCTTCATGTACAGAGGTTTAAATACTGAAGTTTTATTACTTCATACAAAGAACTGTCTTTAAAATCAGAGTAAAAGTTACAAGAAAAACTAAAATTTTTATTTGAATAATTGACAGCAACATTTTACAGTATATTCCAAAAATATCTGTTGTGTTTCACGTGTGTTGTATTGTATCGTATGTGAACTGGGGGCCTAGAAATGATGGAGAGGCTCCGTTCCTGCCGCAGCCGCAGAGGTTCACAACCCCACGATGACTATCACAGTTCATGCGGTTCGGCCCCCAGTGGATACACGCCCCCCCCCCCCCCCCCCTCCCCGCGCAGGGAACATCTCACACCAGATGAGAGACGAGTGTAACCCCTATGTTTGCATGGTAAAGTAATGATGGTGTACGTGTTCATGGAGAACTTTTCTGTGCAGCAATCGCTGACAAAGTATAGCTGAGGCGAAATAAGGGGAACCAGCCCACATTCGCCGAGGTAGATGGAAAACTGCCTAAAATCCATCCACAGACTGGCTGGCTCACCGGACCTCGACACAAGTTCGCTGGGTGGATTCATGCCGGGGACCAGGTGCTCCTTCCCAATATGGAAAGCCATGCACTAACCGGGTGGGCTGTCCCACGTGTGACAAGATAGCTGAGTGCTCTGGAGCAAATCAAATACTATAGACAGATTAAAACTGAGATATATTTATTTACAATATATTCAATATAAAGCATACATAACTTCGTACCCTGTGGGCATCCCTCTCTCTCTCTCTCTCTCTCTCTCTCTCTCTCTCTCTCTCTCTCTATCACTATTCTTGGTTATCAATATTAAGTAACAGTTATAGGAGGACTGGCATCATGGTGATTCATAAAGTTCACACTGCACAGTCATCCATATGCCCTGTGTGATCGGATAGTAGTAGGATGATAACCTGAGGACAGTCTGAGGTTAAGCTCTAAGTGTGTTGACACAAAAAGATCAATTTCACCTACAGGCAGTGATGTTATGCGAATTTGGGGTCCTGTGATGGCACGTGTAGAGCCACCTGGTGAGTCCTCTCTAGCAGCAGCTCGCAGTGGCTAATTTAAATGTTTCTTGTGCAGAGGTGAGAGCAGTGTGCAACCTGCCAAGTGCATTGAATGAAGACACCATCAATAAAACTTTCCTCCTCCACAAAATGGCACTCCATCGTTGGTTAGTGTGGGTGCGGGTGACGACGGGGGTTTGGGGGGGTCACAAGACAGAAAACAATATATTGGACTCACCAAAATGAAACAATAATACCATCCCCAAAAGAACGACAGACGTGATCCCGACTGTGTATTGTCACAGATATAAAATGACAAATAATAATAGAAAAGACCCGACTCTTCATGGGGAGTTACCACAATAAAACAGTTCTAAAATGTGAAGATGTTCGTTGACTATACCAAGTCCATCTGCAAGAGATAGGTCAGCTAGAAGAGGCATATGGCCATGGCTGCTGAGGTGGCAGCTCTGAGTAGTTCCTGGGCTAGCTGCGACTTCTGGTGAAGCTGTTCTGCAGGCTCCCCGAACGGGTAGCAGTCCCTGGTAGCCATTGGTGGAGACATGGTGTTGTGTTGTGTTGTGTTGTGTTGTGGCCACCAGTAAATATTTGTGTTGACAACACAGATAACGTAGGTTTCCTGGTGAATGTATGCCCTGTGATGCAGGCATCCTGTGTGGGTTGTACAGGAAGTGAGATGCCAGTGCAGAAGGCACTACGATGTATGAAGTGGGCGGCCACAGCAGACAATGCTGTGGTGCTGCTGAAGGAGTTGGCTGTGGTACAGTGGCAGACAGTGCCAACCAGCCTGCGTCGTGATATTGGCTGTGCAAACTGCTGGGAATGTCAGCCAAAGAACTGGAGATAGGAATGAACAATGCTGGCATGCTAGCTGCTTAGTTCTAACGATTTCCCAATATCCTCTATGTAATTGTTTCAGAACATGTTTCTGCAATGATGTGGGAATCATGACTTGCTGTTTGTTCACTGGGAGACTGCAGTACAATTATACCTCTCTGAAGAGAAAGGCTGTTGTGCTGTGCATAGTATTTGCAGACTACTGCATCTGAAATTGATTTTGGATTATGAGACCACCCCATCTGAATGTAATACTTTAGCAATCATAGTTATTGATCCTGTTCAGCAGATTGCGATCTGCCAAAAATTGATGTGAAAAGCTTGCAGTTCTTGCGAATCAGATTGTTCAATTTGAAGACAAAAAGCCTCTGATCATTGAATTCTGGTTCATTTCCCACAAGTTAGCGAGCCAGTGTATTTGAATTTGCTTGCTCTGTCATAGGGCAATAGAGAATTTCGTACTGGTAATTTGAAAGAACTAGTGACCAAACACAGCAGCTTCTGTGCTGTATGATCAAGCACTTCTTTTGTTGGATGTAAAAGAGCAGTCAGTGGCTTATGATCCATCACAAGAAAAAATGTCTGCCCTGGAGATATTGATATGGAATTTTGTGACACTGTGTGTGATGGCTAAGGCTTCCTTGCAGCTTAGTGTAATTAACTTGGGTCTTGTTCAACATCTTAAGCTGTGTCCACACAGGTTTGTGCTGTGGGGGAAAAAAAAAAAAAAAAAAAAAAAAAGGCTCAGCGCATGTGGTCAAACTGCGATGCTCTGTGCAATAATGAACATGTTTCATGCAGTGTCAGTACATCAAAGGAAATGTTTCATTTGTGCATGTATCATTTTCCATTTATTTTATTTTATTTTGTTATGCGTGTGCACACGTGGGAACAATGTTGTATGCCTATGAACACCCTGCTCCATTCTGCGCCACACATTTGTGCATGGCTCTGCACTGTGCAGCACCTCTGCTGTGGATGCGGCTTTAGATGCGAATGCTATGGAGCATTCAAAGTTGATGACCACATGCGGTAAAACTGCCACTGTGCCACATGATGATGCATCAACTGCAAGCACACTGGCTTTTTGTAAATTGAAATAAATAAGGCAAGGCTGACGAAGCAATGCATGTTTCAACTTTTGAAATGATTCTTCGTATTCTCCAGTCCATTAGAAAGGAAAATTTTTATGCCAGGATCAATGTGAAGGGGCAGCACTTTGTGCTGCATTCAGAATAAATGTGATATAGTACTTCAGTTTGCCCAGTAGTTCTTTTACATTTTTAGGAGAAGGTAATCTCCGGATAGCCTCTAAATACTTAGTTGAGGGATGGGTACCATGGGCATCAATGAAATGTCCCAAATATACAGTTTCAGTATTGAAAAATGATCACTTACGGTTAAAACTTGAAAAAGATATTACAAATTTTTCAGGTGCAATACCAATGTCTATGCAGAAATAATGATGATGATGATGTCATCCAAATAATTTGAACATGGTGGAACTTTTGATGTCACTTGTTCAAGAAAGCTTAGAAGTAACCCAAGAGCAGATGCACTTTTGAAGAATGGCAGAAGTATTGATACAAGCTTACAAGTATTTATCACAGTAAATTTTTTTGTTTCCTCATCAAGGGGAAGTGGAAGATAAGCATTGGCCAGATCAGTTTCAGAAAAGAATTGTCCACCTGCTGGGTGATCCATAAAGAATTGTCCACCTGCTGGGTGATCCATAATTATCTCAATACTTGGAAGCGGTAAGATTCAGTAACTGTTGGAGAGTTATTAGTTGGCTTTCAAGCTGGCAAAAATTTCCGCCACGGACATTTCATTTGACTGCTCCTCATACAAATCAAAGATAAGAGTAGATTAATTAAAAATCAACAGGAACTAGCAAATTTTGTTATAGATTTAGGAGTAAAGGAGAACACTCACCAAATAGCGGAAACAGAGTCTTCAACGGACATGCACTGGCTGGAGAACTGTGTGTGTGTGTGTGTGTGTGTGTGTGTGTGTGTGTGTGTGTGTGTGTGTGTGTGTGCGGTGTGCGTGTGCGTTTACTACAGCTTATAAAAGGATTTGTTCTGAAAAATAGCAAGTTTTCTTTGTCTTTTGTGTGTACAGTGACTCAGTGTTTCTGCTGTTTGCTGAGTGATCTCCTATAAATTTTGTAATGTTACTTTTTTCTGATATTCCAGAAAAATTGCATCAAAATTTCCCCAAAACAGAAGTCAGGAAAAAAAAGGAGTTGGGCAGGCCTAAATTATGTGTCAATTTCTTTTCTGCATTTACAGCATACAAACCCCATCAACAAACATACTAAACAAATCTTTTTAATTCAGTCATTTTCCCAGATTATCTAAAGCATAGAAAATTATCACCCTACAAGAGTAAACTAATAAGGGAAAATAATTAAAACAAGCCATTTTCTCTGTTGTCATCTTTCTCAAAAAGATTCAATCATAAAATACAGACCTATGACTTGCCTGATAACCTCCTCAGTCCTGAGCTTAGATTTTATAAATTATAAGTTTATGTTCGTGGCCAGTAGGTTATTATTGGACAAAATACTAAATGTAAAAAACTCATGTGATGGATCAAAATACTTAAGGCTTGCACTACATTAATATTCAAATATGTTTTATAGGTTATCCTTGTAATAAAATGTGTTCAAGTATTGTTTTGATGGATGTTATGTATAAACTGACAATAGAAATACCTAAAACATATTTCCTGACAATAGAAATACATAAAATATATTTCTGTGAGTAGCACAAAATGTTGTGTATGTGAAACACTCAGAAAATTTTTGTGGTACTGCTATTTTTATGGAATTGCAAAAACAGTTCTTATTTTGTGAAACAGAGATATATTTTGCACATAGCACAATGTACAGATGTGAAACATCAAGGCAACATACATGGGCAACAGTTCCCCCCCCCCCCCCCCCCCCCCCCCCAAGGATCTCAGATATATTTAAGGCATTTCAAATTTCTTGCTGTTGGTGATGGCACAGGCTTTGGTGGTCTAGGCCGGTTCCTTATTGGAACTGCATCATGTTTGTCATCACATTCTTCTTCTTCATTCTATTCTTTCTCTTGAATTCTTTCTTGTGAATGTGAAAGTATAGGTTGCTGCCAAATGTAGATCCAGTGTTACATTGGAAAAGATGTATCGTGATATTGTTGTCATGAAATAAACTACCACTTATTCAGTAGTATAAGGTAGATTAGCGTATTTCTGCATATCATAAACACATTATGATTCAAAATTACTGAAAACAATCAGAAATCACCTTTATTTCCCAAAGGTATGCTGACATTGTGAACTGGGATAAACAGATTTCTTCAAGCAGATGCCACCACCTACTGGGAGCTTGTGGCGGAAATAAAAATACTGTACAGAAAGAACATGATGTAAATGTACGCTTCATTGAGGCAGATTGAGTCCACTTCCTGAGATAGAAAAAAATGAAAGTTATATGTACATAAGGACAAAGGAGGATAAATACAACCCTAGTAGTGAAGCGATGTTTTGGTTTCAAAGTTTCAGTTCTGCAATATTGGAATTTACGGTTGTGATACTTGAAGGTCTCAACAAGAATGACTGTTATATGCGTATTTTTAGACCTGTCCAAGGCTTTTGGCGCTGTAGAGCATAAAAAACTGGCACTAGCTGTAGGAGCAGCATCTTGTTCCAGTCATATGTGGGAAATAGGGAGAAATATAACTAGCCCATGCCAAAGATGGTGCTATATTTTTAGTAAAACTATTATCATATTCAAAACATTTTAACGTAGTGCTCCTCAGGGTGGTACGTTAGGACCACTCCTGTTTTTATGTGTCAGTGTCTTTCCAGGCAATCTAAGACATTGGAAAAACATTCTCTGTGCTGATGACAGTAACATTATATCCACTGCTAAATTGCCAGAATTATTTATAGAGAAGGTAAACGAAATTCTCTTAGTTGTATGTGGTGACTTCAGTATTAATTGTGTATGTGATTGTGCAAGAAAAAGGATGTTGGTAGATCTCCTAAATTCATATGATGTGATGCAGACTGATCTTTCCAACTAAGGTGCAGGGGAACAGTAGCACAACCATAGACAATATTTTTTATTCACTTTTCATTACTAGATGGGCATGCTGTTAGTAAAAGGGTGAATGGCCTTTCAGACCATAATGCACAAATATTAACACTAAAAGGCTTTTGTACTCAAACAAATGTCACTTATAATTACAAACTATATAGGAAAGCTAATCCAATGGCAGAAGAGAGTTTTTTAAACCTCGGCATGGAAAAAGAGTGGCAGGATGTTTATAGTGCCAATAACATAGATGACAAATATAATGCATTCCTTAACACATTTCTCATGCTCTTTAAGAGTTGCTTTCCATTAGAACATTCTAAATTGGGCACTAGCAGTAAAAGGCAGCCTGGGTGTCTGACTTGTGGGATAAAAGGATATCATGTAGAACAAAGTGGGAATTGTATCAAAAAGTTAGTAGTAGTCACAATCAAGCTACAGTTGCCCATTACAAACAGTATTGTAAGGTGCTTAAAAACGTAATTAGGGTGGCAAAGAGTATGTGATGTGCAAATAGAATAGTTAATTCACAGGATGAAATTAAAACCATGTGGTCAGTTGTGAAGGAAGTGTCTGGTCAACAGCACAACGTCGATGATATAAAATCAGTTCGTAACAAAAATATTTCTGTAACTGATAAATCAGATATATGTACAGTATTTAACAATCATTTTCTGAGCATTGCTGATGAATTAAATAAAATTTTAGCTTCTGCAGGGAATCATATAACTCTTTCAGAGAGTGATGTCTGAAATACTCCTCTGTGATACAGACAAGGGTGAGATTGAGTCAATAATTAAATCACTGAAGACTAAGGACTCTCATGGATATGATGGAGTGCCTAGCAGCATATTGAAGTACTGTGCTGCACATGTTAGCCCTGTACTTAGCCATAATTGTAACTTTTCCTTTTTTTTCTGTGTAGTAAGTAGTAAATAATGTAGACAATTTTAGACCATTTCTGTGCTATCAGTGTTTGCTAAAGTTATTGAAAAGAACATGTATCTAAAGATAATTGATCATTTTATATCACATAATTTGCTATCAAATGTACAGTTCGGCTTTAGAAGTCATTTATCAACTGAAAATTCTATATTCTCTTTTCTCTGTGAGGTACTGGCTAGGTTAAACAAAAGGTTTCGAACTATGTGTGTATTTTTTGATTTAACTAAGGTGTTTGTGTTGATCATAAAATATTGCTCCGGAAGTTGGACCATTTTGGAATACGGGGAGTAGCTCACAATTGGTTCAACTTGGAATGCGGGGAGTAGCTCACAATTGGTTCACCTCGGATTATGAGGAGTTGCTCACAATTTGTTCACCTCTTACTTTAACAACAGACAGCAAATGTCATTATTCACAGTGTTGAGAATGGCTGTGATGTTCCTTATTTATATAAATGATATGCCCTTTAGTATTATGGGTAACTCTAAAATATTTCTGTTTTCTGATGACACTAGTTTGGTAGCAAAGGATGTTGCATGCAGCATTGGCTTGCTTTAAAACAGTGCAGTTCATGACATAAGTTCATGGCTTGCAGAAAATAAACTAAAGCTAAATCACAGTAAGACTCAATATTTACAGTTTCTAAGAGACAATTCAACAAAATGCGACATTTTAATTTCTCAGAATGGGCATATTATTAGTGAAACTGAACAGTTCAAATTTCTAGGTGTTCAGATAGATAGTAAACTGCTGAGGAAAGCTCATGCTCAGTATGTTGCTCAAAGACTTAATGCCGCCATTTTTACTATTTGAGTATCTGAAGTAAGTGATTGTTCGACACGAAAATTAGCCTAGTTTGCTTATTTTCATTTGCTTATGTCATATGGTATTATATTTTGTGGTAACTCTTCCCATCGTAAAAGGATATTTTTGACTCAGAAATGGGCAGTTCCGGCAATAAGTGGTGTAAGTTCGTGAACCTCTTGTCGACCGCTGTTCACTAGTCTGAGTATTTTGACATTGGCCTCTCAATACATATATTCTTTATTGTCGTTTCTTGTTAACAGTATCAGCTTATTCCCAAGAATAAGCAGATTTCACTCTGTTAATACCTGGCAGAAATGCAACCTGCATTTGGATCAGACTCCCATAACTCTTGTGCAGAAAGGTGTGTAGTAAACTGCTGCAACCATTTTCAGTTAGCTACCACGATAATTTAAAAATCTTAGCAGTAATCCATGCGCACTGAGTGAGGTGGCACAGTGGCTAGTACACTGGACTCGTCTTCGGGTGGACAACGGTTCAATCCCATGGACAGCCATCCTGATTTAGGTTTTCAGTGATTTCCCTAAATCTCTCTAGGTGAATGCTGGGATGGTTCCTTTAAAAGAGCATGGCTGACTTCCTTCCCCATCCTTCCCTAATCCGATGAGACCGATGACCTTGCCGTCTGATCTCCTCCCCCAAACAACCCAACCCTAATCCATCCGCTTTCAAATCAGAATTCAAGAGTTTCCTCATGGGTCACTCCTTCTATTTTGTCGAGGAGTTCCTTTGAAAAATTAAGCTGATTCTTGTTATATTGTTGACTACGTTTTCTGAAAATTGTGACTTGTCTGTTTTTGGGTTCATAAACATTTTATTTTTATCTGTTATTACTCTTATGTTGTAATTTCATGTACTGACACATTCCATGACCTTGGAGATTTGCTCCTCAGTATGGTCTTTCGGAATTTGACGTGTGAATAAATAAATAAATAAATAAATAAATAAATAAACATTTACGATTGGGTAGAATGTAATAAGTTAACATTCAACTTAAAGAAAACAAATATTATGAACTTCAGTAATGATAGGGGAAACAATTCCATTACTTTAAGTGATAAATCTGTAGGCAGTGTAGCAAACACAAAGTTTTAGGGATGCATATTGATTGTCAGTTGATACGGAACGAACATACGAAGATACTGGCAAAGAGAATGTCGTTGGTATATTATGCTCTTAGGGCCCTATTATCACTATGCCAATGAATTATGGTGACACACTATTCCTCTCTTTGCTCAATTCTTTGCTGGGGATCAAATGCACTAAACATGGGCACAATTTTCAGACTGGTTTTAAGGGACTGTAAGAATAATAAATAAAAGAACAATTTAAGAAATTATATGTCCTTACTCTGCCAGATTAGTACATCTACCTCTCTGCTGCTACCAGGAAAAACATTAGTATTTCATTAATAGTTCTATATACGATCACTGAACAAGAACTGTTTTGGACATTTATCAAAGAAACACAGATGAGAAACTCAAAACAACATTTTTAGTTAGGGATTAAAATTGTATAATAATTTGCCCGAAAAGGTAAAACAAATAACTAAAATCCATTTATTTAAAAGCTCAGTCAAAACATCCCTGTTACATAATTCATACAACATGTTTAAATATTGTGTAGGGAACTCATAGTAGAGAGTAATAAAAAACTGAATTATTCCCATTCTACATTATTGAGATGGAAAAGGGCGGCTGGATGAGCAGTATTTACAATTTGCTGGTGTTTTTGGACGGTACTACTCCCTCTTTTTGTAGTGATATTGAAGTATGTCATGTTCTATAAAGTATGTTTTCTTTACAGGAAAATCCTTGCCAACATCCTGTGATAATTTTTCGCAATGTCAAATTTGAAGACCTAGTGGCTCTGATAGACTTCATGTACCATGGAGAGGTGAACGTGATGCAGGAGCAGCTCACTTCCTTTCTGACAACAGCAGAACTGTTGGCAGTGCAGGGCCTCTCTGAGGATAAGGGCAAGGAGAAGGAGAGGGACAGTAGTCCACTGCCAGAGAGTGAGGTGAGACCTCAGTATTTTTACTGTGTAGGTGCATTGTATAGACGTCCAAATGCTCAGGTGCCTCTTTTGTTTCTCTCTGTCCTTAAGGCTCTCTCAGTATTTGTCCTGGGCTATCATAATACCCTGAAACTATTCTGAGCACTTTTATACTTATTTGACCATTATACTGCTCGTGCATGCATGTAACATTAGGTGAAATTTATTTATCATTTTTTCGTATCATAACTTTTCTTGTTTTGTTCTGTTCTTTCAGACCTCGTTACATTTCACTTTTAGGCAATCCTCCATGTTATCTATCTGAAACCTGTCTAATTCACTGACCTGTCACATCTTTACTCTAGTCCTGTCATAGGTAGGCAGGGCCACTTATGAAAGCAGCTATGCCATATGCCAGCCCTTCTGCAGGTTCTGCACAGCATTTTATGTGGGCATGGTGATCAACCAGCTGTCCACCAAAATCTATGGCTACCATCGAAGTGTGGCCAAGACCAAGAGACAAAGTGGCAGAAAATACTGCTGAGAATGATGCTAGAGGTCAATGGTTTCTTCACAACCCATGCCGTCTGGATACTTCTCCCCACCAACAACTTTTGTGGACTATGCAGATGGGAGCTATTCTTGTAATACATCCTTTGCTCCTGCAGTCGTCCTGGCCTCAGTTTCCACTAACCCACTGCTTGCACTCCTTCTACCCAACAGTCTCCCCTCCTCTGTCCTGTCACCCCCTCCCAGTCCACACTTCTATGTCATCATCGTCATGCACCACACAAACTCACCAGTTCCTCTTCATTGTTGACATGCACCACACGAACTCACCGGCTCCTTTGCCCATCTGTCACATTCACAGCCAATGCACAAGCTGCCTGTCCCTCCTGCATTCATACCTCGCACACCTGTTACCATCCTCCAATCTGCCAGTTATGCCTCTGTAACCTCCTCCTGCTTTTTCGCTTCTTTCTCCCTCTACGCACTCCACCCAACACAATCCCCTCATGCCAATCCACTTGCCAAACTGCAATCTTAACATTTTGTGTTCAGCCGGCACAATGTAACTCTGTGTGTGTGTGTGTGTGTGTGTGTGTGTGTGCGTGCGCGTGCGTGCGTGCGTGCGTACATGCTTTTTTTTTGGGGGGGGGGGGCGATCCACAGGCACACTGTCTTTTATTTTCTTTATTTATATTTCTCTATTAGCAATAGAAACACAACACAGAAAGTTGTCCTTGTATAATAATGAAAAGAACCCCTTAATGCTGAGTGTCAGGAATTTGTATCATATCAGTGCAGTGCTAATAATTGGAAGGTTAACTGTGTTTTAATGCTAGTGCCGGTAGCATTCTGCATGGAAGCTACTGATGTTTCTGACAAGTGCTGCAATCTCCCGAGTGTTGTGGATACCTCTAAGGAGTGACAATTTTTTTTTTTTTTGATCTTCCATCTAGAAATTTATTTAGGTATTAAGGGGTTAAAAAGCATATATATTTTATTTAAACAAAACTTAAGCCAAAATATTTTAAACCTGTTGTGATTATTATTATAATTATTATCATATTCTATATAATGTTAGATTTGTAAGATCTGAACAATGTTGTGCAGCTTGTCATCTCCAATGAAATAGTGTTATTGTGAGGTTGGTTGGTGAGTTTGCAAATCACTTTATTTTAAATGTAACTTTGTTTTTGCAAAATTATTTTGCTACTACATTTTACAGTCATGTACAGTTATTTTTATGGGCTTGTCATCATGTGCATTCTCATCTGTTAGAGAAGTATACACAGATACTTGGTATTTTTAATGAACTACACTCATAAGTTTTAACTTCATACTTCTTGTTACACTTATATTTTGCTTATACAAAATTAATTACCAAACTTTCTCGTAACTGGTGGTTTTACTCATTTGGGCTACAAAATGAAGTTCGGCCCTACCATTGGACCACCAGCCAAGACACACTGCATCGACATCCGAATGATATTGTAGATGCTGATCTTCAAATGAAAATAATGCAAGAAAATAACTATATAGTTCTTGTAATACACTCAGATAATGTTGCAAAAAATGAAGTAGATGTTTGCTTGAAAGACAAACTGCCAAAAATCATCAGACGAACAACGGCCAAAGAACCCGAGACACAAGCCAACAGGCAATTTATCATTAAGTGATCACGAGAGCCTTAACAATTTTGCTTGAAAGCTTTACAGAATTTTTAAGAATGAAATACCACAGCACTGCGTAGGCACAGTCTAATTTACAGTGCAAGTGTTAATAAAGAAACATTTATGTGGCTAGAGACAGTGGTCATTGTGTGTGTGTGTGTGTGTGTGTGTGTGTTTGTGCGTGTGCGTGCGTGCGTGCGTGAGCGCGCTCGCGCTGTGCTTACTTTAGAAGAAGACCTTTTCGCCAAAAGGTCACATGTTTAGCAGTCCTTTTGGTGTGCCTGTCTGCAGCTCAATATCTCCTGTGTGTGGTGAGTAGGAATCTTTGTCTTTTGTTAATATTGGCGTTGTTCCATCCTGGGTTTCCATTATTTCATTATTTGTTTGTTTATTTGTATCCACAGGGGTAGAGGTTAGAACTCGTGACAAAATATGAAAAAATATATTTAAAAATCTTGTAATGACCCATATTATATTATATTATATCCCAATGTACAGTTTCACAAAAGTTAGTAACAGAGAACATTGCTCGTCTGTAAAACTTGACATCAGACTTTTTGACCGTTGTTTGGATGTCTTCTGTCTATCATGAGACACTCAGAATTGTCATTGTGCATGCATTTATTTGGTGTTGCACCATCCTACTCCAAACTGAGACACCAAATTGTGGACGTTACACAAAGCCCATGCAAGTACCACAACTCATGGTAACAATCCAGTCTCCATCTCATTTTGAAGATGCACGGTGTCGATCCATATACTTGTCACATGCGAAACAGATGAGAAAAAAACAGCTTCAGTATTATGAAAAGAATACATTGCAACTCACCATATAGAGATGTTGAGTCACAGAGAGGCACAACAAAAAGACAGCTATACATTTAAACTTTTGGCCAAAAGGCCATTTCCTGAAATAAAGAACACACAAATATTCAAATAAGCACAACTTGTGCCTGTTGGCGACTCATTGTCTCCTCTATATGGTGAGTAGCAATCTACGCTTTTCATAATGTTGTTGTTATACCATCCTGGACTTTCCACAAAAAGCTTTCTATTTCTAACCACTAAATTATCAAATGATTTAATGATTGTGACCATCACTCATCACCTAATTAGATATAGAGTTGCACATACCAGAGTGATAGGTTACACCACAAATGCATGAAGCAGTTGCTACCAAACTTAGCACATACATAAGGATGAGGTTGAGTGTGAAAATATTGAGCTAAAGGCATAACTTAGGAATGCCGGAGTAATTTCACCCAAATTTTGTATACACATCAGTCATTTTTTGTATAAAAATATTGTGGGAGTAAGGTACCCCTATTAACCGTAAGGTTGAGGTTGCTAATGAGATGGAATGACATGTAAAAATGTTCCACTACAATCCATTGGTATTTCTTTCTTGCACACTTGTTTAAATTGTGGTACTTTAAAAGTGTGAAGTGCAACCTGTCTCTAACTTTAGTTGTTCAGTGAGTCAAACAGTAGGAAGCCAATAATTTTGTCAGCACGTTTTGCGTCAAAGATTGTGTCACATGGCACGATACCTCAGATACATTTAACATCCTTTCTCGAGCCACAAATTGTAAAACAGTGGAGAATTGTACAGGTGCCTGTGTGAGGTACTGGGTGTTTCAAAATGAGTAAGGAGGTTTTACAGCTTTGTAGCATTTACTGCATTTATCTTGCAATTATAAATTATAATTCAGATGAAAGAGAGCAACTCAGTTTTTCTTAACAAGTATTCAGTATGAGCACCATTCATCTCATGACACATACACAGGGTGTATGCAACCCGGGACAACTGGGAGATCCGGGAAAAACCTGGGAATTTTTTCATCCAGGAGAAAACTGGGCAAAATATGGGAACTTTTTAGAATTCCAAGAATTTTTCATTGTTTTAGTTTTCAGTTAAATTTTTGTGATTTTGACTTGTAAGAACCAATACTCAAACAAAGGGTATTACTGTATCCCACTTCTGCCGAATAATACTGCAGCAACAAAACATGAACGAGAGGAGACAAAAAAAACCACCTAAGTCCCAAAGGAAATGCTCCATATACAACAACAAAACCCAGCGCTCCTACAAGCGTCTGCCAACAGCAAAGTGTGTCAAAGGCTTTAGGAAGACTATGCAATGCTTCCTAACAACAAATTGCCTTCAATGAGCTTGACATGACAGTTGTCTACATTAGATTCATTTGAACAGTTGCGGACGGGCTGTTTTGCATGCGCAGTTGAGTCGTGTATGAGTAGTATCTTCTCCCGCTTCTGGCTTCAGATGTGTGGCTGGGCGCCATTATCTAATATTTCCCCGGTTTGGAAATGATGCACAGAGCAGTCTGAGTTGAAGTGGGGAGGTGAGTAGTCTCCACGTGGCCTGTGTTTATGTTTAGTGATTTTGCTGTTTCCTCTTCATTTATTGATCTCACATTAAACGAAAACAAAACGGATTTCTGTGTCCGGAAGCTATCAAATGAATTAAAATATGTTCGCATAGTTACGGAAGGCTAAAATATGTTATTAGTTTCAGGTTTTATTTCAACCATTATGACGGTCAAGCATTAATCGCCTTGCAGCACAATGAAGTTATTTTTGTCGGTTTGTTAAAGAGATTTGGCTTTTATTAATCTTTTGCACTGAGGCAGTCAATTTATTTGAAAGGAAGTTTTTAACTTCACTCTGTTGGCTTGTTTTAACTGTTCGCTGCATTTCAGGTGCACATTTTCCATCTTCTAGCTTGTGTGGCATTATGCCATAATAAAGAACCAAACATGAGATAATACAGTAGTGGTACTCAAGAAAATGTACATCCAAGTCTGGACATATGAACGTGCACTTTAAGCCAAATTATGCATTTTAGTATGGTTTCGGTGGTCTTGAAGTATCCTCTGATGTCTTCTTTCTTTTATGATATAATGCAGGATCTTTTAATATTTTACACATACAAACATATGGGCTTCCTGTGTCATCGTAGCTGCGCAAGTGCAGTGACACCTCTTATCTGGCACACTCTGGCAACTGCTCAAACAAACCAATTTCTAACAGGTCACGGGAAAATATTACAAATAGTGGTTTGAAAAGTGTTACTTCCAAAGTAAATTTCCTTTTAAGCAAGATGAACTATATGCGAGAATGTACGATGAATTTCTTAAATCACAGAGCGTATGACTCTCATTTAAAAATCAACTCTTTGAGGACGACCATCTAGAAGAATTTCGAGCCCAGAAGATCAGACATTTATGTCGTTATAAAAATTTTTACTGGCACATTTGTGTGATTTATCTTAAAAGTGTAACATGCGCAAAAAAGATCAACATTATATGTGGAAGCCTAGCTTCTCTTGCAGCTTATTAATCTTAGATACTAATATTATATGTGAAAGCTTTGTTTTTCTTGTAGCAACATTATGTATATTAATTTAAACCAGTAACTTTTCTTATTTGTGTGTGCGCGCTACTTAAGACTGATCTTGCTATTGGCTGACTACATCACATGTCCTGTGCTGTCATCAGCTGGTGAGATCACATGACATGAGCTATGACTGGCTTACAAAAGCGCGTCGCAATCTCGATTTCAATGCTTTGGAAAGTAACGTGGTGTTTGATGGAATTTGAATTTATGTGTTCATAACACAAAAATATGTAGCATACGTGTTGCTGCACATCAAAGGTCTTTCCAAAATGCGTCTCCCCCCCCCCCCCCCCCCCCCCGGAGTTTCGTTTTCTAAAGTGCCAGTAAATTCTACGTTGGTGTATAAAACCCATCTAAAGGATTGACATATTTTACAGTGCCGAGGAAAAGTATACTGTCCCTTGACATGGAAAAAGTGTATTTTCACCCAGAAGAAAGTGTATTTTCAACCGGGAAATCCGGGAAAAATCCGGGAATTTTTTTTTCCTTGTCCATGTATACACCCTGATATAGAGCCGATAAATGACTTCTTCCCAAACCTTGATCACTCCTGTTTTCTTAAGTCAGATACATCAGTTTGTAGCGGAGACACATGCACATGATCCTTTATGAACTGCCAAAGGTAAAGATCGCATGGCGTCAGGTTGGGTGAATGTAGAAGCCATACAAAATAAGCTTTGTCATCAGGCCCCATGGGGCTAGTCTAACATTTGGGTACAATGTTGTTTAACCAATTGGGTACTGAATTATGCCGGGCAGACAGGGCACTGTCTTGATGCCAGATAGTGTTCTGTAGTTCAGCTGCTTTCAGTTGGGGAAAGAGTCAAGAGTTATAGTGCATCAAAATAAGAAACACTAGTTACTGTTACTTCACCGAAAAAGAAAAGGCCATAAACTTTCCACCAGGATAGGGCACAAAAAAATTCCATTTAGGGAAGTGTCATTGCAGTTGTGCCACCTTGTTGCGACTTGCTGACCCCAGATGTGCACATTATGTGTGTTCACATTTCTGTTTATATGAAACGTCAATTTGACACTAAAGACGACGTGATCCAGAAATTCTTCATTGTCATGCAGCAGCATTTTGTTTGCAAAGTTTGCATGTAAACTGTAGCCTGTAGGCTTTAGAGCTTCTAACAATCACAAATAATAAGGACATAGTTGTAAGTGTTTCCTTAATAGTATCCACATAGTTGTCACTGGAATTGTTGATTCACTACTAGCCTTCCGAACTGATGCCTTGGGGCTGTGAGTGAAACACACTCAGTCGTTAAACTCTGTCTTCAGTCACATTCGATCGTCCTGTACTCTTGCAGACAGCCAGTATCTTCATCTACAGATGTTGTAATCACTTGGGAGATTACAATGGGACTAAACACAGAATGCACAATGCTCTGTAACAACAGATTCAGTCCTTGCAAACTGTAAAACACAAATAGCTTTCTTTTCACTACTCACCAATTTGCCATTAGAGCTTTCTAACGAAAGACGTTGGAAAACAGTGCGTGCACATACAGGTATTTGAAGATAACTCTTTGAAGATAACTCATTTGATGTACTAGAGTCATTTCAAAACTCTCGCACACTGGGGATGCATGACATATTATGATGGCATGATCAAGTTAAAGTTCATGTCAGTTATGAATGAGACTTTAGGTGTGTTGCTAGTATATGTGTTTGCCGGTTCGTGTGGCTATGTCATGAATGATTACATTTTAAAATGGAAGCTGAAACTGCGTCAGGTCGGATTATGCGTAGTGACCAGTGTTCTTACATCAAAATCAAATACCTACCTGGAAAGAACACAGTGGAAATTTACAATGCCTTGAGAGGTGTATGGGAATAGTAGAGTGGATCGTATTGAAGTATCTCAGTGGTCTGCTCTTTTTCAATAAGATTAGGTAAGCACTGAGGACAACCGAAGAAGTGGAAGGCCATCAGCTACAACAGACTATACCTCTTAGGTTATTGTTAACGAAATTTCAAGAGGATTGATGAAAAACTTGTGAGGAAATACATATGAAGCCAGAATGTGTCACTTCAGTTCACAGAATCATAATGCACAATTTAAAGCCGAGAAAATTGGTGCCAGGTGGATTCCACATGATGTGAGTGAATAGCAAAAAGCAGGGTGCAAAAGAATCACAGAAAAATTGCTTCAATGTTATTCAAGAGAGGGAGAACAGTGTCCGAAAAGGATTGTTGTACTTGATTTGGTGGAACCTGTATATGAAATTTAACCCAGAACTGAAGTTTTGTCATCACAATGTAAAAGTTCTTCCTCCACGCCCAAAAAAATTCTGCCGCCAACGATCAAAAGTGAAACTGATGATCTTTGTGTATGACATGAATGGAGTCATAGCTACAAATAGAGTGCCCCAGGGGTTGTCTGAGACAGGCACATTCTACAAGCTGTTTCTGCAAAATGCTTTGTGCCTGAAATTTCATCAAAGAAGGCCTGACATGTTTGCTGCTATGTCCTCATTTTTCATGAGGTGAGTCAAGTAACAAGACAGCTCAACAATGAAAGTGCCCATCCAGAATACAGGAGTTGGCAAAACGTTGGGAAGCTGTCATAAACAAGAATGGAGATTACATGGAAAGCATGTAAAATAAATTATTTTCTTCAGTTCTGTCGTACAGTGTGCAGAACTTTTGAAATAACCCTCACATTGTTTATAATTATAAGTTGAATTAATAAATACTATAAAGCCTTAAAACCCCTGTATTCATTTTGAAACTCGTGGTACATGTGACATACTAATTCACCATTGTAGACACAGGCAATAAGCTAGTTGGATATAAGTAAGCTTCATTATAATCTACACACTAAGCATGGTATGCATTTAAACTGTGAAGGAAAAGGTTCATAGCTGATCGTGTCAGCAATATAATTAAAGAAAGTATACAACGAAATAAAACTGTCTATGAAAACAGTTGGTTAACATCTTGCACTTGAGCTCGATGCTAAAAGTAACACTGGAAAGGGAAAACGTTAAAAATAAATCTCTTACTGTAATGCAAACAAATATTTGCTGCATTATAATCAAAATAGTAGAATTAGAATATTTCCTGAAAATGTTGTTTTTTGTCTGTCAGAACAATGGCTTTAAGATGATAGGCAGCATTTTATCTTCCTTGAGTTTATTCCTTTGGGACACTATGTGCAGAAATGAAAGAATGAATGCAGAGAATACCACTATTGTTCGCTTATGTATGTAGGGACAGACCTTAATGAGAGATGTAAATACCAGTGGCAGATGCTGAGGCATTACATTGGTGGTGCCAAAAAACTTTACATATTTCATAAGATATTATATCAAACAAAACGTATAGAGAAACAGAAATAAACACTTATTATAACAGTATCCTTCTTATGCACAGTAAGAGATTGATATATTCCTGGAGAACATGATAGCAAGTAATTGTATGAGAGAGAGAGAGAGAGAGAGAGAGAGAGAGAGAGAGAGAAGGGGGGGCGTGGCGGGGGGGGGGGGGGGGTGAGATGTAAAAAGTAACACAAACTCCGAAAATCTCTCTCGCACACACAAATGCACATGTGTACACTCATATCAACAGCAGAACTATTCACTCCTCATGGGGTATGATTAGTCACTTTTACATGGCAGTCATAAAAGAAGGGGAGGAGGAGTGTTTTGATGTATAGCTGCTTAAGATACTGGTGGAGACCAGGCTTGAACTACCACACGACACCACCACCAACGTCAGCTAACAATTGCACTCTAGCCGTTACTGAATGATATATGTGCTCCGCTTTGCTTTGAGTTGTTGGTTGTTTCCTTTTCTTATTTTGATATGAATGGAGAGAGGAATCTTACTCTGTCACAGGGTTTGAATATGACTCTCACGACACCAGATGGAATCAGTGATCCAGATGTACATTATTACATTGGTTCTGCCTTCTCAGGAGCACAGAACATGGATGTAGACTGCCAGCCCTGTGAGAGGGAGGCGTGGCTTGTACCCCCACTTGCTCTCATTCCCTCAACAGCCAAAACTCATCGTTTGTTTTACGTTTGTGGTTGACTGCCAGAAAACTACAACATGAGTGCCAGTAGGAGAGATAATAGAGCATGTATAAATTATTCGAACTTGTAATCTGTATTTTGAGAAGCAAATTTAATCGAATTACCAAAATTTAAAATTAAAAGCACTGTACTTGCCAAAAGTAGCAACTCCATGACTTTGGGGAGACTGCTTCAAAATAATTAGTAGGAACAATATTGTTAATTGATTCATCGCTCCTTGTTGTTGGCAGTTAGATCTGTCATCTCAGATTAAAATGTTCATTTTACACATGATTGACTTTTCACAGGATAGTATCCCTACAGCACTCAGATGTTGCTCTTTCATGGTGTTTCGTGGGAACGTTTTAATTCTCTTGAGCATTGAGAAAATGTTCAAATGTGTGTGAATTCGGGAGGGGGTGCGCAGTCTGTGACATGGCGCCTCTAATTGCGTGGCCACTCTAGGCAGCCTTGAGCATTGAAAAGCGCCGCTCGGTTTCTGATGTTGATATAGGCTTCGTGATTAGTAGTTTTGAAACCTTAACACTCTCATCAAATGGGTCACGAAGTTCACCCTCTTGAATCGGCGAAAGAAATGGAACTGCTGCAGAAACAGCTCTCAACTCATGCCTATCGTAGAAGAATTGAAACTCACTCTTCAACCTTTTTTTTGTCTTTAATTTCGTGGTACTTGTCTGGAAAATTTGTGATGTATTTGTCAAACTGATTTACAAAAAATAAGTTGGCTGCAATGAGGTATCCAGTGAACTGAAAATGTAGTTTTATTTCAGAAAGAATGGCATCAGTACACACTTCCAAAGCACCTCTTTTTTTTATGCCCATTAAGAATCGGTGGCTTCTGGGCTGGCATGATTTCGTAATTTTCAAAACTATTCTCGTTAAGGATGGAGTCAGTGTCATCTCCTGATGTTTTGCATTACTGCTTCATAGTTCTGGTTGCCTTGTGTCGCTGTGGTCAGTTTGGTTATCTTCTTCTGAAGCTGATTAAAAAAATATGACTGCATGAAGCATTATCTTACAGAAAAATGATAGCAAGAAAATGAATTCATTATCTTGCAGTCTTTGTTTATATGAACCAACTTTTTCAATAGTAGTTGGTAGTTTTATGCTCTCACTTGCTTCTGTGACTTTCAAAGCAGTAATAAGAGTTTTCCCTGTTTTCAAAAACATCTTTTACTACTCGCAAATGGTAATTCCATCTTGTCACACACACGGGGCAAGCTTTTTTGAATAATGCTATGCAACACTTTTGATCTCTATGGTGAGTAAGAAAAGAAAGAAGAATTACCTGAAAGATGTCCAAAAAAGTTGCAGGCCTTACGATTGACAGAGACTGCCGTAGACATAAGGTTGAACCGAAGCGCATAACAATGGATGTATTTTGCATTTGGATATTTGTCTTTAGTTAATTTCTGAACCCCGTTTGACTTGCCACTCATAACGTTTGCACCATTGTAACTCTGAGGTATTGGTTATTAGTTTTGCGCAATCATTGCCAATTAATGGTTGAATGTCTTTCAGAATACTCTCAGCTATAGTATGAGCAATCTGACTTTCTGGATTAACAAAGTTCCAAAATCTTTCAACAGGTTTTCCCTCAACAACATAATGAAAAACAATAACCAATTCAGATTTGCAAGATACAGTTGTGCATTCACCCGCCATTATTACAACGTAATCGGCATATTTTATTTCTTTACGAACTTCATCATGGTACACTTTCAATGTGCATTGCAGTAGTTTGCTGTGAACAGTCTTAGAAATGCCTTTGCACACTGATGCCTTAATGAGATGTACTTAAAGATCTTGATCCAGTTCCGCAGTGAACTGAACTAGCTCACAAAAAATCCCCTTATTTTGAGAGCCAGTTCCAAAGCACCACAGAACCGAATACAGTTTACAGTTAAATTCAATATATATCTATTCTTTTTTACACATTTGTTGTGGCTGTCAATTGTTAGTCTATATTGTGAATCTAATTTCTGCGGAATGTTGGTTTTGCCTAGAAATGAAAGACTGAGCACATTGTTTATGTGTCACTTTGACATTTCATTTTAGACCATATATGCCCAATATCAGTTATTCCGCTCATAAACCAATGAACATCTCCCCCAAAAGACACACAAGGAAAACAAATACAGCGTTGCTTTCTTCACAATCACAAATCCATTTCTTCTTTTGGCAAATTTCTGGATTGCTTTTTTGTTTGCATTTTTAATAACTCATTTACTTTGTTCATGTTTACTTTTTTCACAGTCAACTGAATTTTTACATACAGATAACACTGTGCAGACAGTTACATCTGGTCAATTACCTGACCTCGCAGTAACTACAACGTGTTTCTACAGAACTGTATTACACGAACGTAGTGAGTAGAAACAGAAATACTAAACCTTTGTTTGGAAAACAGATGCTCAGCATATGGTGAATACATTAGTTTTTTTTCTGTGACAATAGTACTGCTGTTGTGAGATACACCAACATTGAAATAATGCCTCTTAGTTTCAAAATCTAAGGACATAACTAGATTAAATTACATATAACTACTTGTAACAATGTTTAAGTGTATTATTTCCGTATTCAATTTAATTAAGCATTAATTATCATTTAGGAATGTATTAGCATTAACTTGCAGAAAGATTGTAAAACTGGATTACAATAAATCTGCGCCCTGATTTATTCTAACATGATTGCTAGATGGCAGATCGTGCTTATATTGGTCCTGCACTTTACTGTCTCTGGCCGAAGGAACATAAAGCTCTGAGTCAGACTGGCTGTGGCTCCACCACCGCCATAAGAAGCATGTAGAAACCAACGGCTGAGCCTTTCACACAGCTTTTATGAGGACAGATGGTGCCAATCTGGAGTTGCCTGCAAGCTTCAGAAAACTACCACGAGAGAGTGCCCAGCGAAACGCGTCTCTTCAAATCAGAAAATACATACTTCGAAACAATGTTCACATAGATTTCTCTTTCTTTCTTTTTTATACAAGTGGTGCCACAGCACAGTGGCACTACTTCAGAAACCACCCCTGGTAAATACATTTTCTCAAGACTTGAACTAGTTGTTATGAAAATAGTATAATCAAAAATCAGAATCATTACATGTATAGCCAAAACCCTGAAGAATATAAACAAGAACATTTTTTAACCAGTGGAAAGCCCAGGATGGGATAACAACAGTATTATGAAAAGGATAGATTGCTACTCACTGCATAGAAACATTGAATCACAGATAAGCTCAATGAAAAGACTACTACACATTTGAATGTTCAGCCAAAAGGCCTTCTTTGGAAATAGAGAATACATGCACAGTCACACAAGAACAACTCGCATACACATGACCATTGTCTTTTGCTGCTATGGCCCGAGTGGCTTGAGACAGTGGCCGTGTGTGTGCAAGTTTGTGTGTGTGTGTGTGTGTGTGTGTGTGTTTCCTACTTCTGAAGGACATTTTTGTTTGAAAGCTTAGCTGTTTAACAGTCTTTCATTGTGCCTGTCAGCAACTCAATGGCTGCTCTATGTGGTGAGTAGCAATCTGTCCTTTTCATAAGAACATTTTTTTAAATATCTTAAGATCTACACAAACAACAACTCGCACAGAATTAAGCGTGCATGGTTATATTTTTCAAGGAATATGTATGATTCCAGACTTGTTAGTGGAGCTCTGGAAGATCGTGAATCTCTACTTTTAATGTTCTGCTGTGAACAGTGCTCAAAATTGGACTTATCAGTCAACAGTAACCTTTGTGTTGAATGGATAAGAGGGCTGAAAGACAAATATACAGGGCTAAATTATGGGGCTATTATGAACGATTCATTCATCTTCAAAGCTTCACAGGGTGTTCCAAAACTATTCATTCAAATTAATGCAGGAGGTAGAGACCATCAAAACAAATGTATTTTGATAAGGCACATATGGTCTCTGAAATCAACTTGTGACATTAGGGAACATTTTGTTAGTGGTGCTGATGTAAGCTGTTGTCAGTTTGCGGATTGGAAATGTGTACTGACACGCAAAACTGCCCTGTGTGTGGATGGTTGGCTCAGAGGTGTGCTTGGGAACACACCTATTGATTTGCAAGCATCGCCACCTTGTGACAAGGACCAATTCAGTTGCAGTCATTAGCACCTTGTGATGACAACAGTGACCATCTAGTGGTTTACATACGCTGAACAAGCTGACCTGCATCTGGTATATGGTTCTGTGAATGGAAATGTGCTACCTGCAGTGAAAGAGTATTGACAGTGCTTTCTCAAGCAAAGGGTGCCACAACACCAGACATTCAGATGTCTGCATTGCGTGCTACATGAAACAATCACTTTCTATGTAAGTATGCTTGATACAGATCGGTATCAAACAGTGCGAACTCCCTAAATGGAAGATAAGATTCTGCAACATGTTGAAGACAATTGAAGACAATCCACCTTCGAGCAGACGATATAGTGCACACTTCCTTGGCATTGGATATAGCCCTGTGTGGAATGTGTTACATGATGAGTAGCTTCATCCTTTCCATCTTCAGTGTGTGGTAGCACTAGCACCTGAAGATTTTTTCCCATAATGCATGCAGTTCGCACAGTGATTTTTACAACAGACTGCCCTGCACTCCTTATTTCTGGCTGAGGTCTGTACACTGAGGAGGCTTTGTTTACTTGTGAAGGCTGTTTAAATTTCCAAAATTCATATGTTTTGGCACCCGTGAATCAATGAGGTACTCAACCTAGTGCTCATCAAAAGCAATTTGGCAGTGTGTGGGACAATATTGTTGGTGATAGGTTGATTTGAACATACATTATTCTATTCCATGTCAATAGTTGGAGATATCGCATCTTCGTGGAACATGTGTTGCCAGAATTGCTGGAGGATGTACTTTGGCATATTAGACAAGGCACAAGGGGGTGCCAGCCCATTTCAGCATTGTAGTGAGTGATCATTTGAGAGCCATCTTTGGAAATGATGGATCAGCCCGGCCACTGTGGTCACCTGACCTCTTGTATGAAGGAGCTGCTGTATGAAACTGTTGTGGAAACAGGAGGAGGCCTCATTGCTAGAATTGCTGTTGTTGGTACCATTCCGGACGTGCCAGGGTCTTCAAACTGGCATGACAGTCAACGGGCCCATAGTCCATACCAATTCAGGCAGGCTAGGAAAAAATTGTACCTTCATAGTTCTGGATGTTATTGAATTTAGCATATGTTAAAATGAAGGACTAATTAAAGAACACGTATTTCTTTTTATTTTCTCCATAAAAAATTCTGCTTTGAGATACAGCCTTGCATAGATGACACTGATACCATTTTGAAGATGCGAACTTTGGAAAAAAATTTAAAATGCTGTATCTCTGGAACAGTTCTAGATATTTTGTTGGTTTTTTTACTTGAAATATAATTGCTATAAGATTACAAAGAAGTCCTTCATTTGGACTTACCTGTCAAAGTTCTTTTACTATAAAGTTCTGAATTTTTTTATAATTTACGTTTTTTTTCCCGAAAATGCCAATCCATAAAATTTTTATTGTTTGTTGTTGATTAGTACCATATAGTTCTACATTCCCTGAAAAGGAGAGCTTCCACTTTTAGGTTGAACACTTTTGATAGACAATTGAAATTGCAGGCCTCACATTTCCTGATTTGTCTACCATATACTTTGATACTGATGGAATGTGGTTCTAAATTGTTTCCTTTGAAAATGTATCTGGAATAATAGTTAAAACTTGCACCTTTTCACTGTAGGATGCACAATATTCAACAGCTGAATCGATATTTGTAAAAAATTCGTGGCAAGAAGTGAAAGAGTGCTTTGGCTCATTTTCTTCTGAAGATGGAATTTCTGCTTTGAAGAGTGTGGTCAGTTTTGCTGTAGTGTATTTAGTAATTTCTCTATGCTTTCTTGATGCCTTGAGCTTATGACTCGACTTCACTGACCATGGTTTCTAAACAGGATTAACACCTACCTCTGTAGGTGACTGATTCAGGGTGTTTAGTTCTTCCTTTATTGATGTAAAATCTGCATCATCTGCACCATATTCACCTTGTCCAGATACTATCATTGTTGTTATTGTATCAAAACATTTAGAACACAAAAAGTCAACACTGGAAACATCTTCACATTGAAACAGTCTTCAAATAAGAACACCTACTGCCAACCTGAATGAAGTCTATTTATGTTTGTCTTATGTATCACTCTTTTATGGATATGCAAAACGTTAGCACACTTCACTCTCCTGTGGCCCCAGTCAGAAGACATTTTAAACATTCCTTTTCACAAAACCCACTGCAACTGTGTCAAATGGCAAATTCCTCATGAAAACACAGAACTCACTGGATGGTCTCAGATTTCTTAGAAGCCTCTTCAGTAAACAAATTAGCATTGAACAACTACAATACCTAAGCCGACAGTGAACAACCACAACAAGAAACTGACAAGAAACTACAACAAAGTGTAAGAAATAACTGCAACAAAGACAATAGAAATAAGCATTGTAACAAAAAATTAGTAAAAAACAATTTCAGTGAAGACGTACGTTTACCATTCAAAGTTAAAAAAAAGATTTTTTAAAATAAACCCTGTCCAACTTAAAAGTGGAACCTCTTCTTTACAGAGAATAAAGTACTACATGGTTCTAATCAACAACAACCAAAAAATCTAACTTTTTTCTGGATTGGCATTTTCGGGAAAAAAAAAAATTAAATATAAATTATAAAGAAAAAAGTTCAAAAGTCAACAGTAAAAGAACTTTGACAGATTTATCCAAACGGAGGATACCATTGTAATCATAAAGCAATTATCTTTCAAATAAAAAAACTCTAACAAAATATATAGAAATGTTACAGAGGTACAGCATTTAAAAACTTGTTTCGAAATTCACATCTACAAAATGGTGTTCGCAGTGTCATCATTGGCGGCCTGTGTCTCAGGGCAGGAATTTTTGTGGAGAAAACAAAAAATATGTGTTTCTTACTTACTCCTGAATTTTAACATATGCTAAATTCAATAACATCCAAGACTATGGAGGTAACCCCCCTGCCTGAAGTGTTACGGATTATGCCTACTGCTGTAATTAACATGCTGTACTACCTTGTGTGTGAATCGTTCCTAGAATTGCTGTCAGGCACCATATATAACATAACGAAATATATTTATTTTGATGTTCTCTACCTCCTGTAGTAATTTGAACGAATAGTTTTGTAACACCCTGTATATTTTCCAAAGCATTACATATACAATTATGATTGGTGCATGAAGCGAACCATAAATCCACCGAGTTTACATTTTGCACTCATCGATGAATGCCTCCTCTGGTCACATGACAAGTGTCCAAGCAGTAGTCAAGTTCATTCCGTACTATGAGTAGCAACATCCTGTTGATGGTCACCACAACAGCATTGATGTGTTCTTCTAGCTGTTCAGGTATTCTTGGAACTGAGGGTGGTTTACTAAACATGTTCGTTAATGTATCCCCAAAAGAAAAGGTCACACGGTGTTAGGTCAGGTGTCCTGGGGAACAGAGAGAACTGGGCCAGTACCAGTGCACAGTGCTCTATTTTCCATAATTCCTTCTGAATGTATGCTGCACTGTTATAACAGATAAACATCTTACATATTCCAACCCACACAAACTTTTTCCTCCCCCTAACAACCATGGACCTTGCCGTTGGTGGGGAGGCTAGCGTGCCTTAGCGATACAGATAGCCGTACCGTAGGTGCAACCACAACAGAGGGGTATCTGTTGAGAGCCCAGACAAACGTGTGGTTCCTGAAGAGGGGCAGCAGCCTTTTCAGTAGTTGCAAGGGCAAGAGTCTAGATGATTGACTGATCTGGCCTTGTAACAATAACCAAAACGGCCTTGCTGTGCTGGTACTGTGAACGGCTGAAAGCAAGGGGAAACTACAGCCGTAATTTTTCCTGAGGGCATGCAGCTTTACTGTATGATAAAATGATGATGGCGTCCTCTTGGGTAAAATATTCCGGAGGTAAAATAGTCCCCCATTCGGATCTCCGGGCGGGTACTACTCAAGCGGATGTCGTTATCAGGAGAAAGAAAACTGGTGTTCTACGGATCGGAGAGTGGAATGTCAGATCACTTATTCGGGCAGGTAGGTTAGAAAATTTAAAAAGGGAAATGGATAAGTTAAAGTTAGATATAGTGGGAATTAGTGAAGTTCGGTGGCAGGAAGAACAAGACTTCTGGTCAGGTGACTACAGGGTTATAAACACAAAATCAAATAGGGGTAATGCAGTAGTAGGTTTAATAATGAATAGGAAAATAGGAATGCGAGTAAGCTACTACAAACAGCATAGTGAACACATTATTGTGGCCAAGATAGATATGAAGCCCACACCTACTACAGTAGTACAAGTTTATATGCCAACTAGCTCTGCAGATGACAAAGAAATTGAAGAAATGTATGATGAAATAAAAGAAATTATTCAGATAGTGAAGGGTGATGAAAATTTAATAGTCGTGGGTGACTGTAATTCGGTAGTAGGAAAAGGGAGAGAAGGAAACATAGTAGGTGAATATGGATTGGGGCTAAGAAATGAAAGAGGAAGCCGCCTGGTAGAATTTTGCACAGAGCACAACTTAATCATAGCTAACCCTTGGTTTAAGAATCATGAAAGAAGGTTGCATACATGGAAGAACCCTGGAGATACTAGAAGGTATCAGATAGATTATATAATGGTAAGACAGAGATTTAGGAACCAGGTTTTAAATTGTAAGACATTTCCAGGGGCAGATGTGGACTCTGACCACAATCTATTGGTTATGACCTGTAGATTATAACTGAAGAAACTGCAAAAAGGTGGGAACTTAAGGAGATGGGACCTGGATAAACTGAAAGAACCAGAGGTTGTACAGAGTTTCAGGGAGAGCATAAGGGAACAATTGACAGGAATGGGGGAAAGAAATACAGGAGAAGAAGAATGGGTAGCTTTGAGGGCTGAAGTAGTGAAGGCAGTAGAGGATCAAGTAGGTAAAAAGAAGAGGGCTAGTAGAAATCCTTGGGTAACAGAAGAAATATTGAATTTAATTGGTGAAAGGAGAAAATATAAAAATGCAGTAAATGAAGCAGGCAAAAAGGAATACAAACGTCTCAAAAATGAGATCGACAGGAAATGGTGGTTACTGTTTAACGTCCCGTCGACAACGGGGTCATTAGAGACGGAGCGCAAGCTCGGGTTAGGGAAGGATTGGGAAGGAAATTGGCCGTGCCCTTTCAAAGGAACCATCGCGGCATTTGCCTGAAACGATTTAGGGAAATCACGGAAAACCTAAATCAGGCTGGCTGGAGACGGGATTGAACCGTAGTCCTCCCGAATGCGAGTCCAGTGTACTAACCACTGCGCCATCTCGCTCGGTGACAGAAAGTGCAAAATGGCTAAGCAGGGATGGCTAGAGGACAAATGTAAGGATGTAGAGGCTTATCTCACTAGGGGTAAGATAGATACTGCCTACAGGAAAATTAAAGATACCTTTGGAAATAAGAGAACCACTTGTATGAATATCAAGAGCTCAGATGGAAGCCAGTTCTAAGCAAAGAAGGGAAAGCAGAAAGGTGGAAAGAGTATATAGAAGATCTATACAAGGGCGATGTAAATGAGGACAATATTATGGAAATGGAAGAGGATGTAGATGAAGATGAAATGGGAGAAATGATACTGTGTGAAGAGTTTGACAGAGCAATGAAAGACCTGAGCCGAAACAAGGCCCCCAGAGTAGACAACATTCCATTGCAACTACTGACGGCCTTGGGAGAGCCAGTCCTGACAAAACTCTACCATCTGGTGAGCAAGATGTATGAAACAGGCGAAATGCCATCAGACTTCAAGAAGAATATAATAATTCCAATCCCAAAGAAAGCAGGTGTTGAGAGATGTGAAAATTACCGAACAATCAGTTTAATAAGCCACAGCTCCAAAATACTAACACGAATTCTTTACAGACGAATGGAAAGGCTAGTCGAAGCCGACCTTGGGGAATATCAGTTTGGATTCCGTAGAAATACTGGAACACGTGAGGCAATCCTGACCTTATGACTTATCTTAGAAGAAAGATTAAGGAAAGGCAAACCTACGTTTCTAGCATTTGTAGCCTTAGAAAAAGCTTTTGACAATGTTGACTGGAATACTCTCTTTCAAATTCTGAAGGTGGCAGGGGTAAAATACAGGGAGAGAAAGGCTATTTACAATTCGTACAGAAACCAGATGGCAGTTATAAAAGTCGTGGGACATGAAAGGGAAGCAGTTGTTGGGAAGGGAGTATGACAGGGTTGTAGCCTCTCCCCGATGTTATTCAATCTGTATATTGAGCAAGCAGTAAAGGAAACAAAAGAAAAATTCAGAGTAGGTCTTAAAATCCATCGAGAGGAAAAAAAAAACTTTGAGTTTCGCCGATGACATTGTAATTCTGTCAGAGACAGCAAATGACTTGGAAGAGCAGCTGAACGGAATGGACAGTGTCTTGAAAGGAGGATATAAGATGATCATCAACAAAAGCAAAACGAGGATAATGGAATGTAGTCGAATTAAGTCGGGTGATGCTGAGGGAATTATATAGGAAATGAGACACTTAAAGTAGTAAAGGAGTTTTACTATTTGTGGAGCAAAATAACTGATGATGGTCGAAGTAGAGAGGATATAAAATGTAGACTGGCAGTGGCAAGGAAAGCGTTTCTGAAGAAGAGAAATTTGTTAACATCGAGTATAGATTTAAGTGTCAGGAAGTCATTTCTGAAAGTATTTGTCTGGAGTGTAGCCATGTATGGAAGTGAAACATGGACGATAAATAGTTTAGACAAGAAGAGAATAGAAGCTTTCGAAATGTGGTGCTACAGAAATAGATTGTTGAAGATTAGATGGGTAGATCACATAACTAATGAGGAAGTATTGAATAGGATTGGGGAGAAGAGAAGTTTGTGGCACAACTTGACTAGAAGAAGGGATCGGTTGGTAGGACATGTTCGGAGGCATCAAGGGATCACCAATTTAGTATTGGAGGGCAGTGTGGAGGGTAAAAATCGTAGAGGAAGACCAAGAGATGAATACACTAAGCAGATTCAGAAGGATGTAGGTTGCAGTAGGTACTGGGAAATGAAGAAGCTTGCACAGGATAGAGTAGCATGGAGAGCTGCATCAAACCAGTCTCAGGACTTGAAGACCACAACAACAACAACAACAACAAACTTTTTTGTTGCTTTGTCACTATTTTGCGAACACATTGCACTCGTAACGTTCAACTGATGGGATCAATGCAAACTTGGTGAGTTTATGGCTCTATTCATGTACCAGTAATATGTGTACATGTAATACAGGTTGAGCACAAAGTCTTGCCCTGAATATAACAATTTATTACAGAATAACTGTTTGACATAATAATTTACATTTGATGCCATTACATAGGTTAGTGTTACTAGTTTTTTTAAGACCACTTATGTTAGTAAACGTCAACGTATGCTCCCTTGGTAGGTTGGAGAACGTCGAGGCGGTATTCCAGTTCCTGCCAGGTGTTTTGTAACATGTGTTCTGTTACAGTACCCACAGCAGCTTTTATCCTAGCCGTCAGTTCGTCGATGTCAGCAACTGGTGTGACGAAGACTCTGTCCTCGATATAGCCCCAGAAAAAAAAAAAAAAAAATCAAGGGGTGTAATATCTGGAGAGGGGAATAATGTCCAGATCAGTGGACTGGAACGTACGGTCCAACTCCCGGCCACCCCGCTCTCCATTTATCCCCTCTCCAGACATTACACCCCTTGACTTTTTTTTCTGGGGCTATATCGAGGACAGAGTCTTTGTCACACCAGTTGCTGACATCGACGAACTGACGGCTAGGATACAAGCTGCTGTGGGTACTGTGACAGAACACATGTTACAAAATACCTGGCGGGAACTGGAATACCGCCTCGACTTTCTGAGCTACCAAGGGAGCATATGTTGAGGTTTACTAACGTAAGTGGTCTTAAAAAAACTAGTAACACTAACCTATGTAATGGCATCAAATGTAACTTATTATGTCAGGCGATTATTCTGTTATAAATTTTTATAATCAGGGCAAGACTTTGTGCTCACCCTGTACTTTGAAAAATATAAGATTTTGAAAATGAGTAAATCATTTGTAGCATCTCTTTATTAATTGATAGATTACTGGATGTTAGTTGGGACATATATGGCCATTTCTCTTGATTGCTTGACTTAGAAGGTAAAATTATTTACTCTACCAAGGACCATATACTGTAGTATGTGACATAAATTTCAACCTTTTTGCTTCTGTCTGTTCCTGAGGGAAGGTAATTTTAAAATAGAGACAACAAATTAAAAAATAATTATTATGTGATATAATTATAAATTATCAATGGGAAGTATGCTGTAAGTTTTGATGAGTGAGTTTGTGAGTATTGAAATATGTGGCATAAATGTCTGTATATTTTGACTGTGTTGGCTTAGATGCCAGTGGACCATAGACCTTAGTATTTGACATAAATTGTAATTTGATACCTGTACCTGTTCCTGAGTAGAAGTGTTTGTAACAGTCAGACAGACAACAAAGTTATCATTTAATAGTTCCGATTTTACCGACTGAGATTCGGAACCCCTACCCTGACCAAAAACTTGCTTGTGAACAGTACATGGAAGATACTTCCATCAAATATAAAGCAACATGGGATGTTATCAGACAAAAGAATTTCAAAATCCACATAGAAGACATACTTCTCGATTCTGAAGAAGTGATTGGTTACTTCCTGGAGGGGGCACATACACTAATTACATGTGTCTATGTTGTACTGAATTTGGTTATTGCTTGTGTGTTGATAAATGCCTCACAGTGTAGATTAAAATTTTACTGTAAATTATGTAGTTTTTTCCTCTAAATTTTGTATACAATTAGGTGTTCTGCGAGGAAGTTTGCTACATCCAGAATAGAAGTCCTATGGACAAACAACTACTTTCAAAAACTGAGCAATAATGTAAACATTTTGCTAGCAGCCATTCAGCATTCTAGAGATTTCAAAAACATAATTTTTCAGAATTGTATTCACAGATGTCCACTTTACATTAAAATTCTGTTACCTTAGCTTCAGTGTATGACCTTTTTTTCCGTTAGTCACAGTAACAATGCTTCTTGATCATGGGTCCCATAATTTTGTTAGTTGAATTTGAAGACTTTGTGAAAGCAGCAGCAGCAGAAGTAATAATAATAATAATAATAATAATAATAATAATATGTTAATTTGTAATTAGTAATTGGTAAGGAACTGGGAGATTAGCTAGTGATACACTTTGAATATTGCTGTTGACCTTAATGGAAAGAGGAGAGTTATGTTTATGTGCTTTGCATTACATTATAAATTTAATTACTTGATTCTAATTTGAAAATTGTTATATTTGTGTCGTCATAAGTAGTGAGCCTTACATTTTTATGATGTATTGTTTAAGTTTATGTTGATGAGTAACTATCTGGTGAGTGTGACATGTAACCTATCACAGCGATATTTATGTCAGAAGTTTTTTTTAAAGTTTTTGTAATGTTTATTCAGAAATAATAGGGGTGCAGTTATGTAACATGTATGCAAACTTTCTACAGGTGGACTTGACGGACTCTCCTCCACCACCGCCGCCGCCACCACCACCAGTTCATGAGACCGAAGGCTCTGTCAGTAATAGTGGCCATATTGGGCTCTTGCGACACAACAGGCAGCGTACGTCGTCTCCACGAAGTCCCCCTCAGGCTCCGGCCTTTTTTCCCACCACCTCTAATATAGAACGACGCCCGGAGTCACCACCTAATAAACGCCGCCGTTGGTCATCTACTCAGCAGCCAATCGCAAAACCTGCTGCAGTGTCTGTGACCAGTAGGAAATGTGACGATGAGGGAAGTGGGTCCCCACCACCACCACCTTCTCCAGCCAGAAGGCCAGTTACGGATCAGACCCCAGACACCACTGAAATTGTGCCACCGACGTCAAACCCTCCTGTCAAAATGGAAATGCCCGATTATGTTGATGAATCTCGGACTCGTGCTGATCAGGGTCAGATGCCCAGTGGAACAGCTGTCGAAAATGACTCTCTTGCGAGCATGGCACAACTTGTTGCTGCAAAAACTGAGGGTGCTTCATCACCGACACAAGGAGTGAGTTCGGCTCCGCCAGATTTGTCAGATCTTTACGGAGGGAGCTCGCGGGATGCAGGGGCCACTTCGGACAGCTTGTCTGCTGTTGAACTGTGTAAGTACATAGTGTCTTTGTGTGTGTGTGTGTGTGTGTGTGTGTGTGTGTGTGTGTGTGTGTGTGTGTTTGAGAGAGAGAGAGAGAGAGAGAGAGAGAGATAAAGTGGTGTGTTAGAATTTTAAATATGTTTTCAGTGCTGAACTTAAAAACTAATTCATTCCAGAAAAAAAGTGGAGATATTCTTGTCTGCTGTTCTCTTCCGGAAACTGGTTTTTATACATAAGTCAATTTATGTGTAATAAGTGCAAGGACAGACTTATCAGACTTATATGTGACATGCAAGGTGGCTAGTTACATGCAGTAGTGCCATGGTACTGTGCAAGATCATCTATAAAACAGGAGATAGTGTTTCTGAGGCTGATGCTGTGTTCCTTGACTTCCAGGAAGCATTCATTAGGATTCCATACTCTCAACTAGTCAAATGAAAAAGAGCTCACAGAATATCAGACCAGTTTTTTGATTGACTTGGAGATTACCTACCGTACATAACTTAGCATGAAAATAAATTGTAAGACATGAAAGTAGCATGATGAATGCTCCAAAAAAGTGCTATATGACTGCAACTGTTTGCAACATGTGTAAATGTCATGTGGGCTGACATCAGAAGCTCCGTAAGAATGCTGTATATAGTGTAGCCTCAATGCCAGAAAGTTGTAGTGAAGCATACAAAGAGTAGCAGAGGCCAAATGATTGATGCTCAGATCAACAATTGGTCCTAAACTCGAACAGGTTCAACATATTGTACTTAAATATGTGGAAAAAGTCATCATTCGTTGATTACATTATTGGTGATCACTCATTGAAAGCAATGTAAAATATCTTGTAGTAAGCATTTATAGCAATTTAATATTGGGCAAGCACATAACACAACTTGTAAAAAGGGCTATGCCAGACTCGGATATCTAAGACAAACCTTCTCTTAAATGCATGCCATGTGGAAATCAAGCTGGTAGTATAAGAGAAATTTGAGGCTATTTAGAGGATTACCGATAGCTGTTCTTCCCAGACACTATTTGTGAATGGAACAGAAAGAACAAGGAATGGTAATGGTAATTAACATGTGCTTCACCACTCCTTATAAGGTGGCTAGCAAATTTCAGATGTAGCTATAGGATGTTTACTCTTTGGCACTTGAAATAAATACAGTCAATGGGCACATGTGTTTCCTTACAGAATCACACTTGATAGGGTTATACTTCAGTTTCAAAATATAAACCTATCAAGACACTGGTGTACTCTGAAGCTGTGCTACGATGTGTTAATATTTGATGGTTTTGTGCTATGTAAAACTTAGAAACACATGAGAAAATAAGTTTGTGGCATCAGTGCTTTGTATGTGTATAATGAGTTTTAGTACTGTTAAGTTTTATTTACTTTATGTTTGACGAATCAGAGATCTTTTACTATGCTGAAAAATGAGCCAATCAGTTTATAAACTCAATAGTGGGAAATATGGTAACATGCTGACAATTTATTTGTGTTTTTTACACCAATTTTAAGCTACATCTATGGAATTAAAAATTAATTCAACAATGGAAAATTCAGGATTGAATGTACAGACGGAGTATAGCTGCTTATGACACTGAGGTAATTGGAAGGTGTTCAGTTGAATTTGCCTGCTAATAGATTAAAAGTGTTGATCAACAGTGCCCAATCACAAGTCTGGTTGTCACTGAACTTGGTTAAGTTGTGACTGTTTTTCCTGTTTGTCAGAGAGGCGATATGACACTGTTGATGATGACCTGACTTGGATGGTGATGTCCAGCATTGTCCCCTCATCATGCTGTTTGGGAGGAATAGGTTGTATCCCAGCACTAGCTTCACCCTCTCACTTTTTCATAATCAATAGAAGCAATACTGCAGTTGACACAAGATTATCACAGACCTGTGTGCTAGACACATGCACTTGAGATACAACACTTACACTTCACGAAGAAAATGTGATATTATAAGCAAAGTGAGAAATAGATGAGTAGTAGTCCCTGGGATTTGCCAATCAGTGATTCTTTACAAATGTACTTGTTTTCCTTCACATTACTGGATCACAATAATTATATTGTCACTTCAGTTTTTTATAACAGTTAACATTAAAGTATCAAAATAGTGTATATAATGAAACGAATTTATTCACTTGTGGAGTGTAGTCGAATTAAGTCGGATGATTCTGAGGGAATTAGATTAGGAAATGAGACACTTAAAGTGGTAAAGGAGTTTTGCTATTTGGGGAGCAAAATAACTGATGATGGTTGAAGTAGAGAGGATATAAAATGTAGACTGGCAGTGGCAAGGAAAGCGCTTCTGAAGAAGAGAAATTTGTTAACATCGAGTATAGATTTAAGTGTCAGGAAGTCATATCTGAAAGTATTTGTATGGAGTGTAGCCATGTATGGAAGTGAAACATGGGCGATAAGTAGTTTAGACAAGAAGAGAATAGAAGCTTTTGAAATGTGGTGCTACAGAAGAATGCTGTAGATTAGATGGGTAGATCACATAACTAATGAGGATTTGTTGAACAGAATTGGGGAGAAGAGTTTGTGGCACAACTTGACAAGAAGAAGGGACCGGTTGGTAGGACATATTCTGAGGAATCAAGGGATCACAAATTTAGCATTGGAGGGCAGCATGGAGGGTAAAAATCGTAGAGGGAGACCAAGAGATGAATACACTAAGCAGATTCAGAAGGATATAGGTTGCAGTAAGTACTGGGAGATGAAGAAGCTTGCACAGGATAGAGTAGCATGGAGAGCTGCATCAAACCAGTCTCAGGACTGAAGACAACAACAACAACAACAACATCAACAATACTTGTGACAAAACTATGCAGTCAGTGATGGTATAGAATTTCTGCAATAATTGATTTATGTTTTCTATCATAATTGCGTGTGCCATTTGTCATTTTAAAAGGATTTTTTACTCTTCTGTTAATATTGTAAACAAACGAATATATTGGGTTGGTGCACATGTTCGTAGCATTTTTCCATAAGTTTAATAAACACAACAATACACATTGAAATGACTTTACTCATTAATAGTTTATTCTCCTTAACTATTTACAAGTGGGCTGTCAATGCTGGGGTAACATTTTGATTCCACAACTATATGAATCATGTGGTTTTGAAGTGAAGAACTCGTCGACCCATATTCGAAGTGCTTTTCCCTCCAGAAAGGTGTTCCTTGAAGATTGTTCGATAGATTGTGAACAATGTGGAAATCTGAGGGTGCAAATTCGGGTGAATATGGTGGGTGTGGAATGACTTCCCAGCCTAACTCCTGTACAGTATTTTTTGTCAGTCTAGCAGAATGCAGCCGGGTGTAACACAGAGTAGCATCACTTCACGCAGTCTTTCTGGTCGTTGTTCATGAATTGTGCCTTCAACGTCTCCGTTGTTGATAATAAATGTCAGCAGTGGTTGTTTTGCCTCAGGGAAGCAATTCATAGCACCCTGCCGCTGTTCCACCAAATGCATATCATTAATCTTTTGTGGATGCAAACAGATCTTCGTATGGAGAGTTACTGCATTTTTTGGGTTCAACCATTCCTTTCTTTTCCTTATGTTAACACAAAGACATCATTTCTTGCCACCAGTAATGATACAGGTTAGGAATGGTTGGTGTTTGTCAAGAGCCATTTGATGATGATGAAGCAGAGATGTAAATATGCCCACCCTGCTGATTTTTTTGATTTTGGGTTAGAGCAAGTGCTACCTATACACCCGATTTTTGAATGTTCCCCATTGCATGCAAATGTCGCACGATGGTGGAAGGATCACAGCTCTTCACACCTGTTAGTTCTCAGGGATCATTGTGGATTAATGCGTTTAAATGATCTTCATCAAATGCCAAAGATCTTTCTGGATGTGGAGAGTCACTAATGTCAAAACAATTCTCCTGAAAACAAGAAAACCATTTATTTAGTGTGCTCTGTCCAATGGCATTATTCCCATACACGATGCAAATGTTTCTGGCTGCCTCTGCTGCTGTCACCCTTGTATTGAACTCAAGCAGAAGAATATGTTGGACATGTCCCTGAGCTAACAACAAACATCAAAATGGATACAGGGATTGGTGAATACAGGGCGTCGTATCAAGACTGAATACCGTAACTCCCAAGTCCCCCAAAAATAAATGAAAAATATACCTATTCAAAAAAGCAGATAAAAATTTCCTTGACACCTTCCTGAGAGACAATCGCCGCTCTTTCAGGATTAACAATCTAAGTGCAGAGTAGGTGTGGCTCAACTTCAATGGCATAGTACTGACAGCAATTGAGAGATTAATACCAAGTAAATTAAAAAAATGATGAAGATGGTCCCCCCTTGGTACACAAAAGGAGTGGGAACACTATCGCAGAAAAAAGGAAAAAAGTATACCAAATTTAAATGAGTGCAAAATTCCCAAGATTGGCAATTTTTTGTAGATGCTCAAAATTTAGTGTGGACTACAATGCGAGATACGTAGAACAGTTTCCCCAATGAAACTTTGTCTCAAAATCTGGAAGAAAATCCAAGGAGATTCTTGTTGTATGTAAAGTATGCCAGTAGCTAGACAATCAATACCTTCTCTGTATGATAACAATGGAAATATTTTCAATGGCAGTGCTGCCAAAGCAGAGTTACTAAACACAGCCTTCTGAAATTCCCTCACCAGGCGACAAAGTAAATATTCCAGAATTCGAATCAAAAACAGCTGCCAACATAAGTAACTGAGAAGTAGATATCCTCGGGAGTAGTGAAGCCTCTTAAACCACTCAATAATAGCAACTCTTGTGGTCCAGACTGTATACTAATTAAGTTCCTTTCAGAGCACGCTGATGCAGTAGCCCCATACTAAATGACCATAACTGCTTGTTCGAGAAAAGATCTGTACTCAGAGACTGGAATGTTGCAGAAGTCACAAATTTTCAAGAAAGGCAGTTGGAGTAATTCACCGAGTTATAGGCCCACATCATTAACATCGATTTGCAGGATTTTGGAACATACAAAGGGAGTTCAAATGGTTTAGCACAGTTGTCTGTAATTTTTTTTATTTTTTGCAGGAGGAGAATGAATTTTTTTGTGAACATACTTGGAACATTTCACTTTAAGTTGGTATATAAAAGTATTTTCTTTCATTTGCATGTGAGCCATAATGGATCATGAAGTAGATGTCAGGTTGCAACAACAGTTGGTGATGGAGTTCCTCTTCAAGACTGGCAATGACTCTGCCACATCGATTCACAGGAAGTTGCTTCCTGTTTATGGGGAGGACACAGTGGATCGCAGCAGTATCCATTGGTGGTTGCAGAGGTTTAAAGAAGGTGATTTCTCTGTACTGGACAATCCACGATGTGGAAGACCATCAACAGCATGTGAATAAGACCATTGATCAAATCATCCAAAATGACAGATGTGTGATGACACCACAGCTTCCTGAAATGACTCGTTTGTCATTGGGTAGTGTGGTATCACTGGTACAGTCATTAGGGTACAGAAAAATCTGTGCATGTTGGGTGCTTAGATTATTGACAAGAGAAATGAAAACGATGAGGAAGAATGTGTGCGAGGGTCTCATGAAGACCTTTACTGAAGAGTGGAAGCAGTGTTGTGATGGCGTCATTACCTGGGAAGAAACATGGTTGTCTTTGTCCGACTCTGAGGGCAAAACCCAATCCATAGAGGGGCGTCATCTGGGTTCCCCTCGGAAGAAGAAACAAAGACTTTAAAGAACAGCAGGCCGAAAGGTGATGGCCTCCTCCTTCTGTGATCAGTGTGGTGTCATTTTTGTTGCCTTTTTGGAACCTGACCCCACAATTAACTGGGACTGTTACTGTTTGTCATTGGACAGGCTGTAGTGTGCCATCAAGACCCGTAGACCACAGCTTCAGGATCAGCTCGCCAGACTACACCATAACAATGCCAAACCCCATACAGCCCTTATGATGCAGGAGAAAATCAGGAAAATGGGTTGGTAAATAGTTCCTCATCCTGCATACAGTTCGGACGTGGCTCCATCTGATTTTTACCTCTTTGGTCGTCTGAAGGCCCACCTGCATGGTGAAATGTTTGATCGTGAGGAAGACCGTATTTCCTATGTTAAGCGATGGTGTAAAAGTCAATCCCCAGAATTTTACCGAAGTGCATTTACATCGTGGTAAGAACATTGGGCCAGATGCATCACAGCTGATGGAGGCTACATTGAGTATGCTCAGTGTATAGCTAAATGTTCAAAGTATGTTCACAAAAAAATTCATTCTCCTGCAAGAAATAAAAAAGAATTAGAGATGACTGTGCAAAACTTTTTGAACATCCTTTGTATAATGTGTTTGGACATTATGAATTACTTCGAAGAGAATAGTCAATTGACACACAATCAAAACAGATTTAGAAAACAGTTTTTGTTAAACACAATTAGCTCTTTACTCACGTGTTGAGTGCTATTGGCAAGGGTTTTCAGATTTTTTCTATATGTCTAGATTTTCAGAAGGCTTTTGACACTTCACCGCAAGTAGCCTTTAATCAAATTGTGTGCTTATGGAATAGAGTCTGAGTTATGTGACTAGATTTATGATTTCCTGTCAGATAGGTCCCAGTTCATAATAATTAATGGAAAGTCATTGAGTAAAACAGAAGTGATTTGTGACATTCCCCAAGGTAGTGTCACAGGTTCCTTGCTGTTCCTTATCTATATAAACGATTTAGGAAGCAGTTGTCTTAGGTTGTTTGCAGATGATGCTGTCATTCATTATCTAATAAGTCGTCAGAAGATCAAAGCAAATTGCAAAATGATTTAGAAAAGATATCTAAATGGTGCTAAAATAGGCAATTGGATCTAAATATCGAAAAGTGTGAGGTCATCTACATGAGTGTTAAAAGGAATCTGTTAATCTTCGGCTACATGATAAATCAATCAAATCTAAAGGCTGTAAATTTGACTAAATACCTAGGAATTACAATTATGAACAATTTAAATTGTAAAGATCACATAGAAAGTGTTGTGGGGAAGGCAAACCAAAGAATGGGCTTAACTGGCAGAACACTTAGAAGATGCAACAGGTCTACTAGAGACTGCGTACACTACACTTGCCCATCCTCTTTTGGAGTACTGCTGTGCAAGGTGGGATCCTTACCAGATGGTATTAACAGAGTATATCGAGAAAGCTCAAAGAAGAGCAGCATGTTTTGTATTTTTGAGAAATAGGGAGAGAGTGTCGCAGACATGATACAGGATTTAGGGTGGACATAATTAATATGAAGACATTTCTCGGTGCGGTGGGATCTTCTCACAAAATTTCAGGGGCCAAAAATATATGGAAAATATTTTGTTCACACTGACCTACATAGAGAGAAATGATCATTATAATAAAATAAGAAAAATCAGCTCTCACAGAAAGACATAGCTGTTCGTTTTTTCTGTGCATTGTTTGGGAGTGGAATAATAGAGAAATATTGTGAAGGAGGTTCAATGAACCCTCTGCCAGGCATGTAAGTGTGATTTGCAGAGTATCCATGTGGGTGCAGATAAATGTTCTGATTTCTCGACGTGACACTCCATTTCTAGCATCCACAGCTCCACTCACTATCTCCAAATGACAAAATGACAGTATTATGTAAACTCAAATAGCAACAATGAGCTACAAATAAAAAATGACAGTCAATAAATAAGCCCATAGCTGGCAGAATACCAACAAGCAAACACTAAACACTACAAACTTTAAAACCATTCTAACAGAATCAGTTTTGCGTAAGTGTCATGAGTGTGTAAAATCTATCCTCAGATTTCATGTAAGTGATTATTTTAAGAACTTGGTATACTGACAACAGCCTCACATACATTTACTTTCTTACGAAGTGTGTCATGAAGAGCTACTCTTGATTTAAATAAAATTGTAGCATTAATAAATATAAAGTAGATACAAAAACAGTAGGGTCTTTATACTTGCTCAGAAAGAACTGAAGTTTTGCTGTTATTAAAATATTTAATTCCATCCTTCTGGATTAAAGGTGTTGCTTGACAAAGAAAATAGCTTTAAAACAAATTGAAATTATTTTGGTATCACAACTCATAATCACACTACTAAATTACACCATATACTGAGATAAAAATAAAAATTAAAGTACGTAGTTCACCACCAGCCTGCATCCAAATTTTACAGAAAAATCTCATTTGTTAACTTACTGACACATCTCACATTGTAGTGAGTTTTCCGTATTGGAGCTATGGAATATGCAGGTAACTATTCTGCCATTGTAAATTCGCCAACAAATGGAATTGAACGTAGAATTTCGTGAAATAAGTGAAGGAACATTTCAGTGGGATGTATCTCAAATAAGGCATGGAATTTTCAAACAAAATGTTGATAATATTGGCAGGTAGTGATGACATTGTTGCATGTACACAGTTCAAGCTTAGTTGTGGTTGACAAAGTGATAACAGATGATAAAAAGGTAACAATCCCATCCTAAGAGCCAATCTGACACTTTGCCATCCATCGTATGTGACCTGAAGAGCAGGTAATGATCTGAGGTTCCTAAAATAGTTCACAGACTGTCAGTGTCTGGAGGTGAGGTTGAGTCAATAAACTGCTTGGAACATTCTCAGCCACTAACTGCATCTAAAGAGAACAAAGTCGAAACTTGCCAAATTCTCCAGTCTCTCTTCAAAGAACTGTAATGTCCACTGGCATACAGTAGTTAATTTTCATCTTGATAGAATGTGCTCAAAGGGAAACTTGCACTATGTTATTATTGACAGAAATGGGTATAAGTACACGCATTTAAATGTCAGTTGTATTCTTAATGTGTTCTACAACTCCTGAGAATTTGTTAAAAGGTTAAAACTGTTATTCTGGGTGGATCATTTGTTTTAACCTTTAATGTTTAAATGTCAATTTGATTATTTGCTGGTGAATTAAAAACAATTATTTGAATATGCTGTTGGGTCGAAACGATGTTTGTGCTCACATATTCTAAAAAGTCAGTGATTTTATAGCGTGTCATAGTTGAAAATCAACTTTTTAATGTTGGTTCCTACGGCATCTGTATCTAATTAGGTGCCACAACAGTCCAGTAATCATCCTAAATTATCCAGATCATCCATACGTATCACAACAGTAATCGCTCTATAACACTTACTTGGGGTACTCTTCAAATCACATCTACATTTGATGCCCCCCCTCCGTTAAAATAATACATTGAGTTCTGATTGCTAGGGAGACACGAATCCAGTCACAAAGCTGGACATGCATTTCATAATCTCATTTTTATTCCTCTGGATGTTGTACCATGTCATTGTATAAAGTACTTTAGTTATAAACTGTAAAACGAACATTTGAATTTTATTACAACGGCGTTCCTCAGTCTTGCCCTATGGAAGGCCATTACAATATGGTCAAAATGTTGGTTTTACAGTTTATAATAAAAGTATTTAATACAGTGACGTGCTAAAACACCTAAAAGTATTTTAACCATAAGTCTCATGTTTTGTTCACTATACAAGAATGCAGAGCTGTATTGCATTGTTTCTGAGTTGGGGAACACGGTATCAACCTGGTTGCTGTCTTCTGCTGTCCTCTGTATATCATTGACAGATAGAGTAAGTGGAAGTTTACAAGACTACTGCGTGTGGAATCTATGTCCTTTAATACAGAGGAGATTTTAGGTCATGTAAAAGGTTATTGTGGTTGTTGTTGTCTTCTGTCCTGAGACTGGTGTGATGCAGCTCTCCATGCTACTCTATCCTGTGCAAGCTTCTTCATCTCCCAGTACCTACTGCAACTTACATCCTTCTGAATCTGTTTAGTGTATTCATCTCTTGGTCTCCCTCTATGATTTTTACTGTCCACGATGCCCTCCAATACTAAATTGGTGATCCCTAGACTACAACCCTGTCTCACTCCCTTCCCAACCACTGCTTCCCTTTCACGGTCGTCGACTCTTATAACTGCTATCTGGTTTCTGTAGAAATTGTAAATAGCCTTTTGCTCCCTGTATTTTTCCCCTGACTTCTTCAGGGTTTGAAAGAGAGTATTCCAGTCAACATTGTCAAAAGCTTTCTCTAAGTCTACAAATGCTAGAAATGTAGGTTTGCCTTTTCTTAATCTATTTTCTAAGATAAGTTGTAGGGTCAGTATTGCCTCACATGTTCCAATATTTCTACGGAATCCAAACTGATCTTCCGTGAGGTCGGCTTCTACCAGTTTTTCCATTCGTCTGTAAAGAATTTGTGTTAGTATTTTGCAATCACGGCTTGTTAAACTGATAGTTCAGTAATTTTCACATCTGTCAACCCCCTGCTTTATTTGGAATTGGAATTATATTCTTCTTGAAGTCTGAGGGTATTTCGCCTGTCTCATACATCTTGCTCACTAGATGGTAGAGTTTTGTTAGGCTGTCAGTAGTTCTAATGGAATGTTGTCTACTCCCGGGGCCTTGTTTCGTCTTAGGTTATTGTACGTAAATATAAAATGAATTCCACTGTTCTACACCTGTTATAGAAGGAGGGCTATGACCTTTTTGCTGCACTTGTCTGTGTGGTTGCTTTTCTTTAGAGTGGGTGACCTAGGCCTTTGTCTGCTTGCCTGCAACTGCTGCTACTACAGAGCAAGTTATATTGCATAATATGCACAAGAACATACAGGTATAAATTTATGAAACTATACTGCCTACAGGTTTGTACAAATACAAAAACATGTAGGCAGAAAAATCACAATACACATAGATTGAACAATGATTTTAAATTATTTTACTTTTTCCACAAAGGTTCAATACTTACAGCTAACGAATCTTGACATATCGATCACAGACAAAATGGAATATAAGAAAGAGAACTCATCACAGATTGGGAAGCATCTGTATGGAGATTAGTGTGTTTGTGCAAACACATATAGAACACCAAGTTTTACAAGCAAATGGTTCAATTCAAAGCAAACAGAAAAAGGCTTTGTGTATTAGAGGAAATTTGTGGTGTAATAAAATGGGCTTCTTCAATTTCACAACATTTTGTAGTAAGCAGTTTTACTGTTGTTCAAAGAAACTGCTGGAAAACAGCAAGTGGTTGGCATATCCTTTCTTCTAATAGTCACACAAAGAATTTTGCTTGAGCCTGTGAAGGATACGTGAGAAGGAGTTGGAGCATAGCTGGTATGGATTTGTATCGATATAGTTATCAGCCTCCTGCTTTCCTGAAGTTTTTGAAACAAGGGGTTACTTTTAGTTATTGGCTGGATTACAGCGTAGTATTGATCATTATGGCAGACTGAAATGCGCCAATCCACTGTTACTTCTTCCTCGTACAGTTGCCACATTCATAATTAAAAATAGGAGGATGGAGACTGATGTTCATTAAAGGGCCAGTAACACTGCCTTTTTTCATTGTGGTCGACCTTGTCATTATAGATCAATCCTTCACAAGCTGGCAGCCATAGAAAGGACATTCTTATACCTCTTCATTTATTTAAGAATGATTCTCTTGTGAGTTCCAGTATTTCAGTATGTGTTTAACTCTTCCACTTCGAGTTTTCAATAAATTGCAATACACTTTTTGAGTCTAACATGTCAGCATGTTCTGCTGATGATCAAAGTTGAAAACCTCTCAAATACTATCAAGTTCGGGATAAAAATTGAATAATGAGGGGTCAGACAAAAGTGCTTGGAATATTTCAGTTTGGGGTCAAGAAATGCATATTTTACAGTTGAAGTCCTGATATTGAATGCCATTGATATACTAGTGAACAAAGTGTGGCCAGTGAAGATAAATCTGCACTGAAGCTTGAATAGATTGTGCGAAAGCAATTTTTCGTATTTTGGTAGTAATGAATGAAGTTCCAAATGGGGCTATGTATCAATCTGTTCGAATCAACCTGTTTGTGGTACGTTCTAAGTTAGTGCTGCCTCTAGCAAACAACAAAAATTCGTAATTTCCGATGTAGACCTTATGAGCAGAAGTTTGACTCGTATGTCTCATTGAAGGGATATTAATGTACTACTGTGCAACTAACTCAGCAAAAACGTTTTCTCACCAAGTACAGTATCCATCATACAGCAAAGGTTCAGCAGCTTCTACTAGTAACGTGCTTGTAAGAGCCAGTCGTATTGCTCCAAGGGTTATGCACAGGCATAGGAGTTGTACTATGCCCAGTTTATGAAGTGCACTTTTAGTGGGGTTATGATGTAAGAAGCATCCGTAATAGATACTGAGCGGACTTGGCATTTGAATACAGTCGAGAAATGCAAGGGTCCGCAACCCACCAAGTTCCATCTACAGATCTCATTACATTAATCCTGTTTTCTGTTTTCACAAGGTATGTGATCAGCCCATGTTAAGCACATGTCAAATATGATACCTGAAAAATTTTGCTTTAGTGACCAGTGGGAAGGAGACACTTCCTAATAAAATTCCTGAGCTGGTCAGTCATGTCCTTTTGCAGCTGAAGTGAACTACAGAAGATTTCTCAGTTAAAACTCTTAGGCCATCAATATTCAGCCAGTAGATTATCGTGTAAATGGCCCTGTTTGACGTCAGGCAGAGAGATTCAAGAGTTTGTTGTGTAGGGAAAAAAAAGCATAAATCATTCGCATACTGGAGAGTTTTAATGCCTGGTAAAATGATAATGTCCTTATCTCATGTGTATATTAAAATATGTAAAATAAGAGGGCCTAGTATTGAGCATTGAGGCAGTCCTTGTAATCTTGTATGAAGACTGAGTAATTTGTTCTGGAATCTTACATGTTGTCAATAAAGAAACAGTACAGCTTAAGTAGCAAAACACGAATTTTGCAGCAGAAACAGAAAACTGTATATAATACCTGTTACGTTTAATATGGTTACTAAATTTGCATTGTAGCACTACAGTGAAATTTTGGATCATTCAAAAAGTGCAACAAAGAAAATACTATTGTGAAATTTTAATAATGGCAGATACACAGAACTCTCTCAGTATTTATGGCAGGATATGTTATTTGCATGGTATTTGTTTGTCAGAGTCTCCTGTGTGACCTACTGCTTTTACATTGTTTTTGGTGCTGAAAAAGTTGGTTACAACAGTGTTTTGGAGCATTAATTATTTTATTTATTTATTTATTTATTTATTTATTTTTTGAAAGACTTCACAGAAGCAACTTCAATATCACACACTGTTTGCATAGTCCTGATGTCTGTACATTTCTTCAAGAAAAAAATGCCAAACGCCATTCAAGCAGCAAGAAAGAACTACACTGCACTGCCAGTCCTGAAACCGTAACTTGCAAGGTGATGTTCACTTGTAAAGATTATTGTCATAATTTCAGTGATAACCCTTAGGAAGAACGGCTTTAAGTTGCATTAAATGATAGTATTTGGTTTTCTTGATTTTCCGTCTTTCTTTATATGGTTTTGGGAAACAGGAGTTTCCAAGAGTTATTCTTAGACAGAAAGTGTGCTTGCAGTAAATAATACCATTTGGACCCTACTGCATCGTGCTTAGGTCCATAACTGTAGAATCATTTTGTTACAGCTCTTCTAGGCCTCATAGAGTTGTACAGCCAAAAATTTTACATAGTCAGTGAAAAAGGAACAATCAGGGTTGTAGACTTCGTAAGGTTGTGGCTTTTTTCTGATCACTTTAGCGATCAAGATGTAATGGGTAGGAAGTGTACCTTCACATCCTTTAAGTTTGCACTCAATGGAACTGTGAACTGAGCCATGCTGCAACCAATTCACGTTTCATTGAACCAGTAACATACTGCATCGTGACTTTCAAAAGTATGTTGTAAAGTTATGAACAGCTCATTTTGTTTTATAACAAACTGCACTTGCATGTAAAAATGGAGCTAATTTCATGGCCTGTATGTCTGTACTGTACGAGCAGAGCTTCTGTTTGGTATCTTCCACATCCAGATCTTTTTGCAGCCTTGGCTGTTCTTAGTTTCTGTGTGCTGCTTCCACATCGTTACTTATTTCCAAGCCTATAGTTATGACACAAATCACACTGGTCTTTCTTGGGGGGAGGGTGATAAGCTAATGTTACCCTCTCCAAAAATCAAGTTAGTGGCCTGACTTAATGGTGGAACTTTCTCCATACTACATTTTTCCCTGTGGAGTTCATACAGCTCCTCTTTGCATTGTGGAGTAGGTTCAGGGTGCAGCTTGGAACAGGATTTTCTGCAGTAATGCAGTGGCAGTTTTGGAAGGCCGTTCAGGATTTTTTATGGAGGTTCTTCCGTCTTTTTTCTTCATTTGATTTATTCGTGAATGTTAAGACTGAATGTGGGGGTTCATCCCATGTGTGGAATTATTTACCAATATTGGACAGTCCATTCTTTAATCCCTAGATTACCGAGAAACATCTTTTTGCATACTTTATGTTTTCTCATCTTATTCCTCAAATGATAAACTAGTGTGCCTTTTCTCAAGGATTCGCCATAAAATTCGTGGCTTTCACTTTCAACATTTGTGCTTTCATTGTCTTCCAATAAGTTGTCTGAATTTTCTGGTGAACAGTGAACACAATCATGTAGCAATGAGTGTAAAGGAATAGTGATGTTGTTCTAACTACGAACACAAGGAAACACACAACCGTAAAAGAGATACAGTTGCTTGCTTGCTTGGTTGATTGATTTAGGGCAGGGAAACAAATGGTGAGGTCATCTGTCCCATCAGATTAGGGAAGGATGGGGAAGGAAGTAGACCATGCCCTGTCAAAGGAACCATCCCGGCATTTGCCTCGAGCAATTCAAGGAAACCATGGAAAAACTAAATCAGGATGGCTAGATGTGGGCCTGAACCATCATCCTCTGGAATGTGAGTCCAGTGGAGTAACCACTGCGCCACCTCACTTGGTGAGATACAGTTTACTGGGTCATAGTGTGACGTCAACAAGAATGCAATGAAAGTAGTTTACACATCATGAAGACATTTAACATTTGAGGGTCCGAAGGTTCTTGCCTGCCCTTATGAAGATGCTGTCCGCATCAGGTGTCGCTGGTGTAGTACTGTGTGATGGGAGACCTGATGACGGCGGTTGGCGACTGGGCTTCCCCTGATGGCCGCCAAGGGCAATTATTGTGCATGCCGTTTGGATGTTGTAGAATACTGAACTTCCTGTAGTGGCCCAGCTTACGCACACTGTGAGTGGTAGGTATAGTAGTAGGTGGGTTTTTACAACCAGCTCTATTGGCAACTGTTACTTATGTTTCTTTTTGGGTGCTCCTGGATACAGCCAGAAAAGTTTCTAGATAAAAAATATTTGTAAATCAACAGCAGAGGATCAAGGTTGAAGCTCAAATTCATGTGTTTATGATAATGGTGATATCAGTAACATTGTTACACAATTAAATGAAACAAGTTTACTGTTACCAGTCACCGTTTTATTTTTTCCACGACTCGTTTCGAAGGTTTAAACCTCCATCATTGGGTGGATTTACATTAGTTAGTATTACATATTTGTTTACAAATGCGGCAGTATACATGTGAAATATAGCCATATTTGTTTACAAATGTGGCAGTATACATGTGAAGTGTTACGACAGAAAAAGGAACCTGTGACCACTGGAGGCAGTGCCACAGTTTCTTCCAAAATTGTAACACAACATACACACATATGTAATACTAACTGATGTAAATCCACCCGATGATGGAGGTTTAAACCTTCGAAACGCGTTGTGGAAAAAATAAAACGGTGACTGGTAACAGTAAACTTGTTGTTTCATTTAATGTCAGTAACAGTCACGGTAAAGCCTAACCTAAAAATGTTTGCATTTAAAATTGTTACAGAAGAAAATTAATCTGTCTCATTAAATGATGAAGGAAAACCAGCTGTGAACACCATATACAAAATTAATTCTTGTTTTGTGCATGTTAATACTTTTCTCACCCGCTGTTCTTCCTGCATTTACTGGAGAACGTAGAGTTAACTGGCTGCTCAAAAAATCTTAGGCAGAAATGATTAAAGCAAAGAATGAGTGAAGTGTGTTGGTCTGATTTATATAACAACAAAACAACTGTGATACTATTGAGTTTCATAGTTTTAGTGGATTGCTGTTTATGCGAAGTAAATGATAGAACAATTTTCTTATGACTGTCAAGGATTCTCAGGAAAGAATCTCTGCCTTTATGTGCTAATTACAGATAAGAAACAATTCCTTCCTCCATAAAAAGACTGTCTCATAAAACATTGTCCATTTTTGTGCACTGAAGCTACAACCAAGGAACCACTTTCAAACGCAGGGCGATACTTAGTAAGCAATAACAATGTGCTGTGGCTGTGCGCGCTTCTGCATTTCCATGATATTGCTTCCTGCATCTAAAAACTGTAGTTATATGCAGTATTTTATTGTTTTACAGTTCTACAGTATTTCCATCAATTTTTTTCCATTGTCACATGTGGAATATTGTCCAGTTCATTTTCTATGTAAATAATTAAAAATATGGCATTCTGGTGGTAAGAGCAGATACTCTGAAAGTAAAGGTTGTCAGCTGACTCAAAAACACAAAATTGACAACATGTCAGTTACGTGGTATTGTTTCTTTGCCGACAATGTATAGTTCTGTATTGGGGGATGGTTTCAGTACCAAACACAGAATCTTTTTGAATCCCCATGACTTAATTTTTGTAGTAGAAACTCAGTTTGAACATTATGATACGCACCCTTAATGTCTATCAATGCCACTGTTCGATGTTGCCTATTGTTGAATACCATTTCACTGTTGAACATTGTCAGTTGATTTTCTATTCTGTGATAACTTGTCTCAGCACCTGTCATTGTAGCATTTCTGAGTTGATTTAAGGGAGGACCAACGTTAGGATATTCACAGCAAAATATTTTCGGGAGACAGAATTCCGTATTTCAGCCCTCGTTGCCATCTTCCAGTTTGGTTGCAGAGTGGCACCGAATGATTGTATAAACATTTCTCTTGTGTTTACTGACTTTACGTAAGACCAAACGTTTTTATTTATTTGTTATTTTTTGTAGATTGGTTGTCAGGATTGTACTTTTGAATTTGTTTTATTTTCTTGCTTTGCTTTGCTTATGCTCAGTTTAGCTTCATTTGGTTTTTATTAGTCAACAAGACTTTGACTTTATTTAAATCACTGATGAAATTTTCTTTGCCTTCGTGACTATTGAAGCATGGCTAATCTTTCCTAAATTATACAACCTTCTGTACTTAAGTGATGCTGCATCAGCCTTATGGTCTCTGATTTCCTTCCTCCCCCACTTTGTCTCTGGGTTCCTTTGGTGTGTTAACAGAATTCAAAAGGAGGTCTAATACAAGGTGGTTCTCTAACTATCCAAAACAATTTTCTGAAAAGATATTTAGAGCTATTGCACTTGAATCCATGTTCCTATCCCTGAAACCTGTTTTAATCGTGGAGGTCTGCCAGTCCATAGCTTTCAAGTTGAAATATTCCTCAGTTACTTTCACATGATGAGGAAATTTATGTCCAATATTCTCAAGGTTTTCTCTGGCCTGATTATGTGAGGATCCAGTTTTGTGTATTCCCAGTTTAGAGATTTACTTCTTGGCTCATGTTTTGGGCTTAATTTCCAGACTGAACCCACATTTTGCCTCCATTCTGAAAACTCAGTTGGTTACTTATTTTTCAGTTGATATTAAATTCAATATTTATTTAGATGTACCGAGAATTTCAATGACGAAATCCATAAATAAAATAGACTATTACTGTCAGTAGTATTATTGTTATTATCATCATTTATTATTATTATCATTATTATATGATCAGTGTGTAGCTTACGTGAGTTCTGCTTAGAGCACAATGTTGTACAGATGAACGCTAACTAAAAAACTGTCAAATTAAAATTGCTCTAAATCGAAGACATTGTAACATCGTTACACGTGAAATCACTTTGTCTTAGCTAGCACATGGCAGTGGCCACCACCTGTGGCTCACACCTATTGTCCAGACTGTTAGATGAATGTCACTGAACCTTTTGCTGTATCACGACTTTGAGGACTCTCACATTGTAACAAATCAGTAGTACTAATAACAATGTATCCAGGATCGGGAGATAGACATGTGTCAACTTGCTATTTTTAATATATATGGAGGTTGTTTAGGGATACCTTCTGAATATTTTGGTACGAAGGACCTGTGGTCTCTGGTTGCTCGTTACAGAGTTACCCCATTTCATGTGGTTTTTGCCCCAATTACATTTGTATCTGTGATGCACTTAAAATATCTGCTCAAAAGTGCAAATTTTAATGGTATACACTGTGTGCCTTTGCTTGGAGAAAAACTCACTCACAGTACTTGCTGTTGGCAGCAGTAATACCCACTTTACGGTTCAGTTCTGGGTTTGTTTTTCTGTCTGTTTTAGTTGTAGATTAACAGTGTGTGGATAGGTTTACTAATGAAGAAGTGTTCGTCAGTATGACCTGGGTTCACTAAAAGCAGTGGGAGAGTGGTAACAACAGTGTTATGCTGAGCTGTTCCCACAGCGACGGCAACCACATCACAGTACTAGGAGTTGTTGCATTGCTCTTTTTTTGTGTTATGTGATTGCATGTTACAAGTACCTTCACTGCTGTGAAGGTATTTTCATGGAAACTGTGGTGATTGTGGGAACAAACTGAGTAAAGCATAATTCCTTTGTTACTCTCTAACAAGTTGCCAGAGGCTGTGGAGCCCTTACACTAAAATACTCAGAGGTATCCCGTAACAACTACTGAAAATTTGTCAGCAGAGTTGTATTTCACCCCGTATGTGGGAAAATCACCAGCTGTTTTGCACCCTTACATTCTCCCACTGCAGTACCTGTGGTAAATAGTCTATAAAATCATGTAATTACCTTTCCTGATCGACTTTGATACTTAACTTAACCTGGATTAATTTACATTCTGTATTTGTAATAATCTCGCTAGATGTTATCAACTTATTTATGGCACTATATGTGTTGCCACCATTAGTGTTTAGCCAGTCTTTTTGTAATACATAATGTTCCAATAAGAAATGCGATTTCATTGCTGTTAACTTCCGGTTTCAGTCAATGTTGTCTTCTAGTACTATGTGGGCATTATTACTGCTAACAAATTAGACCCACTGTGTACGCTCCTGAAGTTAACTAACACCATATTAAAACATACTGAAAGAATGAATGTTCTCTTCTATACTGGTTGTCTTCACTAGCTGCCAGCAGGCTGTACACCAAGTTTTGTATGAGAAGTCAGTGAACGTGTTGAGTACTCATTGGCTTTCCTTTCTAATACACCAGATATCTCCATGAAGAGCTCCATTACTGGTCTAATATTGCAGCTCCCGATGGGCATCATCATAGCGCCCAGCCTCTGTGCCTATTTGGACCTTGCAGTATGATTCTACGGTCCCAGCAGAGTACTATGTGGTGTTAATCGTTCTCTCAGCAAGGGGCAATATCTTGTATTTGTTACAAAGACTTAAGGGGACACCTGTACAGCTACTATCCACATTTGCTTTTTATGCCGAGATTTGCAACTACATCACTGACCGTCATTCAGCCCCAGGCCATCCAGTTATTGGCGTCATAAGTAGCTGTGGCATCATGTTTTCCAGACAATGTTGGCAGCCTATGCACCATTTGTCTTTTAATGGTGAGATCATCAATTAATCTCTCAAATGTGATGTGGCATTAGGATTTCATTTTATTTTCTCCTCATTCAACAAATGAAAGAGAATTTCTGAAGCTACAGGTATCCAGGTGACGTACCACCATAAGGTGCTTGGAAACATTGTGATTGGCTTCGTAGTGACGTGTGTAGTCACTCAAACTTCACCTACCTAGAAAGTTGAGCGTCTAAGGACATTTATTATGCACATGAACTACTCATTCCTCCTCCTTGCTGTTGTAATCTTCAGTCCAAATACTGGTTTGATACAGCACACCATAGTAGTGTATCCTGTGCAAGCTTCTTCATCTTTGTATAACTGTTGAAATCTACATGCATTTGAATATGCTTTCTGTGTTTCAGCTTTGCCTCCTATCTCTCTCTCTCTCTCTCTCTCTCTCTCTCTCTCTCTCTCTCTCTCTCTCTCTCTCTCTCTCTCTCCATTTAGTCGAGTTAAGCTGCAAATGTTTTTCCTCAGAAATGATTCAGCACCTCTTCATTAATTATTCGATCAACCCATGTAATTTTTAACATTCTTCTTGTCTAAACTGTGTATCATCCACATTTCACTTCTGCACAAGGCTAGACTCCATACAAATACGAGGCATGTTTTGTAAGTAAAGTCCATTTTGTTGCAGACACTATTAGTTCGCACGCGTACCACAACGAGTGCGTGCGTCGTGTACCAGCATGCCTCGGAAACAACTGTGCTGTTTCAGCTCTGTAGCTAACCTGTACGGTTCTGTTCTGTCTTATTTGATCCATTGTAAATGGTTCTGAAAGCCTGAGTCTGTGAAAACAATAGGTTTCCTTTTTTTTTACACTTTTAAACAATGAAAACATTTCATGTAAAATGTTTTATGTTTAAAAGTATACAACAAGTTGTGTGTGATGTTTAGTGTGTGTGAGACTCTGCACAAATGGACCATAATGAAACTTAGTCAATGAAATGAAGCAGACACTCACGCATCGACAACATCACATAGAAATTGCATAACAAACTCAAACAATACACTTGAAAATGGGAATCATTTCCCGAAACGCATTATGCGAAAAATAAAATAAAGAAAATTGCTACTGGTAGCAGATGAATTGTTTATAAACAAACCTATCATTCTGTTCTGTGCTTTCAAAATGTTTAAGACCATCAACTCGCCCGCCGCCTGTGAGGTTCACTCAGTGATACTGTTTTTGTCAGCAAGGAACCTGTCTGCTGCAGTAACTGGAGACAAAACATGGGTTTCGCATATCACGCCCAAATCGAAGCAACAGAGCATGGAATGGACACACACACACACACACACACACACACACACACACACACACACACATGCCTGTAAAGGTGAAGGCCAAACAGACTCTGTCCCAGTGCAAAACCATGGCGTCGGTGTTTTGGGATAGGCATGGTGTTTTGTTGAGGAACCACTATCAATGCAAAGGCATACTGCCAAACCTAGGGAAAGCTATGCAGAGTGATTCAAAACAAAAGATGTGGCATGCTGACAAAGGGAATTGTCCTTCTCCATGACAATGCAAGACCTCACACTGCAGGACAGACCTCTGATCTTTTGGACAGTTTTGGCTGGGAAGCTTTAGACCAACCACCCTACAGCCCTGATCTTGCACTGAGCGATTATCATCTGTTCCTCCACCTCAAACAACACCTCAGTGGCAGCTGTTACAATAATGATGACAACGTGAAAACGGCAGTGAACTCTTGGTTATCGGAGCAGGTGGCAAGGTTTTATGAAGAGGGTATTTTAAAATTGGTTGAGAGGTATGATACATGTTTGAACAAACTTGGCAACTATGTCAAAAAATAGTGAAGTATGTACATCCTGAACATAAATTTACTTTTTTTGGAATAACCTTTCGTTGTGTACTTATGTTCAAATGGACCTTACTTAAAAAAACAACACGCCTCATATATTCAGAAATAACTTCCTAGCACTTAAATTAAAACTCGTTAGATTTGTTTTTAGAGAGGCTCCTCCTTGAGCAAAGCACAATTTCTTCTTTTTCTTTCTATTCCCAGAAAAGTTTCCCTTAAGTTTAAGCATTGTAGGTGGTTTTTTTGTTATCAAATAAAACAGTATAAATATTTATTGTTATTGCAACACATATAAATTTCAGTTTTTCAAGACAGTGTGTGAAACATATTGCTAAACACACACACACACACACACACACACACACACACACACACACACACTCACTATCTTCCACATATTATTAGACATAACCAAACATGCCCAATCGTAAAATTTTTGAATTAAATTACTGCTCTGAATTATCTGCTATATGGTTGCAGATGACAGACTGTGAAACAAAACAACTGCATTAAATTACATAAAGTCCAGGAAATCTGCAGCCTTTGATAATGAGGTGGTTGTTGTTGTTGTGGTCTTCAGTCCTGAGATTGGTTTGATGCAGCTCTCCATGCTAATCTATCCTGTGCAAGTTTCTTTATCTCCCAATACTTACCGCAACCTACATTCTTCTGAATCTGCTTAGTGTAGTCATCTCTTGGTCTCCCTCTACGATTTTTACCCTCCACGCTGCCCTCCAATACTAAACTGGTGATCCCTTGATGCCTCAGAACATATCCTACCAACCGATCCCTTCTTCTAGTCAAGTTGTGCCACAAACTTCTCTTCTCCGCAATCCTATTCAATACTTCCTCATCAGTTATGTGATCTACCCATCTAATCTTCAGCATTCTTCTGTAGCACCACATTTCGAAAGCTTCTATTCTCTTCTTATCCAAACTAGTAATCGTCCATGTTTCACTTCCATACATGGCTACACTCCATACAAATACTTTCAGAAACGACTTCCTGACACTTAAATCCATACTTGATGTTAACAAATTTCTCTTCTTCAGAAACGTTTTCCTTGCCATTACCAGTCTACATTTTATATCTTCTCTACTTCGACCGTCATCAGTTATTTTGCTCCCTAAATAGCAAAAATTCCAAGTCCGTTGCTGTCTCTGACAAAATTACAATGTCATCGGCGAACCTCAAAGTTTTTATTTCTTCTCCATGGATTTTAATACCTACTCCAAATTTTTCTTTTATTTCCTTTACTGCTTGCTCAATATACACATTGAATAACATCAGGAAGAGGCTACAACCCTTCCTCACTCCTTTCCCAACCACTGCTTCCCTTTCATGTCCCTTGACTCTTATAACTACCATCTGGTTTCTGTACAAATTGTAAATAGCCTTTCGCTCCCTGTATTTTTCCCCTGTCACCTTCAAAATTTGAAAGAGAGTATTCCAGACCATTCCAGTTTGCCTTTCCTTAACCTATCTTCTAAGATAAGTTGTAGGGTCAGTATTGCCTCATGTTTTCCAATATTTCCATGGAACTCAAACTGATCTTCCCTGAGGTCGGCTTCTACCAGTTTTTCCGTTTGTCTGTAAAGAATTCGCATTAGTATTTTGCAGCTTTGTGACTTATTAAGCTGATAGTTTGGTAATTTTCACAACTGTCAACCCCTGCTTTCTTTGGGATCGGAATTATTATATTCTTCTTGAAGTCTGAGGGTATTTCGCCTGTCTCGTACATCTTGCTCACCAGATGGTAGAGTTTTGTCAGGACTGGCTCTCTCAAGGCTGTCAATAATTCTAATGGAATGTTGTCTACTCCCGGGGCCTTGTTTCGACTCAGGTCTTTCAGTGTTCTGTCAAACGCTTCACGCAGTATCATATCTCCCATTTCATCTTCATCTACATCCTCTTCCATTTCCATAATATTGTCCTCAAGTACATCACCCTTGTATAGACCCTCTATATAGTCCTTCCACCTTTCTGCTTTCCCTTCTTTGCTTAGAACTGGGTTTCCATCTGAGCTCGGGAAAAATTACGGCTGTATTTTCCCCTTGCTTTTAGCCATTCGCAGTACCAGCACAGCAAGCCTGTTTGGGTTAGTGTTACAAGACCAGATCAGTCAATCATCCAGACTGTTGCCCCTGCAGCTACTGAAAAGGCTGCTGCCCCTCTTCGGGAATCGCCTGTTTGTCTGGCCTCTCAACAGATACCTCTCTGTTGTTGTTGCACCTATGGTACGGCTATCTGTATCGCTGAGGCATGCAAGCCTCCCCACCAACAGCCAGGTCCATGGTTCATGGGGGGGATAATGAAGTATATATACAAAATTTGGTCCATTTTTCAAATATGTATATACCGTATTTAAAAACTCAAATTTTGGTGTATCAGTATTAAAAAAAAATATTTATCTTGTTTTATAGAAGACAACACACAAACCACTGATGATACAGAAACTTCAGCAAAATGTGTCTGTGGAATAAAAAGAAAAACAAGAAATAGTGTTTTGTTCAAGACGAACCCTCTCCAAAAACAAATCGATTTGTAAGCAAACACAGACGAAAGCACTTCAACCCAGGATGATTATTCTTTGTTAACAAATTTATCTTTTTGGAACACTTTTCTTGCTATTGCCAGCCTGCATTTCATATCCTCTCTACTTTGCCCCATATCAGTTATTTTGCTCCCCAAATAACAGACCACATTGACTACTTTTAGCGTGTCATTTCCTAATCTAATTCAGTCAGCATTGCTGGATTTTTACTTTTGTCATGTTCATCCTATAACCTCTTTTTCCAGACACTGAACATGTTCTGCAGCTGCCCTTCAGAGTCCTTTGTGGTGTCTGACAGAATTACATCATCACCAGCAAGCCTCAAAAACGTTTTTATTTCTCCTCCCTGAATTTTATTTCCTTCTGCAAATTTTTCTTTGACTACCTTTACTGCTTGCTCAATGTACATTTTGAATAACATAACCTTGTCTCATTCCCTTTTCAACTGCTGCTACATTTTTGTGTCCTTCAACTCTTACAGCTGCTGTCCGGTTTCTGTGCAACTTGTAAATAACTTTTTGCTCTCTTTAGTTTACCCGTGCTCCCTTCAGAATTTCGAATATTGTATTCCAGTCAGTATACTGAATAGTTTTTTATTAATCTACAAATGCTATAAATTTAGGTTTGCCTTTCTTCACTCTAAAATTGCCGTTTTTTTTGTAGAAATGAGGTGATTCATCTAGAGACATGCCATGCCATAAGAACTATATTTTATACGTGAAAAAAAAAAAAAAAAACTATCATGTTCTAGAGATTTGATGATTATCTGCTCAGTCTATTAATAAAAACTCTGTACTCCAGATTGCAGAGGGGCAAGTGCCCTGTCTTTACAATTATGGTCACATTATTGCCAAAGAGAACTCAGTAATATGTAGTGGAGTAATTACAGCCTCAAAGTGTGAGATGATCTGATTGAAGGTAAGGATCAAACAAGGCAATGTGATGATTTCACACCTGCCTCAGGAGCTGTAGAGGCAGATCACATCAGAGACCATGGCAGGGAAATTTGTTGAACATACTCTTCTAAAAGGGGGAGCTTTCAGCTTCACTGCTACAGGAGGAGAGGAAAGTCGTGTGATTAAAACAGGTGCTTGACAGAGGGATTCAAGTTAGATTCTTCGGAATGGATTTTCTGAAAATTTAGTAGAGAACCAACTCCTGGGGACAATGTGTTGGACTCTTGTAACTGATAGACATGAAACATTTTCAGTTCAGGTACTGTAGAGAAGGAGAAAACATAAGTCACTATAGGCCTTTAAATGTTCAGAAAGATAGGGTATTATTTATGTCATTGTGTGTGAAAGGAAACAGACTGTTTTTCACACACGCTTTTCAGGAATGAAATGGTGGAAAGATACTCTGAAGGTAGTTTAACCAACCCCCTTTGACACACTGAAGTGTTGAGTAATCGTGTAGATGTAACTTACCTGAGCAGTTAGTGTCAAACATTTGTTCCTGGGGATGAAAATGTGGAGTATAAAAGGATAAAATCCAAAACGTTGTACAATGCACTAGATACATGCATTTGTTGAGAAAGGTTGTGAGGGTGTTTATTAGATATTAGAAATTTGCTACAAAGTAAAAGATAGAGTGTCATCAGAGATTTAAGAGAAGTTAAACGAAGTATGTACGCAAAAGGGGGAAATTTTAATAGATTTGGAAGTAAAAATTTGGTGACATTTGCATGATCATAAGATGATTTGGTTTTATGTTAAGTCAATAAATGAATTAAATTTGCATATACAGTCACTCAGCACTGAAATGGAGGAAGACTAAGAGAAGGCCAAAATACTGAATTTGTTTCAATGTAAAAGATCATTATGGTCTCTGCTTTCACCCAACATCTCGAAAACTTAGAAATGACGTTTATAGAGATAAGTTATTGGAGGAATAAAAAATGTCAACGAGGGTTGCTGATCATAGGAAAGATAGCTGGGAATTATTCTATGTAGGTAATCTGGAAAAAAAAAAAAAACAAAAACAAACATGTTCCTCTTCTAACAGCAATTTCTTACAGGTTGTTGGAGCAAACGAAAGGTCCGAATGATAGGAAAAAGGCACAGGTATTCCCTATTTCAAGGATTGTTATAATACAGATGTACGTAATGCTTTGCCTGTGGCTCTGACACCATTACACTGTGAAATAATGAACACATTTAATCCTCGGTTATTGTGACCTGTCTGTTTGGAGAATGAAAACCATTTCTGTGGAAATCAGTACAGATTTTGCAAACTGCAGTGTTGTGAAAATCAAATCACTCTGTTTTTCCACAAATTCAAAGGACATTAGACAACTGCGTCCAAGTCTGTACTGTGTTTGCCCACTTCCAGAACAAATACGATACACAGGGTTGCCACAAGTTCTGGAAATTGGGGAATTTCAAACGTGTCAGGGAAATTTGGAAAAAACACTGGAAAATCTCATTTTTATGTCTTTAGATGAAATGATTTGTTTACTGAGCTGTCATGCATGGTCGCATGCTGGGGACAGCTGAGTATGTGTCCCACTTCCCTACTCCTTCATTCTTACTGCTTCTCCCCTTCCTACCATTCCCCTGAGCTTGCAGTCAGTCTGCCACCACTTCTTGTTGCTAGCCCAGCAGCTGCTGACGAGAGGCAAGGAGGCGTGGGGAGTGGTTTGTTTGGATCTGATTCTCAGAGATTGTTGGTGCAGCAGGTGGAGATGGTGGTCACGTGTGCATGAGCTGTGTCTGAGTGGTTTTATGGATGTGTGTGTCCTCTCATTTTTTGGCAAAGACTATGGACGAAAATTTAGTTCTGTGCCTTTCGTTTCCCACTAATGTGCAGGCCCTGCCTGTCAGATCTAGTCTCACCAATATGTCCGCAGGCCAGATCTGTCTGTGTGTGGTGTAATGTGGCACATTTTTTTGGTTTACGCATGGACCCAGGAGTGTGGTGCTCCTCGGCAGGCCTGAGGCCAAGGGCAAGGATTTCAGGAATTGCGACTGTCTCACCACAAGTACATTGTACAGTGCGGTGTTTTATACATTTTATTTATTGTAGTAAATTTTGGCACTTCAAAAGTAGTTTATATATTAGAAAGCATAGACGATAAGAAGAAGAAAATTGTGGCAGTAGCTGGTGGTTTGTATGCTATGTACTCATTTATTTGTCGAAAGAAAAATCGCACAGTACCTGTAAAATAATAGACATAACATAGTGGATAGTGACTGACAGGAATGAACATAATAGAACCAAGATTTTATTGGCAGTCACCTACAGTGCAGGTTTACACAACTCTTTCCTGCCTTATACACTTTTTTCAAGAGGCGTGCTTTTTTTATGGGGTTATTTCTGAAAACAGTGAAGGTATTTTAAATCTGTCTTGCGACTCCAAGGAAATGCGTATTTTTGGCACCAGATGTGTTTTGTTTTATTAAATAAAATAACAACAGTGGTCTTTAATGATACACATTTACCATTTGGCTTGTTTTCTCCATCTAAAAACAGTTCATTACAAAAGATCCTGATATTAGTACGCAAGATTTTTGCTCACACGGGGGAGAAATAAAGAAGTCCTTTCATGTTTTTGAGATCTCAAAATTTGTCAGGGAAGAACGCTAAAACTTGTCTGGAATTCAGGGAAATATCAGGGAATTTCACTTGAGGAAACTTGTGGCAACCCTGGATACAGGCCTGCACTGTCACATAGTGAACAAAATAGGTACTTGCAGAATATCAGAGTAGCTTTGTGACTTGATTTTCTTCTTCCTAGCAGATAGAACTGTACATGTTTGTAATGGGGCAAAATGATTTGATGGGTTTGATATAAAAGTAAGTTTGGGGGTACACAAAAGGAGTTTTTTAATATAAGATCATCAGTGTTCATTAAGTTTATATTAAAATGTAATTTTTTTATAGGAAAGTCAGTACACAGAAAAACTCAAGCAGAGTGCGAGAAGACCCAAAAAGGCTCAATATTCAGTTCAAATATTGGACATATTACATAGATGAAAATGCCCATTACTGTTTACTTTTATGGTTGGCAAGGAATTGCTGCAATTGGTAATAACTGTGACATATCTTAGAGTAACCCCCAAAATGATCTAAAACCGCATATAACTAGTTGCAGGGAAAGCAAATGCCACAGTTTACATGATTGCCACTATTAAGTTTGAATATCGCTAGTTTTGTGGAAGGAGAGCACTGGGAAACTTGCTGACCAACAGACAGACCAAAAAATCCCTAACACATGAGTACATTTTCACCAGCAAGATGGATATGATTTGCTGTATGGATGACAAGCCATACATATTCTTGTACACCAATCCAGATTTGAAACAGTCATGCACTGCCACCATTCAAGTTCAGTCTTCTTACTTGAACTGAATAACTAGGCCTACTATTTCGGGATTGTCAAGGATTTTCTGTTAATTGGTTTGGTGGAAAATGGGTCGTCGTCGTCGTCTTCAGTCTGAAGACGAGTTAGAGGCTACTATCCATGCTTCTCTACCCTGTGCAAGTCTCATCACCTCTGATTAACTACTGCACCCAATATCCTTTTGAACCTACTTAGTGTATTCACCTCTTGATGTCCCTCTACAATTTTTACTGCCTCACACTTATTTCCAATACTAAATTGTTGTACTTGGTGTTTGAGAATGTGTCCTGTCAACTGATCCCTTCTTTTAGTCAAGTTAGGTCAGATTTCTTTACTCTCCAATTCTGTTCAGTTACATTTCCTACCCAGCTAATCCCCAGCATTCTTCTGTAGTACCAAATTTCAAAAGCTTATATTTCTTTCTTGTGTGAACTGTTTTATTGTCCACATTTCACTTCCATACAAGTCTTCACTCCAGACAAATACATTCAGGAAAGACTTCATAACACCAAAATCTGTATTCAGTACTAACAATATTATATTCTTCAGAAATAATTTTCTTCCCATTGTCAGTATGCATTTTATGTCCTCTCTTCATTGGCCATCATCAGTTATTTTAGTGCCCAAATAGCAAAGCTCATCTGCTACATTTAGTGTCTTGTTTCCTAATGTAATACTATCAGCATTGCCTGATTTAATGCTCTTATATTCCATTATCCTTGCTTTGTTTTTATTAATTTTTATATTATATCCTCCTTTCAAGTCAATGTCCATTTTGTTCAACTGCTATTCTAAGTCCTTTGCTGTCTCTGACAGAATTACAGTATCGTCGGCAAAGTTTTTATTTCTTCTCCCTGAACTTTAAATTGTTCTCAAAATTTTTCTTTGGTTTCCTTTACTACTTGCTTGGGGTATAGGTTGAATAATATTGCGGATAAGCTACAATCCTGTCTCACTTCTGCCTCAACCATTGCTTCCCTTTCATGTCCCTTGGCTGTGATTACTGCCATCTGATTTCCGACAGGTTGTATATAAATCCTCACTCCCTTTATTTTACCACTGCTACCTTCAGAATTTTGAGTGTATTCCATTTGATATGTCAAAATCCTTCTCCAAATCTACGAAAGCTATAAGGGTAGGTTTGCCTTCTCTTAACCTATCTTCTTATATAAGTCGCAGGGCCTATGTTCTCTCTACCATATTTTCCATTCTTCTGTAAAGAATTTGTGTTTGTAGTTTTCTGCCATGACTTATTGAACTGATAGCTTGGTAACATCCACACCTGTCATCAGCTGCTTTCTTTGGAATAAGAATTATTACATTCTTCTTAAAGTCTGGGGGTATGTCCCTCGTCTCATACATCTTGCACACCAGATGGAGTAGTTTGGGTATGGCTGGCTCGCCCTAGGATATCAGTTGTTCTGAGGGAATGTTGTCTACTCCAGGGGCCATGTTTTGACTTAGGTCTTTCACTGCTCTGTCAGATTCTTCTCGCAGTATCATATCTTCTATCTCATCTTCGTGTATGTCCTCTTCCCTTTTGTAATATTGTCTTGAAACTCATTTCCCTTGTACAGACCCGCTATATACTCGTTCCATCTTCCAGCTTTGTCTTCATTGCTTTACACTGGTTTTGCATCTGAGCTCTTGATATTCATATAGTTGCTTTTATTTTCCAAAAGCTTCTCTTTAATTTTCTTGTATGCAATACCCATCTTTCCCCTAGTTAATAACATAATCGAAAGGTTAGATCTCTGCTTATGTTAAAGAAGATATGTTGAGTTGCAGACAGGAACAGTGAAAAGGCAGTTTCACGTTGAGTGTGAGGCTAAAGCCTTCTTCAGCAAAGAAAACGCACATTCACAAAAGTAAGCATATCTCTTGCACACATGACTGTTATCTGTGGGTGCTGTGGCCAGAATTTTGCATTTCGTGTAAGTGTCATTTTTTAGACGTTTTTATTCCCTTTCACCTGCTTCATTTGCTGCATTTTTATATTTATATCATCTAGTACTTTCAACATCTCCTGTGGTAGCCAAGGCTTTCTACTACGCTTTATTGTTTTACCTATTCGATCCTCTATTGCCTTCACGCTTTTATCTCTCAAAGCTAACCATTCTCTTACTGTGTTCCTCTCCCCCATTTCAGTCAAACATTGCCTGGTGCTTCCTCTAGAACTCTCAGCAATCTCTGGTTCTTTCAACTTTCCATTTCCCATCTTCTTGATTTCCTACCGTTTTGCAATTTCTTCAGTTTTAATGTACTGTTCATAACCAGTAAATTGTGGTCTGGGTCCACATCTGTCACTGGAAATGTTTTACAGTTTGAAATCTGGTTCCACTCTCTCTATATTGCCATTATATACTCAGTCTGAAACCTTCCAGCACCTCATGGTCTCTTCCACGTGTAAAACCTTCTTTCATGATTCTTAAACCAAATGTTAATGATAATTAAATTATACTCTATGTAAAATTCTACCAGGTGCCTTCCTCTTCCATTCCTTTCCTCCAATCCACATTCACCTGCGATTTTTCCTTCTGTTCTACTTCTTACTAAAGAATTCCTGTGCCCCATCAAATTTTTCCTCTCCCTTAACTGTATGAACAATTTCTTTTATCTCATCATACAATTGTCATTCGCTTCGTCATCTGTGGAACTAGGTGGCATATAAACTTGGACTTCTGTGGTGGGTATTGGCTTCATGTCCGTCCTGGCTACAACAAAGCGTTCACAACGCTGCTTGCAGTAGCTTACCTGCATTCCTATTTTCTTATTTATTATTAGCCCTTCTCCTGCATTATCCCTATTTGATTTTGTATTTAAAATCTTGTACTCTCCTGACCAGAAGTCATATTCATCCTACCACCAAACATCACTAATTCTCACAAATGCACTAAACATGATGTTATCTGCTACCTCAAGGAGAACATATATACTGAGGAGTTGTAGAAGCTAGCTCATTATGTAATCGCTTAGAAGTGAACAGCAGCTACATAGGAAAGTGGAATGGGTTTGTAGGAAACTAAAAAATAATCTGATAAAAGCTTTTTCAGATTAGTATACAGGGTGTTTCCAAAACAATGACCTGATTTCAATCTCCGTATTTATTGACAAAAATGTACCACAGAGATGAGGTGAATTCCAAAATACTGACAAAATCTTAAAGTTTTAGTTGTGGTATTATAAATGCTCTCTGTGTTGACCAGCAGTGGCATAAACAACATCTAGACGATAGCTAAATTCGTCATAACCTTTACACAATGTATCTGCTTTTACAGAAATCATGGCAGATGTTATTATATTCTTCACTTCTTCTATGTCACAAGGTAAAGGGAGATGAACACACTTTCCTGGAGGCTAAGAACACGGATCCTGTGCACCCTATTCAGCGTTGAGGCATAATGTCACTGAGGGTCTGACGTACATTATTGTGCCAGTGTGGTGGAGCTCCATGCTGTTGAAAAATAAAGTTATGAAAGGCTTTCGTGAACTCTGCTGAAATATTTGCCAAATTCTTTTTACCATGTCATAGGAAGTGAGAAGTTGACCTGGACTCTTACCTTTGTACAAGCATCCTGTCTCTTACCTTTGCACAAGCATCCTGTCTCTTCAAATTGGTAGTACCCTCTACAAATGTTTTTGGATGCAGGCAGATTAATGCCAAAATGCTGATGAAATAACACACTAAACCAAAATTATTGACTCTCTCTTTGCAAACTGCAGCACATGAAACACCTTCTGTTGAATGGCTGCAATCTTACTTCTGACTCACTGCAGACTGAGAACACGTGATTTTCTGAAAGCTCCAGGCCACAACCATTCACATAATACACATTTCCTTGCTAGTATGTCCCGTGTTGTGCAATTATTACTTTCCAAAATCAGGTCATTCTTTTTTGTGAAACCCTGTATTTTTTTCTGTGTCAGGTGACTTGTACTTTTTGAATATCTCATATTATTTTTTGCAAGAAATTGGGTCCCTGCCTATTTCTGCTGTACTGTCTAAACCTAAATCCTATATAAGCAGTCTGGAATCCTGCAAAGAATAAGATCTATAATCGTAATGCATCAAGCGTCTAGCTATCTCACCATAAAAATAATGCCTGATGCTTTCGCTGCTAATAAGTGAATGTCGTATGTTATCTTGCCTGGTGCTAGCCGTTTGACATAATACTACTTCGGTGACATGCGTCAATTTTGCTGCTTCTTTTCAGTCATCCTCACAAGGCTGAATGGATGTCCTTCAAGAACTTTCCACCAGAAAAAGGATTTGAAGTGGTTGTTGTGAATCGAACCCAGGATCTGTGTGATACTAAATGTAAGCACTAATACCAGACTATGCAATCTTTCTGCTTGCCAATGCTGTGAAGTTAGCTTGTTCTATTGTGGCATGAAAAGTCTTCTGAGGTTGTGTATCACACCAGAAAAGTGTGCGATGGCTACTGGAGAAGAGATATTTTGATGGACAAGGAAACTGAAATTTAACAGAGTTGTTTGGTATAGATTGCGACGAAGAGTCTGTATTACCATCTGTGATTGAAACTGCAGACGGACACTGCTATGGAAAATAATGACATACTGCGAAAGGTATTGTGAGGAGCATAAGTGAGATATACAGCACATTCTGTTTCTGTTATTGTTCTAAACAGGCATTTTATTCAGTGGTGCTTAAAAATGTGTAGTGTGTGACAGCGCTTCTCGTGTAAGAGTGTTAGAGTGTATGCTATTACTGTCTCCCTTCCCTGATTCTCAGGCAAGAAAACTGTGGTGCTGCAACTCTGGCCAGATAACCAGTTCACTTGGCTGGGTAATAAATATTGTATTTTATTGTTTTCTTTTGTTTCAGTAAGTCATATCTATGTTGTGACATATTGTGACACCATATCACTGACACATGTCCAGTTACACAGTAAATAAATGGCCCTTTTATGTGCGTTAGTAAAATTAAATTAAAAGACAAGAATTATATTTATTCATTTTTGTACTGTTCGTGACAAGGGAAAATTATTTTCTTGTAATTTGTAGCCCAGATCCTTGCGAAACCGGGACCGTCGGGAGAAAGCCAGAGCCAAGATTCTCTGCAGGGTGAGTGTTCAGTTTTTCTTTTTGCTTTTTTTACAAATGTGTTTATAAATTTATAATGTGTGCTCTCTGGCTTCATCCATGGTACATTTGTTAATTTGATGTTTTAGAAAGGTTAGAAAAGTGGCACATTTGTTGCAGAAGCCACGATAAACTTGGAGAGTAGTAAGCAAAGATACAGCTCCTATACCAAAGCTGTACTCCTTTGACAGATCTTCATTTTATTCCTGTTTAGTTTCTTTAATGTGGATTTTTAAGGCTTGAAGTTTCTCCTTAAGTTGTTGAAATCTTAGGAACATTGCTTTTTTAATGAAAGCTTTTTCTTTTTCTTTTCTCCCCCCCCCACCCCTATTTTTTTTCTTTTTTGCAAACTCCTTGAGTTACATCGTTCCATTACTTTGCAGTAACAATTTAAGGACCTCATCAGCAATCTTTAACAGGGAACTAAGTATTCAATATTTTTTTATCTGTGTAGAAGGAAATAAAATGTGTTTGGATGCACCCACATCAAACTGAGGAGCAATTACTACTTTAATAATTTTTGATGTAATATCTATTGAAAGACACAGTGATTGTTTCTAATAATAATATTAGTTTTAAAAAAAAGTCAGAATCACAACTCCGTAGTACTCTTTTCGGATTGAATTGACTCGTTAAGAAGGTCATAAATTTCATAGATTTTTCTGCTAATGGCTTCATTGTCAACGGTAATTGTGAATTGTCAGTGCAGTGATTGTAATATTGTCAAAATGAATTTTGTTTTCAAAATTAGATTCTATTTTTATGTGTGTGTAATGCATTTCCCCTTCATGCTGAGATCTACTCAGTGTTGTCGCACTTGGTACCTGTATTACTCTTGAAATCTGTAAGCCACTTGAAAAACATAGGAAAATTGCATTAGCTTGCATTACCAATAATCACCTTTAAAAATGATGCTAATCTGAGTTATCCGTAATTCACCTTACCCTTGCCATTTTATACTGTCTTTTATGTTCAGATTAAAACTTATTTCCAAAATTATGCTTTGTGTTTGACTTCTAAGGCCCTCGCTGTCTCTGACAGAATTGCTGTCATCAACAAACTTTAATTTTTATTTCTTGTCTCCCACTTTTGATTAATTTAATGGGCTTATGATTTTTTCCTACAATGCAATGAAATTTTTGGAATTTTGCGTCTCCTTCAGATGACTGCTTATTTGGAGTTGGCAGATAGCCTTTCGGATTATTCACTTTTGGGCAGTGCTGAACTCCATAGTAATGTTAAGTCAGTTTTATTGACTTTCCCTAAATGCCTGAGTGAGACTGTACCAAGTTGGGTTGTGTCCTGTAAGGAAGTATTTCCTTTGTATAGATTCTTGTGCACATTGTTCATACTTTTACATTTGGCTGTTTGCCACGGAATGTAGTCTCATCTACTACATCTTGGTATATCTACTACATCTTGGTATACGCTGTCTGGAAACTTTATTGACTACGATCATGGAGGTGGTGGTGTGGTGCAGACATACTGATATTTTGTCCCCTACTTTATCTAAACCCTCTTTAAAAGGCTATAGCATTTATAAAGTTGATAAGTTGAACCTTTTGCTAAGAGATGTTTCTGTTTTTCTAATGATGGTGTGTAGCTGCTAATATTTAACCTTCTGTACAGAGTAATAGAGCTGCAACCTTGCATCTGGATTCTGCTGTTGAACAGTAATAACACAGATGAGGTACAGCCCCACTCTTGGATGATGTGTCCATCTTCATTAGTTCATTCATATGTAGGGACTTAGACTGGCTATCAAAGTTGTTCAGAATTAATATCATCTTTCATGTGGAGAATCAACGTGGTGGTTAGAATTGAAGGTCTTCAGACAACATAGAAGTTCCTGTAACATTCTTGGAAATGTGGTTATCTAATAAAACTAAATGACAGGCTGTTTGTAGTTGAGTACGCATTTTGCTTCTTTATATTTGTGAACCATCTTCAGTAGGGATTTGTGATCTTATTAGCATGTATATGCCATTGTGTATTAGTATTTAGTGGGTTTGCGTACCTAAGAGATCTGATTTTTTTTACATTTTGTGAACACATCGTTGGTGGTATTTTATTTTTTTTGTAAAATGAAGTGTCAACATATCCGACTTGGATATCGCACCTAACTACCACCACTATAGTCCCCCCCACTCCCCCGAAGTCCATTTGCTTATTTAGCAAAGCAAAGGGAAGAACAGCTTTTTTCTGTCTTTATTTTATTCTCATGATCACTGCATGAGATATAAGTCGGTGACAGCATTGTGGTCGCACAATTTTCTTTGAATAGAGGCTCCCTAAATTTATCCAGTGGGGTTAATGAGAACTACATTTCATTAACATATGGTCTGTTCATGTGTGGATTGCTATACATCAACTTCAAACCGATTCCACACATTGGGTGTGATGTTGCTGCAATTTGTGGTAAGATCTTTGGTATCAAAGAAAACTGAAATTTTAAGTTTTTTCTTTTAAGGATCATTGGTAGTGTTGTGAAAATGTCAATTTATCTTTAGGCTGTGTCATCCACTTGGAAATGTTGGATATTATTTACTTCGTAAACAGTTTTCAGGCCACATGTGAAAGAACTAGCTGTTAATGAATGTTAATCCCCTCTGAATCGGCGGAGACACTTTCTGTGTCTCCTGTTTACCTATATTGTCTCTTTCTGCCTCTCCTCAGAAATGGCACAAAAGACTTTCCAGCATATGTTTGTTTTGATATCTAAAAATCTGATTAGGTGATAAGGCTATGACCGTTCTTTAATTAGTATTAACAGAGGTGTAAGTAAATGTGGAATACATGCAAACATTTCCCCTCTAATCATATTCACAGTGATGGATTATCTTCCTACACATTTGTTAAACAACTAAGAAATTTATGAAGAAAATAGAGAGACTTAGTGTGAAATATGAAAGGTCACGCCTATCGTGGCCAAAATGTGGAGATTTGGAAGCCAACATTGCAGTCATTGATGGTTGATATAGAGGTGGGGAGTTAGGTAGGTAGGTAGGTAGGTAGGTAGATAACTAGAAGTGGGGAGAGAGCATTTGCATAGTGACTATATGTTTTGTCAAACTGTGAGGACTTCAGCATCCAGTGAATATATGAATAGGAAGTGGATAACATCAAGTTTCTTCTGTTGACCCATGTAAAAAAAGGGTGCATGTAGTAGGATGCAAGGTAAGTCAAAATTATTTCATATTATAACAATTATTGATTTGTATGTGTCACCAAACACAGAGGATGAAGCCAGATGAGTAAACCAGTGTAAGTGTAGCAACCATGCAGTAACCAGTCATGTGTCAGATTTGCTCTTCAAATGAGAAAATCTTATGAGTTTGATGGATGGTGTACTTGGAGCACCTGCTAAAACTAGTGAAAAAAATATATATAAAATGTGTGATTTACAGACAATCTGGATTATTTGGCAGTTGTCTCACACACATTGTTTAATTGCACAAATCATTTATCACTTCCAAGATATGATCCCTGTTTGATTTGACTTTGTGACATTTGGGAAGTGTGTGTCTTTCTCTGTCATTGTAAGTCACGTTCTTGGGTACACTCATGCACCGTTGTGCAGTTAACTTTGATAGGGAAATGCTGGCACTAGAATGTTCCCCTGCCCTGGTTTGTGATGATCTTGATGTTTTTTCGGCACCCTGTGTATTTACGGTCATTTGGTAGAGGGAGTGGTAAACATGGGAGCTTAATAGAGAACTGTACATGCTAACACAATGTAAATCATTTCATAAACACATCATGCTTACTTAAGAAATAAATTTTCATTGTTGATGGTGTGTATATGTAAAGGCAGGACCTGAGAGTACTTGGAGATTCTTACTCACACCATTATTGACATTATCTGTCTCTAGAATGTCTGTAGTTTCATTCCAATGTTGTTTTAGTTTTTAAACATTCTCAGAGGCCTCCTAATGGTTTAGAATTGTGTACATTTGAATAATGTGGCAGACAAAACATTTTCACTTTGGTGACCTGAGTGTTACTGTGTGTTAGGCATGTACATATTCCAATAGTGCAAAGCTTACTTGTCATCGTCTGAACTATTTTGAGGAGATTTCATATCATATATGTTGTTTGTTTATTCCCAAAGAGACTATGAGGTCATACAATCAATACTGAAGGTCATTATTACAATTGATGGGTTTCATTTTGTGAGATGCTTACACAAGGAAGGCACACATAGAACAAGGATTATGCCAAAAGTTCTTAATACTGTCGATACCTTGCCCATGCGAAGTGTTTTCTAGATGATGAGGGAAGCATTCAACCATACAGTATTTCGAAAGGAAACATGTAGAAGTGCTTGCATAATCAAGGCAAATACAATGTTATTCAAAAATTGTCCTCTGTGAAACTACAGGTATTTTTGTGGTTGCAATTTCCTCAGCAAATGTTGGTTTGTAGTGCAGACAGCAAACAAACATATACCAGCTAACTTTCACAAAGGTAGTCATGTTTAAATCAGCTTAGTATTGAAATTATGTATCAGTGCTCTTACTGCAGCATGTCTCGTGTAATTTCAGAAAATTCAAAGTAAATAAACTCACATTCTAGCTAAATATGTGATACGAGTACTCTGTGGCATGTTTAGTCTGTTTATGGTCTCCTACAATCAGTGGTAGTATAATTCAACTTTAGCAACTTATCACCCAGCAGTGACAACAACTAGGGATTCTTCCTCCACCTGGGAAGAAAGTGCTATTCTGCTGGATTCTTGAGCATATGAGAACCTCTGTCAGACATATCGGCAGAAACAGATGATGATGTGACTTGCTTGATATCCGCTGTGGCACAATGTGCTATCCCTTCCATGGGGCCGTCACTATTGAACACAGCCTTGTACATTACTGAGAGGATAAGTGGCTGGAAATAAAGGACAAGAAGTTGTGGCCAGTGAAAGTGCCTGACAAGGACATAATTCCCTCCATCTCCTACGGGGAGACAGAGTGCTCCTAAAACACTTTCTCTGTTGGCCGGATACACTATGCTATGCAGTGCTTATGACTTACAAATCTCATATTGGTGGAATGCATCTCATTTTCTTAAGTCTACATTGACTGAGAATTTCCTTAATCTTCTTCACCTCCTCCATTTTTCCTTAGCATTTTCATTGATTTATAATGATTTACTTTCTTTTGGATTGTTTACTTTTGTTATGCAACTTACTTTCAATAATTACGTTTATTCCCTTTAAGCACTTGTGGCTGCACTGTAATGTGTCCTAACCCTGTAACAGCAGAAGAAATGATTTTGGTCCTTTCATACTAGAATAAAAGATAATTAATTATTAATATTGCAATAAACAATCAAAAGTCTAGCAAATTTAATTCTACTATCACACATTCATTGACAGCAGTGCCGCTAGTGGCCAGCTACTTTCATGATGGTCATATGTGTCCTGCTTTTACCTAGCTGTTTGCTTAGCTACTACATGATGTCAAAATTTTCACACCAGTGTGTGTTAACGTCAAATTTACAAACAAGCACACCTTGCGAAAATGATGTATCTGTTCACATTTTACAAGTGTTCCTTGTATGCCCCAGGCAGTATTCGTTCCATAATCAAGGCATAAGGACATATTACCTGCAACAGAAGTGGTATGTTTACATTTTCTCCACACCTTTATTTAATTTTCGTTTTTTTGTTCCTTTTAATGTTTTACACAAGCACAGTATGTCTGCAATCTATACAAAAATGGAGCTAGAGCTGCCTGTTGGCCCAAATATCGCAAAGACAAACGTATGGGGTATTGCACAGAAAACAGTGGGAAGGATGATGAAATGTCATTGGCAAACAAGTTTCATTCCAATATAGACCACTTGTGACATAATGTTTATGATCTCATTCTGTACAACAATAAAAGGTGCTTAAATGCAAGGAAGTGGCACACTTCTTTGATATACAATTTTGAGAGTGTTCTACCCAGCATGATAGTTTGAAGTTTGTTTTGTGAGTTTGGGAAAAGAGGCTCTCTGTCTCTCTTTAAAATGTTCCATTTTGTATATTTTGCTACAGCAACTGTGATGCTGATGAACATAGATAAGGCAAGGAAAATTACAACAGAAGACCTACTTCTAAGGAGTGTGTGAGTTGGGTGCCATTTGTTGATAGACCAACTGAAGTCAGGCCAGGTGTACCTGTGCTATAGGAGAAATATTGTTGTTTCTATGAATGCAAAAACCAAATAGCAATTCCCAGTTTGCTGCTTCCATGATAAAGGTGATATCAAGATGAAAATCTAGTTACAAAAAGCATCTTATTCTCCTTACAGACTGAACATTTCACTACTATTACTTTTGGTGCCTGGTGCACAAATGCTGTTGAGTGGAATGTGTTATATAGATTGTTCCATGAAATTTTGGGCAGTTTTGCAGATGACTATAACTTGCTTCTGCAATATATCAGCACAGAGTCATCTGGTGTATACTAGCGAAAGTACACTGAGCTCTCCTGTTTAAAACTCCACTGACACATGTACAGTGTATCTATCGGTGTACTTTCGCCAGTGTACACCTGAAGATGTGACAAAATGTCATGGCAGTAAGTTATTGGCATCTGACAGTTCACCAGAAATTTCGTGGAACATCTGATATGTTTCTCGTGTCTTGTAATTGGATCTCGGATATTGGTACATCCAAAGAAAATACATTTTCTTCTCCTCCATAACAGTCCATCAGCTCACGCAACACTGAGAATTGTTGACTTTTTGTGAACAAAACAGGCGTGAGTGCTATTACACACAGCCTGTTCATTTAACACGAGACCCTGCGACTTTGTATTCTCAGGGACTAAAGAAAATTTTTGAGATCAGCTTTTTTTCTTCATCTGAGCAGGCTGTAACATTCTAAATCAGAGTTTTAAAAGACATTCCTTCAGATGTGTTGACTAACCCTTTTGTTGGTGGTTCCAAAGAATGAAGAAATACATAAATTTTCATGGGGATATTTTTCAAAAAGTGCCCAGTTGTTGATTTATTTAACTTTGGTTTATTAAGAATCAGTCTCCAGCTTGATACTATCTAGGTTGGTGATTTATTTTTTTTTGAATATTAGTGACATGGTATTTTAATGGTCAGAACTCTTGGTTATAAACTGTATAGTTTAGATTAAACTCATGTTGGCATATAAATATTTGCTACCATGTAATCATTCCTATCATTGACATAGTTTTTCTAATGTGTCAAGGATAAATGAAAATTTATGTGTGTCCACCCTGCAAACTTTACATTGTTTAACTTCACCTAATTGTATACGAGATAATTTCCAACAGTTGACAGTGAAACAACAGCTGTGTGATTAGACAAAAAACTGGCATTGTGTTTAATTAAAGATAGTAAGACTTATGTTTAATATCTCCTTTCCAAGAGTATAAATCATATTACTACAGAAACGTAAAAAAAAAACCTAAAAAAAAGGACTTAATCCATTTTAAGAAGACACAATCAGATAATGCATAGAATTGTATTCAGTAACAGCTATGATTCACAAACTGACATATTAGTTACATTTGATGGTCTTTGTACAAATAAAATGATCCGTATGAATGCTTGATAGGACGCAGAAGAGCATGCGTGTTTAATTTTGTGTACTTTTGTCATCTACAATATAGATGTAGTGAAGGAATTTTTAAAGTGTGTGAACGAAATAACTATATGAATTAGGTTAGGTTGCTACTCATCACATAGAAGAGGCATTGAGGAGTTGACACACAATTAAAAAAAAAAAAAAAAAAATTGAGGTTTTTTTTGCACATTCACACGCTTATTCATACACACAACTCAGGAGCAGTGGGGGAGTTTCAAAACAACAGTTGTTGAAGAAAAGGTGGATTGACAGAGTAAGGCAAGAAACTCAGAAAAAATGGAGCATTGTGTGTGGTTTCAGGAGAGAACAGAGAGATCAGGAAAGGAATACATTGTGGAGAAGAAGAAGGTGGAAGAGGAAATGGATATAAGTGTGGACAAAAATGATGGAAGGGGATTGTGGGACAAGTAACGAGGTCATATACAGAAAATGTCAGAATAATCAATAAATAAGGAGACGATGGCTGTATAGAAAATCAAGATGATGATGGGTGTAATAACATTAGTCGAGTGGTGTGGTTGGTGGTGATTGGATTCACTAGTTGCAATAACTCTTTGTTTATTAACTGTGAACTAACTTTAGAGAAAAAAAGTCCACATTTGAGTACAACTTGAAAATCCATCTTGGTGATTGTAGTGGGTGCTTGCTATGATTAAGTCCATAATCCTCGGTAGTGGTGATGAGTGTGGCGAAACTCATAGGCTGTCAAGATGCAGGTCCAGTCTTTGGAAGTGACTAATGGATCTCCAGTGGGTGATGATCCTGGTGAAGGTGTGAGATGGCACTGTCTGGTGAATAGTGACAGCAACAGGCGTTGTTGTCCAAAATTTGGAATCAAGGCAGCTGATGTTCAGTCTGGAGCACAGAGTTGAAGTGGCTGTTGAGGGGCTGAGCAGTGAACTAATTACCTGTCAGTGGAGTAATACAGGCATAGCAAGATGTGGAAATGTGACAATGCAGATGCAAATAGGTACCTGTGGCTGCAGCACTATTTACTGTGACCTTTCTGCCATGTATTAGCACGGCTTGCACCTCCAGAGGATGTGGTGGTTGCAGGAGGCTTCACAGTGAACAGCCCTGCAAATCCTGTTTTGACTGTCAAAATTATTGGGTGGTTACCTTGATGTGTAATGCTGCCAAGGTATTTGAGAAAATTCTGGAAAAGTAAGTATGGAAGATAGTAAGAGAAGGGGCTGAGAGGAATAGATGGGTTTAGAATAGGAAGTTTGTCAGTAGATATTGCTTTCAGTGTAAGACAGCTCCAAGAGAGTAGAAGAATATGGTAAGGATTTAATAATGGTGTTAATGAACATTGAGAATGCATATGACAGTGTGAAAGGAAGCAAGATCTGGAAAACCCTTCAGAAAACCCTTGATATACTGAGTTTGAGAATAATAAAGGAAGTGTACGAAGATGTATCAAGGGAGTGTGAGTTGTGTAAAAGTAGAGAAGACAGCCTGGTTGGAAAAGAAAAAAAATGTTGTCAAGCAAATCAGTGCACTATCCCCTGTACTTTGCGTCACTGATATGAATGGTATAATGACAGGAGCGGTAGCATGAACAGAAGATGAAAATACAAAAGCAATGGTATTTGCAGATTATTTAATGTGAGGAAATTGAGGAGAGGTACAAGAAAGCCTTAATTTGTGAGAGGAAGTGGAGGGACAATATGGATTGAAATTTAATGCAAAGAAGTGTGAAGTGATGGTGAAAATGAGGAATAAGAGGAGAGTAGCAACAGATAAAAGTATTAGAAAGAAAGTGGAAATTTTCAAGTACCTGGGAAGCATAATAGCAGACAGCAGAAGGAATGATATAAGATTAGTAAAAGAGAAAGGCAAGTTCATGGATTTCTGCAGAATGTGAGAAACCTAGTGCAGAGTAAGGGTGTACCACCAAAATGCAAACAAATGCTATATTGAGCATATATTCACATATACGTCGGAAATGTGGATAATGAAGAAAAGGGAGGTGAGCAGGATACAGGTTTGCGAATTGGAAACCCAGAGAGGTTGAACTAGAATGGGTGGAGTAAGAAATGACACATGAGAGAGATAGTGGAAGAGAAGCCCATGCAAATGGCCACAGAAATGACAAGCTTAAGATGGAAGAGCATGTTGAAAGATCGGAAGTTAGTGGGGTACAAAGACAAGCCCATAAAATGACAGTAGGAGGCATGAGACCTAGAGGGGTATTTAGAGACAGACGGATTGTGGGGATGAAGGGATGTGTGACCAAGAGAGATGATGATGATAAAGACGCGCACGTGCCCCCCCCCCCCCCCCCACACACACACACACACATATTCACATTGACAACTGTCATCTCTGGATACTGTGGCCCCACTGGAATGAGTAAAAAATCTTGACTGGGATGGATAGTGGGGGCTCAGAAGAGGTGGAGGGAGTAGGGATAGGATGGCAGTGGTGGGGAACGATGAAGTGGGTGAGTGTCAGGGACATAGCAGGGATGGGAAGGTGAGCTGGTAGGTACTATAGTCGGAAAGCTCTTTGCTGGGAGGAGGTGGGGCCAGGGAGAAGAGAGAAGCAGAGGAGGAAGGGAAAAGACTACACAGATGGATGGGGAGCGTGGTAGAATAGAATGCATGTTTGTGGCTGGAGTGGGAGCAGGGAAAGGTATAGAGGTAGATGGAGTATAACACTATTGAAGGCAAAGGCCAACAGGGATTACAGGTATTAAGACTGTTGCAGTCACACTTGCACAATTAAAAACATTGTGATGGGAAGGGTACAGATGACACCTACTGTGAAGCAGCCATTCCATGGAGCACACTGTATTGCAAGGCATTCTTGAAAACTGGCTGGTCCAGCTCTCCCTTGGCCACAGTTTGGCAGGCAGTCAGCTTGTCAGTTGCCATGTCCACAGAGAATGCTGTCTGTTGGTTGCAGCTAAGTGGTAAACTACATGGCAGCTATCTCAGGTGACCCTGCCTTTGTTTGGGTAGAAAATTCCTGTGGTAGGACTGGTGTAGCTGGTAGAGGGAGTATGTGTGGGACAGGTCTTGCATGTAGGTCCTTTGCTGGTGTATGAGCCATAGGGCAAGGTTCTGGGACCAGGGTGGAATAGGGACACCCAAAAATATTGCTTTGGTTATGTGGACAGTGGAATACCTTTGAGTGAGAGGTGGGGAGGATATTTCTCATTTTAGGGCCTGACAAGAGGTAGTCAAAGCCCTGACAGAGAATGTGATTCATTCCTCCAGTCCTGGGTTGTACTGAGTCATGAGGAGGGATTGCTACTTGTGGCTAGATGGTGGATATGTGGGGGATTATAGGTGACTGGGGAGACAAGATGTGGGCCATGTGTTTCTCGACGAAGCATGGGACATGGGATGAATTGAGCCTCTGTTAGACACTTGGCATATTTGGGTAGGGTCTGCCTGTTACTGCATGTGTAATGACCATAGGTAGCTAAGTTGTACAGTAGTGACTTCTCAGTCTGGTACGGGTGACAGCTGTCAACTTACGGGCATTGTTGGTAGGTTTGATGTTGTCATAGGTACTGATGGTGCCCTCTGTGAGATGAAGGTCGACATTGAGTAATGTCTAAGGAGGACCCGGTGAAGTGAATTGTGAGAAGGTATTGATGTTCTGGAAGAAGTATGTCATAAGTAAATCTGAACCAGGTGAGGGGTTTGGGATTTTGGGTTGCTAAGTAGGCTTCTTCCATATGGCGCATGAGTAAGTTGGCACAGGATGGTGCCAAGTAGTGCCAATGGCTGTACCACAGGTGTACGTGATGCCTTCAGGGGAGTAGTAATTATACATCTCTTCTATGCAGTGAGTAGCAGTTTATCCTAATTTATATTTATTGTTATTGCTTATTATTATTATAGTGAGCCCTGTTCTGAAAGTTCATAAATTTGAAAGTTTTTCCTGCGTTTTTTAATTAAATGAACTGTTATATGTTTCTGATTATCAGTAAGAGGGCGATCAGCAGTGTGAAGAAAACTTAACAAATCAAGATCACTAAAAAAGCATTTTATTGGATGACTGGTTTTGACAGATCTATTCTGTCATCATCGGCTCTTAAGCCTTAAAATATTGAAAAGTATTGTCCATCAGCATTGCCAGTCACTTCACTTTTCCTCTGTCATGGAGATCACTACAAATCAACAATGTAAAATTACTATATACAAACATAAACATAGCTATATTATGTTGATTACAATTAAGTGTAATTGATGCAATACAGTTTATGTTTGTACATAGTAATTTTGTGTTTAATTTGCCAATTTGTAGTGATCTTCTTGCAAGTGAGAAGGGTATATGCAGTGTGAAGTGAGTGGCAACACTGATAGACAATATGTTGTAATATTTTAAAGCATAAGATCTGATGATGATGACAGCATAGCTCTGTCAAAATCGGTCAGCCAATAAAATTCATTTTTACCAGTCATAGCTTGTGAAGTTTTATTCAGTTACCAAATGAATTGTCATTGATAGAAAATAATTTGAAATCTATAAACCTGATCTCAAGCCTGCAGATTTAAAGCTGAGCTTTTGCTTCACCAAGCTACATCAATAATTCAATATTCAGATCACGTAGCATAGCGCTGTAAGTACGTCTGCCAGATATACCAATCTTCCCTTCCCTTTCCTTGTATACAACTCTAACACATGAGATCAAAGTGTGGTTACGTGAATCCTGGAAGTCCTGTTATTATTTTCTTACTTAATTGTTGTATGTTTCTTGTTATTTCTCTTTTCACTGTGTTTAGTTATTGGTGTACAACACATGCTTCAACTTTTATTGCTGTCACAGTGATCTTATACTTTCTTTATCATATCTTGATTGATAGTGTTAGATATAGTTATGCTAGCTAACAGCTGATTTTGAAGGATAGACCATATTACAGCATTGCAGTAATGTTAACTCTTTGAGGCCCTCTGTCTACGATTGTATTCATTAATATTTGCTGTGTATTAGCTGCAACAGAAGTATTTTTTCTCAGTGGAACCCTCATGTACACATTTGTGAATGTTCAATCTTTTCACCATGCACAAGTGCTGCCAACTGTTGGGCATAACGAAAAAAATAACCAGTGAATGTAGCAGTACGCAGCAGCTTTGTGGCCACCAGAATGCACCAATGTTCTTGATTAGTTATATTCCACTGTATAATGGAATATTATTATTTTGCATGGTATTATTGAATGATCAGTTTATTTATTACAACAAAAATGTTTCAATATAAGTGATTTAGTCCATAAGAATAAGCCAAGTGCACAAATTATATTTTGAAAATGGGTACATATATGTTTACAAATCTTGCATTTAAAATTGTTAAAAAGTCAAAAAAATCACCTAAGAGTGTTAGGAAAATTTTTCTTCCTCCAGAAAAAATTCAGGTCTGGAAGGATAAATTTAGAATTTTACACTGTGTACAAGAATAGGTAACGCACTAAAGACTCCAAATATTCTGAAATGTTTCTTCCAGCTGTAGGAGCATATTAGGCTAAGTTTTTCACAAATTCTGTCAGAAGTGAGTTGTTTTTCAGTAGTAATATTACTGTCGAAAGAAACAGTTAAAACAATTTCAATCATCCATGTTGAGAGAAGACTGCACTGTAGTTGTAGTTGTTGTTGTTGTTCAGCAGGACCTTACATATTTCCAAACAGAAGATCATTTCTGAATTGTTAAGCATGAATCAGTTTACAGAAATGTATCTTGTTTTATTATTTGACCAGCAGGGATTGTTAATTACCTTATGAATTAGATAAAATGGCATTTCATAGTTCCATCTAAGAAACAAGAATATAGATTTTGCTGCTAATCACATATTACATACTATATGCAAATATTGCACTGGAAATCCAAAAAATGACCACCTCAATCTGGATGCAGTCTCACTTGTTAGTCTTTAAGTGATATACTTTCTTCTATCACACGAGATTTTCAGAGAAAAACATGATAGTGTAAAACTGTGACTGCACATTATGGTAATTAAGAAACTTGACTTATTACTTCATTGAATACGTTGAAAGTGTGGCGTAAGTAGTTGCTTTGTGGCTTATTTAAGACTAATTAATGCTGATATGGACAACAATGAAAGTCATATTCTTGATCAAAATACTTTAAGTTGTTTAGATGTATAAGTTACGTCTGACCACAATAATGGTCAACAATAAAATGTGCCAAGCTGTTAGGTTCACGTCACAAAAAGACAATGGAATATAACAGGAAACAAAATCAGAAACTTGGTCATTGTGTTGAGATATAATGTACAGAAGAACATTGTGCAGACATTTGCAGAACAGACCATTTTGATTTAAAAGTTACGTATTTCTCAAGTACCTATATTCATCTAGTGCCTAGGATTCTGTTTTCCCCCAAAAGATACTGAGGTAAAATTAAACAGAAGCAGGGACAAGGGATGAGATTAAAAGCATCTAGTCCTAGAAAGAGGACACACTACTTAATTGAGAGCACAAGCTCTAACCAATAGTTAAAACTTCATTACCACAGGTGTTACAAAATCTTTTAGTCTGTTATCAGAAAGCAAAACACATGTATTTGTCCATGCGTTTGCAACATATTGAAAGATTCTCACTTTTACTCTATCTCGAATGAATTTTTCATGTGTGAGCCACGGTTTGGTTAGGATATCACTCACTCTTGGTAACTGTGTTGTATGAAGTGGTTCAGTATTACTGGAGGATGGGATATTAACTATAAATGTAGATTAATTCTCTAGAAGTGATAACTGGAGAATGGAATAATGCATTAGTTTCATGAAATTTTAATTTGTCTTGTAATTCCCAGGCAGAGAACATTACCAAATTTGCTTTGCTGTTCACTACCAACATGAAACAATGGCACTGCAAAACTGACACTTTTCCAGTTTGTCTGTTGTGTCAAGAATATTTATGAATTAGTAACTGGAGATTGTAATGTTTCCAGAGGGTTAGGTACTTTCTTTTTTTATATTAGTTGATAAGGCCATTACTGCATTACTATGGCGTCATGGTAATAACTTTTTTCTCTGCAAGTTTTTCCTTAATATAGCTATGTTTGAAGTTGATATGGCATACCATTTTTGGTGAGTTATGTATCCTTTCTTGTGCAACAAAACATTCACTACATAACATAGTTGATAATTGGAGAAGACTAAACGGCCAGTTGAGAATTCGAAAGTAATGTTGTGATTACTTTGAAACGCGAAGCGCTGCAGGTCAGCTGGTTTGAGTTATTACTGGACATAGCTGTTGTCAGTAAACACATTGTGAGCCTGTGTGTAGAATGTGAAACATGTCTGTTGCTTTACAGAATTCTGATAAAATGTAGCAGATACCTTTTGGAACTCATTATTTCTGATTGATGTTTGATTAGATCATGAAGAGCCACATGTTTAGAAATAAGAAGAGTGACAAGAACTATACGTTGTAAAATATCAATAAGGAATAAAAGTAGTATGAAGAAAAACACCTCAGATTTATCAATGATATTGTCACATGGCCAGCAATTACTTACAGATAATTTTTTTGTTTAGTACATTTTATGCCAATGCAGGATGTCCCATTTTAGTGTGCAGTTATTTACTTTTTTATTCACTGTCACAGGCGTAATTTTAGCTTTATTTTTAATGTTGTAGGAGAAAAGTCCCGACTTCCATGTAGAACTATTTTTTATCCTTGCACTACTACTGATCAGTAAAAAAATATGAAACAACAGAACCATAAATCCGTGTTTTTTCCGTGACCATTGTTTCTCCAAGAACAAACAAAACAGCTCTCCTGTATTTGGCTTTTACGGCGTGTCACCAGTCTCATGTGCGGGAAGCTTCCCCCCCTCCCCCCAAAACCGAACTCTACATTCTGTCACTCTGATAACTGTCTGACTTGGATGATTAGTCACTTGGCTGAAGTTGTATAGATGCATCACATGATCTTTTAGTCTTGGGACTCTTCTGGTCATCACCTTTTTGACACACATTGTATGTATCATTTATTTTAACTTTTGTTACTGAGCAGGGGCCTAGATTGTTGGTTTTCGTCTTTAATTTTGGTCCAGTCTGTGTTCGTTTTATTGCCACCAGGTGACCAACTTTGTATTTTAAGGCCATTTCCTGCTGTCGGTTGAAGCTAGCGTGGCTTTTTTCCTGCACCTTGCAGAGTTTTAGCTTAAGATCTTCATTCAGTTTACTGCATCTTTCTTCAAATGAATGAATAATTTCTTCTTCTAATAATTTTGTGATGTGGATCAGTCTGTGCCTGCTACTTAACTGCTGTCAAAAGTTCAGACCATGTGACGGTATCACATTATTCTATTCATTAGGGTTATCTATACTAAAATTAGCAATTGTGGTGGCATTGCAGTTGATACTACTGGAGGCAGTGCTTGGTGATAGTTGGTAACATATCTCAGGAATTCCGCAGACTCTGATAGCAGTTGTGCAAGATAGCGCCATGGACGAGGATGCATGCCTGCTGGGTCCAGCCTCCACTGGCTGCCAACAAGAACGAACTCTGTGGAACGGATAAAGAACAACCCTGGAGCAGCTGGTTGGATTGTGCTTCAGGACTGACCCAACTTGTGTACTGATACAATAACCAACTATTGGTATGGATTAATTATTTGCCCTTGTGCAGATTTCTGAGGTCGACAGGTCACTGTGTTCAGTTCTTTCTGTAATACAGTACTACTTGAATTCTTGAAAAGTAATGCTTCTACCTTTGTTTGTAAATATGTGGATTGGATTCCCAAAATTAGTTCTCTCTAATTCCATCTTACTAATTGCTTCTGCTGATTTTGTAGTCTGGGCAGGATATGGTCAGGTAAATTTGGTAAATGTATCTATAATACATAGAAGATGGTTGTATCCTTCATGAGCTTATTGCTGTAGTCCAATGTGATCCATAAGTATATAATGGCTCACTTTCTTTGAATAACGGTTGAAGGAAACCTTTGTTCTTTTCTTATTTCTTATTCACAATCGAACATTTTACATAGTTGGAGATTACTCTTTTCACCTCATCAGTCATATACGAAATATAATAATCTTGATTTACATCCTGTACAGTTCGCTGGACAGCAAAATGTACTTTCGCGTGCATGAACTTGATGATTTCATGTTGCACAGTGCATAGAAATTTAATTTCTCTGAGGCACTAACCGTAGCAAAAACTTCAAGCTCATAATGGTTTTATTCCTCATCTTGCCATGTTGTTTTTTGCTCGAAGTGAGACTGGATGGAACTTGTCCTCATCGATTTTCGTAATAACATGCCTTCAAAACATTCTTTGCCTGTGTATGTGTGTAGTTAAGTTTCATGGTTTGCGTTGTAGATTTTTAAAACTGGATCCAATGAAAGGATATCTTTGAGTGTCTAGAATGCTTGCCTCTGGTCATCTTCAAACTTATATTCTTGATTATTCCTCACTAAATCACTCAGAAGTTTGGCAGTTGTAGAGTAATTTAAGATAAACTTCCCAAAGTATCTGTAGTCCTAGGAAACTTTGTTGAAATAGATTTCAGTTCTGGAGAATTTTGAATTGCTGTTGTCATTTTAGGATGAGGTTGGATTTGTCCATATTGTGTAACATGTACAAGAAATTAAAAGAGTTCTCTTCAAGAATGGCCAAGCTGTATTCTGCTGCAGTAAACCAAAGCTGTAAAAAACAGTGCTGGAACACTGTAAGTGAATTTGGTAATCCAAAGGGAACTTTCTTGAGGCCTGGTGTGCAAAACAGATAGGTGTCTTTTTGTTTATCTAAAAAATCTTTTGTGTGGGGCAGTGGGTAATGATTTTTCACTGTAATTTTGCTTATTTTTCTGTTGTCTATACAGAGATTATACTCGCCCTGTTTTTATTTTACAGCTACAACCTGGCTAGCACATTCATATGAACTTCATTCTATTATTACTTGCTCATGTTTGAGCTGGGTTCGGTTGTCAACAATTTCTTTCTCCCCTGGTGACAATCTTCTGGGTTTACAGTGTGTTGGCTGCTCTTCTCTCGCAACAATCTTTATTCTCTCTCACAACAATCTTTATTCCGACATCAGTGGACTTTATCGTTGTTCGGGTGTAAATAGTCAGCAAATCTTTGGTATCTTCCTTTATTTCATCACTAATTGAGCTTTCAATACTTAATTCTAGTTTCTCTGCTGTATGGATACATATATGATGAGCTTTTCCTTCTGGCTCTCTTACAGTAACTCCATCATTGTTTATTAAAACTTCAGTTTGGTCTAGTAGATCATTCCCAACTACCATTTCTAAATACGCAATGCTCTAGAAACTGCATAAATATTTGTTTCAATTTTCATATCATCAATTTCAACAATGCCTGTAAATTACTCCTATGGACAGATGAAGTTTTTCCCAAATACTGTCCTGACTACATCTGTCTCTTGCAAACTTGGAGCATTCATACTCTCATAAACATATTGTCATAATAAATTGACTACTACAGGCAGTTAGCACTTTTACCCTGTAATGGTACTTGAATTATGTAACCATTACGGCACCTCAACTCAACCTCTCGATACCAGCAATATTCTACTGTGTTTTTGTAGAATAGTTAACATATTTCTGAGACAACATTGAAATTTGATTTCATTAATGTAGAGGTGCTTGGATACATTGATATGTTTATATTGCAATGATATTATTCTTATACGTGTATTCTTTCTTTTGTCACTATCATCTTTGACATACTTGTAACTCTGATTTTTGGGTGTGTAAGCAGTTATTAGTGTGTCGGACCTTTAGAGAGTCAAGTCTTTATCGTCATGTTGAAAAGGCGCATATTGTAGTCAGCTTATAAAATGTGAACTTCAACAGTGAGGAAGATGTTTTCAAGTATGTTTTGTTTTGTGAAGTGATGTTTTGTGTGTTACGTGATACTGCAACAAAAGTAATAAAAAAGAGGTGTAACTTAAATTTGGAGTGCTGATTGCTTTTTTTACATCACCATTGTGCTAACTTCCAAAAGTTTAATCTTCAAGAATGGTTTATGAAACACATCTATAAAACTTTTGAATATCGCAGAACAAACAAAACCTAGGCCTTTTTGCATTCAAGCTTGGAATCATCACCACCTAGATTTTCGACGCATGAGCCATGATTTTACAACGAGACCAGTGTGGGAAACCCGGAAAGATGAGTGCCTAGTTTATCCATTATTTCATGAAATGACTTTATTAACTGTGCTCTAATGACACCTGCCACATAATATAACTTTGTTGTTGCCCGAAAACGCAGTATTTAGCAGTGTCAGCAATACTACATCCATAATTAATTTTTGACCTTTGTTGTGATAGGGTTGTTAGAACCCCTTGGTTACTTATTCATAAATTTTTAAGTTCATAGTTATTAATACTATTCTTAACAGTTTTTGCATTCATTGTTGCCGTTTGATTATTCATCTCATTCTTGCATTCAGGCGAGATATGGCCAAACTTGTTGCAGTTGAAGCATATCTTTCCCTTGCTCTTATGGGTGCAGTCACTTGACCTGTGGCCACTGGCACCACAGTTGAAACACTTTATGTTTGGAGGCCAAGCTTACCATTTAATACTTGTTACTTGAGTCTTTAGCATCTTTCTTACGGGAGGTTCCAAAATTTTCATTGCTGTAACTTTTGTTATTTCTTTTCACACTTGACTTTAAAGCTCTTTTGAGATGCCTCATTTTTTCCTTAAATTCTTTCACACTGCTATAAAGTAGCTTTTTGCTTGAACCATCTTCTGTTCCCTCCGTCACATCCTGAAATAGTGAGTCATTTTCTGTATCTGCTCAGTTGGTCATGTCTTTCACTGTGAGAAAATATTCTTGAAGAGATTCTTCCCATTCTTCTTTTTTCGATACAGCATTTATTGGATTTACACAGAACTTGTTTTCATGTCAAATTCTTCTTGTAAAGCTTGCTTCAGTGTAGCCCATGATGCGAGACCGTTCTTAACCGGAATAAAAAGCTAAGCCAAACCTTCAAGTTGACTCAGGTCCATTAAAAATGTTGTCCTCAAAGTATATGATTCACTATGTAACTGATCTATCACTGCCGCTAAAGGACTTTAGGGGGTAGGGGTGTTCAGAAAATCAACCAAAAATGTAAATTTTCAGTTTATTTTTTACTGATTAGTAGAAATCATCGACAATAAATTCCCAAAGTTTCAATTATGAAGTTGCGTCCGAAGTGTAATAATTAAATGTGTGATGTGACCTTCCTGCCATGCCCACTTTTTGAAGCAACCCTTCAATACTATCATAATGAACAGCAGTTCTGTAGCTTACTTTCAGATAAACTTGTATGGGATACATCTAGAAAGCTGTGATTTAAAAGCATACTATTTAGTTTTATGCGACTGTGTTCTGTATCTTAGAAACTTGAACATACCAATTGCCTTGTTTATTTTGCCACATTTCAATCTGCTACAGTTGTCAGAACTGCAACTTATGATGCAGTTTTTGTATTTAATGTTGGGAAATTTGGGAAGATGAAGGTATTAGAGATAACAGCATTAAGATAGGAAATTTCACTCAAGGGATCCTGAGAAAAATACATTTTACACTGCCTATCTGCAGCTGAAAAGTCAGTTGAAGACATAGTAAAACAAGAAACCAGAAGAGAAGCATTGAAGGGAAAAAAGACCATGAGCACAAATCCAGACCTTCAGAAAAGATGGGAAAAAAACCCCTTGGGTTGAACTTCAAAATGCAGAACCTCAAAATTATGTTTTTTAAAGTTTACGCATTTTTTTCTCAGAATCTGTGAATGCTTGAATTATGAAATTTTGTACACTTATTTCAATAAACACAGTAACTGTTGACTCAAAATAAAATTTTGAAATTCTTGGTGTGAGCCGAGATTGACACAAAGAGCAATTAATTTTGCATAAATTTTATATACTATACCTAAAGAATTATAATTTAAAGATTATTTAACTCCTCCTATTTGATATATTCAAAAAAGCTTAGGAGATAAGCTTACAATATGCAAAGAGATTAAACAAAGAGAATTTTGTAGAAATCTCTTGAATAATTTGTGGAAAAAAGATACATATGTAATTTTTTGAAAATAAAATTTTTAAATTCCATAAAAAATTGTTAAATGGATATAATGTAAGGAACTTAACAGTAAATGTGTTAATTTCATGTAAAGCATGGTACAAAATTTCATTGCCGTTTCTTCAAAATTGTGCACTTTTTAAATAGTGTATGTCTTTCATGAGCATCCCCTTTTAAGAGCACCATTTCTAAATTGAATCTTTTTTGTGTCTTGTTTTCAAGTAAACTCAGTTTTTTCTAGATACCCATTTTGACTGCACCTTTTTCATCATAAGCATCATCACCATTGTCTTCACATTCTGTGTCATTGTCAATTTTCATTGCAAGTTGTTAATTTTAGATAAATAACAACAAATTTTGGCAGTCATTTCATTTCTTGTCCCACTTTCTATACGCAATATTTTGTAGATTGCTCCCACTTCTCTTCTGAAAATGGTGCTTTGTGTCAGGCTCACCAGCTATTGATTGAAAAGTAAAGCCAGAAAATTCTCTTAAAAGCTTCCAATTTCTTCTGTCATTAACTTATGCAGAGACTTAATAGTTTCAACCAGTGCACTTGTTATATTGATAAGGGGAGGGAGGATGTAGAAAAGGAGATGTTAGGTGATTTCACCTAATGTTGTCATTTCTATATCCTCCCTCCATCTTTTCAGCTATTTCTCTTTTCGTTACAACCTTTAAAATTTCTACATGTGTCACTGTGCTACTAGTATCGTTGTTAAAATGTGATTTCTCATCGTAGATCCAAAGTCAGTGCAATTACACATTGCACTCAGAAAAGTTCGTTATAATGCTGGCAAAACAATGCTAAGAAGAGTTTGTTGTAAATGTCATAGATTAAGCAGCAAAACTGCATCGTCATTTATTCAGTTGATTCTGGACAGAGTCACCAAACTCTATGGGAAAATTGGTTTCCAACATTTTTTTGTAGAAATATTTATGCTGCAAATGATTGATTTGTGGATACTGGTATGAAATACTTAACATTTGTTCAATGATCTGAAGCTGACTTAAATTGTCAAGCATCTTCAGTCTGTCATAATGGCAGTTTTCTAGACTTTTACACGAAGTCCTGTGACATTACGATTTGTAAAAATTCATGTTGTAGAATAATAGGAGAAACATTGTAGACCTCACTTTTTACATTTGCTTAGTGTTGTTTATTTTAAAGAATTTTCAAAGATATTGATCAAATTTTAATCGCATTAGTCTTATTTTCCCTACACTGTTTAATTTTCCATTTTTTAAAATACAGTAATTAATAGTAGTAATGGAACTATGACATTTCTAGTTTTATTGGAGCATGACATAGGTTAAACAATGAAAATACTAGTATTTTATAATTTATAAATGCAGGTTGGAAAGAAAAATTGTAAGATTATAATTTGAACTATAATTTTTGTAAAGCTCAAGAAAAGAGAAAGACAAGCTAAAACTATGTATCAAATCAAGGATATCAGATTGGGAGAGGAGAGGTGGGGGAATCCAGTGCTATATGTTCATGAATATGAGTAAAAAATTAATACCATTGAAGGAATAAAATACTCAGCCAGTATGTAAAGTACATACTATTGATAGACCATCATGAAGATAGTGTTTTCCTTGTATTCACTTACTGCATTGTCTCTCAGGACAACCAATATTGCATGTATAAGAAACTTACATGTACTGTGTTATTTTTGCTCTTACCAGTGGCAGGAGTAATGTGCCAATTCATTAGTTTTCCTTTGATGCTGGTGTCTGTCTGTTTCAATTTCTGTTTTTGTATGAATAAACTGCTAGTTTTCGTGGTGGAATTGGTGACTACATGGAGACAGGAAACATTTTTTTGTTCATTTATATTTTTACATTTCATTAAAGAATTCACAGTGGATGCCATTTTATACAATATAATGTTTATAATTTATGAGGTTTTTCTTAATGCAATTATTAGAAAATATGCCTTTGTGTCTCCCATCAAATTTCTGATTCAGTTTTTGTTCATAATATTTAATCATGCCATTTTCTTCAGGTTTTTGCTGCTTAGAAACCTACCATAATTACAATTATGTCTTGATTTACAATTTGCACATTTCTTCTAATAGAAGAGTAATAGACTTTTCCTGAGTAATAGACTTTTCCTTTGGTATTTTATTTGTGAATCGGCCTGCATTCAAGTAATTTTGTAGGAATGCTGCTTCTTGCTACACTTACATTTGTATAGTGTAGACTTTCATATTTTTGTTAAAGGTAAATTTTTGCCATAATGTTTAGTTACCTTTGAAAAGTCCAATTTTGTTATGTGGTTTTTGAACATGTATTCTCCTAAATGGTGTAGGAATAATCGAAATGTGTATAGTGCCGTTAATTACAAATCAAGGGGCTCAGTTGTCAAGTTTTTACTGAGAGTAGAAGAGAAATACATTGTTACTTGAATTTGTAATTTTTCTGTGTGTACTTTTGAAGAAAAATGTACTTGTCTGCAGAGTTTGGTAATAATAATAATAATAAAAGCAGCTGCGGTGTGTAGTATTTATGTAGCATCTACAGAAATCAAGAAGATATTATGTTAGTGTGTTATAATATATTCTGTGAGTTACTAGTGGTCATGCTTTAACAGTGAATTACACACATAAAAAAAAGTTTTGCATCACCTTGGTTCCGAGGGTTCTGGGACCTGTACGAAAAACTGGAATAGAGATCAATGTAAACATCATTTCCTCCCTTTTTGTTGCTCATGAAAACCACACATTGCATGTTATACCACGATACAGCGAGACCTTCAGAGGTGGTGGTCCACATTGCTGCACACACCGGTACCTCTTACCCAGTAGCACATTCTCTTCCATTGGTGCATGAATGTATTTGTCATGGCATACTATCCACAAGTTCATCAATGCACTGTTGGTCCAGATTGTCCCACTCCTCAACAGTGATTCGGCGTAGATCCCTCAGAGTGGTTGGTGGGTCATGTCATCCGTAAACAGCCCTTTTCAATATATCCCAGGCAAGTTCGATAGGGTTCATGCCTAGAGAACATGCTGGCCAGTCTAGTCGAGCGATGTTGTTATGCTGAAGCACAATGGGGTCATGAATTGTCCATGATGATGAATGCCCCGCCAATATGCTGCTGATATGGTTGCACTATCGGTCGGAGGATGGCATTCATGTGTCTTACAGCCGTTACGGTGCCTTCCATGATCACCAGCGGCGACGTTGGCCTCACACAATGCCACCCCAAAACAGCAGTAGACCTCCACCTTGCTACACTCGCTGGACAGTGTGTCTTAGGCGTTTACCCAGACCGGGTTGCCTCCAAACACGTTTCTGACAATCGTCTGGTTGAAGTCATATGTGACACTCATTGGTGAACAGCATTTGATGCCAATTCTGAGCGGCCCATTTGGCATGTTGTTGGGCCCATTGGGTACCACATTACATGGTGTCCTTGTTGCAAAGATGGACCTCGCCATGGACATTGGGAGTGAAGTTGCCCATCATATAGCCTATTGCGCACACTTTAAGTCATAACACGACGTCCTGTGGCTGCACGAAAAGCATTATTCAACATGGTGGTGTTGCTGTCAGGGTTCCTCCGAGCCCTAATCTGTAGGTAGCGGTCATCCATTGCTGTAGTAGCCCTCGGGCAGCTTGAGCGAGGCATGTCTTCGACAATTCCTGTCTCTCTGTATCTCCTCCATGTTCGAACATCACTTTGGTTCACTCCAAGATGCCTGGACACTTTCCTTGTTGAGAGCCCTTCCTGGCACAAAGTGAAAATGCACACACGACTGAGCCGCAGTATTGACTGTCTAGGCTTGGTTGAACTGCAGACAAGACAAGCTGTGTAACCCCTTCCTGGTGGAAGGACTGGAACTGATTGGCTGTTGGACCCTCTCTGTCTAATAGGCGCTGCTCATGCATGGTTGTTTACATCCTTGGGTGGGTTTAGTGACGTGACATCTCTGAACAGTCAAGGGGCTATGTCTTTTATACAATATCCACAGTCAACTTCTATCTTCAGGAGTTCTTGGGACCGGGGTGAAGCAAAACTTTTTTTTGATGTGTGTATATTGGTAGCAGGGAAATGCTTCCTGATTCACGAGTATTTAATTGCATTGATAGAACATAATGAGTAATTAAACCCTCAGTACATGTTTAAGTATAGGAAGGAGAATATGTGTTTCATTGACTAGAAACAGAGCCTGGCAACACACAAATGTAGACACTGCCTCTCAAGTTTTTGTAATGTAAAATCCCTTATACCTGAGGAAGGGAAGTAATAGGGAAGGAGGTGAAAAGAAAAGTTGCTGAAACATGTCTTTGGGGAAATGTTCTTTAAAGGTAATGCTAATGAACATAACCTGGTCAGACGATTCAGTGGTTGCAGGAAGTGTGTTATAGAAAGTGAACCAAAGTGAGAATGAGATGTAGCATTTAAGGGGATTTGGAGGGCAACAGGATGAAAGATGAAAGTAAAGAAAAAGATGATTAGAAATACATGAGCTTGAAGACTTCATAAGAGAAAGTGCATATTGAGTTCCCAGAAAAAGAAGAGACGAACTTTGGAGCGTGGAAAAGGGGCGGGGGGGGGGGGGGGGGGGGTGCATTGTAATGCAAAATTTAGTTTTTAAGAGCATGGTAAAGCGGATGGGATGCTGAAAACATAAATGCAACAGTTTATGCGTTATTAATGTTCTCTAAAAAAAATTTAAGCTACTACAGTAGCCCGAAACTGCAAAAAATATACTTGCTTAATGTGTGCTTTTTGACACCCACACTATATGTTTGTGAATAAGAGCACGGACTTCCTGCTACGCATTACATGAAATCAAGAACTCATTGAATGAATAGCTGATAACCACTCCAGTGAATAGAAATAAGTTTCTGTTTTAGACTTTGGTGTGTTTCAAGAAAGAACTTGATTGTGTTTAAAAGGCATTTGACAACCATATATGTCTCTTTTATTGTGATGTAGAGCCTCTTCAGCATATAACTATGCATGAGTTATATGTAATAGTTTGTGGCAGATAACCTAGTTGCAAAATATAGTATTGGTGCAAGGTACAAGTATCACAAGCAAAAACAAGATGCCTGTGGCACTCAGATTGAACTCAGAACACAGTTAGCACACCTAGCAGCGTGTTTCCTTATTAGCAGTCTGTTTGAGATATACAGTGACTCTCCATATATTTTGATCACCATTTGTGTGATAGCACAATGCTGAATAGTACTGTGTGGTTTGACTAGTTACGTTTTCATTTATTTAATATTCTTAGTTACAGATCAGGTTGTGTATAGTAGATACTCAATCAGAAATATACACTACAGTGTCATTAACCATAGTATTGACGGTGTGAGATAGAATTTAATGCTTTCCATTGCTTCCATTTTTTACAAGAACAAGTGTGACCATAAATTCTTGGCTGATTTTATTTTTCTCTAAAGAGGACAATTTCTGGCTAGACAATAAGGCTCCAGTTTGCACACGCATTGTGTTCAGATGCAGAACAACACCATTGAACAACACAGTCACCTAACTTGATCAATTTTCTCTCTAATAAACCAAAGTCTTTGTGGAGAATATTGACAATGTATTGGGTAAACTTCATTTCCGTAGGAAATTGCGAAGTGGTTCCATCTTGGTTAAGATGGCAAATCCCACTCAATCTCTGGTGTTACTCTTATAAACAACTTCGTGACATCCCTGTTACCATCACATCCAACAAGAACCTCAAAATGGTACAGGGACTAAGTTTAAGCCAGGACCTAATCCTGCAGTCAGGTGTAGCACCACACAAATACTTGGAGAAGCAAGGGATCTACTTAGTATGTTGTGTAAATCAAGGCCTGCTGACAAGAAGGTGAGACACCAGTGCATCCAGCCTTGCTTTTCAGGGGCATTTGCTTCCAAGGAAGGTCCAAATCCTGTGTTATATTCTCCACCCTCGATGTACCGTGTTTTAAATGCAAGCACTTCATGTTTGTGACTTCACTTGTACATATGATCAGGTTTATATAGAGTATGGCCAGCCACTTTACAAAAAATTCACCATGTATGCTACTACCTGTTGTTGAGGAAATTCCCACCCAAAATGTGCCAACCTATTCAAGGAATGCAAAATTCAGGAACTCAAGGTCACAGATCATCTCTCATATTTGGAAAAAAATGATTGCTTGCATACAATCTAGTACTTATCAACTTTTGCTGCTGCTGTGGCCCAGTCTTCAGCAGTATGTGGTGTATTTACTGCCTCGACGTATAGATCCGGTTGTTGTGCAAATAAACTTAACCATTCTCATTTATATTTTCCTATTGTTCTGACTGTGATTGGTGGAAGAAATAGTTTGGTTGCTTAATGTCAGTATTCTATGATTGCTGTTTTCTTCTTCACCATGAATATTGAAAAATATCCTAATTGAAAAAGAGTACCAGGAGTACAATAGCTTCTTTTTGTCCTCCCAAAAACCAAAAACCTATTTGTCACAGTTTATAATTACAAATTAACTCCTCCTCTTTTGAGTTTCCAGACAAAATCCACTGAAATGACAAACACTTGAAGAAAGGCCTTTTCCAACACAGAAGCCTACATCTTGGAATTCTGCTGTTGTTGGTGATGGCATCTCGATGAGTGCTTAATAGAGTGACTGCAAGTAGTCAACACATGAGTCGCCCAGCTGTTGTTGGCAAGAACTGTCTGCAGTGAGCCCTTTGTTTTCCTTAAACAGCTGTTCTAGAGGAAGAGATGTGCTGCCCCCTAGTAACACATTAAAGGACATATGAGTGGTCTTGCAATACAGCTAGGTATCTCTTGTTATTGTCTGGTGAGGTACCTGGCGGTTTGAAGTTCTCAGTATGCCACCTGGCAGGCTTGGGGGATACTTGAAAATCTCATGTGACTGTTATGAACTGTGTGAGCATTGCTTTCTGTGAGTTGCACATTACAGCTGTCGTTCTGCCCATAGGCACCGTAGCATATATAAAATGATTAAATAGGAATAGTTATGAAGGTAGTCCACACCAACATATTGTGAGACTCACTCTTTATTTTAACAAATATAGTATAAAAATGTGAGTGTGCCTCCCTTCTCTTTGCACCCACTTAGCTTCACAAGAACTCAGAACACAAATTTATTTAGAGACAACTGTAAATGAGATGGCATCAGAGGTAAAACTGCTCAAGTGTGTACCTAATTGATTGTAAAGAATACTGGATTTAAGAAAAATTTGAAAACTATGTAAAACTACAAAACTAAACAGAAAGAGTTATGTCACAGCCAGTGGAGGTAGGTGTGATATATAACAACGTGACAATGATAGGCCCTCCCCTCTTGTGATTACTGTGGTACCATCTTTGGGAACCACTCTGTGGTACATCCAGTTGGAGGTGCAGCTTTCTTGCCTGTTGTGTATTAGTGAAGAACTCCCTCTAAAGAGCCTTTTGCATGGGAACCCTCATATCAGAAGCGCGACACCAGCCAGGAGCTGAATGAGCCACAGACTGTCTCGGGGTTGCCCGCTCTTCTTCCATGCCTACACCCACAGTGGATAAGCCTTCACAAGAACCTCGGCTGCCAGGGTTGTGAAAAAGAAAAATAATAGATCCTGGGAGGCTACTCCAGTGACTCCAGAGGAACCAGACACCCCTATGCTGTCGTATTTCAAACCAGTGTTCATTGTTTATGTTCCACCCCCACCAGTGACAGACAGTGATCCTCTGGAATGCCTTGTCCTCCTGATCCCTTTGCACCTAACCAGGATACATTCAGTGTGATGGTCCAATGGAACTGCTATGAATATTGTCACCTACCAGTACAACAACAACTCATTTCTTCTTGTTCTGTAATCTGTGTTGCTGGCTAAGAAACACACCTCACTTACGACTGTTCCCCAGCTCTTCAAGGTTGCCATGCAATCTGTTGGCACCATACTGGTGTCAAGAGGGCATCCGGAGGGTCTGTACATTGGTTCACAAAGATGTCATCAGTGAGATGATGCCCCTCCATACCATGTTGGAAGCAATAGCATTGTGAGTGCAAGTGATCCCAGTGATCACCACTTGTAATGTTTTATTTACATCCAGGCAGAGTACTTATTTATCTGGATCTGACCACCTTAAGCTGACAACTCTGCCTTCTTTTCTCTTACTTGGAGATTTCACAGCGTACCACTCCCTATGGGAAAGTACCACTTTGTTTGATTTACCAGCTTCTTTCTGATCTTGATCTCTCTTTCTCCTCTGTGATGGTACTCCTTACTATTTCAGCGCTGCCCACAGTGCCTTTTCAGCTGTCTACCTTCCCCAATTTCATGGCTTTGCAGCAGTGGTTGTTTCATGACAGTCACCAGTTACCTCTGATGCTGTCACTTCCTTGTCACTCTCGGTGGACCATTTACCATGTTCGGGCACTCAAAGAGCCAGCAGCAGTTGTACACATCTGCTGTATCCCCTTTGCCCCCTCTCTGTCAGATTGCACCATCGAGGTTGTTGGAGAAGTCTATCATGAGATCACACAGGGCACTTTAGACTGGTATTCTCCTTTCTGCCGGCCCCATCTGCCACCAACTGGTGCCAAAGTAGGCCAAAGACATTATAACAGCTGTTCATGTTAACTAAAGGCCCCTGCAATGTATCAAAGGACATCCTGCACAGACCACCCTCCTCACTTTTAAGCAGCCTTGCACTATGGTTTGCTATTTAATTAAATGCATTAAAGAGGAATTTTGCATCTCCTCCTTGGGAACACATGCCTCTTCTTCCCAGGCGTAGGCCAAACACCATAGTCTTCTGGGCTACCACTAGAGATCAACAACTGTTCTGCATCTCTTTGTTCAGGTTGGTACTTAAACTGATGTGTCAGTTCTTGTCGAGCACATAGCAATCCATTTAATGGCAGCATTAGTGTTCTCTTCAGACCTTTAGAACACATAAATGTCAAGTTTAAGTCATTTCCCTATCATTGCCCCCCCCCCCCTCCCCCTCCGCTCCCTGTCCTCACTGAATTATATTATGAACCTTTCACTGACTGGGAACCTCTTCAGGCTCTTGACTCGCCACACAATAGGGCCCCAAGCCCTGAAGCAATTCACAATCAGATGATCCAATATCTGAATGTTACTCAAAGATTCGCCTACCCAGCAACTTCAACCATATTTGGCTAGGTGTTTTCCCTCTGAAATTTTGAGATAGTGCCATTGTCCCAACCCTTAAACCAGGCAAAACTCGATGTCCATCAACAGCTACCAACCGATTAGCCTCACCAATTTGCACTGCAAATTACTTGAAAGGATGGAAGCCTGTCGATTATGTTGTGTTCTCAATTCACAGGGCCTTTTGTCCCATATCTGTGTGGTTTCAAAGAGGGATGATGCAAAACCACCCATATGGTTAGGGTGGGACAGCAATCTGACAGCCTTTTTTTAAATGCCAGCACTTCATTGCAGTCTTTTATTACCTACATAAGGCGTATGACACTGCTTGGCACCATCAAATTTTACTTTACTCCACGACTGGGCTTACCGAGCAGGTGGCGCAATGGTTAGCACATGGGCGTCACATTTGGGAGGACTATGGTTCAAACCCCCATCTGCCCATCCAGATATAGGTTTTCTGTGATTTCACCAAAATTTCTTGAGGCAAATGCTAGGATGGTTCCTTTGGAAGGACATGGCCAATTTCCCTATTCTTGCCACAATCTGAACTTGTGTCCACTCTGATGACATCAATGTTCATGGGACGTTAAACCAAATCTTGCTTCCTTTCTCCTTACTGGGCTTTCGAGACACCTACCAATTTTTATTCCTCATTGTTTATCCCACTAGTTGTTTTGGGCCTCCATGGGCCCAAGAGAATGGCATCTTGTACGGTTCCACTAAGAGTGTTGCACTCCTTCCCAACATCAATCGGCTGGTGACCTCTGCCAGACCAGTGGTCATCCCTGTTCAATATGTCAGCTACTTCTATATTTAGTATAGCTTCCAGTCCGTAGCCTTGACAAAATTCCAGCTCCAAGGTGCCATCTGAAGAGCCTCTGTTTTGCCCCTTTCCCATGGCTTTCAGTTCTCTCCCACGAAAACACAAGTCCTGCATTTTTGCCGTCATACTACGGTCCTTACCCAGGGCTCTATTTGGGTACTTAGCACTTGGACGTTGTTGCACAGTCCTGAATTTTGGGGCTCCTTGTTGATAAAAAGCTGATAAGGCTGCCCCACATACATCAACTAAAGAACAACTGCATGTGAAAAGCTCATATTCTCTGCTTCCTTGCCCGCACCTCGTGGGGTGTGTATCATGCTTCTCTTCTCCATAATTTAATGGGACCTTATCTTGTCCTGATTGGACTACGGTTGCTAAGTTTTTGGCTTAGCGGCACCTTCAACTTTGAAATTGTTGGACCTAGTCCATCATTGTGGAGGAAGACTGGCCACTGGTACCCTCCAGCCTAGTCCTGTAGACAGTCTTCTTGTCAAAGCAAGGGTCTTCCTTTTCAGTTCTCACAGTACCAACTCTTGCTCACTTAAGCAAACAGCATGTGACAACTTCTTGATAAGCTAATTTATTAGATTCTTTTTGTATGTAAGGTGTATTGACCCACTGATACCCAACCTCAGTTGGGATTACCTGTTGGAATGCACCTTGAGACCTCCGCCTAAGCCCATCTCTCCCTCCATGTTTTTCTCGTGAACCACCCCGCCCCTTTTGGTTAGTACTGAGACCTCTATTTCAAAAGGTTGTCATTCATATGACTTTTTGACATTCCTCCAAGCTGTGCAGGAGTATCAGGGAACTTTCATCATTTATGCTGACAGCTCTAAAATCACGACAAGGACAGGATATGCTTTTTGTCCCCCTTTCGTCGGGAACAACATTTACTGCCACGACAGTAAATGTTTTAATGGCGGAGCCGATAGCCATTAACGGAGCCCTATATTTTAGTAAACAGCAGACGTCACTTGACCACATTTTAATGTGTGATGACCCAATGACCAGCCTCCAGGACATTGATTTATGTTACTTGTATCAACCTGTGATAACTGATAGTCATCATTTTCTCTCTGGCGTAAGTTCTACTACCTGCTCAGTTGTCTGCCTCTTGGTCTGAAGTAATATAACTATCCCAGGAAATGAAGTGACTGACCATTTGGCTAGCGAAGTGATTACTTGCCCAACATTCACATGACGATCCCAGGTACAGATTTACGGGCAGAAATAATGCCTCCTTCAGTTGTAGATGGAACATCATCTAATGGGTTACTGCCCCATCTAATAAACTGCACACTAACAAGGAGACTGCTGTTCCATACACTTCACCTTCCATTCCTCCTTTAAGGAGTCCATCATTGTTATGTCACCTCTGGATTGGTCCCATCATGTTAACTCATAGTTTTAATTTATGCAATGAGCCACCGTCACATTGTGGTTGTGGAATATTATGGACAGTACCTCACGTCCTGGTGGAATGTCTCGTCCTTCTGGCTTTCCATGCTAAGCATAACCTTTCAGATTCTTTACCTCTTATATTGGGTGATGACTCGCGGACAGTTGCAGTGATTCTCCATTTTCTCCAGAAACTGGTTTTTATTCTCTGATATAATGTTTTAAACTACTTTTGGGGCAGGGCGAGGTGTTTGGGGTGGAGAGTCTCCTGCTGCTTGCTGGGTATGGGGTATCCTCGACCTTACCTCCTTTGACAGTTGCATTGGTCGTCCCTCTTGTACTCTATTTTAATTATTTTTGATGCAGTTTGGACCTTTATTCAGCCACACACTTCCATTTTAGAGGCAGCACTTCGATGAATAGTGTGTGCTGCCACCCGTTTTACACTTTGACAATAACGGTTTGGGGGTGAGACAGCTGTGAGAGGAAGAGCTCCAGTCACGTGCAGAGCCCCAGCAGACACTAACCTGGCTTCAACCACCTGCTGACGTGATTATTTCTCTCCCGTCATTCCTACTGATACAATTATGATCCAACTGATGTCCATTATGATTTTAGCCTTCTCACTTTTGCTATTATACATCTCCTGTTTAGAAGGCATTCTTTACTCTGTAACTGCCATTAATTGGGAGATTGCATGAGGGTGGGGTTTCTCTCACACAGATTAGCCCTGGGAGATCTCTCGTCTGCTATGGCCTCTCTACCCACCTGACCCATACACTTTTACTTTTGAAACGTATTTCTCAGCTCTGGTGCCAATATTGTTTTCATTGAATTGACTTTACCATTCCTACATACTTTCACAGCCTGCTCAAATTTCCAGGTATGTCAATAACTCCAGATCAACCACCTCTTGGCCAAAGTATTGATGACATTATTGTTTAGACCCTTAACCTCCAACCAATTGTCAACCCAGTTCTTCCAAATTGTCAGATTAAAGTTGGGATGTTTGTCAAGTGGTAAACATGTTGTAGACAGATGTGCAGCATTGGATGGTTCCCAGCAATTCAAAATGTATAAGCTCTTGTGTCATATTTAGATTTTGGGAGGGTAGTGTGCATGAACGAGTTTCTGCAGAACCAAATGCCTGATGTCTTTGGGAACAAAGATGAAATAAAGTGTAAAATTCTAGTACTCCCTCAGGGGGAACTCATACATTGCTGATAAAATGTGAACGTTTGAGTGATAGCCACTTTATAACCAGAATGAGTTCTCAAAAATTACCTTATTTAGCACAACAAACAGTTGTTTAGAAGTAACACAAATTGTTTATCCTACGTATGAACCAACCTTTCATTCACAGTGCTGCAGGCTTTCCCAAACTATTATGTAGTGAATGAAGTGAAATTTTAGCAATTCCTGTTAATAAAAATTTTCCTGCTGTAGAGGTGCTGTTTCAAGTACCATAATCTAAAGCATGTAAATACCGACACTAAAGAAGAGAATTATGATCAGCACGACTCATGTGGATGTACAAGAGCAGGCTAACTTTTCATCATTCTTCTTCGCCTCCTTCTACTCATAATCTTTTGCTTTGGTGGTGAACACTATTTTTAGTAATTTATTTGCTATGGTGTATCATACTTCTACTGAGAGGTGGTAATACTTGGTACTAGAATTTGTTAAAAAATTCAGTGTTGATCTTGTAATGTAGGCATCATTACATTTCTTTTTGTTGTATCATTTCCATTTTGTCCTGAGAGAACATGTCCTCAGTGCACCATCATTATTCCGTGTGCTCACGGTTGACATACATTAATATTGTGCTGTATTATGAGCACTGTAACTCTACACGTAACTAAATTGATTCTGAAGCAATTGGCTCTTAGTACGAGGGCACGCTGGAAAGTAATGCCTCCAAATTTTTCGTGTGACAACTCTTAAAGCTTTTTAATAAAACAGACCTTATTATCATTCTACATCTTCATTCTTCATGTCTACTCATACACAGCCTTCTACTGTTAGGAGGCTCCAAATTATAGTGTGTGATATGGTGGTGTGAAATGTAATTGTGTCGATGCATCAGAAACAACCTGTAATGATGATCGATTTCGAAGCGTTTGTCTGCACATGGTGCACCCTCTCCTTCAATGTGTCAGTGGCAGACTACACACAACCACTGCGACGTCTGCAACAATCTCATGCCTTGTGCTCATTTTCATCAAACATCCTGCATACAGTCCCGACTTGGCCACATTTGATTTTCATCTGTTCCCATAAGTTGAAGAACACCTTCGAGAACTTCACTTTGATAGTGATTAAGTGGTGTGTGCTGAAGTGAGATTGTAGCTCAGTCAACAAAAAACATTTTACAGTGATGGTGTCAGCATACTGGTCCCCAATTGGGAGACAAGTGTTCGTCACCAGGGTGACCCTGCTGAGAAAGAAATGTGTAGACATGCAAGATAAAGATCTAAAATGTTAATAATATTTGTTTTATTTAAAAAGTTTAAGAGCTTTTACATAAAAAATTTGCAAGCATTACTTTTCAGCACACCCTTGTATTAAATAAACTCTCAAGACTTGAAACACATTTAGCAAAATGTGTACAAAGCAATAGTTTGCATATCTATTGAACTTATACTTCTGTTTACATCTTGGTAATAAATTAATCTCAAATCCTGTAACAGCTGATCTTGGCATCAATTGTCTCAGTTCTGCATTCTTGGTGATCTCTCTTTTAACTAAAGTAATCTTTCTGTACATTGAGAGTTCAGTTCAAGGATATGCTTATTGCTGCATTCACTGTGGCTAACTTACATTCTTATTCCTTGACCCAAGCATTGGAAGGGCTACCGACTCACAGACTGCATTGTTTTCAGCAAGTCCAATCAAAAAATAAATTTATTGATTTTTATTTTTTTTAAATGCAATAAAATACTTTTACATTAAGTTGTATTAACAGAAGATGTAGAAGTCATATACATTCTGATGGAGTGTGGCTGTCACTAAAAGCACTGTCAGTGAACACTTTCATTCACTTTGGTGGTTGAGCATGCTCTGTGGTTGTACACTCTGAGGAGAGATGTTAAGCTTATTAGTAGTGAAAGTACACTCCTGGAAATGGAAAAAAGAACACATTGACACCGGTGTGTCAGACCCACCATACTTGCTCCAGACACTGCGAGAGGGCTGTACAAGCAATGATCACACGCGCGGGACAGCAGACACACCAGGAACCGCGGTGTTGGCCGTCGAATGGCGCTAGCTGCGCAGCATTTGTGCACCGCCGCCGTCAGTGTCAGCCAGTTTGCCGTGGCATACGGAGCTCCATCTCAGTCTTTAACACTGGTAGCATGCCGCGACAGCGTGGACGTGAACCGTATGTGCAGTTGACGGACTTTGAGCGAGGGCGTATAGTGGGCATGCGGGAGGCCGGGTGGACGCACCGCCGAATTGCTCAACACGTGGGGCGTGAGGTCTCCACAGTACATCGATGTTGTCGCCAGTGGTCGGCGGAAGGTGCACGTGCCCGTCGACCTGGGACCGGACCGCAGCGACGCATGGATGCACGCCAAGACCGTAGGATCCTACGCAGTGCCGTAGGGGACCGCACCGCCACTTCCCAGCAAATTAGGGACACTGTTGCTCCTGGGGTATCGGCGAGGACTATTCGCGACCGTCTCCATGAAGCTGGGCTACGGTCCCACACACCGTTAGGCCGTCTTCCGCTCACGCCCCAACATCGTGCAGCCCGCCTCCAGTGGAGTCGCGACAGGCGTGAATGGAGGGACGAATGGAGATGTATCGTCTTCAGCGATGAGAGTCGCTTCTGCCTTGGTGCCAATGATGGTCGTATGCGTGTTTGGCGCCGTGCAGGTGAGCGCCACAATCAGGACTGCATACGACCGAGGCACACAGGGCCAACACCCGGCATCATGGTGTGGGGAGCGATCTCCTACACTGGCCGTACACCTCTGGTGATCGTCGAGGGGACACTGAATAGTGCACGGTACATCCAAACCGTCATCGAACCCATCGTTCTACCATTCCTAGACCGCCAAGGGAACTTGCTGTTCCAACAGGACAATGCACGTCCGCATGTATCCCGTGCCACCCAACGTGCTCTAGAAGGTGTAAGTCAACTACCCTGGCCAGCAAGATCTCCGGATCTGTCCCCCATTGAGCATGTTTGGGACTGGATGAAGCGTCGTCTCACGCGGTCTGCACGTCCAGCACGAACGCTGGTCCAACTGAGGCGCCAGGTGGAAATGGCATGGCAAGTCGTTCCACAGGACTACATCCAGCTTCTCTACAATCGTCTCCATGGGAGAATAGCAGCCTGCATTGCTGCGAAAGGTGGATATACACTGTACTAGTGCCGACATTGCGCATGCTCTGTTGCCTGTGTCTATGTGCCTGTGGTTCTGTCAGTGTGATCATGTGATGTATCTGACCCCAGGAATGTGTCAATAAAGTTTCCCCTTCCTGGGACAATGAATTCATGGTGTTCTTATTTCAATTTCCAGGAGTGTATGTCAAACAGAGCAGATGAGCCTAATATAAGTACAAAACACATACAATCATTTTTAAAATGTTTTCCTCACTTGTTTAAGTACATTATTCTTTTCTATAACTTGTGAAGTTGTGTTACTACAGGCAAAATTTGCCTGTGCATTTCTTTTCTCCACTTTGTGTTGAATTTCAGTATTCATACTCTGACAGGTAAACTTATATTCTGTATATTATGTTTCGAGATACAATAAAATATTTTTGGGTTTGTATACTTATAGTGTAGACCAAATTGAGTCACCATACTTCTTGCATAACTGAGCAAGCATTCTTTTGGAATAAAGTGCATTCTAACATGACCATTGACGTGATGTAATAAGAAGTTGCCATTGAAGGGATGTTTAACTCCAATTGACCTTTCTTCAGTGGTTCAGATGGTAGAGCATTTTGTGTGAAAGCAAAAACTCAGAAGTAAGTCCCTTGTGGCATAAAGTTTTAATCTGTCAGGAAATTTAATTATAGTATATATTATGTAGGATACTGAACAGGTCATTTCTGGAAACTGACAATGCCGTTGTCATCAGGGGCACATATTTGGCGCATCTGTTGTGAGACTGTTTGCTATGTTAGGCTATGAACAGAATTTTACAAATTGTGTGACTTGTGTGGCAACCAAATCTTTCCAATCGTTTAGTACCACAAGTGCCCTAATTAGTCTGTTGATGTTACATTCCCTGTCTTTATTAAAAAGTAATTGATTTTCTGTGACCTGATGTGGCTCCGGCATTAACACAGGCACTGTGGTGGCAACAATGCAACCTTCCAGAGTGGCAAAATCATAAATTTTACTATGGCTCCAGAAGAACAAATTAAATAAGACAATGAAAGTTTCGTGTAAATGAAGAAGTGTGAGAATTAATTGGAAATACATCTACATTGATACTCTCCAAATGACACACATGTGCCTGGCAGAGGGTTCATTGAACACCTTCATTATAATTCTCTGTTATTCCTATCTCGAACAGCATGCAGAAAAAATGGACACATGTAGCTGTCCGTGTGAGCGCTGATTTCCCTTATTTTATTATGATAATTGTTTGTCCCTATATTGGTTGGTATCAGCAAAATATTTTTGCATTCGGAGGAGGAAGTTGGAGATTGAAATTTGATGAGAAGATTCTGCTGCAGTGAAAATTGCCTATGTTTCAATGTTGTTGTTGTTTTTGTTATGGTCTTCAGCCCTGAGACTGGTTTGATGCTACTCTATCCTGTGCGAGCTTCTTCATCTCCCAGTACCTACTGCAACCTACATCCTTCTGAATCTGTTTAGTGTATTCATCTCTTGGTCTCCCTCTACGATTTTTACCCTCCACGCTGCCCTCCAATACTAAGTTGGTGATCCCTCGATGTCTCAGAACATGTCCTACCAACCGGTCCCTTCTTCTTGTCAAGTTGTGCCTCAAGCTCCTCTTCTCCCCAATTCTACTCATACCTTCTCATTAGTTATGTGATCTACCCATATAATGTTTAGCATTCTTCTGTAGCACCACATTTCGAAAGCTTCTATTCTCTTCTTGTCTAAGCTGTTTATCATCCACATTTAACTTCCATACATGGCTACACTCCATTAAAATACTTTCAGAAACCACTTCCTGACATTTAAATCTATACTCGATGTTAACAAATTTTTCTTCTTCAGAAACGCTTTCCATGCTATTGCCAGTCTACATTTTATATCTTCTCTACTTCGAGTATCATCAGTTATTTTGCTCCCCAAATAGTGAAACTCCTTTACTATTTTAAGTTTCTCATTTCCTAATCTAATTCCCTCAGCATCACCCGACTTAATTCGACTACATTCCATTATCCTCGTTTTGCTTTTGTTGATGTTGCTCGTTTCAAGACACTATCCATTCCGTTCAACTGTCTTCCAAGTCCTTTGCTGTCTCCGACAGAATTACAATGTCATCGGCAAACCTCAACGTTTTTATTTCTTCTCCATGGATTTTAATACCTACTCTGAATTTTTCTTTTGTTTCCTTCACTGCTTGCTCAATATACAGATTGAATAACATCTGGGAGAGGCTACAACCCTGTCTCACTCCCTTCCCAACCACTGCTTCCCTTTCATGTCCCTCGACTCTTATAACTACCATCTGGTTTTTGTACCAATTGTAAATAGCCTTTTGCTCCCTGTATTTTACCCCTGCCACCTTGAGACTTTGAAAGTGAGTATTCCAGTCAACATTGTCAAAAGCTTTCTCTAAGTCTACAAATGCTGGAAACGTAGGTTTGCCTTTCCTTAATCTAACTTCTAAGTTAAGTCTTAAGGTCAGTATTGCCTCACGTGTTCCGATATTTCTACGGAATCCAAACTGATATTCCCCGAGGTCGTCTTCTACAATTTTCCCAATTCGTCTGTAAAGAATTCGTGTTAGTATTTTGCAGCTGTGACTTATTAAACTGATAGTTCGGTAATTTTCACATCGTCAACAGCTGCTTTCTTTGGGATTCTTCTTGAAGTATTTCACCTGTCTCATACATCTTGCTCACCAGATGGTAGAGTTTAGTCAGGGATGGCTCCCCCAAGGTTATCAGTAGTTCTAATGGAATGTTGTCTACTCCCAGGGCCTTGTTTCGACTTAGGGCTTCCAGTGCTCTGTCAAACTCTTCACACAGTTTCGTATCTCCCTTTTCATCTTCATCTTCATCTACATCTACATCTGAGCTCTTGATATTCATACAAGTGGTTCTCTTTTCTCCAAAGGTCTCTTTAATTTTCCTGTAGGCTGCATCTATCTTACCCCTAGTGAGATAAGCCTCCACATCCTTACATTTGTCATCTAGCCATCCCTGCTTAGCCATTTCGCACTTCCTGTCGATCTCATTTTTGAGACGTTTGTATTCCTTTTTGCCTGCTTCATTTACTGCGTTTTTATATTTTCTCCTTTCATCAATTAAATTCAATATTTCTTTTGTTACCCAAGGATTTCTACTAACCCTCGTCTTTTTACCTACTTGATTCTCTGCTGCCTTCACTGCTTCATCCCTCAAAGCTACCCACTCTTCTTCTACTGTGTTTCTTTCCCCCATTCCTGTCAATTGTTCCCTTATGGTGTCCTTGAAACTCTGTACAACATCCGGTTTAGTCAGTTTATCCTGGTCCCATCTTCTCAAGTTCCCAACTTTTTGCAGTTTCTTCAGTTTTAATTTACAGTTCATAACCAATAGATTGTGGTCAGAGTCCACGTGTGCCCCTGGAAATGTCTTAAAATTTAAAACCTGATTCCTAAATCTCTGTCTTACCATTATATAATTTTATCTGAAACCTGTCAGTGTCTCCAGGCTTCTTCCATGTATACAACCTTCTTTTATGATTCTTGAACCAAGTGTTAGCTATGATTAAGTTATGCTCTGTGCAAAATTCTACGAGGCGGTTCCTCTTTCATTTTTTACCCCCAATCCATATTTACCTATTAAGTTTCCTTCTCTCCCTTTTCCTACTCTCGAATTCCAGTCACCCATGACTATTAAATTTTCGTGTCGCTTCACTACCTGAATAATTTCTTTTATTTCATCATACATTTCTTCAATTTCTTCGTCATCTTCAGAGCTAGTTGGCATATAAACTTGAACTACTGTGGTAGGTGTGGGCTTCTTATCTATCTTGGCCACAATAATGCATTCACTATGCTGTTTGTAGTAGCTTACTCGCATTCCTATTTTCCTATTCATTATTAAACCTACTCCTATATTGCCCCTATTTGATTTTGTGTTTATAATCCTGATATCCACTCCAAATCCTGTATCATGTCAGTGACACTTTCTCTCTCATATTTCTCGATAATACACAACTTGCTGCCCTCCTTGAACTTTGTCGACGAACTCTCTTAGTTCTATCTGGTAAGGATCCCACACCATGCAGCAGTACTCCAAAACAAATCATTCATTAAATCTAGTGTCATACTGGAAATTGTCTATGGTAAATATTGTGAAACGGATGACGAAGGAAGTGCTGGAGTCAGTCACCTTCATTGTGTCTTTCAAAATAGGAGAGATTTCTACTACTAGTGTTGGCAACTCTATTTCTACCGTGCACCCAGACAACATTTGAAATATACGCACGCCAGCTTGACAGCCCTTGCAGAAGCGAAAAACATTATATTAATGAAATTAACACAAATGTCAACAAATAATGGCCTAGTAATTCGTCTAATACCTATAGGAGAATCACAGAGTAAAACACTTTGTAATAAATAGAAAAACAATAAGTAAAATATGAACTTCCTGTCACGTGTCATAGTCTTCTGAATCCAGGTGTTATAATTAAGGGGCGTGCACTCGTGCAGAAAGGTGGATAGCATCCTTCCCCACCCGAATTCCTCCTTTGGATCTGCCGTTAATACCATTTAATCGCTCTTCTTTTTGTCCTGGTCCTCCAAATTAATTTTTTTCTACGCTATCTGTAACTTCTTTTCAGTTTTCTCTCATTCTGTTTTTCTTGTGTTGTTGCTATAGTCAAAAGATATTAGTATTTAAGATATTACAGGAAAAACTTGTAAAATCTCATTTTGGAGCTGAATTAGGTGAAATGCATTGCACAAAAAATATTTATCAGTTTCGTCATATTTCACATTATTTGCTTTTCAACAACTTTATGTAACATGTAACTTTTACTTTTCGCTACAAAAAATGGAGGTGGTCTCAGAACTACTTGTTTTGCACCATAAATCATGGTTATGGCATGTAGGAAAGCATGCCTACTTCATATTGGACCAAAGCCGATTTTCCTTTATGTACTACAGACACACTAAATAGGCACTGGCAACTGATACACTTGTTTTTTGCATTTGCATTTGTATGTAAGTCACTCGCTGTCCTATGACCTTCCACTTCGTACACCTGTGCTAATTGCTACTGGTCACGTACTGCATGCTTCTCTCTGCTCAGGAAATGAGAAAAAGTGAATATTGGACCATATCGTGCTACATTTGGAATCACTTAAGGGAGATGATGTCCAGCTTCTATTTATGAATAAATGTTGCAAAATTTTTAAACAGCTATTTAATTTTCTGGCAACAGGGTAGTCTTATTTGTCTCTCTCATGTGAAAACATTTTGTTTCTACATGCTTGATAAATGATGTACATCTTGGACCTTAACTTGAGAGAAGCTGTATTTCTCAATCGCAAATAAAACTTTGTTTTTGATAGTTACGTATCTGTTTTCGAAAGTAAAATTTTAATAGTCTTCTTATAGCAGTGTAACATTTGTTGTTCCAATTTTCTGTAGCTTAGAATTTTTTCTGATATGAAGCTTCAGGCATATTGGAAAGCTATGGAACAAATCAAATTTCACTTATCACAATTATTAGTTACTACTTACGTTATATGTTAAATTCAGTGTAAGCAATCTTTAATGTAAATGATTGAAATTACTCACATCCTGTTACTGCCAGTACCATATATGGCCAAGCACTTCCAAAATGTACTGGTTATCACCTAATAACATCGAGACGCTACAGTTGATTCTCATGACTAGCCCAAGTTTTTTGTGATTGAAAAATCAGCAACAATATTCATTTTGGTGTCTTTGGACAACACAGAAGCTGCTCGACATGAATATGCAACAGTGGATACAAGTAACTGGTATGGCGTTGAGTTGAAGAGCCTGTTATGAGGTACGCGTGCTTGACTTGCATCGATTGCTTTGTGAATGATTTATGTGCAAATAGCTATGTATCTGTTGGTCTGAAATGTCATTTATCAATGCCATTCAACAGAATATTCATGATTTCTGTTGGCCTATGTGCGCATCTGACATTATTGCTACAATCACTACATGCAGAATCAAAATTGTACTTTAGAAGACAAAAAACAAGCAGCTGTTACTGCCATAATTTTGTAAAAAGTACTTTGTTCAGTTGTTATGCTTGGATAGAGTGGGATGTATCAAAAGTGACATTTCAATCAATGTATTAGGTGTCTGTGTTAAATGCCAAAGTCATGAACAGAGGCAAAAGAGAATTTTGAAATGATAGAATTTGTAGTTTGAAGAGTTCTACAAGATCACTATGGATGGAACATCATATAGAAGTTGCAGAAAATGAATCAGGTGAGTTCCACATCTTTTAACAGAATAGTATTTGTTTTAGATTAGCCAGTGATTTTGGTTTTGTGTAATGTAATATGTCAATTGACTCCAATATCTACTCCCCTCTGCCCCACAAAGATCTTTTAACGCCTGATCTATGAGAGAGAAGTGACAGGTGCTCATTTGCTTTCTATGTTCAGCAGTTCAAGATGTGTTACATCTCAAGGCATTTTCTTCACATTTCTTGCCGTTAGACTACTTAAGGAACTGTTAAACCTACAATACTTTTTATGTGCATAGTTTTTAGAGGGTTGTTACAGAGCCACTGGATAAAAGAATAAGTGTTGCCAATTATTATTAGCTTTATAAATGACATCATGCCTAAAGCTCATTGCCAAACCAAACATAATAGTTTTTTTTTCTGCGTTCTACTTTTATGTGAGCTATTTAAGTTGTTAAAAAGTCAGTGGGACAATAATGGAGAAAAATATCAAGAACATAATTTCTTTATTTCCCTAAGTGTTTTGAAGTTAACTTTTTTCCTTACCCAAGAAGCCAGGAGGGATCCGAAAGACGTTTATTTATAACGTTTCATACTGTCACATTTAAATTACTCTTTATTTCCTTTTGAATAACAACTTTGTAATGTCTTGTTGAGTAATGTAGTTGCCATTGTTTTTGTACCATCTCTGGAACACCTGTGATGCCTTTACATGTAATTTTTAGAAATATGAAGTTACATCTGACGAGTCTTATGTATGTTTATCTGACATGTACACATATTGTTTCTACATATTTGTGTAGTGTCTTCAGAGGTTTGGAAAAAGAGTTATTTTTGTTTTGCAAATGAAAGTTAGTTTTGAAGAAGCCCATCTGGACCTGAAAAATACATCCACACCTGTATGTTTGTTATTTATGATGTGAACTTCTTCCTAAAGCTAAACAGCCATTTGTCCCATCTGCTGCTTATCTGTTGCACAGAAACTGTTCTATTTCATGATGAGACATCGGTCCTCATCCACATATTCGGATAAACTGAAATGATTGGCGTAATGCAAAACTTTGAAAAATACTGTAATTATTTGTACTTCTCATACAATTAAACTACTATGTTGAACTCTGGTAAATAAAAAAATAAGTGTAAAAGATGTCAAACCTAAACACTTTTATATTTCTAAAACAATCTGTGGATCTTTCCTTAATTTGTAATATTCACTCTTGTCAATGTGCAATGAAGAAATTGGATGATCATTGTCTTTTAATGATGTATAGTGATGCTTTGGTAATAGAGACAGTCAGGAGTAAAGTGATGAATTCATAACATATTTAACAATAGAATATTTTTATTTTTTGTGTGGGTGCTTTTTTTCTTTCTTAAAATAAATAAATAAATAAACTGCCAAGCTACAACTCTTGCATCTTTGTCAGTAGAGGGAAAATTTCAAGAAGTTATTACTACACATGCATTAGTATTGGTTCCTAAAATATAGACTCAGTTCATTCAGTCTTAAATGGATATTTTGGCATTTGTACTAATAATTCTACTAATAACACACAATTGATCACTAGCATAAAATTTATGCAATAGAAAGTAAAGTTTTGTTTATCTTAGAAAACAGTTGTCTTACCAAACTTCGTGTTCCTCAGTAAGATCAAGATTTGCAAGTAGGTTACACGTAACATTAATGAAGATGCAGGTTAATAGTGACTTTTAAAAAAAGGAAAACTCCAAGAGTAAGTTGCAGTTCCCCTCTCCCTTCCCTTCCCAATGTTGTAATGAGAAACTTCTTGTGCTGGTGACTTGATATTCACCTTCACTTGGTGAGTTGTCGCTTAAAGTCAAATCCATGTTGGAATGTAACAATATTGTGAAAAGGAAAATTGCTACTCAGCGTATAGTGGAGATGCTGAGTCGCAGATAGGCACAACAAAAAGACTGTCACAAATAATAGCTTTCCGCCAGTAAGGCCATTGTCAGAATTAGACAGCAAACACACACATACACACTCAAAAAAATGCAACTCGCACACACACGACTGCAGTCTCAGGGAACTGAGGCCGAAAGCTATTATTTGTGACAGTCTTTTTGTTGTGTCTATCTGCGACTCACCATCTCCGTTATATGGAAGTAGCAACTTTCCTTTTCATAATATTGAAACTATCTCTTATCACATATGAATATCCTGTACTGCAAACCTCCTATCTATCTTCTATATATTCAAAGATGGGTCCTTTGGTAAATTTCCAATCTTGACTCCATCAGTTCTTGATGCTCTTGGTCAAGAAGTTGAATAATCCAGTACGTGGAATTAGAAAATTTATGTGGAATGTTTTTTGAACTGCACAACACATGCAAAATCCGCCCACTACTGGTGGTATCATATGCTCTGATCAGCATCAAAGAGATCGAAAAATGACCCGTGACAGATGTCTGCAGGTGTTGGATCATTGTGTTACTTTCAGGCTTCTTTGGTAATTTTACAGAATTTTTGTCTTAGATCTGTACTACACTGTAAATGATCTTTCATAAAATTGTCTTTGTAAAATATTTGACAGTATATTTGGACTGTTTTTTATAAAAGTAATCTTGTATGTAAGGTCTTCGATAAAAATTAGAATATGATCCAATTTTTTTAAAATAAAAGTTTGCCATTGAATGGTTGGCACTTACTTAAACAGTTGTGCTGCTGCTTCTAATAGTACTAGCAGCTGCTACTACTACTAATACCACTACTACTACTACTACTACTGTTGTTACTGCTGCTACTGCAACTAGTAGAATGACATCAAAGTGTACTCTTCCACCATGATAATTTCTCAATATTATGATAATAAAATACTGCATATTCCGTAGCATGTTAAGTAAAGAATCTGCATTAAGTGGTTAGGAACATATGAGGAAATAACTGCATCAATCAGCAGTGTTAGAAGTGGCTGCATAGTGGACAATATGAGTAAGAAACTAAATAGCTTGAGAAGTTAATACTTGAAAAGTAACAATAGCCGTTTCTGTGAGTGGGTCCACAGCCACTGCACATTTCTTAAAGAAAATGCATTTTATTTTCTGAAATAAACATTGCTAGCAATTGTCTTTCATCTGTCACTGAAAATCTTACTATAAAGGTGAGACAAGCAGAAATAGCATCTCTTAAATGTGTATTTTGTTTGAAAATATGATGGGTTACTTCCTTAAGCTCAAATTGAAATGGTTGTTGGTCTGTTCTCACATAATTTCCTCACAGCGCATTGTGTATTCCCACTGAGCTCACAAATCAAATTTTGGAGCTTCTCTACCCACTGCCTGCAGTGTTGCCCACAAACATTTTTGTTTCTCTTTCCATTCAATCAAATGTGCTCATCGAGAACATTACATGCTACTGCACAGATGATTAACTTTTCAGCATCCACTTGAACAATTATGATGCAAACATTTTACTGTAGTGTAACGACTACAGCAGGGTACATTGATCAAAGAGGTTTTACAAAATCTTTGACAAACATTTTTGTCAAGTTTCTATTCCAGTGTAATATGATTTTAGGCATGCACTGTTTACAAAATTGTGTTTCGATAATTTCTAACATTTCTAAATGGTTTTACTTACTTTTGTGCTGGAAGCCTGTTAAAAAGAAATATGCCCCTGCTTGTGATACTTTTATTTGTGTATTTATTTTGTGTGGCAGGAGGAACAAGACTTCTGGTCAGGTGAATACAGGGTTATAAATACAAAATCAAATAGGGGTAATGCAGGAGTAGGTTTGGTTTTATAATGAATAAAAAAATACGAGTGCGTATAAGCTACTACAAACAGCATAGTGAATGTATTATAGTGGCCAAGATAGACACGAAGCCCATGCCTACTACAATAGTACAAGTTTATATGCCAACTAGCTCTGCAGATGACGAAGAAATTGAAGAAATGTATGATGAGATAAAAGAAATTATTCAGGTAGTGAAGGGAGATGAAAATTTAATAGTCATGGGTGACTGGAACTCGACAGTAGGAAAAGGGAGAGAAGGAAACATAGTACGTGAATATGGATTGGGGCTAAGAAGTGAAAGAGGAACTCGTCTGGTAGAATTTTGCACAGAGCATAACTTAATCATAGCTAACACTTGGTTCAAGAATCATAAAAGAAGGTTGTATACATGGAAGAATCCTGGAGATACTAAAAGCTATCAGATAGATTATATAATGGTAAGACAGAGATTTAGGAATCAGGTTTTAAATTGTAGGACATTTCCAGGGGCAGATGTGGACTCTGACCACAATCTATTGGTTATGAACTGTAGATTAAAACTGAAGAAACTGCAAAAAGGTGGGAATTTAAGGAGATGGGACCTGGATAAACTGACCAAACCAGAGGTTGTACAGGACACCATAAGGGAACAATTGACAAGAATGGGGGAAAGAAATACAGAAGAAGACGAATGGGAAGCTCTGAGGGATGAAGTAGTGAAGGCAGCAGAGGATCAAGTAGGTAAAAAGACGAGGGTTAGTAGAAATCCTTGGGTAACATAAGAAATATTGAATTTAATTGATGAAAGGAGAAAATATAAAAATGCAGTAAATGAAGCAGCAAAAAGGAATACAAATGTCTCAAAAAATGAGATCGACAGGAAGTGCAAAATGGCTAAGCAGGGATGGCTAGAGGACAAATGTAAGGATGTGGAGGCTTATCTCACTAGGGGTAAGATAGATGCAGCATACAGGAAAATTAAAGAGACCTTTGGAGAAAAGAGAACCACTTGTATGAATATCAAGAGCTCAGATGGAAACCCAGTTCTAAGCAAAGAAGGGAAAGCAGAAAGGTGGAAGTAGTATATAGAGGGTCTATACAAGGGCGATGTAATTGAGGGCAATATTATGGAAATGGAAGAGGATGTAGATGAAGATGAAATTGGAGATACAATACTGTGTGAAGAGTTTGACAGAGCACTGAAAGCCCTAAGTCGAATCAAGGCCCTGGGAGTAGACAACATTCCATTAGAACTACTGATAACCTTTGTAGAGCCATCCCTGACTAAACTCTACCATCCGGTGAGCAAGATGTGTGAGACAGGTGAAATACCCTCAGAGTTCAAGAAGAATCCCAAAGAAAGCAGCTGTTGACAGATGTGAAAATTACCGAACTATCAGTTTAATAAGTCACAGCTGCAAAATACTAATGCAAATTATTTACAGACGAATGGAAAAACTGGTAGAAGCCGACCTTGGGAAAGATCGGTTTGGATTCTGTAGAATTGTTGGAACACCTGAGGCAATACTGACCTTACGACTTGTCTTAGAAGGAAGATTAAGGAAAGGAAAACCTACGTTTCTAGCATTTGTAGACTTGGAGAAAGCTTTTGACAATGTTGACTGGAATATGCTCTTTCAAATTCTAAAGGTGGCAGGGGTAAAATACAGGGAGCGAAAGGCTATTTACAATTTGCACAGAAACCAGATGGTAGTTATAAGAGTCGAGGGGCATGAAAGGGAAGCAGTGGTTGGGAAGGAAGTGAGACAGGGTTGTAGCCTATCCCCGATGTTATTCAATCTGTATGTTGAGCAAGCAGTAAAGGAAACAAAAGAAAAATTTGGAGTAGGTATTAAAATCCGTGGAGATGAAAAAAACAAAAAAAAAAAAAACTTTGAGGTTTGCCGATGACATTGTAATTCTGTCAGAGACAGCAAAGGACTTAGAAGGGCAGTTGAATGGAATGGACAGTGTCTTGAAACGAGGATATAAGATCAACATCAACAAAAGTAAAATGAGGATAATGGAATGTAGTCGAATCAAGTCAGGTGATGCTTTGGGAATTAGATTAGGAAATGAGACACTTAAAGTAGTGAAGGAGTTTTTGGTTATTTGGGGAGCAAAATAACTGATGATGGTTGAAGTAGAGAGGATATAAAATGTAGACTGGCAATGGCAAGGAAAGCGTTTCTGAAGAAGAGAAATTTGTTAACATCGAGTATAGATTTAAGTGTAAGGAAGTCGTTTCTGAAAGTATTTGTATGCAGTGTAGTCATGTATGGAAGTGAAACATGGACAATAAATAGTTTGGACAAGAAGAGAATAGAAGCTTTTGAAATGCAGTGCTACAGAAAAATGTTGAAGATACGGTCGGTAGATCTTGTAACTAATGAGGAGGTATTGAATAGGATTGGGGAGAAGAGAAGTTTGTGGCACAACTTGACTAGAAGAAGGGATCGGTTGGTAGGACATGTCCTGAGGCATCAAGGGATCACAAATTTACCATTGGAGGGCAGCATGGAGGGTAAAAATCGTAGAGGTAGAACAGGAGATGAATACACTAAGCAGATTCAGAAGTAGGTACTGGGAGATGAAGGAGCTTGCACAGGATAGATTAGCATGAAGAGCTGCATCAAACCAGTCTCAGGACTGAAGACCACAACAACAACATTTTGTGTTCCACCTCGGTGTGTTTGTTATGCTGGCTCTCCTACACGCTACAGTGGTGTAAAGGTAAAGAAAATTGAATGAAAGCTGAATGGTAATCTTACCATTTTACGGTGACTGCAAGGTGGTGGTGACTGTTGTTGTTTTCTCATCCCTTCACATTCCCGATTTTTGTTGAAATATTATTTTCTTGCTAAAGGTTATTGACATTGAAGCAGTGAGTCCGATGTTCATTTTAGTATGCTGTTGCATTACGACTTCCTCATTTTTAAGGAATGGAGTATCTGGCGGCTGACAGCTGGGAAATTGCCGATGCTATAAGTCAGCCTGGTGAACACTACTTAAAGGACAGATTGAGATGTGACACCTGCGGAAAGTCATTCAACTTCTCGACGTCTCTCTCGATGTACCGCCATGTCCACCGAGGCCACACATCGTGTCCTATTTGCCACAAAGTATTGAACAGAACGTATGACCTCAAGAACCGTATGCTTCGCATCCACCATGTCTCACACAATTGAAAATCTAATTTTGTGGTGGGACTTTCTTTAATAATAATTTATATAATTTGATAAAGAAGCATCCTGGATGGAATGTAAAGAATGTTTGCCAAAGATCACACACTGTACACTGCAAGCACTGCAAAGCAGATGTTCAGTACATATGGGATCTTTATTATTGTAGCTCAGCTATCATACTTTATTTACCAGAAAATTGTCTCCCCCCTCCTTCCTCCCTCTTGGAAATACAACTCCCAACTGGTGTGAGTAGTGCGCTCAGCTGGAATTGGTGGAAAAAATGTAAAAGGGGCACTGAAAATCAAAAGGGTGGAAGATATAAATATAGGGGTTGGGACAGCTGAACGCTGAAAGTAGCTGTAAAGGTGCATGTAAAGTGGTAGGCTATGTAAATGATAATGGGAGAGAACAAAGAAATCAGCTTTGGAGAATGGTTAAGGATGTGGAGCAAGAGGGGGGAAATGTCCCAAAAAGGATAGAGAAACTGTCTGAGACAAAAAGCGTAGGAAGAGACCGTAAAAGAGCAACTTCAGTTGAAGAACAGTGCAGTTATTGATGCTGGGAGAGTTGCTAAATTCTGCGTTGGAAGGACATTTCCCACTTGCTCAACCCAAAGAAGTTATAGTAGTGAAGGGGATATTTTATTGGCTCAGGTGAGGGGGACCTCGTGAAGTTAGCCACATGGTACACGGGATAGTCATAATGTTTTAATGATCACCTAAAAAAGAGAAAAATAAAGTTACATAGTAGTCTCTTTGGTTGTTTGCAGTTATTTGTCAGAAGTCCTGATACACTTTGAAATCCCAGCAACATGATAATGTAGCATGTTTGCTAAAGGAGCCACCCGTCTTCAGCTTATCAAAGGACCGGACTATTTTGTGTTGCCTCCTCTAACAGTGTGCTACAGTGATATCAAAGTGCAACAAAAATATTAATTATCTAACTTTTTTTTGGAGATGAAAATTAAAATTTTATTACTAACCATTGTACTGAGCTTTGTGTTCTCTGACCCTGGTCTCAGTTCTTCTGGATCAGGTTTTTCAGTGAAGTTTCCCGCTGCTGTATGATTTGCATATGAGGTTGGAAGCAGGAGCCAGAAGAATGGACAAAGATTGTTCATAGGTTGTGCAGATGATACTACACTATTTTAACATCAGGGTAAGGATGATTTTGGCAGGAGTATTTTTCATTCTAGATTAGGGCATTCTGAGAAGCAGTTTGAGTACTGGCAAATGATGTTTGTCATTTAAAAACTCCATCTTCATTGCCTGCTCTGTATGTGTCTATGCTCATCTCCTTTTTGATCCTATCACTGGTGTGCTGGTGTTTGCTATTCTGTTGAAGGGAAGGCCATTTCACAGAGCTCAGCCTATAGTAAACTGCTGTAACCACTGATTGGTTTTCCATGTGAGCATAACAACAAACACTAGCTTCCCTGAACTGTGCAAGTGAGAAATGTATCTATATGTTCTTCAGAGCCTACAGCCCACGCAGTATTGAACTACACTCCTGGAAATGGAAAAAAGAACACATTGACACCGGTGTGTCAGACCCACCATACTTGTTCCGGACACTGCGAGAGGGCTGTACAAGCAATGATCACACGCACGGCACAGCGGACACACCAGGAACCGCGGTGTTGGCCGTCGAATGGCGCTAGCTGCGCAGCATTTGTGCACCGCCGCCGTCAGTGTCAGCCAGTTTGCCGCAGCATACGGAGCTCCATCGCAGTCTTTAACACTGGTAGCATGCCGCGACAGCGTGGACGTGAACTGTATGTGCAGTTGACGGACTTTGAGCGAGGGCGTATAGTGGGCATGCGGGAGGCCGGGTGGACGTACCGCCGAATTGCTCAACACGTGGGGCGTGAGGTCTCCACAGTACATCGATGTTGTCGCCAGTGGTCGGCGGAAGGTGCACGTGCCCGTCGACCTGGGACCGGACCGCAGCGACGCATGGATGCACGCCAAGACCGTAGGATCCTACGCAGTGCCGTAGGGGACCGCACCGCCACTTCCCAGCAAATTAGGGACACTGTTGCTCCTGGGGTATCGGTGAGGACTATTCGCAACCGTCTCCATGAAGCTGAGCTACGGTCCCGCACACCGTTATGCCGTCTTCTGCTCACGCCCCAACATCGTGCAGCCCGCCTCCAGTGGAGTCGCGACAGGCGTGAATGGAGGGACGAATGGAGACGTGTCGTCTTCAGCGATGAGAGTCGCTTCTGCCTTGGTGCCAATGATGGTCGTATGCGTGTTTGGCGCCGTGCAGGTGAGCGCCACAATCAGGACTGCATACGACCGAGGCACACAGGGCCAACACCCGGCATCATGGTGTGGGGAGCGATCTCCTACACTGGCCGTACACCTCTGGTGATCGTCGAGGGGACACTGAATAGTGCACGGTACATCCAAACCGTCATCGAACCCATCGTTCTACCATTCCTAGACCGCCAAGGGAACTTGCTGTTCCAACAGGACAATGCACGTCCGCATGTATCCCGTGCCACCCAACGTGCTCTAGAAGGTGTAAGTCAACTACCCTGGCCAGCAAGATCTCCGGATCTGTCCCCCATTGAGCATGTTTGGGACTGGATGAACCGTCGTCTCACGCGGTCTGCACGTCCAGCACGAACGCTGGTCCAACTGAGGCGCCAGGTGGAAATGGCATGGCAAGCCGTTCCACAGGACTACATCCAGCATCTCTACGATCGTCTCCATGGGAGAATAGCAGCCTGTATTGCTGCGAAAGGTGGATATACACTGTACTAGTGCCGACATTGTGCATGCTCTGTAGCTGTGTCTATGTGCCTGTGGTTCTGTCAGTGTGATCATGTGATGTATCTGACCCCAGGAATGTGTCAATAAAGTTTCCCCTTCCTGGGACAATGAATTCACAGTGTTCTTATTTCAATTTCCAGGAGTGTATGTAAGTCCCTGGGTTCCATCCTCCTTTTCATCCTTCTCAATCATCTGTCCATGCCTCTGTTCTGACTTGGAATACATTTTTTGGTCAGCTTGCTAATCTCTTTGCCCTTTCTCCTTCTTGCTCACTGAAATCAACCCCTGCCCTGCACCTCCTGAAGTTGTCTCTCACTGTAATTGATCCTGTCTCCCTCTGTATGCTTGCAACACCATGCAGCCTCAACTGATATTTCTACTTGCTTTTTAGTAGGAGTTGGCTTACTTGTGTAACTCATAGTTGCACTGGAGAGAGGGAGAAGGAAGATGATTTAATGTGCTCTGGTGTTGACAAGTAATTGGAGACAGATCACAAGCACTGACTGGGGAAGGAAACTGGCCATGTGCTTTTCAAAGAACGCATCTCAGAACATGCATTAAGTGCTTTAAGGAAATGACAAATGATTTCTTGTGTCCCTCTGTTCCCAGTGCTTGCATTTTATCTTATCTCTTACATTTGTTTTTAAACACATTTTTGTGACATTGATCTGAATGGCATTTGGCATATCCGTTATGACTAACTGAAAGTTGTTCCAATAACTCCTCAATCGCAGTTGTAAATCAAGTGCTGTTCATGAGGGGAATAAGCACAGAATTCATTCCTGCATGTAATTCTCTGGATTTTTGTTCTTATATACTAACTGAAAAAGACCATTTTCCTTACTCTACATTTTATTTTGTTTCCTGAGTTCATTAAAGATGACTGGAGAACATTATAAAAATGAAAAAAATCATAATAAAATAAAACTCAAAATTTAAGTATTTCATGCTCTAAAAAATAACTCTTGAATACTTAAACATACTCTTAACTTTGAAGTATTCAACAGAACCCTAATTTGAAATAGAACATTCATAAAAATTTTAGAACGTTAAAGGAAACTTTGTAACTTTTGAGAACATTCCAGAACATTCACAAACATCCAAGAACATTCAGAAATGTTAAAGAGCCCTGTGAGATAATTTATATCACTGAAACATTTGAGAAGATTTTAGAACATCAGTTAACATTCTGGAATATTTGTAAAAACACAAGAGCATCGTAGATAAATCTCCTTATTATTTAGAGAGTTAGATATATTCATTTCTTTTGGTTCTTTAGTGTGAATATCATTTGTTCTGCCTCTTTATTTTTGTGTACGTAGTGTACATATCAACTCGAAACTGTTGAAATAAATGACAGGATTTGGTAATAGATTGGAGACCTCATATTTTCCGATTGTAAAGCAATATGCACGAAACTCCTTGACAGTTATTTTTCTATTTGTTTCAGCACATGTATTTGGGTTCACTTGTTTCAAATTGAAATGGTAATGCTCTTCTCCTCTTATAAAAATTAACTGATATTGAAGTGGACTGTAGGAACTGTTTTTCTGTGATACTTTGTAATCCTTCTCTACTTTATTGAATAATTTTATCACATGATAATTTCATTGACTTGAACTGTGTTGATACATTACATTACATGACACGCAGTGCGCATGTGATTAACTTTCCACTTTCTGACAGTTATGACGAAATTTTACTGTATTGTAATAGTGTCTCCCATAAGGTACTGTGGTTAAAGAAGTTTCAATAAAACTCTGACAAAAGTAGAACTGTTTACCAACCATTGCATTGAAGATCCTTACTATTTCTAAATAGTTTCACTTTTTTTGTGCCAAAAACTTGTTAAAAAGGCATTTTGCCCCTGAATGTGATACATCTTCCATATTAGTCTGACTTTCCTAAGACTGCATAGGTGTAAAGAGTAAGAAAATTGACTGAAAATGTAATAGTAATCTGACCATGTTGTGGTGACTGCAAGGTGGTGGTTATTGTTGTTTATCTTCTACCCCTAAACCTACCCCAACCTAATTTTTATTGAAATTAATGTATTTATTTTCAAATCCTTCAAGGCATTAAAGCAGTGAATGTGGTGCACATTTCATTGTCCTGTTACATAGCAACTTCCTTGTTTGAATGGAGCGGGTTATCTGATTTTTCAAGCTTTATATGTTAACTTTATCGTATAGGTGTGTGTGCACAAGCAAACATGTGCGTGTGCATGCATGTGCATAAGTGATTAAGTGTTTTTGATATCTTTTCATGTTTTTGTATTCTGAAATTCACGATTCTTTTCTCCAGACATCCCACACCACTTTTCACTAGGGAGCTGGGAAATTCCAGAGGCTGTAATGCAGGCAGGTGAACACTACTTAAAGGACAGATTCAGATGTGACACCTGCGGAAAGTCGTTCAACCGGTCTACATCTCTCTCAATGCACCGCCAGGTCCACCTTGGCCACACGTCATGCCCTATTTGCCACAAAGTGTTGAATAGAACATATTACCTTGAGGACCACATGTTTCGTGTCCATCGTGTGTTGCCCCACTGAAAGTTTAATTTCGATGGAACATTATCTCATGCAGATGGTGGAATAGATGTGAACAAGGTGCAAGTTAGGAAAAGGAGGGAGGATAGAAATATTGGGACTGAAGCAGCTGAACAGTAATATTAGTTGTAAAGTAGACTGTAAAGTTGCAGGATATGTAAATGATAATGGAAGAGAACAAATCAGCTGTGGAGGATGGTTAAGGATGTGGAACAAGAGGGGGGAAACATCCAAAGAAGGATAATGAGAGAAACTGGCTAAGACAAAAAACGTAGGAGGAGACACTGAAAGAGCAGCACTAGTTGAAAAACAGTGCAGTTATTGATACTGGAAAAGTTACTAAATGCTGTGTTGGAAGGACATATGCCACTTGCTCAACCCAAAGACGCTAGAGTAGTTTAAGGGGGCATTTTAGTGGCGTGGATGAGGGGGACCTTGTGAAATTAGACACATGGTATATGGGGTAGTCATAATGTTTTAACTATCACGTAAAAATGAGAAAAATAAAGTTACATTGTAGTCTCTTTGGTTGTTTGCAGTTGTGTCTCTGCAGTCCTCAGACACTCTGAAATTCCTGCACCACGGTACTGTAGTGAGGACCCAATCATCTCCAGTTTGCCAGAGGGCAGTACCATTTGATCTTGTCCCCTCTAGTAGTATGCTATTGGGCAGTTGTATGAGGATTTCAGAGTGAAAAAAAAGTATATTAAATAGTTTTTTTTTTGAGGTGATAATTGAAATTATAGTTCTAATCATCATACTGAGCAACGTGTTCTGAGAGGTGCAGACTGTAATTGCTTTCACAAATAGTGTTTTCTTAATGGAATAGAAATTGCTGGTAACGGAACTGGAATTGGAGGCAGTGGTTGGCTACATGGTTCAGGTATTTCAGTGAAGTTTCCCACTGGTATATGACGCATTACGAGGTTGAAAGCAGAAGAGCCAGGAAAATGAGCCAACATTTTTCCTAGGTTGAGCAAATGGCACCGTTTCAAATTTACATGAGGTGTAGGAGATTTTGGTAAGAATATTTTTCATTTCAGATTAGGACATTCTGGCTGATGCTGTTCTGTCATTTCTATCAGGAGTGCTGCTATATAGTAAGAACTTGCTAATTAATGTATGTGAGAGAAACACGGGATTTAGCATACCACCTTAGCACATTTTTATTTTCCTGAAATGTGAATTGTTCTTGAAAAAATTACTCCTCCATTTTCTAAAGCTGTATTCTACTGCTCTTTTTAAGCTGGTAAACCCTCCTGGAATGCATGAATAAGAGGCGAGTCTCATGATTTCTTTCCAAGTAAAATAAAAAGTAATACTAAATATGATGATGCAGTGGGAAATCTGATGATAGAGTTTTAGTCCTTAAACTTTTGTCTTTAAGAAATCATCTTTGTTTCGACGTTGGATGCTCTTTGCAACTGCAACACCCAATGGAAGGACCCTTTGCTGGTGATTATTGGCAGGAATTCCTGAAACCCTATAGCGAAAGGCTGTAACCACTGCTTGGTGTTCTGTGTGAGTGTAACAACAAACCATGTGTTAAACTTTATGAACTGAGATTAAATACAGCTTCGAATAACTAGTTTGTGGTCATCTGTAGCCGCCAACTCGCAATCTGTGACAGATATACCCCCCACTCCTGTCCATCCATACAAACAGTAGGTTCCTTGAATTCTATAAGTGAAAAAAGGGCCTGCATGTTCTTTGACCAAGCAACCCATATAGTCTTCATATCCTTGGTTTGCATCTGCCTCTTCCCACTTCCCATTCATCTGCCCATGTCTCTTTTAACATTCCATTTCCAAACACTTCTTACTAGCTTCATGTTTCTGTTTACCTCTTACTTGAACTTTTTTGTCTCAGCTTGCTAACCTCTACGTCTTTTTCCATTCTCAGAATATTCAACCCCTATCCTACATCTCTCTAACTTGTGTCTCAGCATCATCAATGCTATATTCCTGTGTATGCTTGCCACCACTGTCGCTTGTCCCAGGAGCTGTTGAAATAAATGACAGGAGTTAGTAATATGATTGTCTCTCAGCCTCATGAGATATGCATAAAATTCTTTTGAGGTTATGTTTTTCTTTTGTTTACACACATGTACTTGGGTTCACGTGTTTCAAATTGAAAAAAAATTAACATATATTACAGTGCTTTGTCAGTTCAGTGTGTTTCTACAATTCATTGTAGTCCCTTTCTTCTTGTGGAATCATTGTAACTCAACTTGTGTACTCACTGTCCACTGTTACATTGTCATTCTTCTTCTCCATATGGTCTTTAGTCAGTTTGAATCACCATTATACTCATTGGATACCATTTGATCCATTGCTGTTTTTAATACATGCACCAATTGATTGAACTTATGTAAAAACATCTGAATTTCTTCAGAGATGTTCGGTCTCAGTCCACTTATATTTGCACACCGTAAAGCAACTTACCTTTGTTCATAACCAATGAAGTACAGTTGCAAAAATTTATAAGAATCATTTACCATGGAGACAGTGACCCCACTCTATCATAGACTTGTCATGAAAACACAGGGTTGAGTTGATGTTCTTCACTGCTCAAAGGAGTAACAAGACAGTATATCATTTGAAAGCAAGTGCTTTCTGCTCTCATATTTTGTTGGAAACATTGTGATTCCGTAGTTTCTCCAGTCATTTAATGGATTTATTCTGGTGGAGACACATCCAGTGGTGCTAATCCAATCTTTCCACTCATGCAACAGGCTCCAGGGGCTTCTCTGCTGAATTTCTTGGCACCGAAGAGCTGATGCACTTGAGCCATTTTTGCTAATTATAACATGTTTGAGTGATTTGTGCACTGATATCTCCCCCCCATGAACTTCTCGCATTGCAGCTCTACTTAGTTCATTTTGTAATCTTGTTTCTTTGCCAGTCTGTCTGTTTGCTGTGTGCCTCACTCAAACATCTTCTATAATTTTATTCATGTACTGTGTTTTCTCTGAGTCTATTCATTCTCCTCCATTCTGAAGCTAAATGTGTGTCTTGCTCCTTTTCTGTTTCATTTATTCGCTGTTCTTTCTGTTTCCTTCTGTTCAGTTCACCACCAACAATATCCTCCTCCCCCTTTTACATTTCAGTGTCATGTTAAATGTTAACATTACTTGAGGCACTAAGGTTCCACTTAATACACTGTTAACTAACTTATGCAATTCACTTGACCTAAATTTATGTCACCTTCATTCTTTTTATCCACTCTAATCGATTTCCAAAACTTTGCTAACACTTGTGTCTCACTATTGTCTGTGTACAGTGTAGCATTCTGAGTGTGAATGTATGACCTCAATGACTGGATAGTGGAATGTTCTAAAACATTCTTTATCCAGGAACACACTAGAACTCTCTTAAATCTACCATAATATTCTATAACATTCTGAAACACTTGTGAACTGCAGCTCACAAATCAAACTCATGTGAGTACTTTGAGCTTCACTTCTCACTGCCTACAGTACCATTCGCATTTGTTTTTGTTCGTATTTCCTTTCAATCCGATGTGATCATTGCCAACATTACACTACTTTCTACTGCACAGACGATTAACTTTTCAGCAATCATTCGAAGAATTATAATGAAAAAATTTATTATAATGTAATGGCTCCAGTGAGATACTTTTACCAAAGAAGTTTAAATAAAACATTGTCAAAGATCTTTGTGAAGGTTCTTTTTCTGTGTAATAAGGGCATTAGACTACATAGAGGTCAGAAGTGGTTACCAAACTGTACTGAGAGAAATCATCTACTATTTCTAAATGATTTTACTTACTTACTTTTGAGCTGAAAACTTGTTAAATAGATATTATGCTCCTGAGTAGAGTACTCTGTGTTAGTTTTGCTGACTGTTCTACCAACTACACTTATGTAAAGCGTAAGTGAATTGATTGAAAGCTCAATAGAAATCTGACCATGTTGTTGTGGCTGCAAGGTGGTGGTTATTACTGTTCTATCCCTTCCCCCTGATATTTGTTGAAATTTGTTTATTTATTTCCAAATGCTCCTTGGCATTAAAGCAGTGAATGTCATGCACATTTTATTATCCTTTTGCATAACGACTTCCTCATTTTAAGAAATGGGGCATCTGATTTATGAGCTTTACATCCTACTGCATTTGCGTAGGTAGTGTGTGTGTGTGTGTGTGTGTGTGTGTGTGTGTGTGTTGAGAGAGAGTACATGCATGCGTGCGTCCGTGTGTGTATGTCTTTCTGATACGTATTCATATTTTTGTATTCTGAATTTCACAATTCTTTTCTCCAGACATCCCACAGCACTTTTCACTAGGCAGCTGGGAAATTCCAGAGGCTGTAAGTCAGCCAGATGAACACTACTTAAAGCCCAGATTCAGATGTGAGACCTGCGGAAAGGCATTCAACCGATCTACGTCTCTCTCGATGCACCGCCAGGTCCACCGAGGCCACACGTCGTGCCCTATTTGCCACAAAGTGTTGAATAGAACGTATGACCTCAAGAACCATATGCTTCGCGTCCACAGTGTGTCGCCCAACTGAAAATCTAATTTCGGTGGGACTTTATATTTCATACTATTTTATATAATATGATAATGGAAAATCGGAATATAAAGAATTTTGTCAGCAAAGACACTCACTCACTGTACACTGCAAGCAAAATAGCTCTCTCTCTCTCTCTCTCTCTCTCTCTCTCTCTCTCTCTCTCTCTCTCATATATATATATATATATATATATATATATATATATATATATATATCTCTATCTTTGCTGCCACTGCAACTCCCAACTGGTGTGAATAGTGCTCCCAGCTGGAGGTGATGGCATAAATGTAAATGAGTTGCAGGTTAGAAATATTGGAGCTATGGCAGCTGAACGCTGACAGTAGTTGCAAAGGGCCATGTAAAGTGATGGGCTATGTAAATGATAATGAAAAAGTATAAAGAAATCAGCTTTGGAGCACAGTTAAGGATGTGGAGAGAGAGGGGGAAATGTCCCAAAAAGGATAATGAAAGAAACTGGCTAAGACAAAAACAGAGAAGGAGACTGTGAAAGAGCAACATCAACTGAAGAACAGTGCAGTGATTGATGCTGGAAGAATTGCTAAATGCTGCACTGGAAGGACATTTCCCACTTTTTTTATCCACTTTGTAAATAGGTAGTCATATTATTTAATTATTACCTGAAAAAAAGAAAAAAGTTACATAGTACTCTCTTTGCCATTTGCAGTTACTTGTCTGGAGTCTTGATACACTTTGAAATCCCAGCACCATTGTACTGTAGCATGTCACTAGGGGAGCCAACTGTCTCCAGATTATCAAAGGCCAGCACCATTTTGTCTTGTCTCCTCTAGCAGTGTGCTTTTGTACTGTGATGTGAGGATTTCAAAGTGAAATTTTTTGAGGTGATAATTAAAATTCTATTACTACTCATCATACTGAGCAATGTGTTCTCAGAGGTGCTAATTGCTTCCACAAATCGCATTTTCTTAATGGACTAGAAATTGCTGGTAAAATAACTGCAATAGGAGGCAGTAGCTGGTTACATGGATCAGGTCTTTCAGTGAATCTTTCCACATTTATATGACTTTTGATATGATGTTGGAAGAGGAAGAGCTATAAGTAGGGACAAAGATTTTTCATCGGCCGTGCTGATAGTCTTGTACTACATTAATATTAGCAGTAGGAAGATTTTGACAAGTGTAGTTTTCATTTAAGGTTAGGCCATTCTGGGAAGCAATTAGAGTTCTGGCTGATGATGTTCCACCATGTGTCTGTAGAGTGTTGGTGTGTAATAAGGGTATTGCAGATAACACTTGTGAGAGGAGCACTAGTTTTGTATACCATGTTTTATTGTTTCCTGAAACATGAACTATTTTCAGAAAATTCATCCTAAGGTTACTGAAGTAGTATTCCAATGTTCAAACAGCTTACAAAATGCTTTATTTATAGCCCTCCCCCTCTCAAGTCCATTTTCCCTTGATTCCTATGCCTACAAAATCTCCAGGTGCAATGTCTGTCACTTCTGTGACAAGCACAATCATTTGTCAAAGCATATCCTATAGCAAAAGGCTGTAAGCACTGCTTGGTTTTCAGTGGGACAGTTGCAGTGCACACTGGTTAGCAGCATATTATATGATCACTTGCAGCTGTAGGTTCAAAAATTGTGGCATTTAGGCCCATCACCGCTATCTATTATATCAAACACAGGCTTACCTGAATTGCGTAAGTGAGAGATGTACTTCAGTGTTCTTTGACAATGCCTCCCATTTAGTACTGATATCCACAGATCCCCGATATGCACCTTCTTCTTCCCCCTTCCAATTCATCTGGCCCTGTCTCTGTTACCAATCCATTTCCGAACACATCTTACTAGTTTCATACTTCTGTTTGCCATGTGCTTGAATTATTGGTCTCAGCTAGCTAATCTCTTTATCCTTTTCCCTCCGAGCAGTCATCTGTATCCTCAACCTCTGTGAGTTGTCTCTCATTATCAGTCATCTTATGTTGCTGTGTATGCTTGCAACAGCTGCCCTGTCCTTATATTTCTATCCATCTTGTATGCTGCAGTTCTGTGTCCTTACATTTTAGTTCTTTTGCATTCACGCCATAACAATGCCAGCTGAGGTTGCTACTCACTACTTGATAGGAGTTGGCTTACTTGTGTGACTCATAGTTGCACTGCAGGTGGGAGAAGGAAGATTATTTAATGTGCTGTCAGTAACAAGGTCATTTGAGACAGAGCAAAAACCCTGATTAGGGAAGAAAATTGGCCGTGTCCTTTGTAAAGAAATAATCCCAGCTTGCACATTAACTGATTCAAGAAAATCATAAACAGATTTTTGTATCCATCTGTTTCCAAAAACTTGCACTTTATCTTACTCGATATCGTTGTTACAAACACTTTTTTGTAACTGATCTAAATGGCAATTGACATATTGGTTACAAAGAATTTAAAACTGTTTTAACACTTCCTCAGCTGCAGTTGTAAATTAGGTGGTTGTTTTATAGATATGAGGGGAAGATGCACAGAATTTATGCCTGTACGTATTTTTCTGGTATTTATCTACTATATGTTTTGTTTGCACCACATTATCCTTTCTATAAGGGCCATTTTTCTTTCTACAGACAGTTCTAAGAAGGGAACCTCCCCATCTCAGCCCCCTCAGATTTAGTTATAAGTTGGCACAGTGGATAGGCCTTGAAAAACTGAACACAGATCAATCTAGAAAACAGGAAGAAATTATGTGGAACTATGAAAAAATAAGCAAAATATACAAACTGAGTAGTCCATGCCCAAGATAGGCAACATCATGGCTAGTGTGAACACAAGAGTGCCGTGGTCCCGTGGTTAGCATGAGCAGCTGCGGAACTAGAGGTCCTTGGTTCAAGTCCTCCCTCGAGTGAAAAGTTTAATTTTTTCTTTTCAGACAATTATCAAAGTTCAGGCACTCACACATAATCAAATTCACTCTCCAATATTCCAGGACATGTTCATATTTCCTTGGACATATGCAGGATTTGGTGGTCTACACACGGAAAAATTTGAAAACTTTAAAAACATATGTTCTGATCACAGGGAAAACTGTGCATTCATTTGTTGCAGCTTATGTGACAAACTCTTATGTTTTCATCACTTTTTTGGGAGTGATTATCACATCCACAAGAAAACCTAAATCGGGCAAGGTAGAAGAATCTTTTTACCCATTCGCCAAGTGTACAAGTTAGGTGGGTCGACAATATATTCCTGTCATGTGACACACATGGCGTCACCAGTGTCGTGTATAATATATCAGACGTGTTTTCCTGTGGAAGAATTGGTTGACCTATGACCTTGCGATCAAATGTTTTGTTTTCCCATTGGAGAGGCACGTCCTTTCGTCTACTAATCGCACGGTTTTGCGGTGCGGTCGCAAAACACAGACACTAAACTACAGTGAACAGAGACCTCAATGAACGAAAATTTTGCGAAAATAAAGAAAGAAAAATTTTCACTCGAGGGAAGACTTGAACGACGGACCTCTCGTTCGGTAGCTGCTCACGCTAACGACGGGACCACGGCGCTCCTGAGCTCACATTATCCTTGATGTTGCCTATCTTGCGCATGGACTACTCAGTTTGTATATTTTGCTTATTTTTTCATAGTTCCACACAACTTATCCTGTTTTCTCGATTGATTTGTGTTCAGTTTTTCAAGGCCTATCCACTGTGCCAACTTATAACTAAATCTGAGGGGGGTGCGATGGGGAGGTTCCCTTGTAAGAAATTGATATATTTCAGTGATGCAAGGGAAGAAATTCCAAGGGTGGAATAATGTACCCCATAAATTGCTTGTAGCAAAGATACGTTCCCTAAACACAAAAAAGCTACAGCAGACATACTGACAATGTCAGCAGATTATCAGTGCCTTTTATATTTTTGGCAATAAAAATTAAAACATTAAAATTAGAACCTGAAGGTGATTACTAAAGTTGCAGTGTGCATGCTGATAGATAACAGGAAAATAGCAAAATGAAAACAATTTATGTCTCATTAGATACGATTTTAGTAGGTAAATGTTGCAGTAAGAGGTGGGGATAGCATCTGCAGAACTGGTGGTGCTAATTGCAGGTTTGTCGTGGTCATGGAGTTGATACAGTGTGTTCGCGAGACCTGGCTGCATTGATAATGGAAGCACTGCTTTCTATTTCAAAGTCAAGGGAAGAGCTTATTTTGTTAATGAAGATCACAACAGGTGGTTACAAGACCATGCTGATTGATAACTCTCAGTTGTTTATGCAACATTTGTTCCTTGCCCCTCTCAGAGGTCGTGTTTTCTTGCAACTTATTCCAACAATTTTACAGGGAATAATTTACTATATAAGCATGTCTGACTTTCACCCAGCAACTCTCTTCTAAGTATAGAGCTGAGGAGGCAAATGACTGCTAATTGGATGTCAGGGAGTGCATCACATAGTATGTGCAGAATGAACGTAAATAGTGTGCCATTTTGTCTGTGAATACTGTTACACAGTGGTGGCTGGTGATCATGTGCTACAGAGCACTGTAAATATCACACTTAAATTATGCCATTCCTCTTTGAGTGCAAGCCAAACTGGCAGTTGATGAGCAAGGGATCGAGTCACGTTGCAACCATGATATTGCCCCCCTCCCCAATCTTATTTTATTCCTTACAATGTTAAAACTATTAAATGAAAACTTAAATATATTTAAATAGTTCAGTTTATATACATAAAATTAATATATTCAATTTAGTTACAATTACTACCCCTATAAGTCAAAAGGCTTCAGATGGCCTTAAAGGAAATATGTGAGGAAATTTAGTATGAAAATGTGTGATGTTCGTAATTCACTTATCTGATTTTCATGTTTCTTATTTGGGAACAGAGATGTGTGGGGTTTGGATAGAGCGAAAGATCTGGGACTTATTAATGCATTAATAAAAAACATAGCGGAAATCGTAAAAATATAAACAACATACTCAACCTCAGTTTATTAGGTAAAGCAAATATTGCAACAGTATTGCCACTCTTATCATGATGAGATAGCGAAACACTATATGTTTGTTTTTGTAATATTGTAGCATACTGGTAAAATTTCACAAAATATGCCGTTACAAGTACAGTAATGTATATTGAGGCTTGCATACCTCCAAGAATAACAAGCTTCAGTTTAAACCACGTGAAACAGAAGAGGATCACCTGTTTACCCGTTGCTGTAGCAGCGTAGAGCTGAGACATTCACATTTTTTTGAGCAGTTTCTTTAGTGGGTGGTGAAAAGATAGTTCACACCTCCAGAATTCAGAAATAGTTAGTACCAGTTGTGTATGAAAACATGAATAGGGGTACTATAATATTAAACCGTGTAACTGAGGTACACTTGACAGTTAGTAACAACTCCACAGTGTGGTACCACGGGTAAAGAGATGGGTCTACCAAACATAATTGGCTTTCACCATTGACTTTGTACTACTATCCTCTCAATTTCTTCATTTTGATTTTGCTCTAGAGTTTATCATGTCTTCCTGATAGTGTTTGATTACCGTGCCTGTCTTTCAGTCCATCTGTGTGTGTCCTCTTTTGATAATTTACAATTTGTTTATTTAAATTTCCTTCATATCACCTACTGGGTACATCCAAACCATCATCTTGAGTCAGTTTCTCAAGTTTTGTTATTTTTTTTTATCTGTAGTCTGTATCTGGACCCTGTGATTTCTTTTGAACTTGGGTTTGTTGTTTGTACTTCTGAATTGCATTCTCAACTGTGTGGTAGTCCACAGTGACCACTAAATCTAAGCTGTCTGCCTTCTGGTGCATAATTTTGTGCGATTTCTTTTTCTTCAGTGCCTGTAAATTGTACTTTTATGATTTCACATTACCTATAACACAATTTTCCCGTGCAAAAGGAAATGCTCAAAATTCTGAAAGTGAGATTTAAATTTGAGTATCTGTACTCTTTACTCCATTTTTCCTTGTTTCAGCATTCAGTAAATGGGTGCTCCCCCTTCTACAAGTTAATTTTCATTTTGGACTGTTCAGTTTTGTATTGAGGTTTTGTTTAGCATATTTTAACTACATATCATACTTGTGTATTCTGAAACAGTCTTCTTTTCGATAGGATGCTGGGGAATTCCACATGATGAAAGTATGAAGGGCAAACCTTACACACAGCCGAGATTCAGATGTGACATCTGCGGGAAGTCATTCAAGCACTCTACATCTCTTTCTATGCACCGTCAGCTCCACCGAGGCCACACTTTGTGCCCCATTTGTCACAAAGTGTTCAGTAGAACACAGTATCTAAAAGTTCACATGTATGCTGTCCATGAATTGTCATCCTACTAGACATGTGAACTTGAGTGAAATATGTTCCTTTAAAAGTTGTAATCACAAGTGTAATCTCTGTATTTCAGTGATCAGATTAATTATTTCGCTGTAGTGAAACTGGCATTTTAAACTACAAGAAAACAATGGTTACTTGCGTTCGTATGTGGTCCTTCATTGTGACATTTTTTGTTTATCTTGGTTAATGTTTTGAATAATATAAATCATGCTTCAGAAACTCTGTGCTTCACTGCTCCTTTATTCATGGCTTGTTGTTTAATGTCATTTGGGCACCCATTTCATTGATGATTGTAGCAAGTTGAGTATCTCATAAAATACTGGTGGCAGCAATATGAAACAGGAAAGTCAGAAAATTATATAAATTTATAAGGAAGCCCTGTATCCATGTCTTCAGGTGAATGCTTTCTTTGTTTAAATATGATATGCATATTTCTGCTTACTAAGAAAAGTAAAGCAGAAATAACAATGTGATGAGAGTAACAATACCTTTAACTGAGCAACATTTGCAGAAGTTATCGCAGTAAAAAAAAAAGTAGCGCTTCACCAGTGATGAATTGTTTGTTGAGGGCTCAGACTGATTAGGTCATATGCAAACAACATTGATTTTCTGTTTCATTTACTCCTTATCTAAAATCCAGTGCATGCCTTGATACTCATGCCATCATTATTTACATTGTGGATTTCATTTGTAGTGTGCTAGCGTGCAATCTGTTTGGGAGTCGGTGATGAGACAACAAGGTTGTGTGTTTTCATGCACTATTGAGACATCAACATTAACTACAGTTATATTGATTTGAACGGTAATTATTAGGTTGGTGCATAAGTTTGTAGGTTTTTGGTTTGCATGTTGGTGCTCTGGTTGCTGTGGGTTTATTTATCGATTGTCATTTGCTACTTGAGTTTACATATTGTCATTTTGTCTTTGGAAATGTGAGTGGAGCTGTGGATGCTAGAAAATGGAGTGCCAAGTGGAGAAATCTGAACATTTCAGACATATTTCTCTGTTTGACTTCAGTGGTAGAGTGGTGAAAGCATTATGCCATTGGACAGAGCACGGCAAGAAAATGGTTTTCACGTTTCAAGGAGGATCAGTTTTGACTTTAATGACTCTCCATGTTCAGGACGACTTTTGGGATTTGATGAAGATCAGTCATCAGTGACCCATGTCATTGTACTTGAGAACTGACGAATATGATGAGCTGTGATCATTCCAACATTGTGTGACATTTTCATGCAATGGGGAAGGTTCAAAAGTTGGGTGAATGGTGTGTGGGTACAGCATGCTCTAAGCCAAAACAACAAAAAATCAGAGAGTTGGCCTTATTTACGTCTCTGCTTGGTGTCATCATCTATTAGCTCCTGAACAACACCAGCCATTCCTATCCTGTATTGTTACTGGTGATGAGAGATGATGTCTTTATGCTAATACAAAGAAAAGAAAGGAATGGTTGTTTCCAAACAAAGCAGTAATTTCCCAGACAGAGACATGCGCACATCCACAAAAGCTAATGTTGTGCATCTGGTAGAACAGTGATGGTATGGTGTAGTACAAATTGCTCTCCAGAGGTGTAGCCATCACTGCTCATATTTAGTGCCAACAACTGAGACATTTTGCAGACGCAATCCAAGAACAATGACCAGGAAGGCTGCCTAAAGCTATTACGGGGTAATGACCACCTGCATTCTGTTAGGCTGACAAACAACACTACGTAAGAGTGGGGTTGGAAAGTCATTTTCACCCTCTTGTTCTTGTGCCCTCAGATTTTCACCTTTTCTGCCTTCTCTTGAACACTCAAGGAGCTTCCTCTCTGGATAAAAATGTGATCCAAACATGGCTCGACGAGTTCTTCACCTCAAAACCATGTGATTTCTGCAGTTGTAGAATCGAAAAGTTGCCCCAGCATTGGCAGACTGTTGTAAATAGTGAAGGAGAGTGTTTTTATTGAAGATTGAAATTGCTGTTCTGTGTATCTGCCATGTGTTTTAAACTTATGGGAAAACACTAGGAACTTATACACCAACCCAATAGTTGCTGAGAAATAACTTAGTCTTTAAAAAATATGAATGGTTGCAGTTTCTTCCAATAACACCTGCAGTGTTCCCAAGTCATCATGCATAAATTGTGTATATAATATGTTAATGTTTCTGTTTTCTCATCACAGTCTGCCAAAAATATATCACATAAGCATAGCACAATTGTAGCCCACAATATGAGTAATGAATTTCACCACATGATGGTGACATGACTGTCAAAAGATATACTGGACTTCAGATTAAGAGAGAGTAAAGTAGAAAATAAATATTATTTTTGTAGCCATCCAAACAATAATTACAAGAAACTTGCCTCTCACTAAATATGCCAAATAATTAATAGGTTTACAGAAATACTTTTTATAGTTCGGTTGGGCAACAACAATTTATTCTTTATACAGTGCTGTGTAAAGAGAGGTCCAGCTTAAAAGATGTGAGAGCCATATTGGTATTTATATAATCTGAAATGTGATCTTCTTTTCTCCAGACTCTCCCCAGCGCCTGTCGCTAGGCTGCTGGGGAATTCCGGATGCAGTAAGTAAACAGGGTAAGGGTAACATACCACCCAGGTTTACATGTAACATCTGCGGGAAGGTGTTCAAGCACTCTGGATCCCTCTCGATGCACCGCCGGCTCCATCGTGGTCACACCCTGTGCCCTATTTGCCAAAAAGTGTTTAGTAGGACATACTACCTCAAGATCCATATGCACCTCATCCATAATATAACAACAGACTGAAGCTTTGAACTTTAGTGATGCTCTGCATGTTGCTAATCTTATTCACCACGTACACTGTTTGTGACTTATTGTTTTCTTTTAGTGACGGTAGAAAAGAGGCTAACCATAGATAGTTGAATAGTAATTTCAGCCTCTTGAAAGAATATGAACAACCAGAAAGGAGTACACATTTAGTGGTGTTGCCAATTTTGACAGTTATTTATTTAGTATATATGTGATTGTTCAATTTTCATAGGTTGTTAGTTGTTATATTGACAAGTGTTTTGTACATTTCATTTAAACATGTAGTGCCTGCAAAATGGGCCATGTGATTTGAAGCTGATTTTACAGGAGAATGGAAAAAAAAAAGTTTTATTGTGTTCTTTGTGGCTCTGAAAATAATTACTCGTTTGCTATTTCTTTACTGTATTAGTATTCTAAATTTTCTTTAGCATGAAATTCTACACTGTAAACAAAAGAAAACTTCACATATCCGCTTTTGCTTGTGCTTTCTTTTCCCCACCATATGACAGTTTTTTACCGTGTTTAAGAATAGTCCTCAGATTGTTATTTCCCAGTTATTATTGCTAAACAGAAGAAAAATTACAGTTATATGTAACTGAATTGTAAAATAAAGTACAATGTCAAGAGTATCAGTGACAATTTCATTTTACTTTCTTTGGTGAGCCACAGAAAAATTGTTAAAAAAGTCAAAACTAAATTTTGAAGAATGCATACTTACTGTCCTAGAAAGTATTTCAAGAATTACCATAAATTAAAAAGTAAATATAGAACATTACAATTTAGACGTGAAAATGCCACTGCTCTAGTATTAGGGTTTCTAGACACTTTGTTCTTTACTTCAAATAAAGGGACGTGGAAACTATATAATACAGCTATAATTAGTAGCATGTTAGTACACTTTGTCTATTAATGTTGCTATATTATACCTGATAGTTGCTCACTTTTTAGCTTGTTAAAAAGCAGATGGAGCCCTTGTTCACGAACATAGACATTTAGACTTTGATTCCTTAATTTTGAGCGAATCAAGTGGTACAAAAATGCTGCTTCTTCATTGCGGAGATGACTACCAGTGTTATCTGTTAATTGTCATGCACACAATTCTTTCAGTGTGATAGATTTGTACCCTGATATTTGTAGTGGTGGGCTCCTTCTTTTCTTTCCTATGCCTGATGGACGTGAAATTAAAGGGAAGGTATTTTTAATATTTGAACAATAAGTGATCTACATGGAAAATTACACATGGGTAAGTGTATTCCCTTCTGTTCCTTGCTTTGTCCATCCCATCACATAATGGGCTGATGTATATTTTGGAGGGAGAAAAGTCGTGCCAGTGTGAATTCACCTTCAGCATACTGTTACTTATTATGTGTCAAGTTCTGATCTGATAGAAAGGGCAACAAAAATTCCTTTTAAGACTTTGTTTTTATTTTCGTATGAACAGTTATTGGGAATGAGAACAGTTATGCACTGTGGAACTATGTAATGTGTGTAATTTTCAGTCTTTAAGCCATGCTGTATATAGCATATTTTTGTTTTAAGATAAATGCGTCATTCATCTACATTTATACTCCCCAAGCCACCCAACAGTGTGTGGCGGAGGGCACTTTACGTGCCACTGTCATTACATCCCTTTTCTGCTCTAGTTGCGTATGGTTCGCGGGAAGAACAACTGTCTGAAAGCCTCCATGTGCGCTCGAATCTCTCTGATTTTACATTCGTGATCTCCTCGGGAGGTATAAGTAGGGGGAAACAATATATTCAATACCTCATCCAGAAACGCACCCTCTCGAAACCTGGCAAACAAGCTACACCGTGATGCAGAGTGCCTCTCTTGCAGAGAGTTTGCCACTTGAGTTTGCTAAACATCTCTGCAACGCTATCATGGTTACCAAATAACCCTGTGACGAAACACGCCGCTCTTCTTTGGATCTTCTCTATCTCCTCCGTCAACCCGATCTGGTACGGATCCCACACTGATGAGCAATACTCAAGTATAGGCCGAACGAGTGTTTTGTAAGCTACCTCCTTTGTTGATGGACTACATTTTCTAAGGACTCTCCCAATGAATCTCAACCTGGCACCCGCCTTACCAACAATTAATTTTATGTGATCATTCCACTTCAAATCGTTTCGCACGCATACTCCCAGATATTTTACAGAAGTAACTGCTACCAATGTTTCTTCCGCTATCATATAATCATACAATACAGGATCCTTCTTTCTATGTATTCGCAATACATTACATTTGTCTATGTTAAGGGTCAGTTGCCACTCCCTACACCAAGTGCCTATTCACTGCAGATCTTCCTGCATTTCGCTAAAATTTTCTAATGCTGCAACTTCTCTGTATACTACAGCATCATCTGCGAAAAGCCGCATGGAACTTCCCGACACTATCTACTAGGTCATTTATATATATTGTGGAAAGCAATGGTCCCATAACACTCCCCTGTGGCACGCCAGAGGTTACTTTAACGTCTGTAGACGTCTCTCCATTGATAACAACATGCTGTGTTCTGTTTGCTAAAAACTCTTCAATCCAGCCACACAGCTGGTCTGATATTCCATAGGCTCTTACTTTGTTTATCAGGCGACAGTGCGGAACTGTATCGAATGCCTTCCAGAAGCAAGGAAAATAACATTTACCTGGTAGCCTGTATCTAATATTTTCTGGGTCTCATGAACAAATAAAGCGAGTTGGGTGTCACACGATGGCTGTTTCCGGAATCCATGTTGATTCCTACAGAGTAGATTCTGGGTTTCCAAAAACGAAATGATACTCGAGCAAAAAACATGTTCTAAAATTCTACAACAGATTGACGCCAGAGATATAGGTCTATAGTTTTGCACATCTGCTCGACGACCCTTCTTGAAGACTGGGACTACCTGTGCTCTTTTCCAATCATTTGGAACCTTCCGTTCCTCTAGAGACTTGCGGTACACGGCTCTTGGGGGACACATTGTGTATACTACTGGCTATCAGATAACTTGCATCAATCTGTGTGATTATAGTCATTATGTTGTCAAAGGGTGGTGAAGTTCCAATTTATTTATTTATTTTTATTTGGTCATATTATCTAACCGGTATGGGTATGTAGATGGAGTGGTAACTTTTTTGCATTTAGATTTAATTTACCTGATCCAACAGGCGTTTGTGTAGTTTCTATTGGCTTTCCAGGGTTGCTTTTCCTTTTAATGCACTTGTATTTATGAATTTCTGTTGTGAAAGATTATGTCAGTTGTTGGCTGAGTGAGGGAGATGGTACAATGGTTAGCATTTGGGAGAATTATGGCTCAAATCAGTGGCCGGCCATCCAGATTTAGGTTTTATGTTATTTCCCTAAATCGCTTCAGACAAATGCTGGGGTTATTCCTTTGAAATGGCATAGCCAATTTCTGTCAGCATCGTTTCAACAATTATATTTGTGCTCCGTCTCTGATGAACTCATTACCGATGGGATGTTATACCCTAATCTTCCTTCCTTTTTCCTTTAGTTCTTGTCAGGAATCTTAGATACTATTCAATAGACAAGTCTCCCTAATTAAATGAGAATTTTAATTGTAAACTGTAGAATGAAAACCTGAAAAACTGTGTTACAAGTAACATTTCAGTCACCGGTAGTAAATTCTTAAATAATTTAATGTTAACAGTGTTGTTGTGCTTTAGCTACTTACATGAACCTTCCATGAGCTGACACCATCTTTGAGGCAATCGGAAATTGAAAATATTAATGTTAATAAGCAGTTCCAGCTCAGTACAATAATATTTAAGAAATTGAACAGAAGGGAAAAGAAAGAAGGCTCTTCCACAAAACAAATCAACATGAATTAAAGGTGTTCATGCAGAATATTTAGTTGCAGAATGACTTCTAGAACCTGAAAAATAAAGAGAAGTGAAGCCACATTGAGTCACACTGACAGAAAATGTCTTACAGCAATTAGTAATAAAATTATAGGGTATAGATACTGGGAAAAGGGCAGTAGACCTTAATTTTATCATTTGAAAAGGGATATTGTGAGCTACACAAGGCTGAACTAATCAGTGAAATTGGACAGTAGATGATCTTACATTCCAGTTATATAGTTATGATGTCTGTTTGGGCCCAAGCTTTTATTTATAACTTACATTTATATTCACAAATCTCCATGCAGTTCTTCATGGATCTTTTGTGTTAATAGTGTCTGTAAAAAACAAAGAACTGTAAACGTTTACTTGAGTGACCACTTCTGGTATATCAGTTGGAAATGAATTGCGTTTTATGGAAGAACATGGTCATTTGTACATTGCACTTCATGGAAATAGCCAGCAGTGTTTGTTACTGCTAGTTAAGTTAACTGGACTTGTTCCACATGATGGGTGTATGACAGAGTGAATGAATGCAATAGAAATAAAGTTAAATTGGCATAAGTAATTTCTGCTAACCTCATATAGTACACTGACAGGAAAAAAATTGCAATGCCAAAAAATAATTAATTGTATAGTAATGAAACATTGGGAATACTTCTGTCTAGGTAAGATATTTAAGTGATCAACAATACAAGATCCCAAGTTAATGTAAGCATGAAACAAGACTTTGCAATTATGAAATGGTAGTACATAAGTAAGTAGTGCGACCACCGAAGGGTTGAATGCATGTGTGTAAACATGTATGCATTGTGTTGTACAGTGCCAGATGGAGTTCCATGCCTTTTGCACATGGCTAGTCAGCACAGGGACAGTTAATGCTAGTTGTGATAGATGCTGCAATTGTTGTCTGTTGATGTCCCATATGTGCTTGATTGGAGACAGATCTGATGATTGTGCAGGCCAAGGCAGCTTGTTGTCACTCTGTAAAGCATGTTGGGTTACAGTAGCAGTATGCGGGTGAGCGCTATTCTGTTGGAAAACACCCCATGGAATGCTGCTAATGAATGGCGGCACAACAGCTTGAATCACTAGATTGACATACAGATTTGCAGTCATGGTGCATGGCATGATGATGACAGTGCTCCTGCCGTCATATGAAATTGCACCACAGACCATAACTCTAGGTGTATGTCCAGTGTGTCTAGTACACAGACGGGTTGGTTACAGGCCCTAAACTGGCCCCCTTCTAATCTACACGTGGCTGTCACAGGCCTGAGGCAGAACCAGCTTTTGTCAGAACAAACAACAAGCCTCCAGCCTACTCTCCAATGAGCTCTCATTTGACACCACTGAAGTTCCAAATGTCGGTGGGCGTCAGTGGAAAGCACACTACAGGGCTGTCCTTCAAGTAACCAATCTGTAACAGTTTTTTGTGTCGTTGTGATGCTAACTGCTGCCCAGATTGCTGCTGCAGGTGTAGTACAATGCACCAGAGCCATACGCCAAACACAATGGTCTTCCCTCTCGGTAGTGCCAAATGGCTGTCCAGAACCTGGTCTTCCTGCAATCATACATTCTCGTGACCACCACTGCCAGGCAATGAAGTACAGCGGCTACGTTCCTGCCAAGTCTTTCTCCATCATAGAAGGAACATCCAGTTTCTTGTAGTCCTAATTAGAAGACCTCATTCAAGCTCTGTGAGGTGATGGTAATGGCTTCTTTGTCACCTTAAAGACATTCTTGACCTGCATCAACTCACTATATCCAATCCCAAGCTCAAGACTGTTACAGTGTGTATTTAACGCAAACCTGATTTGCATCCTCATAGCACACCTACCAACTTTCGTTTATGTCACACAACTCTTCATTTGTGTTGTGATTTGTTTCTCTCTCTCTCTCTCTCTCTCTCTCTCTCTCTCTCTCTCTCTCTCTCTCTCTCTGTGTGTGTGTGTGTGTGTGTGTGTGTGTGTGTGTGTGTGTGTGTGTGAATATTTTAGTGCTTCAACCTGGAATAGCAACAACAGTGTCAAAATAGAAAAAACATACATATTGTAGGAACCACTCAGCCTCCATTGTACTGTGCTTGTTATTAATGTGCATTTGTGGGAAACATACACAAAATACTGTAAACAGTATCATTTGTGTTTCAGAGTACATTTAGAAGACGCTTTTCTTTAACACTTTGAAGATTTTCAGATGCAGCCTTCAGAAACGAACAACCAGTTTTTAATCTACATGCTGTAAAGATGAAAATAGAAAATGAAACTATGAAATGCCTTAGTATTTAGATGTAACTGCAGAAATTCAAACAGTTCAGCAACAATGCAGATGAATAAACACTTAAGACTTTCATGTCACAGCTTGCATCTGCTGTGCCCTCTCCTCATTAAACACATATGTATATTCAAGTGTCTGTATGCATGACTTGGGTCTGTTTGTCTTCTGGTAAATTGTGAGCCTGGAATCTGGAAGGTCATGGTATCAAATTGTGATCAAACCATTCTTTTCTTCTCCCCCCCCCCCCCCAAAAAAAAAACTCTCCCCCCCCCCTCCTCTCCTGCTTGGGTATCTTTAACTTAGAATTCACATCTCAGTTATGTGAATATTTTCCAGTACTGACATGTGGTTCGGATTCCATGTTAAACTGTAGATCCCTTTCCCCGTTAGATACTTGAGGTAGGTTAGGGACTAGCAGGTTGCTGAAGCGGATTCAGTGATGAGGCAATTGAAACATGCAGAATTATTATTATTATTATTATTATACCTGACTTGCATTTTAGTTGCCGGACCTAGTATCATTATAAAATACTTGGACAGATTAAGTTACTGACACTAATACTGAGAAATGAAATCTTTTTCATTGGAATAGTGCACTAGTCCTCCTCTTCCCTCGTTGCAAGGAAGAATCATTTGATATTTTGGGCACTGATACATGTCCTGTTGTTCACCCTCTATACTATCATCATCATTGTCATAATTTGATGTTGCTTTCCTTCTGTGCTTGTGTAATAATATTACATTGTGGGTGAGGTAAGGTGTCAGAATCTGTTATGGCTCTTGTGTCTTCATAATTCAGATGTAAAACAGAAATGAGAGTGGAATTTGTGTAAATTATTGCACAATCTCCTAAGTAGCATCCTGGGATTTGCTGGGGTTTTTAAAATTCAGACGTATTTGATGCATTCATGCCATCTAGGAGCCAAGTAATTCAGACTTATTTGATGCATTCATGCCATCTAGGAGCCAAGTAAATAAGACATTTTACTATGCAACAGGTGCTTACCCCTGTTAGTGAATGAAGATAATGATTTTCTTTAGGAGGTCTGCAGTTTTCTTCAGGGGTGATATAATGCAGAAGATGAGCAGTGGATGTACAGAATGTAAAGAAAATTGGGTGGTAAAAATCTTTTCTTGAATATTTGTTTAGTCTGGTCGGAAAGAAAGTATTGCAATGTTTCAGTGCAGGTGTGCAATTTGTGTTGTGCAAATGTGTCTTTAACTTCTTCAGTTATTGGTCCCTCTTCACCACCAATCCCTTGGTGACAGTGACACATTTTTGTTAGATATTGCTTTATGCTGCCCTTCTTTTTCATTCTATAGTACAGTTGCATTGCACCCCTTGATACATGATTATATACATTCCATCTTTTGTAGTGTAATGGTTCTGTGGCAAAGCATAACCTATCGTTTGGTTTACTTTGTGAGATTTGTGAAAAAATGGCTTAAGTGTAGAAATGAAAGTTGTATTTAATGCCAAATCCTTAGGTGTCTTACATGATGTACACCGGTGATAATTCATTATCAGATTTACAAAGTTTCTGAACAAATGTATAATAGTAACAAGTTTACCTAACCATTACTTGTAACCTTACAAAACACTACATTTGAGTAAAATCAGATTCTAATTGACTTGCGACTTTCTTTCCGACCAATATTTTGGGCTGCATGTGATCCTTAGCAGATGTTTATGTGTGCTGTAGTAATGTGGAGTATTTTGGTCTAGCTGGTGCAACAGCAGAGACGCTTTATCCAACCTACTGGGAGCGTGGGTTCCTCATCCGCAGTCCCATGTCAGTCAAGAGACCACCATTTGTTGAGTGTCCATGCTGCAAGAAGACATTCAAAAACCCAGGATCCCTGTACCATCACATGAGCACCCACAGGGGGCAAACAAAATGCTTCATCTGTGGCAGAGTGTTCGGTCGTATACACACTTTGAAGATACATCTTGCCAAGGCACATAGTACTTTTCCAACAGGCTGGTCAGAAAGATCTAACAGTGACTGAAACATGCAATTTTTTCGTGATGGAAGCTGAATTGAAAGATTTGAAGTGGAGTATCTTTGCATGAAGAAACTTAGAAGTGTATGAATTACCCAAAATGTGACTCAGTTAACATGTAAAGGACTTGGAGAACTGTTACACATGTCTCAGTCATTGTGTTTCCAATAGTCAGTTGGTGGAAATATTTGTACATCAAAGAACTACAAACGTGTTCCAGAAAATATTTACTGGTGTGTTAATTATTAACATTTCATTTGCTCTTGTAGCTACATGTAAAAAAAAAAAATTATAATCATAGAAAGAACTTTGGCAAGACAGTTTTATTGTTATTGTGTGAAATGTTTAAGAAACAATGTGCTTCCATTTGAAACACTAATGATAAGATCCAGTACACATCTAGTGTGCCTATGACTTGCTTCAACACTTCATTCCTGTTAAAGATGAAACTCAGCAGATTTTTTCCATAATTATTTTCATAAATTGCCTGTGTGGTAAGTATTCCCTCAATTATATGAATACCTCCGTTGGAATGTTTCTGTTGCTGCAAAAACATGTGATAGACAGCTAACTTTTGTACTCGTAAATATAAGATAACCAATGCTTTAGTGACACCCAGTTTCATGCTTGAATATTTCTAATATTTTATTTGAATATACCAATTCATTGCTTTTCTTATTTGAACATTAGGGTAGAACAAGTCAGTGCTGTACACTGTGCAGAAAGTAACAAACAGTATGTGCACATTTTGTGGATTTGGTGTCCTCTGTCTTATGACAGATTTTTTTTATTGTTCATGGAGGTTTGATTGATGGGCAAAAAATAATTACGTAATGATGGAAAATTGTTAGTTATATTCTGAATAAAAGCACATTGTGATTGACATATGCAGTGATAGAGGACAGTATTGGTGGTATGCAGCCAACAATGCTTCACAAGGCTCTTCATGTAATCTAAAAAACAGGCAATGCAGTAGGCATATGACACTCGAGAAAGAACTATGAGGACCATTTGGAAAGTAACCTCCTTTTGGCTGTACATACTGAAACTTCATAGAAAAAGATTCTTATGTAAATCTTGAAACCAGTTCTTTGCTATTTTTCAACATAGTCACCATTTAAATTTAAGCATTTTGTCATACTGTAATTTACAAATTCCTTCTTCATCAAGTTCTGCCGCCTTTGTGCATAGCCAATCTTTCAAGGCATTTTGATGTTCATCATCATCATTTTATTGCTGCCAAGTAAGGCACTTCTTCATGTGAGTGAACAGTTGAAAAATGTTTGGTGTCAAGTCTGGGCTGTATGGGCCACGACCAAAATTGTTCCGTTTGAATTGCTTCAAAATCCTGCCTTCATTATGAGTCTTTGCTCAACCATTATTAAAAAATGAGACCCATTGCCACACGACACTTTCACTCGCAACGTTTGGATCCTACACAATACTCAATACAGAATTATTGATTTAAAGTCTGCTCCTGAAACATTTTTTGTCAAAAGAACTCCTCTCATTACTTCTTGCACATCAACTTTCATGGGATTTTTTTTTATTACAGCTCATGTGTTTTGAGGTTATAATAAGTGAATTCATGAAAAAACCAAGGTTCATACTTTCACAGCTGGACTCATACTGAATCAGACAACATACAGATGTGACAAAGGCAGCACTCCACGCACAATTACTATTACCATGCTAGAATGATAGTTACTTTCTTAGCTGCCCTCATGCAATTGGATGGCAGCTGACTCCTTTTACTTGACTCCCTGAAATGTCAATCACAGAGTAATTTTGACTGGAGTATATGTAGATGGATAATAAACCAAAGTCGAAGCTGGCAATGAAACTAAGCTGAGCTTTCTTTATACTTCTTGTGGGCACAAAATTTTATTTTTTACTAATATTGCTTAAAACAGAATACACGGATCAATTTGTCAATTGCTGGAACTGGAGCAACTATATCGTGGCTCATAGAGAAGCAGATCTTTGACATTTAAAACATGAGAAGCCTGAAGTCTGCCTCTTCACTTTTGCTTCTCTTAACCTTGATTCAGTTTTCTGCCCCAAATATTGTAATATTGTTAATGTACTTGTCAATCATGGATGGGGCGATTAATTTTGTGATGTGATGCAGTTTTGTCATTGTTGTGGTCTTCTGTCCAAGGAATGGTTTGATGCAGCTCTCCTTGGTAGTCTTATTCTGTGCAAGCCCCTTCATATATGTATAACTATTGCAATTTATATCCAGTTGAACATGCTTACTATATTTGATCCTTGGTCTCCTTCAACTTTTACCCCCACACTTCCTTCCATTATAAATCCTCTCAGTCTGTCCCTTTATTTATTTATTTTCTCTCCAGTAAAGTTAGAGACAAATTTCTTTTTTAACCAATTTGATTCAGTATCTTTTCATCTGCTATTTGGTATACTCATCTAATCTTCAGAAGTCTTCTGTAGCTGCATATTTCAATAACTTCTGTTCTCTTCTTATCTCAATTGATTGTGGTTCATGTTTTACTTCATATTTGATGTTAATAGATTTAACTTTTTCAGAACTGCTTTACTTGCTGTTGCCAGTCTGCATTTTATGTCCTGTCCACATTGTTCATTATCAGCTGTTGTTGGCCAACACCTCCAACCAGTTGCCCAAAACCTAGCCTCCCACAACAAAGATACTGTCTGCTTCCTTCACCAACTTTCCACCATCCCTACACTTTTACCTCCCAGATCCCTGCTTGTCACTGTTGATGCCACCTCACTATACACCAATATCCTTCATGTTCATTGCCTTGCCACTATCAAACATGACCTCTCCTGATGTCCTTCAGACTCCCGATCCACCAACTCATTCCTTATACATATTACCAATTATATTGTGACCCACAACAATTTTTCATTTGAAGGGAAGGTTTACAAACAAATCCACAGCACAGCTAAGGGCACTCACATGGTGCCCTCCTATGCCAACAGGTTCATGCGCAGTCTACAGGAAACCTTCATAGTTTTCCAAAACTTCTAACTCATAATCTTTTTGAAGTTCATTGATGAGCTGGACTCAGGGCCAGGGCATCCTGTCCACATTCCTTCACATCCTCAACACCTTTTCCCCCATTCATTTCACCTGGTCTTCCTTCACCAAACATGCCACTCTGTTCACATTAAATCCACTAACCTCCAACAGTACTTGCATTTCAACAGCTGCCATCCCTTTCAGACCAAAAACTCCCTCCCATACAGCCTAGCCACCCGTGGACGATGTATACATAGTGACGAGAACTCCCTTTCTCAGTTCGCCGAAGGCTTTCATAGACAGGCAGTATCCTCCAAAAGAAGTCCACAAACGTATTTCCCACGCCATATTCTGACACACCCCCAATCTTCCCACAACCCCTAAGAACTAACCACAAAGCAGTGCCCCCAATCCTTCTCGTCACCCTCAATATCAACCTGGAGTGGAACAGCTGAACTGTATCCTTCACCGGGGGTTTGATTACCCTTTTCCTGCTCTAAAATTAAGGACATCTTACCCAAGATTCTTTGCACCCCTCCTACTGTGTTGCTCCATTGTCCACCCAACCTACACAACATCCCTGTGTCTCTCCCACTCTCAGCCCCTTACCACAGAGACCATATCCCTGTGCAAGACCAGCTCAGGTAATTCACCCAGGACCTCCTGCTCTAGTCTTTTCACAGGCTTACCCTACCCCATCAGGGGCTGGATCACAAGTGAAAGCAGCAATGTCATATAGCATCTGTGCTGCAAACACTGCACAGCCTTTTGTGTTGGTATGACTGCCAGCCAGCTGTCCACCAGGATGAATGGCCATGTCAAGAACAAAGTTCACCACTTGACAGCACAACATACAGCTGAGCACAACATACTCAATTTCAGTGGCTACTTCACAGCCTGTGCCTTCTTGATCCTCCCCTCCCTCACAACTTCTCTGAACTATGCAAATGGGAGTTATCCTCATAACACGTCCTCTGATCGTGTAATCGTCCTGGCCTCAATCACAGGTAACCCGCTGTCCCCACACCTTCCACCCAACAGTTTCCCTTCCTCCATCCTATAACCCCTCCCAATTCATGTCCTCATGTCACCTTCAGTATGTGTCACTTCCTAATGGCTGCTACAACTATACCTGCCACCCCTCCCTCCCACGTTGCTAACCAGCAATTCGGCCTCCTTCCGAGCCACTAGCCACTCAACCGCTAGAACCTGTCCTTGCCTTCTGCTTCCCTCCTCCTTTGCCCACCCCATATGACACCACCTCCACCACAGCCAGCCCACCTGCTGCAAAGAAGCATTGGCATTGTCAGTCCAGCTGGCACTGCACAGCCACATGTATGCATTTTTGTGAGAGTGTTTATGTACCTGTGTACTGTAGATCATCAAGCAATAACTTCCAAAGCTAGTAAGTTTTCCTTCTTTTGTGTGTGCCTATTGAAAACTCAACACTTCTGTTTTTCTGTGAGTGGTCTCCTTTAATCCTAAAGTATTTACATTCTACAAGAACTTTGCTACAACATTTGTATTGTCATCAGTTGTTTATCTTTGAATCGAATTCTGCCTTAAGTTAACCCAACATTCTCTTTCTTGTGTCCAGATTTATTTCTTCAAAGTTATAGCATCATAAGTGAGGTTGTTTTTATTTTCTTTCAATCAGACAACAGACAAAATGCTTTTTACTACCTGTATGACAGAAATTTCAGTTTCTAAGAAAAACTTGAGTGAAACATGTCTAGATAAATATGAGAAAAACTATTGCTTAAGGTGGAACCCTATCCAAAACATAAATTTATTTTTAAGCAAAAAGAACACAACAGTGAGCTTCAATCTCAGGATGAATCATCAGTTGTTTTATTGCCCAAATACCAAAACTCATCCATGACTGTTGTTTTTGTTTCCTAATCTAAATCCCTCAGCATCACCTGTTTTAATTTGATTATACTCCATAACCCTTACTTTACTTTTGTTGATGTTGATCTTATAATCTCTTTTGAAGACATTATCTATTCCATTAAACTGCTTGTCCAAATCTTTTGCCGTTCTCAACAGAATTAAACTGTCATTGGTAAACCTTAATTTTTTTATTTCTTCTCCTTGAACTTTTAATTCCATTTCCAGATTTCTCCTTGGTTTCCTTTACTGCTTGCTCAGTGTACAGACCGAATAGCTTTGGGGATAGGCTGCTTCCTGTCTCACTCTCTTCTCAACTACGGCTTCTCTTCATGTCCTTCGACTCTTATAACTGATCTCTATTTCTATTAAAAACAAAGATTCCAAGACTTACCAAGCGGGAAAGCGCCGGCAGACAGGCACATGAACAAAACACACAAACACACACACAGAATTACGAGCTTTCGCAACTGGCAGTTGCTTCGTCAGGAAGGAAGGAAGGAGAGGGAAAAATGAAAGGATGTGGGTTTTAAGGGAGAGGGTAAGGAGTCATTCCAATCCCGGGAGCGGAAAGACTTCCCTTAGGGGAAAAAAAGGACAGGTGTACACTCGCGCACACACACACACACACACACACACACACACACACACACACATATACACCTGTCCTTTTTTTCCCCTAAGGGAAGTCTTTCCGCTCCCGGGATTGGAATGACTCCTTACCCTCTCCCTTAAAACCCACATCCTTTCATTTTTCCCTCTCCTTCCTTCCTTCCTGACGAAGCAACTGCCAGTTGCGAAAGCTCGTAATTCTGTGTGTGTGTTTGTGTGTTTTGTTCATGTGCCTGTCTGCCGGCGCTTTCCCGCTTGGTAAGTCTTGGAATCTTTGTTTTTAATATATTTTTCCCATGTGGAAGTTTCTTTCTGTTTTATTTACATCATCATTAATTTGATCTCTATTTCTGTACAAGGTGAAAATAATCTGTCACTCCCTGTATTTTATCCCTGCTATCTTCAGAATTTCAGAGTGTATAGCACAGTCGACATTGTCAAAAGCTTTCTCTAAATAACAAATCCTGTAAATTTGAGTTTGCCTTTCTACAACCTATCTGCTAGAATAAGTGTTCCTATATTTCCCGAAATTCAAACTGATCTTTGCTGAGATCAGCTTCTACCAGATTTTCCTATCTTCTGTAAATAATTCATGTCAATATTTTGCAATAGTGATTTATTAAACTGATATTTCAGTACTAATCACACATACCACCACCTACCTTGTTTGGAAATGGAATTACTACATTCTTTCGGGAGTCTCAGGGTATTTCACTTTTCTCATATACACCTGGTGGAATAATTTTCTGTCATGGCTGACTCTCCCAAGGACCTTGGTAAGTCTCGAGGATGTCATCTATTCCAGGGGCCTTGTTTCCAGTAAGCCTTTCAGTGTTCTGTCTAAATTCCTCTCACAGCATATATCTCCCTTCTCACTTTTACCTACATCCTCTTCTCCTCTTATATAATTGTCCTCAAGTTTGTATTCTTTACGTAGACACTTTCCATCCTTTGCTTAATAATGGCTTGCCATCAGAACTGATAATATTCATACAGTTCCTTCTCTTTTCTCCAAGATCTTTTAGGCAGTGTTATGTTTCCCCTGGTTATGCATACTTCTGCAGCTTAGCATTTGTCGTCTTAGCTTTTCCTGCTTAGTCATTTTGGACTTTCTGTCAATCTCATTTTTGGAAGTCTGTATTTTCTCTCATCTGCTTTATTTGCTGCATTTTTGTATTTTCTCCTTTTGTCAGCAACTTAAGTATCTCCTGTTTATCCAGGGAATTTGACTAGGCCTTGTCTATTTACCTATGTGATCCTCTGCTGTCACCCCTATTTCATATCTCACAGCTACCCATTTATTTTCTGTTGCATTCCTTTCCTCCATTTCAGTTCAGTCTTTTCTGATCCTCTCTCTGCAACTCTTAACAACCTCTGTTTCCTTCAATTTATTCAAGTCCTATCTCCTGAATTTTCTACATTTTTGCTAGTTTTTCAGTTTCAGTTTGCAGTTCATAACCAGTAAATTATGGTCCAAGACTATACCTTCCCAAGGAAATGTCATACAGTTTAAAATCTGGTTTCAAAAAATCTGAAATTAGTTCTAGAATGTATCCAAGGTTACCTGCTGAGGATTGTAATCAGCATATTCATTGTATTGAGTACAACAAGAAAGCCCGCCCGGCTAGTCGCGTGGTCTAATACACTGCTTCCCGAGCAGGAAGGGGTGCCGGTTCCCAGCACAAATCTGCCCGGTGGGTTAGTGTCGAGGTCTGGTGTGCCGGCCAGCCTGTGGATGGTTTTTAAGGCAGTTTTCCATCTATCTCGGCATATGTGGGCTGGTTCCCCATGTTCTGCCTTAGTTAAACTATGTCGGCAATTGCTGCGCCAACACTGTTTCCACATACACATACACCATAATTATTCTATTACGCAAATATTTGGGGCTGTACTCATCTGGTATGAGACGTTCCGGGGCGGGGGGGTTGTTGTCTCCACTGGGGTCCGAACCGCATAATAACCCTGGGTTCAGCGGTGTGGGGTGGGTGGACTGCTGTGGCCTGTTGTGCTGTGGTGTTGTGAACCACTGAGTGCTTTGGCGGGATGAAGCCTCTCCATCGTTTCTAGGTCCCCGGTTTAATATACATACACGTGAATAGAAATGTCAGATACCAATTGAAATTTGGTGTACTCAACTTAAATGCCATCATCAGTTATTTTATTAGTCACCAAGAAGCTTAACTTCAAATTATCTTTTGGTATAACAGCTTTTGAATCCATGCTTTTGGATTATTAATATCTGTGTGGAAGGTACTTACTCTTTAAGAAGAGAAAGTATTTCTAAATTTACCCAGTATGTTGCCAAACTGCCCGTATTTAATACAAGATGTTCATCCTGAGAACTTTATTGTGCTTAGAACTTTTATTTAATCAGTATAGAGGATTTAATACTATCCTATTCTACTGCTTTTGAGAGTGAAAGGATAAGAATTTCGTGCCATTTAAGATTTAGTTTAATGTGGATACACAGTAAGGCACCTTTTATTTCACTAAAACTATTTTTTGTTTAGCTGGCTTAATACAAAGAATAAAAAAAAAATCATAGCCTGGTCTAGTTTCAGGTTACGATCACATGTGATATGTAGAGCAAAGGTATGGTTACCTAATTCTAGTGTATACAATAGCAAAGCAGTATGCTCCAACAATTTACTCTATGTTTAGAATTACAGTTTAGGTTCTATAGTCTGACAAGGTATAAAAAAATTATAAAATTCACAAAGATTCTCTTGTGCGAGATTAAAACAGTTTAAATTGTACTTCTCAGCTGTGTTCTGTAGGGAAGAATTGCAAACACTGCCTAGAGATGCTTAGAAAAGTTGTTGTTATACCTTTTAATTTCTTATCTTTTATAAAGTAAACGGTTATGTGCTTCACCTTGGGTCTGTATTGTACCTAAAAATATTTCCTTTGTTTTCTGCCTCCACAGTTCTCAATGGGAGCAAATTAGGAAACATTGTGAAAATAGTGTAACACATAAGCAGCGACCATTCCTTTTATTTTGTATTTTTGTGTGAGATGATACTAACATAATAGCAAATTTATTACATCACACATGCATAACAATTTATAAAAGCATTTTCAGCTTCCATTACATGAACCACTTCAGCATTCATCACCTTTTTTTTAGTAGTAATCATTAGTGTAAGGAAAACAAAATAACAGTTCCATTCTTCGTGTCGGTAACATTACGCTAGTCAAATGCAGCCTACCTCCTTCACCATACTACTTACCATGATATGGGTAGTGTATAGTTGTCTCCATTATACTCTTTTCAGCTGAGCTGGAACGTCGAGTAATTTTTGTATCCAACTGAGCAGATTTCTGCATCCTGTATTGATATTCTGAATTTGCAAACTTCAGAATATTGTCTGTTGGGGCAGTTACTTTACCTGGTTACAGAGTATTGTAGTTTTTCGTATTCTTTGTGGATGATATTAGTAGCCATTAGAAGAACTTTATTTTGTGTGATGATGTCAGTGAAGGTTGACTGGAATTTCTCAATAAAAATCTGTTTAAGAATGGGTACACCTAACTAGGTCAATAAAAGAAGCTGGTAATTATTAGTCTGGAGAGGTTCCTTTACAGTATATTTCAAACTGATGATGTTTTGAATATGTGACATCGTTGTCAGATAGAGAAAAAAATTATAAAATCAACTATGATGCAGATATGCATAATCCTTACTAGTCTTTTTACTGTTTCTCTGCTACCATACATGTGATATATTATGAAAAGGATAGTTGCTACTCACTATGTAGCAGAGATGCTGATTTGCAGATAGGCACAACAAAAAGACTGTCAGAAAATTGAGCTTTTAGCCAACAAGGCCCTCATCACAGATAGAACACACACATAAACACACAAACGCATCTCACATTCAGATGACTGCAGTCTTTGGTTGCTGAGGTCACACTGCTAACAGCAGCACATGATGGGAGACGCTACTGGATGGTTATGCAATTTACTGTACAGAACTGTATATATTATGTTTCCTCAAAATTTAGTGAAAGTCCATTTGCAGAGAACCACTTAATAATTTTATAAAATGACACTATTTACAGTTGCCTCAGCTAATTCTTGTTTATTGAGTGTGGTTGTTATACATCTATCATCAGCAGAAGGAACTAGCTTTGCACCTTCATGAACGTAGAGCGGTTGGTCATTAATGTGTATTAAGAACAATAAGGGACCCAAGACTGTACTCTTTGGGACACTGTTCTTGATACCACCTTGGTTATAGGACTTGGCTGATTTTTGCAGACCACCTGTGCTGTTCATTTTGACCTTCTACATTCTTCCAGTTAAATATGAATTAAACCATTTGTGCGCTGACTGACTCATACCGCAGTACTTAAGCTTATCCAGAAGAATTTCATGATTCACGCAGTCAACAGCCTCTGAAAGGTCACACAAAATCCCATGGGATGATGTTAGGATATTCAGAGCATTTAATATTTGACCATTGAAAGCATATATAGCATTTTCTGTATTTAACAAGTCACCTGGTAGCAGTACATTGCTGCACTTAATTCTGTGTGGGCCTTGGAATGTTACCTGCAATAATATGATGATTTATGCTTTTAGTGTTTTCCTAAATTGTTGGTATGAATCTTATGTTAATATCTACAAATAGCATGTGGTCTTCATCTTGCTACATCTGTTCTGTTATAAACAGTGGCAATAATAATAGTTTTAGTACCAAACTTTTATTCTTCATCTGTGCAAATAATTTTCTGTTTTCCTTTCTTCCTCCTCTTTCTTTGAATGTGCTACAGATACACACAAACAGTTTGGATAGATTTTTAATTGTCTTTGAGTACAAACAGATTTGCTTACTTATTAAAAGAAGAAAAAGAAATAGTGATTTCCAGTTGTAATTGATGACATGTCTAATGGATGACACTAATTCATGCTCGTCAACTTGCCCCTATGAGCAATCCAAAGCATAAGGTAGCCATTGTTTTATGAAGAATTAGTGTTATAGATCGTAGATTTACCATTTGTCGGTAGTCCCCAAAACCGTTATTTTTAACATTTGATGATTTTGCAATAAGATAATTATCGCTCAGTCGTAGTGTCAACTAAAATTCAAGATGTTACCCAATCTTTGAATGTTTCAAATTCCCAATATGTATATTTGTGACGTGAACTCAGGCTGAACTGCAACATCCTGAATCTTGTAACACCCTACAAGGGGATATAGTGTGAGAGCAGCCTTCTGAAACTCATAACATTTTTGAAACAGTATCAACATTATTATTAACATGATACTCTGTCAGTTCTGTGGAATTTGTCCCCTCAGACATCCAGTATTTTGTAATGTTCTTTGCTAGTATAGTGTAACAAACAATAGTAATTGCAAGGTCTAGGATGGTATCATCATCATGGTAGTTCTCCAGGCTGTTCGGTCTTCTGCCATCCTCTTCATGTCTGTATAATTTCCTCTTCTCTTTATGTTGTCTATCATCTTGTATCTCCTTCTTCATCTCAGTCTTCACCACAAACGAATCCTTCCAAAGCATCTGCTAGCAAAGCACTCCATTCTCAATGAATGTCCCAGCCAGTTTTTTTTCCCTTTCTCTTACAACCTTCAGCATACATCTTCTCTCACCAACCCTTTCCAATACTCTTTCATTACTCTCTTTTTCCATCCAGCTTATTTTCTCCACTCTCCTCCACATCCACATCTCAAATGCTTCTAATTTTTGCAAAAATATAACGTGAATGAACGACATTAATGAAAGATATTTTAAGCAATAATTTTTGACCACATAGCATATTTGCCTCGGCACCTGCTGTTTGTTCTTTAAGATCCTACATTACCATAGTAAAGTAGCAGCAAGAGCTCAGTTGTTTAACACTGAGTGAACTGTGCAGGTGCATGGTTGCCACAAATTCTGGAAATCAGGGAATTTCAAACGTGTCAGCGGGGGAAAAAAAGAACCACTGAAAATTTTCCATTTGCCTCAGTAGGTGAAATGGTTTGTTTACTGAGGTGCCATGCGTCGTCATTGACTGGACGCAGTTGATTATGTGCACTGCTTCCCTAATCCCTCATTCCTACTGCTTCTCCCCTTCCTACCACTCCCCTCAGTTTGCAGTCAGGGCTGCAACCACTTCTTGCCGTTTGCCTAGCAACTTCCGACGAGAAGCAGGGAGGTGTGAAGAGTAGTATGTTTGGATCTGATTCTGAAAGACTGTACGCACAGCGGCCAGAGAAGGCGGTCATGTGTGCATGAGTTGTGCCTGACTGATTATGTGAAAGTATGTGTTTTCTTATTTTCTGGCAAAGGCTGTGACTGAAAATTTAGTTGTGAGAGTGTGATTGTCTTTTCTACGTGCCTGTCTGGGGCTCAGCAATTATCTTCACGGAGAGTTGCTACCTACTCTCATCAATATTGATTCTCAGAATATTTGCACAAGTTATCTGTTGCATAGATTGATCACCGCAGTCTTATTTCATCAACATGCTGTCTCTGACTCATGATTTAGCTGGCCACACGAGGGGACTTCCATGACGGGCCAAAACTGCAGGTCATTTCTGTGGGTATCTCTAATGGATCGGGCCTGCCAATCTGAAGCCTCTCATTTCCCACTAATGTGTAGGCCCTGCCTGTCGTATCTAATCTTACCGATCTGCCCGTGGCATTTTATTTATTCTAGCACATTTTGGCAACACAGCATCCAGTCCACGAGCATAGAAAATCTCCAACCCAGCCAGAAATCAAACCCGGACCCGCCGCATGGTAGGAAAATACATTACCATTCAGCTAAGCGGAAGGACACACAATACCACTAAAATAATAAACATAACACAGTGAGTGATACTGCCAATAACGGTTAGTAGAACCAAAATTTTATTGGTGGTTACCCAAAGTGTATGTTTACGCAGCTCTTTCCCACCTTATACACTTCTTCCAAGATACCTACTTTTCTCTGAGGTCATTTCTGAAATCAGTGAGGTATTTTAAATCTGTCTTGCGATTCCAAGGAAATGCACATTTTTGTCAACAAATGTATTTCGTTTATTGAAATAAAATAACATCAGTGGTCTTAATGAAACACACATACAGTTTGGCTTTTGCTTTATCCAACTAAATACAGTTCGTTACAAAAGATGTTAGTACTTAAGAATTTTGCTCACCCATCTATAAATACAGAAGTTCCTACTTTTTTGTCAACTTAATGTGTTAAATCACTCTTGCAAAATTTGTTAGGGGAAAATGCTAAAACATGTCTGGAAATCAGGAAAATATCACTTGGGGAAACTTGTGGTGACCCTGAGGTGGTAGCTATGTGAACCAAGCACAATATTGCCACATAAACCTTATTAGTGATAGACATTTGTTCAGTAGTAGTCATTTCTTTGTAATGTTACTTGGACAAAATGATACTCTGACAACAGCATGTGTTTACAGTTGCAGGCTGATTGAAAGGCTTCTTCTAGGAGGTGGAAGATAGTAACATGAGGGCTAAGAGAATTAACACACATCTACTGATTACTTCTTAAACAGTCTTTCTATCCCGTGTTTCATGCCCCCTTTTTGTCTGACCTGTTTGGTATCACCAGCACCACATAAAATAGCCACTACTTTGGGAGGGAGAGAGTTTTGTTGCATTTCACCTAGGATATCCCATTATTACAGTAACTCATTTATAGTCCTCATTTAATTATTTGTGTGAGAATTACAACTGCAGCTCTTCCAGGAGAAGACCAACAGGCACAGACATGTTGCTGTCAAGACTGAACTCTGCTACAGTCGCATGAGTGAGCGATATAAGAAGTATTTCAGAACTCTGTGAGTGGAAGATGGCTATTGAACACATATTTGAGTTCTTTCATATGTTCAGCAAAAGTGTTTGGATGTAGCTGCCTTACTGTTCTTCTCTTGCCTTTTCTTTCGTATTTTCTGGGCCTAAGGCCATTCATTTTTGCTAGGAGTCAGAATTGAGTTTTATCAATAATTGTTCCCATTTTGTGAACATCAACCAGAGCAACTTGTAAATCTTATTTACTTTAACATTTTCCTCACATTGTAGGTGCTCACATTAATTAATTTCTCTCTTGGTACTTGAAATTTGTCTGTGGTGTTGTCGATAATACTCATCTACTTTAGTCGTATACTCCTTGCAAACACATTATTACCTACCAACTGTGTTGCCTGTACTTTCTTTACAATCTGTTAAAGTAAGAATTGAAGTGGTAGTCACTTTCTGTCTGTTGGTTTTCATATGTTACCCATGTTGTGGGGGTAGACCTTGAAATATGCTATCCCGGCTGAAAACCACAGTTGAAATATGGTCACTATTTTTATTTACTTAAATTTGGCATATTTCGTGACAGTACCTTTTCCGTAAAATGTTTACAATGCGATTATTATCTTGGCTTCAGTTGTCTAGTGGAAGTATGATTCCACTATGCAGTTTTGTTGGCTGCAGAAATGTCCTGGTTCAATGCATTTGCCTCATTTTTTGGTGCTTCAAATACCATTTCTTCAAATGTGGTTTCTTCTTAAAGCTTATACAGAAAAAGTAGTAACATAATTCATTTTTTTTATGCACTTCCAAATTATTATGACGGTGACCTGCACATTGTTCAACCATCAACACACACCACGAATTCACTGCCGACTGACTACAGTCAAAGACGTCTCCAGCGTCAAAGACATTTTACACAACACACAAGCTTCCACTTGTAATCAGTCTCTTTGATATTCTTCGTCACATTTCCTAATAGTAATCAATATGCTTTCACTCTCAGAAATATAAGTAAATTAACAAAAATAAAACAAATTACAATAAAAAAATTCTGACAAAAAATATAAGAAAACATTTACAATTTGGTATCGACAAATCCGGTAGAAAATAAACACATCTCCCAGATCCATTACAACATGTGTGTGAACTGTGGCCTGTTGGTTTTCAGTAGAAACTGTTTTCTTTTGCTCCAATAAACTTTGTTAATGGGAAGCTGTACTGTGATTGAAACATGAGAAGACATTGACCTATAGATTGACAGAAGGTCAGGAGGGAGGGGTGTGGTTGAGGGGGGACAGATATCTGAATAAAATTAATAATAGTGACAAGAGAAAAAGAAACTCTATGTTTATGAGTTACAAAATATGGAAAAAGAGTAACAGGTAAGAAAGAATTTCATTACTGCAAGATGAGTTGTAGATAATACAGAAAATTATTTTGGGCACCTTTCTGGATTTGAACAAACATTATGGGTAGTGACAACATGAGTAACAACATAATGGATAAAATAGATTTTTGGAAGAAGAGAGTGCCAAATGAACAGATTCCCATAAAGCAGGTAAAGTTGTCATCAGCTTGAAGGTTGATTAAGTGCCACAGTGCTCTACTAGGCATGCTGGTGCTAGAGATAGCATGCCCTCACCTTTCTCTGGCTTTTGAATGGACTTACCCAGTCACTTAAAGGAGCACCTACGATGTAATGAGGATTATGAACTATGGTGCAATACCTCTCCCCACCTTCCACTACACACACACACACACACACACACACACAGATATATATATATATATATATATATATATATATATATATATATATATATATATATATATATACAGGGTGGTCGGAAAATGTCTGAAAGGCACATAGGGGTGTTGCAGGGCAGGTTGCACCGTGACATAAACGTTAAGAAAAAATTCTATACGTTCCACCCTTTCCAAGTTATTAAGCACTGAATGTAGCCAATCGGAGCATCGCGTGCTCACATTCAAGCGGCCTGCCAGGGGCAGTGTTATCTATCGAGTGCTTTATTTGGTTAGCAGAAACTTGAAATTCGCGCACGCAACGACCTTATTGGCTAACTTCAATGCTAAATAACTCGGAAAGGGTGCAATGTATTGCATTTTTTTTCTTAACATTTATGTCTCAGTACAATCTGCCCTACATCATCACGACAAGCAGTTCAGACATTTTCTGACCACCCTGTGTGTGTGTCTATATAAAAAATTGCTTGTGGTATGGTGCAGCAGTAAACCACACATTCAGGATCTGAACCCACCTTCCATAATATTTTCCAGACTTTCATGGTTACCCTGCCTGTAACCTTTGCCCTGATTTCAGCTGTTGGCATCCATTTGTCAGAGCTAGTTGAACAACGTTGTGATATTCTCGGAGTGTAGCTCTTCAGGAAGGCCACTTGACTACTCTTATTGGCAGTGTTGTCCTGAGGCTGTCTCGTCGCCACATGTTCTGTTGTCATGGCACTACCGTCAGCTATCTGAACGAGTTGTCAGTTTGATGCTCCCATGTTCCTTGTACCGTGTTTCTCATAGTCTAATAGATGGTAATAAGTTTAATAAGTTGTGCATGCTTTTCTGTGGGTATGCTGTGTTTTGTCCCAATAGTCATCACATACACCCTTCTTTGTTTGTAGGAATAGCTTTTTTCTGTACTAAATATAAGTTTGTATAATAATGCAACTGTAATCAGAATATCCCATAAATACTGCAGTATCAGTTTGATAGCATTGGGGGTGGGTGTTTGAATCCTAGCATTGGGACTGGGTGTTTGAATTCTGGCTCTTGTATTGCATTGTTGTTTTCTTTTCGTGTATTCTGTGTACCTCGTAATTCTTAGTCAATTCAGTACTTGTTTCTGCACCAAAGCATTTTCCTTTGTTGGTAACTTCCATCAGTGGAACTTCAACCTTTGAAAACTTGAAATTTGATCTGTCTGACTTTTTTTTTACCTTATTGTAATGGTTACTGCTGTAGCAGTTATTATTTAATTATTGCTTCTTTATCTGTAATGGGTTTGTAGGTGCAGCTTTCAACTTCATATTCAGAGTTTAATTTCAACAAAACTGAGAACAGTCTTTTATATTGATCATTTGTAAGAAACAAAAATGAAAAAAGGTATCCTCTAACTGATTGTTGAGTGGCACACAGATACTTTTCAGTACAGAAAATTTCTCTGGCTTTCAATGTACCACTCTTTTATGCAATTGTTATTCCCACCATAAAATAAACAATGAAGGCTATAATCTTTATTAAGATAATAGGCATCTCTCTAATAGTTACCAATTAGGAATGTGGCTGGGGCCTATGAAAACATGAAATATTAAAAGACAATAGATCTCATAGTTTTTGGAAATGCCATTTCCTTCTGTGGATGGTGGAGCTGAAAAGCTGTTGAACAAGCCAGGCTAAGACTGGCAAGGCAGACAGGACAAATTGTAGGAGTAGGGTAGGTTCACTGTTTTTATTGTTTCATGTCTTTTGCCATTTCATATTTTTGTTGCCTTTGTTCCAGTTATTCCAGCTTTGTCAGGTGGTAAGTAGGTGCTTCCTTTGTGTCTGTAACATGTAGTTTATAAACATCATTCAAAAAACACATTTTGTGTTAATTGCATTGCGATGACACACGGAAGTCTTTGACCTTTACTGCTTCTGTGGTCTCGTGAAGTCTGGAGATGGTCTCGAAACTGTTCTTTTCTTTCTCTCTGTTTCTCAGACCAGACCACGTGGGAGACATCCCTGTCAGGGGTCAGGGCACTTCAGCCACATCACCGCTGCCACGAATGTGGGAAACTGTTCGTGCACGAAAATTCACTGCGTCAGCACAGGTTATGGCACCAGGGAAGAACCGTGTGTCCAGTGTGCATGCGTGTTTTCAATCGCATGTATGCTATGAGGTGTCACATGGCAAGAGTGCACCTGGCATGAAAGCAATATACTGCTGTAATTTCTCATTTTGTGACCTTGAAAAACAGAAATATGAAGCTACATTTTTATCCATATTTATTTTTTTAAAGAGAGTGTGGAAGCTTTGGCTACAAGCCAGCTGTTGACTGGAATTTTATGGCACATTTCACAGAATCCCTTGTTCTTGTGGTAGTAAAACATAATTACAATTATGTTTTTGCAATTCCCACGAAGGAATTAAAACATATATCTATATTTAGTAAGATCTATATGGTTTGAAAATGACATTTTCTTTTGACTGCCTTTAACAATTCAGTCAGTAGAATACTGGATTATTTAAACAAAGCATTTATTTTTCTGGCTTAATGAAGACGTCTTTGCATACAAGATGGGACAAAATGTGGTTCACAATTTCAAAAGTATCCATCTATTAGGTAATACATTGCAACAAAACTGATAAGAAGAAAGGAAGATTAAGGTTTAATGTCATGTCAACAATTAAAACATTAGAGACAGAGCATAATGTCAGATTAGGGACTTCCTGGAAGGGAATCTTCTCGGCATTGGGTTAAAACAGTTTACAAAAATCAGGTAAAATCCATATCTGGATGAGTATATGGATATTTTAGCAAATGTCCTCCCAAATACGAGCCTAGCACCTTAACGAGTGCACCATCTCTCAGTAATAAAATGTATGTTAGTATAAAGGACATGCAAAAGAGTTTCCGAGCGCATTACAGATATTCAGTTTTCACATGTCACACAGAACACACGAAGCTTATGATGAAACCCATTCCAATCCAGTGCACAACAAAATTTAAAATGAAACTTGCTTGAAACAATGGATACTGTGCTTACATTATGCTTATATTAGTATTTGCCAACTTCTCACTTCCCCTTTTTAGCAGTTCCCATTATCTTGCAATGTGGTACCCTTTGCAGTAACAGTTACTTTTCGAAATTGGTAACATTATTTTCACTCAGCTGTTACTTGAATCTATGAAAAAAAATGGCAATGCCTGCTTGTCAAATCATGATTTAGTTTTTTGTATTGAAATTTGAAAGTTCTTACTTAGTTGCAATTGTTCCTGTCACAGTCATTCATAGTTATGTAGACCAAGTATACGCAAATACCAAATCCATGTTTTGTCAGTAGCTTGTTTTTCAATATTTTGAGAAGTCTGCCTTCTACAGTGTGCCTCTATGATACTGTGCCAGATTTTTGCACATTCAGAAAGTGGAGAAAAGTATCAGTTAACATAAGGTACCAATTCTGGGAAAACCTGTCAGTTAAAAGTGATGAACAAAAATTGTTTTGACAGTACTGTTAAGCTGTTGAGGTGCCATATGAAGGTCATGCCCAGGCCAACACAACTTGGAATCAGTTTTTTCCTCTTTTAATGATTTTTCTGCCACCTTTTTGTGGAATTTTAATTACATTTTTTATATGTACTAAATTTGAGGGTCCACATCTACACCTACATCTGTATGTTGCAAACCACCATGAGATGCCTGGCAGAGGCTACGTCTCAATGTACCAGTTATTAAGGCTTCTTCCCATTCCATTCGTGTATGGAGCATGGGAAGAATGAGTGTTCCAATCCTCTGTGCGTTCAGTAATTATTCTCATCTTATCTTCACGATCTCTAAGTGAGTGATACATAGGGAATTGTAGCATAATCCTAGAGTCATCATTTAAAGCCAGTTCTTGAAACTTCGTTAATAGACTTTCTCAGGATGGTTTACATCTATCTTCAAGATTCTGCCATTTCAGTTCCTCGAGTATCTGTGTGACACGCTCCCATGAATTAAACAAATGTGTGACCATTCATGCTGTCCTTTTCTGTGTACTTTCAATATCCCCTGCTAGTCCTGTTTGGTATGGGTCCCTCATACTTCAGCAGTATTCTAGAACCGGTCACATGAGTGATTTGTAAGCTATCTCCTTTGTAGAGTGAGTTCACTTCCTGACTATTCTACCAATAAACTGAAGTCTACCACCTGCGTCACTCATGACTGAACGTAAGTGATCATTACATTTTGTATCCCTGCAAAGTGGTACACCCAGGTATTTGTATGAATTGGCCAGTTCCAACAGTGACTCATTGATATTATAGTTATAGGTTACTGCATTTTCTCATTTTGTGAAGTGCACAATTTTACATTTCTGAACATGTGAAACAAGTTGCCAATTTTTGCACTACTTTGAAATCTTATCAAGATCAGACTGAATATTTATGTAGCGTCTTTCAGTAGTACTTCATTACAGATAACTGTGTCATCTGAAAAAAACCTGATACCTGATGTTACTATTAATATTGTCTGCAAGACCATTAATATACAACATGAACAGCTGAGGTCCTAACACATTTTCCAGAGGCACACTTGAAGTTACTTCTACATCAGACGGTAACTCTCCATCCAAGATAACGTGGTGCATCCTTCCTCTCAAAAAGCCCTCAGTCCAGGCACAAATCTCACTTGATACTCCTTATGATCACACTTTTGACAATAAGCGTAGTTGTACTGAGTCAAATGCATTTCGTAAACAAAGAAATACTGCATCTACCTGATTGCCTTGATCCATAGCTTTGTCATGTGAGAAAAGTGTGAGTTAGATTTCACATGATTGACGTTTTCGAAATCTATGATGACTGGCATTGAGGGGGTCACTCTGTTCAAGACACCTCATTGTGTCTGAGCTCAGAATATGTTCTAAGACTCTATAACAAATCATGTCAAGGATATTGGATGGCAGTTTTGTGGATCATTTCTACCATCCTTCTTGTAGAGGGGTGTGACCTGTGCTTTCTTCAAGAACTGGGCATAGTTTTTTGTTTGAGGGATCTATGATGGGTTATAGTTAGAAGAGGGACTAACTCAGCTGAAAATTAAGTACAGAATGTGATAGGGATTTCATCGGCCATGGAGCTTTTTTCAGTTTTGATGATTTCAACTGTTTCTCAATCCCACTGACACTACTACTGATTTCATTCATTTATTTCACTGGTACGACAATTAAAGGGGCAATTCTCTTTGTAAAGGGACATTTGAAAACAAAGTTAAGCATTTCAGCTTTTGCTTTGCTGCCCTCAATTTCAGTTCCTTTCCTATTCTTTAGGGACTGGACACTAACTTTGATATCCATAACAGCCTTGACATACAAGCAGAATTTCTTTGGGTTCTGTGAAAGATGACTTGACCATATTCTGCTATGATAGTCATTGAAGGCATCACGCATTGCTCTCTTGACAGCCAAACGTGTTTCATTCAGCATCTCTCTATCTATACCCCTACACTTTGTTTTACACCTATTATGCAGTAATCCCTGTTCCTTTATAAGTTCTTTTACAATGATTTTATACCATGGAGGTTCCCTCCCATTATGAACTGTTCTACTGGGTACATACCTATCAAGTGAATGGTTAACCGATGATGCAGTATCTTACCATGTTAAACTTAAGATTGATTGATGTCAAGTGGTATGAGAAAGAGGAGGGGAGAGAGGCCTTTTGCAATTAAGAGATTCCTACCTCTGGTTTGTTTTTTGTCACTTAGCACTTATAAAGGTGCCTCATCATGTAAGCATCTTGTGTAGTGACATCCAAAGTGATATTCATTGTTGAAAATGGTTCACCTTACCTCAAATGTGCTGTTTTTGATATAATTAAGAAAAACCTCATACCAGCACAGAAAACTATGCAGTTGTTTTTATAGTGATTTATAAGGAAACTGTCAGTCTGTAACTCTTCGTGAGTTTGCTGTTCTTACTGTGATGAACTCAATGCAGTCATTATGTTTTACAGTTAAGGGATGAATTCAAAATAACAAGGTGCCTTCCAGAGTATTACAAATCATTAACTTAAAAGACATGTATGGTAATGTGACACTGTACAGGGTAAGAAGGAAATAACTGTGAATGAGGAACAGAATTTTCAATAACTAGCTGAAATTTCAAACTGCGCATCAAAAGACAAAAATAGTTAAGACTTTCGTTTTTGAAGTGATGTTGTGTCTTCTCAGCCAGTTATAGCAGGTGTGTGTGTGTGTGTGTGTGTGTGTGTGTGTGTGTGTGTGTGTGTGTGTTTTCTATATTTTTGTTTACATATGTATAAGTCATTGTGACACCAGTGAAATTTAATTGTATAAGACTGTTCTTGAGAGAGTGTACTAGTCTGGTGACATAATTGTGGAATTTATTCATGTCTCTCTTAACTTAATTCTGCAGCCATCTGAAGTTTGCTAAATACGTGCTGCTGATCTCTTAGTATATAAGATCTTAGTTATTGCTCAGTACCCAGTTAATCAATCAGCATTGTGGAAAACTCAAATGTTATTGCCAGGATTTCTCGTGGCCAAGCACCAGTTGTTTCCTCAACCCCCCCCACCCTGTCCCCTGTCGCTCTCACTTTTCCCAAATTCAGAGGAAGCTTATTACCAGAAAACCAGTTAATAACGTTTTACAAAAGTATTACTTGTAATTCTGTTTTGATGCTGCTTTTTGTAGATTTGTAAAAATGTCTGACTAATGTTCAAAATTAAATGGATGGTTGTTCACAAAGAAAACTAAGCGGGCCATCGTTGAACCTCGTGCAATGCCTTTTACAATTTCCCAACAATAGATTAAGTAACTTCACTGTTTAAATTCCGTAATGTAAGTTTCTGTATCTGCTTACTTGAGTGATAATGTCACTTGTTTTTGGGCCACAAGATTTTAACATATTTCTGGCATTATTGCCATCATCTATGTTTTTTATATTGTTTTTGTAGTTGATAGTTATTCTTGCTTTGAATGGAATAAACAAAAACTTGAGTTTTAAAAACTTGCTACATTTACTTATTTATTTATTCCTCCAGGAATCACCCCACAATGATACAGGATGTGTCATCACAATACAACGAAAATATATGCCCCAAAATACACATACACATAGGATACGCAAGTGAGTTTTCACAAGGGTAGTACAGGGCGGTTGGTCAGCCATGGCCTTGCTGTGGGAATCATCCCAGCATTTTCCTTAAATGATTTAGGAAAACTTAAATCACAGTGTGCGAAAAGAGCTAACTTAACCCTCCTGGGTATGAGAACTGTGTGTAAAAACTGCACTGCCTCTTTCAGTTGATCCCTACTGTATAAGGGGTGCTCAAAAAGTTTCCATTTGAGGGTGTTGGTGTAGCATATATGCAACATAGCATTACCCCAGTGCAGGTATATAAGCACTGACATACAGACAAGAGAATATTGTGACATTTGTGTCTTTTTGACATGCTTGCAGTAAATGCAGAAAGATGAACTATGGAGTGGGTATGGGACAACATGTCTGTCCAAAACCACCATTGTGGAATAGTGCACAAAGTTAGTGCTCGTCACAATTTAATACAAAATGCCAGTCAATTTGGAACATATTGCAGGAGTTACGTAAACTCAAGTAGAAGACACTCGAGCACTCATCCTATAGCCCTGATCTCACGCAATTATCACTCCTAAGGTACCTTAAAAACGGCCTTAAAGGGTTGATGATTCCTGTTGGACGAGGATGTACACCAGGCAGCTACAGACTTTATGCACCAGGACAAAGTGTTTTACCAAACTATGTCTTCAACCTGGTGTATGTGTGGGATGATTGCATCAAACAGCGAATTTGCCTGATTGGCATACCCATTCTGGCCTTGGAACTGAAACTTCATGATTGTACAGTGTTCATTTGCTCATACTCAAGTTACACTGGTAACCTGCTATACCACTTGCACTCTCTCCAGTCAGTCAGGTATACTGACTCCAGATCCATAAGCAAGCTATTATAACCGAAGCACGTCTTCATGGAAACCACGTCAACGTACCCCCCCCCCCCCCCCCCCTTTTTTTTTTTCAAGATGAGTGATAGTTGAATTCAGGAGAATGATGGGACATAACTGTCACACATTATATGTGTACATGTACATGGATATTCTACAAATCACACTTTAAGTGCATGGCAGGGAGTTCATCGAACCACCTTTACAATAATTCTCTGTTATTCCACTCTTGAACAGTGCGTGGAAAAAATGAATGCCTATATTAGTCCATGCAAGTTCTGACCTCTCGTATTTTAATATGATGATTGTTTCTCCCTATGTAGGTTGGCATCAATAAAATATTTTCACACTCGGAGAAGAGAGTTGGTGATTGAAATTTTGTGAGAAGATTCCACAGCAACAAAAAATGCCGTTGTTTTATGGTGTCCAGCCCAAATCCTGTATCATGTCCGTGCCATTCCCTCACCTAATTTGTGACAATACATAATGTGCTGCTCTTCTTTGAATGTCGTCAATGTATTCTGGTAATCCTATCGGGTAAGGATCCCACACCATGTAGCATAATCCAAAAGAAGATGGACAATTGTAATGTAGGCAGTCTCTTAAGTAGATCTGTTCTGCCAATAAAACACAGTCTTTGGTTTTCCTTTCCCACAACGTTTTCTATGTGCTCTGCCCATTTTTAATTGCTGTAATTTCTAGGTATTCAGTCGAAACTACAGCCTTTAGATTAGACTGATATATTGTGTAACCAACGTTTAACAGATTCCTTTTAACACTCGGGTGGATGACCTCACACTTTTGTTATTTAGGGTCAGTTGTCAGTTTTCACACAATTCAGATACATTTTCTAAATCTTGGATACATGGAAGAATCCTGGAGATACTAAAAAATATCAGATAGATTATATAATGGTAAGACAGAGATTTAGGAATCAGGTTTTAAATTGTAGGACATTTCCAGGGGCAGATGTGGACTCTGACCACAATCTATTGGTTATGACCTGTCGATTAAAACTGAAGAAACTGCAAAAAGGTGGGAATTTAAGGACATGGGATCTGGACAAGCTGAAAGAACCAGAGGTTGTACAGAATTTCAAGGAGGCATAAGGGAACAATTGACAGGAATGGGAGAAAGAAACACAGTAGAAGAAGAATGGGTAGCTTTGAGGGATGAAGTAGTGAAGGCAGCAGAGCATCAAGTAGGTAAAAAGACAAGGGCTAGTAGAAATCCTTGGGTAACAGAAGAAATATTGAATTTAATTGATGAAAGGAGAAAATATAAAAATGCAGTAAATGATGCAGGCAAAAAGGAATACAAACGTCTCAAAAATGAGATCGACAGGAAGGGCAAAATGGCTAAGCAGGGATGGCTAGAGGACAAATGTAAGGATGTAGAAGCTTATCTCACTAGGGGTCAGATAGATACTGCCTACAGGAAAATTAAACAGACCTTTGGAAAGAAGAGAACCACGTGTATGAATATCAAGAGCTCAGATGGCAACCCAGTTCTAAGCAAAGAAGGGAAGGCAGAAAGGTGGAAGGTTTATACAAGGACGATGTACTTGAGGACAGTGTTATGGAAATGTAAGAGGATGTAGATGAAGACGAAATGGGAGATAAGATACTGCATGAAGAGTTTGACAGAGCTCTGAAAGACCTGAGTCGAAACAAGGCTCCCGGAGTACACAACATTCCATTAGAACTACTGACAGCCTTAGGAGAGCCAGACCTGACAAAACCCTACCATCTGGTGAGCAAGATGTATGAGACAGGCGAAATACCCTCAGACTTCAAGAAGAATATAATAATTCCAATCCCAAAGAAAGCAGGTGTTGACAGCTGTGAAAATTACCGAACTATCAGTTTAATAAGTCACAACTGCAAAATAGTAATGCAAATTCTTTACAGACGAATGGAAAAATTGGTAGATGCGAACCTCGGGGAGGATCAGTTTGGATTCCATAGAAATGTTGGAACACGTGAGGCAATACTGACCTTACGACTTATCTTAGAAGAAAGATTAAGAAAAGGGAAACCTACGTTTCTAGCATTTGTAGACTTGGAGAAAGCTTTTGACAATGTTGACTGGAATACTCTTTTTCAAATTCTGAAGGTGGCAGGGGTAAAGTACAATGAGCGAAAGGCTATTTACAATTTGTACAGAAACCAGATGGCAGTCATAAGAGTTGAGGGGCATGAAAGAAAAGCAGTCGTTGGGAAAGGAATGAGACAGGGTTGTAGCCTCTCCCCGATTTTATGCAATCTGTATATTGAGCAAGCAGTAAAGGAAACAAAAGAAAAAATTGGAATAGGTATTAAAATTCATGGAGAAGAAGTAAAAATTTTGAGGTTCACCGATGACGTTGTAATTCTGTCAGAGACAGCAAAGGACCAGGAAGAGCAGTTGAATGGAATGGGCAGTGTCTTGAAAGGAGGATATAAGATGAACATCAACAAAAGCAAAACGAGGATAATGGAATGTAGTCAAATTAAATCGGGTGATGCTGAGGGAATTAGATTAGGAAATGAGACACTTAAAGTAGTAAAGGAGTTTTGCTATTTAGGAAGTAAAATAACTGATGATGGTCGAAGTAGAGAGGATATAAAATGTAGACTGGCAATGGCAAGGAAAGCGTTTCTGTAGAAGAGAAATTTGTTAACATCGAGTATAGATTTATGTATCAGGAAGTCGTTTCTGAAAGTATTTGTATGTAGTGTAGCCATGTATGGAAGTGAAACGTGGACGATAACTAGTTTGGACAAGAAGAGAATAGAAGCTTTTGAAACGTGGTGTTACAGAAGAATGCTGAAGATAAGGTGGATAGATCACGTAACTAATGAGGAGGTATTGAATAGGATTGGGGAGAAGAGACGTTTGTGGCACAACTTGACTAGAAGAAGGGATCGGTTGGTAGGACATGTTTTGAGGCATCAAGGGATCACAAATTTAGCATTGGAGGGCAGCATGGAGGGTAAAAATCGTAGAGGGAGACCAAGAGATGAATACACTAAGCAGATTCAGAAGGATGTAGGTTGCAGTAGGTACTGGGAGATGAAGAAGCTTACACAGGACAGAGTAGCATGGAGAGCTGCATCAAACCAGTCTCAGGACTGAATACCACAACAACAACAACAACAAGGCATTACATTGTGAATATAAATATGTATGTATTGTAATGTGACAGGATTTTGTAGTTGTACCCATTTGTTATGAACCCTAATCTGAGTGTTATAAATATTGTTTAATTATGAAGTATGTTTTACTATCTTTTTTAACAGGTAAATTTTAATTACGTTTTCCAATCCTCTTGGCAATTTATTGTACAGTTTTATTCAATGACAGTAAATGTTGTTTTGAGTTTTTTTGTTTGTTTTTCTTTGGTAAATGTAAGTCCTTACAGGCTTTTATCCCACGATTATGTGTAGAACTATAAGTGAAATAATATTTTGCATGTTAATTACGTCATATAGGTAGATGTACTTACTCAGTAGATTAAGAATACTTAGTGTTTTACAATAATTCTTTACAATGAACGAGGGTGCTGCCTTAGTTATTGTTCTTACAGCCCTTAAAAATGGAATGAAAACTGTGTCCATGTTTTCTGCATTTGATCCCCAGAAAAGAATCACATATATAAGAACTGAGTGTATGTATTATAGGAATAATAAGTCACGACAAGACATTGGTGTTATAAACTGATAATATAACCTTTGGAGCAGAGCACGCTGAAGGTATTTTTTTTTATTTTTTTTAGCATATTTGTGTGTTCATTCCATGTTAATCGGCAATCAATATTCATTCAAAAAAAACTTTGTGTTTGTTATACAATGTATAGATTCATCATCTATACTTTATGTGACCGGGCTGTTTTGTCCCTGTATGCCGAAGCGCAAGCTCTTTGTCTTTTTTTTATGTTCACAGTCTATTACATTATGCTCAATTCTAAATGTATTGAGGATTTCTTTTGATTTCTCTAATAGGAGTTTTGATGTTTTATCAGTGACTATGCTAATGCTGCCAGAGAACTTTTTCTCGATGTCTTGTGCTGTCAGAAACACATTGTTATATTCAGAAAGTAATGGGACACTCAACATTACTCTGAGGCACACTTATGTTTATGTTTATTGCCTGACTATTGTTTTTATTAAAAATTCATCGTTGTCAGACATGTGAACTATCTCTATCTTTTGCATGCTGTCTTCTCGGTAAGACCTTAATATACGCAGTGCTTCAAGCTTGTTTAGTAGATGGTCAGCAGTGTCAAAAGCCTTGGACCAGTCTAAGAATATGCTGGTGACGCACTAATCCTTGTCAAGAGCTTCAAGCACCATTATTGTCACTCTGTGCTAGTCAGTATTGTACTACTTCCATTTCGGAAACCAAATTGTGCTTTGTTAAAAAGGTTGTGTTTATTCATCTAACTCATTGGTCTGTCTTTCATGATTGATTCATTTTTTTTTAGAATGCTGACAGTAGAGAAACTGGCCCATAGCCTTTTGTGTTCTCTGCATTATCTTTCTTTAGTAAGGTACATACTTTAAGTACTCAGGAAAAACACCTGAATTAAAGGACTCCTTTTTTTTGTTATGTTTGTTTGATGACATTGATATGCTGTGTTTATGCACATGCCTGCTGACTTATTATTCTGTACTGTATGTTGTCTTTGTGCCTTCAAACTCTTTTATAGGAAGCAGCAGCATTGTGCTTGCTGTGTAATTCATTGTGGTGCCACATGTGTTTAAGAAAATGTTTTGTGAGCTCTCCAAAGTCCCAGAGAAATAGCCATTCATCAGATTTGCCAATTCCTGAGATTTTCTGTTACTATAGGCCCTTCTTTACTTTCTGTGTTACACATGTGTTGTTGCCTTTTGCTGTTACTTGTTTTATGACGTCCTGTACCACTTTGCTTTTGTTTTCTGCAGTATGTATTATTTCATTATTGAACTTCTTTTCCCAGCAAGCAATATCTTCCCATAAATCTTTTTGTACCTGTGATATTAATGTAGGAACTCCAGATTGGTGTAGCACTTTTGCAAAGAACTGAGAAATTTATCACATATTTTCCTTAGCAGCTGCTGTTGGAGTAGCAATGTGCAGAATTTAGAGAACTTAGAAACTGTATTGTTTTCCACATGCCTGCATCCTAGGTTTGATTTGCCAATGCCCTGGAAAAAGTATATGTTTTATGATACAAGAAGATCTTTTGTCGGCCTCCTGTTTTGTGTGTTTTACCACATTTGTCTTTAGCTTTATTATCTAAAAGTAATGATCAGAGAGACCAATATACTTTATGAATACTTCAATGTTTTCCTAATTGATATCTGCAAGTACATGGTCTAAAATTGATGTTGAACTTTTTGATATCCTAGTAGCACTATTTGCCACCTGTGTCATACCAAAAGTGTTCAGAATGTCTAGGAAGATTTTACTAATGTTAGCCTCAGCACCTATGTTAATATTAATGTCCCCACATTTTATTATTTTAGTTTTGGGTCTGGGACCCTTTCCAGGACTTCAGCTGCAAGATATCTTGTTTTTAAGTAAGTGCCATTTTAAAATAATAATAAAACAAATAGACTTTTGTAGCAGTTTATTTTTACACGAAAGCCTGTACTTTAATCTACTTTTCTAAGTAATTCCCACCAATGTTACGGCATTTACCATATCATAGAACTAGCTGTGAAAACCATTCCCATGGAAATCTGCTGCCCGAGTGTAACATTCGATAATTTAAACATTCTGTAATAGTTTGATAAAGCACCCATTTCATGATAATGGGATCTTCAAATTTCAAAACAATAATTTATTAAAATGAAATAAAATTCTCTAAGTGACCAAGGAAAGAATATTAGTAGCAATCCTAATAATCTTGTGTGATGAATTAAGAGGGCCATCAGTTTCATTTCCTGGCTAATTAAATGTCGGACTACAAATTGAAAAGTCCAGTTCTCTATCTTTGATCATCTTAGGATTTTTCCTTTACTTATTACTTTATTGACTTCTAGCAGTATTATCGTAAAGAGAAAAAAGCCAAGTTGCATCACAGTTCCGACCCCATGTTATACTATAGAAGCCCCTTTAAGTTGCTGGATAAGATTGTTAAAAGTCAGAGAAAAATGAGGGCATACCATCTCCAATACGCCCATTTGTAATTAAGCAATGTTGTGTTGAAACCAGACTTAAGGTTGAGAACAACTTAATATAGTCTGTCTGACTCTTGAACAAATGAAAGAACAGTGATGGGATGGTACAGCGGTGGGTGAGAGCTTTTAAAGATGGCTGTATGAATCTGCATGATGAGGAACAAAGTTGACAACCAGTCATTACTGACATTTTGGTGGAGAAACCTTATGAAAAAGTGACAGAGAACAGATGTTTTTCGATTTCAATGTTAGGTCATGGGTTTTTTCAGTTGTCAGGAAGTGTGTGTTATGTGATTGTTAAGATTGTTTAAATTATCAAAAATTATTCCCAGGCTTCAGATTTTTATGAGGATGGTTTTTAAAGCTGGATGTACAGTATGATAAATTCCTTAATAATGGTGAGAATTGCGTAGAAAAGCAGATTAAAGGACAGACTTCACGTAAACACAAAATTGGTAAGAAAAGTTTATTTGTTTTATTTTTATTTCTGGTAATTACTTAGAAAACACATCTCATAATTTGTAAAAGGAAGTATACACATTCTACTAGGTGCACATTACATACACAGTAAGGTTAATTTCGTGTGGACATCTTGCTTTTTTGCTTCAGTGGCTGCCAGTTCAAAATATTTATCTGCCTACTTATGAATGATTTTGTATGGCTTTAAAATGTGTGCTAACCCTAATATAAATACATGATCCTGCACGCTACGAGGTGGAATTTGTGAAAAAATACAAATATATGAAATAACTGAAATATAAAATATTGAATGTAAGAGAGGCTGTTGTTATCTGCTACATATTTACCTTCAAGGCTAGTATTCCCCAAAGTCATCAATGACTGTTGAGAAAATTGTCTCAAAATCATTTAAGATTTAAAAATTCTAAACCACAAAATATTAGAAAATGAGAATAGTAACATGATGGTTGAAGATATTAAGTTACATACCAGATGCCCAATTACGAAAGAAACAGTTCGGACCAACTGCTATTCTGGTACTAGAGCTCAATGATTTAAGTCTAAATGTTCTGGGACAAACCACTTTGCATACTGCAGTACATCTTGCAGTTGCAGATTCTAGCTAAATGGTTTACTTTTATTTCCAAAGTATTCCACAACTGCAGTTAGTTATATTTGAGGCAAATTTATGATGTCTCACCCCTCTTCTGGTATCGAATAGAGAACTTTGTTAATTAGGAATGGTGATAGTAATATTGTTACGTTATGCACTATCTTATGCACACTAAGTGTGGCGAGCACCAACTGGGAGTAAGTGAAACGAAAATAGTAAGTTAATCAGCGACTTCCAATCGATAGTACTGAACTAAGGGAGTAAATTACTCCAGGAGTAAATTTTTGATTTACCTCTGCAATAGATTTATTTACTCTGTTGCTGGTGGAGAGCACCATTGAAGAGTACGTTACTACATTAGTAACTTAAAGAGGAAAGGTCAAAATTTACTCCTAGGCAGTAGTAGGAGTAAAGTAAGAGAGTAAGGTGCAATCTTTGAGTTCTGTGTTTTAAGTGTTGAATTCTTTGTATTACCTGGACTATGAAGAATATATGGAGATGGAGAAAGAGGTGAACAGCCCAAGAATGAGGGTTTTAATGGAGAGAAGAGACCCATTTGTGATGTGTAGTGACAGTGATTTCAAACAGTGGCTGGGTTTCGTAAGGAATTTTTTCAGTTGCTGCTTGGTATGCTGGAGCCGTTACTGCAGCATAATTCTGATAGGAACCATGCTTTGTCTCCTAGGCTGCAATTTCTTAGTGGACTGAGAATCTTTTGCACAGATACTTATCAAATCATAGCAGGGGATCTCTTTAATATCCATCGTACTACTGCTGGAAGAGCTTTCAACAGTGTGATAAACAGTTTTAATTGTCCTAAAGACACTGTATGTGTGCATGCCACAGAGCCAAGAAAATATATCAAAGAACAAAAGGGAATTGTATCCAACTGGTGGATTACCAAATGTCATAGGTGTCATAGCTTGTGTACATAATATACCCACACTTTGTCCTTTTGGAGCACAAGCAGAACTATACAGAAATCGCAAGAATTCTTTTCTATCAATACAAAATCATCTGTGATGCCAATATGAAGATTTTGATGTTTGGAAGAAACATTTTCAAATTCTCATTAAAACAGTGCAATTTAAACCAAACAAGTGAGAGAATGTTCTGGTGGCTGCTGCAGTTCTACAGAAGTTTGGAATAGAAGTTGGAGATGTGTTTCACCCTGATGTGGAGGTGAATGACATTGAACAATATGCATTTCAGCCAGAATCAGATGCTGCAGGCCAAGCTGTCTGAAGGTCTATTAAACTTAATTACTTAAAATTGTACCTAGTTTGCTAGTAAAATTAGAAATTAGTGTAAATTATTTTCCTTTTTAAATAAATAAGTAAGCCACCAGATTGTCACTACTGCAGCGAAAAGTGACTCTTTTTATCTACGTGTAATTTTATAGTTTCCTTTCTGCCCCCCCTCCTCCCGTCTAGGGAATTAACATTCTCATTGTATTTCTTAATTGAGAATTGAGTATACAAAGTCATACAATGTTTTGATTATTTCTATAAAAAAAACTTTTTTTTTAATATTGCAAACTTAGATAAATATTATTAACAAAAATTATTACTGAGGCTGAAATGATAAACGAAAATATTATGCCATACAAGAAACAAGAACACATTGACCAGTTGAAAAAATATCAAGAAAATAAAAGATGCTTTATTGATATGAATATTTTCTTATTCATTCACAAAAATCAAAATTTCTCGAGCACATTGTCTGAAGAACTGGAATCTGAAGTTTGCTCCATTACGTTCTTGAACGTATTCGTAATTTCCATTTTAAGGTTACGCTCTTCTTCTACGTTTTCTCTTTGTCCTTCTATTAACAAACATTTTTGCATTGTATTGCTCTCGTATTAAATGCATTTTTAAGGAATGAAGCTCGTCTGCTGTTTTCAACAATGCTCGGTTCTTCACTACCACTGCATGTTCTCTCTCTCTCTTTTGCTGGGCGCATCATCTGATATGCTTCCACCAGACTGCAGGCCGAGGTTCATGATTATGGGATAAAGTTCCGCCTTCAGCAGTTTCATTGCTATGTTTGGAGCAGTTGTCATCATCCAAGTTGCTAGAAAGTATCACATTATGTTCAAACAAATCATTGCCGTTAACACCAGCTATCCCCTCAAAACCTGTGGGGTCATATCAACAACCATTTGGCTTCTATCATCGATCTTCGTCTCACCTACTCCATCGCCAGTTTGAAATTGCTCTTGATTACATTTAGCTTTCATTTTCTTTGCTTTCAATTTCATGTCCTTCCAGTTACTTTAAGTTGATCTTGTGGTCTATGTGTAAAAGCTTCTGCGTTGTATTCAATGTGTATTTTTTCCCAAGCATCCTTTTTCCTTTTTAACATGATTACATCGTGCTTTTTAGATTCAATAGTAGTTGTGTACATTTTCATTATTTCAGAAAACCACTCATTTTCATTTTTTGGCATGTTTTTTTGAACGTTTCCTGGCTACCTCCATGTTGCTGCTAGCTCGTATCTGAAACAGCTGTTAACAATAGATTCATCCATTAACAGCACGTGTTTTTTTCCCATAATACACAGATCTTATCATTAATTAGTACAACAGCATTTAGATTTTCCAATTTTAATAATTCAGTTCAATAATCCTTTCTAGTGTCTAAAATTATAGTAGTGAACATAAGTTACGCAAAAGGTGAGGCAATGTCTGCTGACAATCAATATTTTCAGAGAGGGAATGTAATGCAAATGTCAGCAGTGTGCAGAAATGGCTTACTTCTTTAGTGAAAAGGCATTACTACTTTAGTTACAACTGAAGAAGTCAATAGAATTGAGCTCTCCAACAGCAACTAAAAGAGTGTATTACTACAGAAGTAATTTACTTGAGTAGTCCAGACTAAAGAGGTAAGAGTTTCTACAAGAGTAACTTATACTACTTTGGTGCTCACCCCCCTAAGTGTTGATAATTATTTGTTCATTGTAATTGTGTTGTCAACACATTGATTATATGATCAATGGATCAACATTACACACATTGGCCATATGACATGTGGTTTATATTTAATTTGATAATGGGATATTCAAATTTTGTAACTAGTAATTTATTAAAATTAAATAAAATACTCATAGTGACCACAGACAATATTCTTTGCAATCCTAGTAACATTTGTGCGATGACTTCAGAGGGCCATCCATTTCATTCTCTGACTAAGTGTGTGTCGGACTGCAAATCAAAAGGTCCAGGGCTCTGTCCTCGATCAGTCTTAGGATTTTTTCTGTTACTTGACACTTCATTCATTTCTAGCGGTGGTATAGTAAAGTGAGACAAACCATGTGGCACCAAATTTCAGACCCCATGTCATACCATAGAGCCCCCATTAAGTTGCTGGATAAGACTGTTAAAAGTCAGAGAAAGATAAGGGCATACTGCTTCCAATATGACCATTCTTAATAAAGCACTGTTGTGTTCTTGAGAACAACTTAAAATTGTCTGCCTGATTCTTGAAATTAACAAACAAAAGATACGTCATGTATCTAACCCCCAAGGTATAGACAATTATAGGTATGTCTTTGTATATACCCACTGATATGATACCTCACAGCTGTCCGAGGGAGTCCAGACAGCTTTACCTGCTTTACAACAGTGCTAACCCAAGGTTGATCTTAGTACATTTTCACCTCCAGAAAATCAACGTTACTGTGTTCAGTACCAACTCTTATTTTATGTTTTACCCGGTTCCCCCAATTATCACCACCGGGTCTCTGCTGAAATGTTTACACATTCATCCAAAAGTTTTATTAACTAGGTTAATTCCATTGTTTTCCAATTTTTCTGGCCTAATCTAAAATTCTGTGGAAGATTCTCACTTAACATCCTGTGTTTCTTCCCCACTGCTGTTGCCTGCACAAAAACGTATTAAAAATTTTTCACCAACTAAACCATGGCAATATGCAGACTGCGTGGTGGAGGATGAGAGAGAAAAATAGAAAGGGAAGTGGGGCCATGACAGAAAGGAATAAGGTGGAATTTTCTCTTTATTGTTTCAATTATGGCATTAGTTTTTTTCACACATTTAAAAAACAAAAAAATTGACATTTTGCATTGGGCGAGGAATAGTTGGAACTGAACACTTAAAAGTTGTAAACAAGGAAAGAATGTTACTTCTAGTCCTCAGTAAGATCAGAAAAAGTAAAACTAAACACCATTTTGAATTATTTTGAAATAATAGGGCTACAGTGAAATTATCTGTTATGTGACAGGTATTTAAAAAAAGAATATGACCTTAGTGTTGATCTTTTCATCACATCAAGCACCATATAAATGTTGCTACACTTAAGAAGTAATGGTAAAAAATAAAATTTCAGCAAAATACGAAAATATAATTTCAAACTCATTGGTTTTTTAGTTTTATTTTTGATCTATAATAATACTTCTGATTTTTATTTACGCTTGCTGATCTTCAAAAAATAATATTTTTCTGAACTGGAACTTTCTATAAACTTGTTGATATTTTACTGATGTGAATTATGTGTCAAAAATTTCACAAGAGAAATTACTTGGTGTGGAAGGAGGAAGTACTGCCCTTACCTTCCTGTGATTGAAAAAACAGATTTTACTCCTGTCGTATCAGTGGATTTTGATAACCATATTGTTGATTATTTCAGAAACTGCTGGTAAAAAAATGCAAAACCCTCAATGATTGTGTCCAATGGCACCAGGGTATAATGTGTAAAGGGTGCAGCAGCGTTCATAGCATAATTTGACTTGCATAGTACAATGACATACTGCAGTAATGCACGCCAGCTCATGCTGCATTTATGCACTAATGAGTTGCCATTTCGATTGTGACAGTGATATGGAGCGGTGGAGTGCACAGTGCCGTGCCTTTGCTGTTGCAAGTTACTTCAAGAATAAAGACTCTGTTATTGCTACCCATCACTATTTCGGAAACATTTCAACTTTGGACATCATGCGAAAATTCCATGTGGAAGGACCATTGTGAGATGGGTACGTGCATTTTGAACAACAGGTTCTGTTTGCAATGGAAAACAGGGAAGAAGCGAAATAACTGTGCAGACAAAAGAAGCCGTGGAAAATGTCCGTGCTGCACTATTGCGTAACTCAAACTGATCTGCTCGTTGTCATGCACGAACTGTGCATTTGTCCGATTGGTCATTCAGGAGAATATGCAGAAGATCTCCATTTTCATCCATATAAGCTGCAGATTGTTCATGAAATTAGGCCTTGTGGTTGGGTTTTAAGCGAAACATTCTGCTTAACCATGCGTGACCTTCACCAAAATCCACAATTGTTGCACACCATCCCGATGTCAGACAAAGCTCTTTTCAAGTTATGTGGTTCGGTGAATAAACAGAATATGCGTTATTGGAGTGATGTAAACCCACATGAACTGCACATCAAGCCCTTACACAGTTCGCATATCACAGTGTGGTATGGAGTTGCTTCCTTTGCGATTATTGGCCCTTACTTCTCTGAGGATGACAGCAGTGTGGCTGTAACTGTCACCAGTGAACACATCCGAAAGATGCTTCAAGACTTCATTCTTCCCTAATTAGCTACGGTCGATGTGGATGTGGAACGATTATGATTTCAACAAGACGGAGTGACCTTGCACACAGCCAGATTTTGCTTGGATTTATTTCGACAGACATTTCCTGGTAGAGTAATTTCCCATTTTGGTGACATTTCCTAGCCGCCTCGCTTACCTGACTTTTCATGTGCATACATTTTCTTTTGGGGCTACCTGAAGCAAGAAGTGTTCCGAACACATTGTGCCACCATTCCTGAGTTGAAGGATCGCATCAAAACTGCCATCAGCAATGCCCCAGGGAATATGTTATGCTGAGTTATGGAAAGCTTCCAACGCTGCCTAGATGAATGTGTTGCGCAGAGGGTGCATCATTTTACAGGAGTCATATTCAAAAAGTAATCCACACAATGGACAGTGACTTACACATTAGTAAATGGCATACCTTTAACTATTAATTGACGTAAGGGGTAGTAAATAAATTATAGTTATTGCCTGATGGTGTGTTTTTAATATCCTACTATGACCGCTGCTGCACCCTGTACGTACTAAGGTGTTGTAGAGACATTTGCCACAGACACTTGCAATCATACAGTGCTGCGGACGCTCTCTGTGCGCCCTCTGTTTTGACTCTAGAGGGCTGTCTTGTGTGTCCTCTGTTTTGACTCTGCAGGCAGTAACTGTGCTGAGTTAGGTGAACAGTATACAGCATCCTTTCTATCATACAACTGTGCACTGCTGACAAGTATGTACTCCTGCTGAACAACTTGAGCTATTTGAACAGATTCACAAAATGTGCCTGCAGTAACCTAAATGGACATACCGACTGGTTGCCTCATCTATTGGACACTGTATCGTGGGTTGTCACTTCTCACAAAACTGGTCTGTGAAACTTTACCATCCCCATAGACAAGGTTCTGGACACCCACATAGTGGGGATACACATCGAGATTGAGGCATTGTGAGAACAACAGTTGCCAATCGAATGTCATCCAGGGAAGAGGTGTGCGCACATGTTGCAGCTGATAAATTCCAAGGACCATTGGGAACTGCCTATTCATAACAGGACTAAGATCACATGTGCGTATAGGCAAGCTGCCACAGACAGCATGACATTGCCAAGCACTGCAATTCTGATCTCATGAAAGTATTCACTGGAGAGTGGAATGACTCTCGGTTGTCTTCAATAATGACAGTAGATTCTCTTTGTGCAAGAATGATGGACATGCACGTGTATGATGTAGACCTGATGAGCAGCTTATTCCAGAGTGTACTCGCCTGTGACAGATAGGTCCCCCACCATGCTTCATGTTGTGGGGAGCCATCAGTTACAATTTGCGGTTATATTTTGTGTTTCAACAGGGTAAAGTTACCAGTGCCTGTTGAATTACACATTATCCCCATTCTACAGGCCTTTTTTGGACAGGGAAGTGATGTGCTTATTCAGCAGGACAGTGCACATTCGCATATGATTGCTGCAATGTGATGTACTCTTCTTGGTGTACACAACTGCTCTGGCCAGCATGATCACCAAATCTTACACCAATTGAACATGTACTGGACATGGTGAAATGGGAACTTATTCACTTTCCAGAACCTCTAAGAATTATTGCTGAATTGCAACAAAAGATGTGAAGTGTTTGGGGATAGTCAACCGCATGCTTGTCTGAGAATACGTGTTGGCATTGCTGTCAGAGGATGGTCCATTGTGTTTCAGTGCAACTGTTTGGGCCCCCTGTGCTGTGGCAAATGTGTTTTGCTTGGTCTGTATTTGTTGTCATATACTCATACAATAATGAACTATCTGTAACATCACTTGTCAATAAAATAGCCTTGTCCTTGAGGGTGTTGCAGTTCTTTTCTGGCAGTGTAGATACCCCAAAGTGCTACAGATGACATACTAATGTAAGTAACTTCAGACATTTCTTATCCTGTTCACTTAATTGTGCTCCTGGGTTTTAGTAGCAATGTTCAAATATTTCTGCTACAATCTGCTGCTGTTAGAATAACATCTGTGTTCGTTATTTAAAAAAGTCCCAACCTTGTTAATGTCAAGAAGTCTTCATGAAAGAACAGAGAAGTGTTTATTTGCCAATTTCTGAAAGACAGATACATAGATTTACAAATATGGCAAGATCTCTGACTTTCAGAGTGTTTAATTTCTGTAAGTAACTGTTGATACTTCACCTTTCTGATCAAACTGAATTTTTAATTTTATTTGTCATTCAGCCCTGCTGTTGTTAATGCTGCTTTGTAATGTATTAAATAAAATCCCTGTCTTCTATTGCAAACATTGTCAATATTCATTATGTTGTATAACTTTGGAATACATTCATTTATGAGGAACTGTTAGTCTCCTTGTTGCCTGTAGTAAGGTACTTAAATTTGTTTTATGTGAGAGTGTAAAATATTGTTTTGACATTGTCAGTATGTTTTTCTTTCTCAGAAACATTGCTCAGAAGTGAATTTGGTGGAAGCGTTCCGTATGAGTCCTCCCAACTTTTCTGGTGCACTGAATGTGGCAAATCATTCTCTCACCCAGATTCACTGTCTCACCACAAACGCTCTCACCAAGGACATACAGTGTGCCCAGTTTGCCACAAAGTATTCAGCCGAGTGTACAACATGAAATTGCACCTATCAGCTGTGCATTACAAGTTGTTTAGTGGACAAACATGAAATTAACTGTATTTCATGTCTATGTATCTTGACCTTGAATGTATTGCTGAATTTTTTGTTTCTAATTACATATGTATAAATATTCTAATGTTTCAAAAATTATTAAACTCTTTTGTACAATTATAATGAAAAGCACAAAATTGTAGATGTTCTGCATCATTAATTTGAACTGGTTTTCGACTTACAAAGCCAGCACAGATTATCTGCCTATCGTCGTCATAGAGAATACATTACTGGTGAAAAACATTGAAAAAGAAACTTCCTAGCAAATCTTTAATTCAGGGTCTTAGCCCGTGAAATGCAAAGGTCCTGAGTCCAAGTGTTGAAGCTAAACAGTAAATTTATGTAAAGGGAACAAACCAGCTGCCATGTCTCAGCCTGACTGACCAATAGAAAACGTATCACAGTCAAGACATATATTTTATTTACACCACTGTTTGACTAGTAATTGTGACTTGCCTTTGCTATAAAAAATGTACTGAGCTGTAGTGTTCCTCCAGTAGTAGGAAACTATCTAGCTGCAGGATTTCAGTGTTTCGGCTGATGTATCTTCTCTACAAATTTGACTGGGAGAACATTACTTTTTCTGAAGATTCTTTTACCATCTATCATACTAATATTTGTACTTCAGTTGTGACTCCATTATGTCACGCATTAGAAGAAGTTCTGGTTTTACAAAATGTGAAATTGATATTTCTGTTGACATGCAACCAATCTTCAAAGTGAACAGGTACAGTTACTACCCAATTTCCCTTGATAAAATTATTGGCTGTGGCTGTGAATAATAATTTTGTTGGAAATCCAAGATTTATACAATATTAATATGTTAAGAAAAAAGTTTTTGCTATTATGTATTGAAAGTAATTTTGGTTGTACAAAAAGCTTTAGCAGTACCATGTAAACTGTGGATAACTGTGTGGCATAGGAAACTTAAATTGGTGTTTTTCATACAGCAGTGAATGTGTGTTTGGTAGAAAATGTTTTTGTATGATACTGTTGTATCAACACACTTCCTGCAGCTTTGGTTGTTACATTATGAAATGTATGTGGGGTTCAGTAACCTTTATTTAATTTATTATTGGAAATTAATGCTTGGACTTTACTTGCCTGCTGTCCGCTGAATAATCAGAAATTTTCAATCAACTGCTGCTTTGAATGATGCTGTTTCTGTGGTGCTTCCATGTTGTTGAACAAACTTGACTCTCTCATAAACAAAGAAGTTAAATATTTAAAAAAAAAAATCCTTTGCTTCACTATATATAAAAACCAACTACATTCATGACTTTTTAACACTATTAGATGTTCTGTTCAAGGTAAAATGGGAAACTGGCCATCACAGATTCTTGAGCTGCCTTTTTTTCTCTCCATTGTATTGTGAATTAAATGCTCATGCAATTCATTGTTATGGCCAAGTGCCTGAAAGGTTCAGATCAGCTTTGGGTAGAACAGTTTTAAAAAGCCAAGGAAGTTGGAATTACTCCTGGCACAGATTTATGTGTACAGAAAATGCCGATTTACATATTGAATTTATTTTGTTGCAAACTAATATAATTCTGTTTCATAAAATACTGTTGCTCCTAATGTGTTCAAGTAAACCTCTAGCTTCAGAATCAGAGGAATATCTCATCTGTCTTATTTTTCCAATTTTTTCCACAACCCTTTATACAGAAAACTGTAAATTGCTAAATTTCTCTAGTGCAGCATCACAAGTTTTCCTAAAAGAAATAAAATTACTGTAGTGAAATCTATTTATTGAATCTGAGATTTTGATACTTTCATCACTAACTGGGGAAAAATTATTCCAAATCATGAAGAGACAATACATTAGTACATATCCAGTGACAGTGATTGTACAGCACCTGCTGTATTAATTTAGTTCATATTAGCATAGTAAAAACAGCACTTGGAAGAATTTTTTTTTTTACTGTAATGGCCGCTGGAATTTGATGATATGAAATTCCAAATCATGACATAAGCTCAACCACGTCCTAATCAGAAGTTTTTACTGATGACCTCCACACATGAGCTAGACTTGATGCTCAAATTAATCCAATGGATGGTTGAGTGAATTAGATGGTAGGTTTTGATTAATGAACAGTCCACAATCAGTGCATGTCTCATTATTCTGCCCTCATTGTCACATTCAATAGGATCATTAGTGATTTGACTGTTGCATATTGCCTGTGTATTTTGGGTTGACTTGTCTCCTAGCTTTTTTCCCACCATAGAATTTGAAGCATATAAATTTAGTCAAGTGTCATTCTTGCCACCCCTATTTCCCTTTTCTGGTCAAACTTGATACTGGTATTCTTTTTGTTGTGATGTTACAGTTTATAAATATCCTGGACAGATTATCACAGCAAAGTAGCTGTAGTAAATATATTGAGGTGCACATTAAGTTAAACTTTTAACAAACATTTAGTTTGTCATGAGAACTAACATGTTTTCCATTAACACTGGGTGTCACTATTGCAGATATATTCATAGTGAGAGATTCCGCAATGATAATGAAACATAAAATTTATGCTTCATTTCATCATATCATTTGCACATTTATTTTTATATGATTAGTTCCATGCAGCATTTGATCATCTCCAGATCTGTGTAGGTGCGAAGCAACCCATCATATCTATATGGAACACCACATCAGATGTGGATACAAAAAGCTATTCATTATAAAAATAAATGTACAAACAAGATTGTGCAATGAAGGATACATTTTAAAACGTTAGGTATTACATGACACTCCCCACAGCCCATCTTTGTTTGGGCATGCTCTCTATACAGAACAGCAACAGAATTCCAAAGTCTTCAGAAACACTGGAAATAAAGTATCTGATAATTTGTATGAGGGACGTCTTGATATTTGCCATTTGTCAATATGCAGCCCACTTCCAAACATGCATTATAAATGAATGAGAAAAAGTCTGTTAATGAATGAGAAAAAGTCTGTTCATATAGCAGAGATGCTGAGGCACCGATAGGCACAACAAAAAGACTGTCACAATATAAGTTTTTGGCCAACAAGACCTTTGTCGAAATTAGACGACAGCCACACTCACTAACACACACACACACACACACACACACACACACACACACACACACACCTGCAGCCTCTAGCAGCTGAAGCGACACTGCGAGCAACAGGAGCAGTGCATGATGGGCGTGGCAATTGGGTGGGGATAAGGAGGAGGCTGCAGTGGGGATGGGGAAAGATAGCAGGGTGGGGTGGGGGACCGTGAAGTGCTGCTGGGGAGCATCCAAAAACGAGGTGGAGAGAGAGTAGGGCAGCTAGGTGCAGTTGGAATTCTAGATAGAGGGCAGAGGAGAGGTGAGGTGGGTGGGTGGGGGGTTGGGTAGTAGAAAAGAAGAGAAGTAAAAAGACAGGGTGCGTTGTTGGAAAGACGGCTTTTTGGCTGTGTAGTGCTGGGATGGGAATAGGGAAGGGGCTGGAGGGGTGAGAAAAATGGCTAATGAAGGTTGAGGCCAGGAGGGCTACGGGAATGTATGATATATTTTAGGGAGAGTTCCCACCTGCGCGATTCAGAAAAGATGGTGTTGGTGGGAAGGGTCCATATGGCACAGGTCGTGGAACAGTCATTGAAATGAAGGATGTCTTGTTGGGCAGTGTGCTCAGCAACACGGTGGTCCACTTGTTTCCTGGAAAAGTTTGTCTGTAACTAATACATTCGGACAGACAGCTTGTTGGTTTCATCCCACATAGTATACAGCATAGTAACCACAGCTTGGCTTATAGATTATGTGATTGGTTTCACAGGTAGCCCTGCCGTTAATGGGATAGGTGAAGTTTGTGACTGGACTGGAGTAGGTGGTGGTGGGAGAATGTACCGAAAAGGTCTTGCATCTAGGTCTGTTACTGAAATATGAGGCAGGAGGTAAGGGGTTTGGAGCAAGGGTTGTGTAGGGATGGATGAGTACATTGTGTAGGTTCGGTGGACGGCAAAATACCACTGTGGGAGGGGTGGGAAGGATAGTGGGCAGGACATTTCGCATTTCAGGACACGACAAGAGGTAGTCAGAACCCTGTGGAGAATGTAATTCAGTTGTTCCAGCCCTGGGTGGTCCTGAGATACGAGGGGAATGTTCCCCTGTGCCCAGACGGTGAGACTTTGAGGTAAGGCATGGGAGATTTGTTTTTTTACAAGGTTGAGAGGATAACTACAGTCAGTGAAGGCCTCAGTGACACCCTTGGTATGTTTTGAAAGGGACCGCTCGTCACTGCTCAACCAAAGGTGGCTATGCTGTATGGAATGGACTTCTTTGATATGGAACGGGTGGCAACTGTTGAAGTTGAGGTATTGAATGTGGTTAGTACATTTGATATGGACTGTTGTACTGATATTGCCATCTTTGAAGTGGAAGTCAACATCTAGGAAGATGGTTTGTCAGGTTGAGTAGGACCCGGTGAAGCAACTGGGGGAGAAGCTGTTGAGGTTCTGGAGGAATGAGGATAGAATATCCTCACCCTCGATCCAGATCGCAAAGATGTCATCAGTGAATCTGAACCAGGTGAGGGGTTTAAGATGCTGGGTGTTTAGGAAGCCTTCCTTTATCTGTCCCATGAATAGGTTGGCATAGGATGGTACCATGTGGGTGCCCATAGCTGTACCCGCGATTCATATGTAGGTAATGCCTTCAAGGGGGAAGTAATTCTGGGTGAGGACATAGTGGATCATGACAAATAGGAAGGAGATTGTTGGTTTGGAATCCATCGAGTTTTGGGAAAGGTAGTGTTCAAAAGTGGTAAGACCATGGACATTGGGGATGTTAGTGTAGAGGGAGGTGGTATCAATAGAGACGAGCTGGGCAGTGTGTGGTAAAGGGACAGGAATTTTGGAGAGTCGGTGGAGGAAATGGTTAGTATCTTTTATACAGGGAGGGTAGGTTCTGGGTAATAGGCTGAAGGTGTTGGTCAACGAGAGCAGAGATTCTCTCAGTGGGAGCACAGTAACTGGCCACAATGGGGCATTGTGGGTGATTGGGTTTATGGACTTTAGGAAGGATGTTAAAGGTAGGAGTGCAGGAAGTGGTAGAGATGAATAGAGAGGTGGACTTGGGGAGAGGTGATGGGATGGGCCTAAGGATTTGAGGAGTGGCTGGAGATCCTGTTGGATTTCTGGAATAGGTTTACTTTGGTAAGGTTGTAGGTGGATATATTTGACAGTTTGCAAAGTCCTTCGTGCCAGGTAATCCTTGCAGTTCAAAACAACAGTGATGCATCCTTTGTCTGCAGGTAGGATCATAAATTCAGGATCAATTTTTAGATGGTGGACTATGGTTCTTTCTGTAGGTGTAAGATTAGTTTGCACTTGAAGGGATTTGGGGAATGATGGTGAGGCAAGGTAACCACGGGGGGGGATTTGTGTTTAGTGGGGGTGGATGAAGGTTGGGTGGATGAGTGAACTGAGCCAGGTAGGATTCAACATTGGTCTGACTCAGTTCACTCCTCCATCCAACCAAGATTCACTGCCACTGTCCCCAACTCACTCCCTGTTAACTTTCCAGAATTTCTTAAGCCCTAACCTTGACTCACCATTATTCCCCAAAGCCCTCAACATGCAAACTAACTTTACATCCACAGAAAGAACCACAGACCACCATCTAAAAATTGATCTTAACTTTGTGATCCTACCTGCAAAGGCTCCATTACTCTTGTTTTTAACTGCAAGGCTTACCTGACAGAAGGACTCTGCCAGCTGTCAGATACATCCACCTACAAACCTTGCCACAGAGACCATTCCAGAAATCCAGCAGGATCTCCTGTCTCTCCTCAAATCCTTAGACCCATCCCAGAACCTCTCCCTGGAGTCCCATCTCTCTGTTCACCCCTACCACTCCCTGCACTACTAACTTCTACATGCTTCCTAAAGTACATAAACCCAACCACCCATGATGCCCAATTCTGACCGGTTAGTGTGCCACCACTGAGAGAACCTCTGCTCTCGTAGACCAACACCTCCAGCCTATTACCAGGAATCTACCTTCCTATGTAAAAGATACCAACCATATCCTCCACTGACTTTCCACAGTTCCTGTCCGTTTACCACACAGTGCCCTGCTCATCTCTATTGATACCACCTCCCTCTACCCTAACATCCCCAATGTCCATGGTCTTACCACTGTTGAACACTACCTTTCCCAAAACTCGATGAATTCCAAACCAACAACGTCCTTTCCAGTTGTCATGATCAACTATGTTCTCACCCACAATTACTCCCCCCTTGAAGGCATTACCTACTAACAAATCGGGGGTACAACTAAGGACACCTGCATGGCACCATACTATACCAACCTATTCATGGGCCAGATAGAGGAATCCTTCCTAAACACCCAGAATCTTAAACCCCTCACCTGGTTCAGATTCATTGATGACATCTTAGCAATCTGGACTGAGGGTGAGGATACACTACCCTCATTCCTCCAGAACCTCAACAGCTTCTCCCCCAGCTGCTTCACCGGGTTCTACTCAACCCAACAAACCATCTTCCTAGATGTTGACTTCCACCTCAAAGATGGCAATATCAGTACCTCTGTCCATATCAACTTACTAACCACATGCAAAACCTCCATTTTGACAGCTGCCACCTGTCCCATACCAAGAAGTCTCTCCCATACGTCCTAGCCACCCAGGGTAGTCGCATATGCAGTGATGAGCAGTCCCTCTCGGAATACACCAAGGGTGTTACTGAGGACTTCACAGACTGCAATTATCCTCCAAACCTTGTACAAAAACAAATCTCCCAAATTCTCACTGTCTGGCCACAGAGGAGCATTCCCCTCGTAAATCAGTACCAGCGAGGACTGGAGCAACTGAATTACATTCTCCGCCAGGGTTCTGACTACCTCTCACCGTGCCCTGAAATGAGAAATGTCCTGCCCACTATCCTTCCCACCCCTCCTACAGTGGTATTTTGCCGTCCACCAAACCTACACAATATACTTGTCCATACCTACACGACCCTTGCTCCCAACCTCTTGCCTCATGCCTCATACCCTGTAACAGACCGAGATGCAAGACCTGTTATATATACATCCTCTCACTGGCACCTACTCCAGTCTGGCCACAAACTTCACCTATCCCATCAAAGGCAGGGCTACCTGAGAAATCAGTAATATAATCTACAAGCTAAGCTGCTACCACCGTGCTGCATTCTTTGTGGGCATGACATCCAACAAGCTGTCTGTCTGCATGAATGGCCACCGACAAGCTGTGGCCAAAAATCAAGTGGACCACCCTGTTGCTGAATACGCTACCCAACACGACATCCTTAATTTCAATGAAGGTGGGAACTCTCCCTGCAATATATCATACATTCCCGTAGCCCTCCTGACGTCAACCTTCATTACTCATTTTACTCACCCATCCAGCCTCTTCCCTGTTCCCGTTTCACCACTAGACAGCCCTCTTCCCATCAATGTACTCTGTCTTTTTTCTTCTCTTCTTTTCTGTTACACTCCCCCCACCGGCCACCCCGTCTCTCCCCTGCCCATTGTTTAACCTCCCGACTTCACCTAGCTGCCCTACATCTCTTCACCTTGTTCTTGCATACTCTCCAGCAGCACTTCACTGTCTCCCACCCTATCCCTTCCCCTGTACCAGCCTCCTCCTTATCCCCACCCAATTGCCACTCCCACCATGCACGGCTGCTGTTGCTCGCATTGTGGCTTCAAACATTATGAATCACCTCAAAGGGAACGATCTATTGACACGTAATCAACATGGCTTCAGAAAAAATCGCTCTTGTGCAACGCAGCTAGCTCTTTATTCGCACGAAGTAATGGCTGATATCGACAGGGGATCTCAAGTTGATTCCGTATTTCTAGATTTCCGGAAAGCTTTTGACACCGTTCCTCACAAGCGACTTCTAGTCAAGCTGCGGAGCTATGGGGTATCGTCTCAGTTGTGTGACTGGATCCGTGATTTCCTGTCAGGAAGGTCGCAGTTCGTAGTAATAGACGGCAAATCATCGAGTAAAACTGAAGTGATATCAGGTGTTCCCGAGGGAAGCGTCCTGGGACCTCTGCTGTTCCTGATCTATATAAATGACCTGGGTGACAATCTGAGCAGTTCTCTTAGATTGTTCGCAGATGGTACTGTAATTTACCGTCTAGTAAGGTCATCCGAAGATCAGTATCAGTTGCAAAGCGATTTAGAAAAGATTGCTGTATGGTGTGTCAGGTGGCAGTTGACGCTAAATAACGAAAAGTGTGAGATGATCCACATGAGTTCCAAAAGAAATACGTTGGAATTCGATTACTCAATAAATAGTACAATTCTCAAGGCTGTCAATTCAACTAAGTACCTGGGTGTTAAAATTACGAACAACTTCAGTTGGAAGGACCACATAGATAATATTGTCGGGAAGGCGAGCCAAAGGTTGCGTTTCATTGGCAGGACACTTAGAAGATGCAACAAGTCCACTAAAGAGACAGCTTACACTACACTCGTTCGTCCTTTGTTAGAATATTGCTGCGCGGTGTGGGATCCTTACCAGGTTGGATTGACGGAGGACATCGAAAGGGTGCAAAAAAGGGCAGCTCGTTTTGTATTATCACTTTATAGGGGAGAGAGTGTGGTAGATATGATACACGAGTTGAGATGGAAGTCATTACAGCATAGACGTTTTTCGTCGCGGCGAGACCTTTTTACAAAATTTCAGTCACCAACTTTCTCTTCCAAATGCGAAAATATTTTGTTGAGCCCAACCTACATAGGTAGGAATGATCATCAAAGTAAAATAAGAGAAATCAGAGCTCGAACAGAAAGGTTTAGGTGTTCGTTTTTCCCGCTCGCTATTCGGGAGTGGAATAGTAGAGAGATAGTATGATTGTGGTTCGATGAACCCTCTGCCAAGCACTTAAATGTGAATTGCAGAGTAGTCATGTAGATGTAGAACTGCCAGAGGCTGTAATCTTCTGTTCCATCCTGGATTTTCCATTCTTTGAAAAAGTCTGTTTACTTGCAGATGCCTGTCATTTAATAAACAGTTAGAAACAAATTTTGTTTCAATTTGTTGAACTTCAGCAACTGTTGCAAAGATTTTTTTTATTAAATCAGTACACTTTAAAAACATTGTTGATGTCATAGAGAAATGCTTACTTTCTGTATTCTAAACAACACCAAGGATATAGAATATAAACCAGTTATATGAATTTACTTGTACAAGCGTTAATATTCTGTATAGACGATACCAAAAGTATATTGAAGTACTCATCATTGTGGTAGTGATACTCTGTTTCAGTGAAAAGAAAATGCAGTGAACAGCGTTTCTTCCAGCTCCAGTAAATGAATTACAATATGGTGTATAAATTAAAGATAAGCTAATACTATTCAAATTTCTTCTATTTGTGGTGTTAATGAGGTACCATTTTTTGTTCATATTCATGAAATTCTTCAGACATTTACACATGCACTAACATATACATATGAAATGTTTGTAAGGAAGCAGGTATATGCATGAGGGAAAATCCTGTCATCTTATGACTTAATATCTCTACCACACCCAACGACGTGGTGCAGTGGTTAGCACACTGGACTCGCATTTGGGAGGACGATGGTTCAAACCCATGTCTGACCATCCTGATTTAGGTTTTCCATGATGTCCCTAAATCACTTCAGGCAAATGCCAGGACGGTTCCTTTGAAAAGGTATGCCTGATTTCCTTCCCCATCTTTTCCTCATCTAATCTGACTGATGATCTCACTGTTTGGTCCCCTCCCCCAAATTAGCCAATCAACCCATCATCACCACAGTCTACTATGCTAGCCTTTCACACCACATTAACTGTTTGAAGAAAATTAATGAGGCATTAGAAAGTCAAATGAGAAGTGGATTAATAGTCATTTATGGTTCCATTTTCAGGAACTCTTGCCCGCGAAAATTTAAGATAAATTATACTGCTGTCCCATGAGCTGAATCATTTGCTTTTATGTCATTTGGTTGTTATTCTCTCTAATCCTGACTTTAGATCTGGAGAGCAAACATAAGTGCCAGCAAGCTAATAAATATTTGATTGTCCTGGCTAGAATACTACTATTAGACGACAAATGTGGAAAGAAATAATCAAGTAAGGGGCAAAGAATTGAAGACAACAATAATCATGAAATATAATAGTAAATGGAAAGGGTAAAAAGGTTATGAAAAGAAGATATATACATGATATTTTTAAAATTATTTTTCAGCCACAGGTCACACAAGTGCTATTCTAACCAATTTCAACTTCGTAACAAGTTGTCATCAGGAGACTAGGATAACTTATCGAAATACAACTGAACAGGTCTTGAGAGGTTCTCTTCGTCAGATTTCATGTAGGAGGAGGAAGAAAAGTGAGAAAAATGTAACAGTTAATACTCTGTGAACATACTGACAGAGAAGTAAAATTTTTTGAGCTAGGTTGGGTTATGTTATGATCTTCATGGGGTGCCTTAAGACAGCAGTCATGATCTGCTGGAATTGATGATAAAAATATAGCTGAAACTTGAAATTGGCAACATTGGCATTTTTAAAATGTTCTCTAAACATAATAAGACACTGATGAAATAGCTACCTCAAAATATAACATGACATTGATGAAATAGCTACCTTTTTCTTGTCCAGTGCCACTTCGTTAAATTTTCATTGTGCAGAAAGCCATTCTCTTTGGGTTATGGTTCTCATAGTGATTGTACAGACAATCAATACATCTCCAGAAAAATGTAATTACATCAAATCAGCTGTATTTTGACATATGGCTGGTCCACTGGGCTTATACTTTTTTAGATCTTAAAGGCAGTATCTGTCTCTAACCAATGCCATGAATTACCTTGTGTTTTTCACTGGAGGTTCCTATATGCAGTATAATTACATTTATTCAGGAGTCCATCAGCTGGTTAGTATTTTAACAAGATAACGAGTTTTAAAGTACAACATATATTTCTATTCCAATCGTCACACCATTATCTTCTTGCATTAGGGCCTTCTAGGGAGTACATGCCCATTTCAATTCTTAATCCTTTATTATTCTTTCCTTTTCTTCCAGAATTCCTTCATTGTTCACTGTGTTTCTTTTTCCTCTCTTCAACCACTTTGTGTCAATTGTGCTTTCCCTATTGCCTGCAAATCCTTCCAGTTTTAAAACTTTGTCCTTAAAAAGTCTCTCTTTTGAATGCTACTACTTTTCTTATGTTAGTCCTATCTCAGTCTATTGTAACCTCTTGAATCCAGATGGTAGTTAATTTCTTTTCCCCGAGAAATTTGAAACTCTGTGTGATGAGACTATTGTCATTCGTTCTGTAAATATGTCCAAAGAATAGTAATCTCTTCTTGCTTATTGCTTCTGATGTTTTCTGTGCTCTGTTAAATTTCATCACTACTTATTAATTTCCTAAATGCTGCCTTTTTCTGAGGACCTACTATTTTCCATATAATTCTTTTTTCTAATACTTCTAACTCATCAGTCATATTTTTTTATTATAGACGTTCCTTGGCATACAGGTATTCTGGTTTCACTACCATGTTATAGAGCTTTATTTTAAGTTTTTTAGATAAGCACTTTTTACTGAAGGTAACATACACCTTTTCTGCATTTTGTGTCCTTTCCTCTAAACCAGATTTTTCTAATCTCTTTACTTGAATAGTCATCTTGACATATTTATGTTTTTTGCCTTTTCTATTAGCCCAATATCTGTTGTTACACATTTTGGAGCACTTTTTATGTTTGTCATAAATTTTGTTTTCTCTTCTGAGATCCTTAAGTTTGCCCTGTTGGCTGTTTGTTCCAGAAGATTGTCTTGCACTAATGCATCTGTCAGGCTTTCAGACCACAAATCATCCACAAATGCTAGGAAAGTTATTACATCCTACATTCCCATAACGCTTCTGGCCTCAATCTTTGTTAGTCACTGTCCTCACCCTTCCAGCCCCTTCCCTGTTCCCATTCCAGCACTACACAGCCATCATTCCACCACCACAACCAGTTTCTCTTTATTACTCTCCTTTTCCGCCACTCCCCCCTTCCCACCTTTCCTGCACTGATGCTGCTGTACACAGTGTAGTTTCAGTTGCTTGAGACCGCATTCGTGTGTGAGAGTCGCGTTTGTGTGTGTGTGTGTGTGTGTGTGTGTGTGTGTGTGTGTGTATTGTTGAAGAAAGCTCTAATGGCCGAAAGCTATAATTGTGAGAGTCTTTTTGTTGTGCCTATCTGCGACTCAGCATCTCCGCTATATGGTGAGTAGCGACTTACCTATTCATAACATTGTTACATTCCATCCTGGATTTTCTATTGCTTGATTATTACACCTGGTTCTTTCTCCCAAGCATAAATGGTGTTACTTTGGATTTTTTTTTTTTTTTTTTTCAGTGGAGATAACCATTGCATTGCCTTACTCGTGTGTTTTTTGAAAGGTCTTCTGTCAGCTGTGCTATTTAACCATTTTGTTATATCTAGATGTAACTTGTGTTCTTTTACTTTCTCCTTTTATTTAAGCATAACATCAAAATTTTGTCTTCTTTCATATTCTTTTGTTTTCATTTGTGTAACAATCCATTGTTTTTATGTAGGCTCCAGCTTTCTGAAAAGACACCATTGTATATATTTGACTGACTCACTTTTATATTTTGACTGGGTTTATTGAATGTTGCCTCATTGTATGTTCCCCATCTAGGTGAATTTAGAATTCACCCTTTGAACTATCTGCGTACACCCATTCCTTCTTTTAAATTAACACTAGAACAAGAAACAAAAAACTTGTGGTTCATTATTTCTTTTGAGCATTGCAGTCAATGTGCCATTACTATCACTTTTTCTGTTTAATGTTTGCAGCTTTCATTCTGGGCTGTCTTGTTTACATATTAGAATGCTTTGCATATCACATAATGTCACTGCTTTCCCTCTTGTTCATGTGTGTAAAGATAAAAAAATTTAGGCCACAGACTGTTTGGTTGCTACGTACCAGATATGTATCTCTCTTATGTTTCGTTTTGATTGTTTCTTTAGTTGAAAACAAATTGTTAGTTATGTGATATAGGCACTTTTCTGTGTAGTTTCCCTTCTGCACCACCTAATTGAGACGGATTTGTCATCATCGGCTGCTGATGTGCCATCAGATCATAGCTGCAACGTGTGTGGCCAGGTGTTTGGTAGGAAGGACTCCTTGGCACATCACAGAAACATCCACCGCGGCTTGACAAGATGCCCTGTCTGCAGCAAAGTGTTCAGTCGCAGATACACTATGGTGTCTCACGCCCTAATAGCCCATGGTGTAACACTTAGTAATCAGTCTACATTAAAATATTCTCTTATCCAGTAATTTGACTTCCATGTAAGAATATTTCATACATACTTTTGCACTAACCAGTTGCAATATGACATTAATATTGTATATTTATTTGTATCCTGTATTATGTTAGATTAATAGTATAGCACTTCACATGATATGTATTTCTTCATTTACGTAAAATAACTCTTCTGTAAATTTGGTGCAATAGATTCGTAATGGAAATTGTACTCGTATGATCTGCTTTTGGAAGTCCATTTCTGTTTTTAGTCTTAGATGCATGTAGAACAGTTATTGACCAAACAGAGTTAATCAAGAGATGGTAATCAAAAGTGACGCCGAGAAAAGGTAGTTGAAGCTGAATCTCATATCATTGGAGAGGGAGGTATCTTCAGGGGTCCTCCCTACAGCTAGATCTACATCTGTACTCTGCTAGCTACCATTTGGTGTGTGATAGAGGTTATGTAATGTTCCAGAATCACTTTCCTTCTCCTTGTTCCATTCACAAATCCACAAATTGTATTCAGGAAGAGAGGCTATTACTACCTGTCTGAAAGAACTTCATTTTCTATCATGTTAGTTTTGCTTTTTGTATTTCACATAATCTTTCTTGTAACATACCCAACTGCAGTTTGTTGAGCATCTCTGTAATGCTCGTGCATTAACCAAACAAACCCATGGAAAGTTATAAAACATTTTTCGAATATTTTCTTTTTCTCCCATTAATTCAGCTTGGCAATGGTGTCAGACTAATGGACAGAACTCATAAATCATTCATGTTAGGGATTTGCTTTCAATAAATTTGAGTCTGGCATGGATTTTCACCCAGATTAGATTTCTGTAGTAGTTCCACCTCAAGTTTCGTCAGTAGGTAAGTCATGATATCTAAGTGTTGTAACTAATCTCTGATCTGTGATTGCGTGGTGAAATGATATCAATTTTTTTCATCTATTTATGAAAATTACATTTATTTATCTTTGTAGTCTAATGCCAGCCCTTGCACCAGATGCTGATCATCTGCATGTCCCTCTGTATTTCATAACTCATTTCTAACAATGCCTGTACACACCTGTGTTATTTGTGCATTTCCTCTTACGGCTACATGTATTATCCACCAGGCCATTTTTATGTATTGTGAATAGTGCTACCTGTCACACTATCTTGAGGTACACCAGATGCTGCCTTCACATCTAACAGAGCTTCTCCATTAAGAATGATATACTGAGTTCTGTTTTCTAGGAAGTCTTCGATCCATTTGCTTTATATGTTATTCCATATGCACATTTTTTTTAGTCTATATAACTTTGTGCAACCATATGAATGGCTTTCTGGAAATCAGGAAACATGGCATCAATCTGAATACCAGTATCTACTGCTTTCTGTATTTCATGAACAAAGAGAACAAGGAGGGTTTCATACAATTGGTGCTTGCAGGAATCTTATTGATCCCTATGTAGGAATTGTTCAGTCTTCAGAAAAGAGTCTTGTGACCCATCTTGTGGCTTAGGAGCACTTACTCCCCCCCCCCCCCCCCCATTTTCTTTTCCTTCTGTCTTTCTTTGTTTATTTTTTTCTTTCAGGAAAGTGGTATGCTCCCTGTTTCAAGTGACTTGCAGTCTGGTAATAATAAGAAGGAGACTTTCATCTATTTTTCAGATCTATGCTCACTTATTGCTGTCTGCCATTTTCACGTTCGTGGGACAATTGAATGCAGAGACTGAGTTGTGTCCTTTGGTAAAGAAGTTTCAGAAAAAATCATTTAGTGTTTCAGTCTTGATTTTAATTTACCATATGAGTCTCACTTTCTCCCCCCCTCCACCTCCACCCTAGTGCACCATTTTTAATCCATAAAAAGTTGAATTTAAACAATTCTATAAGAAAAAAATGCTTATCTTATACAAAAATGATAGGACTCACAGAGGCAGAGAGCAAGCTGAAGTTTTATGAAGCTTACTACTTACGTTTTTACTTCTCCACTTCTTAAATAATAAAGTACATATTGCTTACCCCATCCACCTAACTGTCATTTCTGAGTGTATTTGTATTTACTGTAAAAAGGTAAGTTATATTGAGGCACTAATATGACTCTAGTAATCAAATTCCCTGTGAAATCTTAAAACAGTACCTTACACTGAGGTGGCAAAAGCCATGGGATACTTCTTAATATTGTTTCAGACCTCCTTTTACCCAGCATAGAGCAGCAACTTGACATGGCATGGACTCAACAAGTTATTGGATGCCCTCTTTGAAATATTGAGGCTTGCTGCCTCTATATCCAGCCATAATTGTGAAAATGTGGCCAGTGCACGATTTTGTGCATGAAATGACCATATATATTCATTGGGCTCTTTGTTGGCCAAGCCAAGTTATTTGCTCGAATGTCCAGACTGTTCTTCAAACGAATTGTAAACAATTGTTCCTGATGACATTGCACTTTGTCATCCTTAAAAAATTCCATAATTGTTTGGGAACATGAAATCAGCGAATGGCTGCAAATGGTCTCCTAGTAGCCAGACATGACGATTTCCAGTCAATGATCAGTTGGACCAGAGGACTCAATCCATTCCACGTAAATACAGACCACACCATATGGAACCACCACCAGCTTGCACAGTGTGTTGTTGACAACTTGGATCCATGGCATCAGGTGGTCTACGCCACACTCGAACCGTACCATCAGCTCTTACCAGCTGAAATCAAGACTCGTCTCACTAGGTCATGGTTTTCTAGTCACCTAGAGTCCAACCGTTATGGTCAAGAATACAGGAGAGGTGCTGCAGACGATACCTTGCTGCTAACAAAGGCACCTTTCTTTGGTTGTCTGCTGCCATAGTTCATTAATACCAAATTTCACTGCACTGTCGTAATGGATACGTTCATCATACATCCCACATTGATTTCTGCAGCTATTTCACACAGTGTTGCTTGACAGTTAGCACTGACAAATCTGCACAAATGCCATTGCTCTTGGTCATTACATTAAGGCCATCAGCCGCTCTGTTGTCCATGGTGAAAGCTAATGCCAGGAATGTGGTATTCTCGGCGCACTCTTGACACTGTGGATTTCGGAATAGTGAATTCCTTAATGATATTAGAGGAGGAAAGTTGCTACTCACCATATAGTGGAGATGCTGAGTCGCGATAGGCACAGCGAAAAGATTCACACAATTATAGCTTTCGGCTATTAAGGTCTTTATCAACCATAGATGCGCATGTGCACACACACACTCACGCAAATGCAACTCTCACACATGCCTGCAGTCTCAGGCAACTGAAGTGTGGTTTCAGTTGTCTGAGGTTGCAGATGTGTGTGTGAGTAGCATTTGTGTGTGTGTGTGTGTGTGTGTGTGTGTGTGTGTGTGTGTGTGTGTGTGTGTGTGTCTATGATTGACAAAAGCCTTAATGGCCAAAAGTTATAATTGTGTGAATACTTTTGTTGTGCCTATCGCGACTCAGCATCTCCGCTATATAGTGTGTAGCAACTTTCCTTCTCTAATATTGTTACATTCCATCCTGGATTTTCCATTGTTTGAATTCCTTAATGATTTCCATTTCCCACACGTGTAGCTCCAACTACCATTCTGCATTCAGAGTGTGTTAATTCCCGTCGTATGCCCATAATCACGTTGGAAAACTTTTCACATATATTGCCTGAGTACAAATTCCAGCTCTGCCAATGCACTGCCCTTTTGTACCTTGTGCATGTGATACTACCGCTGTCTGTGTGTGCGCATATCGCTGTCCCATGACTTTTGTCACCTCATTGCAGTTACACATTTGGTCATTGTATGGTGGTCTGCCTTGTGTGTAATAAGCAGCTTTCTTTATGCTACCACATATAACGTGGACGTAATAACACTTTCAATCAAATGTACTTTCTCTAATAGAAACTTATACATAAAGGTGAAATTACTTGAAAATGATTGCTTGAGCTCCTTATAATCATTTGCTACTTACATTTTTTAAAACTGTTATTGTAAAATTATCTAGTTTTGTTCATCTTTACAAGTTAGGTCTCCATTTTTTGAGATTACTTTATTTTCATTAGAATTTTTGTGTGTAAATTGATTGAAATTTGTGAGATTTGCTGAAAGATGTTTGGGTGAAGGTGGGAAAGCAATAAAACAGTGATTTGCCCCTTAGTATCCTCAAAATACTGTAATTATATTCATTATACACCTCCTCCTTTATTGCCCATCTATGTTGAATGAGTCCTCTACGTGATGATATTTGTATGTACCTCATTTATGTCTGTCACCTTTGCAGTAATCGCTCATTACCTTTAACAGTTAAGCAGAAGTTTTTTAATACCCCAAAAGAGTTTCTGGCTTTCTTTTTTTACTTACGTTGCTTTTATGTTTTGTGTCTTACATAATAAGTTTGATACAATAACATCATAAGTGGCTGTTGATAGGGTGACTAAGTATTATAATTACAACAGATGAGCTACATTCAGACTACCAACAATATTACATGATGGTTTCAGTGATGGCTGGTTAGATTTGTGAATCTCTACCATGCTCTTTACAATGCATGGTTTGCAGAGTATAGATGTAGATATGATGGATTCATTTGAAGTAATTTTCTTTATACTAGGGACCTGTGAAAGGTAAACAGCTTCAAATGACTCACGTAATTGATTAACAGAAAAGGTCTCAATTGAGATTCCTGATGCACACTGTTTATAATATTCAGTCAGTCTTTTTTTATTTGCATCAATTACAAAGATTTGTTTTCTGTTGGGTAAATTAATAATGGCAGTCACCTATTGACTATACCACAGTGTTTAACTTTATAAATATTATCTTGTGTCAAAACTATTGGTTAGATTGATCTGTGTGATAGATGTGGAAGCTGATTGCTGACATAGCATTCAGGCTTAAAAGTCTTTCCAAGTACTCTCACATCAGTGTGGGACATTGAAATTTATATCTTGGGGGTAAAGACATAATATTGTATCGTAATTATAGTTAAGTGATAAAATAGCTGCTGTGTTCTAGCAAATGCATCTATTCTTAGCAACAGTGTAGTTTATAACAGAGTGCCTCATTTGATACCTTTAAAACTGTGATAAAAATTTTCTCCCAGGGGAACTTTTCTGCAAAGGAGCAAGAACTATGATATAGGTGAACACACCATAACTGTCTGGGGGCATACAACTAGTCATTGTTGTTGTCTTCAGTCCGAAGATTGGTTTGATGCAGCTCTTCATGCTAATCTGTCCTATGCAAGTTTTTTCATATCTGTATTACGACAGCAACTTTCATCCACTTCAACGTGCTGAGTGCAGTCTTCCGTCTTTATAAAATTGACTATTCATTGATACCTGCCGAGGTGTTGCATAAAACTATACCCTCTTTTAGTCAAGTTGTCTCATATAGTTTTTTTTCCTTCTCATTTTGATCTACCTATTTAATCTTCAGCACTCTTCCCTAACACCGCATTTCAAAACCCTTTTGTGTCCTCTTTTTTGCACTGAGTGTTGCCATATTTCACTTCCACATGAGGCTACATTTCAGAAATCTATTTTCAGAAAAACTTTTTAACACTTAAATTTTTCTTCAGTATTAAAAAAATTGTGTTTGTCGGAAACCCTTTTCTTACTGTTGCTGGTCTTCACCTTGTGTCCTCTTTAGTTCTTCCTTGGTCAGTTATTTGACTGCCTAAAGAGTAAAAGTCACCTACATTGCATATTTCATAATTGCAAATATTGTAATAAAACTAGAACACACAGAATGAGAGTAACTCTTTACCAAGTCAGGTGGTGCACTGCTTAACACACTGGACTCGCATTTGGTAGGACAATGGTTCAAATTCCCATCCAGCCATCCAGGTTTAGGTTTTCCATGGTTTCCCTAGATTGCTCCATTCAATCTGGATGATCCCTTTGTAAAGGATTTCCTGCGTTATCATTTCGTAATCTGAACTTGTGCTCCATTTGTAATGAGTGTGCTGTTGACAGGACACTAAACTTTAATCTTCCTTCCTTTTAGCTCAGGCATACTGATTGTGGCCAAATAACAATGAACTCCTGTGCTAAATGATGTGCCCTCACACCGAAGAAATAGATCAATGGGAAAATTCATAATTTTGGCATTTTTGTCAAAAGTTTACGGCTTTGTTGTCAGTACCAATATTTTCATTATTGAATATGTAAACCTGGAAAATATATGTTTTTTAATGTCATCCTGGTAGGGGATTGTTAAATTCATCATAGCACAAATATTGCCATCTTTATCAACTACACGTTGGTTTATAGCATGTTGATTTTATTTGTTAACTTAATTTCCTTTACATTCACAGCCCCTACACTTGCCCAGTATTGCCCAATGTGACTGTATTATTATTTTTTGTTGTCTACTCAAGTACTCTTTTATGTTCGTTATGATTAGTGGCATATGCTATCCTGTGGTTTTCTTTCGGGGTGAATGTTTTGAAATATGCCCTGTGGGAACTGCAGAAGTGTACTCAGAAATTATCTCTTTGTTTTTAGTTATTTCAGATTTAAATTAAAGTTGAGCCTTAAAGCATCTGTAAGATTTTAATAGCACAGTGAAGACCTTTACCATACTTTTGAGATGTCTAATCACATATTATCATAACTAATATTGTATCATCTCGTGCATAACGACAGTATACTCGTACTATTCTTTATGTTTAAAAATACAGAGCAAACCAACTGTAGCCTGTAATCTCTCAGATGTCACTCAGAAGAGAACCGTTTTGTTCTCTCTCGTCTTTTAATTTTTCTGTGGTAAGGTGGAGGCTTAAAAGTGCAGTCAAAGGGTACTCTTGTATTACGGGGTGTGTTGGTCGTATCATTACAACTGTTAGGAAAAATCTGTTCTAGTTTTCTTCTTCATATGTTCGTCTTTGCTTGTTTTATTCTCCATATGGATATATGGAGGTTAAGATTCAACTTTTGCAAATATACTGTATGTTTCACTATTGTATTGCCTGCTTGAGGTATTATGAAAATTAATGATTTTTTTAATGTGGGTTTCTATCAAAGTCTTTTGGTACTTCAGTGTCACTTAAAAATCAAGAATCTTAATTTGTATAATAATGAACATTGGTGCTACAGGATCTGTGTAAGTGATCCCTCATTGTCTCGTGAACTTGGCAGTTGCTGCATACACATGAGAAAGACCTAGGGATATCTTTCCAAAGAAAGAAAAAGGGATATCTTTCCAAAGAAAGAAAAAATTATTTATTTTTCTGTTGTAGATATGTTGCTGAAGTGTGCACATGTCAACCGCAATTCTGCCCCAAGAGAGGTTCACTGTTGCCAGACTTGTGGAAAAACATTCAGAAATTATGAATCTTTTTGCAAGCATATGCCTGTGCATGAAGGAAAGACTCGGTGCCCCATATGCCAAGTGGTACTTTGTCGAACGTCTTACGTCAAACAGCATATGGTAACAGTGCACCATGTTGTTTTGCAACCAGAACCAAACACTAGTGGATCAGAGTGGACTGGCAGGCAGTGACACTAGGCAGTATATCTGTGTTGGTTAGATAAATGTGGATATATACATGAGAATGTGGGTGTAATAATTAGTTGCAAAAAATATACGACATATTGTGTTTTACAAAATGTATAGTGTACATAGCTTTTCTGCATCATTTTCGTGAATATATTCTAGGTTAAAATAGTTTGAACATTTTTATTGTGTAGTTAGTTTCATTATTTGCATGTTACATGAATCATAATAGCGACCTCTCGCTGTGGTTGAAACAAGTCTGTTTTATAATTATCGTACATTTTCTCGATGAAAAAATGGAAATTTGTGGCCCATTTATCTCTCTCTCTCTCTCTCTCTCTCTCTCTCTCTCTCTCTCTCTCTCTCTCTCTCTCTCTCTCTCTCTCTCTCACACACACACACACACACACACACATATTCTTCTATGGAGTAGGAGTCATAATGAAAGTGTTATCTGGAGTTAATTTTAGTATCTATGGCCTCACTGGGTAGGTGCTCTAAGATTTTTTATGAATGAATAACTCTCTCCTTTCTGTGCCACACTAAGGTTGAGTGAAAGATAGTGTAAATAATTTCTTCTTGTAATATATTTTGAATGTTACTGTTGTTATCAGCCTGTGATTTATTGTTGACAACAAACGCCATAAGGGAGTAAATGCACAGAGTTATTAGTACACTCAACTGTTTAAAGAACTGTCTACAGGAGCTTCTAGAGTGGACACCACACTTGTTACGAACTTGTGTGTAACAAACATTTTCTTCCTTGATGACAAGTTATAAAATAAAACAGTTAAAATAGGAAAATTAAGCCAACTATTTGACTATTTCCTTTCCAAAAACTGATATTATCCGTAAACCAGAAGTGGCAGATCCGAGAGGCTTAAGATGATATGTATCATGTGACTTCCATTCCAGATTCTTATTAATATAAATATGTAAGAATTTAGAATATTGTTTTATTTATTTACCCTCGTGTTATCAGGCCTCCTGCAGTACAGAATTGCATATATTGTGTTCTGTCTAAGTTCAGCAACAGTCCATTTGCAGAGAACTAGTTATTAATCTTCAAGAAAATATTATTTACATTGTAAAGTTTTTAATCCTCGCATGATATGCTTATTGCATACAGAATATAAGATTACTTCATATAACAAGAACAATAGCGATGCCCCCCCCCCCCCCCCCCCCGGTTTCTTAATTAAACTTTCTGGATTCTTATAGTTCGATAAGATGGAAATCAGTTGCCAGCAAGATTCTTGATACCGTAGTATTTGAGCTTCTCTTAAAACATCTTTTGGCAATTTTTTTCATTTCGTTGTTTTGAAAACCTGTCAGATTTTATTGGCTGGTACTTTTCATGCTGTTTCATGGATAACTCTTAAGATTAACATGTACATTGGCACAGCTATGTAGGTGAAATCTTGAGGTATTAAATAAATACCTGCGTCACAGAAATTACACCAAATGTGTCAATAACCACAACCAATATCTCTCACCTTAGGTAAACTGCTAATATAAATTTCAGTGAGCACAATCTCTGAGGGTATGGAGTATTTTTAATATTTTGGAAGATGAATGATGACTTGTAAGTAGCCATATGAAACCTTTTAAAATCCTGGGCAATACTGACTTTTAAATCATTTTCTTGAAAGAAAAACACTTTACTACACTAAATGTTTGCCTTTTCCAGAGAGTGCCCATGTAGAGTATAATACATTGGGATATTCCATTCTTTTATTCTCCTTGAAGTATGTTGTCATGTCATTATTTTGTGGACATTAAATACTAATATCTCCTCTTATGCCTCTGGTAAACAATTCAGTTCACAATATTAAGATAACTGTCAGTAGCCCCAAAAAGGTTATCTATCTGCTACATAAATTAATGAAAAAGAATATTACGAACTCAGTATCAGCACAGTAATTTTTTTCAGTTAGTGTTTTAAGTTATGCAGTGAATCCCAAGACACCAGGGAAACAGTAAGAGAACAAATTAGAAGCACTGGGGTGTAGATGTGGGCAACTGTAGTAAAATGACCTCTGAGACACTGTAAAAATAAGTCAATGAAAAAAGGTCACTGATTTAACATCATAAAAAATAGAAAAGTCAAATTGATTGGGCATCTAATTCAGCACAATAATTTTTTAAAGAATACCACAAAGAAAAAATCGTGGGATAGGCACAGAACATCAATATTGCAGAGTGTGATCAGTGGAATCAATTGTAAAAGCTACAACCACAGGTTGCAGATGGCAAAGAAACACAGATGAACGCCTGCAGCAGCAACACATTGTCTTTGGTTAATGATGATAACTGGCATTACTACAAAAATTGATGTAGCTAGTGATTACTTCTTTAAAAAATCTAATTATGAATGAAAATTATGTTTATACGATTTGGTCACAAGACCTGTGTCAGTTACACATTTTTTACTAGTACTTTCTCTTTCATGCTAGGCAGCACCAAAGTTTGGCCTCTACATTTTGTACTGGAATAGCCAATTAACAGAAGTAATTAGCTTTTTATAGGGGAGCTAGCATTACCTATGGAAATATTTGAGGATAAATTACTGCGTAGAGTGGCTGTATGAAAGTAGCTTTCACACTTAAAATGTTAGCTTCTGATGGTGTCCTAAAGTTACAGGAAGGCAAAGTAGTAAAACTGTCCAGAATCAACAGCATTTTTGAAGATTCATCTCATGACAAATTTTTTCACTTTTAGTGTGTGTAAATTGCACAAGAAAAAAATACATATCATTGTTTTTGAAACCACAAAAGAAAAATTTCAATAATTTTGTTTGTTGTCATTAAACAGACCAGAAATATACTTATTGAATGTACTCCAGGCCATATATAAAACAAAAAGTCCAATGAAAATGGTGGAGGTGCTGTGAAAATACGTCAGTGTTCGGTTTTAATGTGATGGTTGGGATTCATCTGACATATTACAGATACATATAGAGAAATACCTTGTAGGAACTGCTCCTATCATTATGTTTTTCCAGTTGTAAAATTTTATCAAATCTACAAGAGTCAAGAAAAGTAAATGCAGACCCATCATACCTTTAGTGCCATTTTTTCCATGAATGTATGCACAATAAACAGTTATGCTATGAGGATTGGTGTTACCAAACTAACATGCTGTGGTATTTGCATTTTTTATCAATATGAATTATCGCCGTAATAGGTTATACAATTAAAACGATAACAGTGAACAACTGAAAATAAATCTAGAACTAAGATACATTCATTGATGAACAAAGAAAGAAGGAAGTTTGGAAAAATTTAAATGTGGCAACAGGAGTTAACTTGTGTTCCAGTGATTTCCAAGGTGAATTAGGAGTGTGGTACAGAAATTTTACAAACCTCTAGTACTTAATTAAAACATGATGTTTCAGAATAAATGTCATTTTTAAAGTGCAAAGTAGAGTTAGCTGATGGTTACTGTGGAAATGTAAACACCTTTGTGGTTATGGGACTGTAAACAATAGGGACAGGTAAACTGTATAGGAGTGTTACAGACATGAGAATAATTAGTATGTTTTGTGTTTACTAAAGCAAGCATGTGGTACCCGAATTTTATCAAGAGGATTAAGTTTTAAAATTCTATTTTGTTTTACCAGATCTGTCTTCTGTTTCTGAGTAATTCTAATTTTCTCTCTACTATCCAAACTATGTTCATGTCTGTTATGTTGCAAAATTCTGGTAAAGCAACTTTTATTTTGAAACTTATTGCTTTAATCTGGTTGTATGCAACTCGTACAGTGCAAATAATGATACATAATAGGAGGAGTAAAGCAAACAAGCCACTTTATTGTTGGGGTGATCGGTTGACAGGCATATAAACAAGACTGAAAACATTGCTAAGCCTTAGGATGTTGTCATCCTTGAGAAAAGACATAGATATACACGTCTGCATGGCTTCATTGTACCAACTGACTGTGTTCTATCAGTGCTGCTGGTATCTTCTGTCTCAGTTAATATATATTTTTTTTTATTATTTAAAAGAAAATTATGTATGGGAAGGGTATTAACGTGATATCATGTTGAGTTCAACTGTCAGATTATTCTCAAATACTGGATTGGATACAGGCCTGACGCATACATGGCAAAGTCTTTTTTGTGTAGAGTGTATCTCCAATAGCACTTGAACATACACAAAGGAAAGATATAATTGTACGATTTGCTGTTCCATTTTCAGTGGGAGAGCTCATGAGAAACTGTATTTACATATTGAAACTGATAATGAGACAATGGAAAATCCACACGTCTTTTATTTTCTGAAACTCAAGTTAATTCACTAGTTACGTCAAACAACCAAGCTGTATGTTACTTTTGATAGATTGGATGTGGGAGAGTTTGTCTTTCACTTGGAAGTATTTTATAACTCCACTGGCATATTGTATTGCACATATTTAAAAGGTTCATAGAGAAAGACTTAAAATGACATAATTTTCAAGGTAATAACTGCCATGCCAGGCAGTGGAATCCAGCACTGTACAATAAAAACTGGGGATTAGAATGTTTTATGATTAAAGTGTGTTGTTACTGTTACACATTCTTGAAATGTCCAAGTTAAATTATACCGTTCATTTGAATAAAAACATGAAATGAGCATTTTATTACTGCAGTCTATTGTTTCTTTGTTTTTAAGCATCAACTCACTCTCAGGCAACCATTCGTAGTACAGTTGTGACTGTACTATGATTCTAATCTAAACTTGAATATGTAAGTTGTTGTGATGTCCTTTATTCTAATGCTGTTGATGAAATTTCACTTTTGATACACATGGAAATTTTGTTTTCTAGTTGGTGAAAGTTGGAGCATTAGTAAATACTGTCAGATGAGTCTTTGTATATTCCTGGGTTGGGGTTGGGTTGTTTGGGGGAAGAGACCAAACAGCGAGGTCATCGGTCTCATCGGATTAGGGAAGGATGGGGAAGGAAGGCAGCCGTGCCCTTTCAAAGGAACCATCCCATCATTTGCCTGGAGCGATTTAGGGAAATCACGGAAAACCTAAATCAGGATGGCCGGACGCGGGATTGAACCGGCGTCCTCTCGAATGCGAGTCCAGTGTGCTACCACTGCGCCACCTCGCTCGGTATATATTCCTCCAATGTATACTTTTATCTACCATTGTATTGTTGTAACTGCATAATCAGTTTGCTCTCTCACACCAAACAGCAAAAAGAAGTGATGGACAAATTGCTTTTATACTTAATATATGTTACTCTCACATGAAACATACATTATACTTTCTGCCAGATTTGTGCATTGTACAGTGAGCAAAGTGATGCAGTGGTTAGCGTACTGGAATCACATTTTGGAGGAGTGGACTTCAAGTCCCCTTACAGCCATCGTGGGTTTGGTTTTACACTGTTTCTGAAAATTGATGAAGGTGAATCAGGCTGTAGTTCATTACAAAAATATTATTGTAAATGTCCTTTCCATGTGTGAGATAACTTAAAGAAACAAAAAATTCTGATTTTGCTGTACTTAATAATATCTTTTTTAATTTTTTTCCCACACACAAATCACTTCTTTCATCTCAGGAAGTAATGTGTTGATGTGAAAAAAGCCCCATTGCACTGTGGCTGAGAGCCCTTGTTATGGTGCCCGTGTCTCTATAACTTGTAATGTCAGTCAGTTCAAATATTGGCAGAATGCAGTAGCATACCACCTATAGTGTTCAAACCAACCATATGCTTGACTCCATTTCTTCAACAAGACATTAAACTCTAATCTTCATTTATTGTGCAAGTGTTTCTTTGCCAGATCTTTCCTTTGTTATTTACATATTTATGCATTTATTCTACTGAATTTACTTGTGTAACATGAAGTATGCAACCAGTTTGTCTGTTACAAAATATATCTTTAGCATACTGAAACATTAAACTAAAAGCTATAGCACATTGTTATTGGCTAGATATGTACAGACATAAGCTTATACGTGAACTTGAATAATTTGTTATACTGTATCAAAAGGAAAATTATCTTGAGCAAAAGGAAAATTATCTTGAGAAGACTATAAAAATTACAAGGATACAGACTGGTTGGCCACTGCTTACCTTCATGACTTGGAATTCCAGTACAGTTAGCAGATATGTTTAGGCATGCAGACACTTAACCTAGCTTTCAGAACTATTAGGAATGGGTCGGGGGTAGATTACAAAGGAACAGCTGGTCGTTCAGGTTACAGGATGACAGGGAAAATGATGATATTTGTTTCTTCTTGTCCTCCTAACCAGTCCCTTCTTATCCTGTGGTCTGACTGACCTGCCATTCCCTTGTAACCTTGCCTGATCCACTCTTCTTTCCTCCTGGAGGAAAGAGCTATTAGTTGTACGTTGTATTTGTATTCCTCCTCCTGAAGGTAAATTCTGGCAAACCCTCCTGTCTCTGTAATTCATAGTACTTTCATGTAAACAGCTTCTGTTATGAGAATATCTTACATCTCTTTTGTCCTTTTTTTTCTTTTCTTTTTCTCCCCCGAATATATAATCATAGTGCAGTCACAATGATGTAATTGGAATTAATACCCGATAATGAGCATGGGCTCAAACTACAAGGTGAGAAAATAAAAATGTGTGCAGTAAATTTGTGTATGTTGTATGAATGATGGTAGTATTATAAAATTCGTTTTTCACACAGTTTCATATTAAATATAGAAACTCATAGTGACAATGCTGTGGTGCAGCTCATCATTTTCATATATCTTAGGATATGTGAATATTTTTCTGTTAAAAGAGACCCTTGGATTGAAATTGTACAGCTTATACTTAAATCATATCAGTGCTCTGATATAAGAACAATCATAATAGTATCAGTAGATGCTATTTAAGTGCATCCCTAAAAATTAACTCTTAGCGACTTAAAAAAAAAAAGGTGATGGCTTAGTGCTTAGTTTAACACTCTGAGAAGATTTCTCGACAAATAAGAGAGTTCAGAGAAAAAGTGAAACCATTTTCCTTCTCTTCTCTTCATTTTACAAATTATTTAAAATTGTGTAGCTGACATGATATTGCATTTCCTTTCTATTTGCTATGTACGTTCTTGTTGAAATAACAATTCATATAGTTTTGACCAAGTTAGTAATTTATATTTTTTATTTATTTTTGATTTCCTAAATTGTTATTTAATTGTTACTTAATAGACCTCACAGTTGTTTATGCTTGCTGTTTTAACATAGTGAGTGAGTAATGATGCATTTGTCTGATTGCAATAATGTGCCTGTTAACAATAACTCTTGTTTGTCCTTACAATTGAACATTTTGGAGTTGTTATCAGTTGCTGATCATAAAAATGGGAAAAGACATTGTAAATGCAATACAGCTTCAGGGAAGTAGTTGATTATTGCAATATTAGGAGGAAATTCATGTACTTATGAAAATTAGATTGTGAATGTACAATTACTTTATTGCTTTGTTGTGAAAACTTACTTTTTTCATGTAGTGGGCAGTAATGTTACCATGCCTTGTGTTCATGTGTTCATTTCGAATCTCTTTCTATTTAAACTAACATTGTGCTTGATGTAAAGCACATTTATTGAATACCTTTCTATTCATTTTATATCTGTTGAACAGTTGTATACCTCCTGTATTTGGTGACATGTTTGAAAATTTGTTTGTTGGTAGCAGGAAATTTTGTGTCTAATGTAAATACTGTTTTTGTAATGCATAAATATATTTCTGAACTAATACCACCTTTTCAAAAAAATGTTTGTTTCAATTGTTATTTACATATTTATGAAATTAATAAACTAAATTGATTTGGAGATAATGGTGAGCCTTCATTGTTATTTACTCACTTTAATATCAACCCTATAATCTGGTGAGATCCTTCTTTCTAGGCACAACATTTTGAGCTACTTCTGTCTATTTTCCATCATTGTGCAATCCAATAATTTGTAATTCTTTATCTATGTTAATTGATTTCATTGATTGTATTCCTGTTGTCAACATATTTATTATCTTTGTTTACTGGATATATGGAATGGAAAATGAGAAATATCAGAAGTAAATATCAAGAGTGGGAGAAAAAAAGAGAGAGAGGAGAATAATAAGTGAAGGCAAGAAAGAATGTAAGCCAGTATGTTTAATACTGCAAATGACCCCTATGGCCTTGCTGACCACTGTCTTCACAGAACACATTAACGCATGTTGGGTACAGGCAAAATCTAAAACATATGTATATTAAAAAATTGCAATACATACACTGACATATAGTCACTCGTCATTATTGAAAGAAACTTCTAGAAACTTATGTAGCGAATCTTTGTGTAAAAATTAAATTAAATTAGATGAATTTACACCAAAGAGGTTATTGCCAGGAACGCCAAAGAAAATTCTTAACAAAAACTAAACTTTGTTTCAAAGTAGAATTTTAGTGCTTGCTTGTGTAAACCCATTGTCATCTCACTTTAACCAGCCGACAGAGAGCCCCAGACTTTACAAGCTAGCTAAAATCTTTCATAACTCAAATCAGCCATTAAACTTCAAAAGAACTACAGACAGTTCTGTGTCTATGGCACTAAAATAAATAGTCTCACACAATAAGAACATTTAAACCTTTTACTTCTGTTCCAAAAACAACCAACTTTTTAACCAATAAAAGCCTTAGGCCCAGTTAAAACTGCGTAAGGTGGCCCAGTGGTTAGCACACTGGACTCGCAATCAGGACGACGATGGTTCAACCACGCATCTGGCCATCCTGATTTACGTTTTCCGTGATATTTCCTAAATCGCTCCAGGCAAATGCTGGAATGGTTCCTTTGATAGGGCACAGCTGACTTCCTTCCCTAATCCGATGATTCACTGTCTGGTCTCTTCCCCTAAATAACCAAACCACAGTTAAAATTCAGCAATTCATAGTCCAGACACCTATCCAAATGTTCAGAATATGCCCAAAGCCGGTGAAAAAACTATGTGCATCCAAACATGATGTTCACCATGTACTGAAGTGTCGCTTTGTTCTCCATCAGCAAACATCTCGGGAAAGCATACCATTAAGCAACTAATATGGGGAGTGGCTCATAACTCTGTCTGGTGTTAGTGGTCACTAGTGTGCAGCACCTCTATTAATAGCATATTGGGCAAAACCACAGCAGCAACAGACTCACTGGTGTAGGCACTACATATCCAGTGTCACATAAAGTACTACCCATAGGCAGAATTTAGAGACATTCAGCCAAGCTGTGCATGCTCCTATGTTTTTTATACTGTCAACTCTGTCACCTCCTAGCAAGGCTGCAGGTTAGTGTGGCCGAAGATCTTTGACAATCGATCATGGGCCGACTTGTCATTCCCCTCTCAAAACCATGATGGTGGTTGAGGGGAAAGGGGGTCGTCTGGCTTGCCATTATCCTGATTCCTCATCTTCACCGTCATTATTCCTATTTGATGCAAGTTGGCTCAAATGGACCAGCATCCATTTCTTGGTTTCAGGATTCTGCACCCAATAGATCACTGGGATAAATTTCCAGACAACCAAAGGTCCTACAAACTGTGACAAAATTGTCTCAGTAATGGCCTGCATAGGCCAAAACTGGCAAAAATAGCTGTGAGATGTTGAATGGTCACATCAGTGGTAACTGACTTACTGGTTTTCAACCAGGCTAATCCAATAAACTCATCTATTGTGACGAATATGTACTGATACTCGGCCTTAGTATGCAGGAGGGTTATCTTTAGGGCTGCTTTCTCTGGAGGTGCATAAGAACACCTGATGAGTATTGGAATTGGCTTTTACCATCTTGCAAAATTCATAATGACCAATAAAACTTTTAATATCCTTCAGAAGATTGTTCCACTTAAGCTAGCCTTTATCTTTCTGGACTTTGTTAGCATAAGCCAGATGTCCACCACACAAAGAACCGTGGAAATACTTAAACACCACTTGTATCAACTTCCTGGGCAAGCATTTTTTCATGTTGTCATCATATCATGTTTGGTAATTCAATACTCTTTTTGAAATGCAATACTTGTCGTTTGTCTCTCCCTGACCCAGTCTCTCCAAAATGCTGCCGATTTCGGCATCCTGCTCCTGCTTCAGATTACCAAACAGTAACAGGATCTCAGACAAGACAGCAGCAACTGCTTCTGCAGGATATTCCAAGCTATTGGAACCCAAACTAGACAGCTAGAACATCAAAATCAAGGCATTGGCAGTCTGATTTTTAGAGCTATGTATGTGTTTGACCCAAAATTTGAAAGCTGAAACACAGATCACCCAACAAGCAGTATGGCCGGCTTTCAAGGTGTGGGCAACACCCAGCTCAGCATTTGGTTATCAGTTTCCACTCAAATTCTTTATGTTCAAGATATAACTTAAGTTTCTGAAGTGAAGTGCAAATAGAACTGCAAGGGGATGTAACTCATATACCGAGCATTTCTGTTCCAACTCTGAGAGACTCTGTGAAGCATAAGCGAGTGGCCTGCACTCACCTTCCTCCTCCTCAAGCAACAGGGAAGCAAGACCACTATTCGAGGCATCAGTTTCCACCACAAAGTCTTAAAAAATCCGATACATCCAATAAGGAAACACTAGCAAAATCTCTCTTCAGGTAATCAAACACAGCCTGTTGTAAATGTGTCCAGCAAAAACTGATCTTTTATGCATGACTGATTAAGGGATGTGGCAAGCTGGGCAAAATTAGGAATAAATTTGCGGAAGAAGTTGACCATCCCACTGAACTGGGTAACACCCTTTTTGTTCCTAGGTGGCTTCAAACTATAAATAGCTTCAGTTCGACTCTGATTGCCTCTACCCTCATGCTCAAAACAATGTTCCCAATGAAGGATATCTGACTGTTAACCAATCTGACCTTACATAGCATAACAGTAAAGCCAGATTCCCTCAAACAGTGTAAAACTTGACTCATGTGCCTCAGATATTCATCAAAGTCTTGTTGTTTATCACATCATCATCAAGATAGATGTACCCAAACTTTAAATCACCAAAGACTGTGTCGCATAACCCCAGAAGAACCGCAGCTCCCTGAGCCAACCAGCCATCCTGATTTAGGTTTTCCGTGACTTCCCTAATCCCTCAAGGAAAATGCCGGGATGGTTCCTTTGAAAGGGCACGGCCGACTTCCTTCCCCATCCTTCCCTAATCCGATGAGACTGATGACCTTGCTGTCTGGTCTCCTCCCCCAAAACAACCCAACCCTGAGCCAACCCAAAGGAAACACATTCCAATTCATAAATATTGTAAACAGTACTGAAAGTGGTAGCTGCTTTAGACCCTTCCGCCAGGACAATTTGTTTAATAAGCTTGGTTCAAATCAATAACAAAAACCAAGAGAAACAGATACGTACAAGGTGTACAACTTTGCTTCCACGATTTTTTCCCCAATATTTGAGGCTTTAATGAAACAAACTGGTTGCACATGTATCATTTAAAGTATTTTCCATCGTTGGCCACTGCTTTCTCCCATTTTCCGCGCAGTGTACGAACCCTGCATTGAAAAAATTGTTCATCTTTTGAAGCGATCCACAAATCGATCCAATTTGTGACTTCTTCAGGCAGGCCATATGCCATTGATCTAAACAGATGATAGTCAGAGGGAGCAATGTCTAGAGAATATGGCGGGTGGGGTAGGACCTCCCATTTTAACGTTTCCAGGTATGTTTTGACCTCTTTTGCAGTGTGGGATTGAGCGTTTTCATGCTGCAAAATCACTTTATCATGCCTAATGCCGTATTGCGGCCATTTGCCTTTTAATGCTCTGCTCAGATGCACTAATTGCGTTCGATAATGAGCACCTGTGATTGTTTCACTTGGTTTTAACACCTCATAGTACACGATGCCAAGCTGGTGCCACCAAATGCAGATCATCATCTTGGAGCCGTGAATATTTGGTTTGGCCATCAATGTGGAAGCATAGCTGGGACATCCCCATGATTTTTTGCATTTAGGGTTATCGTAATGAACCCATTTTCGTCCCCATGAGAGATTCCATCCGTTTTTGCCTCTGAGTAAACTGTTAACAAACACACAAATGCTGTTCAATGTCTCTTGGTTTCAGCTCACACGAGACCCAAGTTCCTTCTTTCTGAATCATGCCCATAGCTGTGAGACATTTTGAAATGGCTTGCTGTGTCACTCCAACTAATCGTCCCAATTCTTCTTGAGTTTGATGCAGGTCTTCACTTGGCAGTGTCTCCAATAGCGCATCTTCAAAAACATTCTCTCTTCCACCACTATGCCGGTCTATCACGTTAAAGTCATCATTCTTGAACCATTGAAACCTCTCACGACACGTTCTAGCGTCTTTACCATATGTACTTGAGAGCATTCAATGAGACTCAGTCGCTCTTTTCTTCATATTGAAACAAAACAGTAACACGAGAATTAGGCTCGTAAAATGACATTTTCAATCAAGAACAACTTTATGATGCAGACACAAATCAACTAATGTTTGAATGAGGTTATGTTGACTGAGGTCCAAGCTAACTGCCTGATGTTTGCAATCTGCTTCTTTCAACCGCTATTTACCGTTGTCACCACCTATTGGCAAACAGCGGAAGCAAAGTTGTACACCTTGTAAATGTGGCATTGGAAAAGATCCTTGCACCTCTTTCTGAATCAGGGCACGATAGTCTGCTCTTCTGAGGGTATCCCATCGCACCTGCCTTAGGCACCAGGAAAATGGGTGATGCATAGGGGAGGCCAAATATCTAATAACCCCCTCCCTCATCCTTCAAAAGCTGATCCACAACCTATATAATTCCTCCATATTCGGTAGTGATAACTGATATGGGGCTTGTCTGACAGGTGCATGATTGATCAGTTGAATCCAGTATTGGGTGTTATTAGTGACTCCCAAATTATCGGAGAATACCTCAAGGAATGTCTCAAGGAGATGTACCACATATTCAGTGTGATCTTTGTGTAAATGGCTCAAGTTAAACCTGCTGGCCTCACTACTGACACGCAAAGTCTTTGCTGAATGTTACCCTCACGAAAGAGAACTGCCTCCATAAATTAAAAAGAAAGAAATAAAAATACTTTCACATACGTCCAGTATTAGTTAAGAAGTCACACCCCAGTTTTATCTGAGTAGTCAACCCTTTGACTGCCAGAAATTGGAAAGGCTACGAAAACCCACCAGTCTCAACCTTCAAGCAACACAGACCAGCTATCAACAGCAAACTACTACTGGCTGTAAAATGCTTCCTCTGCACATGATCTTCCATGCTATGATACCACAAATAGTATTTGCTGTCCCACAAAAATACAGAACTAGCAGAATCGACCAGTGCACACAGAATTTAAAACGGAACAAACAAATGGAAAGAATTTACATGCAACTTGTGAACTTTCTGTAGTGCCTCTGACATTGCACCACCAATTGATGGAGTCATTTATTTCGAAAAGCCTCTCGTGGATGCTTTAAATCGCGGACCATGTGACTAGATTGACTGCAAACGAAAACAGATGATTTCTTGAGATCAACATCGATTTCATGCTTTAGTTGTCGATTGCAAGCCTCTTGCAGCAGTCTACCTCCAATGCTAATTCATGCTTTTGGTCTGCAAACTTAATGTTTCCAGCTCCTGATGTCATGTCATACAGATCAGTGAAAGAAGTCAGTGTACCGCATAACACCACACAGGAGCGATCATGTGAATGCACTCCATCTGTGATGTATACCATCTCAGCCTCCGATAACTTCCCCAACAACACAATACCAGCTTTACAAATTCTCTTCACATACATACTAAGCCCTTCTTGCACTCCCGCACTCAAAAACATGCACATTTACCATATGGACATCCAACTTGCCCTGAACAGTTTTACTGTGTAAATCCCTTATTATGCTGCTTCTCTAAAAAGCTTCAGCACTAATTTATTTAAGAGTCATTCAGTCAGAGTACAGTACTTGGAAGACAAAATTATGTGAAAGACATAAAACAGCCACATGTTTCTCTAACCTGACAGTAAATAAAAGCATTTTCATAATCTCCTTACTGTTTTCCACCCATCCATCCATAATAGTTACTAATAGAGTTGATAATTTTGCGAAGCCCTGCCATAACTTACCTTCCTCACTGCCTGTCTGCAAATTAGTACCTTGATTTAACTGTGGAACATCACCTTCCATCATCCCTTGCCAATTCAATAAACCAATTCTCCATTGAAGTGAACACAGACTGTTTGCAATTGCTGAATCTGCAAAAACAGGCGATCTCCTATTTACCATCCCAAATCCAAAATTTGATTGTATATACTCCCTCTCGAGCATCCCACAGCAGCTAAGGGCAAGCAGTGCAAGCAGCAATCACTTTCCTGATGGTGTTTACGGAAACTGAGGTTCATGTATCAAACATACATTCTGTAAATATGTTTCTCTCATTACCGTACAGGGTGCAGACTCTATCCTGAAACAGTGACAAAGGAACCAGTACCCAAAACTTACACAGGACCGAGCGACATGGCGCAGTGGTTAGCACACTAGACTCACATTTGGGAGGAAGTTGGTTCAAAGCAATATCTGGCAATCCAGATTTAGGTTTTCAGTGATTTCCCTAAATTGCTTCAGGCAAATGCCGGGATGGTTCCTTTGAAAGAGCATGGCTGGTTTTCTTCCCTAATCCGAGATTGCACGCTGTCTCTAATGACATTGTTGTCAACAGGACGTTAAACACTAATCTCTTCCTCCTCTACTTACACGGATCTGAGCGTATGGCCACTCCCGCCACAACCAAATTTTTTTCTGCTTCCAGTGAGCAGTCTGCCAGTACTACTAGACAAAAATTAGCACGCTTCATTCATTCGTGAAATGACCATGGACACAAACCCAGAGAAACAAACAAAAAATTATATACATTTATTTATCAGTAAATTAACAACAAATAACAATTTGAATAGTTTACAAAAATGTTCAAATGATGGTGACATTGAAATTCGTCTAACGGCATAGCCTCCAAACATACAGCCCCTATGGCCTTGCTAACTGCTACCTTCACAGAATGTATTAACACATTCCAGTACAGGCACAATACACATATATTAAGAGAATTACAAAATGTACATTGGCAAATTATCACCCAGCATAATTAAAGGAAATCTGCTTGAAACTTATGTGCTGACTTGGGGTAAAAATCAAATTAAATTAGATAAGTTGAAGAACCAGTAATTAAGTAATTATTCACTAAAGGGGTTAATGGCCAAGACTGCCAAACAAATTTCTAACAGAAAATACATTTTGTTTGAAGGTAGAATTTTAATGCTTGCAACTTATGTAAATTCATTTTCAGTTCATTCAGTATAATCAACTGATAGGAAGCCACAAGGCTTTACAAGCTAGCCAAAATCTTACGTAACTTGCTCCAAGCATCATAACTGTTTAAATTCAAAAGAGCTACAGAAAGTTTATAGCATTAAAATATGTGGGTCCACACAATAAGAACATTTAAAAGATATTGTGTCAACAAACACATAATAAAATTTAAACATGCAGCAGGGTAATGCGGCCTGAGATCTTTGACAGTCGAATATGTACCAAATCACATCCCAGACATGCTCAATGGAATTTAAATTGGATCAATGGGCATGCTAGTCCATCCACTGAATATCTCGTTTGATGTGCTGACATATTTTGACTCATATGAATTAAGTCAGAGCAAAATGCAACCCCTGAGGAGGCGCACATGGGGAACGAGTAGAGTGGCAAAATAACATTGAATGGTGACTGTACCATTTTTACAAATTTTGAGATCAGGACGCCCATGCAAAATAGTGCCTCCCCACACCATAACACCTGGAGCACCAAAATGATCATATTCAACTATGTTCCTGGGTGCATTGCATGTTCCCAACTCTCACCATATGAGGATATGTTCAGAATCACCACTCAGGCTGAATGAATGTGATCTCATCTGAGTAGAGCATTTGACCTCACTCCTCATTGGTACACTCCCAGTGCTCTTGGTACCATTGGAAACGGTGCTCTCAATGTGTGGGTATCAACAAAATGCAACACACTGCTCTTCGGGCAAGGAGACCATCCCTGTGCATTTTGTCACTGTCCCAGTGTGGATTTCCAGGCTGCATACCGTGCAGTCCTGCTAAATGTGGTGGCAATTGCACCTGGTGTTTGGCGTAGGTCCCTTCTTGCTTGTTGGACAGTGTAACGGTCATCTGCTGCTGTAGTTGATTGTGGTCAACCACCGACTCTCCTCTGGTCAGCAGTGCCTGTGGTTTGGAATACTCCCAGGGCACATGAAACAATGCTGTGAGCAATACGAAACTCATGGGATACACTCGTCACACTTGGTCTTTCTTCCAGTTTCCCAATGATTCTTCCCCATGTGAAGTCATCCAGATGTTGTCTTTGGGCCATGTTGGAATGAAGAACACCAACAAAGTGTACTGAAACAGCTTGTTGATTAATACTCATTGTGTTTTCCATTTCCTCCAACTGCTTCATGATGTGGGGCAGCAGGGTTGCCACATGCTCTGGAAATCAGGGAATTTCAAACGTGTCAAGGAAATCAGGGAAATATCAGAGAAATTTGAAAAATACACTGGGAAAATCTCATTTTTGTCTCAGTAGATAAAATGGTTTGTTTACGAGATGTCATGCATCGTCACGGACTGAGTGCCGCTTTCCTACCCCCTCGTTCCAACTGATTCTCCCCTTCCTACCACTCCCCTCAGCTTGCAGTCAGTGCTGTCACCACTTCTTGCTGCTAGCCTAGCAGCTGCTGATGAGAGGCTGAGACTTGTGAGGAGTCATTTGTTTGGATCTGATTCTCAGAGATTGTTGGCGCAGTGGCTGAAGACGGCAGTCAAGTCTACTTGAGTTGTGCCTGAGAGATTCTGATAAAGGCTATGGCCGAAAATTTAGTTTTGAGAGTGTGGTTACCTTTTCTACGTGCCTCTCTGCAGCTCAGCGATCATCTGTATCCTCATTAGTACTGAATCTCGGAGTATTTGCGGAAGTTATCTTTTGCATGGATTGATCACTGTGGTCTCATTTCATCAACATGGTGTCTGTGACACATGCACGTGAATAGCTGGCCACATGAGTGGACTTCCACAACGGGCCAAAATGGCTGGCCATTTCTGACGATCTGAAGCCAATCGTTTCCCACTAATGTGCAAGCCCTGCCCATCAGATATAGTCTCACTGATTCACCTGCAGGTTGGATTTGTTTTTGTGTGGCATAATGTGGCGGATTTTTGTGGTTTATCCGTGGACCTGGGGCTGCAGTGCTCCTCGGCAGGCCAGAGGCCACAGGTGATGAATTGATTTATTCTAGTACATTTTGGTACCTCAAAAGTAGTTTATATATTAGAAAGTAAGGACAATAAAAAGAAGAAAATTATGGCAGTCACTGGCAGTTTGTGCATTATGAACTTGTATATTTCTTCAAGGAAAAATAACAAAATACCTGTAAAATGATAGACATAACACAGTGGGTAATAAGTGACAATAATGAACATGTTAGGACCAACATTTCATTGGCAGTCACCTATAGTGTTGAATTACACAATTCTTCCATGCCTTATACACTTTTTTCAAGATACCTACAATTTTCTGAGGTTATTTTTGAAATCAATGAAGGTATTTTAAATCTGTGTTGTGACTCCATGGAAATGCATATTTTTGTCACCAGTAACTACTCTAAAGTGTTTCAAGCAATTTTTTAACACACATCAACAATTCAATGGGCCTGTATGACATCAGACTTCCAGGTATTGGTTTAGGCTCGGGAACTGGAACAATTATTTGAGTATTCCAGCCAGAAACAAGAACATCTTTCATCCAAATGCTGTTAAAGGTTTGTAGAAATGTTATAAGTGCACAATCTGACAGATGGGGGCAGAGGGTAGTGCACATAATCCATTCCATGGGCAGAGTTTGTCAAGAACTGCAGCACATGCTTTAACTCTTTTTTACTGAAATGGTGGGCACAGGAAATGAAATGGGTTAAAACTAAGCCTACTGGGTGAATAAATGGATTGCAGATTGAGGAAGAAGCCAATTTGTCAGCCGTATCTTCCAAGTAGATGTTACCCATTTCACCCTGGTAGAGGTTCCAATTATATTTTCTGAGATTCCTTGTCATATTCCACACATCAGACATCGTGGTTTGAGCATATTTCTTCTCAGATTGCCAATAATCTTCCCAATGTGAGGAAATCTTATAGTGCTTAAGCACTAATTGACCTTGGGCAGTGACTCAAGAGTATTCGGTGTTCCACTACATTATGGAGCACCTAACCTGTAATGAAGTACATTGTAGTTCATTACCTCATTTAATAGTTTGAGGAATGTATAGCAGGTTGTGTGTGCTGCACCCATTTCTGATACTTCGCAATTATATTTTCCATTGCTTTTTTGAAATAATGCCAGTTTGCTTTGTTGATATTCCAAGGGATGTAGGAAAGAATTTTGCATGCTGTTGCCATCACTTCTATCCTCACAATAATAGGGGAATGATGAGCTCCATATGTACCCAGTATTGACCAAATAGAAACATTGAAAGTTAGTAGCGATCATTACATGACATCTGTAACAGAGCCGCTTTTATAGGGAAGAGACCCAGGGTAGGGGAGGCGTCATTACAGATTATAAGGTGACTGCCTTCTGTTACATTAGCTAAGCTTTGTCCTGGGCCATCTGTACAAGAATCCTCACAACTTGTGCTGTGGGTATTGAAATCCCCACAAAGCAGCAGAAGTGCTTCTAGTTGGGAAAACAGTGCGTTCCACTTGTTTCTCAGGGAGCAATATTCTGATAACAGGGTGAATGGTACAAAACATTATAATTCAACTATCTACATTTTTATCTTTTGTATCTATACAAGCTTTGCAAGGTTCCACCTATTTGAACTTTGTTATGCATGACTAATTGTGTATTTGAAGGATTAAGAAACTCCAATACAAATGGAATTTTGTAACTTCTAGGAAGTCTACTTGTAAGTAACCAACACAGGTGCAATTCTGTAGAGAGTATTGCTACTACCAGTTACATTCTCAGAGAATTGTGAAATGATGTGTGATGGTGTGTGTCACATGACAATGTTCTAAGGATGTTATTAATAGTGGCAGTGAAAGCACTGCACAGAATAGCAGCTGACATGGGTATGTACAAGTTTATCTGAAATGCTGTTATAGACACTTATCCTCAACAAGCATAAAATTCTTTATAGGATGTCCTTCTACCCAGGAGTTATGAAAAAATCTCCTGAGCTTTCATCTGCCAGAAAACTATATATAATTCAGCTATGATTTATCGTAACGCAGTGACAGCAATGGAAATACTATCGATGACAGTGCTGCCAAAGCAGAGTTATTAAACACAGCCTTCCAAAATTCCTTCACCAAAGAAGATTAAGTAAATATTCTAGAATTCAAATCAAGAACAGCTGTCAACATGAGTAACGTAGCAGCAGATATCCTCGAAGTACTGAAGCAACTTAAATCACTTAACAAAGGCAAGTCTTCCAATCCAGATTTTTCCATATTTCTGAAAGGCTTTTGACGCTGTACCACACAAGCAGCTTGTAGTGAAATAGCGTGGTTAAGGAATATCATCTCAGTAATGTGACTGGATTCACAAAAGTCATTGAGTAAAACAGAAGTGATTTCTGGTGTTCGCCAAGGTGGTGTTATAGGCCCTTCGCTGTTCCTTATGTATATAAATGATTTGGGAGACAAACTGAGCAGCCGTCTTAGCGTGTTTGCAGATGACTCTCTCATTTATTGACCAGTTAAGTCATCAGAAGATCAAAACAAATTGCAAAATTATTTTGAAAAGATAACAGTGCAGTGTGAAAATTGGCAATTGACCCTGAATAGCGAAAAGTGTGAGGGCATCCACATGAGTATTAAAGGAATCCCTTAAATTTCAGTTACATGATAAACCAGTCAAATCTAAAGGCCATAAATTCAACTAAATACCTAGGAATTAAAATTATGGACAACTTAAATTGGAAGGAACACATACAAAATGTTGTAGGGAAGGCTGAGCAGAGACTGCATTTTATTGGCAGGGCACTTAGGAAATGTAACAGATCTACTAAGGAGACTGGTTATACTATGCTTGTCCGTCCTCTTTCAGAATACTGCTGTGCGGTGCGGGATTCTCACCAGATAGCATTGATGGAGTACATCAAAAAAGTTCAAAGAAGGGCAGCATGTTTTGTATTATCGCAAAATAGGTGAGAAAATTTCACTGAAATGATACAGTATTTGGGGTGGGCATCATTAAAGCAAAGGTATTTTTTGTTGTGGTGGAATCTTCTTATGAAATTTCAATCACCAACTTTCTCCTTGGAATGTGAATATCTTTTTTGACACCAACCTGCATTGGGAGAAACAATCACCAAAGTAAAATAAGGGAAACCAGAGCTAACACAGACGGATATAGGTGTTCGTTTTTTCTGCACGCTTTGCGGCATTGGAATAATAGAGAAGCGTGAAGATGGTTCAATGAGCCCTCTGCCAGGCACTTAAATGTGATTTGCGGAGTATTCATGTAGATGTGCTTACTGCATATTTGAGAATTGTTGGCTGTGAGCTGTCTGAACTGTTGATGACTGTTACACCTTGTTGAGTCCAGTGCTGTTTTACACTGTTGATCATTAAAATTGTAACACCAGGAAGGACAGTAAGTTATGAAATATAGTAGGAAGAAAGTGATTAAATTTATATTTGCTTTGTGGGAATGAAGGGTGAAAAATTTGGTACCTCTGACAGTAATAAAACCTGTAACTCAGCCACTCTAACTGAGCTTGGATGACAAAAATAAGTATATCAATGCATGCTGTTTCAGCTCTGTGCCAGAATTCATCAATCATAGTGGCTGGTGATTCGCAGCGTGCCAGTCTCCTGGCAAGGGGTGACCAGATGAGAGAGATTTGTAGGATATGCAGGCTAGAGTGACAGTCGAAAACCTTCTGTATCGAGGTAGGTCGGTGCAGCATGGACACAATGCAGTCTTGTGTTATCTTGTTGCAAGATAATGTCACAGAGACCTGAAAAATAGAGTACAGCCATCAGTCTTAGCATGTCAGAAATGTAACGATTGTTGTCGAAATTACCAGCTTTGCAAAGCAGAGGTGGTCATTTTGTGTACCCATTCAAACCACATACCAACAGCCTAGGTGCTTGTGACAATGATGACTGTAATTTGACAAGGTTTGTTCTCTGTGGAACAAACACACATGATATGTCCTTTGTGATGATCTAAGCAGAACTGAGATTCATCTGAAAAAATGGTGTGGTGCAACTCCTGAGTTAATTGTTGTCATTGGGTACACCATTGTTGGTGTATTGTCCCCTACTGCTTTCTTTTTCTGCTTAAGCTTCAAGTTAACCCGCAACAGTGGTCACAAGTCTGACTGTCTGTCGTGCTTCAGATATCTTGCACTCTCTATGTGGATATTTGTCATGCTGCAAACAAGCCTATTTCTAGATTCAAGGTACATTATGTAGCCATATGGGACTGCACAGTTGGGAGAACAATTAAGTCAGTTCTCTCAGGCGCAAGTCGTATAAGGCCATCGAGATTCAGCATGGCGCTGAGTATGACCCTCCTTAACCCACAGACTTCATATTTGCATTACAGTTGTGAGATCCCAACCAACATGAGCAGCAGTGTCGCGGAACGATATATCGAAGTCTCAGTAGGCCACCATCCTGCCAGTTCTGAATTCCGACCAGTTCTAATAGAAGTTTCTCCTTATACAAGGTATAGCAAGATCTTCTCACAAACATACATCATCATTTGCATATCCACACATGTAGTAGTCTTAATATCAGTTTAACGTTGGTTGCACACTGCCCGCATGGTGTTGCATGTTTAATGGCTAGCAGTTTATGTTAGCCAGGAACAATTGCTAGCACTATGCAAATTTCTATCTCGCATCTTCTTCGCCAAATGGACAGCATCTTGTGGATATGGTCTTGACCAGCAATGTGAGGTGAAGCCTTATAGTCAACCACATGCTGCAGAGTGGAAGAAGAACAGAACAAATCTGTGAGAGCACCCACAGTTCATGCAAATACTAGAACCATATTCTTAGCTATGATAATAGAACATCCCGGGTGGAGTACAAATAATTGAATTAGTGAATAGGTATCAACTGAATGATAGACTCATAAATAAGACTGAAAAGGTTGCTAAGCTTTCAGAAAATGTCTGCTTTTTAGAGCAAACTAATACAGAAAACACACACAGAGGCAGAGCTACATTGCCTGACTACTACCCAATTAAGCTGCTGCTCAATGAGGATGTTGTAGATCATCGCACATACACCCACACTCTCCTTTGTGTGTGTGTGTGTGTGTGTGTGTGTGTGTGTGTGTGTGTGTGTGTGTGTGTGTGTTAAATTGCTCCAAAAGGAGGACTTTTCTAAAAGCTTAATATTTGTTTTAGTCTTGTTTATGAGTCTATTGACCACTCAGCTGAATGGTGAGTTGTTACCTATTTACTCATATCATTATTTATATTCTTAGAAAGATACAAGAGAAAGGGTAGTATTCTAGGAAAGAAGACTAAAATTCTAGTCCATCAACGTTTTTACCAATTAAAAATGTTGTAAGAGTTCTCATTCAAAATCTTTCATTTTACAAATTTTCAGTTCCAAATGAAGTATAGAAATCACGTTACAGTGTTAGGGCACTACTGTATTTATTTTTGTAAATGGAACACAGTAGTTGCCTAATTTTGCTTGCCTCTTGGTTTAGCGCCATTAAATTGTTTTTAACTTATTTACTTTTCAGAAGTGCTAAGTGTTGTTTTGTCAACAAGTTTACAACTTTACTCATCTTGTTACTCTCTCACCTAAGAGTTTTCAAAATCCATTCGTACTTCATGTTTATCAGCTGGAGTATACTCATATTTTCTGTTGGTCAGGATTTTATTTGTTGTGGTACTACTGACAGTAAGGAACAGTGTGTTTGAAATCAGTGTTATTTGGTTTCTAGGTTACGAATGGCTCCCATTCTCTTTATCAGCAGCGTGTGACTTTTCGATGCCAAAGACTGGTGGAGAATACAGATGCAGTCTGTGTGATTCGAGCTACAAGCAACGCACATCTCTGAAACAGCACATGGAAACTCATTTCGACAAAACAAAATGTCCCATTTGTCATGCCACATTGAGTCGCAGGGTGGATGTCAGGAGGCATTTGAAAATGGTCCACAAACTTTATTGACTGTGTTGATGACATGAGTGCAGTTTGTGAGCTTATAACTCAAACAATTTTGTTCACTTGTTGTGCTGTTTATTCTGTTTCACTTTGTGTCATTCTTTTTATCATAGTGACCAAGTAAGAAACACATGCTTAAGCTGGTTCTGTTGTTAATGAGAAGTCTAGCAAAATTAGCTTCTTTTTTAACATATTCTAAAATGAGCTACAGTCACTATTGTGGATTATAATAAGATGTTGGTGGCAGTTGTGTGTAAAGTTTATTATTATTGTTATTATTTTAAGAAATACATATTTTCTTAATTCCAGAGCATATTTATCAGATGTAGTGAATGTGGTTTTTGTCATTGTTGATTTTCCTCTCTGAGCACACTGCCAGACAAATACAGTTAAAGACAGAATATGATCATATGCAGTGTAATTTGGTTTAAAGTTATGCAGTGTGAGGTGCTGAAATGGTCAGGATGCCCAGCTGATGAACTCAACTGTCAGTAGACAGAAACAGTGCAGCTGTTAGCAATTTGAGCTTGAATAAAAATCCACGAAATAGCATATAAGGGAGGGACAATGGCTAACCACGACATTCGACCCTTATACTGTTTGTAGTAATATTTAATATTGGTTGCATTGTGGGAGTATCTAGAGCTGACTGAATTCTTTGTGCTGTCAGCTGATGTGAAGTGACATGGATGACTTACAGACATAACAGCTGCAAGATGTTACAACCCTCGTAAATGTGAAGAGTCTCTCACATGTTTGGAAACTTCTAATTGGCTTATTACTACCAGCACTAAGTGAGAATCACTGTGTCAATAAAAGTAGTAGAATAGAGAGAAAAACCGTACTATTTCCATCCATTTAGATATACAGGGTGATTCAGAAATGCATGTAAATATTTTAAGGGTGTATTTGTGAGGTAAATATAAGACAAAAATGTTCTATAAATGTTTTTCCATAAACGTTTAATTCCAGAGTTATCGTTAAAATACGAAAGTCATGTCCGTATCAAAACGACGTCAGTGCAAGCAGCAGGATGCCATATTCTGGTACGTAATGCACATACGTATCTCCCAACAGTTGATTCGAAACTGCATGAATAGTGTTTGTTTGTGTTTGCAATTGCTGTTTACTCCTACTGTACAGAAGATGGCGCTGATGTTGTTGGTAACGGAAACGTACTTCCTGTCGTTCATTCATCGTCAGAAGGCTACAGGTTTCGTGCACATGATGTACTCAAACAGTGAGTATGCTGATATGCACCTTGTGTATGGTGCAGCAGATGGAAACGCACTTGCAGCAAGACGAAGGTACAGTGAGCTGTTTCCAAGACGACGGTTACCAAGTCATCAGACGTTTGTATCTGTGGACAGACGTATGCGGGAGTATGGCATTCGTCCTGGGCCACATTCAGGTCGACCACTTGAGCATGCAGTGAACATCGAGGAACATGTTTTGGACCTGGTAGACCAAGATCCAGCCATCAGTACGAGACAAATTAGTGCAGCTGTACGACTTCCACAATCTACTGTATGGCGGCTGCTTCGGAGACAACAGTTGCATCCATTTCACCTGCACAAAGTGCACGAATTGACACCTGCAGACTATCCTCGACGTCAGCAATTCTGCCAGTGGTTACAAGAGCGTCATTTGAATGATCCAATGTTCATTCGGCGGATATTATTCACAGATGAGGCCATGTTTACTCGTGCGGGTGTAATCAATTCGCATAATATGCACCAGTGGGCTGTCGAGAATCCTGGCGCGAGAATTGTGCGTGGATATCAACATCAATTCTCCATAAACATTTGGTGTGGTATTGTTGGGAATGACTTACTCGGACCTCATGTTCTACCTCCAAGGCTGACTGGGCACGCTTACCGCGAATTTTTGGAGGGGGAGTTGCCTGGATTGTTACAGGATGTCCCTCTTGCAACACGAGCCACCTTGTGGTTTATGCACGATGGTGCTCCTGCCCATTACAGCCGCAACGTAAGGGCGTACCTCAATTATGCGTATCCACATCGATGGATAGGTCGCGGAGGACCAATTGCTTGGCCAGCCAGATCACCTGACCTGAACCCTTTAGACTTTTATTTATGGGGCCGACTAAAGACATTGGTGTTCTGCAGTACCGAAAAGAGAAGTGCTACAACAAAGAATTGAAGGTGGTTGTGAAATTATTCGTGGAGAGTTGAACGGACTGTGTAATGTGCAGAGATCATTGCGGCGACGAGCACGGGTCTGTCTGCAAGTTCAGGGACAGCATTTTGAACATGCATTGCATTAAGATTTGTGCAAATACAGTACAGTACAGTCTGTAAATTCTTCACGTATTTTCCTTAGTTATTTTCCATTGATTTAGTTCAATCAACAGGAACTAAAGTAATACAGTATTCGCGAGGAATTGTTTCAGTTTGTTACGTCACGTTTATTTACCAGTTTGCGTTTTTAGTCCAAATGCACTGTAATTAAACTGTGAACTCAGGGAAGTAAATACTTTACGTTGTATTGAATGTATTATCATGTTTTGTTCATAACTCTGTAATAAACCAAGTTAGCAAAAATTGTATAGAACATTTTTGTCTTATATTTACCTCACAAATACACCCTTAAAATACTTACATGCATTTTTGAATCACCCTGTATATTGTACCATGCTGCAGCACTGGTATACAATTGGCAAAAAGAGGACAAGGCAACTCCCGTGCTGATTCCCATTAGTACCATCAAACTGGAGATTTTCCTTACACTACTCTGTATCTGCATTCAAACCATGGATGAATGTGGGATGATACCTTGTGATGCATAGCAATGATGCCTGTTTCTTACCCATAGCAGAAGAAAACTGTGTACAAATAGAATGGAGTCGTGGAGGGTATTACCGTTCTGCATTACCGTTTAACAGCACAGGAACGTAGTACAGTGAGAGGCAATATTTTTTGTTGGCCTTTAATGGCGTACTACACTATAGCCTTTTTCAAGAAATTAATGAATGTGTCTGGGATTTTATTCATGGTGACAATGTTGGATTTTCTGTTATAGAAAGATCTGGAATAGAGTTGCTCAACTTCAAGAGACCAAATGAGAAGCTGTTTGCGCGAATAAGCAGCAACACCCAAATACAAGACACTGAAATGATATCTAGTTCAAAGACTTGTATTACACAGCAAGCGACAAAAAGTTTGTTTTGTATTGGTGAGTTAATGGCAATCTACTCAAAATTCAGTTCCCCTAAGATGACTGAGTGCTAGTGATAGCTCACTATATCTGCAGTCAATTCACAATAGGTAGAAGCTACTGAATAGTTGACTATGGTCTTCTTGCTTCTTACTCCACTCTTTTAATAGAGTGAATACAGATCATCACAGTTTACTTTCACACATAATCAAAGCACACACTCAGTGCAAAAAAGCTCCATACTAAGCTAAACTTATCAAAGAAGAATTGCAATGCACATGTACAATCAAGGAAATTTGCTGACAATTTTTAATTGGTGGCAGATAGGCATATATAATTTTGTGTGTGAAGTTTAATTGCATTTCGTTGCCTCTTGTCTTGGGTACTTAAAACTAGGGCCAGCATTCATGAACTATTTGGAAGAACTGCTGCCGATCATTTTGACCGGTAATGTTTTTCTTTCTTTTTTCACGTTTGCTTGTTAAATTAACTGAGTACAGTGTTTTTAAATGTCAGTAGTGTATTATAAATACTCTACCAATGCATTATTCTTAAATTTTTCCAAAGGGACTGTCATTTCATTAAAGAAAAAATGGATCAAAGTAAAGAGTTCATCATAAATACAATATTCATTGAAACTAAACTTTCAATTGCAAATAAACATATAATCATGAAATAACATTTTTTTTTCTTTATGAAGTGTTCACAAACTAAGCCCCAAACAAGCCATAAATGTATAATTAGGAAATAAATGGAAAAAATGAACTTAAGTTTCTGTGGCAACTATGGATAAATAACATAAACTAACTCTCTCACCCCCACCCCCCACCACCACCACCAATGACATTTTTTCAATGATGAAAGCTTCAATGATGAAAGCTTCAATGATGAAAACTTTGCACACATGTACTGATCACTTCCAGCATATGGACCATATTCGAATTTCCTACACCACAAATACATTTTTTTTTAATTTTTTGTTTGATAATAATTGTGTCGTCCTATTTGACAAGTGTTCTGTACCAGCCCATTAAATATTTTATTGGTTGCAGTGAATGTATGTACAGGCTCTTTCCGTGATTGTACTTATGCAAAGGAGAGTTCTTCTGCTAATTTGAAAAGGAACATTTTCCGGCTACCTTTCTCTCCTGCTGTCTCTTTGTAAAGGATCCAAGCATTGATTCCAGCAAGATCTAGCATGTTGAGAAAAATGTGCAAAGGCCATCTGTGGTAGCCAAACTTATAGTGTACCGATGAGACATCTGGTTCATAATATCAACTCCAAATTTAGTGGAGTTATAGAAGCTCACAGTTTCGGGGAGTTTCTTCTGTGTTCTTTGATTCAGTGCAATTGACTGGTGCAGTATGCTCAGTAAACAACATTTTTCATGGTTTTCCTTTGATAAGAAATAATTCTTGTGTCTCCAGATTTGTATAAGATAATATCATACAAAGATCTGGCAGTAGACTTTACTGATGGAGGAACTTTTCTTCACATTTTTTTCATTCCACCCACCATGGTTATGTTCTCATGCTTCAATTATTCTGCTAGATGTTTGGCTGTGAAAAAATTGTCATACATTACATTTCTTCCTCTCAGAATGTAATGTTGCGTGAGACATGTAACAACATGCTCTTAGTGGCTTTTTAACTTTGTTTACCCATGTAAGGAATCCCATTCATCACATATTTACTATTGGCATTTGCTGACTGCCAGAACTTCAAACCAAATGTACTTGGTTTATTACTCCAGTGTTGTATGTAATGGCAATGTGCTTTCCATGGATAGAGCTGTCCACCTGCAGTTATAAATGCATCTAGTTTATAATTCCAGATACAGTTGTCTGCAAATGGATTCCAGTCTGGGGTAGCTGTAGTGAAGACATCAGTATTGGTTCCTTTGTCATTGGTTTGTCCTTATCACCAAATCTTAATAATTGTATGACTTCTAGTGCGAGAAAAAAATGGTTGCCCCCACATTTGAGACCTCAGAAGTATGAGGGGGAAATTCTTTCCTCTATACACTCCATGTGCATACATTACAGCTATGGCAACTTCTAATTGGGCGATACCAAATACCCATGTGTCATCCTGGAGAATTTTTCGGGCTCTAATTTCTGTAAAGATTTTTTGTGTTTGTCAAATATTATTGTCTCGCAACACTCATTGTGCCCTCAAGTAACTCCCTGTGACTATAAGTGTCATAGCTTGACACATTGGCTCTGGAGTTTCCACCACATGATGCCCTAATCTTCTGGGTGCATGGCTCAGTCCATTTCGAGTCCACACTGTTGCAGCAGCTGCAATCTCTTCACTTCCAATTTTCAGATGCTGAGTTGAATGTGAATCTTTCGGTCTCCCTCCTTGGCTGCAAATAGAGATTTGTGGGACCACTGGAATCAAACCTGTAAGCTCTGGCTTATTCACATGTTGTTGCATAGGTTCTGAATGTTCATCTTTCGGATCTGATGATTCACCTTGTTCTGTTTCATGAGGCAGATATTCTGTGTCATCCTTATCATCCAACTCATCACATTCACTAATATCATCGCTCCCAGAATCTTCTTCAACTAAAGTAGTTCAGTATTTCTCTATCCAAGTGAAGACAGCAACGCACTTTAATAATGAGGAGTGCTGAATTTCTGCTGAGCACAACAACTTATTGACAGAGAACAACAACTAAGGTATGTCCACTCTTCCACTAAATAAATTAAAATCGAAAGAAAGAGAGAAAACAAGAGCACAACAATGAAATAAAATAAGCTAAATGGATTTAAAAATCCATTATTGCACCTTAAGTTATATGAAATGTAAAAAATATTTAACCAATCAAAATGACCAGCTGCAGTTCTTTAAGTTAAAAATGTTTATACTTTATTCAGTTTTTGTAATAGATGTTGGTGTTTTACAGAAATTTTAAACCAACAAAGTACATTGAAAGTCATGAAATAGAAGCCCTCTAAATTGAAATTTACACAATTTTTTAAATGGTAAAAAATGCCCATCAGTCAGATTGAATGTTACAATCTTTCTAGTGTTTATTCTCTGTATTTCACCATTACATCTTCTTCAAGGATAAAAATTAAGCAATAGTTTGGTTTCAGCAAAATTACAGCACATCTTCTGGTGACAGCTGTACATTGCAGTGTAAATTGTCATACTGCTGCAAACTTGTTAACTTGGTTTCATATATGGAGTTAATGAATAAGATTTGAGAATGAAGCATTACTCTTTTATTCAAAGAACTGCTCTGTTTTGGTGCCAGAAGCAGCACACACTTGTTTTCTAGTCTAAATCAGGACCATGTGAATGTTACTAGAATACTTCTTCATATTTGAAAAATATTTTGTAGCTTAATGTGAAAAAACTGTTAAACACAGTTTTATTGACAAACCATTATCTATGCATGAACATTGTAACAATGTTGTGCACTGTGTATCCAAAGTTAAGAATAAACATTTAAAGTTCACAGTTTGTATTTGTTTAATTAATATTTGTGTCACTTTGTTAACACCAAAATTATATTAGTATTTGATGTGTATTTTCGATTGTGCTATTTTCACTTGGAAGTTCATTGCTTTAGTAATGACAACTCTCTTCTGTGTGGGGTGCTTGATGTGTCCCCCTCCCCCCTCTCACTCCCTCCCTCCAGTCCTATCTCTCAAAACACTGTATGCTTCATGAAGAGTGGGAATACAGAGGTGCTACATAACGAATGTGTCAGATAGACTTAAGATAGTTACTTATGACATTTTGATTACATTGCATATGAAAAGTTTTGGTCTTATCCATCTTTTGCTTTGCTGCTTTGGACATAAAATCAGATTGACAAACACTAATGCAAATGGGGCATACTTATTTGTTGTAGATGAATAGTTTGTAGGTGCAAAATATGATACATTTGTAGGGTATTATGATGTTGCTATGTGAGGGGGCATTAGCTTTTGAACAATTATCTGTGTATTTAAAAGCAAAGGAGATGTCTGTCATGTTGACTACATTTCATTTTGTACTTGTGAGTATTTTTTTAAAATGAATGGTGTTTTTTTACTTGACAATTATTTACCATCTGAATAATACCAAGAAAAGTAGTTAGTCTTTGATTGTAGTTGGAACAATTGTTTGTTGACAGAGATTGGATGAAATAGAAAAAGAATTCTCATATTTTTAGAATCAATGTGCAGATTATAAAGAAAAAGTGTATAGATGGGAACTAATGAACATTTCAACATCGAAGAATATCATCATGAATGGAAAGTACACTCATATGAACCATCCTATCAAGCAAGACCTGATAAATTTTAGTTTTTTTAGCTTTTAATGGCAAAATTAATTATCAATGTAGATAAATATGAGCTCTTGGCTTTTCTGCAGTGTGGTGACTTACACACCTCAACAATACAGATATCTGGACTGTAGGTGCAATCATCACTGAGTGCCAAGAGTTCTCACTAACATATGCTTCCTGAAGTGGGACAACAACCTTTTGAACACTTTCAGAGGCAACAGACTGGATTATTGAGTGATCTGGCCTCATAATAGTAGCCAACATAGCCTTCCTATTTTGATACACTGAATGTCTGAAAGCAAGGAGAAGCTACAGCCATTATCTGATGTCTCAGATTTTCTTGGTGTACTTTGTTGTTTCTCTATTGTTGTAGTGGTTGTTGTTGTGGTTTTCAGTCTGAAAATTGGATTAATGAGGCTTTCTTTGTTAGTTTGTCCTGTGCAAGCATCTTCATCTCTTTATAACTGCCACAACCTACATCCATTTGAACCTGCTTACTGTATTTGAGTGTCGGTGTCTCTCTACATTGTTTACCCCCACACTTCCTTCATGACAAAAATTACAGTTCCTTGAAGATTCAGTATGTGTTCTATCAGCCGATCCCTTCTTTCAGTTGAATTGTGCTGTAAGTTTCTTTTTTCTCCAATTCAGTTTAGTGTTTCCTCATTTGTTATTTTATCTACCCCTCTAATGTTTGAGCATTTTTCTATAGCTACACATTTCAAAACTTTCTTTGTGCTTCTTGTCTGACTTGCCAATCATCCATGTTTCATTTCCATACAATGGTACAATCCAGACAAATACCTTCATAAAAGGTTTCCTAACACCTAATTTTATGCACATTATTACAAAAACAACCCAGCAATCTTCTTCAGCTGTAATCTTGACTCACCCAGACAGTGAAAAACTGTTGGTTCTACGCAGCTATTTATAGCCGAGTTTGACTCCCAGTTCCCAGTACACCCTTTGTTGCTCTTTCATTATTCAGACAGATACAATGAACATCACTGACACACCTAACTAAAACTACCCATCAAATTAGCTGTTGCCAACCACTGCCTCCTGGATGCAGCCAACTGCAGGTGGTGGCTTATGTGGATACTAATGATGTGTCTCACTATGGATCGGAAGAGATTCTGTTTGATTTCAGGTGGTTATCTGAAGTGGTAAAGACTGGTCAATCTTGATTGTAAGATGAATATGCAGAGCTCACCATCTGTAGCATTTTGCCAGTATTGATTTGCAGACCCTTTGGTGCAGAGCCGAGTGGAGGGTCTGAATCAGAGTGACTGTGTGGGCTGCAGATTCCTGAATCTGCATCATAGGGTGGAGGGGTGTCAGATTCCACTTAACAGATCAAGAGGCCATTACACACAGCAGTTGGCTGCAGGTGGCTACACTAGTAATGGCAGCTGTGTAGAGTGTACTGTGTGGCTTTCGATTTGGAGGGTCTTGGGAAAGTACAAAAAGGGCTTCAGGCTCAAGCAGATGCAGGTTAACCATGTGATGTGGATAGTCCTAGGAACCATCAGTATTATACTTACAAGTTGTTGTAGGCTTTTTGAACCAGACCTCTGAGCGCTAATAGAAGGTGTTGAAGCTTGAATCATTTTAGCTAGTATAGCTGTCTAAAGCTGGAGATAAGTTTAGTCGAAATTTTTACAAATGACATTATGGTTTTTAGAAAGGGTAGATTAAACACAGTTGGTGGTGGAGTGTTTATTGCTGCTAGAAGTGGATTACATTGTAGTGAAAAAATGAAAAATCCAGGATGGAATACTGACAATATTATGAAAAGGATAGCTGCTACTTATTATAAAGTGGAGATGCTGAGTCACAGATAAGCACAACAAAAAGACTGACAACAAATAAGCTTTTGGGCAAAAAGGCCTTCGTCGGAAATCGACAAAACACACACACGCACACCCTGAAGCCAGAGTCTGGCCCAAGGTAGCCAGAGACTGTGTCTGTGTCCATGTCCGTGTGTGTGTGTGTGTGTGTGTGTGTGTGTGTGTGTGTGTGTGTGTGTGTGTGTGTTTTGTCTATTTTCAATGAAGGCCTTTTGGCTGGAAGCTTACTTGCTGACAGTCTTTTTGTTGTGCCTATCTGCGACTCAGCATCTCTACTATATGGTGAGTAGCAACTATCTTTTACATAATACTGTCATTATCTTGCAGTGAGACTGAAGTACACATTCCCTGTAAGCTAGTATGAGAAGGAACTATACTTGGCAACCTGAATAAAGTATGCACTATGTGAACACGGACGGGTCTCTGGGGCTGTTGTAGTGTATGGCTATTTACAGCTTGCAAGTGAGGTCTTGGTCTGCGCTACTGTGCCTGTCATTTTCTCCATGAGGCTGCCTTTAAGTATGACTGATGTGGTATCATTCCTTCTTGCTTTTTGGCAGAAAATTTCTGATCTTTTAACATATTGTTGTGATGCCCTATCCAGGTGAAACACGTTGTTCTCAAGTTAATATAGAACATTCATGCAACCCATGACTTTTTTTAAAAATATTAGCAATAGCAGGTTGCTGTAAACTAAGCCAAGATGGAATGGAATAAATTTTCTGTGTAAATTAATAAGTGGTTCCTTTCACCAACCCTCTCAACTCAGATGATACTCTTGCTGTAAGATTCAAGGAAAACTTGAGTCTTATTTTAAACAGGTACGCTACTCATACTATTATAGTTGGTTGTGACAAGTGTGCCCTCGACATATTCCTGAAAATACATGTTAAAGTTGGTGGTAGGCATAAAATTTTCAGAAATTGCGCAAAATTCTTTCTCCAAAAATTATTTTCAGCAATTAGTTTAGGAGCCCAGTTTAGTAATAAGGTACAGGAGCTGCTTGTCTATTTGGAAAATTTAGGGAACTCTGAAAAGATAGACATCCTGCACCTATCTTAGCTACACTCACCCATATCTAGCACCTTACTCATGCAGAGCTAATATGGGAAAAGGAGGCATTGTTATGTATATTAAGGTAGAACACAAGTTCGAAAACATTGAGACAAGTAGATTTTGTAGTGATTATTGCATAAAAGTGTGTGCTTCTGAATTACTACTAAAAATACTTCACTTTTAATTGTGACTGTATGTAGTTCTCCACTGGGAAATTTTGAAATGTTTATGAGGAAACAGGATTCCTTACTGTGATATCTGTCAGACAGCAGTAAGCAGTTAATAGGCTATGGTGGCTTCAATGTAGATTTTCTAAAGGATTCTATAAGAAAAATGATCTGTAAGGCTTGTATGGACCCTACAATTTGATCTCAATAATTAACTTTCCAACACAGGTGAATAACGACAGTAGGAACCTAATTGATAATGTTTTCTTTGCTTAAGCTCAAAGCAAGAAATTAACTGTTTACCTCTCTCTGCTGACGAGAGACATAAGGTTCTATGTCCACTATTGTTCCTCAGATAATGTAGGCAATCTACCCTCTATTATAAAGCATCTTTATACAACTTTATATGACATTGACCATTAACATAACAGAATAAGCTTTATGTCTTATACGTAATACTGATATGTTTCGTTCTATGCATAATTACAGACATTAAATGTAAACTCTAAGTTTTAACTTGTGTTTCATGTCTTTTATTACATGCTCAATCACAGATATTTATACTTAATTATACACACAATTACAAAGTTTTATAGTGAATTATCTATGCAACTACAAACATTTACCCATATATTTTAAATTTTTACACCTGTCGACATTTTTTCATCAAAAAATTCTGTTACATTATCAAATGGATTTTCAACCATCCAGCTGTACAGTTTCTTTGAAATATTTTAGAAGGCATGGACTATGCTGAGGGTGGTAATTTGTTAAATATTATTAGGGAGCTGACTGTCGGTGAGTGGACTGTTTTTACCAGTCTGTGTCTCAGAATATCCATTTTAAATTTTCCTCTGGTGTTGTGTTTGTGTATATCTCCTATTATATGAAATTTTTTGATATTTGTTGCATTGTACAGTGATGAGACATATATTTACAGATTTACAATTCTAAGTATATTGAGTCCTCTGAACAGAGATAAGCAGTGATCTGTTAGTCCAGCCCTACACATTTCTCGTACGGGATGTATCTTCAATGTATCAGTTATATGTGTGGAGTGGCCTCATACTAGCAGCCTGTTAGAAATGTGAGACTGGAACAGTTCAAAATATATCAATCTTAAATAGTTAGGAGTAATCAAATCTCTCAGTTTCACATTAGATATGTTATCCTTGATATTCTTTTGCAGAAGTGACAGATGGTTCTCCACAACTCAATTTGGAGTCAGTATGGAATCCTAAAAGTTTAATTGATCTAGTTTCTATATCATTAGATAGCCCTAACAGAAGATTCTGGGTCGTGCCAGTATTACACAGCAGTTTGTTAGAGGAGAACAATTTTACTGCACAATTTAGTGATTCCAGTGACATTTGTTGTAATGCTGATGCGTCTTGGTGCTTTGCAATAATTGTTGTGTTGTCTGCATAGCAGACCACAGATTGAGGAAGATGATGTGGCAAATCATTGATAGCAATTATAAAAAAGAATTGCCCAAGCACTGATCCCTGTGGTATCCCTTTGTTTACCGTTTACATTAGAGAATGTCTATTCCTCACCGAAATTATTGTTTTCTGCAATATCAAGAGCTGCTGAGGTGGTATTTCTTCCTCGTTTGTAACGAAACCGTTAGTTTGAATGGAGATTATTTTCTTCAAGTAGAATTAGTTCTTTTTGCAGGTGACAGTACTATTATAATCGATCCAAGCATTCATACAGAAAGAGAAGAAATGTTAAAGTTTTTAAAAGTGTCCTTGACTGGAAAAAGCACATTTTGGAGCTCCTGATGACTTAGTTCAGCCACATATGCACTTAGAATTATTGCAAATCTTGGGGAGAGACAAATCAGTAACTTAATGTATTTTTCATATTCACATATAATAATGTTAATAATGTCAAATGGTTACTGTTATTTCATAACTTATCTATGAGAATAAAAGTCTTCATTGTGCAAAAACATGCTGTAAAAATAATATGTGGTGCTCAGCCACTATCATCTTGTAGACATCTATTTAAAGAGTTGGGCATTCTGACTACTGCTTCACAGTACATTATTTCCCTCATGAAGTTTGTTGTAAATCCACTGTAGTACAAATGGAACAGTGATGTAAATAATTACAGTACCAGAAGGAAAAAATGGCATTAATCACTCCACATTAAGGTTGTCTTTTTCACAAAAAGGGATGCACAGTGCTGCGATGAAGTCTTTGATCACTTATGCAGGAACTTAAAATGTCTGACACATAGCAAATTAATATTTGCAAACAAACTGAAAAAGTTTTTCATTGACAACTCCTCCTATTCTGTAAAAGAATATCTATTATTAGGGAACTGACTGTGGGTGAGTGGACTGTTTTTACCAGACAGCGGGTAGGAATTACTAACTCACATCTGCATGATTTTTTTTTATCAAAAAAACTTATAAATGTTTAACATGTAACCATATTTACAAATTAATTTGTGATGTAAATGTAAAATGACTTGTTTCACATCATCACAATGTATGATGTAAAATGATCTGTGGAATATCAAACTGAATAACTAACAAACTGAAGTGTAAATTATATGTACATTGAAGGTGAAGGGGGGAGAAAGGAAAGGAAATGGAAGGGATTATTGATGTCAGCTGCAGCAGGACATGACAAGGAATCAGCGGCAGCCAACGAAAGTATGTGCTGGACCAGGATCTCCTGCAGGTGATCCCAGGTTTGAATCGCTGTCTGGCACTCATTTTCATTAATTGCTGCTAATTTTCTGTAACATCCCGATGCAGCTGACATCAATAATCCCTTCCCTTCCCTTCCCTTCCCTTCCCTTCCCTTCCCTTCCCTTCCCTTCCCTCCAACTTCAATTTACATATAATGTATCACAGTTGTCGATTCCACATGGTCTCTGTTCTTTTAGACATTTCCAAAAGAACAGACGCCACACGTTCATATAATACATTCATATATTAAAAACAAAGATTCCAAGACTTACCAAGCGGGAAAGCGCTGACAGACAGGCACAATGAACAAAACACACACACAGAATTACTAGCTTTCGCAACCGATGGTTGCTTCTTCAGGAAGGAGAGGGAAAGACGAAAGGATGTGGGTTTTAAGGGAGAGGGTAAGGAGTCATTCCAATCCCGGAAGCGGAAAGACTTCCCTTAGGGGGAAAAAGAAAAAAAAAAGGACAGGTGTACACTCGCGCGCGCACACACACACACACACACACACACACACACACACACACACACATCCATCCGCACATACACACACACAAGCAGACATATTTAAAGGCAAAGAGTAAGGGCAGAGATGTCAGTCGAGGCGGAAGTACAGAGGCAAAGAAGTTGTTGAAAGACAGGTGAGGTATGAGCGGCGGCAACTTGAAATTAGCGGAGATTGAGGCCTGGCGGATATCGAGAAGAGAGGATATACTGAAGGGCGAGTTCCCATCTCCGGAGTTCGGATAGGTTGGTGTTGGTGGGAAGTATCCAGATAACTCGGACGGTGTAACACTGTGCCAAGATGTGCTGCCCGTGCACCAAGGCATGTTTAGCCACAGGGTGATCCTCATTACCAACAAACACTGTCTGCCTGTGTCCATTCATGCGAATGGACAGTTTGTTGCTGGTCCCACATAGAAAGCGTCACAGTGCAGGCAGGTCAGTTGGTAAATCACGTGGGTGCTTTCACACGTGGCTCTCCCTTTGATCTTGTACACCTTCCGGGTTACAGGACTGGAGTAGGTGGTGGTGGGAGGGTGCATAGGACAGGTTTTACACCGGGGGCGGTTGCAAGGGTAGGAGCCAGAGGGTAGGGAAGGTGGTTTGGGGATTTCATAGGGATGAACCAAGAGGTTACGAAGGTTAGGTGTACAACTTAAATGAAGTGTGCTCAGTTTGACAGTTTCTCATGCAATGTCATGACATCACAGACTTTGGCATTATAACCGTATAAACTATAATACTGTAATATTGTGTAGTTTAATTATTTAATATGTTTAATATTGTCTGTTGTGTTAAATGTAATATACATGTTAGAAACAAGTTTTGTGCACAACATTATGTACAAGCGGTGGGTATCTTTCTTTGTTTATAATGTTTCGATACCCAAGAACTAGTGTTTCTGGTTGACGCAAGTCAGTTGTTTCTTGAAGATGACACAGTAAGTGGAAAACTGTAAGAAATAAACAAAAATGAGGAGAACAAACACAGTTTATGTGTTATTCAACCACAAATATCAAATTGTTCTACCAAAAAGTGACAGAAGAATCCATAAATAAAATCCATTAAATTTAAGTTACATGATATGTCACACAAATCTAAAGGCTGTCAGCTCATTTAAATACCGAAGGACTACAATTATGAACAACTTAAATTAGAAAGATCACTTGGAAATTGTGGGAAAGGTGAACCAAAGAACACTTAGAAGAGCAACAGATCTACCAAAGAGACTGCCTATGCATGCTTGTCCATCATTTTCTGGAGTACTGATGTGTGATATGGGATCCTTACCATATAGGGTTGATAAGTACATCGACAAAGGGGAATCTGTTTTTTAATGTTATAAAATAAGGGAGAGAATGTCACAGATACGATAATCCAGTGAGGTAACAAACATTAAAAAAAAATACGGTGTTTTTTGTTGAGGCAGGATCTTTTCACGGAATTTCAGCTTTCTCCCCTAAATGCAAAAATATTTTGTTAATTAGCTGTACTAGACACACTACACATGAGTAGGTTTGTAGACACTGATGTTTTCAATTCTTTTATGGTGTTGAATACTGTAGGTCATATGACTATCATTTGCCATAGAGGGGCTCGTGATGGTGGAATGGATGAATGAAGCTTTATTTGCAATTAAATAAATAATAAGTACAGACATGTATCTGCCAGTGTTACTTATTGCTTCACATATATTTGATTTCGTGTTGCTATCCCTGTACAGATACGGAAAAAGGAAGAGTTCTGCAATGAACTAGAACAAACAATTGAGAGTGCACCAACTAGAAGTATGAAGTTGGTTCAGTGCAATTTTAATGGAAAAGCATGAAAAGAGAAATTCTGTATACCAAGTATAGGAAGGCAGAGTTTGCATGATGAGGTCAATGAGAATGGTCAGAGGATGATCAATTTAGGTATCTCAAAGAACCTAAGAGTAAGCTCAGCTGAACACAATAGTACTATGTAATCTGGTGCCCACAGGATGGAAGAACTATCTACGAGATACATCACATCTTGGTGGGTCAGCACTATAACCATAGTGTCACCAGGCTGACTGTGCAGCATACAATTTCCTTCTTGTGTGTAATGAGACTTAAAATGATGTTCCTCTATATGGTTAAGAAAAAGGAGACACTAGAACCTTCGTGAAATGTTGGGAAACTGTGAGAAAGTACAATTAAAGAACAGTATGCTGTAGAAATGAAAAACTGTTTAAAGGCACCAGAAAACCTGGAAGATAGAGAGAATGTGGAGGAAAAGTGGAAAGAAATGAAGGCCATGATACTAAGTGCAATGGAGGACACATTGGGAAGAAGAAAGAGAATAAGAAAGAGACATGCCAGGAGGCTACAGAAAAGAGAAGGAAGATGAGGGACAATAGGCAGAAAAAGGAACTTTTTCTCAACATCAGATGAAAAGTTGGGCAGAGAACCAAAAGAAGAATTCAAGACAATTGTTCAAGTACATAAAAAATCGGAAACATGTATTTCAGAGCCCAGCTTTTTCATTAGAGATAAAAATGGGAACTTGATAAATGGTACGGAAAGAATTATAGAAAGATGGGGAGATTACTTCACAGATCTCTTGAATCACCAGACACAGATGAGATGCTACCTGCAGCTACCAGGAGCAAAGGAAAGATGAAGAAGAATGGGAAGTGAGAAGAACATGTGAAAATTACAATCAAAAAAACTCACAAATAACAAGGACCCATGGAAGATAGAATAATGGAAAATTAATCTAAGAGGGAGGCGAGAGCTTGTACTTAGAGCTATATAAATTGATCTAGTTGATATGGAAGAATGAAACATTGGCAGAAGAATGTAAATTGGCCATAATATGTCCAATATACAAGAAGGGAAGCAAAATGGAATGTGATAACTGCAGAAGAATCAACTTAATTAATGTAATGTACAAAGTACTGTCTATCATTATCCTCAGAAAATTACAACCATTCATAGAGAATAACACACAGGAAAACCAAGTGGCTTTCAACCAGCCCAATGAACAATAGATCATATTTTCTCCCTAAGACAGTTATTTGAGAAACTTTGGAAATATGATAAAGATATCTATACTCCATTTGTTTATTTTCAATGTGCATACAAAAGCATCCATTGAACAGCCTATACAATGCAGTGCATGAATTCAGAATTCCTGATAAGCTAGTGAGAAGTGTACAAACTTGTTTGGATGCGCCAAGGCCAGCAGTGCTTTTCTGAAAGGTTATGTCGGAAAGGTCCGAGATTGAGATAGGTCTTAAAGAAGGGGATGCTCTTCATGTGTTCTGTTCAGTAACATTTTAGAGAACGTATTAAGGAAATGTAGGCAACAGGACTGGGTTGGAGTACAGGTGGATGGTTGTTTCAATTGCCTCACATATGTAGAAGATATAGTACTAGTAAGTGAATCAAACAATGAGTTGAAAGAAATGTAGTAAAAAATGGACAACTATGCATAGAAGATTGGGCACCCTGGTAAATAATTAAACAACGGGGCTAAATGCTCTTATCACGTTCGTAATACTGTGGATTTCGTAAAACATCTCGACAACTTCTAGCTGAAAGACTCAGATATCCTGGTGAGTTTTGACGTCGTTTCATTATTCACCAGGGTGCCTCTTCGAGAGCCAGTTGAGCCAATTGCACAGAAATTTGATGAGAAGAGGACTGACCTTTTCAGGCACATTCTGACCTCCATGTATTTTCTCTTTAATAGAGTGTACTATGAACAAACAGAAGGAGTCGCAATGGGGAGCCCACTCTCACCTGCAGTCGCGAATTTCTAGATGGAGTACTTCGAGAAGGAAACTTTGGCATCATCCAAATGGAAACCTACTTGTTTTCTCCGTTATGTGGATGACACATTAGTGATCTGTCCCCATAGAAGGGACAATCTCCTAGACTTCCTTTCACCCCTGAACTCCATACATCCGAACATCAAAATCACTATGGAGATCGAAGCAGAAGGAAGATTACCAGCCCTGGACATCATGGTCAAAAGTATCCTGGGCCACGGGGTATACAGGAAGAAAACACACAACGACCTTTATTTGCATGTGGATAGCTGCCACCACCCTTCGCAGAGGAATGAGGTGCTAAAAACACTGGTGTACAGGGCACGCACCATCTCTGACGCAGAGAGTCTGCCCCTTGAGCTGGAACACCTCAAAACTGTATTCTGGAAAAACGGGTACTTGGAATGGCAGATCAGACATGCTCTCCGCCCCACCTCTACAATACAGTCTGTGGAGATGGAAGAAGTCACGGAGAAGAGATAGCCACTGCCTATATATCGTATGCTGTTGCACTATTGGGAAAAATAGGATGAATATTGAGAAAACACTGATTAGGAACTGTCTTTTGCCCACACAATAAAACATGAGCATTATTGGGAAGTGTCAAAGATAATCATCTCAGTTTGTGGAAGGTCGGCACATACCAGATTCCGTGTCAGTGTGGGAAGACTTATATTGGACAGACAGTGCCCACCATTGAAGATCATTGCTGAGAACATCAGAGGCACACTCTACTTAGGTACACCCAACAAGTCGGTGGTCACAGAGCACTGTTTGTCTGAAGAATCACGAAATGTACTACCAACATACTAGGGTCTTGGCACAGACATCTAAATACTGGGGTAGCATCATTAGAGAGGCTATCGAAATTCGTACCGTGGATGGATTCACCAACTGAGATTGCGGCTATAACCTCAGCAAGGCATGGGAACCAGCATTGAGTCTAATTAAAAAGACACTTAGCAAAGAAAACAAATGGCCAACCAAGGCAGACGAGGCAATTGTACCGACACCGCCACAGATGCTGACACCAGCGTCTCAGCGGCTGCCGACGCATGGCCGTGGGTGCGGACCATGGAGAGAACGCCACGCAAGGGGCTCAGTTCGTCAGCACACCTGACGATGGCAACATGTATGATCGCCAAAATATTGTGTTCATTGGACACTATGGACTGGAAGTACAACTGTGGACTGTTTGAGCAAGAAGAGTAATGAGGAAGATATGGTTACCAATCTTAGATGAAGGAGAATGGAGGAGGAGGAAGAATGAGGAAATCTACCTCTTGATGCAACAATGAAGAATACTACAGTATTGGTTGCTGATTATTTCAATAAATACTGTGTAAGCTGAAAAGAATCTAGTGGGCAGTCCACATAGCCAGATGCTACAAGAAAGTCAGGTGAAGAAACCTCTTGAGGGGAAACCAAACACCAGAATGAGATTTTCACTGTGCAGCAGAGTGTACGCTGATATGAAACTTCCTGCCAGATTAAAACTGCGTGCCGAACCGAGACTCAAACTCAGGACCTTTGCTGTTTTCAACCAAACACCAGACGCCCCACAGCATGAGAAGGTCAGCGCTGGATGGACAACCTGGCAAAGGACCTGTCAGTCCTGCAGATTGAAGACACATGGGGGAACCAAATGGGGAAAAAAAAAAAAAAAAAAAAAAAAAAAAAAAAAAAAAAAAAAAAAAAAAAGGGGTGGGGAATGGAGGCAGTTTGTGGAAGCAGTGTGTGGTCTGCAGGACCTATGACTGCTGGATATGTGTATGTGTTTGTGTAGCCCTGTACTTAATTGACCAGAAGTTCTGTTCTTCCTGCAACCATCTTCACTAATTCATACTATTTGTAACTCTGACATATCCATTTCTCTTTTCAGATGTTGTAACCTACCATCCAGATTAAGGGATTTTACGTTCCACATTCCAAATCATAGAATACCTGTTTTGAATTTTATGTCAATGAAAATAACCAATTTTTGAAAATATAATGTAATTGGATTGATAAAAAATTAATCACCAAGAGGTGGCAGGAGAGCACACATGTAGGATGGCGCAAAAGTCACTGGACTTGGGCACTGATTTAAACAGAAGACTGAATTTATGTTTCATTACAAACACAAACAATACTTACATTTATTTATTATGTTCAAACTGGTTTCCGTCTTCATTAATATATCTTTGAAGTTTTTTTGGAACGCTGTTACATAATCTGTGCCATAGTGTGGTATCACTGCCTAAGCTAACAATGTGGGGACCGACCCAGGGATCCAAACCACACCGGGTAAAAACCAGCAAAAAATATTTCGACACAAAAATATGATTAAAGCTCATAATCATATCAATAAGTTGAATCATATGCAAAGAATAATTGCAAGAAGCATCCAACCTCAATCAATGGTTGTGCACTCACCTTGAACACACACACACACACACACACACACACACACACACACACACATTCTCTCTCTCTCTCTCTCTCTCTCTCTCTCTCTCTCTCTCTCTCTCTCTGGAGGTGTAGCAGTATTTGTTAGAGAGCAGCTCAAAGTAAATAAATTAAACCAGCTAGATCTTTATAATAATGAAGGCTTGATTGGAGTTACAGGCGTTGAACTCCATATCAAAGATTACGGAAAGGGCACGATGAAACAGAAAATTATTGGGATTTATCGTCCACCTAATTCAGAGGTAGGGCATTTCATAGATATTTTTAGTAGAATAGTGGGGCCCTGTGACCCAGATGAGGTAACAATACTTGGTGACTTGAACATAGAGGCAACATCTTGCAATAACCATGACAGCAGGCTAATAGATACCCTTAACTCCTGTAATCTTATGAATACAGTAAATTCATATACAAGAGTAACTCAGTCTACTTGTAGTAGAATAGACTACATAATACTAAGTAAAGAGGTAAAAGGTAGTATTAGATGCTGGAATGTGGACTCCACTACTCAGACCATAAATGTCAATTTGTAGACTATGAACACACAAGCATCCAAGAAAGGATTCAGGTCGTAGAATATAAAAGAGTGCTTAAAGAGAAAAAAAAATTAATGCTTTTGTAAACTAGAATCTGAGAAATGGCAACCAGTTCTTCAGCAAAAAGGGTCCGAATCAAATGGGCCAAATTTTATGATATTATTTTACAATATCTTAATTTTTGCACAGTGAAAGGAATTAAGAAAGTAGTAACTCACAACCAAAATGTAAAAAACACCAGACTGACTCTTGCAGCTTGCGTGATTAAACTCAGGTAAAATATCGAGGATGTAAGTGTGCTTCATAAGTCAACTAAATTGCAGATATTTCAGGATAAGTACAATCAAGCTAAAAAACAATTTCAGGAACAGCTCTCAAATTTAAGAAAACAGATCCTAGATAAGGAAATAGTTCAGTCATCAAATATAGGGAAGACTTCATGCAATATAATAAATAGATATTGCAAAGCCACCCCTTAGTTAGATGCTCAGATTGACAGAATCCAACATGAAGGAAACCATATTGATGATCCAGATAAAATCTGCCATATATTTAATGAATATTTTATATCTTCAGCTGTGAATCAAGTTAATAACACTGGTCTGATTCGGATGGTAAAGCCTCACCCTTGGCTGGAAACTGCTTTTGAATTTAAGGAAGTCAATGTGGAGGAAATAGGAAAAATAATAAATAACTTAAAGAATAAGACCTCATCTGGCTAGGATGGACTGAGTAGTATTATAATTAAAAAATACGGAGTTGGAATAATTACCCATACGATCAACAGTAGTATCAGGGAACACACAATTCCAAATATATTGAAGAAAAGTACAGTTAAACTGTGCATAAAAAAGATCGAAAGAAGAGCTTTCAAACTTCAGGCCCATATAACTAATACCAATTTTCAGTAAAATATTTGAAATTGGTTAGTAGACACAACTTATTGATTATTTCACAAAGAATAATTTACTAGCAGAAACACAGCATGGCTTCAGAAAGCATCACAGTACCATTACGGCAATTACCGAATTTCTCCACAAGGTGTGATGATGCCCTGGATGAGGGAATGCAGACCCTGGATGAGGGAATGCAGACAGCAGGGATATTTCTAGACCTTACTAAAGCATTTGACTCAGTGAACCATGAGCTACTACTAAGCAAACTGGAAACTTACAATATAAATGCCACATCCATACAACTACTGATCAGTTATGTAACCAATCGTAAGCAGTGTACAAAGCTGAGTTATGAAATTAATGGTCAGATCAAACATTTCCAATCCAGCTATGAAACAGTAAAACAAGGTGTACCTCAGGGCTCCGTATTGGGCCCTTCCTTTTCGTGGTCTACATTAATGATTTAGAGGCACCTGTGTACTCCCAACTAGTAAGTTATGCAGATGATACCCCACTTTTGTTCTTTTGCAAACAAACTAATGACTTGACATTGGCTGCAACTGATGGTTTAAGTCAAATAACTACTTACTTCCATGATCAAGGTCTAAAAGTCAATGTTAGGAAATCACAGCTCTTACCATTTAAAACTGGTAATTCATACCAAACCTGTATTGATAATATAAGTGGCATCAATAAAGTAGACACTGGCAAATGTAAATTTTTGGGGATATACCTAGATGAAAATCTTAGATGGGTAGAACATATCAATGTTGTATGCAATAAAATCAGCAGTTCATCGCACTTAATTAGCAAACTATCAAAATTAGTCTCTGAACAAACATTAAAAACTGCTTATTATGGGACTATATTTGCATATATTAATTATGGAATAGATGTATGGGGATGTGCTGCTGATAGGCACATGAACAGAATCCTAACACTGCAGAAAAGAGCAATCAGGACCATGCATCGACTAGGATACAGAGATTCATGTAGGGAAATCTTTGTACAACATAAATATCTAACAGTATACTCCTTGAATCTGTACAAATTAATAACATTCTATGTGAACCATAAAAATAATGAAGCTAAGTGCTCTGATGTGCATACCCATAACACAAGACAAAAAGATTGCTTCTTCAGAAACGGATCTAAACTAAAGACAACAGATCATAGTCCCTGGATAAATGGCCAGGTATGGTTTAACAAACTGCCAAGTGCTATAAGATGCCACTGAGGTAAAGCATCCAAAAGGGAATTAAAATCATTCTTAACTATCAAATGTTTGTACTCACTGAATGAATACTGATAAAAATGTAGCTATTCTTAAATGTAGGCCTAACTCTTCTATCTATAAAATGTACTATTCTGAGGTGATTGGAATACATATTATTTTTGTAACAACATGCTGTAAATTCAGATACCTATACTATGTAACAACTGTATGTTGCGTTGTGAAGTACTGTGCCATATATTGCCAAGTGTGTCACTATTAAGTGGCTTCTTGTAAATGTGAATTGCAAATTCCTACTGTTTGTACAAAAATTGTATAAAAATGCTATTACATTTGTAAAAGTCACCAGTTGGTGACTAAATGCAAAAAAAGACAATAAATAAATAAATGATCAGGGGTACCCAAAACAGAGTAAAGCTTGAGTCTGTCCACAACTGAAGTTCCGGTCAGATGCAATATTGCAATACTCAGGATAAATACAGGTAAACAGATTCATAAATAGCTTATAATGATGACATACTCGAGTAACTTAAGGACTAAAATCAGTGTATGAAAGCATACATGTAAACATCTTGTTATATTGTCTATACTAGAAAATGTCTTCCACGCTATTTGCTAATTGTCCATCCAACTAACCTACATAGATAAAGACCTAGAGGATTCATTTACAATTGATAAAAAAATACTGATTTAAATTTACATAATGTATTGGGAAGTCAACCCCCTACTTGAAAAAAATATTTAGCGGTCTTGGCTAACAATTTACAAATCTGAGTCACAAGACTGATGTAGTTTACAGACCCCTCAACAGTCCATCAGGATAACGCCATACAGCAGTGCAGGGAGTGGATCCGCCAACATCTGTCAGTTTTCTCCCTAGAGTTCTTGTCACATGCTTCAACTGATAGTTAACTTCCTGTTTAGCATTCACATCAAATCCTGAAACATTGTTTTATGTAGTAAATATGCTGTTCAATAACTTCTTTACATCACTCAAGATATGCTCTCCCTATTCATTTTCCAAAATCAGTTATGTGAGATTTATGCCAGGTGTGATTAAAAAGTGTTCACATATGAAACATTAATAATCAGAGTTAAATGCAATGAAATAAACAAACTAACAAAGCGATACATTCAGATACACTAAGATACTAATCATAATTTTTACAGCACAAATTATGAACATTGTCCCAGTCGAAACTGCAAAAGGATCTACTCATGTAGTCTCATGGCACATATGTATGAAATTGTAAACCACAAATCTATTCAAGAACATAATTGTATCATAGATTTCAACTCAGTCAATAAATAACAGAGAACTTTAGGAATCACATCATCTTACATACTAAATTTCAGGCAAACAAAACTCAATTATATAGTCTTATGAATCTGCAAATAGATTTAAACTCTGTTAATGGATAAGATAGAACTTCAGAAATTACATGATCTTACATACTACAGTCATGACAAACAAAACACAATTATATAGTCGTATAAATATACAGACATAGTTCTTCTAGACTAGGTATCTTAAGAACTTCTGCTGTAGCTCTTTGTTATTCGGCTGCAGAATATGCTTGCCCTGTCTGGTGCAAATCTAGTCATGCTAAACAAGTGGATATCGCCTTGAATGAAACCTGCAGACTCATTATGAGATGTATGAGATAAAGTTTATTGTCTAGCGGGCATCCCACCACCAGATATCCACTGTGAATGTGCATCCAGCTGGAAAAGTCTAAAGCATTGAATCTGAAGACCCACACACTACACAGGTACCAGCCAGCAGTACCAAGGCTCAAGTCAAGGAAAAAGCTTTCTCCATTCAACTGAAAGTCTCACTGAACCACCTTCGAACTTCAGAGTCAACTCATAGCATTCCAGACCCAGCCACCTTGCAGGGTTAATGATCTCGACCAAAAGCCTCCCATCAGGTCACAAAGAAAGCTGGTCAGTATGGAAGACCATCAACAGGCTGTGTTCCGGCGTTGGAAAACAAATACCAACTTGAAAAGTGGGGATTTGCATGTGACTCCACAGCATGTGAATGTGGTGAAGAACAGACAATGAGTCATCTTCTTGTCTGCAGCCTGTGCCCAACATCATGCACGCCACAGAATGTCATCGATGCCACCAAGGAAGTAGGCGAAGTTGCTGCATACTGGTCACGCTGCATTTAATTGCAATGCTTATAGTACCATGTTTTGGAACATTTTGTATAACTTGTAAGCTATAGTGTGTTTCTGACACGATTAAATAAATAAAATCACTTACCATATCTGTATTCACAAATAACTTTCATAAGCTTCGAGAGGAGTAAGATTTACAAATAAATTTTTTACTTACCTTCATTTTCTCATTGTTGGCTGCAGTTCGTCATGTCTACGGGTAAATTCTTGAGGCTGAAATTTTTGACTTTGTGGGTTCTAAATGACTTGATAACTGTTAAGTAAGTCTGCTGCGAAATTTCTGTTTCTGTTACTTTTTTTTTTACTTTATCTCATTTTTCTATGTCACACTTTGTTTAAAGTCTCCACTTTAAAACAGAAATTTACATTTTTATTGCCAAACATAAAAGCATGTCTGATTCCATCAAAGGCATGCCCACTACTACTACATTCTGCAGTATTAGCAATATTCGAAAGAATTTACAAAACCAAAGAGTTTATAAACTTTCTTGATAAAAGAAGAATCTTCACCAAGTTATATCATTATTTTGTAAACGAATCCAGAAATAAATTTAATAATTATTGTCAGATTGTGTAATTAATAATAGGAATTTTAAATGTGCCAGATATTTTGTAATTTCAAATATTTCTAAAAGAAGGGTCATTTTAACTGTACATAATGAGTTAATAACTACCAATTGTAATAAAGTAATTTCTTTTTATACATTTCAATCCGAAATATAATACATCATATACAAAATCATATGTAATTCTTTTAGTTAAACAGCCGAGATAATGTTCACCTATACAAGATTCGGAAATATCCCTTGTATCGACTACGTCTCTTAAACAAAGGTAATGCTAGAGGAGGGTGTCCCATTGTAAGGTATAATATAGTCCAAGTCTGCCAAATGATGATATTATCCCCAAAACACCCACACCAAGTTGATTTAGTGGGTTGTTCTAGCAAAAGATTTTGTTTCTCAGTATACTGGTAAGTGCAATTATGTCTGTTAACTTGTATACTTAACTTCTAATCGGCCTCGTCAGACCACACAATTTTATTGAATAGGTTAGGAGTGTGTTTCTGTTCGTCAAGCATCAATTCACAAAACTGAAGATGTCAATTTGGGTCATTGTCAAGTACCCATATCGTAAACGTGGAATAGAAACTTTAAACTTCTGTTTGTGTAACATTCTTTGAACTGACATCATCATTTAAGACTGATAATGCCTTTCAGCGTTCAGTCTGGAGCATAGTCCCCCTTATAAAATTCCTCCATAATCCCCTATTCAGTGCTAACATTGGTGCCTCTTCTGATGTTAAGCCTATTACTTCAAAATCATTCTTAACCGAATCCAGGTACCTTCTCCTTGGTCTACCCTGACTCCTCCTACCCTCTACTGCTGAACCCATGAGTCTCTTGGGTAACCTTGCTTCTCCCGTGTGTGTAACATGACCCCACCATCTAAGCCTGTTCGCCCTGACTGCTACATCTATAGAGTTCATTCCCAGTTTTTCTTTGATTTCCTGATTGTGGACACCTTTCTGCCATTGTTCCCATCTACTAGTACCTGCAATCCTCCTAGCTACTTTCATATCCGTAACCTCAGCCTTATTGATAAGGTAACGTGAATCCACCCAGCTTTTGCTCCCATACAAGAAAGTTGGTCGAAATATTGAATGGTGCACAGATAACTTAGTCTTGGTACTGACTTCCTTCTTGCAGAAGAGAGTAGATCATAGCTGAGTGCTCACTGCATTAGCTTTGCTACACCTCGCTTCCAGTTCTTTCACTATGTTGCCATCCTGTGAGAATATGCATCCTAAGTACTTGAAACCATCCACCTGTTCTAACTTTGTTCCTCCTACTTGGCACTCAATCCGTTTATATTTCTTTCCCACTGACATTACTTTCGTTTTGGAGATGTTAATCTTCTCGCCATAGTCCTTACATTTCTGATCTAACTCCGAAATATTACTTTGCAAACTTTCAATCGAATCTGCCATCACAAGTAAGTCATTCGCATATGCGAGACTGCTTATTTCGTGTTCACATATCTTAATCTCACCCTGCCAGTCTATTGTTTTCAACATATGATCCATAAATAATATGAACAAAAGTGAAGAAAGGTTGCACCCTTGTCTTACCCCTGAAACTACTCTGAACCATGAACTCAATTTACCATCAACTCTAACTGCTGCCTGACTATCTATGTAAAGACTTTAATTGCTTACAAAAGTTTGCGTGCTATTCCATAATCTCGTAGAACAGATGATAACTTCCTCCTAGGAACCCGGTCATATGCCTTTTCTAGATCTATAAAGCATAGATACATTCCCTGTTACACTCATAACACTTCTCCATTATTTGCCATAAGCTAAAGATCTGGTCCTGACAACCTCTAAACCCACACTGATTTTCATCCAATTTGTCCTCAACTAATACTCGAACTTTCCTTTCAACAATACCTTAGAAGATTTTACCCACAACTCTGATTAAAGAGATACCTCTGTAGTTGTTACAATCTTTTCTGTTTCCATGTTTAAAGATTGGTGTGATTACTGCTTTCGTCCAGCTGATGGAACCTGTCCCGACTCCTACGCCATTTCAATTATCCTGTGTAGCCATTTAAGGCCTGACATTCCACTGTATTTTATGAGTTCCGACTTAATTTCATCCACCCCAGCTGCTTTATTGCACTGCAATCTATTGACCATTTTCTCCACTTCCTCAAATGTGATCCTAATCCCATCATCATTCCTATCCCATCATACATCGAAATCTGAGACATTACTGATCGTATTTTCACCTACATTCAGCGACTCTTCAAAGTGTTCCTTCCATCTGCCCAAGGCATCAACAGGATTCACCAGCAGTTTTCCTGACCTGTCCAAAATACATATCATTTCTTTCTTACCCTGCTAATAACACTCCAGAATAGCTTTCCAGCAGCTTGACCCAAAGTCTCCAACCTGTTTCCAAAGTCTTCCCAAGATTTCTTCTTGGATGCTGCAATTATCTGTTTGGCTTTGTTTCTTTCTTCAACATAAATTTCTCTGTCTAGCTGAGTTCTAGTATGTAGCAATTTTTGATACACCTTCTTTTTCCTTTTACAGACTGCCTTGACTGTGTCATTCCACCAAGCTCTTTGCTTCATCCACTACTGTTCCAAGACATTCTTTAGCCACTTCTAGTACTGTGTCCCTGTACCTTGTCCATTCATTTTCCAATGAGTGTAATTGACTACCTTCAACTATCTGGTACCTTTCTGAGATCACTGTTATTTACTGGTGCCTGATTTCCTTATCCTGAAGTTTCTCCACTCTTATCCTTCTACATATGGACCTGACCTCCTGCACTTTGAAATGACGTTTGTGGTAAATCCAGCTCAGTTGTTAATCATATGGTTGATTTTTGTGTACTTTGGGTCACAGCTAAATATACTCACAATTCACTTTCCTCAGTTGTGACTGTTGTGGGGTGGCCAGATCTTTGTGCGTCCTAAACAAATCCATAGTCTTCAAATCTATCTCATGTCTTTTCCATTCATTAAAAACTGCTGTATTACCACTTTCATAAAATGTTTTCAATGCAAATATCCTTTCTTCTTTCATTAACATCGCGACAGTTCGAAAAACTACAGCCATAAACATGTTTCACAGCTCACACTTTCAACAACCCACTAGTTTGATTTGTTTGTCATTGCATTGTATACCAACTTGACAAGGTGTAATTATCACCATTAGGTAATACCAACTTAACAATGTCTCACTGTTACTTCTAATTTGTTTAACCACTCTGCAGTGACTGTTGTGCCACCTGTATAAAAGCTATTACAGTTTGCAAGCTTTCAGAGGCAGTGGCTCCTTCTTCTGGTAGAAACGTTGAAGGAGCAGGAAGACGGGTGAAGAGAAGGACTGATGAGGTCCGGGAGAAAGGGGTAGAGTTTGGAACAGTCATCAAGAACTCGAGGTCAGTGGAGACTTATTCCTTCCTTCTCGTCCTGACCCAGTGTTCTGGGTAACTTTTTTGAATGCTACTCCCTTTAGTAAACTTCACCAGTCAATTTCCTTCATGTCTCTTCCTTCCCCTTCAACCCTTCTGGCAGAGGAAGGAGCCGCTGACTCCGAAAGCTTGCAAATTGTAATACCTTTTATATGTGTGCTTTCCTGTTTTGTTTTTTATTATGACATCCTCCTGGGTCAATCCCCAGAGATCCAAATCGCGGACTGTTTTACTGCCAGAATATTTATCCAAGAGGATGCCATAATCATTAATCCATATGTTCTCTGGAAATATGATGGATTTAGTTTACCCTTGCTTTCAGCCGCAAGCAGTGACAGCTTAGTAAGGCCATATTGACTGATGTTAGAAGTCTAGATCAGTCAATGAACCAGACTACTGAAGAGACTGCTGCCCCTTTTCAGAAATCATATTTGTATGACCTCTCGGCACACCTCCTATGTTGTTGCACTCACAGTACAGCTATCTCTGTTATAGAATAAGGTGTTCTAAAACTGATACAGCTAAAATTTTCTAAAAAATTATGTACCCGTTATATTCACAAGAGGACAAAAACTATCACAAGTGTTCCTACTGTTATTTCTCCTGACACTGTTCAGGAATAGGTAGACTTGGTTTTTCCATTATAATTTCACATTTGAAGAGAAAAATAGTTTTGACAAACAGCACTGTTTGACCAAAAATCAGTATAGAATGTAGTTTATTCGTCTCATGACGTACATTTACAAATCAAAGATTTCTATACTGGAAACAAGTCAAATTACTTTTAAAAAAAGGGTTATAATAATTAACATATTTCAGCAGCCATTTCTGCATTTTTACACATGGACAATTCAACAAAAACATGTTGTTGTTGTGGTGGTCCCAAGTCCAGAGACTGGTTTGATGCAGCTCTTGATGCTACTCTATCCTGTGCAAGCCTCTTCGTCTCCCAGTACCTACTGCAACCTATGTCCTTCCGAATCTACTTAGTGTATTTATCTCTTGATCTCCCTCTGCAATTTTTACCCTCCACACTGCCCTCCAATACTAAATTAGTGATCCCTTGATGCCTCAGAACATGTCCTACCAACCAATCCCTTCTTCTAGTCAAGCTGTGCCACAAATTTCTCTTCTCCCCAATTCTATTCAATACCACCTCATTAATTGTGTGATATACCCATCTAATCTTCAGTATTCTTCTCTAGCACCACATTTTGAAAGCTTCTATTCTCTTCATGTCCATACTATTTATCATCCATGTTTCACTTCCAAACAGGGCTACACTCCATACAAATACTTTCAGAAACGACTTTCTGACACTTAAATCTATCCTCAATGTTAACAGATTTCTCTTCTTCAGAAATGCTTTTCTTACCATTGCCAGTCTGCATTTTACATCCTCTCTACTTCAACCATCATCAGTTATTTTTCTCCTCAAATAGCAAAACTCATCGATTATTTTTAGTGTCTCATTTCCTAATCTAATTCCCTCAGCCTCACCCGACTTAATTTGACTACAATCCATTATCCTCATTTTGCTTTTGTTGATGTTCATCTTATATCCTTTCAAGACCCTGTCCATTCTCTTCAAGTGCTCTTCCAGGTCCTTTGCTGTCTCTGGCAGAATTTCAATGTCATTGGCGAACGTCAAAGTTTTTATTTCTTCTCCCTGGATTTTAATTCCTACTCCAAATTTTTCTTTTGTTTTCTTTACTGCTTGATCAGTATACAAATTGAATAATGTCGGGAATAGGCTACAAGCCTGTCTCACTCCCTTCCCAACCACTGCTTCCCTTTCATGCTCCTCGACTCATAAATGTACAAAATGTAAATAGCCTTTTGCTCCCTGTATTTTACCCCTGCCACCTTCAAAATTTGAAAGAGAGGATTCCAGACCATTCCAGTTTTCCTTTCCTTAACCTATCATCTAAGATAAGTCGTAGGGTCAATGTTGCCTCACATGTTCCAACATTTCTACGGAATCCAAACTCATCTTCCCCGAGGTCGCCTTCTACCAGATTTTTCATTTGTCTGTAAAGAATTCACGTTAGTATTTTGCAGCTGTGACTTATTAAACTGAGAGTTCAGTAATTTTCACATCTGTCAATACCTGCTTTCTTTGGGATTGTAATTATTATATTCTTCTTGAAGTCTGACGGTATTTAGCCCGTCTCATACATCTTGCTCATAAGATGGTAGAGTTTTGTCAGGGCTGTCAGTAGTTCTAATGGAATGTTGTCTACTCCTATTTTTGACTTAGGTCTGTCAGTTCTCTGTCAAACTCTTCACGCAGTTTCATATCTCCAATTTCATCTTCATCTACATCATCTTCCATTTCCATAATATTATCCTCAAGTACATTGCCCTTGTATTGACCCTCTATATACACTTTCCACCTTTCTGCTTTCCCTTCTTAGCTTAGAACTGGGTTTCCATCTGAGCTCTTGATATTCATACAAGAGGTTCTCTTTTCTCTTTAATTTTCCTGTAGGCAGTATCTATCTTACCCCTAATGATATATGCCTCTATATCCTCACATTTGTCCTCTAGTCCTGCTTAGCCACTTTGCACTTCCTGTCAGTCTCATTTTTGAGACGTTTGTATTCCTTTTTGCCTGCTTACTTACTACATTTTTATATTTTCTCCTTTCATCAATTAAATTCAATATATCTTCTGCTACCCAAAAATTTCTACTAGCCCTCGTCTTTTTACCTGCTTTATCCTCTGCTGCTTTCACGATTTCATCCCTCAATGCTACCCATTCTTCTTCTACTGTATCTTTTTCCCCCATTCCTGTCAATCGTTCCTTAATGCTCTCCCTGAAACACTCTAAAACCTTGGGTTCTGCCAGTTTATCCAGGTACCATCTCCTTAAATTCCCACCTTTTTGCAGTTTCTTCAGTTTTAATCGACAGGTCATAACCAATAGATTGTGGTCAGAGTCCACATCTGCCCCTGGAAATGTCCTACAATTTAAAACCTGATTCCTAAATCTCCACCTTACCATTATATAAACTATCTGAAACCTTCCAGTGTCTCCAGGCTTCTTCCGTGTATACAGCTTTCATTCGTGGTTCTTAAACCAAGTGTTAGCTATGATTAAGTTATGCTCTGTGCAAAATTCTACGAGGTGGCTTCCCTTTCATTTCTTACCCCCATTCCATATACACCTACTATGTTTCCTTCTCTTCCTTTTCCTACTATTGAATTGCATTCACCCATGACTATGAAATTTTCATCTTCCTTCACTATCTGATTAATTTCTTTTATCTCATCATACATTTCATCAATCTCTTCGTCATCTGCAGAGCTAGTTGGCATATAAACTTTTACTACTGTGGTAGGTGTGGGCTTCGTGTCTGTCTTGGACACAATAATGCATTCACTATGCTGTTTGTAGTATCTTACCCGCACTCCTATTTTTTTTTATTCATTATTAAACCTACCCCTGCATTACTGTTATTTGATTTTGTATTTATAACCCTGTATTCACCTGACCAGAAGTCTTGTTCCTCCAGCCACCGAACTTCACTAATTCCCAATATATCTAACTTTAACCTATCCATTTCCCTTTCTAAATTTTCTAACCTACCTGCCTGATTAAGCGATCTGACATTCCATGCTCCAATCTGTAGAACACCAGTTTTCCTTCTCCTGATAACGATGTCCTTCTGAGTAGTCCCCACCCGGAGGTCCGAATGGGGGACTATTTTGCCGAAGAGGACGCCATCACAATTTAACCGTGCAGTAAAGCTGCATGCCCTCGGGGAAAATTACGGCTTTAGTTTCCCCTTGCTTTCAGCCGTTCGCAGTATCAGCACAGCAAGGCCGTTTTGGTTAGTGTTGCAAGGCCAGATCAGTCAATCATCCAGACTGTTGCTCCTGCAACTACTGAAAAGGCTGCTGCCCCTCTTCAGGAGCCACACATTTGTCTGGCCTCTCAACAGATATATTTGCCCACAAATTGCTGGTAAATGACTGATTGCTTCTTGGTTTGCATTTTCCTTTTCCCCTTTACCCCTTTGGAACCCATGAAGGAAATTCCGTTTCAAAACATTAATTTTGAATATCAACTTTTAAATATTTGTAAAAGCAATTTGTGAGCAATTTTTTCAAATGATTATGATTATTTCCTGTATTATGTGTGCAGTTAGTCTTCTTGTGAATCACTACGTTCCTGTTAAGGCTCCGAAATGGATTTAAGTTACTTACTGTACAAGTGGTTATTAAGATTCAAGTGGGTTGGATTTATTAACACAATATTGCACAGCTTCGTTACTCGGTTGGTTAAGTGTGCATCCAAGTAATCCAGAGGTGCACAATGTGAAATTAAGCACAGGCTAAGAGTGTTTTCAGCCTCCTAATGTGTGTTTCACCCCTCGCAATATTTTGTGCATGTAAAAATAGTGCTATTGAACCATAACTCAAATTCTTTGTTGAACTGTAAATCCACACATAGCTGATTAAGTGAGCTAATACATAGGTCAGAGGAAAGCAAGAACAATACACCTCAACTAGGAGAGTGCGTAGAAAATCACAGTGGTGTTTAAACCAACCATTAGGATAATACTACTTTACTTCTTTTTTTACATAAAATGAGTAGTACTTCTGGAGAAACCACTACTATTGTTAAGCTTTGAATTTGGAAACAAAAAAAGCTTTGAATGTTTGAAAAAACTGTCATGTTTTATGTGAGCAGATAACTATCTATTAAGTACGTGATTATATAAAACATTAAAGTTAAGTTATTACCTACTGTACATTATTCTTTTTATTTTTTCCAAGTAATGTAAAATTACATTTTGCCCGCTGTACATAAGTCATCAAGCAAATTAATTTTGATGGAATTTTCATGTCTTCGCTCATCACTGTGTTACTTAACGTACTACCTTTTCCTTTCATGAGAGAAACTGTCATGGAATTCATTTATTAATAGTGGCAATTAGAGGCTATTAAAGTAAGTACAAAAATTCTGCTCCTGGTAATGTCTATACAGTATGCTCATAACAATACTGATGCGTGCCACCTCAGAAGATGAGTTTCTTGCTGCAGACAGGAAGCTATTTACTTCAGAAATTTCTTTTTATAGCTTAGTATTATTTATAGTTGCAGAAGGAAATTCATGAAACTGAACTTACATATTATGCTATGCTGTGCATCAGTGTGTAATTATAATGTTCTTGTCTCCATTTTAACATAGTGGCAGAATCTAACTTCTGGTAATTGTTCTGGAGCTTTCACAGAGAGGTTTTGTAAATACAAGGAAGAGATGAACCATTATCTTGATCCATCAAAGCAGAACATTTGAAGCTTGTGTGAAATTTATCATCAGATTACTGAATTGAAAAAGAAGTAACTCTTAATTCTCAGTTACAGTAGTAAAACATTTGTTTTCTTCTGTTTGTTACATAGCTTGTTTTTGTGTTTCATGACTTATGTAATTATAACTGACATTTTAGTGATTTTTGGGGAAATGTGTCTTTATTTAATTTCCCATACATTCATTGAAATGATAATGGAAAATTTTGCAAGTTGAAACCCTTATCACATTTAGCCTTGGAGTCAGGTTCATTTAAAATTCATCAGTACTCGTCGTAACAAGTACATGTTATCAGAACAAGTGGGGCTTACCCCAGTGGAGAGGAGGACTGCTGTCCAATTATGGATACTTATTGAGGTTCCTCTCCCTCCAGAACCCGAGGCGGTGTGGCTGGATGAAGAACTCGGCTGGTGGCCCACCAGTGGAGGGACAATACCTGAAGCGCCGGAGCTGGACCAGTCATCACGTCAGGCACAGACAAAGCCCTTGCACCTACCCGTACCTGCACCCCATTCCACATCTCAGTTCCGATGGCCTTATGCGTGCAAGCTCTGTGACAAAGTGTTCAAATCTGGCAGCTCGTTGTCCAAACACAAAGACGTACACCGAGGTGCGACACGCTGTCCAGTATGCAATGTCGTCCTCAGCCGCCTGGCCTATCTGAAGCACCACATGGCAACAGTACATGGTTTACTTCATGCACTGTAGAATTGTGTGTTTCTTTTTGGTGGTTTTACTGTGAATGTCTTCAGCATTTCTGGTTTCTATGGTAACAGTAGTGTAAATACACTATGACCAGAACAATGTGCAATACTGCTTTTTATAATCTTGACATTAATATCTGTTTTTGAATGACGTAAGGGATGATAGGTACCACAGGATTTGATTCCATAAATAGTCTGTCAGTTCCTAAACATTTTGTTAGAAATGGAACTAAGAAAATTTGTTTTTAAAAAGAACAAAGTACTGTTTCTTGCAGGACAAAACTGTATGTCTTTAGCACCCATTTCAGAATTTCATTTTATCATGTATTTTTTCTCAGTAAGTATTGTTGGTTGTACAGCAGTCTCTGTAGAAATGTTGATGTATTGCTGTAGCTGCCATAAGGCAGTACTGTTAAGGCAGTTTTTGTAAATATATCTCATATTTATCAAATAATTTCAGTTTCCTTTTGATATTTTCTAGAAATAATGTTCTTGTTTGTCAAGAGCTACTCTTCCATGGTAGACACTCACAGGTTCATAACTGTGTACAAGGAATTTACTTTTGAGTGTGTTGATTTACAGCTAAATATGAACTGAGTGCTCATGGGCAGACAGGAAATAGCACTTTTGTTGACTGTAATGTCTGTAATGAAGTACTTGAATATTATATTTATTGGGTGACTGTATAAAATGGAAAGAACATATGATACATGGGCAAGAAGATTATACATTGCAATTTTCTGAACTTCAAGAAATATAGCTTGTGGGAAAAGAAGACTACTTGTGAACTCATTTGCAGCCCCTTTTTGACATGTTGTATCGTTTATTGTCTAAGAATGACTAAGGAACTTCATTCATCTGACGAGTGGCCTTTCACCAAAGGTGTTGTTTACTGTCAGTTTGCTAATGTGCGTAAGGTCTCACATTGGAAACAATCAAAAGAAAACTGTTGTGAATCTGGCTTGCCTTAGACGTTTGTAATACAAACTACATTCAGAAACATGTACAGCACAGAGTTCATAGGAATAAAATTAGAACAAGTGAAGAATTATTCATTTTGTTTCTCTTTGTACATAAATAAAATGGAGAGGTACCTGATTGAGAATGATGAATTTATCACCCACTATTCAAAACTTCATGTCTTGCAAACTGTGAATATGTATCTATAATAGAAATTTTCTTCCCATGTTGGAAGTGGAAAACCAAGATCATGGGATAAACCAAAAGGACAACAAAATGAACCTCAAAAGCAATGAAAAACTCTAACATAAAAGAGCACAGTTATCGTCTATGGGAACAAGAATGTTGCTGGACTGCTTTATTAGAATTTGCTTGCAATATTTCTTGGTAGGGACCAGTCATGAAAATTCACAAGGGGCACCTTTGTAATAATTATTTGAATTAAAGCAGTGTCTGCTGCAACTAAAGGAACTTTTACAGTAAAAATTAATCATGTATGATTCAAGGAGACAAAAGCCCAAAAAAGACAGATGGCAAAATATATAGAACAGATTTTGCACAAAAAAAGAACCAGCCATAACAGATTTTCTATCATATATGTCCTTTTATCAAGCTCCTAAACTTCCAAAAAAAAATGAATGAATACCAAACCTTTAAATTTTCGAGAACTTAGCATTCTATAATTACCCTATACTCCTGGTTCATTTCATATAATTAAATTATCAACATAAGAATTTCCAACTGCAGGTATGGGTATTAGCACCACTGCTAATTGACAGAATTTTTTAGACTTATTCTATAATTAATTGTGTCTGAGGTCATTAAGCTCATCAGCTGAACTTATTATTGTGGTGCTTGACATAAATAAAAATAATAAGTGAAAAACTGCAAGGGTCTTGAATGAGAAAGAAACAGAGGAATTCAAAAAATATTTGTGAAATACACACAGGAAAGATGCATACTATACACCTTGTGTAAATAAAGTATTCTGTAACATAGTTCCCTTTGAAAATTGCTGTCCTAAAAAATAACCTGTGTCAGTAGATTAAATGCTCCTAAACTCTGGCTTATAAATGGCATCAAAATAGTGAGCAAAACTAAGAGAAAAATGTACTTAACATATAGGAATACTGATAATCACATAATTAAATCAGATGAAAAATTGGATTATAAAATTCTCTGTAAAGTCATCAGAAAACTGAAATGTCTGTATTAGGACTAGCCAGGAAGTAAGCTATCAGATTGGTGCACAAGGTTTTAGCATTTATCCATAATTTTAATAAATACAACAGGTACACATAAAAGAGGCTTTAGTCATCAATAATATATTCTCCTTCACTATTTACAGCAGTCTGCCAATGCTGGGGTAGCTTTTTGCTTCTGAAACTGTGGAAACCACATGATTTTTGAGGCAAAGAACTTGTCAAGCCATGTTCAGAGCCCATTTCCATCTGGAAAGGAAGTTTATTGAAGGTTGTTCAATAGAGAGCAGAAAAGGTGAAAATCTGAGGGCACATGATCAGGTGAAGAAGTTGGGTGTGGAATGATTTTCCAACGTCTTTTTTGACAGTCTAGCAGAATGAAGGTAGGCCTTGTCACAGTGTGCTGTCATTTGACAGAGTCACTTGGTTGTTTTTCTTGGCATGGACTGTGTCTGCAAGATGTGCTTAGTTGTTGACAATAAAAGTCAGCAGTGATGATTATACCTCAGAGAAGTAATTCGTAGCACACCGCACCATTGCTGTTCCACCAGCACCATAATGTTATCTTTTGTGGGTGTGCACAGATTTTTGTGTGGAGAGTTGCTGAGTTGTTTGGGCTGAACTATTCCTTTCTTTTCCACACATTAGCTTAAAGGCACCATTTCTCATACTAGCAATGATGCAGGATAGGAATGGTCAGTTTTATTCATGAGCCAATTGTTGACAAGCAAACAGAGATGCACATATGGCACCTGCTGATTTTTGTGATTTTGGCTTAGATCATGTTGTACCCATACATCTGATTTTTGAACCTACCCTGTTGAATGCAAATGTTGCATGATTGGGGAATGATCACAGTTCATCGTATTTGCCAGTTCTCGAGTACAATAACCTGGATCATTCTGGATTATTGCGTTTAAACAATATTTATCAAACTCCATTGCTGTCACACCTCTATTGAACTCAAACAGAAGAATATGTCGGAAATGTTCCAATTGCTCCACTTGGCACTCCATTTTCTAGAGCCCACAGCTCCACTCACTATTTCCAAGTGAAAAAATGACAACATGTTAACACAAATAACAACAGCGAACTACAAATAAAAAATTACAATCAATAAATAAATCCATAGCAACCAGAATACCAACGTACAGAACAAAAACACTACGAACTTACACACTAATCTAATATAAATACAGTACTGGAATACTTGAAGAATATTTATTAGAAAAATCTGAAGTATAAACATTTGTATTACTTTTCTAATTCACCGCCATTCAGATTTTTGCATACATCTTAATTAGTTGGCAAATATCATCTGTATAAAATTTTGAGACACATGAGCACAGTTATCTCATGACGGTGTCTTAGAAGTTCCATATCAGAGTCAGTTCATTGAGAAGAATCCATTTTTTCATGGGCATGAAAATGTATAAGAGAGTTGGAGGTATCACTGGACTGTAGGTTCATTGTTTCAAAATATCTTCTTTCAGCTTACTCAATGTTTTTTGTGTTTTCTGGGTAATGTGTGGTGAAGCTATTTGCTGCAAACACAAGAAATGTATAGCTTTAATTTAGCAACAAGTGATTTCCACACCTTCAAGCATATGAAAGTGTGTCTTAGTTCCCAACCCTTTTGATATGTTGATTAAATGTATCAAATGTTGAGTTATAATTTAATATATTTATGGTATCATAGCCAGATAAATTTGATACAGTTTTGCTAATGATAGACTGTATTAAAATGACTGTGATAAATGAAAGTAATTCTAGTTACCGTCTTACATTTGACAGTTGATAGATCCACGTTGAACCTGTATAAGGGAGAAAAGAGCTGGCTTATTTGATGCTTTTGTCAAGCTTCACCATGTCATTTTGGATTTACAAATGCATATGGACAGTGATGTTCAGTATATAACAGGGAATAAAAAATATGAGATAAGGAGTATCCTGCAGTACAGTGTTTTATATTTGTATTTATTTGGTCCAACGAATCTTGAATGTACAGTACAGCATATCAAATATTGGACATGAATTGAGGAACAGTGAGCAGTGTGAGTGAGTAACACAGTCCAAAATACGAAGTCAGCAGGTAACTGGAATAATTATACAGAAAACATTGTGTGTTTATGTGGAGTGAGAGCATGTAGTGAGAAGTGGGATGAAAAACTGAGACAGCAAAAATAGTTAAGTATGTGTGTCATGTAGAGGGAATAATGAAGAACCAACGTTCCAGCAGATGTGCATTCACCACATTCTGTATCTGTGAAAACAGATCGAAAAGACCAGGATGTATGAAGGTACACTGTGCAGGCATTTACGTAATATAAGCATCTGTTCATGGAACTTGGAAACTTATAGCGTGTTAAAATTTATGTACTGGCATATAAGTTAGCAGGAACTCTACAGTCACACATGAGAGATGTTTGATTCTTGAACCTTAAGGGCTCCTTTGAGTTACATATAGTGATGGGAGGAAAGATTCATTAATTTTTGTCAACAGAACAGAAGAGGACTGGAGAAAACAGAAATTAATAGTGGAGTTTATTGTAAGCTAGCATTAATTTTGATTTTGTCCAATGTTGTCACATTTCTCTAGGGTCAAGGTTCTGAATTACTTTCCCTCTAGTCCATTAAACATTTTCTCTCCTTTCAGTCTCTCTCTTTTCCTATATTCTCCATACAGAAGAACCTTCACTTCTGCTTCTGAAAGCTTGATATTCATACCTCTTGTGTGTGACAGTACAGTGTCTGCTGCCAGCCATGCCGGTAAGTAAATATTTTAGACTTGTATTAAGACTGAGCTTGTGGACAGTAACCAGTCTTTGGTGATTATGGCAATTTGCGATGATATAGCAGAATACTCAAATGAACATCCACTTATAACAGACATTATTTATTCTGTAATAAGTGATGATGGACTTACTCTGTACACTTATATGTTATGAGACATACACCTAAATGTATATAAATTAAGAAAGAAGGAGAAGATATCATAGTACAATATAATACCTTCTCATTGGTTTTCTTTCTTTTTCCTTCTTGTAATCTGTGATTGAAGAGTGTGAATAATCCTTTGGTCTTCTTTCTTTTTTCTACCTTTAATTTGTGCTTGAAGAACGTGAATAATCTGAAATGCAATGCGTCTTCCGTAAGGTGACTCAGACAGTGCTGTAGAAAGCCTGTTTCCCCTCTCTCCTGCAATGGTTAATATAATTAAGACACATTGCAGTATTGGTAAAATCAGATGATTAGGGAACTCATTTTAGATATCTCTTAGAAGGCTGAGACAATTTATTTTGGAATTCATTATTTTCAAAGAAAATCTGTTCACCAACTTTTAGTTTAATAAGAGACATGAATCATGAGCAGAAGTCTAGCATCTACAGAATAACACCATACAGTATTTCAGTGTTCAGATTTGTAAAATGTCATATGGTTTGATCTGCAAATATCTCAGTAATTTCTAAAGTACTTGTGTTGGAAAACTTGATCAGAGTTCTATTGTGTGTAGCTTCATTATATTTTCCTCACTCATGATAAAATTTTATGCTTTACAATTGATGTACTTTTATGACCTGCAAGCTATGGTATGGTTGTTGTTGTTGTTAAGGTTTTCAGTCCTGAGACTGGTTTGATGCAGCTCTCCATGCTAATCTATCCTGTGCAAGGTCCTTCATCTCCCAGAACCTACTGCAACCTACATCCTTCTGAATCTGCTTAGTGTATTCATCTCTTGGTCTCCCTCTACGATTTTTACCCTCCACGCTGCCCTCCAATACTAAATTTGTGATCCCTTGATGCCTCAGTACATGTCCTACCAACCGATCCCTTCTTCTAGTCAAGTTGTGCCACAAACTTTTCTTCTCTCCAATCCTATTCAATACCTCCTCATTAGTTACGTGATCTACCCACCCAATCTTCAACATTCTTCTGTAGCACCACATTTCAAAAGCTTCTATTCTCTTCTTGTCCAAACTATTTATTGTCCATGTTTCACTTCCATACATGGCTACACTCCATACAAATACTTTCAGAAATGACTTCCTGACACTTAAATCTATACTCGATGTTAACAAATTTCTCTTCTTCAGAAACGCTTTCCTTGCCATTGCCAGTCTACATTTTATACCCTGTCTACTTCGACCATCGTCAGTTATTTTGCTCCCCAAATAGCAAAACTCCTTTACTTGTTTAAGTGTCTCATTTCCTAATCTGATTCCCTCAGCATCACCCGATTTAATTCGACTACATTCCATTATCCTCGTTTTACTTTTGTTGATGTTGATCTTATATCCTCCTTTCAAGACACTGTCCATTCCGTTCAACTGCTCTTCCAAGTCCTTTGCTGTCTCTGACAGAATTACAATGTCATCGGCGTACCTCAAAGCTTTTATTTCTTCTCCCTGGATTTTAATACCTACTCCAAATAATTTTACTGTTGTTTCCTTTACTGCTTGGTCAATATACAGACTGAATAACATCCGGGAGAGGCTACAACCCTGTCTCACTCCCTTTCCAACCACTGATTCCCTTTCATGCCCCTCGACTCTTATTATAACTGCCATCTAGTTTCTGTACAAATTGTAAATAGCCTATTGCTCCCTGTATTTTACCCCTGTCACCTTTAGAATATGAAAGAGAGTATTCCAGTCAACATTGTCAAAAGCTTTCTCCAAGTCTACAAATGCTAGAAACGTAGGTTTGCCTTTCCTTAATCTTTCTTCTAAGATAAGTCGTAAGGTCAGTATTGCCACTGATCTTCCCCGAGGTTGGCTTCTACCAGTTTTTCCATTCATCCGTAAACAATTCGCATTAGTATTTTGCAGCTGTGGTGTCAACACCTGCTTTCTTTGGGATTGGAATTATTATATTCTTCTTGAAGTCTGAGGGTATTTCGCCTGTCTCATACATCTTGCTCACCAGATGGTAGAGTTTTGTCAGGACTGGCTCCCCCAAGGCCATCAGTAGTTCTAATGGAATGTTGTCTACTCCTGGGGCTTTGTTTCGACTCAGGTCTTTCAGTGCTCTGTCAAACTGTCTGAGGGTATTTCACCTGTCTCGTACATCTTGCTCGCCAGATGGTAGAGTTTTGTCAGGACTGGCTCTCCCAAGGCCGTCAGTAGTTCTAATGGGATGTTGTGTACTCCCGGGGCCTTGTTTCGACTCAGGTCTTTCAGTGCTCTGTCAAACTCTTCACGCAGTATCGTATCTCCCATTTTATCTTCATCTATATCCTCTTCCGTTTCCATAATATTGTCCTCAAGTACATCTCCCTTGTATAGACCCTCTATATACTCCTTCCTCCTTTCTGATTTTCCCTCTTTGCTTAGAACTGGGCTTCCATCTGAGCTCTTGATATTCATACAAGTGGCTTTCTGTTCTCCAAAGGTCTCTTTAATTTTCCTGTAGGCTGTATCTATCTTACCCCTAGTGAGATAAGCCTCTACATCCTTACATTTGTCCTCTAGCCATGCCTGCTTAGCCATTTTGCACTTCCTGTCAATCTTATTTTTGAGACGTTTGTATTCCTTTTTGCTGCTTCATTTACTGCATTTTTATATTTTCTCCTCTCATCAATTAAATTCAATATTTCTTCTGTTACCCAAGGATTTCTACTAGCCCTTGTCTTTTTACCTACTTGATCCTCTGCTGCCTTCACTACTTCATCCCTTAATGCTACCCATTCTTCTTCTACTGTACTTCTTTCCCCCCCTACATGTCAATTGTGCCCTTATGCTCTCCCTGAAACTCTGTACACCATTTGGTTTAGTCAGTTTATCCAGGGTCCATCTCCTTAAATTCCCACCTTTTTGCAATTTCTTCAGTTTTAATCTACAGTTTATATCCAATAGATTGTGGTCGGAGTCCACATCTGCCCGTGAAAATGTCCTACAATTTAAAACCTGGTTACTAAATCTCTGTCTTACCATTATATAATCTATCTGATACCTTTTAGTATCTCCAGCATTCTACCATGTATACAACCTTCTTTTATGATTCTTGAACCAAGTGTTAACTATGATTAAGTTATGCTCCGTGCAAAATTCTACCAGACGGCTACCTCTTTCATTTATTTGCCCCAATCCATATTCACTTACTATGTTTCCTTCTCTCCCTTTTCCTATTCTTGAACTCCAGTCACCCATGACTATTAAATTTTCATCTCCCTTCACTACCTGAATAATTTCTTTTATCTCATCATACATTTCTTCAATTTCTTCATCACCTTCAGAGCTAGTTGGCATATAAACTTGTACTACTGCAGTAGGCATGGGCTTCATGTCTATCTTGGCCACTATAATACATTCACTATACTGTTTGTAGTAGCTTACCCGCACTCCTATTTTTTTATTCATTATTAAACCTACTCCTGCATTACCCCTATTTGATTTTGTATTTATAACCCTGTATTCACCTGACCAGAAGTCTTGTTCCTCCTGCCACCGAACTTCACTAATTCCCACTATATCTAACTTTAACCTATCCATTTCCCTTTTTAAATTGTCTAACGTACCTGCCCGATTAAGGGATCTGATCCTTAGAAAGCCAGTTTTCTTTCTCCTGATAACGACGTCCTCTTGAGTAGTCCCCGCCCGGAGATCGGAATGGGGGACTATTTTACCTCCGGAATATTTTACCCAAGAGGACGCCATCATCATTTAACCATACAGTAAAGCTGCATGCTCTCGGGAAAAATGACGGCTGTAGTTTACCTTTGCTTGCAGCCGTTCGCAGTACCAAAACAGCAAGGCCGTTTTGGTTAATGTTACAAGGCCAGATCAGTCAATCATCCAGACTGTTGCCCCTGCAACTACTGAAAAGGCTGCTGCCCCTCTTCAGGAACCACATGTTTGTCTGGCCTCTCAACAGATACCCCTCCGTTGTGGTTGCACCTACGGTACGGCGATCTGTATCATTGAGGCACGCAAGCCTCCCCACCAACGGCAAGGTCAATGGTTCATGGGTATGTTATGGTATGGTATCTAGTGGACTGTACACAACATGCACACTATCATTAGCCCCTCAACCCCTTTTCTTTGTTTTCCACATACAAATGGTCAACAGGAAAACTATCTTCTTGTACGACTATTGTACAAGTCTGATTTTAATTTTTCCAGTGTTACTCCCTATGTCCCCTTTCTTTATCCACTGTCCTGATTCCTCCCTCCCTCTCTCTTCTCCCTCCCCCCTCCCCCCCCCCCCCCCCCCATGTATGCACACTTTTCCAGTGAAAGTGTTCTGTAAGTTATTTAGTTTGTTAGTATATACTGGAGCATATACTGGATAAAAGTTGTAGTTGTGTGTTTCTGTTAGACTGTAGAATGTCTAGAGAAATAACGGAGAACTTCAGACGAAACTTCAGCTCATTAGTATTTACATTACATTTCATTTCATTAATACTTGTTCCATAGATCATGAATATGACATTTCATAATGATGTGGAACATGATTTTCACTCTGCAGCGGAAGGCAAAGGTCCCGAGTTGGAGTCTCGGTCAGGCACACAGTTTTAATCTGCCAGGAAGTTTCATATCAGCGCACACTCCACTGCAGAGTGAAAATCTCATTCTGGAAACATCCCCCAGGCTGTGGCTAAGCCATGTCTCCGCAACACCCTTTCTTTCAGGAGTGCTAGTTCTGCAGGGTTCACTGGAGAACTTCTGTAAAGTTTGGAAGGTAGGAGACGAAATACTGGCAGAAGTAAAGCTGTGTGGGCCGGGCATGAGCCATGCTTCAGTAGCTCAGATGGTAGAGCACTTGCCCGCGAAACTCAAAAGTTCCGAGTTCGAGTCTCGGTCGGGCACACAGTTTTAATCTGCCAGGAAGTTTCATATCAGCGCACACTCCGCTGCAGAGTGAAAATCTCATTCTGGAAAGTGTGGCTATTTTGAGGAATCGAAAATTTAATTGTTGCATCTTCCTGTGTATTATTTGAGCTTAATAAACATTTGGACAACAACAAAATGCATTTTTATACTGTATTTCCTTTGCATTGTCTATAATTACTAGGTGCTTCCAAACTTATGGAGAGTAGTGTATTTCACTGTTTTCTCAGGGAAACTGTTTTCCAATATCCTCACAAAGGTATCATGAAATAGGTTAAATTTTAAATTAGCATCAGGTTCCCTGTACACCTCATCCCAGTCCAAGTATTGCAAACTTTCCCTAAAATTTTCAGTTGTTAAATCATTAATTGAACGCACTATTTTGGAGTACTGCTTTACATTACTTTATGGAGCTTTGTCATATACTGTATCTAGCTGTGCATCATGATCAGACAGACTATTCTTAACAGGAAAAGCTTTTGTTTGATTGAATTTGTCTTGGTCTATGAAAACATTATCTATTAGTGTGCTGCTTTCCTGTACCACCTGAGTAGGAAAATCAATAACTGACATCAAATAGAAAGAACCAAGCAATACTTCAAGGTAAAGCTTTCTATTGGTCTCTTTCAGAAAATCTACATTGAAATCCCCACAAACAATATTTGTGTCCCTCTGTCTGATAGGTAGCACAACAAAGAATCCAAGTTTTTCAAAAATAGCTGAAAATTTCTCAATGGGGCCCCTATACATGGCTACAATTATAAAAGTACAATTATTTAGTTTATGCTCACACACACATGCTTCTTTATTTTGCTATAAACAAAATTTTTTAGTTTCCAAATTTTTCACACTGTGACAGATTTTAACATATATGGCAACTCCTCTTTCCATTGTGTCTCTACTTGCATGTACTGAACGCTTATATCCGCCAACATTTACCATTTTCATACCTGTGACTACATGATGTTCAGGCAGGTATAGTACATCTGTTCCACCCTCAGTTTCTAAATCTTATAACCAAGCAAGAAGCTCATGTACTTTGTTTTTTAATCCCCTGATATTCTGGTGCAATATACAAACTGTGCTTTTATAAGAATCTTGTGGTGCACTAGAATTATTTTTCACTGTACTGATAAGAGAATCTTGTGATATTTAACATCTCTAGTAGCTGCCTGTCTGAGCTATGTGTTCTCAGGCTATGCGATACTGGTTGAGGGCATTTTAACTAGCTCAAAGTTGGGGAAATTACAAGTGCAGAAATGAAGTATGATGGAAAACCTATGGTTTTTTGAAAATTATTTTTAAAAATTCTCATACAAATGGTCACAAGTGAAGGCTATCAGTGGAAACTGTAAAGAGACAAAGACTGAAGTAAATCATAACAAAATAAATTTCAGATATATTTGCTTCAAATGTTCCTTCACAAAAGAAAACCAAAGAATGTTGCTGTCATTCAGTTGTTTTACTGCTGCAAAGATGAATGATGTTATTAGACTAGTCATGGTGGGAAGCAACTAAAATCACTAAAACCCAGCTTGGTCCAAATGTGTGATGGAATCCCTGGCAGGCTTTGCATGGAATTTGCAAATTAATTTGCTGCAATCTTGACCATAATTTACCAAAGATATTTCGAGCAATTGGAAATCACCACAGATCACACTAAGCCTGCAACAAGGACAGCAGAACTCCTCTGCAGAACTACTTCCATATACCACTTATCTACATTTGTAGCAGAATTCTAGAAGATATTCTGAGTTCAAATATAATGGAATACAGTCACCTTCCTCCTCCAAAATTACTATGAATTCTAAAAACATTGATCCTGTGCAACAAAACTTGCACTCGTCAGCCATGTTATTTGGAGTGCTATGGATAGAGGTAATCTGTTGGATTTGATGTTCTTAGACTTTAAAACAGCTTTTTGCTCAGTAACACACCAAAGAAATTCCATTTGTATGGTATGTCTAATCAGATTTGCAACTGTGTTGAAAATTTCTTGGTGGGCAGAATGCAACACATTATCCTGGATGAAAAGGAAGTGCAATATCCCCAATATTATTCATGTTAGGTGTCATTGTCTCACTGGATTGAATTAATATAGTTTCATACTTACCATACCAGATGCAGTTGTCTACGGGAAAATTTTACCTGTTGAAATTGTTTTAATATCCAGTTAATTTTTGGCACAATATCAATCTGGCATAAGGACAGGCAACTTCACCTTATTATAGGAAAATGAGAATTTTTGAAGTTCATGAAATGTAGAAATATCGTAGACTTTGATTACAAGGTTAATGAGCCACAATTGCTTGGATATATGAGACAAATACCAGGAAGTAGCAATGTCTAAAGATAAAAGCAGATTGATCATATAACCTTAGTTGCTGGAAAAGCAAATGAGAAGCTACAGTCTGCAGACATAAAGAAAATCTGGTCATGTGTAAAGGCTGTTAGTGGCACCACAGTTAGCATCCAGCCACTCATGGATGAGATAGGAAATGAAACTGAGAGTGGCAGAGCAAAAGCAGAAATGCTTAATTCTGTTTTCAAATGTTTCTTTATAAAGGAAAACTCAGGAGTATTGCCTCAATTTAATTCCTGTACCACTCAAAAGATGAGTGAAATACGGTCATATTAGTGTCAGTGGCATTGAGAAATAGCTGAAATCTTTAAAACTGAAGAAATCTCAGGGCCCAATGGAATCCCTGTCAGATTCTATACCCAGTTTACGGCTGAGTTAGCCCCTCTGTTAACTATAATCTTGTGTAGATCCTGTCAACAAAAAACAGTGACCAGTAGTTGGAAAAAAAGCACAGTTCACACCTGTCTACAAAAAGGGTAGCAGAAGTGATCTACCAAACTACCATCCAATATCCTTGACATCCATTTGTTGTAGAATCTTAGAATGTATTCTGAGCTCAAACATAATGAGGTATCTCGTACAGAATGACCGTCTCCATGTCAACCAGCATGGAATTGGAAACAGTTTAGTTTAGTTTAGTTATATTACTTGTTCCATGGATCATGAACACGATTCTTTCGTAATGATGTGGAACGTGTCAAAGTACACAAGATTCATTTATCAAACATAGATCATGTGAGACCCAACTCTCATGACGCCCTAAAAGTCATGGATCAGAACTGTGAGTTAGATGCAGTATTTCCCAATTTCTAAAAAGTGTTTGACTCAGTAGTATACATATGCCTATTATCAAAGTTCGATCATATGGGCTATCAGATGAAATAGGTAACTGGATTGAGGATTTCTTGGGAGAGAGTATGTAACATGTTATCTTGGATGGGTAGTGGATAGATGTAGAAGTAACTTCGTGTGTACTCCAGGGAAGTTGTTGGGGCCCTTGCTGTTCATGTTGTATATTAATGATCTTGTGGACTATATTAATAGTAGCCTCAGAGTCTTTGCAGATGGTGCAGATATCTACAAAGAAGTACAGTCTGAATGAAATTGTACAAATATTCAGTCAAACTTTGAGAAGATTTTAAAGCGGTGCAATGACTGGCAACTTGTTTTAAATGTTCAAAAATGTAAGATTGTGCACTTCACATAAAGAAAAAAATCTTAGTATCCTATGAAAATAATGTTAGAATGTGTAAACTCCTGCAAATATTTGGATGTAACGCTTAGTAGAGACATAAAGTGGAACAATCACTTAGGCTCAGTCATGGTTAAAGCAGATAGCAGACTTTTATTTATTGGTAGAATAGAATATTAGTGAAGTGCAATCAGTCTATAAAGGAAGCTGCTTACAAATCACTCTTGTGACCCATCTTAGAATATTGCTCAAGTGTGTGGGACCCCTGACAAAGAGGACTAGCAGGGGATGTTTAACATATACAGAGAAGGACAGCAGGAATGGTCACAGGTTTGTATGACCTGTGAGAGAGTTTCATAGAGATGTTGAAAGAACTGAACTAGAAAACTCTTGAAAATAGATGTAAATTGTTCCAAGAAAGTCTACATACAAAATTTCGAGAACCGCCTATAAATTATGATTTTAAATATACTACAACCCTCACACATCACTCCTATAGGGATCATGAGGATAAGATTAGAGTAATTACATCATGCAAGATGCATCTAAACTATCGTTTTTTTTCTGTGCACCATATGTGAATGGAACGAGCAAAAGCCCTAACAACTCGTACAATGGGATGTACCCTCCGCCATGCACTTCACCGAGGTTCACAGAGTACTGCTGTAAATGTATAAAATTAATGAAGTTTCAGTGCTATGAGGGATCCTTATTATTTAATATGCAGAATTTGGAATGAGTTAACCCATTTTTAATCCACAATGTACTGTAGATCTCTTGAACAAAAAGTCTGGGCATAATAGTCAGAATAAAGCACAGCTCACACCTAGTTACAAGGATGGTATCAGAAGTGAGCTACAAAACTACTGTCCAGTATTCTTGTCAGCCATATGTTGTTGGATCGTAGAACATATTGTGAGTTTAAACATAATGAGAACAGAATGAACACTTTCATGCAAACAACAAACATTGCAAAAATATCGGTCATGTGAAACTCAATTTGTTCTTTTCTCACATGATATCCTGAAAGCATTGCAGTAGGTACTGGGAGATGAAGAAGCTTGCACAGGGAAGAGTAGCATGGAGAGCTGCATCAAACCAGTCTCAGGACTGAAGACCACAACAGCAACAACAACAACAACAACATCCTGAAAGCCTGCAATGTTCCCCTTTAAATATACATTTGTTCAGATACAAATTTGTCATTTTCTTGAAGTTCTGAATTGCTCCACCTATAATTAAACTTTCTGCTTGGACTGTGCTGGTGCTGGAATCTGATAAACATCACCAACTTCCAACTTTCTAAGGGGGAATACGAAATACTTCTCATTTTAACAATTTTTTTTTATAAAACATGCCAATGTGCAGCCTCTTAGTAACAGGAAACATCACTTTTATGTATACTTTGAAATCCTACATCAGTCTAATGATATGTTTGACAGTTCTGTAGCTGTCCTCTGTTCTGCCATGATGTCATACTGCATTGTCACAGCATCCTCTGTACTCAGTAGCACACCATTCTACTCCAAGCCAGGATGTCAGCTCATGGAGTTTACACAAACCCCTTGCAGTTACTGTAACTCATGATAATACTGCAGGTACCATCCCAACATAAGGAAACTCGGTATGCAAACCTATAAGTCCACGTGCAAAACAGATGATAAAAATCTGCAAATAGCTTTGTATTCCTAAATAATTTACTACTATATGGTGTATGTTATTGCGACCATCTTTCATTGGTTAGGTAAATGCTCTACTGGAAGGATATTTTACACCACAAGCCATGGATCAAGGCAGTATTTCTTATTTCCAAAAAACATTTGACTCAGTACTACATAGTGATTATTAATTATAGTGCAGTCACATGAAGTACTGAGTAAAATTTATGACTGGATTTAGAGTTCTTTAGTAAGGAAGATGTACCATGTCACCTATGATGGATAGTCATTGACTGGTGTGAAATTCGTTGTAGACAAGCAACAACTAAGAATGTTGGGACCCTTTGTGTCCATCTTGTAGATTAATGATCTGGTAGACTGTATTCAAAGTAACTTAAACTGATATCTATAATGTAGTGCTATCTGATAAAAGCTATACAAATATTCAGTTAGATTTCAAACTTCAAACTAGTGCAAACATTAGCAGACAAACACCATATCTCATGTCCACAAAATCAATGATTCATGATTAGAAATGATTGACTCATACAAATACTGATTGTAATGGTTGTAGGAGTATTTAGTGGAATGATCATATACGCTCAGTTGTAGGTAAAGCAGGTGGCAGACAAGTTCATTGGTAGAATTCTAGGGAAATGCTATCACTCCTATCTGTCTACAAAGAAGATTGCTCACAAAACACTCATGCAACTCCTCCTAGAACATTCCTCAAGTGTGTAGGTCCCATACCAAATATGGCAAACAGAGGATATTGGATGGATACAAAGAAAGGCAGCACAAAAAAACAAATCCTCAGAAGTTGGTTTGACCTATAGGAGAGTGTCATGGATTTTCTGAAAGAACTAACCTGGCAGACACTTTAAGACAAAGAAAAACTATATAACCTACAATCTATTGCTCCCATAGATATCACGAATATGAGATTTTTGACTAATTATAGTATGCACAGAAATGTTTAAGCAATCATTATGCCAATGCTCCATACCTAAGTGGAACGGAAAGAAGCCCTAATAACTTAGAGAGTGGGTAGTACCCCTGCCATGCACTTCACAGTGGTTTGCAGACTATGGATGCCGATAGAGTAACAAAAATAGGTGGACAGCAATGACCAGAAAAAAGTGATAATACAGGGCTAATCAGAATGTGGACCTAGTTTAATTGATTTGTATTTTATGACGTATAAATTGTACATGAACAGTCTGCATACCAATGACAGAAGGAAGTTTCAATGTTTTTTAACATAGGATATATATTTTTAATGTGTCCCCCTTTTGGTGCATAGCAAACATCTAAGAGCCACAGGTCAACCAGAGTTGTTGGTAGAGGTGGATCATAAACAGCCTCCTAAACATAGCCCCAAAAGAAGAAGTCACAGAGCATGAGTTCTTGCTAATCAGAAGTGGAATGCCGTGTCTTGATATCCCATGTAACCTGTCCAGTGCCAAAGAAGAGATTGATTTAAAACCCTCAGATATGATGGTGCCAATGGGGTGAGCTTGATCCTGTTGCAAAATAAAGTCTTGTGAATTTTTAATAAGTTGAGGAAAAAGCCATTGTTCCAACATATCCAGGTATATTATTCCCAGTTACAGTACTTTCTGCAAAAAAGAATGGCCCATAGACTTTTGTCCACGTTCAATGCCGATTCAGAAATGAAATGGCCACTGCATTGTAACCAAAGACTCACTTGACTCAAGAAAGCAGAAAACCTGCTGCGTCATATCCATCTTACTCACAACTCACTATTTGTGGGAGTACCCTAGCAGCTGTTGACCCAACTATCACAATCCTAGTGGCTATTTATGCAGATAGTGGTTAACAAAACAAAATGATACTTTGGACCTTCTTCTTTCCTTCAGTATGTAGACTATTCATGTCCCATTTATATGCTGTGCAATGCAAATTAATTAAATTTTGTCTGTCTTTTTGAATAACCCTCAATTATAAGGTTTTCAGTATGTTGATAAATCAAAGTAGAAATTCTTCATTACGGCTAATCACTTATTAAAAGAACTGTAAATATATTTGGTGATGTGGAGACTGATAATAACAATACAAGTTTATTTGGTGATAATAATAATACAAGGTTATTTTGTGGAAACCGATAAGATTCTAGATATTAAGTAGGAGCTATTAAATTCTTTGTGAAGGTATTGAAAATAAGGAGCTGAATCCTTTAAAGGAACAGAGATGAGAGGTTTCCATTTTGTATGAGATAACTATAGTACTCAAGATTATATGAAAAATAGTTTTGACTTGGAGCTTGTGTTACCTCTGGCACATTAAACTTTAAGATGAGCACACATTTTCAGGTATGTTCACAACATTGTTCTAGAATTAGGAATAGTACTTCGATCAATAGCTTTGTATGTGTTTAGGTTGGGGCTGTGGTAATTGTGATTTGAAATTTTGTAATGTATGGTGTTTGGACAGGATGAAGACTTGTTGTGGATATTGGTCAGCTACCAGGAATGTTCTTCAGTTGTGGTTACTCTTTGAGATGTAATATTATGATCTATTCTTCATGTAGATTCAGGGATTCAGCAGGTATATGTGAGAAGTTAAAACTCACCTAGGCTGTGTCACAAATCTGGCTTCTTACCTGTCTGGAGTGCTTATCTTGAATCACAGGACCTGCACATGCCTGTCAGCAAAGCAAAGTATGCTTGGAGAGCTCACTGTCTGCAAGAGGCAGGTATTTCCCACAGTTTTAACTAAGTCCCCTAGAATCCACACAAAAGGAAAGGAAGAATTCCTTTTTAGTAACAGATGAAGATTATCTAGTATTACCTTTACTCAGCAAGCTATAGACATTAAAGAGATGTGTTGTCCATAGTGGTGGGAGTCTTTCCTTAATGTAATTATGAACTCAGTGTCAACAGTAAGCGTGACTAAGTTTATGTTGGATAGGAGGAGGATACAGCATTGCAGGTTTATACCGGAATATAGAAACAAGATTTTATAGAAGCACTTCTTTACAGATTGTGAGCACATAATGTATAATTAAAACAGTAACATTTAGATTGAGTTCATAAGGAAAAATGGTAAAATAAATAAGTCTTCAAGAACATTATACATTTTAATTCACCTTGAAACTGTTATTAAATCATTATACTTGAGCTCAAAATATTTTCTAACATTCTACAATAGATTAACATCAAGGTTATCGGATGGTAGCTTTGTCGCTCACTTTTTCTGTGCTTCCTGTTGACAGGTGTGGCTTGTCCTCCTTCCAACAAGTGGGTATAGTTTTTTGTTTGCATGAAAACCGTATAATATGATTAAAAGGGAAGCTAACACAGCCACAAATTCGGTATAGAATGTGATAGGGATTCCACTGGGTCCTGCAGATTTGTTCAAATTTAGCTATTTCAGCTGTTTCTCAGTGCAAGTGACACTGATATCTAATGTCACTCATCTTTACAGTGGCGTGAGAATTAAACTGGCATAACATTCCTGGATTTCCATTTGTAAAGGCACATTTCAAAACTGACATCAGTATTGCTGACTTTGCTTTGCTGCCTTCAGTTTCATGCTTGGGCGTCTGGACAAAAACTTTGATACAACTGCCAGCCTTGACATAAACAGAGTGTCTTTGTGTTTAGTGAGAGATTTTCCTGCTGCCTCATGGTCACTAATACCATTTTCAGCATGAACATCCTCAGAGAGGCAGGTCTATTTGCAGTGGTTAGATCCAATATATTTCTGTCATGCATAGGGTTCCGAATTATCTGTTCTATGTAGTTTTCATGGAGGGCATTTAATTGTTATCCACAGGATGTTTTGTCATGCCCACTACATCTAATTCATAGTTGGATGATTAAAATGGTGATCATGATGGTTTTGCATAAAATTTTCAGTTACATCTTTTAGAATTCTGGTGGTCGACAGAAAGATACACCCTTGATACTGAGTCATGCCCAAACAGACTTACTTGCAGCTTTAGTTTCTGTTTTGGTGGATTGGAGTTCTTTGTCTACTGCAACAAATACACTACTCCCATTTCCTTTTAGCCTATCCTTTTGAAATAAACGTGAATTTTCCCCAAAAATCTCATTCCTATTAATTTTGAGTTTTAACCAGCTTTCTGTACATAGTACTATGTAAACTCCATTGGCTCTGAGGAGCTCTTCAAACTCTGGCACTCTGTTTCAGGTGCTTCAGCAGTTAATCAGTAGGATTTTATTACTCTTGCCTATAGAGGACATTCTTTGAGTCTTATAATGACATTATAGGTGTTGCACAGCTATTGTTATTGTCTATAGCTACTGTTACCTGGAGTGGCAGGTGAGCCTCTTAATCTAAAAAAACACTTGTGTGCACCTCAGACACAGTTAGCTGCCTGTGTAGCATCACCTGATGTGTAGTGCACACCCTACTGATTTAAGGGACCCTGCAGTTCTCAACTTTATGTTAGAAGTCTAGGAAGAAACAGCTTAGCTTTTCACAGAACTTTCGAAGTCACTGATTCAAATTTTCCGCTCCACGTGGAACCAGGGGCCATGATTAGTTCTCGGAAAAATGCTGCAGATTGTGAACTTTGTTGAAATTCAGTGATTGAGGTTGGTTTTCACAACTTTCTCTGATGTCACTGGAGTAACACAAGTATCTCTACCCTTTTATGTTTTCCTCTCCTTTTATTGTTCTTGTATCATTTTCTCTCAAAAACCTGCTTTCAACAGCAGGTCTCAGGTTTCCACACCATTTTATTTTATCTTGTTCTCTAGGTTTTTCCACAATTTTCCATAGTGTTACAAGAGAGCAAACTCCAGAGTATCTGGGTATTCAGCATAAGATATTCAGTGCTGAGGACAAAGATGTGGACCACAAATGGAAAAAAAATTAAAAAGCATGAGCATAGGCAGAGGGTGTATACAGGCAACACACAATATCCTGTTACAGAGATGCTGTACAACATGACAGTTATGACCTCGGTGCGTGTTTCACCACACGCGCCATCTGGGTTCTTACCCCAAGACACAATTTTCTCAGAACTCTGCAGGTGGGAACTAGGACTACAACATGTCCTTGGTTCTCGCCACCCACCTTGCCTCAATTAACATTAATTCCTTCCGTCTCAGCATGTATTCACAATAACTGCTCCTTTCTTCACTCCATTTCAGTTTTCTACATCTTTCATTTTCTGACTTGTCTATTTTTCACCATCCCTCCTCTCACCTCTGTTACATACAATGCACAGCTTTTCACTCTTATTAACTCATGCACGATGTTTAGTAGTAATCTCTGTCTTTCATATTAGCCTGTCTTCCACCTTTCAGCTCTCAGTTTTCCAAATCTCGTCCAGTGCAGTTCCCAACAATTAGTCTTCCTTCTATCCTGTTTGGTGGGTCTTTCCTTACTCAGGGCTCTGGGTGACTTTTCTAACTGCGCCCCTTTCCCTATACTTCTCCAGACCTTTTCCTTCGCCCCTCTTCCTTCCCCTTCAACTCTTCCACCAGAAGAAGGAGCGACTGGTTCCTTACATGCTTAATGCACTTCATGTAACTTTGCAGCATTATACATAGATATTTTTTAATCACCATGACTGCATGAAGCAGCACATGAATAATGCTATATTTGAAGTTTATGGATTGATTTATCTTACATTATTTAATGTTTAGAATAATCCACCACGTATCGCACCACACAGAAACTCTACCCAAGTCATCCTATATCATTTTACAGTTACTCAAAGATGACACTTTCGCATACAATACAGCGTCATCAGCAAACAGCCACAGATTATTTTCCATCCTACCCATCAGATTGTATGTATATAGACGACAAGAGAGGTCTTATCACACTTCTCAGGGGCAATCACACCTCAGATATTTAAATGGACATATTAGTTCTATAATTTGATCATCTATGAACATTTCAGTTATTTTATTGTATTCATTTTTCATTATTGTGGCATTCTTCAAAAGAAGAACCATGGTTATTCTGCAAAATAACTTTAGCTAAAGTGAATATTTCAGTTTGTTGTAGATCAAACACATTCATGTGGTTTTCCTAAAATGATCAAATTCAGTAAGGAATTTAAGAGGCAGAAATTCTTCTTTTCAGCATCTCCCTTACTGTTTGTACATTGTGATCCCTTCAAGGAAAGAGTACATACCTCTTTAATTGAAACAGCAGAAAAATGTTTTTTTATTATTATTATTTTCCTTGTAATCATGTTTCACGTAGTACAGGCAATGAAGTTAGCAGAAATTGTGTGTTTTTTAACTTCAAATCAGCAAACATATTTATGTAAAAACCAGATACCTGGCAGTTTATTTACTATTTCTGAAGGTTATTTCTTTCCTCAGGTCTGCAAAATATCAGTTACCAGCAGGGAAACTCATCACCTGGAGCAAAAATGTTCAGCTGTGATATTTGTGGAGCGGCATACAGACATGCTGCAAATCTAACATCACACAAGAAAATACATTCTGGAGAGACATTATGTGCGCTTTGTAACAAAGTACTCAGTCGCAAATCGAACTTCCGAAGACATATGAAACTGGTGCATGGTTGTCCTGGATTTGATAGCCCTAACAGTGGTGTTGGGAGATTCCTGCAACTCTAGTATGTTGTACTCAGTGTACCCCTTTTACTCTTGTAAAAACATGTTTTGACCAAAAGAAAGTGTTTAAACATACTGAAGTGAATCCAAGAACCAGTACTTCTTTATTTCATGTAATGTGAAAACTATTTGGTTGTGCTGACTACTGTAGTTGTGACTTCAAATATTGCTGACATACCTCAGGGGACTGGAGCACAAGCTCTTCAGAAATCAGTGAAAATGTAAAGAAAGAAATACAAACTAAATACAACATGCAAATCATAAAAATGAAAGGAGTGTAGAAGAATATTAATATATCCATGAAAATGAATAGAGGAGGACTTTGTTCCAAAAATAGTATAGGAGTTGGAGGTCCAGATTAAGACTCCTTTCTCTAATTCTGCAGGTGATGATTTTATTACTCTACTGCTGAGAGAAATGTGCTCCACTTTAGCATACATGTTAGATACATATATAGATGGACATGGACCACTCAACATTCTGTTGTGTTGTGAGAATACATTCTGGAAAAGAACAGACAAAAATGAGGAAATATATCTACAGCTGATTGAAAGAGACATGTAACATCTCAGCAAAACTGCACTGGCTTTTGAGCTGAGCTATCACTCTTTTTTCTGGCTGATTAGAAATGAGACCAGTGAGAGATAGAGTCTGAACCCTTTTCTTCAGGGAGTTGAAAGAAATAAATACTAATTAATAGAAAACCTATCAGAAGTAATGAGAAAAAGAAAACTGGCATTTTATGGACTTTTATATTGATTAAAGACTATAGATCAACCATAAAGATCTCCAAATATTTGTGAGATAAGAAGTCATCAAGAAATTGGATCCATGAAGTAAAAATATGTTTAGAAAACAGTAATATAAAAGCTGAAGAAACAATTGACAAGGGAGTCACTAGGGAAAAAGTATTAAATATGGAAGGGTCCCAGGATAAAAGAATGAAAAAACTGATCTCTTTTGGCCAGAAGACAGAAAGAAAAAATGAAGTGAACAGATGAAAGAGTACTGGAAGAAAAGAAGAGAAGAAAAAATAAGGAACTGTAATTGGCACATTGTTCTTACTTGGAAGTGGGCCATTCAGGGGTAAGGGGGTGTGGGCAGGAGAAGAGGGAGGGGGGGGGGGGAGAAGAAAGGATGATTATAGTTTATTGTCCTGTCAACGGTGAGGTCATTAGAGGTGGCTAATGAATGAAGTACAAATGGAATACTTTGTCTTCTGATGCAATATCACTGTTCAATCTGTTAATGTTAGTGAATATTCTTTTGTTGATGATACTGAGTGCATGCAATGAGTGAATATTCATTAACATTATGATGGTGAGTGCAGAGAAGTATCATCTGTAGTGAAGATTATACTTAGTGAGCCATCTCAATTTGTGCCCACTGCATTTAGAAATCCCAGACAGTTTGGATATTTTTCGAAGTCTTTCATAAAAGAAAAAAAGGATGGCATCAGCTACCTGCTCTTTGATTTGTAAACTCGTAAATAATGCCATTTAAATCAATTTAGTCAGTAAATATAAGAAATTTCTTTTGGTGATACCATCATAAGTTAAATTCCACATTAGACTCAATTCTAAAATGAATTGAGCCTTGCAGAACTGTAGCAAAGATAAATGTGTTTATAGTACTACAGTCAATTTGCTAAGTATTACATAGAAATGCCATGTATATAAGTTTGTTCTTAACTCTAAATCACTATTAATCATTAGTCATGTGAATGTCAGTAAAATTTATTCTGGTGTAAATATGAATAGTTATAATTATGTCAATAATATCACAAATTGTACATCTTCACATAATCACAGCAGAAATATTTCATGCCAGGCAGCAGAAGACACAGATAGTTTCTGAATCAGAGAACCCCAAACTGTAGAAAATGGAATTGTACGGGAGTTATGTAGAAATGTCATCTGGCACTTTTGATTTTGCTGTATCCTGACATGCCCTTTAGCTGGGATCATGTGTGACTTTTCTACTCCGTTACTGAAAAGTCGTGTTTCGACTAATCATTTCCTTTTTTGCAGAATTGAGGATTATCTGGCATCAGTCATTAGTTTTTGTGTTACATTTTGTTCTCAACTGTGTCTGCTGCTCCCTGATAAGGGCATTATTTCCTTCTTTTATCTGATGCTATTTCAGTTTTGGAGATCTTTTTCTTTGTAAAGGATATAAGTAATTATATTTAAAATCTGGAATTTTACTGTATGAAAGAAATTCATACTTGTGTGATGTGCATTTGTGAGATGATTGGAATAATAGTCTAAATTTATAAGATCATATTTATAAAAGGAACAAGAAAGTGCTATAAATAATATTTGAATGAGTTATTGTAATAGAACACCACTATGTATCTGCAGTGTAGGATCAAAAACAGCACTTTGAAAAGAGTAATGTATTACTACTTCTACTTCTTCTTCTATATCAACTAATGCTTCTATTTTCTCCTTAACTAAAAAATAATCTGCAATTCCGTGACTATGCAGATAAGCCCATGTCAACATGACTATGTTTACTCTTGTGCATACCATCTGAACTGTCAGATCATGATAATAGAGCTTCCATTTACTATCACCACATGCAATTACTTTAATGTAGTATTTTGTGCTGTATGTTAGGAGGGGTTGTGTGAAATGTAGAAGCACAGTAATTATGCAGGGTGTCTTTATAATAACTTTCAGCAGTTGGAATTTAATGTAATAGAAAATACTCACACCTAAATTTGTGACACAACTAGTATTTTTTACTGAAGATGAGTTGCTTTGTTGCAGAAACATTTTTAATCTGTTATGGTGTCAACCCCATCTTCTCCTTATGTACATAAACTTTTGTTATCGGTCATGCTGACCACTACTGCAATTTTACTCACATGAGTGAAAGTATTTATAAGTACAATACAAGTGTTCAGAGCCACTCAGGAAGTGGATGTTGATACCCAACACTATGTGTCTGTCATCTACAGAATACTGCTCTTTCTCCACATGTATTTTACTTTTAAACTGACTTTAATATGATTACATAAAGATGACCGTCTGAAGTTCAGATACAAGATCACTAACCTTAAGAAGGGAGCAGTCTAATTATTTTGTTTTAATTGTTCATAAAACATTGTGGGTTTCCTCATTTCAGAAATGAGGGCTTCTCGGCAATGTCCAATATGCTGGAAGGTTTTGGCTGTATCTACATCCCTAACACGTCACATTCACACTGCACATGCGGATCCTGGAGCTGAGCCTGAACCATGCACAGTCTGTGGAAAATTGTTCAAAAATAAGTACAATATGTGGGTCCATCGCAGCAAGGTGCATCGTCTGTCCAAAGTGTGGCAAGAATCGTATTCACATGACTCATGCTAATTGACTTATGAGATGTACACTTACAATTCTCAAATGCTGAATCTGGGTCAGAATATAGTTATTAACTACTTAGTTTCCCACTGTCTGTGATTGGGACAACAGTCTGTGATACAACAGGAGAAAAAATTGTAAAATAAATTTATGAATGTTTGACATACTGTCAGATGGAGACACCTGTGGTAACTGAAATACCGAAAAGTCTTTTATTGCAGTCTAGTGTGCCACTTCTTTTGCAACGAGTAGTTAACACCTTCAGATGGGAGAAGTCAAAGAGCAACCTGTCATTTTCATGTTCTGCATACAGTGGCCATGAGTGTGATATTAGATTGCATTAAAAAACATTTCATTATATAAAATAAGTGTTAATCCTTATTATAAATATTGTAATTTTTGTATATTTATGTGTAATTAGTAGTTTACTTCCTGTAAGTAGGCTAAATTTTCTTACCCTCCATTGAAAATAAAATGACTTCATTTGTTATACAATTGTAACTAATGAAATAAAAATACAAAAAATGTAAAAGGACCTATTTGTAAAAGTAATGACTTTCCTGAAACCTGTTGCTTTAGATACTAAGAGAGACATCTGTTACCACGATGACACAGACAGACACAATTTTCAGAAAAACTGTGCCATCTTTCAAAAAGTGCTAATTGTTATTATGTTCTCTAAAAGAATCTGGAAGAATTTCTCATTCACAATGCATTCTCTAAACTGTATAATTTACAGAGTCAAATCTTGTTCTTGATGTTAGTTACTATGTCCTAAGTAAATTCACCTGCAGTTTAACTGGAAAATAACATTTTCTTAGTAACTGGTTTTGTTATACTCTTTCATAGTGCTGCACAGGAAATCATGTTTTATTTTTTAGATTTGTGAATTTGCGATGTATTAGTTTCATAACATACATAACTCAGGTGTAAGAGACATATCAATGGGATCTGCGATGTACAATTTGTATTTGTGTAGCACTGAAATGGCATGGATGAAGTATGAGAACTAGAAGTCTTTAGCAAGAAGTTCCATATATATTTAATGAACACATACATTTTTATTTACATGACCATTGGTGACTGAATTGGTATACCAGTGGTAGAGAAAATTATCTGCTACTATTTATTAGTCTTGCCTACTTGCAAGAAGGCAGGTAAACAGTCTTCCACTTCACAGGAAGCAGACAAAAGTATTTAAGTTAAGTAATTGTTCATTATGGGTAATTGCAAATGGTTTATGAAAAGTTCAATCACAAGTTTGATTTGTCTCATGTGACGGTTACAGTGAATGAAATCATTTTAATGTCAATGGAAACAGAAACTCACAGAAAGGATTTACAATAGCCTTTTTATAATGTATGGAGATTTTTTAAATAATATTTTTTATTAAAAAAAACCTAAACAACAGTTTACATATAGTGTGAAATTGTCACCTTTTGAAGAGTGCAGCTTAACCAAAGTCAAACATACGAAAGGACTGGGCCAAGGTTTTAAGGGCACCTCTTTCACCATTTGACAAACTTTATTACCATTGAAAAATGCCATATATACTAAGAGAATCATTTTCTGATACAAGCAACAATTACATTAAACAGCAGTTAGAAAGGGACAATTTGGATACCAACAACACTTATTAAATTAAATAGGGCCTTTTATCAGACTATAACTCTTTATAGACAAATCCATAACCAGAAAACCTTAAATGTCAAATTATGACAAAATGTTATTGCACAGTGTGAGAGAAGAGTAATTGGTGCAAATAATTTAAATACAATTTCCCATCACCTTTGACAAGAATGTTACAAACTTGCCCCACTGGGCTAACTCAACATTTAAACAACCCTAAAACTAAAATGCAATTGCCTGAATTATAGAATTAAAAAAATAATGAATATGAAATGCCAGGACTAGGCACTGCCTCTACATCTGCAGCGAGAAACAAATCCCAGCACCTTAGCTAACCTTAGAATTCAATTAATAAGGAACAAATTTATTATTTGGCTCTGCAGCCTTTCTTAAGGAATTCTACTCTGCGCAAGACAAGAGAGATAAATCTCTTAAGCACGAGGTTTAATCTACACAGTGTGGATTATATGCTTTTTTTCTTACAAAATTTGACTGGTAACACCAAGCACAATAAATAGAACCCAACAGTGTGATGACCTGACAAAATAAGGAATAACTGAAATAATCTGTTTGTGCCTAGACACAGTGCCTATGAAATACAGTCAATTGTGGTCAAACCAAGCATGAGGTCACCAAAGCCGGTGCTTTTACTGCCCCCGACATTAAAAGAAAGGGGGAAGGGTTGAGGGCTGCTACATCTAATGTGGTAGTTATCGAGTGGCAGCCTCCACTGACCGCATAGGCTTTTAGAATGAGGATAACAGCAGTTACATGGAAAATTAATAGATTACAATTACATAACTTGGTGAGCGATGACCTCCTCAACGAAGATGATGCAGGCTGGCGTGGCATATAGAAGTACAGCTGCAAAGGCACTATGGTCCAGAAGTGCCATAATGTAGCATACCACACTGTCCATGACACAACTTCCCAGTGCCCAAAGTCAGTATGTCTCACCATAATTCGTGCCATGTGACCCCTTTGACACCAAGAGAGGAGAATGTTGCCACCCAAGCACCAGTGATCCCATTCACTACTCCACGTGGCAACATCTGACTTCCCTGATTGGTACATAGCACCACCACATTCCCTAGATAAACAGCGCGCTCTGTATCTTAGCTGCAGATAAGGTGGGCAATTTGTAAAAGGAAAGAGCACCAACATGGCACATAGTGTGCTTTGGTTTTTGCAACAAACGTGGTAAAACCGCACTGAACAAGAGTGCTGTATCCTAAAAATTTTTTTAAAAATTGCTTGTAAGTACGCTCACCTATGAATCTGAGAATTTACTGAAACAAGAACTGTTTCTTTTAGCTTACAAATTTATCCATTTCATAAGTGAGATACTGTTCACACTCAACCACTGGTTTCAAAATATTCAGGTACCAAATTTTGTTGAAGCATCATTTACTGGAAGGGTAAGCTTTAACATTAAAAAGGCATCATTGTCACTAAAGGTGATTTTCACTGTTATAAGCTTATATATTGCACCATTGTATTCCTCACAAAATGTACAGAATAAATTATTGGGAGATTTCATGCACTTATTAAGATATCCCTGAATATCTTCATATGAAGGAATCATTATTCTTTACAGCAGGCCACATTATTAATATTATAATATCAGAAGTGAAAAGCATTGCATTGGAACTCTCGTGGGGAAGTTCATCTCAGTCTGAAACTAACTAGTTTTCAAGAGCAACTTACATTTTTGTCTGTATTCTTTAGCAGTAATGACAATTTAATGAACAGAATTACCATATGCAATGTATTATGAGGTTTGGATATGAATGGCATGCTTATTATTATGTAAGTGAATTAAATTTGGTTTTTATGAAAGCTGGAATATATCTCCACATATTTATGCTTCATTTTAGGTTCACCCTTTAATAAAAACAGCCATTTTCTCTTTTTTACAAAGACTATTTTAGGAGGAACAGCACATGTTTCATTGGCTAATGGTATGCAGAGTCATAAATGTTCACGCGGAATGGAAGAACTGATAGAAGCTGACCTCAGGAAAGCTACAGAGAACTGTAGGAAGATATGATGCAATACTGACTCTGTGACTTATCTTAAAAAGATTGACTGAAGAAAGACAATCTCTTGTTTACAGCATTCATGATGTTAAATGAAATACACTCTTTAAAACTCTGAAGGTAGAAATGATAAAATACAGGAGCAGAGTACAGAAACCAAACCTCAGCTATAAGAGTTGAAGGGTATGAAAAGGAAGCACTAATTGAGAAAGGAGTGAGACAGTTTTGGAGCCTGTCAGAGGCAGCAAAGGACTTGGGAAATCAGGTGGATGCAATGGATAGTGTCTTGAAAAGAAGCACTGAGATGGGCATCAACAAAAGTAAAAGAAGAGTAATGGAATGTACTCGAATTGTGAATCAGGTTATGCTGACTGAATTTTATTACAAAATGAGACGCTAGAGTAGTAGAGGAATACAGTTATTCACATATTTGGTGCATGTCCTTTCATTGCATCAAAATTTTCAAGGGAATTTTGTATTATTCTTTGCACTAAATAGTGGCATATTCCGGCAATGATGATGGAAGTGAATCATGCACCCTTATGTCCAAAGTAGACCACAAAGGTTCAATAATATTGAGATCTGGTGACTGTGGTGACCAAGGGGATGCAATAGTTCACCTCACAGTCACAAAACCAGTCCTGGATTATGTGAACTTAGTCAACAATGGCCTGTCACCTGGGAACACAACAGTGCCACTGAGGAACAGACATTGTACCGTAGGATGGACCTTGTCAGGCAAAATGATCACATAATCCTTCACAGTAATGCAACCCTTCAGACTAATGATGGGGAGCATGGAATACCATGACATGGCTGACCAGATCACTACCAAAGCTCCACAATGTTTCACTCTTGGGATGTAAAACTTGCCCAGAAGTTGGGTACAGTGTGAAACAAGACTCTTATGACCAAATGTCTTTTCTCCATCACTCATAGTTCAGGTTATATGCCTTTGGCATCACCTTTTCCTGTTACAGGCATTTGCGTCAGTGATGAGTGGTCACAGAATTTCAGCTCACCCTGCAGTGCCCTGCTTATTCCTTCATGTGTTTTGGTGCTGACATAGTTTGCGTGTGTGACATTCAGTTCTGCAGTGACTTTCGCAACTGTCATCATCATATTTTTCATCACAATCTTATTCAATGACCATCTGTCACAGTCAATCAAAACACTTTTGTCCTCATTGTGACTTAGTGGTTGATGTTTTCCCATTTTCTCTGTACGCAGTATAAATCTTGAATAAGGTGTCTCTTGAAACACCATACACTTCGGCACCAACAATTTGTCCACATTCGAAGTCACTTAGTCCTGACATAATGTGCTCACAACTGTATAGAACACTGTTGTGGCAATGACTGTCATTTGCAGTGTATTAAGGACATCGTGCAGGTACCATTCATGGTCAAATGCAACAGCGAAACCTGCAGGCTTGGCTAGCATCTGTGCATTTATATTCAAGCATACATTTCTTGTAGTGTTAGCATATTTTTGTCCAACCCCCACACCACCAAATGGCTCTGTCGGACATATGAGGTGCAGCCGGCTCTTATGTTTACTTCAAATCTTTCTTGGACATAACAAATTCTGAAATTATTAAGCCATATTGATTATTATATTTGCTGGTGTATGCTTGGTAATCACCAATGAGATAGAATTAGATAATTACTAAGTATAATTATTTATAAGGAAATATAGGCTATACAGAAACATCTTCTCCTTCAAAAAGTTAACTGTAGCCACAGAAGCAAGTCTCCAAAAGGAAACTAATGGAAACAACACTCTGCATCCAGTAGTTTACTGCAAACCCAGTTTCCCTTATGGATTGTGTAGCATAGGCACCAAACATTGTGTAATGTGTGAATCAGTAGTTATTTTATATTCTAACATGAGTTAATATCTTGCACATTGAAGAGAATGGAACAGAACAGGTAGTTCAGATTCACTACTGTACAGTTTCCATTTCAGTGAACCACCTACTTTTCCTGGTATATGAAGAAATAAACCTTTGTTTAAAACTCTGACATTCTTTAGGTATCTACTCATAGTGTTGGCATTAATTTCTACTACAAAGATAGCAGCTTATGATGTAATTAACACACTGTCATAAGCAAGTGTTCACAGGCTCATATTTTGTTTGTTAAAGATAACCGTCAGTCACTGGAAATTGTGTTTGTGCACTAACGCTGTCAGTAACATAGAAATTATTGTCCACAAAGTCATTAACGAAATGAGAAATGAAGCAGAAGATGAGAAAATAAAATGTGAAATTTCACATACTGTTGTGAATTGTTCCTTTGCAAGGGAAGCTCAAGATGTTCTTTGTGCAAATAACCACCATGCATCTAGAAGAAGAGTGATGTAACAATCAGTACTACTGATCTTTGAAAATAAATGAAATAGTTAAAAAAGATTTTTCCAGCTAAATTAGCTCCACTACTCACGATATAATGAACATACTATTATTATGTACAAGTATTCACTGGAGTGCGTTTGTGCATTGTGCTCTGTTATAAATGAGTGTTCTGTCAAAAAGAACAAACACCACAGTCTCTGCAAGAAGAACAGAACAAGTGATTGACAAAAAATCCTGTTGCCTTTTTCTGTGAATCCAGTAATGTGTCAGATACCAGGAGGCTAACAAAGATGTGGTTTCTTGAATTTTGGCCATAGCAAAAATAATCTGGCAAATAATCCTGGTAACCTCTGGTCATTGGCTCCAGCCTTCAGGATGTCAGTTTTTAGTGGAATCCATTTCACAAGTGTAAACTGAGCAATGACGTTCACAGATGCATCATGAAATTTCTTTTTAGGGGACTGACTAATACTCACTTAAAATATTTTTAGCAAAACAAATGCATTCATTCAAAGCTCAAGAAGGAGAGGCTTCAGGAATATGGATTGAATCAAGTTGTACATTCACAGGCAGTACCAGCCACTGTGAGCTACTTCTGTAAAATGTACTAATTACAAATTATGACAGGTGTCACATGGTACTTACTGGAACTGCTTCAAACAAAGCTTGTATGTAACTTAACACAAGCCTATCATCTCTCTACTCAGGGCATCCCATGAGGAATGGACCATATTCAGGAATATGGCAGGAATGATCATTTGGAGCAAGAAAGTCTGGTAAATGTCGACTCTAAACTGCATACCTTAAGAGCTAACAGCACTTCTTCACCTTCGCTACTATGAAACACATCACTTCTACTGAATAGATGCTCACAGCTATTGAGGTTTACATTGTAGAGCCCCTGTTTAGTAGACAGTTTTTTCTTGTTTTGGTCCTCCTCCCAAAATATGGAGTGTAAAGAGCTTGCAGCAGAAGAGATTTGTTTCATCATACCAAAGATAAAGAAGTGCTTGTAGCTCTCAAGGTATACATTTTACAGCCCATATCTCATAGACTTTTTTGGCTTTGAATGATCACTCGTGTCATATCCCTGGATAGTGGCCATTATTCCTGAAACTCCCTGTACACTGAGTCAAGATCTGTTTCTACATCTAAGTACGTACTCTGCAAGTCACCACATGGTGAGTGGCGGAGGGTAGCTTGTATCACTACTAGTCATTTTCTTTCCCATTCCATTAACAAATAAAGCAAGGGTAAAGCAACTGACCTATGTCTCCATATGAGCCCTAATTTACATTATCTCCTCTTCATTGTCCTTATGCGAAAGGTACATTAACAGCAGTAGAATTGTTCTGCTGTCAGCTTCAAATACGAGTTCTCTAAATTTTCTCAATAGAGTTCCATGAAAGTACCTCCAGGGTTTTCCATTTCATCTCACAAAGCTTCATGATGATGCTCACATGATTGATCCTGGTAGGGATCCCAAGCACTTGAGCAGCACTCAAGAATAGGTTGTACTTATGTTCTGTACACAGTCTCTTTTACAGGTGAACCACTCATTCCTTAAATTCTTCCAATGAACCAAAGTCGACCATTTCCCTTCCTTACTATGGTCCTTACATGCTCATTCCATTTCATATCATATTTCAGTGTTACGCTTAGATATTTAATCGAGGTGACTGTGTCGATCAGCACACTGGTAATGCTGTATTTGGACATCACGGGATTGTTTTTCCTACTTATCTGCATTAATTTACATTCCTCTACATTTTTAGCTAGCTGCCATTCATAACACTAATTAGAAATTTGTTGAGTCATCTTGTATCCTCCCACAGTAAGGAAATGAGGACACCTTTCTGTACACCATACCATCATTGGCAAATAGCTGCAGCTTGCAGCTCATCCTGTCCATTGATCATTTACGTATATAGAGAACAAGAGCAGTCCTATCACACATCCCCGGGGCAATCCTGACAGTGCCCTTGATTCTGATAAATTCTTGACTTTGAGGACAGTGCACTGGGCTCTGTTACTTAAGAAGTCTTAACAAGCAACTTGCAAATCTGGGAAACTATTCTGTATGCTCATACTTTCATTAACACTCTGCAGTGGGTCATCGTGTTGAATGTATTCCAGAAATTTAGGAATACAGAATCTGTGTGTTGTCCCTCATACATGAGCCACAGCATATTATATAAGGAAAGGACAAGCTGAGTTTCACACAAGTGATGCTTTCTAAATCTGTTCTGATTTGTGGACAGAAGCTTTTCTCTCTCAAGGAAATTTATTTTATTCGAACTAAGACTATAAACATTAGAGATATGTGGAATTTACATCCCTGAGAACAACATACTCAGATAAACTGTAGAAAGGGTGGCTTATGAGGTATTCTTTTACTAAGTTTTTGAATATCTGAGGGTTTCTGTAGTAATCTGTTACATTATAACATTTTAATTCAGAATAAAAGAATCCATTCTGGACCCTAGCTAGGAATGTATTCCCTATAGGAAATGATTTTTGTTTATGGTATTGTGATCATGAATTTCACATTTCATCCTAAATTCACTGTTGTCATTAACCCAAAAAAGTGTCAGAGAGTACATGTATTATGGATGAGAATGTCAAGTTCCCTGAAAAGGCATGTGCAAGATGTTTGGTTATTGGCTTTATAATATGTTCTTATTGCTCACTTCTGTACAGTAAGTACTTCTCAAAGCAGGCAGAGCTGAGTTTTTTAGCTAACTTATCCACATATTTGAATCTACCTCAGTTTCTAGTCCATGTAAATAAGTTCCCATTGTTCTATATTCAGGCACCTCTAAGTAATTTTTATTTGTTTGAAAATCGTTAATTTGAGTCTTTATAAGACTGGAGATTAAACTGTTTGTTGTGAACTAGTTGAAGCCTGTTGAATTAATTTTCTCGCTATGATTGGTGTCAGTGTTTTTGTATTCTCTATAAATATACTAGTGTCCTCAACTCACATCATAGTTTTTGAAAAGTTCTCTAATGCCTCAGGCAAATCATTTATGTAGACCAAGAACAAGAAGGGACCCAGCGTCATATCTCTTGGGACACCAAATTTAGTGTTTTTCCAAGTTAAGTGTAGTTTTATTCCTGTTATTTCATTTGCTAATGTAACCCTGTGTTTTCTACTGTTAAGATCCAACTTAATCCAAGCCAAGAGAATGCCTTTAATATTATATCATTTTAGTTTCCCCAGAATAACTTTCTAAGTAGAAAAGCCTTCATGGAAGCCAGACTGAGCTCTTGTTGGATGGTTATTCTTAGCAAATGATTCAGTATTTTGTCATAAACTACCTCCTCAAAAAATTTTCAAACCATAGGAAGGAGAAGATGATTCTATAATAAGAAGTACCTTGAATAACTCCACTGTTATAAATCGCTGTTACTACCACGCCTTAACTCATTGAATGGTTGCAAAGCTAACTCAACTGGGATTCATCTTAGTCACACAAGGTTTTCATACTTTGATGGGAATCTTCACAGCCAGAGAGAGTTACTTCATTTCAGTGATCTGATGCTTTTTCTAAATTTCCTGACAGATGACTTGGCAAAATTGATGTCATGGTGGAGTAATGAATGTTTGTCTAAGTAAGTCTAATGGATCTCCTTCTGATGCTCAAATATTCTTTTTTTCTGTTTTCAGTTACTGGTAGGAAGAATTAATTGAATTTTGCAGTCACTTATTTCAACTTGTTATACTGTGTCTTGTTCCTCTCTTCAAGAAATTGGATATCATTTGCCTTATTGAGTTTATTCGTGTTATGTATAGTAATGCATGAAATTGTCTACACTTTTTTCTCACACTTTTACATATTTAATGCCCCATTTTCTTTTTTCTTGAAGGCAGTTTTGAGCCTTGCTATTGACATAAGGTTACCTGTCTGTATCACAAGTGATACAGGTAATATTTTATCATTATATAGTGGGAACATCTGACCTGAATTGAAAGGAACATTTATTATTTCGAAATTTCAACAATAACAGTGTGCAAATTATCAAGTTGTACAAACTTAGACTGTAAATTTTTGCTCAGGGAAAAGCAATAAGGATAACAGATCGATGAAGTATTAAAAAGAAGTATATGTATACAAGAAATACAAATATGCTAAGTGTGCAAACATTAACTGAATATTTAATTAATGAAGTACTTATTTACTCATCTCTCCCCCCCCCCCTCTCTCCCTCCCTCCCTTCCTCCCTCCATCCCCCCCTCTCCCTCTCCCCCCCCCTTCCTTGTCTCGGGACTCTTGCCTACCCCACTTCTATCCCTACCCCCTCTCAGTGTCTATCTTATCCCATTAGTGGTCCTTCAATATATTCTTTAAGTTCTTCTGTTTGTTTATTACTTTATGTCACAGTGTAGTGGTTATTCGAATGATCCCCAACATTTTTCTGCTTAGATGTGCTGTACCTCTCTTATCTTTCCACAGTTTTGCCTTTAGACATGGTGATACATGTCTACATCTGAGAAAACTTTTGTTTAATCTAAATTTTTATTGGTTTCATTTACTATCCTACACTGAGTTAAAGTTGCAACACTACTATCAAATTTCTTGAAAAAAGTCTCCTCAACAGGAAGTACTTTCTATATGTTACAATAGTATTGTATTTCACATAGGTACTGACTGACTGTTGTTGCATGCATCACAGGGAACACCGTCCCATCTCCGGGGATGGAGGCGTGCCCCTTCTGTTATGCAGTATTGTCCTCGGGCAATCTTCGAAGACACATCAGGACACAACATGCAGGCATACCACCTGCCTCATGTACCTACTGCAGCCGCATCTTCAAGAACAAGTACAGCTTACGTGAACACACCCGCATGGTGCACGGTGTTTGGAAAAGATAACACTTGCACTCTCTAGCAGTGATGGAGATGTACACTACACTGTGCCATCTTCATTGCTTCCATCTGAGGCATACCAAACTTTAATGGGCAATTACTTGAGATTTTTTTTGATTGAGTGGAAGTATGTAAGAGAACACAATTGTGTTTTTCAGGCTGGCTTGGCAGAAAACTATTTGTAGTGTAACTCTAGGAAAATGAATGACTGGTTTTTCATATTTCTCTTTGAAGTATTACTCTCACTGTACTGTAAAGCTGACCCAGAGTTGAGCATTTGTTGATGTATGTACACCTTGAAAGCAGTTTATATTTCCTATTGCCATTTTTAATAGCCTTCGCTAAAAATAATGAATATGAAGATAATTTAAGTCTGTGATAGACGCTTCATGTAGAGTAGGTGGTTATCAGCCATTGTGAATGTCCTTGTCATCTTGATTTTTGAGGTTCAAATTGCATGTGATCATGGAAAAATAAATGAATGATATAAGGACAGATGAGCACTCACTGCGTAGTGGAAGGCTGAGTGATAGACAGCTACACAAAGTAATAGTGATGGTATTGTGGTATTGTTCAGCTTTTGAACTCCTATTCATGCCAGAGTGCAAACACTCACAGTGCCCTTCCCCCTCCCCCTCCCCCTCCCCTCTCTGTCCCCCTTCTCCCCCTCACACTTTCTGCTGCTGCCATAGATTTATTGTAAAACATAATTAATTGCAGGTAGTTTTGGGGATAATCTCCTGGTTTTTATTTTCCGCTCTCATTTTATTGTTTTTTTTTTTTCCATTGCTTGTAGTACTGTAGCTTAAGTCCTGTTTCTATTCCATGGTTTGTCCCTTCCTATTCAGGTATTTCCTTGTGATGGCAGCAAGCATCAGATGTGTCCGGTGAACTAAATTTTATGAAGTGTGATATGTTTCAATCATTTATTATGGTTACATTCTGAAATTTACACTGATGAGAGAAAAAGTTGCAACACCAAGAAGGAGTTGTGCAACAAATGAAAGATGGTAAGCATGTTTCTACACCTAAAAGATTATGTCTACTCAAACTTCATGCAAATTGAGTAAGAGTGGCACTAGTAGTGCCACTATGAGGATGCAAATCATGTTTGCTTTAAATACACTCTGTAACGGTCATGAGGATTTGTTATCTTTGAGACTGAACATAGTGAGTTGATGTTAGTCAAGAATGCCTTTACTGTGACAAAGACACTGTTAATCATCTTGGCGCTGAAGCTCGTTTTTCCTTGTTTGCTTTAGCAATACATATGTTTTTTGAATAGGGTCCGCCTTTAACAAAACACAGTTTTGTTTTTTAACTCAAACATGTTTCACTGCAGTTGCAGCATCTTCAGTGGGTATTTAGTTTACGACTGTTAAAGATAAAGAATGTTCTTTACTGTTGGTATATATGTAACTGTTAGTTTTTAAATTGTGATTACAGATATTTGGAAAAAAACACATAAAATTATGAATACCTTTTTACCACACCGTGTGGTTTTTCTGATATATTGTGTTTCTACAGTGACTGTTTTGTTTTGCAGTTTGTCATCTGCAACCACTCACACCAAAAGTAAATAAATTGTTTAAGTCAAAATTATGGCATGAAGATTGTTATTTCTATGCCTTTAATTAATTATCTGTGTGTGTGTGTGTGTGTGTGTGTTTACATTATGTTTCACTTAGGTTTTCTTTTCCCTCTTCATCATCACTGTCAAACACTATATATTGAGCAGTCACTGTCATTCTCACTGTTTCACTGTTTACCAGCTGTAAAAACTCTCACCTACAACAACAAAGCAGTCCACAGAACAGGCAACATATTCAAAAAACAAGAGGTAAAAATAGCCTACAGGATAGACACCTCAACACTGAGAAAACTAAGGACAACCAACACAGACACAGACAAACACAACACATCCGGTATTTACCCACTAACATGTCAAGACTGCAAATCATTTTATGTAGGGCAGACAAGCAAAAACTTTAATATCAGATACACAGAACACAGAAAAGCATTAAAAAGTAAGAGCTGTCATTCCACATTTTCTGAACACCTTACGGACAAGAAACATAACCCAATAAACATCAATACTGATTTGAAAATTCTCAAATGCTGCAACAGCTCCACACAAAAACTAATAATTGAAGAAAATTATCAGATAAAACAAATGATAAATGAATACACAGCTCTCTGCAACAGCACTCTGTTCTCTGCCCTCAAGGAATTATTAGACAAGACCAACCTATAGGGCGCTACCCCCCCCTCCCCCCCCAAAAAAATCCTCAAACCTACTGTCACACTCGCCCCCCTCTCATCTCCCCCTCTATCTCTCTCTCTCTCTCTCTCTCTCTCTCTCTCTCTCTCTCTCTCTCTCTCCTCCCCCCTCTCCCCCCCCTCCCCGCCTCCACCATTTTCACACACACACACAAATGCATAGACTTCTCTGAAAGATTCAGAACAGCCGCCAGGAACACCATCAACTGTTCCACTGTCAACCATCTCGTTTTTACAACTTCAACTGTCCCACTGTCCGCCATGTTTGTTTTTACAGCTGGTAAACAGTGAAATAGTGACAGTGACAGTGACTGCTCAATATATAGTGTTTAACAGATGAGGAAAAGAAAATGTAAGTGACACACACACACACACACATATACACACACACACACAGAATTAATTAATTTCAGGCATAGAAATAACAATTTTCAAATCGTAATTTTGGCTTAAACAATTTATCTGCTTTAAGGTGTAAGTGGTTGCAGATGACAAACTGTGAAACAAAGCAGTCACTGTAGAAACATAATATATCAGAAAAACCACACCATGTGGTAAAAAGGTATGAATTCATAACTGTATGTGTTTTTTTCAAATATCTGTAATTATGATTTAAAAACTAGGTGGCCACATGGCACTACCGAGAAGAAAGACCATTGTATTTAGTATATGGCTGTGTTGCATCATATTGTGTCTGCACAGCAATTTCCACAGCGATTGTCACCACAGTGACACAATTAACTGTTACAAATTCGTTAATTTGAGGACAGTTCTGAGCCAGACCCACTGTAGTGTGCATCCCACTGACCACAGACCACCACCATTTGTGACTTCAGTGGTGTCAAGCGAGAGTTCTTCAGAGAGCAGAGTGGAGACTGTTGTGTTTTCTGATGGAAGCTACTTCTGCCTTGGTACCAATGATTGTCATGTATTGATTAGAAGGAGTCCAGTTGAGGACCTGAACCCAACCTGTCTGCATGCTAGATGCACTGGACCTCCAACCGGACTTATGGTCTGGGGTGCAATTTCATATGTCTGCAAGAGCACTCTTGTGGTTATCGAATGCACCCTGATTGCAAATTGTATTTCAGTCTGGAGATTCATCCTGTTGTGCTGCCATTCGTGAACATCATTCCAGGGGGTGTTTTCCAACAGGATAACACTCACCCACGTACTGATCTGTCTCCAGTTGAGTGCATACGGGACATTATCAGATGACAACTCCAGCATCATCTACAAACACAATTAACGGTCCCTGTACTGACCAACCAAGTGCAACAGACATGGAACTCCATCCCACAAACTGACATCCAGCACCTGTGCAAAACAATACACGCAAGTTTGCTTGCTTTCATTCAACATTTGGGAAATGACACCGGCTATTAATGTACCAGCATTTCACATTTTCAATAGCTTGTCTTGCAGTTAAACTCACATGTGATCTTGCAATGTTAATCCCTTCAATATAGTACCTAGACAGATGCATTCCAAAAATTTCATTACTCTACATTAACTATTTTTTTGGTGTTGTGATTTTTTCCCTACAGTGTATAATCCTGGAGTTCTTATTTTCTGCAGATGGTGCACAGCTCATTCCCATCCAGTCTCTTGCCCCAACACATGCCTTTGGTCCAGTCCCATTACCTCATACTATTTTAGTCTTATCATACTTTTATTTTTAGCTTCCTGTATCAAATATACATATAACTGTAACCAGTCACTCTAGAAATGACAGTGTTCCTTTCAGTTATGCACTGATGCACTTCACAGTGAGCTGTCATTTGAGAAATGCGTAATAGGCCAGAGTCGGAATCATGAATAAATATATTTAATAACAGTCCAAGTGGAATATGTAACAATTTCTGAAATATTGCATGACTGTGGATGCAAGAAAACCTGAAATGATGTAACCAGTCATTTTTATTCATCTTTCCAGTATGCTTATCAGTGCATTATAACCCATCATGTGGTGGATTTATTTAAATTAATATAATATTAATCATGGATGACCTAATGACACAGTAGGTTTTGCAACTTCAAATTTTTTTTTTAATATTTATTTTTGGTCATTTCTACACATATCTCTTCTAATCAACAAGTGAAACTGTCTGGCAGCAAAAGGCTAAAACAAAACTATTTAGTACATGGCTGTTTTGAAACTTTGTAGTTACATGTAAACTTTTGTTGCTTTTGTACATAGCAATATAATGGAAATGAGCGTTTGGCATCATTGGCCGGGAGGCCCCTTGCAGGCAGGTCCAGTCACCTTGGTGCAGGTCTTATTACATTCGACGCCACATTGAGCGACCTGCATGCTGAATGGAGATGAAAGATGATGAAGACAACACAACACCCAGTTCCTGAGCGGAGAAAATCTCCGACCGAGCCGGGAATTGAAGCCGGGCCCATAGGACAGCAATCCGCCACACTGACCACTCAGCTATCGGGGGCAGACAGCAATATAATACCTTCCAGTATTCATAGGCCCTTTACTGAATCGTATTTATATTACACACATGTTGTTCAGAAAATCATATTTAGAAACGACGTATGTTTCATTGTTTTAAATAAATTCACTTTATACTAGAAATTTAATCCTCAGAAATGCGTAATGGACAAATAAATGAAGTATCTGGTTACAGTTACTTATGTATTTCAGTTGATATTGAAAACTGTCACAGTTGTGCCTTATAAAAAAAAAAAGTTTTCCTCCAACGTTTCTCATCTGACTCCTTTCCTCTCAACTTCTGAATTCTGGCATGATCAGTATCATCATTAGTTTTTCATGTCCACATGAATTAAAAATATTCTCTGTATAGTGATAGCAGGTTCATTATCATACCATTATGTATCTTCTATCATGGGCTATCCATTACTGTATTATGTTTGCTGATTAAAAATGCAGTCCTTTCTCCTAAAAGTTTTCAGAAAAACACATACTTCAAACTTAAATGGTACAGCTCAAGTGGAGTGTGAATCACTAGAAAAGCAGAAGCTGGGGTACAACCACCATCTCCAACTTTAACTGTGCAAAAGCTCAGATCACATATCCATCTGATCTCTTTTATTTTGCTTGTCATACTACCTCAGTTTGTGCTATTAGTTTCAACAGTTGTAATTGAATTCTGATAACAGTGTCTAGTGCCAGTTTTGCTGGGATGTTAAATTTAAACTTATTCTGAGAGTGTGGTATTGATAAATGAAGTTAACTGTTGATACAAAACAGTTCTGTTTTTATGAAATTGCATTTCTGGCAATACTAAGTTAACTGTTGTGCATGATGTCTGTTTTCACCTATTAGAGTAGACTGAATCTGCAGCAGCTTGCCTGTGAATACCTACTATTCAAAGAGAGTTACCATACACCTTCCTCCTGAAGGTTGGTTAGTCACAGTTGAATAGACATGAAAAGGTTTGAAACCTTGCCTTAAACCTATGAAGAACAGAACTGAAATAAGTGTAAACTTTTAAACAGTTTTTTATACTTAATTGTTGTATCTTTGCATTGAACTGGAAAATTCTAATTTCTAAATTATAAACTCTCATGTAAATGTACTATGGTCTTCAATCTAATCTGTGAATATGACTGAACTCTTCTGACATTTTATTGCAGAAAGAAGCAAAACTTATAAATGTTAATTTCCCAGTTTGAATGTGTATTTATCTCTTCCTCTTTCTTATTTGTAATTGAGTGAATTAATTAACACATTTCTTTATAAATAATTCAAAATGTGTACTTGTTAGAGTGATGGTGAAAATTTTCGTGTCCTACAATTCACAAATGCTTGTCTAGTAATGACTTTTATAGCCCAGAAGAGGCAGTGATAGAAATTTCTATTTTGAGATTTTTTTCCTCACTGGCCAACATAGTTGTAAGGCAAAAAATGTGGTCATTTTTCATGCAACATTAATGCAGATGCCTACAGAGCCAGGCAGAAATTTAGTAATTGATTGAATGGTGATTTTGTTATCATAAAAATACAGCAGATTAGAGAATTTATTTGACCAGAGTGCATAGCCTATACCCACATCCATAGTGCATGTTATTTCTTCCTTGTTTGTGACGATGTTATCCAATCAACACAGGAACCTACAGCTGAATATGACAAAACAGTTTTCAGACAATCCTTTTTAAGAACTAAATTTATTTTATTTCTATGCTTTAAAGAAATATTTTAAATCTTTATTAAAAAGCTTTGGATTGTATGTCCAGACATTCAATCCATTAAAAAGAAATTATTATATACTGTAATCTTCAGTAAGTGTACAGTCTTATAGAAATAAAAGTTGAAAACTTTTTGAACTGTTTTATTGAAATAATCAGTCACGTGTCTGATTAGTATTGTTTCACTTCGCAGGGAGGCAACTCTGAAACTGATGCCATTATAACACCTCTCTATAATGCACAGGCCAATAACTACTGTCTGATCTCCCTGATCTAACAATTTTATAAATTTTTGTGTTGCTAATATACTTAACAAAGTAGAGTTTGGATTTTAGAAAGGCTGTTTTAGAGCTTTTTTAAAATTTATCTACTTATTGTCATCTTCATTTTCCCTTTAGCCAGCACCAGGCTGGGTTGGGACATTTATGATATTTCTCCACTTTCCTCTGTCTTTCCATCTTTCTTCTTGTGTAACTGTTTGGTTTCAATCCAGATTTCTTGTTTTTAACCTAGTCTTTATTGAGCCAATCCTTTTGCCCTCAAACTTGGCCTTCATCATTCATTTTGATATTCTTCCATTTCCCATTCTCTTTACATGTCCTTTTGTTCTCTTATTTAGTGTTTCTACTCCAATTTAATTCCTAAAATCCTCATTTCTCACTCTGTCTCTCCTTGTCTTCCTTTTCTCCACAATGCATTTCATTGCAAATATCCTGATTTTTTTTTTTAATTTAATATGTCTATTTGTTCTTATGCCTTCTTACTGTTGGTTCCCCACATTACAGTATCTTTGGAAAACAGCAATAACTTAATCTCCCTTCCTCTGTAAACTTCTTTTGTCTCTCTCACAGTTTCATCCATCGTAATTATAAATAATAGTGGCGACACCATACTTCCTCATCTCAAGCCTGTAATATTCCTAAACTAATCAATTCTTTCATCTTGGGTCTGGACACAGCTGAAGATTTGTCATACATTGCTTTAAAGAATTTCGATTCTTTGTTTTCCATCTCCCTTTCTCTCTGAGGTTTCCCATACCTTTTCTCTGTGGACACTATCATAAGCCTTCACTAAGTCAAAAAATGTCATCATCAGTTCTTTTCCACATCTCCAATGCCTTTCCATCAACTATCTCATACTAAAGATTGGGTCCACTATTGATCTACCATGCTGAAGTCATATTGCTCCTCTTCTAACTGACCTTCCACTTTTTCCCTTAAATCTTCTTTTCAGTATCGTCTCCATTATTTTTTATACTTGTGATACATGTGTGATCGCTTGGTAGTTATCACATTCTTTTCTGTTTCCTTTTTTGAACACTGGCATTATTAGTCCTGTTCCCCACTCCCCCATTCTTCAGGCAGACATTTCTGAGTCCATATGCATCTTAGCATCTACATAACCAATGTACTGCAGCAGGTCCAGCTTCCTTTATCACCTCCACACTTATTTCGTTGAAGCCAGGTGCCTTTCATGTGTTCATTCTTCTCAATGCTAGTTTCACTTCTAAAGTTGTAAGGTGGTTCTCTTCTTCCAGGCCCAAGTCCCCCTGCCACACTTCTATTTCATTTTCAATGACTTTTTCACATTTAGCAGTTTATTAAAGTACTCTTTCCATATTTTCCTTATTTCCTCTGGTTACAATATTATCTCTCCATTTTTCACTTTCACCAGCTTTGTATAAGTGCTTTCCTAAATCTTACTCCTTGTAGTTCCTTACAGCATCCTTTACCCCCAGTTCCATCCTTTTCAACTTGCATGTGAATTCTTCCCAGATTTTCCTCTTTTCTTCTGCCACCACTTCCTTACACTTCTTTATACTTTCCTGGTATTTCCTTTTACTTTCTTCCTTTTTATCTCTCTTCCCATCATACCATTCTTTTTCCTTTTCTTCTACTGCTTCCTTCAACTACTCATTTTACTTTGGTGTTTCCTTATCCTTCACCCTTACAGACATTTATCTACTAATTAAATATCACAGTGTGTCATCAGATGTGATTCTGTATGGCTTAACCAAGCTATTTGTTGTGTTGTTCATGAGATTCTGTCAGAAAAGTTGTGTTTTTATGGAACTAAGGGAGATGAGCATGTCAGATCTTGATAAGGTTTCACAGAGGTGCAAAGACTGATGACTTGCTTTAAAGCTCAAAAATGTAAACAAACAAACATACTACCCTATAACTATAGTATCAGTGAGTCACAGATGGAGTTAGTCACCTCATACAAATATCTGGGTGTAAACATTTGTAGGTGTATGAAATGAAGTGATCACATAAGCTCAGTCATAGATAAATCAGGGGTCAAAGTTCAGTGCATTAGTAGAATATTAAGGCAATGCAGTCAGTCTGAAAAGGAGGTTGCATACAAAACAGTTATGCAACCCATCCTAGAATAGGACTCAAGTGTGTGGGACCCATACCAAATAATACTACTGGAGAAATTTAATGTGTACAAAGAAAGACAGAATAAATAATCTCTAGTTTGTTTGACCCTTGGGAGTGCATCATGGAGAGCTGAAAAAAAACTGGACTGTCAAGTGTTTGAAGACTGATGTCATCTATTCTGTGAAAGCCTTCTTAATAAGTTTCTAAACCCAACTTTAAGTAATTAAGCTAGAAAAATTACGCAGGCTCCTTCTTTAGCGATCATGAGGACAAGATTAGACTAATTGCAGTGTGCACACAAGTGTTTAAGCAATCATTATTCTCCGACTCCGTACTTCACACTGTTTTCCAGAGTGTAGATTTAGACTAATGTAATTCTTACTGTTAAGCGCGAATGTAGAAAATTATGCCAAGTTATCATCGTCACCAGCAATAGCCAATTCTGTCATAAAGTGCTGGGGCATCTTCAAATCAAACACTGACATAGGTTTTAGCAAATTCCTCAAGCTGGTACAATCTTGGGCTATTCTCTGCCAGGTAACTGTAAAATGGGGGATTGACAGGAGCTAGCAGAAATAGAAGACAGGAGGCGTTTGAAATTAGAAGGATATATTATCAAGATAATTGCCATACACAGTTCACAGAAACTGGGAAGGGGTGGGCGGAGTGGTGGGATGGCGTACGGCATGAGTTGTGAAACAGGCGTTGAAGTTTCAGGCATATTCAGTCATTGGGTGATCAACTTTGCTCTTTACCACAGTTAGTGGACAGCCATTCATTTAGGTTGACAGCTGTACATTCCTTTCATTTTGTGTGTTCTACCCATCACACACCAGTATCATAGACAATATTATTGAATTACAGATGTACAAATTATTGAACACAAGAAAACTGTCAAAAATTGAGTATACAGAGCCACTGGATTGCAGAAAATTGCATCATTGCTTGGAAACAGCCCGTATGAAGAGCATATTGTGCAACAAATTTGTACAGCAACAGCACACAATATATTGTATTTCTATCAGCTGTTTGTGGCCTGGTGTAAAAAGAAACTTTGTTTCCTCAACCACACTACACATTTACTTTGATGCATAGTCCAATCTTGCTGATCCGAAGACTACCACTATTGTAAATGACGAAGTTGTTGGGTCAACATCTGTAAACATAGACACCATCTACTGTGGAGTCCCATGTTCAACAGTGTATGCTGGATGGTTTACTTCGAACACTTGTGCCTGCAGTGGCCTTGTACTCTGTCATTGGATCCGTCACAGAGCGTCACCTATACTGCTTTACTTAGTGTGCAGCCCTCTGACCTACGTGTCCCATGATGATGCATGGTTGCTCAACACCTTGTCACCTACTCATGGTTTCACCATCCTTGAACCACTTTCACATTCACCAGGTGCGGAGCCATAACAGTCTGCCCTTTGTCAGTGACACAAATGTCAAAGGACTTCCCCATTTGGAGCCTGCATTGTCACTTGAGTGATTCCCCATCCATCTCTGCTCTCATTACATTTTTTCATTACTGCATCACATGCCTGCAATGCCACTAAGCAATGGTGGGCAGAGGTCATAATGGCATTTTTAAAGAGTTAAATCATTGGAGTAGATAGCCTCAGTCTTACTTTAAAATGAGACCTCTTCATACACCACTAACTCCATTGAGTCTACACATATTTCTTTACTACCATATAAGAAGTGTGTTAAAAATAATAAGAATTTTGTCTCTTGAAAACATCTTTATTTATTCATCTACATGAATGTTATCTCCTTCAAAATTTGCATTAGATATCATGCACTTATATCAGCACTTTTTCCAGACCCCAAAACACTTCTTGACCTTCTAATCTTTTCTGTAATTGGCACAATGGTAATATAATTTAAAAATTGTAATAATATTTTGCAAACATTAATGGTGCAGTTATCTGGTTTACGTGAATATTTCTCTTCAACTTTAGAACAATAAAACAAATTTATTAGAATTATCTAATTTTTTTAATTTATCTTTTTCTCATTGTCTCGATGTTCTCACAGTTGGCACAGTCGTCTGAAGATATGACATTTTTACCCTTTAGAACAAATCCAGAATTCAGTTTCGTTTTATATATGTTTGTAACTGAAAAGTTGATTTTTGTTTACAGCTCCAATTTTTAACTCTGTCAGAGTAAATCTTCACAAAATACATTTAACTTTCACAACATAATGTCATCCATAAACTTTCCTGACTTCAGTGCACGTCAGATCACAACTCATGTTCCTTTACAACTCATTTGCCACCAAAACAACCAAAGATGATTGAAGATGTTACATTACATTAATATTAAAAGCAGCTTTTATACAATTTATTGTTTTGATTTTTATTTTCAATACCCAATCTCAAATTGGGTAATAGTTATGAAAATAAGGTTTATAATTTATAAAAAAAAAACAGCTATCAGCCACATGTATGGTTTAAAAAGGTTTATTTTCTTCAGACCATGACCGGTTTCGGATTTTTCTTTACAAATCCATCTTCTGATAGCAGTTACAAGCATTCTTAGTTGGACCTAGTTTTGTTTTTGTTATTCGTTTGCCGCACTGGGAAAGAAAAGAAATATTTTTGTTGTCATATCGGTAATGGTATTTTTACGAAAGATTTACTTCTTTTTCAATATCTAATTGCTCATGAGATAGTTTTTTAACCTTGGTAAACGTGCAGGTTATAAGAATGCTTGTAACTGCCATCAGAAGATGGATTTGTAAAGAAAAATCTGAAACCGGTCATGGTCTGAAGAAAATAAACCTTTTTAAACCATACATGTGGCTGGTAGCTGTTTTTTTATAAATTATAAACCTTATAGTACAACAGTCACGTTTCTCAACATGTCAACTTTCGACAAAATAGTGTTATGAAAATAGTCATAATAATAATAATAATAATAATAATAATAGCTTAACAAAAATACAAAATATGTATGACAATTTCAACACTTAAGTATTTCAATGAAAATAACTCTGTTATATGGCTTGCTATATTTGAACATACGCAAATAATCTGTTAATAACTGCATGTATGTAAATGAAAATCAAAAATAATATTTTATGAAAAATGTTATTGGATGGCACAGTGAATTAAATATATGCATCAGACCACTGCCCAGTAGACATGTGACATTATCTCCAAACCTGCCATCTCTGCATGCTCATAGACTCGACTCTTGAGTCTCTGCCACAGCCAAATTGTTACCTGAGTTTGATGCTGGATACAAGTAGACTCAGCTTGCTCAGAAAGGAGAGAAGTACACAAATTCACAAGTGTAACCACGGACGTGCAGCAGTCCCAGTACGCACACAAATGACTTCTGCCATTAAACTGTAAATTACTGCTCATTTATTTTGTATAACCATGATTGCTGCTTGATAGCCGTTCTCAAGTGTGAGCTGAAATGTCACAAAATGTCCAACCTTCCTAAATGACAGAAGCAAGTTATATACCAATGTAACAACTGATTGGTTAGCAGTGACTATTGTTGTGTTTATACATACATTTAAGTAGGTAAAACTTTTTTTGAGACATCTGTAAATTTGTTTTATTATTTACTACCTATTCAGAGAATGTCTAACATTTACATTGACATAAACACACTTTTGAGACGTTACTGAGAATGTTATGACAGTATCAGAAAACATGGCATGAGATTGAAGTGCAATCGCTAAATTATGACTAATTATTAAAATAAATTGCAGAAATGAATGGTACACTACACAGCTTGGAAGTTGACAGGACCAAATGATCACAGAAATAGCGTACTTTTGTGTCGCAGGGATACAACAGTAACATTTTCTGTACCCAGTTTTCATTTCACACAGCATGTATATTTTCTCATGGTGGATATGGAATAAATAAGAATACAACTATTTTGTTTGCATTGGACAAAATTTGTATGTTTTTCATCTCAGGCATGAACTACAGTGTGCAACTTATTCCAGGTTTCACTTCTCCTCTAATGGAACACATTTGCCATTATTAATGCCCATCCTGCAGCCATATGCACTTCAGATTCTTTTCAAATGAATCATCTGAGTACAAATGACAGCTCCGCCAATGCACTGCCTTTAATACCTTGTTTATGTGATACTACCGCCATCTGTATATATGCACATCATGACTTTTTCAGATATTTTTGGCCAAAAACAATTCTGTAATGATGCCGCAGACTCAATATTTACTTTGCATCAATAATTTCTGTGCTGTACCATCCACAGTCTTACAAAACACGGTTTCATTAAACACCATCTGATCCTGACACTCAAACACTTTGCCTTGTCAGTGTTACTTTACAAAAGCAACTTGTGTACTCACATTCTGTACTAACAATAATTCACAACTACCCTTAGTATAAAAGAACAAGTCAATGAGTATGAAGCGACTGCAGCCACAGTTCTTATGCTCACAGAAGTGCAACAAGAATGAAGGGAGCCCATCACTACTGATGTAATCGTGGTGCCTTGATTTGTTATATATGCAATTCGAACATTAGACATGCACTTGCTGTTTCTGATCTGTACTGATCAGTTCCTTTACAAACTTGATCTTCGAGATAGCATTTAATTCTCACACTGATGTGTTTTTAACCTCATCTTTGCTTGTAAAAAGAGGGTCCCTTAAAATTTTCTTTATTTTGGAACAGATAAAAATCATATGGGGCCACTTCTAGTAAATATTGAGTCTACGGCATCATTACAGAATTGTTTTTGGCCAAAAATATCTGAAAAAGCCATGATATGCATATATACAGATGGCGGTAGTATCACATAAACAAGGTATTAAAGGCAGTGCATTGGTGGAGCTGTCATTTGTACTCAGGTGATTCATGTGAAAAGAATCTGAAGTGCATATGGCTGCGGAACGGGCATTAATAGAGTTTGAACACGAAATGTTAGTTGCAGTCAGGCACACGGGTCATTCCAATTCAGAAATCATTTGGGAATTCAGTATTCCAAGATCGACATTGTCAAGAGTGTGGAACAATACCAAATTCCAGGCATTACCTCTCACCACAGACAATGCAATGGCTCACAGCCTTCACGTAACGGCCAAGAGCAGTGACATTTGCGTAGAATTGTCAGTGTTAACAGACAAGCACCTGTGCATGAAATAACTGCAGAAATCAATGTGGGATATACAACAAATGTATCCATTAGGAAAGTGCGGTGAAATTTGACATTAATGGGCTATGGCAGCAGACAACTGACAGAACTACCTTAGCTAAGAGCATGATGTCACCTGCAGTGCCTCTCGTGGGGTCGTGAGCATATCGGTTGGATACTAGCTGAATTGAAAACTGTGGCCTGGTCAGATGAGTCTAAATTGCAGTTGGTATGAACCGATGGTAGGGTTTTTGTGTGGCACAGACACCAGAAAGCTATGGGCCCAAATCGTCAACAAGCTGCTGTGCAAGCTAGGGCTGCCTCCATAATGGTTTGGGCTGTATTTATATGAAATGGTCCAACTGAACTTCTTCGAGAACATTTGCACTTAGTACTTGAACATTTATGGGCAACGGCCTTGCCACAGTGGATACACCAGTTCCCGTCAGATCACTGAAGTTACGCGCTGTCGGATGTGGTCAGCACTGGGATGGGCAAACATCTGGGCCACCATGCGCTGTTGCCATTTTTTGGGGTGTACTCAGCTTCGTGATACCAATTGAGGAGCTACTCGACGAATAGTAGTGGCTCTGGTCAAAGAAAACCATCATAACGACCAGGAGAGTGGTGGTCTGACCGCACGCCCCTCTTATCCGCATCCTCAGCTGAGGGATGATCCCAATGTGCCACTTGTGGCCTGAAGACAGAATGCTTTACTTGAATATTTGCACTTCATGTTTCCAAACAATGATGGAATTTTTGTGGACGACAATGCTGCATGCAACCGAACCGCTGTTATTTGCAACTGGTTTGAAGAACATTCTGTCCAACGATATGGCCACCCAGACTACCCGATATGAATCTCATCGAACATTTATGGGACATAATCGAGAGATCAGTTTGGGCACAAAATCTCACATGGCAACACTTTGGCAATTATGGGTGGCTGTAGAGGCAGCATGGCTCAATATTTCTGCAGGGGTTCCAACGACTTATTGAGATGATGCCACATCGATTTTCTGCACTATGCCAGACAAAAAGAGGTCCGATACAATATTAGGAGGTATCCTATGATGCTTGTCACCTCAGTGTAGTGTTATTTGTATGACAGTTTATTGCGTAGTATGTAAGCTCACCAGCCAAAGTATTACTCATCCCATTAAACGAGGTCAGTGGTTACTTTGGAGGAGAGTAGATGCCATAGAACTGCTACCAGGTAGTCATGTGACCATCTACCATAGGTGAGAGTCATGATAATGAAATGGTGTGTATGAGCCAGTCAGCTGTATAGAATCAGCACAACAAGTTGGATCAACACAGAAAAATGACAGATCGGCAAAAAGGAGTTTCATGTTTGGAAGTGCTCATGACATCAGAGTGAATGAAGTATCCTGATTTGTCAGTGAATCGATGAAGGTTGTCCAATGTGTTTACAAGAATGGTGTACCACTAGTATCCTTTGACCATGGCATAAGAACAGTGATTGTAAGAATATCCTAATTAATGGGTACTAAAGGTGAGTGTCGTATCTTGTCAATGACAATCGATTTCAAACCCAAAAACTGAACTGCATGCCTTGGACAGTTGAAGATTGGTATCCCACAAAAGGCCATTGCTCATAGCAGCACATAAAACTAGGTGTCTTCAGTGGGCTAAACAACACGGGAACTGGAAAGTAGCCATTTGGAGACATGTAGTGTGATCTGAGGAGGTGCAATTTTGCCTCTTTATATGATGCAAAGTCCTCAAATTCATTGATCTGAGGCATTTAGCCTGCAATGTGAAGTGGATGTAGTTCATGTCAGAGGCAGTTCTGTAATGTTTTGCTGGAATTTTTCCTATCATGACTTTGACCCACAAATTCAGATTACTGTGAATGAGAACCAGATGTTTGTTGAATTTTTGTGACAGTTGCTACCCTATCTTCTACCTCTTCATGATGAGTATGCTGTGGACACTCCTGTCTTACAAGATGACAACACTCATGTTCACAGGACTGCACAAATACGTTTGCAGTTTGATGAACACTCAAGATGTGGCACCTTGACTGACATGCTAAATCACTTGGTTTTAATTCAACAGAAAATGTCTCTGATTATTGGGAACAGCAGGTGTAATATAGCAGTCAACATCCCTGCAATTTGATAACTGTACAGGATGTAATCATCAATGAGTGGCTTCAGCTGGATAAACAACTCTGAAGAAATTTGTGAATTCTCTTCTTTCCAAAATTGAGGCCATTATCAGTGCCAGAAATGGTGTTGCACAGTATTGGCAAGATGGTAATTTTGTTGCAGTTTGCTAACCTGATAGAAAATATTTTTCCTTCCTCTTATGGCATGATCATAAATGACCATGTAATGAATAATAGATTTCTTAATATACATTGTTGATTGGTAAATGGAATGATCAAATAACTTACAGAAATCACAGTAAGACTCAGTTTTTACAGTTTCTAAAACACAATTCAACAAAACGGGACATTTTAATTCCATAGAATGGACATATAATTAGTGAAACTGAACATTTCAAATTTCTAGGTGTTCAGATAGATAGTAAATTTTTGTGGAAAGCCGACATTCAGGATCTTGTTCAAAGACTTAATGCTGCAATTTTTACTATTCAAAAGGTATCTGAAGTGAGTGATCGTTCGGCACGAAAATTATTCTACTTTGCTTATTTTCATTCATTTATGTCATATGGTATTTTAAATTGGGGTAACTCTTCCCATTCTAAAAGGATATTTTTGGCTTAGAAATGAGCAATAAGTGGTGTAAGTTCATGAACTTCTTGTCAACCCCTGTTCACGAGCTCATGACCTTGGAGATTTGCTCCTCAATTTGGTCCTATGAAACTTGACGTGTAAATAAAAATAAAATAAAAAATGCTGCCGGGTGATGGGCCTCTAATTATATATATTCCTTACTGTCATTTCTTGTTAACCATATTAGCGTATTCACAAGAATAAGAAACTTTCACTCAGTTAATACTCAGTGGAAATCAAACCTGCGTTTAGATTGGACTTCCTCAACTCTTGTGCAGAAAGGTGTGCAATTTCCAATAAGCTACCACTGAGATTCAAAAATCTTAGCAGTAATCCACATGCAATCAAATCGAAACAAGTTTCCTCATGGGTCACTCCTTCTATTCTGTCGAGGAGTTCCTTGAAAAATTAAGCTGATTCTTGTTGATTGCATTTACTTAAACTTATGGATTGACTTTTTTGGGTTTATAAACAATTTATTTTTATTTATTATTACTCATATGTTATAGTTTCATGTACTGACACGTTCCATGACCTGGGAGATTTGCTCCTCAATTTGGTCCCACAGAACTTGACGTGTAAATAAAAATAAAATAAAAAATGCAGCAGAGCGATGTCTTCGACAACCACCAATGTTTTGCCAAATACAGACACCATCATTTTTGAGGCAGGGAATGGCATTTGTCCCTTGGAAACAACAGGGTTATGCACTTGATGAAATAATGGCAATTGTCAAAGACATGTCCGTAAGTTGCTTGAACATTTTGTGTATCAGAAATAGTGCAAGGTAAATGGAATACCCAACTCTTTAAACATATTTTTACAGTGATCCCAGTTATTACTTTTAGTTATTATTCTTATGGGCCCTTCCTTTAGTTTTAATATTTGAGCCATATTTTGTGCACTTGTTTTCCAAGAAAGTATTTCATACCTACAAACAAGAGTGTAGATAGGGGTAGTATGTAGCTGTGAACTGTAAGGTATTTGCTGTTATACACGAATGTCTGTCATTAGTATGATTAAAACAAAATTGGTCTACTCTTGTATCTACAAAATTACAAATGGCAAAATATAATGAGGTTTTATGTGGAGCACACAGGCAGGATCTTTGAGATATGCTTCAAAGGGTATATTCAATTAAGAAGCAACAATATAGTGCCCAGTGTACACTTTTATATACATTTAAATTCTTTATTGGTAATATTGCTCAGAATTTCAAAGTTGCATGTAGGATGCATAAAAGAAGTATTTGTGCATTTTTTTTACACATTTGTGCATGTTTTTACACACCTCCATCTATTTTTACGAGTACATTTCTGTTATTAGGCTCCCCTCACAACCGCCCAACACCTTCATTTGCCCATTTCCTACATCATTTCCCACTTCCCTAACGCCATCACTGCCACAATGGACCACCACTCCATCTTTCTGCACCAGTTCAAAAAAGTATTCCTTTCCCTGGCCTAAAACCGGTCCGACGTCCTGTTAGTTAAATACTGCCTAAACCATTGAATCCCCCCTCCCAACAGCCTAGTCATAAAAATTCCTTTCTCTGGAACCCAGTCCTCCTTTCACAATGACTTCCGCCTTTTCAAATTTCACCAGTCCCTGCCCCTCACAGGGCATAGATGTGTGTGATGTCCTTAGCTTCATTAGGTTTAAGTAGTTGTACGTTCTAGGGGACTGATGACCTCAGATATCAAGTCCCATAGTGTTCAGAGCCATTTGAACCTGCCCCTCACAAACCTGATCTGCAGAAACACATTTCCATGGTACAGGCTTCCCAGAGCCACCTCTGCTCCCTCTGCAAGATACTGCTACTGTGCAATGACTACTACATACGTCACATCTCTGAAATTGAGTGCTTTGCTCTCCAGCACCTGGAAGAGCATTCCAGGCGTCACTTCCATAAGTTATCCAAGCTGCTGACATCCTACTGCAGCCTTGGGACATCATTATCCAACCCCTCTCCTACCCACAATGTTCCTCCTCGTCAACCCCTCATAGAAAGTAGACCCTTCCTAGTGGACTTTACATCTTGCCACTCCCCCAAAACTCCCTACCCACACTCCGCATCCAGAGCCTAAAAAATTTAGGAAGACTTGTTGACATTTCCACCAAAATCCTCAGTGCCACAGAACTTTCAGTCCTATCCAAACGACTCACCTTTAGCCTTATACTCAAGTTTAACCATGCTGGACTCATCAAAGACCTACTCTCCTTCTCCCAAACCCTGAAATTGAAATAGTTCTATGCCAATAACTCCTCCAACCAAATCCAAGCTAATGCCAACATTGAACTCTGCCTTTCTCAGTTCACACCACCATACAACAGTGATCCTAACCCCCTCCCACACTATCACCCCTCACTCAACTTCCAGGAATTTCTTACCTCCGACTTGGCATCACCATCGTTCCCCAGGTTCCTTACCAAGAACACCAACCTTTGAGCACAGGAAAGGACAGCCATACACATTCTCAAAACAGAACAGCCTGACAAAGGCTGCACCTGTGTCGTGATGAGTCGTAGTGACTACCTGGCAGACTGCTTCTGCCAAATGTCTGACTTGTCAACCTACACAGGTCAAAAAAGTTTGCATCACCTCAGTTCTGAGAGTTCCAGAACCTGTACAGAAAACTGGAATAGAGATCAAAATAAACATCATATCTGCACTTTTTATTGTTCATAAAAACCACACATTGCATGTTGTACCACTGTACAGTGAGAACTTCAGAGGTGTACACACCCGTACCTCGAATACTCAGTATCATGTCCTCTTGCATTGATGCATGCCTATATTCGTTGTGGCATACTATCCACAATTTCATCAAGGCACTGTTGGTCCAGATTGTCCCAATCCTCAATGGCGATTCGGTGTGGATCCCTCAGAGTAGTTGGTGGATCACGTCATCCATAAATAGCCCTTTTCAATCTATCCCAGGCATGTTTGATAGGGTTCATGTCTGGAGAACATGCTGGCCACTTCAGTCGAGTGGTGTTGTTATCCTGAAGCAAGCACACTCACAAGATGTGCCCAATGGGGCCATGAGTTGTCATCCATGAAGATGAATGCCTCGCCAATATCCTGCCGATATGGTTGCACTATCGGTCGGAGGATGGGATTCACGTATCATGCAGCCATTACGGCACCTTCCATTATCACCAACAATGTACATTGGCCCCACACAATGCCACCCCAAAACAGCAGGGAACCTCCACCTTGCTGCACTCGCTGGACAGTGTGTCTAAGGCGTTCATCCTGACCTGGTTGCCTCCAAACACATATCCGACGATTGTCTGGTTGAAGGCATATCTGACACTAATCGGTGAAAGAGAACGTGATTCCAATCCTAAGCGGTCCATTCAGCATGTTGTCAGGCTGTGCTGCATGGTGTCGTGGTTGCAATGCAAAGATGGACCTCGCCATTGACGCCGGGAGTGTTGTTGCGCATCATGCAACCTACTGCGCACAGTTTGAGCCGTAACACAATGTCTTGTGGTTGCAAGAAACATTATTCAACATGTTGGTGTTGCTGTCAGGATTCCTCCAATCTATAGTCCGCAGGTAGCAGTCATCCACTGCAGTAGTGGCCCTTGGGCGGCCTGAGCAAGGCATGTCATTGACAGTTCCTATCTCTCTGTGTCTCCTCCATATCCAAACAACATTGCTTTGGTTCACTCTAAGACGCCTGTACACTTCCCTTGTTGAGAGCCCTTCCTGGCACAAAGTAACAATGCTGATGTGATTGAACTGTGGTATTGACCATCTAGGCATGGTTGAACTACAGACAACACGAACCTGTACCTTCTTTCTGGCGGAATAACTGGAACTGATTGGCCGTTGGACCCCCTCCGTCTAATAGGTGCTGCTCATGCATGGTTATTTACATCTTAGGCGGGTGTAGTGACATCTACGAACAGTCAAAGGGTCTGTGTCTGTGATATAATATCCACAGTCAACATCGTATCTTCAGGAGTTTCTGGAACTGGGGTGTTGGAAAACATTTTTTGATGTGTGTATAAACGCTGCGAGAGTGATCCCATCCCAGAACTTCAACACAACCTTCAGTTCCTGCTTAAAGCATTAGGCCCTTCCCAGAACCTCTCCCTTGAATCCATTTCCCTCCTCATTCCCATGATACCTTACCCACCAACCTTCTGCATGCTCCCTAAAATTCACAAACTCAGCAATCGTGGCTGTCCCATTACAGCTTGTAATTGTGTCCCATCAAAAGGGTTTGGGCCCTCATTGACCAACACCTCCAACCAGCTGCCCATCATCTATTCTCCCACATCAAATATACCAACCAGTTCCATCGCCAACTCTCCACCGTCCCTATCCATTTACCTTCTGGTTCCCTGCTGGTTGTTGTTGATATCACTTCCCAATACACAAATGTTACTTGTATCCATGGTCTTTCCACAACTGAACACTGTCTTTCCCAACATCCTTCAGATTCCAAACCTACTACCTCATTCCTCATACCTCTAACCAATTTCATTCTAACAGATAACTACTTCTCCTTTGAAGCTAAAGTATGCAGCACAAATATGCCGTACAGCTGTGAGCACGTGCATGGCACCCTCCTATACTGACCTGTTTACAGGCCATCTAGAGGAAATCTCCATAGCCTCCCAAACCCCTGATGTGATTCAGGTTCACTGATGATATCTTCATGATCTGGACTCAGGGCCAAGACACACTATCCTCATTCCTTCACAACCACAACAGCTTCTCTCCCATCTGTGTCATCTGGTCCTCCTCAACACAGTGTCCCACCTTTCTGGATTTTAACTTTCTCCTCTCTGATAGCTCCATCCACACCTCTGTCCAAATTAAACCCACAAATCACCAACAGTCCATGTATTTTTACAGCTGCCATCTCTTCTATGCCAAAAAATCCCTCTTATACATCCCGGCCACCCAGGGACAGCATATTTGCAATAACAAGAAGTCCCTTTCCCAGTAAGCTGAAAGTCTCACCAAGTCCTTCACAGACAGGCACTACCCCCCAGACCTAATCCAAAAGCAGGTTTCACATGGTATATCCCCATACACCCCCAATCCTCCCACCACCCCCAAAGAGCCAGCTACAAAAGAGTGCCTCCTTTGTCACGCAGTATGACCTCAGACTGGAACAACTGAACCACACTCTTTGTGAAGGCTTTGATTATGCATCATCATGCCCTGAAATTATGGACATCCTACTCATGATCCTTCCCACCCCTCCTAAAGTGGGGTTCCATTGCACACACAACATCCTAGTCCATCCCCATGCCATTCCCAGTCCCAACCCCTTACCAGAAGGATTAAATCCCTGTGGAAGGCCCAGGTGCAAGACCTACCCAATCCACTCACCAAGCAGTTCCTATTCCAGTCTTATCACAAGATTATCTTACTCCATCAAAGGCCAGGCCACCTGTGAAAACAGCCATGTTGTATACCAAGCCGCAACCACTGCACAGCTTTTTATATTGGTATAACTGCCAACCAGCTGTCCACCAGGAAGAACAGCTGCCGACAAACTGTTGCCAAGAGAAGAGTATACCACACTGTGACACAACATGCTTGATTTCAATGGCTGCTTCACAACCCAGGCCATTTGGATCCTCCCCTCTACAACACTTTTTCTGAACTGCGGAGATGGGAGTTATCCTTACAACACATTCTTCGTTCCCAAACAAAATTGTCCCTACCACACCACACCCACCCAACAGTTTCTGCCCCCCCCCCCCCCCCATCCTATTACATCCTCCCAATTCACATCCCCCATCGTCATTGTGTGCCACTCTCTGCCAATGCACCCATGCATTCTTTCCCCTTCTGTGCTCCTCTCCTTTTCCGCTCCCTATTTTTTCCCTCACCTCCTGATGTTCCTGTCAGGCCGTGACCTAGTCCCTGCACCCACCACCAGACAGTGCTCTAATCTCCCTCCCACCCATACCATACTATCTCTCCTCCTTCCCCATACCATTCTAGATTGCTGTTCACGTGAGTCACTTTTCAGTCAGAGCTACCAGTGGTAGCGGTCATGTAAGCATGAAGTGCGCTTGCTTGTGTGAATGTGTATGCATTTTCTTTTCTGAAGAAGGCTTTGGCCAAAAGCTATAATGTATAACAGTCTCTTCATTATGCCTGTCAGCAACTCAGTGGGTCATCTTTATGGTGAGTAGCAATCCATCCCTTTCCTAACATTTTTAGACATGTAAATGATGGTTTTTGAATCCACTTGAAGAACTTGAAATTTATTGGTATTGTGTGGGACAACCTGATGATAATTTTAGCTTGTTGCTGTCAGTTCCATGTGCCATCCATATGAGATTGAATCCCATATATCTTTTCTGTCCTGCAGTGCCCACAGTATGCCGGACAGCTGATGCTAACAAAAACCGAGGTAGTGCTTTGGTTGACGCCTTGCACTCACATTTCAGTGAAATGAGGTTCAAATCACTATTCAGCCATGTAGATTTACATTTTTCCAATATTTCCCTGAATATCTGAATTAAAATGCTGTAGTGTTTCTGTTGCCTTTGAAAAGAACTCAGCAGATATCTTTCACTGTCCTCCATTCTCAGCTTGTGTTCTATTTCTATTGACCTTGTCAACAAAAAGACAGTAAACCTAGCCTTCCATACTTTTCTTTTATGTATGCCAATATTCTTGTGTGGACAGCACCTCTCCAGTGTGTTTATGACAACTGAAGACTACACTTAGTTTCTTTAGCAACGCTGCAACCCCCTCCATGTCACAGGACTATATGGGTCATTTTGTTATGTTACTACATCTAAATAAGGCCTTCACACAATACAGTGGTTGAATTATAAGTACCTTTTAATGTAAACTGAAATGAAAATTCTTTATTTACATAGGTTATGTAGTTGTGAAACATATTCTAAATAAACATGTTTTATCAACTGTAAAAATGTGCTGTTTTTTAAAAATGTTTTAACTTTTAGATTTCATATTACCTAGAATATATGTTTTTAAAATTAAGCATGTAATTCTTTAAACAAATCAAAAAGGTCACCATTATTTGTAATGCACACCAGTTACTTGTAAGCTTATGTGCGTATCTCCATTCCATATCACTTGTTTCCTAAAGTTCTTAGATTAACACCTAGATGGATATCATGCTGGACATTTTCCTGTTCAGTATTTCAGCACTGAGGCAGCAATTTGTAACAAATAATTCTTTGTGGCCTTATAATCTATAACCAGTCAATGTTCATATAATTTTATATTCCAACATGTCTCGAACATCTACACATATATAAGTAAACAGCATGTTACCACAGTTCTTTCTGTGTGTGTGTGTGTGTGTGTGTGTGTGTGTGTGTGTGTGTGTGTGTGTGTGTTTGTGTGTGTGTGTGTGTGTGTGTGTGTGTGTGTGTGCGCGCGCTCGTGCGTGCATGCGTGCGCGCGCTCTTGTGCTTCTGAGCGGGGCGGGGGGTTAAAGATTAGAAGATGGCTCCAATAGGTTGACATCACTTATGTTCTGTGCACTTAATTTTAAACTGTGACTGTAATAAATTATCACTTATAATTTGAATATTGTCATAGTAGCGCAATTTGTTGTTACTGCAACTATCACTTTTTATTCCAACTTTCTTGCCTTTTCACTTATAATCTTTTTAATTTTTCTTATCCCCACATACTCTTTCCTTCCCCTAGTCTTTTATTGTCACTCCCCTTCCTACCCCCTGCAAATTCGACACTATATCTCCCGTTTGTCTCTTATTTTTTTCTTATGCCTGTGCCACGAGTTTCAGTTCCTGATTATAAGTACATATATAAAATTTTATGTCTGCCTCCACAGTTGACTGCTATGCAATGGACCTGGGTTCAATTCCTGGTACTGCAAGAGATTTTTTCTCAGTGTGAGGACTGGAACGAGGTGCACTGAACCTTGACAGAGTAGCAGCAGCCAAGAAAGCAGTGTGCTAACCCCACACCCCTCCATACTCCATTCAATAATGCCAGTGGCAGAGTATAACATTGGGACTGTTCGTTACTGAAGGGGCCCACAGGGTTTTTGTTCCATTTCAATTTTTTGCTCAATTTCAGTTACATAACATTATCTCCAGCTCAGTGTTTTATATGTCTTCTCCCTTTTTTAATTACTCTCAGGTGCTTTCACCAATTTCGCTGTCTCCTATCTCATCCATGGTTTAGTGTCTATCATGTGATGGCTACTAATACACAGGCCCAACATTCAGTTCCTAATCAACACCTCACATTTTTCTTTAATTGAATGGTCAGGAATTGACTCCACCAAGTTACAAGAGGCCTAACAATGAAGCTGCTTGATAAAAATAAGTACCAAACTGACACACAAGCTATTAAAACAGCATCAAAAAGAAGAGCTTGCACTACAAAACATTTTATTTTTATTGTATCTTTAACTTGAAAGAAATGCTGGTTGTTTTTTTACCCCCCTTCTAATGTCATTTCATGTTCCCAACAGTTCACTCCAAATCGTTCCAATTTTTGTGAGTGGTCATACTATTTCATCTCATTGTAAGCCTTTATTATTTAGTATATGTTCAGCTTATGGCTTACATAAAATTCATTATTTTTATTAAATATAACATTATATTTGAGCTGTAATAGTTGCCGCTGCTGTGTTTTGTTGAGCACAGTGAAAACAAAACATGCCATTCAAATGTCTCTAAATAACAAGTGACGGAATTTGAAATGATGTGATAGTCATAATTGTAAGTAATGTGAACTGGAGACTTGAGTATGCTTATATGGTACTAAAAAAAAATCTCTTCAGTTGCAAAGAGAAGACATAATGTATCATTTAAGGAAACTAGTAGGAAATAATGCCTGATTATTTTCATGTAAATGCTGTTGTTGTAGGTATAGGCTTGAGTACCGTAATCTGGTATAAATATCTTTAATAAACTATTTGCAGACATAAGGAAACAAGTCTGGAAATTCTGAAAACTGAAAAGAACATTATAAATTATATGATCATGTAGACTCAGGGATTTAAAATTCATGTTACTAAAGTGACAAATTGCAAGTGTGACGTTTGGAGGCCTTCATCCTATTCCCTGTGAATTACTGCTGTCGCAGGACAAATAGCAGTGTACTATATATAAATATGGAGGAAGCAGGCGTAAGTAAAAAGAAATTATGTGCTGTAACTGGAGACTCGGGGATTGAAAATTCATGTTGCTAAAGTGATGAATTGTAAGTGTGACTTTAAGAGGCCTTCATTCTATACCATGTGGATTACTGTTGCCTCAGAACAAACAGAAATACACTATATATAAATATGGAGCAAGCAGGAGTAAGTAAACAGAAATTATGTGCTACAACTGGGAAATCAGAAACCTTCTTCCCAAAGTAGTAACTTCTTTGTCATTTATGAAATGGCCAGTGGCAACCTTTTCAAGCTCAAATAGAAATCAACAGATTAATGATTGCTATTACGAACATATTGTACAGAAAAAATTTATACTTACATTATGTTCTTGAAGACCCTTTCCATAATGAAGTCTCAGTACTGAAACCTCTGCTATTCCTCCTGTATATAAATGACCCAAGCCTGAATATAAATGATTACAGAAACATTTGTAGCTGTAGCTGTACCCTTCAAAGGGAAAGCAGAATAACACTGGAACTGAGCCGTAAAAAAGAGACTATAAACAGCAAAAAGATAGTATTCATCAATTTACACACCACACAAAACACAAACCCATCCAAACAACCTGTAATAGTCGATGAGCAACCAAATAAAAAAAACACTGAATACATATCCCTTTTTTGTGGCAGCTAGAAAATCTCAAACAAGATAAACACACTGAACTAGTAAAATAAATACTGGCTGCTGTGTTTTGTGTGTTCTGCTAGCATGCACTGGTCAGGAAACAGTCAACTGAGCATACTCTGCGCAAATACAGGCCCAGCTAAGATATGGTGTGACATTCTGGGGTAATTTTACAACTGCCCTAATTATTTTTAGAATCCAGAACATTGTGACAAGCATTAATGGAATCAAAATCAAGGACTCTAGCAAACCTATTTTCAGAAGGCTGGAGATCCTTGCATGAAAATTCTTGAAACTGTAAAATTCTTCTGAAAACTACATAGTATCAAACAACTGCAGAATAAAGAAAAACAACTACTAACATTATACTAGAACAAATTCAAACCTAAATGAGTTAAATACTAGTTCACAACTGTGTCCAAAGGGAGCATTCTACATGGGCATTAACTGTTCAGTAAGCTCATCATAAGTGAAAATCTGTTGAGGGTAATACACAAATTTATAAACCCATGAAGCCCTCTTTGCTGAGTCATTGGTTTATTCTACATCTACATCCATACTCCGCAAGCCACCTGACGGTGTGTGGCGGAGGGTACCCTGAGTACCTCTATCGGTTCTCCCTTCTATTCCAGTCTTGTATTGTTTGTGGAAACAAGGATTGTCAGTATGCTTCTGTGTGGGCTCTAATCTCTCTGATTTTATCTTCATGGTCTCTTTGCGAGATATATGTAGGAGGAAGCAATATACTGCTTGACTCTTCAGTGAAGGTATGTTCTCGAAACTTTAACAAAAGCCCATACCGAGTTACTGAGCGTCTCTCCTGCGGAGTCTTCCACTGGAGTTTATCTATCATCTCCGTAACGCTTTCGTGATTACTAAATGATCCTGTAACAAAGCGCGCTGCTCTCTGTTGGATCTTCTCTATCTCTTCTATCAACCCTATCTAGTATGGATCCCACACTGCTGAGCAGTATTCAAGCAGTGGGCGAACAAGCATACTGTAACCTACTTCCTTTGTTTTCGGATTGCATTTCCTTAGGATTCTTCCAATTAATCTCAGTCTGGCACCTGCTTTACTGACAATCAACTTTATATGATCATTCCATTTTAAATCACTCCTAATTTACACTCCCAGATAATTTATGGAATTAACTGCTTCCAGTTGCTGACCTGCTATTTTGTAGCTAAATGATAAGGGATCTATCTTTCTATGTATTCGCAGCACATTACACTTGTCTACATTGAGATTCAATTGCCATTCCCTGCACCATGCGTCAATTCGCTGCAGATCCTCCCGCATTTCTCTACAATTTTCCATTGTTACAACCTCTCAATACACCACAGCATCATCTGCAAAAAGCCTCAGTGAACTTCCGATGTCATCCACCAGGTCATTTATGTATATTGTGAATGTATATTGTCCTATGACACTCCCCTGTGGCACACCTGAAATCACTCTTACTTCAGAAGACTTCTCTCCATTGAAATGACATGCTGCGTTCTGTTATCTAGGAACTCCTCAATCCAATCACACAACTGGTCTGATAGTCCATATGCTCTTACTTTGTTCATTAAACGTGGATGACCTGTGACCTTTTCCAATGCTTTGGAACGCTACGCTCTTCTAGAGACCTACGGTACACCACTGCAAGAAGGGGGGCAAGTTCCTTCGCGTACTCTGTGTAAAATCGAACTGGTATCCCAACAGGTCCAGCAGCCTTTCCTCTTTTGAGCGATTTTAATTGTTTCTCTATCCCTCTGTCGTCTATTTCGATATCTACCATTTTGTAATCTGTGCGACAATCTAGAGAAGGAACTACAGTGCAGTCTTCCTCTGTGAAACAGCTTTGGAAAAAGACAGTTAGTATTTCGACCTTTAGTCTGTCATCTTCTGTTTCAGTACCATTTTGGTCACAGAGTGTCTGGACATTTTATTTTGATCCACCTACCACTTTAGCATAAGACCAAAATTTCTTAGAATTTTCTGCCAAGTCAGTACATAGAACTTTGCTTTCGAATTCATTGAACGCCTCTCGCATATTCTGTAAAAGAATACCTGTTGTTGCAGCCTTCTGTCCTAAGACTGGTTTGATACAGCTCTTCATACTACTCTGTCCTATCTATGCCTTTTCATCTCCTAATAACTATTGCAACCTACATCCTTCAGAATCTGCTTACTGTATTCATCTCCTGGTCTCCCTCTATGATTTTCACCCCCCACTCTTCCCTCCAATACTAAATTGGTGATCCCTTGATGCCTCAGAATGTGTCCTATCAGCTGATCCCTTCTTTTCGTCAAGTTCTTGTCTCCCCAATTGAGTGCAGTACCTCCTCATTAGCTACATGATCTTCAACATTCTTCTGTAGCACCATATTTTGAAAACTGCTATTCTCTTTTTGTATAAACTGTTTATCGAGAATGTTTCACTTCCAAACATGATGGCTAAACTCCAGACAAATACTTTCAGAAAAGACTTACTAACACTTAAATCTATACTCAATGTTAACAAAGTTTGTTTCTCTTCTTCAGAAACAATTTTTTTGCCATTACTAATCTACATTATATATCCTCTCAACTTTGGCCATTGACAGTTATTTTGCCCCAAATAGGAAAACGCATCTACTGCTTTCAGTGTTTCATTTCCTAATCTAATTTCGTCAGCATCACCTAAGTTAATTTGACTATATTCCATTATCCTTATCTTGCTTTTGTCAATGTCCATCTTATAACCTTCTTTCAAGACACTGTCCACTCCGTTCAACTGCTCTTCCAAGTCCCTTGCTGTCTTTGACAGAATTACAATGTCATTGGCAAACCCCAAAGTTTTTATTTCCTTTCCCTGAAATCAATTTGTACTATGAACTTTTCTTTTGTTTCCTTTACCGCTTGCTCAATATATGGAGTGAATAGCGTCAGAGATAGGCTACAACTCTATCTCATTCCCTTCTCAAGCACTGCTTCCCTTTCAAGTCCCTCGACTCTTATAACTGCCATCCAGTTGCTGTACAAGTTGTAAATAGCCTTTTGCTTCCTGTATTTTACGTCTGCTACCTTTAGACTTTGAAAGAGAGTATTCCATTCAACATAGTCAAAAGCAATGAAATGAACACCCTCAGCTGCTTACAGGTGTTGACATACATCAACAGGGACAGATGAAAATGTGTGCCTCGACCGGGACTCAAACCCAGGATCTCCTGCTTATATGGCAGACGCTCTATCTATCTGAGCCACCATGGAAACAGAGGATAGCATGACTGCAGGGATTTATCTCCGGCACGCCTCCTGCGAAACCCACATTCTCAACATATTGTCCCGCACTACATTCATAGTGCCATGCCCATTTTACTCATTACTCGCTGCACATTGCCAATTCCGAAAGAACAGATACCATCGGTGACCATGCAGCTCGTTAGAATGAAATTACAATGAAATAACACCCTTAGCTGCTTACAGCTAGCCCATCCATAGGTCCATGAGACCAAGTTAAAGGAAAGGAGTCAATCACTGTGTGAGCATTCTGCGCTGACTTGAAATCCGCACACAATCTTATTTTGCTACATGGTTTCATGATGATTCCAAGACGAGATCCCCACTGACTAGTTGCTACGAAGTGTTTACGTGTTTGCCCTGCCAGTTTAACAGTTGTTGTGGTGCTTTGATCTCTTAATTGGTTGAGGTACAGGCCATGCCCAGCTAAACCTGTGTTGCACACTTTCCTTCATTGTAATATGAGCCTCAGAATTGGTGGCTCTGCTGCGGCAGTCCTGAATAAGTTCACTGAAATCACCACAAAGTTTTGAAACAGAGTACTGAAATTGTAACTCAAAAAGTTTGAATGAATAATACCAAAAATGTTTTGACTGTCCTTCAAACACAATACTGTGAATGAAGCTGCCTTTGTAACATTGTGAAAAGTGGTAGGCAATCTAAAAACACCAAGAACTGGGATACCATGACCAGTATCATAGCTTTTGGAAACTTGAGAGAGTTGTTCCGTTAGGCTTTCCTAACAGTTCATACACGCATCTGTTCAAAATTGTCACTGAAGCTCCCATACCTAACTGCAAGTGCATGTTGCAGTTAGCAGTCTGCAAAGTGTGGTGCACAGACAGGCAGAGCTTGTTTTGGTGCTCCCTGTGGTGGTGCAAGTGACCCCAACAGTTCTGCTTGTAGTTGCATCAGTTGTGTCGTTCCTGTGATAAGTTATTGAAGTTGCTGGGCCAGGAACTGAATAGCTAGGCTCAGTGGTAAGTCCTGAAGCACATTCGCCATGACTCATCACAGAGTAGACACTGAATATAAACAAAATGTAAACACTGGAGCTGTAAGGAATGTTTCAATTAGAAGTCACAGATAAGTTTCTGAAAACCAGAGAAAATCATTACCAAGCAATGTGGTGTTTGTCCAGTAATCTGCAAGAAACACAACACTATCTTCATTGCTGTAGTGTTGCTGTCACAGCAAGACACGAATCCACCAAGCAGCAGGTTAACAAAGGACCAGCCTCAACAGCAGAACACAGAGAACAGGGACAAAAAAAGAAAATAAAAGAAAATCGTGTACTTAACTCAATAGGTTGAAGAGCAACAACTACAGACCAGTTTCACTGATATCAGGTTTCTCAAAAATCCTAGAAATGCTTATGTATACCAGCTTAATTAACTATTTGGACAAACATAACATTCTCATGCCCACACAACATGGTTTCAGAAAGGGTAAATCTACAGAATCAGCAATTGTCAGTCTAACAGAATACATTTTACAGTCCTTCGATGAGAAAAAGGTTGTCTCTGCAATGTTTCTGGATCTTTCAAAGGCATTTGACACCATTGACCATGAAATGCTGATACAAAAATTAAGCAATTATGGCATTCAGGGGCAACCAGGTGAATGGATAAAATCATACTTGTGCAACCGCAAGCAGTATGTATCATTGGGAAACTCATACCAATCAGAAACCAAATCCATCAAATATGGAGTGCCGTAGGGTTCGGTAATGGGGCCATTGTTATTTAATGTATTTGTTAATGATATAGGTGTTGAGGAGGAAGAAAAGAAAATATTGTATGCTGATGACATTACAATACTAAATAGTGACCAAAATATGGAACAGCTTGAGAGAAGAGCATACATATCTGCAAATGTCACAGCTCAATGGCTGTTGGAAAATGAACTGGTTATAAATCTAAAAAAGACTATGTATGCAGTGTTTAAGAACAAGGGAAAGGCTGTAGACATGGATTTAGAGGTTGATGGAACAAGGCTGGAAGAAGAAGAATCTGCTAGATTCTTAGGTATTCTTGTGGATAATGAACTGAAATGGAAAAAACATATTAATAATGTCTGTAAGAAACTGAGCTCTGTCATATTCTTAATGATGCAGCTATCACAGTATTCAGACAAGAACCTTCTGTGTACAGTGTATCATGGACTTTTCGAACCATACTTACAGTATGGAGTGACTGTGTGGGGAAACTCAAACAAACAAGAGACAAAACGAGTGTTCACATTACATATATATAAGTACAATATAACTGCTGCGCAATTTCAGTGCAATAATGTGTTCATTGTAAATGTGTGTGTGTGTATTTTAAATTCAGTGCATTAGTATTTGTAAAATGAGTTTCATATAGTGTTCATTAAAAAATGACAATCATTCCACTTGGGACCTGTGGAACGGTACATTAGCTTATTTGTTTTAGTTGTAAATATTTGTCATGTATTGTCATCTTTCTCAGTTGCCTTGTTGAAATCACACATCCTGGAGGACCTCCTCACTACGGATCAGTTGGAATGAAAGTAAATCTAATCTAATCTAATCAAAAACAAAGAGACTGTGTACTCAAAGGCATCAGTCATAATACTGAAGGGGGCCTGATGCCAGCTTTGTATCCAATTTGATAGTGGCACTGCCAGTGGCAACCTAGGAAGCCATGTCCTCAATATGACCATCGGTTGGTGGCCACGTCTGCTGTCTGGCTGCCTCTGGCAGCAATACTCATGACATTTAGTGCCAGCTTATGAATTACGAACTGATGAACCTGATATAGTGTCTGTGGCGAGGGGCACAAATGTTTCTTCTCTCTCCATTGCAGTGTACAAGTTTTGCCGCTATATTGGAGTACATTCCACACAAAACATTTTATTAATCTTGTCCTAATTGTTCATTTAATGGACCATAGAAAATACTCCTCCTTCTGTAAAATGTTTCTTCTGTAATAGCTTCCTTATCTTTATTTCTTGTCAACAAATCATGTTATTTTGCATCCTAGGCACTTGAAATTATCAGGCTGTTCCAATATCTCATCACAGATTTTCACTTTCATCTTTCTCAGTTGCCTTGTTGAAATCACTGCATAGTCTTTTTCACATTCATCTTCATTCCATATTCTGCACAGTTGGAGTTTAGTTCTTTTATCATATTGTTAATTTATTTGTCATTTTCACGTTGTAATACCAAGCCATCAGCAAATCTGATACTTCGTATTATCTTTCCTACTATTATCACACAACTCTTGTGCTGGAAGTGGTTTTTCACTAAATCATCTTAATGGATATTAAAAATAGTAGGTGAATGATAACAGCCTTGTATAATCTCTAACTCAATTGTAATTCTTACAGCCATTTAATTACCTCTCATTATTTGTACTTGTTGTGTCATATGTTGACTTGCTTTTTTGTCCTCTTACTTGCAGTTTGTGCTTCAGAAAATTGTTCTCAAAGGTTCTTTCAGTGTCATCAGAGATTGCACAAACTTCTCCACCTTTTTTTAGGCATCTTTCCAGTGATCTGTAACAGTCCATTTGCATATCTTGTACCTTATTTCCATCTGAAGCCAAACTGTTTTTCATCTAATTCTGTCTACTAGAGATCTCAACATGAGTTCATTACTCTCAATAGAATTTTTGACCGAGTAAGACATCTCGTCTATTGTCCTATATTACATTTATTTCATGGTATTAGCTATCCTTGATATTGGCATCATCACTGTTTCCATGAAGTCATTTGACCACTCACCTTAATCTTATTGGACAAATGCAGTATTTCCACCTTTCTTGGCTTAAACCTTTGATGAGTTCAATCAGAACCACTTCTCCACCAGCTGTTTATCCGCACTTCATATCCTTAAATGCCACTGTAATTTCTTCTACAATGTCTGGAAATGCATTATCCTCTTCAAGTAATTCTTTTTCATCCTCCATATCTAAACCTGTATGAATATAGAGCTCAGACTTCCTAAGCAAAGAAGGGAAAGCAGAAAGGTGAAAAGAGTATATAGAGGGTCTACACAAGGGTAAGGGCAATATTATGGAAATTGAAGAGGACATAGAGAAAGACGAGAAGAGAGATATGATACTGCATGAAGAATTTGACAAAGCACTGAAATATTTAATTTGAAACAAGGCCCCAGAAGTAGACAACATTCCGTTAGAGCTACTGATAGCCTTGAGAAAGCCAGCCATGACAAAACTCTTTCATCTGGTGAGTAAGATGTATAGAGACAGGTGAAGAATGTAATGATCCCAATTACAAAGAAAAAAAGCAGGTGCCAACAGTTGTGAAAATTACTGAACTATCAGTTTAATAGGTCATGGCTGCAAAATACTAACACGAATCCTTTACAGAATAATGGAAAAGCTGGTAGAAGCCAACCTTGGGGGAAATCAGTCTGGATCCCAGAGAAATGTAGGAGCACGCGAGGCAACTCTGACCCTATGACTTCTCATAGAAGATAGGTTAAGGAAAGACAAACCTACATTTATAGCATTTGTAGACTTAGAGAAAATTTTTGACAATGTTGGCTAGAATACTCTCTTTCAACTTCTAAAGGTAACAGGGGTAAAATACAGGGAGTGAAAGGCTATTTACAATTTGTAAAGAAACCAGATGGCAGTTATAAGAGTCGAAGGACACAAAATGGAAGCAGTGAGTTGAGAATTGAGTGAGAGAGTGTTGTAGCATATCCCCAATGTTATTCAATCTGTATAATGTGGAAGCAGTGAAGGGAACAAAAGAAAAATTTGGAGTAGGAATTAAAGTCAAGGGAGGAGAAATAAAAACTTTGAGGTTTGCTGATGACATCATAATTCTGTCAGACACGGCAAATGACTTGGAAGAGCAGTTGAAGGGAATGGACAGTATCTTGAAAGGAGGATATAAGATGAACATCAGCAAAAGCAAAATGAGAGTCAAACTAAATCAGCTGATGTTGGGAGTATTAGATTAGGAAATGAGACACTTGAAGTACTAAATGCGTTTTCCTGTTTGGAAAGCAAAATAGCTGATGATGGTCAAAGTAGAGAGGATGCAAAATGTAGGCTGACAATAGCGAAAAAAGCATTTCTGAAGAAAAAAAATTGTTAATGTCAAGTATAGATTTAAGTTTCAGGAAGTCCTTTCTGGAAGTATTTGTACAGAGAGTAGCCATATATGGAAGTAAAACATGGGCAACGAACAGTTTAGACAAGAAGAGAATAAAAGCTTTTGAAATGTGGTGATACAGAAGAATGCTGAAGATTAGATGGGCAGATCAGTTAACTAATGAGGCAATACTGAATAGAACTGGGGAGAAGATAAACTTGTGGTACAACCTGACTAAAATAAGGGATTGGTTGGTAGGACACATTCTGAGGCATCAGGAACCATGAGTTTAGTACTGGAAGCAGGTGTGGAGATTAAAAATCATAGAAGGAGACCAAGAGATGAATATTGTAAGCAGATTCAGGAGGATGTAGGTTGCAGTAGTTACTCAGAGATAAAAAAGCTTGCACAATATAGAGTAGCATGGAGAGCTGCATCAAACCAGTCTTTGGACTGAAGACCACAACACATCCAAAGCATCTGGGCAACCTCATACCTCATATAATTCTTCATGATACATCTTCCATTTATTGATTAATCCTTATTTCCTGCAATTTCATTCCAATTCTCACCTTTTATCATCCACATTTTGTTCTCCTTCTTCTTTCTGAGGTCCAAGTTACTTGCTCCCATACATCACTCCATACCTCCCTTTCTTTCTAATTCCTAAATTTCTTCACATTTCTTTTGTAGGCATTTTGCTGTAGCTTTATCAGTTTCTTTTTGAAGCTGATTACTTAGAGCATTGTATCTTTTTCTACCTTCTTATTTAGCAAAATGTTCATATTTTCTGTTTTCTTTCATCCACTCCAACGTTTTTTTTTCTTCTTTTTTTTTCTTTTTTTTCCCCCCTGTTACCCATGGTTGCTTAATGCTGTTCTCTTCTTCAAGACAAATTGTTGTTACTACTGTCTGATGAGTTGTGTATTGTAGAGGGTTGGCTGCATGGTGGGAGCTGTCTCGGTGCTTGTCAGGGGTACTCGACTCTCGGCTGAAGTGTGCTGGATTCCTCGAGGACATAGACAGCTTGATGTCATCTTGTAACATTTTGACTTGGTATAGTGGGCAGTGCAGAGGCAGTGCAGCTTACAGCATATGTATGCTGCCCAGGAGGTGGCGCATTGACTTGACACTGCCAACACACCGGGTGCTGAGTCGACATGAAGGTCACAACTCATCTCAGAACTGACAGCCTGTGGCAGGCAGAAAGACATTTTACATTCTGGCTCAGTGTCCTGGTGGCCCAACAGCAGACAGAATAACCCAGGAAGATAAACCTTGGACTGTTGGCTGCATCAGGTCGTGATGGACATCAGCATCATGGAGCTGGGCAGTCTTCCATTCGTGCCTCAGCCATGAGGCAGTCACATACAGACTTGAGTGGAGTGTTGGCTGCCAGGACCTGGCCAGTCAGGCAGTGGTCAGGGGTTCAGAGTCTGGTGTCAGTGGTGCATCATAAGGGCAGTGTTGATGCCATGGTTGCATCCAACACAGACTAGGTGCTAAGACATTTCCCAGCATATGGGGATGATGACTGGCTGTCTATGGGGATTTAAATACCGCTGTCAAGTGCTGACCACGCAGAAGACATTGCATTTCTGTGTCACATGGAAGTGTCTTGAATAAAGGCCAGTTAACAAGGTCTGGCAATTTCCACACAATAGTGGATAGAACAGTGGAAGCTTTCTGGAAGTTGGTTAGTGTCTCAGACCTAGGTGTTGACTCGTATAAGTTCAGCCTGGAAACATCTTACTGCTGCTGGGATTGCTGTGCAGACAGGTTATTGATCACAACTGCTGGCAGTAGCTCTACTCTTGTTATGACTCTAGATTTGGCTGCATTCTATGCCATTACACTTCCTCCCTCCGTAGGTAAATCCTGCCCACCAGATTTACACTTGAGAGTCTAGCTGCAAAAGACTACTAATATGTCTTATCATTGTTTTTACACTGTCTCACAACACGAGTTCTGTAGATCCTTGTCTTGAGTATTTTCGTTCAACTGTGCTGCTTACATATGTTGCTGTCCCAGTTGACTCATCATTGAAATCTTCATCTGCTTCTGTCAGCAGAATGGATCATACCTTCTTCTCAATCTCCAAGCAACCCTACTTCTAAATGCAAAATGTAGCAGGTCAGGAGGTTAATTACTACTACTCAGTGGTGATAGACATCTCAGTGCCTATAAGGAGGTGGTTGACTCTCACCTAGGGTGTGCTGTGTTCATGTGATGGCAAGGGGACTGTAGGATGTTGTGAGCAGCTGCAGCAAAACTACTAATAAACATAACAGTTCTTTACCATCCCATCTGATCTTCACAATTACATTGGTATGACCTCACCCAGGACATAGCTTTGCATTGTCTCATATTTCCACTCAGTAAAGTGAGCATACATGTGGCCTGTGGAATACACACATTACGCAGGAGGTGGTGCACTGATTTGGCTTTTCTGACATACCAGGCATCGAGTCGATACTGAGGTCACAGCCCCATCTCAGATCTGGCAACTTGCACTAGGCAGCAACGTCTTCATATGCTGTTGCTCAATATCTGGTGATGCAACAGTATCCAAGCTGCCCAGGGAGATGAATTCTGGACCACTGGCTGTGATGGACATCAGTGGAATGGAGCTGGGGGGGGGGGGGGGGAGGGGGAGGTCTTCCCTTCGTTCTCCAGCCATTAGGCAGCAGGCATATCAATGAGTATTCTCATAGAGGAGAGAGCAGTGGATTTCTCGTTGCCATGGCCTGGGAATCAGACAGCCAGTTGTTCTGAGTCTGGCACCAGCAGTAGCGGCTGCCTCATAAGTGTGGCATTGACTCTGTGGCTGGCTTGTTGCCACAACATTGACTGGCTGTCTGGAATGGTAACTGGCTAACTGTGGGGATGTATATGCAGACGTCAGGCTCTGACAACATAGAAGACGTCACATTTCTCTGTCAAGCAGTAGGGACTCAAATAGGACCAATGACCGAGATTGCCCACAGTTTTGGATCAAGCCATGTAAGCCCCCCAAAAGTTTGTCAGTGCCCCAGAATTGCCTGTTGACTCACAGAATTTTGATGTGGGGACATTTCTCTGCTGCTGGACTTGCTGTGCAGGCAGATTAATGACCACGACTGCTGGTGGTAGATGCATCTTGGCTACGGGGCTGGGTTGTGGCTGTGTTTTTTACTGTTATGTTATTTGGATTCTTTTTTTGTGGACTTTTCTCTTCAAATACATTTGTTATCTCTTTATTTTTAAGTCCTTCTTGAAATTCACTTGTCGCCTCTTCCTTTTTAAGTCTTTCCACATTAAATTTTGTCTTCATTTTTCTATCTTTCTTCTCGAATCAAGAGACCTGATTTGATGTGGTATCTGCTCCTGATAATGTCTTATCATGTTCAGAACAATTTCTAAATCTTTCCTTATCAAAATGTAGTCAGTCTGATATGTTAGAGCCATCTATCTAGTCAAAGTGTACATTTTTCTTCTGTATTGCTCGTAGAAAATATTTGCAATAATGAAGAGATTTGTTTTTAAACATACATTCTTCTCTTCTTTCTTTATTATATCCTCTACCTTGTCGTGGTTTTCATTTACTGCATCATCAGATTGACCTCTGTCTGGCATTTGTAAACTTTTCACCAGATTTTTCTTGTTGTGGGTTTTCACTGGTATAGCCTTTTATCTACACGTCACTTCATCCTTGACTTTTAGCCCAAATATTATGCCAAAACCACGGTTTACTCTGCATGCTGCTCTAGCATAAAATATCCTGAATTCATTTTGTACAAATTGTCCATTCTCCATTCAGAGAGTCCCATGATATTCACTCTGTTTCTTCTCATTTCCTCCTTCAGATTCTCCAACTACCCACTTTCAAGAAGATCTTAACATTCCTTGCTCCTGTTCTTAATTTTGTATCAATGTGATCTCCCTCAGCATCTTGCATGCAGATGTATGTCTGAAATTAATTTTTACTGTCAAAAGATTTGTAATGCTATGTAAGCAGTTTTTTGAGTACTTTGTTAATGCAGTAGCTTCCCAATGGTTTCCACATACCAAGAGACTGCCCTTACATCATGAACAGATATCTTTGTCACCCCTAACAGCATAACAGATACCACAAGATGTTTCCAGAAGCTGTTCCTCCTTAAAGGCCTCATGTGTGAAGCCATTGCCTTCATTAGGGAATTAGGTTATTTACCAGAGTTCTATGTTAGTGGCTTTCTGGCTGGTTGCCAACCCAACTAACTCTCCTCTGTCCTCATTCTTAGCTTGGAGCTGGACAATTATGGAACTGAAAATGACGATAAGACCTTGCAATTCATTACAGAACTGCACTATGATTCAGAATTATCTGAATTTCACTTACCCTGGTATTGTTGATGTATAAATGAATCCTTCATAAGGAAACAGTGTATCCTAGACTCACCAAAATACACTTCTGGAAATTGAAATAAGAACACCGTGAATTCATTGTCCCAGGAAGGGGAAACTTTATTGACACATTCCTGGGGTCAGATACATCACATGATCACACTGACAGAACCACAGGCACATAGGCACAGGCAACAGAGCATGCACAATGTCGGCACTAGTACAGTGTATATCCACCTTTCACAGCAAAGCAGGCTGCTATTCTCCCATGGAGACGATCGTAGAGATGCTGGATGTAGTCCTGTGGAACGGCTTGCCATGCCATTTCCGCCTGGCACCTCAGTTGGACCAGCGTTCGTGCTGGACGTGCAGACCGCGTGAGACGACGCTTCATCCAGTCCCAAACATGCTCAATGGGGGACAGATCCGGAGATCTTGCTAGCCAGGGTAGTTGACTTACACCTTCTAGAGCACGTTGGGTGGCACGGGATACATGCGGACGTGCATTGTCCTGTTGGAACAGCAAGTTCCCTTGCCGGTTTAGGAATGGTAGAACGATGGGTTCGGTGACGGTTTGGATGTACCGTGCACTATTCAGTGTCCCCTCGACGATCACCAGAGGTGTACGGCCAGTGTAGGAGATCGCTCCCCACACCATGATGCCAGGTGTTGGCCCTGTGTGCCTCAGTCGTATGCAGTCCTGATTGTGGCGCTCACCTGCACGGCGCCAAACACGCATACGACCATCATTGGCACCAAGGCAGAAGCGACTCTCATCACTGAAGACGACACGTCTCCATTAGTCCCTCCATTCACGCCTGTCGCGACACCACTGGAGGCGGGCTGCACGATGTTGGGGCGTGAGCGGAAGACGGCCTAACGGTGTGCGGGACCGTAGCCCAGCTTCATGGAGACGGTTGTGAATGGTCCTCGCCGATACCGCAGGAGCAACAGTGTCCCTAATTTGCTGGGAAGTGGTGGTGCGGTCCCCTACGGCACTGCGTAGGATCCTACGGTCTTGGCGTGCATCCGTGTGTCGCTGCGGTCCGGTCCCAGGTCGCCGGGCACGTGCACCTTCCGCCGACCACTGGCGACAACATCGATGTACTGTGGAGACCTCACGCCCCACGTGTTGAGCAATTCGGCGATATGTCCACCCGGCCTCCCACATGCCCACTATACGCCCTCGCTCAAAGTCCGTCAACTGCACATACGGTTCACGTCCACGCTGTCGCGGCATGCTACCAGTGTTAAAGACTGCGATGGAGCTCCGTATGCCACGGCAAACTGGCTGACACTGACGGTGGCGGTGCACAAATGCTGCGCAGCTAGCGCCATTCGACGGCCAACACCGCGGTTCCTGGTGTGTCCGCTGTGCCGTGCGTGTGATCATTGCTTGTACAGCCCTCTCACAGTGTCCGGAGCAAGTATGTTGGGTCTGACACACCGGTGTCAATGTGTTCTTTTTTCCATTTCCAGGAGTGTATATATTTATATTCATAGGTGCCCAGGTTTTGTGCTTTTTGCACTACTAAAACCTCTTTCTTTGTGTTAACATGATATGCAAGCAGCATAGCCACTTCAGTATGAATGTTTTGTTTATGCAGTTTCTGTCACACAAAATTAGAGATTTTTTACATCATCTTCAACCATAATATTTTATTTTTCTGTGTAAGTCCAACACATTCTGGAAGTACAACTTCATTTTCAAGGACTACATCAATTTTTTGGATTGTTACACCTGCTTCAGTTTATCAAATTCATTTGGTTGCAAAATGTTCACTATCTATACTGTACCTGTGGCCAAAGGAAATAGTTAAACTGAGTCAGATGTAGTGTCAAAAACATCAATGTGATCCTCTTAAATATCCTCCTGTCTCTGCCAGCAAATTTAGTTTTTCTTTCACTAGTTGTTCTGTAGTTAAAGTTCAAAGAACACATGTTGTCCAAGTAAATATATTAGTTCTATGATAAACCTTCTCAATCTGTGGCAGTTTTAATGGATGCACCAGTGAATTGAGTATCAACAGTTTTCCTCAATGAAATTCTGTAACAACATGTTAAATCAACACAGTGCTCAAAGATGCACTAATGAGTGTAGAACACTTCAGGATATGTTAGAGTACAACAGAGAAATGAAAGACAATGAGCAACAAGTAACTCAGATTATTAGCTCTGAAACAACAAATTTGTCGCAGGATGTTTATATTAGTGTGTCCAACTCTTGGGGGAGATGGAGCGGGGTGGGGTGGGTTTGAATCCCTGGCTATCAGAATGTCTTAGGCTCTTTAAGGAGAAAAAGATAAATGGGGAAAAAATTAAAGGAAAGATTGTGAATTTTGGATTGACAGAAATATTGTGTCTAAATGTACATAAGTAACACACAATACAGAAATGAGCTCCTTTAATAATTTTCTGTGTTTCCCTCCTTCTGATCAAGGGACTATTGAAAATTCAACATCTATTTAAGCTGAGATGTCTCTTCTGTCTGAAACAGTATTTATTCCAGCAATTTGTTTCACATTCCTTTTATGCAACCAATACTGATAGTGATACGTGAAAAATAACTCTTTTCTCTCCCTTTGAATGTGGTCATTTTCAGCACTCTGACTGCCAATGTATTATTTTTCAAAAATTCTGCATCCTTATCACATCTTTCCAGATATGAAATACTTGTTTTGGAGTTGTCTTTAGTTTGCTTTCCAATGGCTTCAAATTTTCCTGTGTAAAGTAGGCTTCATTTGTTTGAACTTAGAACTGGGATATATATATATAAGTTCTGATAAAGGGGAGACTAGACTGCTAGCATTATAAGGAACTATTTGTTGTAGTCTGTCACCATTTTTCACCCTTAAACTTTGTCCTTATGCTGTAACAAATTTCATCAAAATTAATCAACTTAGTGACAGTGGACATACTGTTTACTGCAGTGGGTTCTTGCACTTTGCCAGATAATTTTGTTGCCTGTATTTGTACCTGTCACTACTTAAAGTACTGCCACATGTCATTTTCCATGAAGCTACACAGGATCTCTTCCATTTTTGCCTCATTATATTCCAGACAATTAATTACTCTTTTGTTACACCTTCTGAAAACAGTAAAATAAAGTAACATCTTACACCAAAAACATCTCTAGCAAACTGGTCACCCATTGCTCCAGAATTGATCAATTTTGATGAAATTTATCACAGTGTAAAGATATAGTCCAACGTCAAAAAAGTCACGTACACACATGCAAGTACATATAGTTTTTTAGTATTGCCAGCAGACACTATTCTTTTTTGCCAGACTTCATAACTGCTGTGCTGGGGAAATTAATATTGTCAGTAATCTTCTGCTTTTTCTTATTTTCAGATAGCAGTGATGAATACTCAGTTATGGGTGACCGTTACATGTGCAATATCTGCCAAAGTTCATTCAACACATTTGCCATCATTTCACGTCACATTGCAGCGAAACATCGAGTACAGTCCCGGATCTTTATGTGTGAGAAATGCAATCGTTATTTTAAAACTAAATGGAGCCTGTCTACTCACAACAGTCGTTACCACAAACAGATGTCTTTTCACTCCGATTCTTTTCCGGGACCTATAAATGATTTGTAGAAGAGAATTTTCATTAAAACTGTCAATATTTATTATATTTCATTTAATTCATGTTAACTTTTATTTCGATATTATGTCTCACTTTGTAATGCTAGTAAGACTGTAATAAAAATTATAAGTTTTTAAATTGTTTTTGACAAATTTCCTGGAGGTTTGAATTTAATTATCTAAATATTTTGAAGTGGATGGCTTGAATTTTAACTAATAAAATTTTTAATTCATTGTGGATCCTACTACAAAATCAATTGGCAATGGCTACAAGTCAGAAACAGAAATATCTACTTTGGCATCATTCTTTAATGTGCTCTGATATTTAAAAATGTCAGCCACTGACACAGTAAAAAAGGAAAATGTAATTCTAAATGTATTAGTAATTTATCTAATAACAATATATAGTAACAAAAAAATAAAAAGTTATTGTTACATTGAAGTACTGCTGCCGTATTCAGTGTCGTTATTTCTATTAGTCTATAAGTTTGTATTGTTTTTGCTATGTGAGTTCAGTATCGAGCATGGCTCAAGAGAACATGTGATGTACATATTACTCCTATGCTTGTTTTTCACCCAAATACATTTTATGTAAATTAATTTTTATAATTGTTTCAGATAGTCTTGTTTTCCTAGCCATTCTGTAATTTTCATAGGTAACTTTTGCAAGGCAAAGTAATTTCATAATTTGATTTGTACTGTATAGATAATAAAAACATCAAAGAAAAAATTTTGTGAATTTTCTCTTTTAACAAGTTTCAACAGCATCAAGTACACATGAATAGTCACAGAAAATGATACCCTTTGAAGGCAGATGTTCGTACATATATCACACAAAAAAGTAGGAGGAAATAATTCTAACCAGAAATTAAATGTCAACTGGGACACAGAATTACGGGTGGCATCTTTTGTATTGTGCACAATACTTTCTTCTTCTTTTTCAGACAGTACTTTATTGATATTATCATCTCACTGTGTTTCTAGCACAAAATTCTTTTTTTCATGTATTTTAATTTGCATTTAGGTAATTCAGTTCCTAGTATTAATTTAGCACCTTGTAATCTTTGAAAATTTTTGTTTTGACATGTTTGTCCTATTATTGCAGTGCACTTTGGTTTTCAGAAGTCTCCTTGGCCTTACTAAATTCTCCTTTAATGCAAATCTTTGCTGCTTTTTTTCTTTTCTTTTTTTTCCCCTAAACCAAACCACCAATGGAATTACAACAAGGTACATCTAAAAAGTTGAATATCATAATAAAATGCAGCAAATTAGGAAATTGTTGATATTCCAATTTGGAGTTTCTGTTCTTCGATAATAAAATGCAGACTTTACAGACAGAATGCTTCCATTTATTTAAGCTGCAACATAGTGTCTTGGAATATGCACTATGTACAGCTTTATAGTTATACCTTTATTGATCTGCAAAGCTAACTTCATTGGGTGCGATATGTTTTGACAGTTTTTATAAGGCTGCTGGAAACTGCCAGAAAAAAAAAAAAAAAAAAAAAAACTTCTTTAGGAGCTGCCCAGAAAAATACTGGCAAAGAAGTATGTCAAAATGTGATGCACACAACTATTCACTGTGACACTGATGGTTGTCACCCTGCTCTATATTGAATCACTAAACTAGTAGTCATCCCATGTGACGATGGTTTTCTGAACCATGTTGTTGTTGTTGTGGTCTTCAGTCCTGAGACTGGTTTGATGCAGCTCTCCATGCTACTCTATCCTGTGCGAGCTTCTTCATCTCCCAGTACCTACTGCAACCTACATCCTTCTGAATCTGCTTAGTGTACTCATCTCTCGGTCTCCCTCTACGATTTTTACCCTCCACACTGCCCTCCAATGCTAAATTTGTGATCCTTTGATGCCTCAAAACATGTCCTACCAACCGATCCCTTCTTCTAGTCAAGTTGTGCCACAAGCTCATCTTCTCCCCAATTCTATTCAATACCTCCTCATTAGTTACGTGATCTATCCACCTTATCTTCAGTATTCTTCTGTAGCACCACATTTCGAAAGCTTCTATTCTCTTCTTGTCCAAACTAGTTATCGTCCATGTTTCACTTCCATACATGGCTACACTCCAAACAAATATTTTCAGAAATGATTTCCTGACACTTAAATCTATATTCGATGTTAACAAATTTCTCTTCTTCAGAAACGCTTTCCTTGCCATTGCCAGTCTACATTTTATATCCTCTCTACTTCGACCATCATCAGTTATTTTACTTCCTAAATAGCAAAACTCCTTTACTACTTTAAGTGTCTCATTTACTAATCTAATTCCCTCAGCATCACCCGATTTAATTGGACTACATTCCATTATTCTCGTTTTGCTTTTGTTGATGTTCATCTTATATCCTCCTTTCAAGACGCTGTCCATTCCGTTCAACTGCTCTTCCAAGTCCTTTGCCGTCTCTGACAGAATTACAATGTCATCGGCGAACCTCAAAGTTTTTACTTCGTCTCCATGAATTTTAATACCTACTCCAAATTTTTCTTTTGTTTCCTTTACTGCTTGCTCAATATACAGATTGAATAACATCGGGGAGAGGCTACAACCCTGTCTCACTCCTTTCCCAACCACTGCTTCCCTTTCATGCCCCTCGACTCTTATGACTGCCATCTGGTTTCTGTACAAATTGTAAATAGCCTTTCGCTCCCTGTATTTTACCCCTGCCACCTTTAGAATTTGAAAAAGAGTATTCCAGTCAACATTGTCAAAAGCTTTCTCTAGATCTACAAATGCTAGAAAAGTAGGTTTGCCTTTTCTTAATCTTTCTTCTAAGATAAGTCGTAAGGTCAGTATTGCCTCACGTGTTCCAACATTTCTACGGAATCCAAACTGATCTTCGCCGAGGTCCGCATCTACCAGTTTTTCCATTCGTCTGTAAAGAATTCGCGTTAGTATTTTGCAGCTGTGACTTATTAAACTGATAGTTCGGTAATTTTCACATCTGTCAGCACCTGCTTTCTTTGGGATTGGAATTATTATATTCTTCTTGAAGTCTGAGGGTATTTCGCCTGTCTCATACATCTTGCTCACCAGCTGGTAGAGTTTTGTCATGACTGGCTCTCCCAAGGCCGTCAGTAGTTCTAATGGAATGTTGTCTACTCCGGGGGCCTTGTTTCGACTCAGGTCTTTCAGTGCTCTGTCATACTCTTCACGCAGTATCGTATCACCCATTTCGTCTTCATCTACATCCTCTTCCATTTCCATAATATTGTCCTCAAGTACATCACCCTTGTATAAACCTTCTATATACTCCTTCCACCTTTCTGCCTTCCCTTCTTTGCTTAGAACTGGGTTGCCATCTGAGCTCTTGATATTCATACACGTGGTTGTCTTCTCTCCAAAGGTCTCTTTAATTTTCCTGTAGGCAGTATCTATCTTACCCCTAGTGAGATAAGCTTTTACATCCTTACATTTGTCCTCTAGCCATCCCTGTTTAGCCATTTTGCACTTCCTGTCGATCTCATTTTTGAGACGTTTGTATTCCTTTTTACTTGCTTCATTTACTGCATTTTTATATTTTCTCCTTTCATCAATTAAATTCAATATTTCTTCTGTTACCCAAGGATTTCTAGCAGCCCTCGTCTTTTTACCTACTTTATCCTCTGCTGCCTTCACTACTTCATCCCTCAGAGCTACCCATTCTTCTTCTACTGTATTTCTTTCCCCTATTCCTGTCAATTGTTCCCTTATGCTCTCCCTGAAACTCTGTACAACCTCTGGTTCTTTCAGTTTATCCAGGTCCCATCTGCTTAATTTCCCACATTTTTGCAGTTTCTTCAGTTTTAATCTACAGGTCATAACCAATAGATTGTGGTCAGAGTCCACATCTGCCCCTGGAAATGTCTTACAACTTAAAACCTGGTTCCTAAATCTCTGTCTTACCATTATATAATCTATCTGATACCTTTTAGTATCTCCAGGGTTCTTCCACGTATACAACCTTCTTTCATGATTCTTAAACCAAGTGTTACCTATGACTAAGTTGTGCTCTGTACAAAATTCTACTAGGCGGCTTCCTCTTTCATTTCTTAGCCCCAATCCATATTCACCTACTATGTTTCCTTCTCTCCCTTTTCCTACACTCGAATTCCAGTCACCCATTACTATTAAATTTTCGTCTCCCTTCACTATCTGAATAATTTCTTTTATTTCATCGTACATTTCTTCAATTTCTTCGTCATCTGCAGAGCTAGTTGGCATATAAACTTGTACTACTGTAGTAGGTGTGGGCTTCGTATCTATCTTGGCCACAATAATGCGTTCACTATGCTGTTTGTAGTAGCTTACCCGCATTCCTATTTTCCTATTCATTATTAAACCTACTCCTGCATTACCCCTATTTGATTTTGTGTTTATAACCCTGTAATCACCTGACCAGAAGTCTTGTTCCTCCTGCCACCGAACTTCACTAATTCCCACTATATCTAACTTTAACCTATCCATTTCCCTTTTTAAATTTTCTAACCTACCTGCCCGATTAAGGGATCTGACATTCCACGCTCCGATCCGTAGAACGCCAGTTTTCTTTCTTCTGATAACGACATCCTCCTGAGTAGTCCCCGCCCGGAGATCCGAATGGGGGACTATTTTACCTCCGGAATATTTTACCCAAGAGGATGCCATCATCATTTAATCATACAGTAAAGCTGCATGTCCTCGGGAAAAATTACGGCTGTAGTTTCCCCTTGCTTTCAGCCGTTCGCAGTACCAGCACGGCAACGCCGTTTTGGTTAATGTTGCAAGACCAGATCAGTCAATCATCCAGACTGTTGCCCCTGCAACTACTGAAAAGGCTGCTGCCCCTCTTCAGGAACCACACGTTTGTCTGGCCTCTCAACAGATACCCCTCCGTTGTGGTTGCACCTACGGTACGACCATCTGTATCGCTGAGGCACGCAAGCCTCCCCACCAACGGCAAGGTCCATGGTTCATATATCAATGAAATTACCAGCAAATTCAACAGTTCACCATTCATTCATTCACACATTATGTTCAATAAATCCCACCATGGAGGGATATGGAATGAGTCAAGTTTATTTATTTATTCACCTTAGATGAATCCTACATTTGTTTTGGATTGTGGGCACAAGTTATAATTTATGTCATAACTTTCCGGAAACAACTACAGAAACATTATGTACAGGATAGCACAGATAAAAGTAGCCCATGTAATTATAAAGGAAATGCAGTTAAATAACAGAAACGTAAAGTTGAAATGGACTTACTGTTGTGTTGGCAGAAGAGCCAACACCGTGTTACTAGAGGAGGCCGAAATGCACATGTTTTAGCTCACGCAGGCTGGCGTGAGGAGGGAAGAACTATAATGACGTGAGGTCTGGAACATGACAAGGAATTAGAATTCAGAAAGCGGACGTAATTAGTTCGATACTTAACTTTAATCCATTAGTGATGAACATCGCTCTTGACGGTACATGATTCACAATATTGTCTTTTCAGATTATAGTAACTGAATATGGCGCCTTCCTAGGTCGTAGCAAGTGACGTAGCTGAAGGCTATGCTAAACTGTCATCATACAATTGAGAGCGTCTGTTTACAGTGAACCATCGCTAGCAAAGTCGGCTGTACAACTGGGGTGAGTGCTAGTGAGTCTCTCTAGACTAGACCTGCTGCGTGGCGGTGCTGGGTCTGCAATCACTGATAGTGGTGACACACGGATCTGACGTATACTAACGGACTGCGGCCGATTTAAAGGCTACCACCTAGCAAGTGTGTTGTCTGGTGGTGACAACACACTTACCATTTATTTACAATGAAAAATACATTGCAAAACCCATTTGTATCGGAGGTTGAAAGTGACACCTGCAACATCATACAAAACTGTGCATGTTTAAGAATATTCGAATACTCCCAGCATAAAGTTCATGTATCAATGGCAGTAGCTTCACAGCTGATGTTGTCTTTCACTTCCTGTATCATGTGTGGCTCAGCAAGTGTGCCCACAGGAAAAAATCACATGTTGCTAAACCCAGCAAATATGGCCAAAAATATTTGTTGACAGTTTGTTCCTCAGTGAAGACATCATAAACTCCTTCCAGGGATACCTTAGACATGTGGCTGTTGTCCTATCTTGCTGGAGAAGTGATATTGTCTTTTATATTCAGTGAGTTGAGCAGAAAAGTATCAAAAATTTCCATATATACAACCATGTTGAGGTTAGTGCCAAAAATATCAGTCCCATGATGCATGTTTCTGTTACACCACACCAAACACCATTTTTTTCATCCTTGAGTGATTACTGAGACACAATGTCAGGATTCTCTATTGCCCAGTACCTCGTGTTCTGTGAATTCATATGACTGGAAAGTTGAAACAATTTTCATCACTCATGATGTAATGGAAAGGGTCTAACAAACCACTGTTGATGTTATTCCATAGCCAAATGCTGTAAACTACACGTTTCTGACTATCATCCTCCCATAATTGCTGTACAACTGTCAAATTAAGACTTGACCAGTGTCCGCTAGTAACTCCACCTACTTACATGCGCATGTAGGGCCAATTATTGTGTAGACTTCTTTGGGCTCTGGGATTCTTTGGTTGATGTCTGCAATAACTTCTGGTGTGCAAAGTGAAGCAATTCTTTTTTATTTTACATTTTGCACAGATGCATAGGTGCACCAGTTTTTATACACATTCTGCATTACTCTCTTTGGAGGTAGCCCTCTATCTGGATACGTAACCCCAAAAAGTTTCATGAGTTTCGCAAATCAAACTGGTTTTCACATATGCTTCCACAATTTTAATTCTCTCTTCTATCAAGAAAGTCATTTTGCAAACTGCAAAGAGAAACATCTAACTTCGCTGATGAATTAAACTGAAATGCTGACAGAAGAATGATAACAATCAATTATTGCATAAAATTGAGCATTGTTGTGGTTGTTTACTTTATTTTAGAAGCCAAAATATTGTGTTAACATTCAGAATAGGGTCTGGGGCAAGCTACTTTTAATTGCACCACCCATAATATTAGTTAGTTATAACTAACAGCAATTGGAATTCCTGGATGGAATAACACATAGAATAAAGAAAAGGCAACCACTCACCTATAAGATTGATATGTGGCACACAGACATAAACAACAAAAACAATATTTTGTAGCTTTTGAGCTCTCCCTCTTTGTCTAGTAAAAGTACACGGATTCACACACAGACATACAAATGAACACACCTACAGTTGCAGAAAGACTGACTGACTGAGTCAATCTTGTCATGACCACACATGTCTTCATTTGGGTGCTTGTGCGATTGTGTGTGTGAATGTGAGTACTCCAACTAGACAGGAGCCAAGAGCTCAAAAATACTGATTTTGTCGTATGTGTTATGCACCATGTGTCAGTCAGCTGTAGGTGAGTGGTAGCCTTTCCTTTATTTTACATATTACCTATAAATAATGTAGTGGAAATTAAGATAATATATTCCTCTAAGAGGAATTCCATAACACTATAAAAACATTTCTACTGAGGTACACCTTCAAATCATATTTAAAGCAACTTCCGTTCAAACTTTTAATAAACTTTGGAAGTTTGTTAAACAATTTGATTCTCACATGATTGCGGGATGTTGTCTGTACATTTTATATTACTTCTTGCCATGTTATAATCACAACCTGCCCTAGTGTTAAAAATATATGCATCTTTTTTTAAAAAAAAAAAACAACCTGTTGTACTGCCTGTACTTTAAAATTATTTGTGCAATGTGAGAAATACATGAGGGCATACTCAGAAGTAATGCCTCCATATTTTTTATCCTATTCTCAATATCAGTTGAGATACTTTGTGTCATGCATATTACTCAGTTGACTTTCTGCTCCACTGATTCAAGTCGCAACCCTCTGCTGCTAGAGGGCTCTGAATTGTAGTGTGGTGGGTAATGTAACTATGTTGGTGCTTGAGGTGCAGTGTGCTGTAATTGAGTTTCTAACCACAGAGACTGTTTTTCCATACATGGAGCACCCTCTCCTGCACCATGAGCACTGTGACATCTGCAACAGTCTGACACCCTAGGGTTCACTGTTCTCAGTTACCTATCATACAGTCCCATCCAATCTTTGTTTGTTTGTAGAACTTGAACACTTTCGAAGACTTCCCTTTAATAGTGATGAAGTGGTGCAAAGAAAGGTGAGGTCATCACTTCACCAACAAAATCAAACATTCTACAGTGATTGTATCAGCAAACTTGTCTCTCATTGTTAAACATGTATTCATCCCCAGGGTGACTATGTATGAGAAAAAATATGTAGACATGAAGAATAAAGATGTAGAATCTTAATAAAGTTTGTTTTATTTAAAAAGCTTTAAGAGTTTTCACATAAATAGTTGGAGAATAACTTATCAGCTTGCCCTCATATATTGAACATCCTTTTATATTGTTCATTGTATCTGATATTACACAGAATCCAAACTCCAAAATTGTTGAGGCTTTTGAGGTTACTTGTTAATGTATGTCCTGTTGACTTTAATATCAGGCTCTTTGGCTGACATTTGCTTAATGCCTTAACTACCCTTTTTTTTTTTTTTAAGGATGACTACTCTGTTTATATCTTGGCTGCAGCATACCTCTATAATGCAGTTCTATATGTACACATTAACAGGGAAAAGCAGCCACTACTAGCTACTACTTTCATATATGTTAACAACAAATTATTACTTGTGCTAAGTTATCCACACTGATAAATATGGGAACTTCTTCTAGATTATTTTGTTACAGAAGAAAAAAACGCTCTTTTGAAAAAGAAATAAAAAAAGCTACTGCTGCTTCACTTATACTATCACTGTCAGATAATGTTTTTATCTAACACTTCAAATAAAGCATTTAGTTTACGCAGCCCACTGTCAGCAATTTATATATTGGTGGTATCAAGATCTGGTTAACTCAAACATTAGATTTATTTGGAATTTACATCTCTGAGCCCAGATATTATAACAGATTGTAAGAGTGATTAATGGGATATTCATTTTCTTTGTTTTTAAGTATCTGGGGTTTTTCATTTTCCTGTCTGATTTCTGTGAATAGTATGCTATAAACTGTTACAACAGAGTATAAAACGCCATTCTAAAACTTAGATAGGGATCCATGGTCTATATGAAAAATATTTTTATTTCTAATATTGTGGTTGCGGATGTCAGAGTTCATCTTAAATTCACTTTTATTATTAACCACAAATAAAGGGTGGTGTAAAAAGAATGTGTGAATTTCATACGAGTATAATTGGCTCTATTTTGCTCACATACAAAATGTACTTACATCATGACAGTTGGTAATGTATCCAATTTCTGAATTGCTATTTTTTTTTTTTAAGATAACATATTACTTAGTGGTCTTCTTAGTGAATAAACAGTTAAAAGTCTTTCATCAAAGTTCACCATCACTTTCATCAACATGTCATGTGAAACAGAAGCATCCATCTTGTTGGAACCACTTGCCTGCCATGTTCATCCCAATAGTGCCCAGTTGTGATCACATGAAATTGGCTAGCATTGCAACATAACACGCAGCATTCACGGTTACACTAAAACTGCATTCTTCAGGAAAACAAGGCTCAATGATTTGCACTTTGGACACTCCACACCACACTGTCACTTATGCACTATGCAGTGGTTTCTGATGCACTTCTTGTGGGTTGTCTGTTGCCCAATAGCAACACTTTTGAATGTTCCCATAACCTCTAAATGAAAGTGTGCTTAATTGCTCATCATCAACACAATGTCTTCAGCAGCAGGAACATCAACCATTCTCTCACAAAACTCTTTCCATTCATCATAATCACAGCCATCAAACTTCTACATGATCATCACCATGTAAAGAATTAAAACATAATTCATCATTCAGGACGTGCTGCAACAAGCAGTGATACAACCCAGAGTTGTAGAATGCCACCTAGTGGAGCAGCGAGAACTTTGAAGAACAGATGCTCTTACTCTATCAACATTTTTGTGCATTCGCACTGTTTGAGGATGACCAGGTGATGTCTGCTTCATGATTATCCAGTTGTGATCAGGTGCTGAATGATTTCGCAAATCGTTGAAGTGCATATGGAAAATCTGTTGAACTGTGACCACAGAGTCATTACTTTTGAGGAAATGTTCAAAAGTGAACATGTGATGATGTGCGGTACATTGTGCCAGTGCTACTGAAAGTAATAATCTACAAAACAACAGGTCCCCTACCCTGGCATTACACTCCCACGACTGATACTATGCAAGTCAAATCCTTGTGTTCTTTTTGTGCCACCCTTTAACAATAGAGAGTCTGTGTGTTGACATGTAAGTGTAAGAATCCCCAAAGAGAGTTCTGCAAGATGTTCAGTTGTCAACTTTTTACAATATTCTTATTGCACTTTTCTGTAGAATAAATACTTCTTTCATCTTAGCTACATTGCCACATTAGGTTATACCATAAGGCAGTATTGAGTGAAAGTGCACAAAGTCCTGTCTGTAGGTCAACACAAGAAGGCAGATTTATAAATGCAAATCAGGCAGAAATGAGATTTTTAGTTAACTTGTCCATGTGCTGTTGCCATGATCTGGCAGTAGTGTATCAACAGCAATTCATTTTGTCCCAAAAGCTTTTAGTCACTCATAGGGCATGATTATAATTATAACCAGCTTTGTAACAATATTATGAGGAGGAAAGCTGCTACTCACCACATAGCAGAGATGTGCTGAGTCACAGATAGGCACAACAAAAAGACTCTCTCTCTCTCTCTCTCTCTCTCTCTCTCTCTCTCTCGCACACACACACACACACACACACACACACACACACACACACACACACACAACTGCAGTCTCAGGCAACTGATTTCTATTATTTGATTATAACCAGTTTTAGCCATTCATTGGCCAGCTTCATTTTATGTAGGTCATTTGGAAAAGAAAGAATTGTATGACAATGTATGGGTAAAACTTGTTATGATTGTAATCATATTCTGTGATTTCGCATAAAGTAAAAATAAGTGTACAGTATATCAAGCACTCATGTCTTTAGGTAGTTGTTTTGCTTCTTACAACAAGCCAGTGTATCTCCCTGGGCACATGTGATTGTAAGGATTTTTAAGATGTGTTACCATTTAGGTACTGGTCTCCTCACCAAGCTCTTTAGGTGCACCTTCACTATTGGCACTCAAGTATTGCAAGCAAAAATGACTTTCCTCCACTCTAATGAACTGTGTTCCACATAATACTGTCTTGTCATACAGCTGCTATTCAAGTTGGTTGTTAAGTATAAAATAAAGTTTTAGCCACCATAAAACTCCAGATAAAAAGTCTGTAGGGAAATGAAAAATAAACTGTGTATGTACATCATGGCTATGCATTTTCAAAATACCTTTAATTTTGATTTCCTAGTTGACAATTATTGTATTTCATAACATGTAACAAAATATTTCTTTCTTTATGATGACAATACAATTATGTGAAACTATACAAAAGTGTATTTCATTTTAATAATAAAGAGTTGAAGTTAGTAAGCCTAACATTTTTTTGTCAAACTGTACCTACTTCCACTCATTTCCTTTTCTGCCCTGAAATATAAATAATAATCAAAATGGCTACTTTGTCACCAGCTTTACAGTTTGTGTATGATTTTGTTTTATAGAGTAAGGTGCTGTTTTTTTTTTCTGGGTCACAACAAAAGAGTAATTAACTTTCTGGAGTATGTAGCTATGATACCAGTCACTGCCATTATAACTGTAGTTTTAGTGAAAGTATTAGGTAAAAAGTAATATTTTAAGAAATACAGAACAACAAGAAAAGCTTAAATTTCACATTATGCACTTCCCTATGTTCTGGTTACACATGTTAACCTATAGTTAAACTGCTGGACTTGAAGAAAGTGCTACAGTCAAATCAGTTTACTAAAATGCAATAAAATAACAGCTATGTAAGATACCATTTCTTGATTGCCAACTAAAACAATAAAATTGCTACTAGATATGTAGAGGCCTGTAATTCCAGAAGTGGCTGTAAGGAACATATCACAAATAAAAAGTAAATAACAACAACAGAAATTATACTTGTTAGAAAAGTCTTGACAATTCATGGCACAGTCTGTACGTGTGAAAAGACTAAGATCCAGGCACTCATTGTACATGTTATGATACTGCACATGTTCCACCATTACAACAACATGCATGTAGAATGGTTATGTACAACTCCCACAAAACTCACTATAGATCTGGGAACTAACTGTACCTGAGCATTAGCAGTAGCAGACAGTACCATAACATCTGGAAAGAAATTTTCTGCATTTTCAAGCTTCAACAAAAGCCATAATGGCTTTTGAAATGAGTCTGCTGACAATCCCATTTGTCATTGACTTTTGTATCTTGTAGGTCACTGTGTTATGCAGACCTTTGCAGAATGACAGTATGTTGCTTCCCTTGATGATTGTCTCCTAAACTTCATTGAACATATGTTTCAAAGGCTATCTCTTGTAAAAAGAACATAGTTATTCAGTATTCCATCGTGACAAGCCAAGTTACATCTAGATGTTATTATTTGCAGTGCCATTACTTATGACTTTTTTTGTTATTGGTGGACAATAACGTAGCTGCATCTAACTTGACACTAGGCCTAAATAATTTCTTTGATCATGTACCACATGGCTTGACTTGATTAATACTTTGGGAATATGTCATTTTGAAGTAACATCGCAGTTGCACATTGCTCCTGTTTCCAAACTGAGAAGTTAAGTTCAATCCATAAAAGTGCTGTCTCAGATCGCTAAAGTTAAATGCCAGGGTGGTTTCTTTAAGCAAGAAATTGCCCATTTTCTTCCTCAACTTATGCTCCATCTATAAAGGACTTGCCATTGATACGATTTTAAACCTTAACCTTCCTTCCTTCCTTCTCAAGATGGACACTCACCACATAGAGATGGCATTGAGTGGCTGAAAGGCACATTGAGGAAGACAGCCAGTCAGCACCTCCTCTATGTGGTGAGTAGGAATCTATCTTCATCATACTGTTGTTATTCCATTCCAGATTTTCCATTGTTTCAAAATGGACACTGCCACTTCAGACTTGTGCCTCATAATAATGAAGACAAATATGTGACATCTCATTTTAAAAAAGCTAGATCAGTACATGTTCACAGCCTAGATCTACCACCAATGACCAACTTTCAAGTATGTTGGGTATATAGTCATGAACAGTAGCCAACTTACTGATGAAGTCAGTGCAAGGACCAATAGATTTTTGATGAAGTTAGAAATAACAACCAAAGTCAACTGCAGCTGTTGAAAAAGATAATCTGAAATTTAAAATTTGCCACATTGCCACCTGTCTTTTCACACTCTATAACACCAAATGTTGGCCCACTAGAAATAATCTGTATGATCAGTTTTAAGCACCATGGAAACAAAGAACCTCAAATGAGCAGCTGCTGACACTAATCAGAAGAGCATTTTAAATGATGGCCTTATGAAGTCCGTAAGTATTGTGTCAGTTAAAGACAAATTGTGAAGAAAGCATCTACAGTGATTTTGGCAAGTGGTGTGTGCGGAAGACATTAGTCAGGCTACAAATTGGATCAAAGGTCAGTCAAAGCAGAATTTGGCAGATATTCTATGTGGTGGACCTAAATTTCATAAAACTTCATCTTTGCATGGCAGAAGAGCATTACAAATGAGGATACATTGAATTCATAAAGCGCCAAAAGTGATAAATAATGTGGGAGACTCAACAACTCATTATCCAGACCCTTCAATTTTCCCACTGCCAAAGCACATTTTTGAAGGGTGCATTTTTCAGATGAAAATCATTTTTGATCTCATTTCATCCACAGTAACATTTCATCACACAAAATTAGGGTTTTTGTCCATTCCTTTTTTTTGGGGGGGGGGGGGGGGGGGGGGGCTCTAATATTACTGAGAAAAACATTTCATTTTCTCTCTTAGTTAGCACAAAAAAACACATTTCATATTTCTCTCTTAGTTAACGCAGAACACACATACATGTAGACACACAAATCTTGTTTACAGTTTCTTATTGTTAACTTGTCATGTTAAATGTAGCATACTGTTCCCTCTGATATGATAAAGTACCAGATATTTCATACACCATTAATCACCAATTTTATCATGTTAATTCCAAAATATTGTGGAATGCTGAAGGAAAAATTTAATTTCTCTTTGTGCAGTGACCTAATTATGTCTATATATGAATTTTCTAACAAACTTATACCATCTGATAAAGAAAAGAGATGATTAAAATAGAAAATTATTGACAAACTGCCTATTGGCTTCTGTCTCGGGTTCTTCGGGTGACTTTTGTCTGATGATTTTTCTGATGCTTTGACAGCTCGAGTGGCTGGCATTGTCAAAGTTTCGCCCTCCATTGCTGGTGGTGGACTGTATCTGAGCTCGCGGCCGCAGACTATATGTACCTGCCGCACCAATGTCCAAGGGCTTCTCTGCAGTCATTTCCAGTGCAGTTCTCTTGCTACCTGTGACGGTCATTAGTTGCAGCACAGGAAGCCAGGACCTGTTTACCTTGAGGCTTTCATCTTTCTTGTTGAAGCTATTCTCGTGTTTGTGTATTTTTACAGCTTCTCTGCACAAGTGGGTGCAATAGTTCTTTTCTTGCATGTCGACGAATTTTACTACATAGTCGGTCCCACACAGCACGTGCTCTGCCACAGCTGATTTCTCCACCTGCCCCAACCTTCAGTGTTGTTTATGTTCTGTGATCCTGATGTTGATCAATTTTCCAGTCATTCCAACATAAAATTTTTCACATGTGCAAGGTATGTAGTATACTCCTGGCATTGCAAGTGGGTCCCCTCTCTCCTTTGATGATCTGAGACACTCTTTGATTTTCTTTGTTCATTTGTAAATAGTCTTTATGCTGTGTTTGTGCAATATACAGCCAATTCTTTTTGTCACTCTAGGAATGTATGGCAGAAAGACTGTACCAGACAGTTCTTTTTCTGATTTGTCACTTTGCCAAGTGTTTGGCTGTGTTTTACCCCTAATATCACTTGTGACGCACTCGTTGTTCCTCAGAACACTTTCCAAGTGGTATATTTTGGATCTGAGATGCTGTGGCTCACATATTCATCTTTCCCACATTATTACCATATTAATAATGCCTCTTTTCTGGCTCAGGTGGTGATTTTATAGTTTATGCAGGTATCAGTCCATGTATGTCGATTACATGCTGTGTTTCAAGTTTTCACCATACCTTGCGACCAGCACATCCAGAAATGATAGTTTTTTTGTCCTTTTCTACTTCCATTGTAAATTTTTTGTTAGCATGGAGACTGTTCAAGTGTCATAGGAAGTCACCCAGCTGTTCTTCACCATGGCTTCGAAGTGTTCCATGAATAAGTTGGCCACCACTGTACTAAGAGGACTACGCATGGTAATGCCTTCCAGTTGTTTGTAGAAGTTGCCATTCCTCATAAAATAGCTCGTGGTGAGACATGTATGAAAGAGCTTTACATATGTCTGCTTGTGTCTGTATATTTTTTCCTCAAGGGTAAGTCTTTCCGCTCCCGGGATTGGAATGACTCCTGACCCTCTCCCTTAAAACCCACATCCTTTCATCTTTCCCTCTCCTTCCCTCTTTCCTGATGAAGCAATCATGGGTTGTGAAAACTTGATATTTGTTTGTGTGTTTATGTGTTTTTTATTGTGTCTATCTACCAGCACTTCTATTATTTACCCCATTCCTTCCTATTCAAGAATTCATGTATGGTATAGAAGGAGTTGCCAAGGAGATATGATTTCAATTTACATTTGAAGCTATTACTGCTGTCTGTCAGACATTTTATTTCATCTGGTAATTTGTCGAAAGTTTTTATAGCAGCATATTTTATGCTTTCTGTGCCAAGGATAGGTTAAGTGAAGGATCGTGTAAGTCTTTCTTTTTTCTGGTATTATAATCATGAGTGTCACTGTTGTTTTTAAACTGATCCATGTTGTTGAGAACAAATTTGATTAGTGAGTAAGTGTACTGTGAGGCTGTTGTAATAATTCCCAATCTTTTAAAAAGATGCCTACAAGATGTGTGACTATGAACCCCACACATTATTCTAACCACATTCTTTTGTACAGTGAATACTTTTTGTCTAAAAGTTGAGTTACCCCAAAATATTATTCTACATGACATCAGAGAGTGAAAGTATGCAAAGTATGTTAGCTTACTAATTTCTGTATCATCCAAATTGGTAATTATTCTGATTGCAAAAGTTGCTGAACCTCGTTGCTTTAGAAGATCCAAAAAATGAAGTTTCCAATTTTTATTCTCATCTATATGTATACCCAAAAACTTAGTATGCTCTACCCTGTCTACTGACTTCTGTTGATGTGTTATACTTATTGAAGGAACTGTACTTTTGCATCAGAAAATTGGATGTACTGTGTTTTTTCAAAGTTTAGAGCAAGCCCATTTGCAGAAAACTGATAAATGAATTTTCCAAAGACCTTATTTGTATCATTTTCAATTGGAGTTTCTTTTACTGCATTGTTGATGATGCTTAAACAGTGTCAGTTCAGCTTCCTGTTTCAGATAGGAAGGGAGGTCATTCACATACATCAAGAACAGAAGGGGGCCCATGATTGAACCCTGTGGAACACTTAATGTAATTTCACCCCAGTTAGATGAAGTGGGAAACTTATTTAAATCACTTGATCCATATAAGGAAACTTATTGTTTCCTGTTCTGTCGGTATGACTTAAACCACTTATATGCTATTTCATTTATACCATAGAATTGTAATTTCTGTAACATAATGTCATGGTTCACATGATCAAATGCTTTGGACAAGTCACAGATAATTCCTATTGGTGACAATTTAATATTTAAAGACTCTATTACGTGGACAGTGAAACTGTATATTGCTGTCTCAGTGGAACAGCGTATTTAAAATCCGTAAAACAGAGCATACAGACTATTTACAAATGAACAAAGAAGATCAAAGAGTGTCTCAGATCAGCAAAGGAGAAAGGGGACCCGCTTGTAATGCCAGGAATATACCATATACCATGCACATGCAGAAAAGTTTATGTTGGAATGACTGGATAATCGATCAACACCAAGATCACAGAACATAAACAACACTGCGGGTTGGGCAGATGGAGAAATCAACTGTGGCAGAGCACGCTCTGTGTGAGAGCCTGACCATGCAGTAAAATTTGCCGACATGGAAGTTCTGGCTGCAGAAAAGAACTATTGCACCAATTTGTGCAGAGAAACTGTAGAAATACACAAAAACGAGAACAGCTCCAACAAGAAACAGGAAAGCTTCAATGTAAACAAGTCCTGGCTTCCTGTGTTGCAGTCAATAACCATCGCAGATACCGAGAAAAGTGCACCATAAATGACCATGGAGAAGCCCTCAGACTTTGATGTGCTAAGTACATATAGTCTATGGCGGCGAGCTCATATCCAGTTCACCACCAGCAGTGGAGGGTGAGACATTGAGAATGCCAGTCATTTATGCTGGTGAAGTGCCAGAAAAATCATCAGACAAATGTTGACCGAAGAACACGAGACAGAAGCTAACAGGCAATTTGTCAACAAGTGGCCATGAAAGCCTTAACAATTTTGTAAAATATTCATTTCCTCAGAATCTTGTGTAGTACTCTCTTGGAACAATTAGCAGAAAACTTTCAGGAGTGTGAAAAGAGTCAAAAAGTTCAATAGTATATGAATATTACAGCAACATATGAAAACTGCTAATGTTATCTTAGTTATGTACTCCAATCAGTGCTACTCAAGAGGAATGTGCTATATGCCAGCACTGAGTGCCGCACTTTTCCTTCTCACTCAGAATCACCATCATCATCAACAACACAAGTTAGGTTAAATTAAGCTGTTGTGAGCACAACTAATACAAAGCAAAATTCAAAATAAATAAATAAACTAACTTCATGATCATGTCCATAGGACTATGTGATGTTGCCATGCTGCTATGTCATCCTCTGCCCAATTGTGTCATTTGAAGGTGTTTTTGAGGTGGACAAGATCAAGACACTCCTGTCCCAGCTATTGTCAGGTATCCAGATGGTGAAGCTACTAATTTTCAGCACACAATGCTGAGTGCATGAGTGCACCTCATTCCAAACCAAAAAAAAAATTGCCACCTGTACTGGGAACTGAATGCAGGTCCTCTGCATGTCAGCCAGATGTACCAACTGCTCAGCTATGGAGGCAGATCATTTAGCAGTATAGTGATTGCTATATGTTAGTTTATTGGTAATGCATCATATAAATTAAATTCCTAAGATGAGGTTGTTGTAGGTTAATATGCATGGGTTCACCCAAATCCCCAAGAATTTTCTTCATGATAAGATTTGTGGAACATGATGAATGAATGAAAGTGGATGAGAAACACTATTTGCACTTTACATACCCACAAATGATTGTAAAAAAATTAATTGCTAAGTTTTGGACACATGACTGGTTTTCAACATACAGCAGTTCATCTTCCACTTTTATTTCACAGTTTCGCAGTTATTAAGATACTTATTAGTGCAATAATACAGTCTTTTGTTAGTAGGAGTTTTTGTTGCGGACTGAAATAGATAACAACAGTTCAAGCCAAGACCAAAATATGTCAATTATTTTTACATCCTGAGTCATGATTGTTTGTTGCACTGCTAATCTGAAACTGATTTTTATTAGAAAACATAAATGAAATTAATGAGTAAATGAAAAAGAGCAAAAGAAAAATTATTCAAAGTGCTCTAGAAGAAGCTTCTCCAAGATGTATTGTCACCAATGTTGAACAACATTCTTACTGCTTATTTTTGCAGAATAAACACATTATCAATAAATGTCTATTTGGAAATCAAACATCATTGTTATGGTCTCGATCACAGCTGATAGTGTGTGTATTTTCTTGAATACATTATGAAACAAAGTATGTATAGTGCTTGCAACAATTAAGACTGAGAAATGAATGAACAGTTCAGCACTAGTCTAGCACATTATTAAGTTACTTCTTCACAAAACAGTTTTGTGCAATAAGGATAAACTAAATGGCCTTGTATTCAGGAGGGTGGTGGCTACAGTCTTCACCCATTCATCCTGGTTTATGTTTTCTGTGGTTTTCCTAAATACTTCAGGCACCATCACCACCACCACCGATGCTGTCACTGCTACTAAAATTGTGTTATAAAACAACAGAACATCAAAACATACAAGAAAAATTAAAACTGTTGTCATCATTAGATGTACTACAGAGTACTACTAACGTCTGTGTTGACAATACCTTCAGGTGAAACAAGGTACTGTCAGCCACTAGAAGTATTTGTCTTCCACATTTCAAGGGTCTTGTCTGTAGGTTTACCAGTGCAACATGACTTCTGGGTGTTGATGTGAACTTCAGCCAGTGTAACAATATCCTTCAAGTACAGTCTCTTCTTTACACACCTGTCTTCCAGTGCACTTGATATTGAAGAAGCTGCATCAGTGACCAGCCTGATCACTTTGAACATCCAGCAAAATATCATTTTGTTACTTTTTAACTTGTAGCTGGTTCCAGAGATCTATTTGTTTTGAACACTTTTATGTTACCATGCAGAAATGTAATGTAAATTAACAAAACAAATGAGTGTAGTATTAAAGAAGTAACATAACACTATTCAACTATTGGACTGTGAAGCTGACACTGTTAAAACTGAGTACATTTCCAAGAGTTTTGCTACTCTTAAATAGGTGGGTACTGGTTGTCATTCTGCTGTACAGTATTTTGCCCTCGGACATCAAGCGGGCACAATGGGGTGGAGCAAGTCACAAACAAGGGATGCACATGCACGTTTAAAAGTTTTTTTTTCAGAAGGTCATAACTGTGTACTGCCAATATAATTGCCATGTTTTCATGTGGGATCAATTCCTGGGGCTAATATCATGTATGTGTGATTTTTTTTCTGCTTAAAATATAAGGAGAAGTTGGTAATGTTTCCTTGTAAGTGGAAATAGGACTAAATTCCTGTTTATATTTCATTTTAGTTTTTATCTATTTTAGCACTGTTGAATTTTACACCCAAAAGTTCCTTTAGGCTATTACATGGCTTCTTTGTGATACAATCCTATTTTCTACAAAGTTCAGAGCCTTTTACTGTATCAAATCTCTTATATGTAAGTACTATCACAAATCATCACTTTAATTTTTTATCATGATTCTGTGAACTGTTCAGTCATTCATACATTTTATGTAGTACCTCATTATATGACCACACTACTCGGACTCAAGAGAGTCTCATGGAAACTGAGAAAATTAATTGACAAATCTTTTATTGAAAAGATTATTGCATTTAATTTACATGTTGTTCCCTTTTAAGTAACCCCTTGGGCTACAATGCACAACTCTATTCATATTTTCCACCCTTTGAATCACTTGCAAGCATATTCTTTTGCAATCCCATGCAGTGTCTCTGATAACAGCCAAATAGACTTTAGGGTTTTAAAACAGTTCCATTTAAGATTTTCTTTGATTTCAGAATTTTTTTAAATAGGTCACAATTCAAGTCAGTGTTCTCATTAAGAATAAAAACTGCATGAAATGATAACCTATCTAATAAATAAAAAAACAACCAAAAACGAAACAAAAAATAAATAAAACCTCCTAAACAACCCACAAAATTTGCATTGTTATGTGCAATAAATCTATGTAGCTAACTTAATCATCATGATACTGACAAACAATACAAAAAAGCCAGTTTCAATGTGAAATTGATATCATCATCTTCACTTATCGTATGTAGCTATTCAACTTCATACTCACCAACCACAAATCAACAAATTTTCATTAAAAAAGTGTCATCTGTATAGTTAAATTGAATTCCAGAAAACTCACAGATTCACAGACTACCAAATCAAAGAATAATAACAGAAAAAAATAAATCAACAAAACAGTATTACAGCTGGAAAGTCATAATTTTTCAAACCAAATACCCCTACTATTTGACCCGTACTTCTGACAATGCTAAATAAATCTGTTGTTGGTACAGATAGCAGAAACTTCATAACTTTTTTGCATTCATGACATGTAAGATAATAAAGTGATACACCATTCTTTTGAAGAAGTGGTATGGTATGCAGTGTGTTGCACATTTCCACTTTCAATTTGCAGCTAGTAGGCTTTACAATATGACTACCACAGTTACACACTAAAGACACACATAAACCTCTAAACACAATTTTTAAAAAATGACATACACAGGAACATTCTGGGTACTGAAATTTACTGCAAGAGAGTGACTTCTCAAACAATACTTACTTCAAAATGCCCTCTCATCACACACAAATTTTCCAATTTGTCACCTGCAGATGACATCGCATCATCATTATGTCACAAGTCAAAGCTAATGCTCGGGACCAGCCACTTCATTTGACCAAAAGTTATTATTACTGTACATAATAACAATAATAATAATAATAATAATAATGCTGCAATAAAGCAAGCACGCCTGTCAAAACAACTCGGTGGTCATACTGATAGCAGGTTGAACTTCATACAGCATGTTCTTTGAACACTAAAATGGTTGTTTTCAGTTATCTATTATATTGTATTATATGTTTATTGGGCCTCAGGTATACAAAAGCAGCATTATGGTAACTCATTTTCTATGCATGCATATTTAAAATTACAAATTCTTCCCATTTATGGAATATGCTTCATACATTCAAATATTCATCAGTGGTGTAAAACAAATGACGCTGCATATCTAACTTTAAGTATTTTGAAGATTTTGTTCACAGTATTTGCTTTTATATCTCTACATCTACACATACATCTGCATGATTACTTGACAATTCACAATTATGTGACTGGCAGAGGGTTCACCGGCTCACCTTTAAGCTGTTTATATGCCATTCTATTTTTGAACAGCATGCAGATAAAACAAACACTTAAATCTTTCCATGCAAGCTCTGTTTTCTCTTATTTTGTTGCAATGATCATTTCTCGCTTTCTAGGTGGACGCCAACAAAATATTTTCACACTCTAAGAAGCGCTTGTGATTGAAATTTCTTGAGAAGACCCTGCTGCAATGAAAAATGCCTTTGTTTTAATGATTGCCACCCCAATCATCATATCTGTGACGCTCTCTCCCCTATTTCATAATACAAAACAAGCTGCCCTTCTTTGAACTTTTTCAATGTCCCCCCATCAATCCTATCTGATGCAGATCCCACATTACACAATAGTATGCCAGGAAAGGGTGGATAAGCATAGCGTAAGCAGTCTTTGTAGTACATCTATTGCCATATTTAACCAAAATATTGGTGGATTAAAGAAAAATGTAGATTCTCAGAAAAGTAAAGTAAAAAATAATATTACCATTTTTCACCAAAAATTTCGGGATTGAAGAATAAAGTAGATGAGCTCCTGGTTTGTTTGGATGACATTGAATCTAATAATGTAATAGATATACTATGCCTGAATGAGCATCACATTGTGTCTGATATGTAAAAGGTAAATATCAGTGGTTATAAACTAGCTGCACATATGAATAGAGAGAATAAGGTGGAGGGAGGAGTTGACACATGTGTCAAAAGTTATCACTGTGTAGAAAGGCTAGATACAAAAAGGTTTTGTCTAGAGCAACATATAGAAGCATGTGCCTGTCAACTTAAACTGAAGGAGGGCTCTTTTATAATTGTAACAGTATGTAGGTCTCCTTCAGGAAACTTTCATTTATTCCTGGAAAACTTGGATGCCTTGTTGTGCTATCTGTCGGATAGGGAAAAGCAAATTATTATTTGTGGAGACTAAATGTTGATTCATTGACAGAGTGTAATAGGAAGACTGACCTGGAAGTCTTGCTCAGTTCTTTCAATTTGACATCCTTCATTAACTACTTGGGTAGTAAAGGACAGCAGCACATTGATAGATAACACATTTTTATAGACCAAGAAAGGTTTAAAAATAAATTCTTGTCCTGTTGAGAATGGGCTTTCTGATCATGATGCTCAGCTAGTTACAGTATATGACATTGCTCCATTCAGTAATTCAAAACTACCCTCTAAAGTTGTGCATTCAATTATGACTCAACAATTAGAAATTTCAGAGGAAATCTTCAGCAGTTAGATTTGGATGAGGTGTACAAGGAACCCGATGTTAATTTAAAATATAACTTATTTCATGATAGACTTATAAGATAATTTGAAAACTGTTTCCCCAAGAAAGTAGTCTAATCTAATTACAAGAAACTATGCAAAAAAAACCTTGGCTTACTAAAGGAATAAAAATATCTTGTAACCACAAAAGGGAACCGTATCTAACAACATGAAAGATTAATGACCCAGAAACAGCCAAATATTATAAAAACTACTGTGCTACACTAAGAAAAGTTATCAAAAAGTCCAGAAGCATGTGCATCACGTCTGATAACAAAATCAAAACAATTTGGAATATTATTACAAGGGAGACAGGACAACCAAGAGTACAGGATGATGGCATCACCATCAAAGTGAATGGAAACTTGATAAACAACAAGCCATAAGTTGAAAACATTTTGAATAATCATTTTTTAAATGTTGTAGAGAAAATAGGATCTAAATGTTCATTAGAAGAACCAAGGCAGTTAATGGACGAGGCCTTACCCACACCATTTGATACAACTGAAATTCCACCCTCCTCTCCATCTGAAATTAGGAAGATAATAAACTCTCTCAAGAGTAAAAGCTCACATGGGATTGATGGCATTTCCAGCAGGATAATAAAAGCTTGTTCCCAAGAAATAAGTGGGATTCTTAGCCACATATGTAATAGCTCTCTGAAGCAGGGTATTTTCCCAGATAGACTGAAGTATGCCATTGTTAAACCACTGCATAAAAAGGGGGATACGTCTGATGTCAACAACTACCGCCCAATCTCTCTTCTGACTGCCTTATCCAACATTTTTGAAACAGTAATGTATTGTAGAGTAGCTTCACACCTTTGTAAAAATAAAGTTTTAACAAAACATCAATTTGGTTTCCAGAAGGGTTTTTCAATGGAAAATGCTATATATACTTTCACTAATTAAATATTAAATGCTCTGAGTAACCGGAAGTCACCCGTTGGGATTTTTTGTGATCTATCAAAGGCTTTCAATTGTGTAAATCATGGAATACTTCTAGATAAGCTCAAGTACTGTGGTATGAATGAGACAGTGCTCAAATGGTTTAAATCATACCTAACTGGAAGAGTGCAGAAAGTTGAAATAAACAGTTCACATAATATGCAAAAACTGGTGTTTTGTCAAACTGGGGAACAATCAAGAATGGGGTGCCGCAAGGTTTGGTCTTGGGTCCTCTGCTGTTCTTATATATATATTAATGACTTGCCATTCTATATTTACGAAGGTGCAAAGCTGGTACTATTTGCCGATGATACAAGTATAGCTATCACACCTGACAGACAAGAATTAACTGGTGAAATTGTAAATGATGTTTTTCAGAAAATCATTAAGTGGTTCTCTGCAAATGGGCTCTCATTAAACTTTGACAAAACACAGTACATACAGTTCGATGCAGTAAATGGAATGACCCCATTAATAATATAGACTTGTATCAGAAATCGGTAGCTAAGGTAGAATATTCAAAATTCCTAGGTGTATGCATTGATGAGGGGTGGAACTGGAAAAAACACACTGAGGATCTGCTGACACGTTTCAGTTCAGCTACTTATGCTATTAGGGTCATTGCAAATTTTGGTGATATACATATCAGTAAAGTAGCTTATCACACCTATTTTCATTCTCTGCTTTCGTATGGCATCATATTCTATGGTCACTCATCATTGAGTAAAAGAGTGTTCATTGCACAAGGTCATCCTGCAGACACTTATTTAAAGAGCTAGAAATCTTCACTGTAGCCTCACGATATATATATATATATATATATATATATATATATATATATATATATATATATATATATATATATATATATATATATATACTAAAAATAAAGATTCCAAGACTTACCAAGCGGGAAAGCGCCGGCAGACAGGCACATGAACAAAACACACAAACACACACACAGAATTACAAGCTTTCGCAACTGGCAGTTGCTTCGTCAGGAAGGAAGGAAGGAGAGGGAAAAATGAAAGGGTGTGGGTTTTAAGGGAGAGGGTAAGGAGTCATTCCAATCCCGGGAGCGGAAAGACTTCCCTTAGGGGAAAAAAAGGACAGGTATACACTCGCACGCACACACACACATATCCATCCGCACATACACAGACACAAGCAGACATATTTGAAATATGTCTGCTTGTGTCTGTGTATGTGCGGATGGATATGTGTGTGTGTGCGTGCGAGTGTATACCTGTCCTTTTTTTCCCCTAAGGGAAGTCTTTCCGCTCCCGGGATTGGAATGACTCCTTACCCTCTCCCTTAAAACCCACACCCTTTCATTTTTCCCTCTCCTTCCTTCCTTCCTGACGAAGCAACTGCCAGTTGCGAAAGCTTGTAATTCTGTGTGTGTGTTTGTGTGTTTTGTTCATGTGCCTGTCTGCCGGCACTTTCCCGCTTGGTAAGTCTTGGAATCTTTATTTTTAGTATGTTTTTCCCATGTGGAGGTTTCTTTCTGTTTTATATATATATATATATATATATATATATATATATATATCTATGTGTGTGTGTGTGTCGGGTTCAAATTAATGACGATGTAAATAAAACAGAAAGAAACTTCCACATGGGAAAAATATATTAAAAACAAAGATTCTAAGACTTACCAAGCGGGAAAGCGCCGGCAGACAGGCACATGAACAAAACACACAAACACACACACAGAATTACGAGCTTTCGCAACTGGCAGTTGCTTCGTCAGGAAAGAGGGAAGGAGAGGGAAAAATGAAAGGATGTGGGTTTTAAGGGAGAGGGTAAGGAGTCATTCCAATCCCAGGAGCGGAAAGACTTCCCTTAGGGGAAAAAAAGGACAGGTGTACACTCGCACACACACACACATATCCATCCGCACATACACAGACACAAGCAGAGCCTTTAAATATGTCTGCTGTTTGTTTAGAACGGCGGCGATATCTCCTGTAAGGCATCTTGGCAGCGTTCAATGCAGTTGCCTGTGCAGTCTACAAGACCATCGAGAACATTGAATTTGCTACAACAGCTGGAGACAAGAAGAATCGTATTCCAGTTAAGTCTGTCGCTGCACAAGCTCTGCTGGATGGTCCTGCAGTTTTCGTCGGTTGTAGACTTAATTTTAGTTTAGATATAAACGATACGTTTGGTCATGGTAACAGATGGTTTACTGTTGCCATTGTTCGAGGAGGTACTGGAGTACCAAGTGTTGCTGGACTTGAAAGTTTTCTTGACAGAGACATTATTGCCTTTCGCACTTACCATATTTCGGAATTAGCTAATAAGGATTTTGGTAAATCTGCATATGTTTCTCCTTCTTCCTTGTCATTGTATACTCGTAACAGGAGGAAAATATCTGTTAACGAATCTGTATTCATTTGGGTTAAAGGCAAAGGTGTATGTGAATACAGGCAACAGAGCATGCACAATGTTGGCACTAGTACAGTGTATATCCACCTTTCGCAGCAATGCAGGCTGCTATTCTCCCATGGAGACGGTCGTAGAGATGATGGATGTAGTCCTGTGGAATGGCTTGCCATGCCATTTCCACCTGGCACCTCAGTTGGACCAGCGTTCGTGCTGGACGTGCAGACCGCGTGAGACGACGCTTCATCCAGTCCCAAACATGCTCAATGGGGGACAGATCCGGAGATCTTGCTGGCCAGGGTAGTTGACTTACACCTTCTAGAGCACGTTGGGTGGCACGGGATACATGCGGACGTGCATTGTCCTGTTGGAACAGCAAGTTCCCTTGCCGGTCTAGGAATGGTAGAACGATGGGTTCGATGACGGTTTGGATGTATCATGCACTATTCAGTGTCCCCTCGACGATCACCAGAGGTGTACGGCCAGTGTAGGAGATCGCTCCCCACACCATGATGCCAGGTGTTGGCCCTGTGTGCCTCGGTCGTATGCAGTCCTGATTGTGGCGCTCACCTGCACGGCGCCAAACACGCATACGACCATCATTGGCATCAAGGCAGAAGCGACTCTCATCGCTGAAGACGACACGTCTCCATTCGTCCCTCCATTCACGCCTGTCGCGACACCACTGGAGGCGGGCTGCACGATGTTGGGGCATGAGCGGAAGACTGCCTAACGGTGTGCGGGACCGTAGCCCAGCTTCATGGAGACGGTTGCGAATGGTCCTCGCCGATACCCCAGGAGCAACAGTGTCCATAATTTGCTGGGAAGTGGCGGTGCGGTCCCCTACGGCACTGCGTAGGATCCTACGGTCTTGGCGTGCATCCGTGCGTCGCTGCGGTCCGGTCCCAGGTCGACAGGCACGTGCACCTTCCACCGACCACTGGCGACAAACATCGATGTACTGTAGAGACCTCGCGCCCCACGTATTGAGCAATTTGGCGGTACGTCCACCCGGCCTCCTGCATGCCCACTATACGCCCTCGCTCAAAGTCCGTCAACTGCACATACGGTTCACGTCCACACTGTCGCGGCATGCTACCAGTGTTAAAGACTGCGATGGAGCTCCGTATGCCACGGCAAACTGGCTGACACTGACGGCGGCGGTGCACAAATGCTGCGCAGCTAGCGCCATTCGACGGCCAACACCGCGGTTCCTGGTGTGTCCGCAGTGCCGTGCGTGTGACTTACCAAGCGGGAAAGCGCCGGTAGATAGGCACAATGAATAAAACACACAAACACACACACAGAATTTTGATCTTTCGCAACTGGCGGCTGCTTTGTCAGGAAAGAGGGAAGGAAAAGGAAAGATGAAAGGATGTGGGTTTTATATATATATATATATATATATATATATATATATATATATATATATATATATATATACTTATGAAATTTGTTATTAACAATCCGAACAAATTCAAAAGTAGTAGCAGTGTACATGGCTACAACTCTTGGAGAAAGGATGATCTTCACTACTCAAGGTTAAATCTAACTTTGGCTCAGAAGGGGGTAAATTATGCTGTCACAAAAGTCTTTGGTCACTTACTTAATAGCATCAAAAGTCTAACAGATAGCCATATAACATTTAAAAGGAAATTAAAAGAATTTCTTAATGGCAACGCCTTCTACTCATTAGATGTATTTCTGGATATACAAAGTATTGAGTGTCATGTAATAATATTTTGTCTAATGTAATATCTTGTATAGACACCTTTTATTAACCTGCACATTCCACATCATTACGAAGTGTTGTATTCATGATCTATGGAACAACTACTAATCTAATCTTATCTAATCTGCTGCATTTAAAAGACAGTAAATGACAGTATCATCTGCAAATAATATAAGAGGGCTGCTGTCCTAAATTGTTTATGTGGGTAAGGAAGAGCAGAGGGCCTGTAACACTTCCTAGGGGAATGCCAGATATTACTTCTGTTTTGCTTGATGACTTTCTGTCAGTTACTATGAACTATGATCTTTGTGACTGGAAATCATGTTCCAGGCACATAATATCATCTACAGGCACACAGTTCAATTAGAAGTTACTTGTGAGGAATGGTGTCAAAAGCCTTCTAGAAATTTAAAAATATGGAATCAACTTGACAACCCCTCTCAATAGCACTCATTACTTCATGAGAACAAAGAGCTGGTTGCATTTTACAAGAATGATATTCTCTGAGTTCATGTTGGCTGTTTGTCAATAAATTGTTTTCTTCGAGGTAACCCATAATGTTAGGAAACCCCGTATATGTTCCAAAATCCTGCTACAAATCAATGTCAGCAATACAGGTCTGTAATTTACCATATTAGTACTGCTTCCTGTCTTGGGTACTGGTGTGACTTGCGCAACTTTCAGGTCTTTATGTATGGAGCCTTCAGTGGGTGAGTGGCTGTATATGATTGCTAAGTATGGAGCTATTGTATCAGCATCCTCTGTAAGGTACCTGAGTTATATACAATCTGGGCTGGAGGCCTTGCCTTTATTAAATGATTTAAAATGTTTTGCTACACCGAGCATATCTGCTTGCAAGTTACTCATGTTGGCATTCTTGATTCTAATTCTGGAATATTTACTTCATCTTCTTTGGTGAAGGAATTTTAGAAAACTGTTTAGTAAATCTGCTTTAGTGGCACTGTCAGCAGTAACATCACCATAGCTATCATGCATGGAAGGTATTCTCTGGTGTACTTTACATATGACCAGAATCTCTTTGGGTTCTCTGCCAGATTTCAAGACAGGTGTTCATTCTACAAACTATTCAAAGCATCCCACATTGAATTTTGTTCTAAATTTTAAGCTTCTTGTAGTACTCCTAAATTTTTTGGTAGTTTGTTGTAAAGTTCAATTCTCACATGGAAAGTACATTTCTGGCACAAGGAAGTTTTGATTTGGATCAAAAGTTTACTTCCCATGTGGAAAGTAATTTTCCGGTGCAGGGAAGTGCTGGTTTGGGTCAAATATAAGTAACTGTTTTGTCAGGTGTAGTGATCATGAATGTCATCTTTTTTTTATTTTTAAAGCTACTATGCTTTCACATTAGACATATTTTAAAGACAATAAGAGATTCCGTAACGTATATACATGATAAAGGTGGAATACCAGAAATCTTAAAACACTGGTTTGTATGAGTGATTGGGTTTGCATCAAGATATGATTCTAATGGCCCTTTTTGCAAATTTTGGGTTCCAAAAAATATGACCCCATATAATTTCTTAGTTGTGGTGATATGATTCTCATTCTATGAATAAAAACAAATGCTTGCATAATAACAGCTCAACCATTTTTCTTAAATTTATGTTATGTACTTACTATCCACACAAACAGTAGTAATTTGAGCAAGGATAACAAATAGAAATATTAAAATGACCTGCTCTGATTATTATCTTTTGGATCTTGAAACAGTTCCTACATTTGATGTAAAGAAAAGACAGATTTTATATGTGTATGTAATAATCAGAGCAGGTCATTTTAATTTATTTATCTGTTATCCTTGCTCAAATTGCTATTGTTTATGTGGGTAGTAAGTACACAACATAAATTTAAGAAAAATGGTTGAGCTGTTATTATGCAAGCATATGTTGTTATTCATTGAGATGAGAATCATGTCACCGTAACTATGAAATTATGGAGGTCTCTATGCAAAAATATAAAAATCTAGTCTGCTGTACTATTATCACACAAGTATGATGTGTGTCTCTCCATTGTTGATAACACACAGTACAAAAGTAAATACATTTTTAACATTAGTGTGTTACTTGTAACAGATGCAATGCACAGTTATTTGTTAGTATCTGCCAAAAGTTATCTGTGACACATCCACAAGAATGGATAAAGATGAATTTTGTGCAGTGATAAAACATTTTTATTGAGAAAAGTGGACTGTGGCAATACGTTCAAACTGAATCAAGAGGAGTTGATGGGAAGTTTGCACCAGAAATTAAGACCATGTTTTTATGAATAAATAAATATAAATGTGTTCTTATAGGTACCGCAGATATGGCATATTTCTTTTGAAGAAATAACAAAATTCATGGTATCCTGACAAAATGCTGTCAGATTATGATTTTGAGATCATTGATAGGGTGCATATTTTATATGAATGGCTTCATAATATCCTGAAAAGAGTTCTGCATATGAAGAAGCTGAGTGCACCATGGGAGCCACATTTTCTGACTTCAGAGTAAAGACTTTCAAGGAAGAACAGTTCAGAATAGTGTCTGACAACACTGAACCATAATCATAAAGGTTCTGGTGTGATTACATCGCTGTAGATCCTCAATTATACCGCAAAGACTAAACTGCTGAATAGTGAGTTGATGAAGGTTAGGGAAAAAAAAAAAAAAAAAACCCCCTCCTGTTGTCAATGGGAAAAGTGATTTTGCAGAGAGGGAGGAGGTGGTGAGATGGGGTTAAAGTTATAGGTTCTAATCTTAATTTATTGTTTGTAAAAAAGGTAATCCTGTGGTTGACTCTCATAATTCAATGTTTTACACAATTTGCATAAAGATGTGAAGTGTAAGTGATTAAGATCAGCACACAAACAAGTTATTTTGTACTAGATCTATGCATCTCCTCACACATCAACCATTTCCAGCTCTTCCTGTTCCTCATATTTAGTGCCATGTGTACACTAGGAAAAGAAATGGATTTCAGAGAAGCAATTTTCATCAACTGAAGAGCTTATCTTTATTTCATGTGAGTATAATGCAAAACTGGAATAGCGAAATTGGAGTCTTACTAAACTGAGAATATAATGAGAAATAAATGTGAGGGGCAGTCAAATGAAAACCGCACACCTCTAACAATGAGACCACGGCATGGTTCCATTCAAAAGTAATCACCACATGCATTAATACAAGAAGATCAATTCCTGTTTCACAAAACGTGCTCAACTGCTGACACATCCACAACTGTACCCATCCTTCCAATTCTACATCTACATCCATACTCTGCAAACCACCATGAAGTGCATGGCAGAGGGCATGTCCCATTGTGCCATAGGGTTTCCTTCAGTTCCACTCACATATAGAGTGTGGGAAGAATGATTGTTTGAATGCTTCTGTGCGTGCAATAATTATTCTGATCTTATTCTTACAATCCCTAAGTGAGTGATACATGGGTTATTGTACTTTATGTTGTGACTGACAGTTTGCAATTTTTCATAAACACAACTTTTATTGGTGTAAGTTCACAGTGTTGATGACTGAACAATAAACGAAAGGTAACAATAAAAAGGTAACAATAATGATGACAGTAAAAGTCTCCTAATTGAAGCAAACAAAAGTTCCCATCTGATTTTCCACAAAGGTTCATGGTAACACACACACACACACACACACACACACACACACACACTAGTAACAGTCCAATTCAGAGACAAAGACATAATCTTCAATGGTCTTTGTACATGAGGTCGGCACCCAGAGTGAACTGAACTTTGGAGCTGGTTCTAGTCCCTAAAGAGCTGTCTCCAGCCAATCAGGCTTTGGCTAGTGATACTTCCTGCAGGCCATGGCTTGAGCTCCCCCTGCAGGAAGTAGTGCTCGGAATGTCTGTTTCCATTATCTTGTAAGTAAATAGTCGGTGTTTACCATGGTGCTTTTGGTATGCCTTGGGCATAGACACCCTCATCCCCTGTGGTGTAATATGGGTTGCTGGCCCTCAGAGGCTACCTTGGCTCCAGTATAACAGTTTATCCCTAGAGTAATTTTTTAAATCCAATTTGTGAAGTTTGGTGAATATATTTTCTCCCAGGATAGTTTACATCTGTTTCAAGGGTCTGCCAGTTCAGTTTCTTCAGTATCTCTGTGGCTCTCTCCCTCAGATTAAATAAACCTGTGACCATTTATGCTTCCCTTTTTTTGTCTACATTAAATATCCTCTGTTAGTCCTATTTGGTATGGGTGCCACACACTTGAGCATTATTTTAGAACTGGTCACACAAGTGGTTCACAAGCAATGTCTTTTGTAGACTGATTGTGTTTCCACAGTATTCTACCAATAAACTGAAGTATAGCACTTGCTTTACCCATGACTGAACCTATTGATCATTCCATGGTATTTGTATGAGTTGGCCAATTCCAACAGTGACTCATTGATATTATAGTCATAGGAAAACTACATTTTATTTATTTTGTGAAGTACAACATTTTACGTTTCTGAGCATTTGGAGCAAGCTCCCAGTTTCTACACCACATTGAAATATGTATGCAGCGTCTCTCAGATAGTACTTCATTACAGAAAACTGCATCATCAGAAAAAAGCCTGATTTCACTATTAACATTGTCTGTAAGGTCATTAATATACAACAAGAATGGCAAGGGTCCAAAACACTTCCCTGGGGCACGCTTGAAGTTACTTCTACATCTGATTACAACTCTCCATCTAAGATAACATTATGTATCCTCCCTACCAAAAGTCCTCAATCCAGTCACAAATTTCACTTGATACCTCATATGATCATACTTTTGACAATAAATACAGTAATGAGTCAATTGCTATTTGGAAATCAAGAAACACTGTATCTGCCATGATTCAAAGCTTTCAGTACATCATGTGAGAAAAGTGCAAGTTGAGTTTCACATGATCAATGTTTTCGAAATCCTTGCTGGTTGGTATTGAGGAGGTGATTCTGTTCAGGTTGCCTCATTATGTTTGAGCTCGGAATATGTTCTAAGATTCTAGAACAAATTGATGTCAAGGATATTGGATGGTAGTTTTGTGGATGGGTGTGACCTGTGCCATTTTCCAAGAACTGGGCATGGTTTTTTGTTTGAGGGATCTACAATAGATTATAGTTAGATGAGGGCTAACTCAGCCACAAATTCAGTATAGAATCTGACAGGGATTCCATTGAGGCCTGGAGCTTTGTTCAGTTTTAACAATTTCAGCTGTTTATCAACATCAGTGACACTAATACTTATTTCATTCCTCTTTTCAGTGGTATGAAGATTAAATTGGGGCAGTTTATGAAAATTTGAAAATGGAGTTAAGCATTTCAGCTTTTGGTTAGCTACCCTGAACTTTAGTTCCTGTCTTATTTGCTAGGGACTGGCCACTATCTTTGGTGCCACTAACAGCCTTTACATATGACCAGAATTTCTCTGAATTTTGTGAAATGTTGTTTGACAATATTTTGCTACAGTAGTCATTGATGGCATCACACATTGCTCATTGCTCTCTTCAGAGCCAAATGCATTTCATTCACATCTCCTCATCTGACTGAAACTGACATTGACATATGTCTTTCTTCAGGTCACAAAAAATGTGAAAATCACACGGTGGAAGATCTGGGCTGTACGGATGATGTTATAGTGTTTCTGAAACAAATCACTGTAGCATATACTAGTGCTATGGTATGCTTTCTTTAAAAATATGTCAGTTTTGCAGAAATAAAAATTTTTCACTCATTCTTCTCTGCTGAATGGTCTGATTAGGGCATCTGTCACTATTCAGACCCTTACAAACAAGCTGTCAGCTTGAACTGCAACTGAGCTTTGCTTTGGACTGTTGTTATTCTAAAAGTTACAAGATTTATTCACTGCTTCCATTTAGCAACCTTTTCTAGCACTGAACACTGTTTTCATCTTTGTCTCATTTTCCCTGTATGAATGTCAAATTGCACCGTAATTAGTACTCCATGCTAATTTCTAGATATCACTACAACTGCCCAGATATGCTGATCTACAGGTTGGAGAAAAGCAGAAGTGAACCACCTCTGTTTGGATTGTACCTAGAGAAGCCCTTTGTTGTTCAAACCAACCTTAATTTTGAAACTTCCTGGCAGATCAAAACCGTGAGCCGTAACGAGACTTGGAAGTTGGGACCTTTGTCTTTCACAAGCGAGTGCTCTACCGACTGAGCTACTGAAGCATGAGTCATCACACATTGTCACAGCTTTAACTGTGCCAGAACCTCATCTCCTACATTCCAAACTTCACAGAAGCTCTCCTACAAAACTTGCAGAACTAGCACTCTTGCAAGAAAGGATACTATAGAGACACGGCTTATCCACAGCTTGGGAGATGTTTCCAGCATGAAATTTTCATTCTGCAGTGGAGTGTGTGCTGATATGAAACTTCCTGGTAGATCAAAACTGTGTGCTAGACCGAGACTCAAACTCAGGACGTTTCCCTTTCACACGCAAGTGCTCTACCGACTAGCTACCTAAGCATGACTCACAATGCTACCCAAGCACGACTCATGACCTGTTCTCACAGCTTTAATTCCACTAGTATCTTCTCTCCTACCTTACAAACTTCACAGAAGATCTCTAGTGAAACTTGCAGAATTAGCACTCCTGGAAAAAGGATATTGCAGAGATATGGCTTAGCCACAGCCTGGAGGATGCTTCCAGAATGAAATTTTCACTCAAAGTAGGAGATGAGGTACTGGAGGAATTAAATCTGTGAGTACAGGTCGTGAATCGTGCTTGGGTAGCTCAGTCGGTAGAGCACTTGCCTGCGAAAGGCAAAGGTCCAAGTTCAAGTCTCGGTCCGGCACACAGTTTTGATCCACTACAGAGTGAAAATTTCATTCTTGAATCTCAATTTTGATGACTGCTTTGCTTTCTCAGGCCAGTAATCCCAGTGGGAAAACAAAGTGGAATATATCAATTTACATAAAAGATATCTATGTTGTCTAAAATGAAGAAAGAAGCTTTGGATAGAAGACGTCATATATTGTCATTGTTCTGAAGTTATTGAATCCACTTGTTCCTTTTTAAAACTAATTAATAAGTTTGATGTTCTCTTTCCCTACAGCCTTTTTAATTAGCACTCATCCTGTCAGCTTTAAATCATCAGCTATTAAATATATCCACCTCTTAACTGAGATTTTGTGGCTGAAGTACCAAAAGATAACCCACAAGAATATGGTAGATTTTGTCCCAGGAACTGCATTTTTTCAATAAAAACTTGTAGTTATTTTGTGTCTGAATTCCATTCTTAACTGTGTGTCCACCAGAAAATTCCCCCCTCTCTTGCCACTCTCTCCCATCTGTCCCTCCTCCCCAGCTAGTTGGCTAAATATTTTTCATTTCTGCAGATAACTGAAAATAGAGGTCTATGACTTGTCAATTGTTCCATGTCCAGTTATGTTGTTTGTATCACCCTATAAAGTTTGCTTACTTCTTAAAAAAGATGAAAATTCACCATATGTAAATAGCAAAGATTACGCCACCATAATTTATAATTATTCAGTATCACAATTATCTGTTCAAGACTGGAGTACTTTAATTAATGAACAAATACAATGTCTAAGAACAAATAGTTCAATTTTATTTGCAAATACTGAGGACTGTTTTCTTCTACAGGTCTACCTGGTATTTTGTACCACACTGGGGAGTCATCATCTGAGGGAAGAATGTATTCCTGTGACATTTGTGGAGCAGCTTACAGATACGCTAAAAACTTGTCATCACACAAGAAAATACATTCAGGAGAGACTGTGTGTAAACTTTGCAACAAAGTACTCAGCCGCACGTCAAACTTTCAGAGGCATATGAAGTTGGTGCATGGCCATGTAGATTTCCAGAGCCCCAGCAGTGGCTCAGGGAGATATCTTCAGCTGTAACACCTGCTAACATTAACTCAATTATAAACTCATGTTTTGGGTGAATGGCATTAATCTTTAGTCATACAGTGAAAGTAATATAATGTGAAACTTATTCACAGCAATTAACCACTGCTCACGTGGACAGCAGCACTATAAATATATTTCTTTAAAAGTAAGTATGTACAAAAAGGAAAATTAAGCTGAGAAAATTTAAAACTGCAGTGAGGCACAATGACTATACAACACTTACCTTCACAAGGCAAAATTCATAGTAATGTCGATAAAAACACTTAAAAGTGGAAAATATTAAGCCTAACTTTCATAACTGGTTTTTCTCTTTCAGGGAGTGAAGAGGGATTGCAACCTTACTCAACTGATCCCTCATCCTTCCATAAAGAAGATATATACAAGTTATGAAAGCTAAGATTAATATTTTCTGCTTGTTTATAAAAACAGTACTGGGAATTCCACTGTACTGGCCAGCCATTTAGTTTCCTTGCAAAAATAAGCATGAATGAATTACCCACACAACAAGCCTTAAAAGGTTAAAAAACAGTAATTAAATATCTAGTAAAAGAAAAGTGAGGAAATGTAACCATTCATCTGCAAAATTCGTGGTAGTTGGCCCATAGCCACACTTTAAAGATCAGAAAATTTCCCAGGCCTTCAAGCTTTCCCTCTCTTTTTATTGCATAAGTACAAAATTATCATTACTTTTCTTGATGTTAACAGATGTTTTCATTTTTGTCTGTTGTTTCTGTCCTGGAATTTAGAGTATTCTAATAAAACAATTAATGTTGACATAAGCAGTGTCTAGTCTCGGGTCATCCAGTGAGTAAAAGACAAACAAAAGTAAATAAAAACATAAGCTGAAGTAAGTCATCATCATTTCAACAGCACTTCCAGTGTGAAATGTGGTATTAAATTACTGGATCAGTTAATAGTTAGAGTTTATTTTGTGACTAAGGCAAATTTTGTGTTTCTACAGTGTATTCTTTAATGCTGCAGACATAGTCACTGTACATTTTCGTCTGCTCAGAGAAAATTATTGCATCTGCACATAGTCTGTTCATAGTGTGAGTCAACACTATTCTACCTTCTATTGCATTATGGTTTAAAAGTTTGGAAGCAGAACAAAAGGTGACAAAAAGAAAGGAAGGCTGTGCAAGAGATCTGTCTCAAAATGCAATTGAAAGTGAAATAAAATATTTTATTTCCACTTCCATCAAATGTTTTAACCTATGGGATCAAACAAGCTCCTGGATATGGTACAAACATATTCATCCAGTTATTATTTTTTAATTGAGTTGCACATTAATCAACCACAGTGACCTGTGCTTTATATTATCAGATGAACTTTCAAATAGAGCTATCATCTAGAATGAACTGAAGTAAAATGATGGTATGGGATTGTTGGCCAGGAGACCCCCATCTGGGACTGTTCAGCCACCTGGTGCATGTCTTTCTGTTTGATACCACATCGGCAACTTGAGCATCTTTGTGATAAAGATGAGATGAAATGATTAGGACAGCTCAAATACTGAATTCTCAAATGAAGGAAATCTCCATCCCATGTGAATCAAACCGAGGAACCCGCAGTCTAGAGACTGTGGCCCTAACCACTGTGGATATCATTTACAATAATTCAAGTAAAAGTGGATACAATCACTATTGCTTGACATCACATACACCCAAAAACACAAATGCATAAAAACACACCCCAGAACATCTGCTTCTTGAATCTTAACTTGTAGACTAACCCTCAGAATAGAGACTTGTCATTATGATACAGGAAACTTCTGGGTGGAATGCAGAAAGTGGAAGGAATAAAGATAGCCACTCACCATATAGGTTAGCCATTGAATGCTCCACAGGCACATAAACAAGACTGAAAACATTGCTGGCTTTCAGAGAATGTCCTTTAGAGACAGCTATTACAAAACACTCACATATGACTACATTGTTCTGTCTGTCTATATTTTCTTGTCAGTGCATCTCAACTGGGCTGTAACACCAGGGCAATGTTGTCAACTGGCTTATTGCAGCTTTGGATATATGTGTGTGGGGGAGGGTTACTTTTCTGCTTCCATCATTAATACTGCATAAACAAAAAAGGGAGCATAAAACTTAGAGATGGTGGTTGCAGAATATACTTATACATAAGTCCTTATTAGCAATACATGTTTTCCTTGCCAAGTTTTACTTTCACTGTGGCTCATTGATTCACATATTACGTTCTGTGAATTCCTACATAGAGGGACATTTTCAGGGATGTAATGTGATTTATTGTTTATTTATTTATTTATTTACATTTGTATGTTCTGTAAGCACATAAAGGATGTAATATGATTTATTGTTTATTTATTTATATATGTATGTGCTGTAAGCAGATAATACCCTAGTAGTGCAAGAAAAGATAATGTTTTAAAATGTGCACCTCTTCTCATGAATTACCTAGTTAATAATTCATTGTTAATATCTTTACAACTAATGCTAAAACGGTGTTTTTTTGGGGGAGGGAGGGGGGGGGGGGGGGGGAATCTGGTCTGAAATCCCAGTGGACAAAATGGTTTTGGGATAGGGTGCCCATTCATCTCATTTTCCCTGGGACAGTCCACTTTTTCCAAAGTGCTTTACTGTCCCAAAAGTTTGTTTGGTGTCACTCAAATGTTCCACTTTTTTGTTATTCCACTTGGCTAAAGTATTTTGTGCTAGCAGATGTTTGATTTCAATTTGCCGCACAATGTGCAAATATATATGCTAGAAGCACCATTTGTACAACTTACTCCATAATCTTTATTTATTTATTATTAATGTTTTGCACTGTTGCTAACAATGAAAACATTATTTTAACAGCAACATAAAAAATGAGTACTTTTACCACTGGCAGTGCAAAAACTATAGAATGTACTTTGTGCAAATCAAAGTTTGCTATCAGACATTGTAATTTTACTCCTCCCTCACATTACCTGTTGATTGTCACTCTTTTCAAAATCATATCTTTTAAAAAGATTCAAGAGGAGTAAGATTTACAATAAACGTTTTTACTTATCTTCTTTTCTCATGGTTGGCTCCAGTTCTTCATGTCTAGGGGTTGTTTCTTTAGGCTGAAATTTTTGACTTTGTAGGTTCCAAGTGACATGACAATGCTGAAGTAAGCCTGCTCTGTAATTTCTGTTTCTGTATTTGTTTTTCCTATGACATTTTTCTATATAACACTGTCTTTACAATACTCACTTCAAAACTGTAAATTACATTGTTACTGCCAAACATAAAAACATGTCTGATCACATCAGAGGCGTACCTGCTACTACCCCATTCTGCGGAACTAACAGTATTCCAAAGAGTTTACAAACTTTCTTGACAAATGCCTTTCTATTAATTTCTATTATTATTTTGTAAATGAATGCAGAAATAAATTTAATAATTAGTGTCAGATTGTGCAGTTAATAATATGAATTTTAAGTGTGCTGAATATTTTGTAATTTCAAATGTTTCTAAAAGAAGAGAAATTTTAACTGTACTACATATTGATTGTAACAAAGAAAATAAAGTAATTTCTTTTTATACATTTTACCCTGAAATATAATACATTGTGTACAAAATCATATGAAATTCTTTTAGTTTAACAGCTGAGATTGTATTAACCTGTTCAAAAGGTAGAAAGCATTTTTGGTATCAATAACTCCTCTTGAAGAAAGGTGTACAGGATGGGCGTATGGACAGTCAGTAGGCGTTGTGGAATAATAGGGTAATTTTTAGAGAAAGGCCATTTATTGGCTAAAGCATGTTGAACGGGGCTACATAGGCCTAGGGAGGTGAGGGTGAGCCAGAGCTTATAATTTGGTGAACATTGTCTGCAAAGCTACCGAAAGTTGTTGTCTGTCAAAACTAAGTCCACAATGCCACAGCACCAGGAGAAGTGGGAGATGTTCAATGCTACAGGGCATGCATCCGACTCGGGGGTGAGCAAGAATACAAGAGTGCGACCCCAGCGACGGGCGGCTGGGTATGTTCGACGCACCACGCAGCTTCCTGATTGGTCAGGACCGAGCAAACCGTGCGGGCGGCACGGAACTTTCCAGAGCATTGCCTGCTAAGCAATGCCGTGTGTGGCATTACCTCGTCAGCACATGAGAGAGGTGCGTGAACAAGGTACCCTTCATCGGTACTGACTTCCTGTTGCTAAACCATGGAACGAAAGAATTTAGAGGCAGCTAACACTGCCAGCCGTGGCTTGGCTGCAATGTAAAAATGAAGTTACCGTTTGAAGGCTCATATAATAAAGTAAAATCTCCTACTGTCTGGCTCATCCTTTACAAAGGTAATGTTAGTGGGAGGGGGGGGGGGGGGGGTCCATATAAAATATTTTGTGACAGACTAAAAGGTTTACCAGACGGTGTACAAAATTATGTACAGAAGTATCTGATACAAATTACAGAAAACATAAGAATAATATCTACTATGAAAATCATAATCTATACACATATCAGGACGTAGCATTCAGATTTTTGGATCTGTGGGACATTCTGTCACAAGACAATTGATACACAGTCAAAACTACAACATTGCAACACTAAACTATAGAAATAAATACAGAAACAAGTAAAATTACTAGAATTACTAATTGCAAGTTTACAGCCATAAAATCACACCTTCAAAATCTTCCAAAGAGAAGAGAAAAAAATTCAGATCACAAGTGTATGATGATTGAGGAGGAGTATAGCACCGAATCAATCAGTCACATAAGCCGGAGTATTTAAGGATATGCTGACTCATTAAAGGACAAAATAATGAAAAAATATTAGGGCTTAAGCTTATCATGTGGGGACCGACCCATGAATCCAAACTAAAATGGGTGAAAATGAGAAAAAATGTTTCGACATGACAAAATGAATACAGTTCATTATCATATCAATAAGTTCAATCATATGTAAAGAGTAATTATAAGAAGCATCTAGCTTCGATCAATAGTTGTGTGCTCTCCTTGAGTACAGACACACAGTCGCGAAGACCAGGGTACCCAAAACAGAGTTAAGCATGACTCTGCCCACAACTCGCATTCCAGTCAGATACAATATTGCAGTCCTCAGGATAAATAAAGGTAAACAGAGTCATAAATAGCTTTGAATGATGGCATAATTAGTAGCTTGAGGACCAAAACCAGTGTATGAAAGCAGACATGTATACATCTTGTTATATTTTCTGTGCTAGTGAAGGTTTACCACACTATTTTCTAATTGTCCATACAAACTAACCTACATGCATAAAGACCTAGAAGATACATTTACAACTGAAAAAAATACATAGTGACTTGAAGTTATATAATGTATTGGGAAGTCAATCCCCTTACTTGAAAAACATGCATTTATGTAGAATAATACTGTGTTTGGCAGTCTTGGCTAATAATTTACAAATCTCAGTCACAACACTGATGTAGTTGATAGTTGCCTGAGGACATTAGCCAGCACCTATAATCTCTTGTAAGTTGACTCGTTCAGCAGGGTACAGCCATACAGCAGTGAGGGGAGTGGATCCACTCACATCTTTCAGTTCCCTCCCTAGAGTTCTCATCACATGCTCCAAGAACAGGTAACTTCCTGTCTAGCATTCACATCAAATCCTGAAACATTGTTTTGTGTACTAAATATGCTGTTCAATACTTTCTTCACATCACACGGCATATGCTCTCCCTATTTATATTCCAAAAGCAAGTATAAAGGATTTATGTCAGATGAGATTAAAAAGTCTTCACATATAAAACTTTAATAAACAGAGCTAAATGCAACCAAAAAATGAACTAACAAGGTGATACAAATAGATATACTAAGTGTATCATAGATTTAAATTAAGTCAATAGATAAGACAGAACTCTAAAAATCACATGATATTACATCATATTACATATTAAATTCATGAGAAACAGAACAAAATTATATAGTCGTATGAAACTGCAGATGGATTTAAACTCATCAACAGCTTTTTTTTAAAAAATCACATCATCTTACATAATACATTCATTTACAACTGAAAAAAAGCATAATTATGTAGCCTTATAGATCTGCTAACATAGTGTATATTTTCTTCCAGACTAGGGATCATTATGCATCCATGTTCAAAGGCCTTGTTCTCTATACTAAACATTAACAATAGTTGACATTTTACATACTTGCTTGGCTTACCAATAGTAGCTCCTCTTGTCTTTACACATGCAATGGACATTTCCACAAAATTCTTACTATGATGGATCTTGTCTCTAAATTGTTCAGGTACACCAGGCTACCTGTGTCAAACAAACAGTTCCCTTCCCACTGTTCAATCATAATCTTAATAATGTAAGGACAACCAAAATCTGAATCATCATCTCTGTTATTAGACACTTCATGTAAAAGATCACTTTCAATTACATCAAATGCTTCATCTACATTGGTTTTGCAGTGTTTTATCAACTTTACTAGTATCATAGCATTACTTTGGTTACTCATGTTTCCAGATATAGATTGAACACAATGAATGTATTCCATAGCACAACTAACATCACTTATTTAAAAAGGAACACAAAATATGTTACTGTCAAAATTACACTTCCTGCCTAGATCTTCTTTCACTTCATTCCACCAAATTTTGACTGACCACAGCTAATCTATTCCAGAATGCACATTTATCTATGTTATCATCAAACTGGTCCTAAACAAACTTCAAAAAGTTTTTGCCTTCATTCTCTAGTCTTACAGACAACTCACCTTTATTGTCTGGATCATTACCCCACATGACAAAAATTAAAACCTCCCCCCATGAACCATGGACCTTGCCATTGGTAGGGAGGCTTGCGTGCCTCAGTGATACAGATAGCCGTACCGTAGGTGCAACCACAGTGGAGGGGTATCTGTTGAGAGGCCAGACAAACGTGTGATTCCTGAAGAGGGGCAGCAGCCTTTTCAGTAGTTGCAGGGGCAACAGTCTGGATGACCGACTGATCGGGCCTTGTAACAATAACCAAAACGGCCTTGCTGTGCTGGTACTGCGAATGGCTGAAAGCAAGGGGAAACTACGGCCGTAATTTTTCCCAAGGGCATGCAGATTTACTGTATGATTAAATGATGATGGCATCCTCTTGGGTAAAATATTCCGGAGGTAAAATAGTCCCCCATTCCAATCTCTGGGCGGGGACTACTCAAGAGGATGACGTTATCAGGAGAAAGAAAACTGGCGTTCTACGGATCAGAGCGTGGAGTGTCAGATCCCTTAATCGGGCAGATAGGTTACAAAATTTAAAAAGGGAAATGGATAGGTTAAAGTTAGATATAGTGGTAATTAGTGAAGTTTGGTGGCAGGAGGAACAAGACTTCTGGTCAGGTGACTACAGGGTTATGAACACAAAACCAAATGGGGGTAATGCAGGAGTACGTTTAATAATGAATATGAAAATAGGAATGCAGGTAAGCTACTACAAACAGCATAGTGAACGCATTATTGTGGCCAAGATAGATACAAAGCCCACACTTACTACAGTAGTACAAGTTTATATGCCAACTAGGTCTGCAGATGACGAAGAAATTGAAGAAATTTATGACGAAATAAAAGAAATTATTCAGATAGTGAAGGGAGACGAAAATTTAATAGTCATGGGTGATTGGAATTTGGTAGTAGGAAAAGGGAGAGAAGGAAACGTAGTAGGTGAATATGGACTGGGGCAAAGAAATGAAAGAGGAAGCCGCCTGATAGAATTTTGCACAGAGCAAAACTTAATCATAGGTAACACTTGGTTCAAGAATCATAAAAGAAGGCTGTATACATGGAAGAAGCCTGGAGATACTAAAAGGTATCAGATAGATTATATAATGGTAAGACAGAGATTTAGGAACAGGTTTTAAATTTTAAGACATTTCTCGGGGCAGATGTGAACTCTGACCACAATCTATTGGTTATGAACTGTAGATTAAAACTGAAGAAACTGCAAAAAGGTGAGAATTTAAGGAGATGGGATCTGGACAAGCTGAAAGAACCAGAGGTTGTACAGAATTTCAAGGAGAGCATAAGGGAACAATTGACAGGAATGGGGGAAAGAAACACAGTAGAAGAAGAATGGGTAGCTCTGAGGGATGAAGTAGTGAAGGTAGCAGAGGATCAAGTAGTTAAAAAGACGAGGGCTAGTAGAAATCCTTGGGTAACAGAAGTATAATTGAATTTAATTGATGAAAGGAGAAAATATAAAAATGCAGTAAATGAAGCAGGCAAAAAGGAATACAGACGTCTTAAAAATGAGATCGATAGAAAGTGCAAAATGGCTAAGCAGGGATGGCTAGAGGACAAATGTAAGGATGTAGAGGCTTATCTCACTAGGGGTAAGATAGATACTGCCTACAGGAAAATTAAAGAGACCTTTGGAGATAAGAGAACCACTTGTATGATCATCAAGAGCTCAGATGGAAACCCAGTTCTAAGCAAAGAAGGGAAAGCAGAAAGGTGGAAGGAGTATATAGAGAGTCTATACAAGGGCAATGTACTTGAGGATAATATTATGGAAATGGAAGAGGATGTAGATGAAGATGAAATGGGAGATACGATACTGCATGAAGAGTTTGAGAGAGCACTGAAAGACCTGAGTCGAAACAAGGCCCCCGGAGTAGACAACATTCCATTGGAACTACTGACTGCCTTGGGAGAGCCAGTCCTGACAAAACTCTACCATCTGGTGAGCAAGATGTATGAGAGAGGCAAAATACCCTCAGACTTCAAGAAGTATATAATAATTGCAATCCCAAAGAAAGCAGGTGTTGACAGATGTGAAAATTACTGAACTATCAGTTTAATAAGCCACAGCCGCAAAATACTAACGCAAATTCCTTACAGACTAATGGAAAAACTAGTAGAAGCCAACCTCGGGGAAGATCAGTTTGGTTTCCATAGAAATGTTGGAACACGTGAGGCAATACTGACCCTACGACTCATCTTAAAAGCTAGATTAAGGAAGGGCAAACCTACGTTTCTAGCAATTGTAGACTTAGAGAAAGCTTTTGACAGTGTTGACTGGAATACTCTCTTTCAAATTCTGAAAGTGGCAGGGGTAAAATATAGGGAGCGAAAGGCTATTTACAATTTGTACAGGAACCAGAGGGGCATGAAAGGGAAGCAGTGATTGGGAAGGGAGTGAGACAGAGTTGTAGCCTCTCCCCGATGTTATTCAATCTGTATATTGAGCAAGCAGTAAAGGAAACAAAAGGAAAATTTGGAGTAGGTATTAAAATCCATGGAGAAGAAATAAAAACTTGGAGGTTTGTCGATGACATCGTAATTCTGTCAGAGACAGCAAAGGACTTGGAAGAGCAGTTGAACGGAATGGATAGTGTCTTGAAAGGAGGTTATAAGATGAACATCAACAAAAGCAAAACGAGGATAATGGAATGTAGCTGAATTAAGACTGGTGATGCTGAGGGATTTAGTTTAGGAAATGAGACACTTAAAGTAGTAAAGGAGTTTTGCTTTTTGGGCAGCAAAATAACTGATGATGGTCGAAGTAGAGAGGATTTAAAATGTAGACTGGCAATGGCAAGGAAAGCATTTCTGAAGAAGAGAAATTTGTTAACATCGAGTATAGATTTAAGTGTCAGGAAGTCTTTTCTGAAAGTATTTGTATGGAGTTTAGCCATGTATGGAAGTGAAACATGGACGATAAATAGTTTGGACAAGAAGAGAATAGAATCTTTCCAAATGTGTTGCTGCAGAAGAATGCTGAAGGTTAGATGGGTAGATCACATAACTAATGAGGAAGTATTGAATAGGATTGGTGAGAAGAGATGTTTGTGGCACAACTTGACCAGAAGAAGGGATCGGTTGGTAGGACATGTTCTGAGGCATCAAGGGATCACCAATTTAGTATTGGAGGGCAGCGTGGAGGGTAAAAATCGTAGAGGGAGACCAAGAAATGACTAAACTAAGCAGATTCAGAAGGATGTGGGTTGCTGTGGGTTCTGGGAGATAAACAAGCTTGCACAGGATAGAGTTGCATGGAGAACTGCATCAAACCAGTCTCAGGACTGAAGACCACAACAACAACAACATAAATTAAAAACTGCTTTGACAGGACTTGTATACCATGACTCTCACTTATATCATCACATACATCACTTACCTTATCTGAAACTTCATTTTTCTTAAAGTCCACAAATACCTGCTACTCATCAACATCGACATCATCATCATCATCATCATATTCTTCCAAAATTACTTCATCAACAACATCATTAACAACACAAGCCTCATCTCCATCGACACCTCCATTCATTTGCAATAAGCTACCAGTATCAGACTTACATACTTTCACAGCTCTCATTTACATCTATATCAAAAATATTACCTAGTTCAGATCCAATACAGTCATCACCTGATTTACATATATCAGTAACACTGTTTTCTGACCAAGAGAAGAAATCGTTAGTACACACGACATCAAAATTCTCATTACTCTCACATTCTGGTTTGTGATTGATACCTACATCACTATAATTAAACATAATATCCCAAAACGTTTGATCAAAAAGTAAGTGAGAAGTCTGGTATTCCTTCTGTTCAACTTCAGATACCTGTGCCATGTCGTTAACACTGTTATTATTGTCTAAATGCAAGTGTAAATTGGGAGTTGTGTGCTTCTAGTGTTTCCTCGCCCCAAAACTGTGGACCTTCATTGAGGTGAACTGATGTTTCCTGAATAGTTACTTCTATGATTGTTCCTTCTATTAAAATGCCCATGGTTATCCCCATTATTCCTATCTTGCCAATATTCAAAATTTCTCTCTCTATTGACACTTTGATCCTGGCAAAAGTTACCATTACCTCTGTTTCCGTTATTACTACCATTTTGATTTCTATCATTCCAATTATTATAAAGCGGGAAAGCGCCAGTAGACAGGCACAATAAATAAAACAAACACACAGAATTTCTAGCTTTCGCAACCGACGGTTGCTTCTTCAGGAAAGAGGGAAGGAGAGGGAAAGGCGAAAGGATGTGGGTTTTAAGGGAGAGGGTAAGGAGTCATTCCAATCCCGGGAGTGGAAAGACTTACCTTAGGGGGATGAAAGGACAGATGTACACTCACACACACGCACATATCCATCCGCACATACACAGACACAAGCAGACATTTGTAAAGGCAAAGAGTTCGGGCAGAGATGTCAGTCGAGGCGGAAGTACAGAGGCAAAGAAGTTGTTGAAAGACAGGTGAGGTATGAGCGGCGGCAACTTGAAATTAGCGGAGGTTGAGGCCTGGCGGACATTGAGAAGAGAGGATATACTGAAGGGCAAGTTCCCATCTCCGGAGTTCGGATAGGTTGGTGTTGGTGGGAAGTATCCAGATAACCCGGATGGTGTAACACTGTGCCAAGATGTGCTGGCCATGCACCAAGGCATGTTTAGCCACAGGGTGATCCTCATTACCAACAAACACTGTCTGCCTGTGTCCATTCATGCGAATGGACAGTTTGTTGCTGGTCATTCCCACATAGAAAGCGTCACAGTGTAGGCAGGTCAGTTGGTAAATCACGTGGGTGCTTTCACACGTGGCTCTGCCTTCGATCGTGTACACCTTCCGGGTTACATGACTGGAGTAGGTGGTGGTGGGAGGGAGCATAGGACAGGTTTTACACCGGGGGCGGTTACAAGAGTAGGAGCCAGAGGGTAGGGAAGGTGGTTTGGGGATTTCATAGGGATGAACCAAGAGGTTACAAAGGTTAGGTGGATGGCGGAAAGACACTCTTGGTGGAGTGGGGAGGAATTCATGAAGGATGGATCTCATTTCGGGGCAGGATTTTAGGAGGTCGTATCCCTGCTGGAGAGCCACATTCAGAGTCTGATCCAGTCCCGGGAAGTATCCTGTCACAAGTGGGGCACTTTTAGGGTTCTTCTGTGAGAGGTTCTGGGTTTGAGGGGATGAGGAAGTGGCTCTGGTTATTTGCTTCTGTACCAGGTCGGGAGGGTAGTTGTGGGACGCGAAAGCCGTTTTCAGGTTGTTGGTGTAATGGTTCAGGGATTCAGGACTGGAGCAGATTCGTTTGCCACAAAGGCCTGGACTGTAGGGAAGGGACCGTTTGATATGGAATGGGTGGCAGCTGTCATAATGGAGGTACTGTTGCTTGTTGGTGGGTTTGATGTGGACGGATGTGTGAAGCTGGCCAATGGACAGAAGGAGGTCAACGTCAAGGAAAGTGGCATGGGATTTGGAATAGGGCCAGGTGAATCTGATGGAACCAAAGGAGTTGAGGTTGGAGAGGAAATTCAGGAGTTGTTCTTCACTGTGAGTCCAGATCATGAAGATGTCGTCAATAAATCTGTACCAAACTTTGGGTTGGCAGGCTTGGGTAACCAAGAAGGCTTCCTCTAAGCGACCCATAAATAGGTTGGCATATGAGGGGGCCATCCTGGTACCCATGGCTGTTCCCTTTAATTGTTGGTATGTCTGGCCTTCAAAAGTGAAGAAGTTATGGGTCAGGATGAAGCTGGCTAAGGTGACGAGGAAAGAGGTTTTAGGTAGGGTGGCAGGTGATCGGCGTGAAAGGAAGTGCTCCATTGCAGTGAGGCCATGGACGTGCGGGATATTTGTGTATAGGGAAGTGGCATCAATGGTTACAAGGATGGTTTCCGGGGGTAACAGACTGGGTAAGGAATCCAGGCGTTCGAGAAAGTGGTTGGTGTCTTTGATGAAGGATGGGAGACTGCATGTAATGGGTTGAAGGTGTTGATCTATGTAGGCAAAGATACGTTCTGTGGGGGCTTGGTATCCAGCTACAATGGGTCGGCCGGGATGTTTGGGTTTGTGTATTTTAGGAAGTAGGTAGAAGGTAGGAGTGCGAGGTGTCGGTGGGGTCAGGAGCTTGATGGAGTCAGGTGAAAGGTTTTGTAGGGGCCCTGAGGTTCTGAGGATTCCTTGAAGCTCCGCCTGGACATCAGGAAAGGGATTACCTTGGCAAACTTTGTATGTAGAGTGGTCTGAAAGCTGAGGAAGTTTCTTTCTACACTCCTGGAAATTGAAATAAGAACACCGTGAATTCATTGTCCCAGGAAGGGGAAACTTTATTGACTCATTCCTGGGGTCAGATACATCACATGATCAAACTGACAGAACCACAGGCACATAGACACAGGCAACAGAGCATGCACAATGTCGGCACTAGTACAGTGTATATCCACCTTTCGCAGCAATGCATGCTGCTATTCTCCCATGGAGACGATCGTAGAGATGCTGGATGTAGTCCTGTGGAATGGCTTGCCATGCCATTTCCACCTGGCACCTCAGTTGGACCAGCGTTCATGCTGGACGTGCAGACCGCGTGAGACGACGCTTCATCCAGTCCCAAACATGCTCAATGGGGGACAGATCCGGAGATCTTGCTGGCCAGGGTAGTTGACTTACACCTTCTAGAGCACGTTGGGTGGCACGGGATACATGCGGACGTGCATTGTCCTGTTGGAACAGCAAGTTACCTTGCCGGTCTAGGAATGGTAGAACGATGGGTTTGGATACCGTGCACTATTCAGTGTCCCCTCAACGATCACCAGAGGTGTACGGCCAGTGTAGGAGATCGCTCCCCACACCATGATGCCGGGTGTTGGCCCTGTGTGCCTCGGTCGTATGCAGTCCTGATTGTGGCGCTCACCTGCACGGCACCAAACACGCATACGACCATCATTGGCACCAAGGCAGAAGCGACTCTAATCGCTGAAGATGACACGTCTCCATTCGTCCCTCCATTCACGCTTGTCGCGACACCACTGGAGGCAGGCTGTACGATGTTGGGGCGTGAGCGGAAGACGGCTTAACGGTGTGCGGGACCGTAGCTCAGCTTCATGGAGATGGTTGCGAATGGACCTCGCCGATACCCCAGGAGCAACAGTGACCCTAATTTGCTGGGAAGTGGTGGTGCGGTCCCCTATGGCACTGCGTAGGATCCTACGGTCTTGGCATGCATCCGTGCGTCACTGCGGTCCGGTCCCAGGTCGACGGGCACGTGCACCTTCCGCCGACCACTGGCGACAACATCGATGTACTGTGGAGACCTCACGCCCCACGTGTTGAGCAATTCGGCGGTACGTCCACCCGGCCTCCCGCATGCCCAATATACACCCTCGCTCAAAGTCCGTCAACTGCACATACGGTTCACGTCCACACTGTTGCGGCATGCTACCAGTGTTAAAGACTGCGATGGAGCTCCGTATGCCACGGCAAACTGGCTGACACTGACGGCGGCGGTGCACAAATGCTGCGCAGCTAGCGCCATTCGACGGCTAACACCGCGGTTCCTGGTGTGTCCGCTGTGCCGTGCATGTGATCATTGCTTGTACAGCCCTCTCGCAGTGTCCGGAGCAAGTATGGTGGGTCTGACACACCGGTGTCAATGTGTTCTTTTTTCCATTTCCAGGAGTGTATTTTATTCCAATTATTATGGTTCATACTTCTTTCTACTGTCCTATCCAGCCTGTCAACATATCATAAAAATTGTTCAAGACAGTCAGCAGGTCTGTGTACTAAATCCTGCTGCAATCTTTCTGATAATCTCCTTTTAAGTGCATCAACCAAGTTCAATTCGTCAAATGGTTTATACAGGTGTGTTAATTTTTTAAGTTGGTTCATACAAAACTCTTTCAAAGTTCCTATAATTAGGACCATTCGAAAGTTCATTTTTGATTCTTCCCTGTTCAGCTTCCAACCAAAATTTATTTTAAAAGCTTTTCTTGAAACTTTGATATGTTTCCCACTGACTTAAATTTAAATTTACCCACGACAGAGTTTCTCCTTCAAGACATATTTTAAAAAATTTAATTTTTTGATTGTCATTCATCTCTGACAAAACTACTCCCTGTTCAGCTTCCAACCAAAATTTATTTTAAAAGCTTTTCTTGAAACTTTGATATGTTTCCCACTGACTTAAATTTAAATTTACCCACGACAGAGTTTCTCCTTCAAGACATATTTTAAAAAATTTAATTTTTTGATTGTCATTCATCTCTGACAAAACTACCTCTAAAGTGGTGCAGCAAATCCACAGGATGTAAATTTGCCTGATGGAAAGCTCTTGACTGGAGTGTTGGACCATGCAATACCATTGTTTGAATACTGATTTTTGTGAATGCAGTTTTCCTAAACTGCTGAAATTGTTTAATCTAATACATTTACATTAATTTGGATTATTGTTTTCAACATTTAAAATTTTTTGGTCTGAATTAATTAAGTTTTGTTCCATTTTTTCCATTATGGCCATCTGTTCAATTCTGGCATCATTAACATTTGAAGAATGCTTTGCAGAGTTGGCAGTTAACTTATTTTCCAAAACAATTAATTTATTTTCTAAGACATCAACTTTTCTATTCATACTTTTTAACCTCTCTGATAACCCATTTTTAGCTCTGAAACCTGATTATTGGTCCATTTGGTCTTGCACCCTATCCAGTTTACTATTGTTATCTGTCTTCATTTCCTGTAGATTTGCTAAAATCAACTGAAAAATATCAGTTTTTACTGTTTCTTTGTGGACTACAATTTCACTTAGCTCAAACATGTTCTGACTGGATCCCACAGCTTTCACTTCTACATCACTACTACTTTCATCTCTATTCACTTTGTTAACAGTCTCACGGGTCCACAAACAAATTAATTTCACAAATAGTTTGTACTTATCTTTCCTATTCAATGTCTCTTGTCGTAGTTGTAAAGTCTTAAATTCAATCTGTCATTGTTGGTAGTACCTCGTCACTGTTGATAAGACTTTGTTGGGCAGTTGGCAGTCTTCTTTCTTTGCATGGTAAGAAATTCATTTATATATAAATTGCAAATGGTGCAAATCACTCTCTCTTCTTCTACAACAGACAAAACTTCGTTATCAATCAATTGATTCCAGACAACACCCACACTTCTAATTTTATTCCTCCCTCACATCACCTGTGTATTATCACTTTCTTCAAAGTAAAATCTTTTAATAATCTTTGAAAGGAGTAAAATTTACATTAAACTTTTTTACTTATATTCTTTTCTCACAGTTGGCACCAGTTCTTCATGTGTAGGGGTTGATTCTTAAGGCTGAAATTTTTGACATTGTAGGTTCCAAATTACATGACAATGCTGAAGTAAGCCTGCTCCATAATTTCTGTTTCTGTAATTTTTTCATTCTATCACATTTTTCTATATAACACTGTCTTTACAATTTCCACTTCAAAGTCGTAAATTACATTGTTGTTGCCAAACACGTCGAATCACATCAGACATATGCCCACTACTACCCTATGATGTGGAACTAACAAAATTCGAAACAGCTTACAAACTTTCTTGACAAATGACTTTCTATTAATTTCTATTATTATTTTATAAATGATTCCAGAACTAAAATTAATAATTAGTGTCATATTGTGCAGTTAATAACAAGAATTTTAAGTGTGCTGAATATTTCATAATTTCAAATGTTTCTAAAAGAAGAGTAATTTTAACTGTACATACAGAGTTTGTACATAATGATTGTAACAAAGAAAATAAAGTAATTTCTTTTTATACATTTTACCCTGAAATATAATACCCTATGTACATAACCATATGAATTTCTTTTATTTAAACAGCTGAGATTATATTAACCTGTTTGAAAGGTAGAAAGTATTTTTGGTATTGATATATTCTGTTGAAGAAAGATAATGTTAGAAGTGGGTGTCCCTTTACAATGTGGTGGAAGGTCTGACACTGTGAATCATATCAAGACAAGGAAAACTCACATAAGTGTTCAAATGAAAAGGCACTTCTTGATAAAGTACAATAAAGTGGAAATTATGGAGATATTGCAGCAGAATAATTATAAAAGTCATTTGGGGTCATCTGAGTGCTTGATGCAAATTCTGCATTCATTAAATTTATTTTTTTCCCTTGATAGCCCCACATATTTAAAATTTTTTAAAATGCCTCACTTTTTAATAAAAATGAAATGAATACCCAATTTTTGGTTAAGGAGTTGTATTGGATGCTTGTTGAAATCTTGGTTGTGGTGACAAACTGATTGGTAGCACAGTCTGAGTTCTAGGTTAGGTTAGAAGGTGGCAGTTAGGTTGTGAGTTGGGGAAGCCAATGAATGTGAAGGCCAAATAAAGGTTGTGGTAAAAGAAATGGCGTGTAGTGAAGCCTAATATTTACACTTATCCGTATTGAAACATACAAGGCAGGAGAGGCCCAGTTCTGGTCACACACTTTTACTTGGATCCTCCTGTGTGATCTGTGAAAGTTGACTGGCTTTGTTCCAGTCCAAAATGTTTATGCTCATTGCCAACATTAGCTAAGTAACATTACTGTGCACCATTACAATAAGTAACCATTGTGAATACAGTATTGATCCTTGTGCAAGGTTGTGAATAGCACAATGTATATTATTTACAGAAATGAGTGAAGAGGCTTTAGCAGGTCCTTATAGTGACTTGCCATCAATTTTTGTGTCACTTCTTTGACTCATTAATCGATTACATGTTCATTTTCTTTATAAGCTCTGAGCTGGCTGCTCAATAAGCCAGAAAGGGTAATCAATAAGCCAAAACTTGATGTTTTTAGGCCACTCCTCAGAGACAGTCACTGGACTGATATTTACAGTGCTCACGACACAAATGAAAAATATAACACTTTTGCTAATAAAGTGCTTACCTTATTTGAACACTGTTTTCCCCCAAAACTAACTAAGGTTAGAGCAAAGTCTACAAAGAATCCATGGATAACTCAAGGAATAGGGATATCTTGTAAAACAAAAAGAAAACTGTATCAGTCAATCCGAAACAGTTCTGATGTTGATGCTATAGCACATTACAAGAAATACTGCAAAATATTAAAGACCGTAATATGAACATCAAAGCAAATATATTACAAGGAAAAGATAGTCATATCACATAACAAAATAAAGACAATATGGGATATAGTGGAGGAGGAGACCAGTAGAACCAGACATGAAGAGGGACAAATAGCATTAAGAGTAAATGATAAATTAGTGACAGATCTGCATAGTGTTGCAGAACTATTTAACAAACATATTATAACTGTTACTGAAAAGATGGAGTTGTCAGGTTCTGTAGATGCTGCTATGGAATACCTCAGACCAGACATTTCAAGTAACTTTCGTAATATGAATTTGACCCTCACTACCCCAGCAGAAATAGTGTCCATCATAAAATCTTTAAAATCAAAAATGTCTAGTGGGTATGATGAAATATCAACGAAGTTAATTAAAGAATGTGATTCTGAATTAAGTAACATATTAAGCTATCCGTGTAAACAGTCATTTATCAGTGGAATATTTCCTGAATGGTTGAAATATGCTGAAGTTAAGCCACTGTTTAAGAAGGGAGCTAAGAAATAGCATCAAATTTCAGTCCAATTTCACTTTTGCCAGCATTCTCAAAACTTTTCGAAAAAGTAATGTACAATCGGCTTCATAACCATATTATCTGAATTAACATTCTTTCAAATAAGCAGTTTGGATTTCTAAATGGTTCTGATATTGAGAAGGTTATCTACACTTACTGTGAAAATTGTGCTTAATTCATTAGACAAAAAATTGCAGCCAACTGGTATATTTTGTAATCTGTCAAAGGCATTTGACTGTGGAAATCACAATATCCTTTTAAATGAATTAGAGTATTATGGTGTAACAGGAAATGCTGCAAAATGGTTCAAATCTTATATCTCTGGCAGGAAAAAAGGGCATTATTAGGAAAGAGACATCCAACTGGGAATTAACTACATGTGGGGTCCCACAGGGTTCCATTTTAGGGCCCTTACTTTTTCTTGTGTATATCAATGACCTTTCATCAGTAACATTACCAGATGCCAAGTTTGTTTTGCTTGCTGATGATACAAACATGGCAATAAATAGCAAATCAAGTGTAGTCTTAGAAAGATCTTCTAATAAAATATTTGTGGACACTAAACACTGGTTCCTAGTCAATTCTTTGTCACTAAACTTTGGAAAAACACACTACATCCAGTTCAGAACGTGTAAGGGGTGTCCCACAAGTATATTCCTAACATACAATGACAAGCAGATACAGGGTGGTGCACAAAATGTGTTACCATTCTGTTTTTGAATATAAACTTTGTTGTCAATACAATTTGAAAGGAACATATACTACAATGAAGAGCCGTCCATGGAGATTTGTTCTAACTCAGCATATGCTCAATATGTCCACCATTTCATTTCCTAACTTCCCTCAAACGAACACTGAAGTTCGTGATTACCCTATGGTACATGTCTTCCGTAATTTCATTGCAAGCTTGAAGAATAAGTCTTCCGAGCTCCATTAAATCACGTGGACATTTCGGGAAATTTTTTTTCCTTTAGGTACCCCCAAAGAAAAAAAATCACATGGATTGAGGTCTGGACTATTGGGGGGCCAATTTTGTCTGTCATTAAAGTTACCTGGAAACCTGAGTGAAATGATCCGCATGTCGAAATGATTGTGTAAAAACTCCATCACAGTGTTTGCAGTATATGGCCTTGCTCCATCTTGCATGAACCACTGCGTGTTGAAGGGCAAGGCAGTAACAAGATGCTGTGGAATAAAGCTATTGTGAAGCATCCTCAAATAACGCTCACTGTTCATAGTTTCTTCAAAGAAAAAGGGTCCAATAAGTCCATGACTGGAAACTGCTGTCCACTCTGTAATCCTTGGAGCATAATGTTGTCGTTCATGAAGCACTTGTGGGTTTTCAGTGGCCAAAAAGTGTACAATTTGTTTGTTAACCACACAGTGTAAATGAAAATGCGCCTCGTCTGAAGACCAAACGTTGTTGAGAGTTTCTTCCCTATCCTCCATCCACTGAGCAAAAAGTAGCTTGTGTTCTTCAGTGAGCTTCTATGCCCAGGTCATCTTGTATGGGTCACTTTTTAAGAATGCGTTGAATGGAGCATCTGGATATTCCCAGTTGCACTGCTGCCTTTCTACATGATTTCCTGGGACTTCTCTGTACAGCAACTCGTACCACTTCAATATTCTCTGGTGAACATACAGGCTTAGGCTGAGGTTGCTTCGTTTCTAATACTGTTCCTTCCTGTACAAATTTATCATACAACCTGTGGATGGTCTTCTTGCAAGGGACCCATCGTGTGTTAAACTGTTGTCGAAAACGGCTCTGAATCACAACAAGGCTTTTCGTTTCATGAAAAAGTAACACAATTGCCGATTGTTGCTGTGTCATCAGTCTTCCATTTTCAGACATTGCAGCTTACTAGTCTCCTAGTGGCAGTATCATGAATTACACACCAATTCATAACTCACTTGTTATTCCAAGCTCTGCTGGTACTGCTATAGAGATCCCAGTGGGATATCTAATGTGCATCGTAAATTGTGAAAGAAACAATTGTAACACATTTCCTGTGCCACCCTGTAGAAGTGGACAGTGTTAAATTCTTGGGGTTACAGCTTGATGATAAATTCAAATGGGAGGAGCACACCACAGAACTGCTGAAGCGTCTTAACAAATCTCTATTTGAAATGCGAATTGTGTCAGACATAGAGATTATAAAAATGAAAAAGCTGGCATACTATGCTTACTTTCATTCCATAATGTCATATGGGATTATTTTTTTGGGGCAATTCATCAAGACAAGCTAAAGTTTTCCAGGCACAAAAACGTGCAGTAAGAGTTATATGTGGTGTGAACTCAAGAACATGCTGCAGAAGCCTGTTTAGAGAACTAGGGATACTAACTACTGCTTCCTAATATATTTATTCCTTAATGAATTTTATCATTAAAAATATATCACTTTTTCAAACAAACAGCTCAATTCATATAATCAATACTAGAAATAAGAATAATCTTCACAAGGATTTAAAGTCACTTAGTCTTCTACAAAAAGGTGTGCATTATTCAGGAACACACATTTTCAGTGACTTGCCAGTAGCCATAAAAAGCTTAACAACCAATGAAATTCAGTTTAAGAGAAGCTTAAAGGATTTAATGGTGGCCAACTCCTTCTACTCCATTGATGAATTTCTCAGTAGAACCAACTGACTTGATAACTTTGCACCATTTCAGTGCAGTAATGTGTTCATCATAAATAAGTGTGTGTGTGTGTGTGTGTGTGTGTGCGTGTGTGTGTGTGTGTGTGTGTGTGTGTGTGTGTGTGTGTGTGTGTGTGTGTGTGTGTGTAAGTACAATCTAACTTCTGTACCATTTCAGTGCAGTAATGTGTTCATTTTAAATAAGTATTGTAGTAGTTCTATTACATGTTTATTACCTTATAAATAAAAAATATCTTTTTTTGTTTTAAATTCAGTGCATTAGTCTTTGTAAAATGATTCTTTCATATAGTGTTCACTTAAAAAAAATGATGATCATTCAACTTGGGACGTGTGGAAGATACATTAGCTTATTTGTTTCAGTTGGAAATATTTGTCATGTATTATTGTTTTCTGACGTGTTCTACCTCACTGTGGATGAATTGGAATGAAAGTAAATCTAATCTAATCTAATCTAAGGGAAGGAGGTGGGAATTTTGTCAGCAGCCAATGTGCTACAAGCCAGTCACTAGCATCCTGCACTCTGAGGCCAGGTACAAGCATGCGATCAGTACATGCCTTTTACCTCATTTTTGGAACAAGCATCATGCTTCAGCTATTTGAGCTGTCAGAGTGGTCTCAACAGTAAAACAATCTGTCTGTAAAACTGACTAGATCTGAAAGTATATGAAGGACAACAGTACATTCTCAAATAAGACAAATCTAGAAAAAAGAGCATAATTTTGAGAAACAATGTCTCTTTGAGTACTTCTGAATAGTAGTCAATGCTGTTTACGTATAAAAAGCTGTGATAGATTCAATTGAATGTAAAATGATTGAAGAGCACAACACATGGCATAATCATGAACAGAAGATAAATAAAAAACAGTTTCTCAATGAGTATTAGCTTATAGATTGTCAGATTATGAGATACAGATGATCCAAAGAAAAGGTAGCAACCTGCGTAGACAGAACAGATTTGAAGCGCAATCCAGGAAGTGCAGATGAAGAAGAAGAAAATTATGAAAAATTTACTACCTTACAAAATACGATGATTATAAACATGCTGTTTATAATGAAAATCTAGAAGTTCCTGATAGTTTGAATTGAGTGTCAGACTTAAACATAAAACCAAACCCTTGCCTTGTATAAGAAATACTTTTATTATTTGGGCTGTACATTCATTTGTGCCAGTATCTCTCTTTTACTTTTGAGAATGAAGCTGAGAAGGTGGATAGTGAATCTGCCTACATAATTTGTTTGGTAAGAGCATTCTCTCTGAAAGACAAGAGTTTGAATTCATTGATCTGGTACACAGTTTTAATCTTTGTGTATTCAGCTGTATTTATAGGTCGTATTTTATTTGCAACTGATTTTGGTGTTAGATTACACCAACATAGAACCCCATTTACAGTAAACATATTTTTGTCATAACTGTACAAAATGCAGTATCAAACTATCTACAATTATTTTTAAGACTGGTCATACATTAATTCCATTAAATTAAGACAATTTCAGTCAGAAAGTTTAAAAATAGGTTACTTGTGTTGTAAGATTTCACTTCAGTAAAAATGTCTCTTTACAATAAGCATTATTATGTTTAAGCTTCAAAAGGGTAACAACAGCATATGTTGTAATTTACTTCTCAGTGTATTAAATGTTCAGTTATAGTGTTCTACAGATAAATTTGGATAACCTCACTTTACATACAGTTTTCTTTATCCAACAAGGTATGCTATTACTATCACTAAATTTTATGAACAGGAAAAGAAAATTGCTAAGAAACTTACACTTAATAACAGCAACACATATATATGTCACATATATACATCATTCCATGAATCCCATCAAAAATACAAAACTTTGTAGGAATCATATGGGCCATTAAAAACATCAGCAGAAAGAAACATTTATTATACATGGCACATATGTGCCAAGAAACTGTCTGTCATTAACATTAGTCTGTTTAATTATGGTAGCAAAGTTCTTCCTTCACAGGGCTTTAATTACTTATCATTATCCTCCGAAATGAGGGATATCCTACCCAAGATCCTTCCCTCCCCTCCTAAAGCAGTGTTCCATCACCCATCCAACACGCACAATATCCTCGTTCATCCCTTTGCTACGCCCACTCCCAAAACTTACCACAGGATCATATCCCTACCAATGTCCTAGGTGCAAGACCTGCCCAATCCACCCACCCAGCACTTCGTACTCCAGTCATGTCAAAGGCTTATCCTGATCCCTCAAAGGCGGGGCCACTGATGAAAGCAGCCATGTCATATACCAACACTGCTGCAATCACTGCATAGTGTTTTATTTTGCTGTGGCAACCAACCATCTGTTCATCAGAATGAATGACCATTAGCAAACTGTGGCCAAGAACAAAGTTGACAATCCAGTGGCACCACTTGTAGCTGAGCACAGCATGCTCAATTTCAATAGCTGCTTCACAAACTGGGCTGTGTGGATGCTTCCCTCCACCAACAGCTTTTCTGAACTATGCAGATGGGAGCTAGCCTCGCAACACGCCCTTTGCTCCCAGAACCATCCTCACCTCAGTCTCTGCTAACTGACTGTCCCCACATGTTCCTTCCAACAGCTTCTGCTTCATCTGCCCTACTACCTCCTCGTGCTTTACCCCTCCACATCACTGTCACTGTGCACCACTCCTCACTGGCTCTGACATCTTTGCATCACATGTACCTGCCACCCCTCTGTCCTGCATCCCTAGCCTGCAAACTGGCTGCCTTCCTGTGAGGTGCTAACTACCAAACCCTCTTCTCTTCCTGCCTCCTGCCTTTATCCTTCTGTTCGCCCTACCCAACACAACCCACCTTCAGCCACCTGTCGAACTGCATTCCTATGTAGGGGCACAAACGTGTGTGGGCATGTGTGTGTGTGTGTGTGTGTGTGTGTGTGTGTGTGTGTTCTTTGCTCCTAAATTATTTAAATTAGTCTGTTTCCTCAGAAAATTATATCATACCTAAAGACAAATCCATAATAACTGTATCTGCCATTTTCCATGCACTCATGTCAGTAGAATTTACTATAGCAAATGCAAAATATGTTTTGATAGAAAGCATTTATTTTTACATACTTTTCTTCTATTTAACAGTAAAAAGTTGAACATGAAAATTAAAAGTGATTACTATTACAATAATACAAAAGTGACCCAGAAATTGCATACAGAAAAAAAAAACACTCTTAATATTATGCAACAGCTTTTCAATGTGCCAGTGAGGACTGTCTTACATATAGTGAAAATTGTGCTCTCAAATAATGGAAAATCCTGGATGGAATGCAACAATATTATGAGAAGGAAAGTTGCTATTCACTATATAGTGGAGATGCTGAGTTGTGGATAGGCACAACAAAAAGAATGTCACAATATAAGCTTTTGGCCCACAAGGCCTTCAAGGCCTTTGTTGAAATGACACACACACACACACACACACACACACACACACACACACTGGCAGCTGAAGCCACACAGCTGGTGTGGCAGAGTGGATTGTGTGGCAATCTGTGTGTGCGGGTGGGGTATCTATTTTCAACAAAGGCCTTGTTGGCCAAAAGCTTTTATTGTGACAATCTTTTTGTTGTGCCTGTCTGCGACTCATCATCTCCACTATAAAGTGAATATCAACTAGCAACTTCCCTTTTCATAATACTGTTGAAAATTGTGTTCTGTAAGTTCACATACTTTGTCAAACTGAACCAGGTCTCATCTGAAAAAATGAAGTATCATAATGACCCAGCACCAGTTCATTCAGAAAGAACCAACAGAGCTGAACAATCACAATGTTCAGAAAAAGTTGTAACTCACGCATAGCAGAAAACTTGTAATGACGATAAAAAATCACTTTCTTTCCCATAATATTCTGACACAATGGCTTTCTAATGCATACTTGCATTGATAACTGAGGGGTTTTTTTTTTTTTTTTGGGGGGGGGGGGGTGTTTCCTAGAGGCCTTCTTCAATTTAAACAATGTTTTCGGGTTCCAGAATGAATTTTCACTGTGCAGACGAATGTGCACTTTCATGAAACTTCCTGGCATTAAAACTGTGTACCAGAGTGATAATCAAACTTAGGCTCTTTGCCTTTTATGGGCAAGTGCTCTACCAAATGAGTTACCTAAGCAAGACTCACAATCTGCCCTCACAGCTTTATTTCCACCAATACCCCATCTCCTACTTTCCAGACTTCTCAGAAGTCCTCCTGCAAAACGGGAGAGACTAGCACTCATGGAAGAAAGGATATTGTGGGTACATGGCTTATCCCCAGCCTGCGGGAAGTTTCCAGAAAGAATTTTCACTTACAATCATGTGAACCATGGATCTTGTTGTTGGTGGGGAGCCTTGCGTGCCTCAGTGATACAATAGCCATACTGTAGGTGCAACCACAACGGAGGGGTATCTGTTGAGAGGCCAGACGAATGTGTGGTTCCTGAAGAGGGGCAGCAGCCAGTTCATTAGTTGCAGGGCCAACAGTCTGACAGAAGGTCGTTGTTGTCAGGAGATAGAAAACTGGCATTCTACAGGTCAGAGCATGGAATGTCAGATCCCTTAATTGGGCATCTAGGTTAAAAAAATTTAAAAAGGGAAATGGATAGGTTAAAGTTACATAAAGTGGGAATCAGTGAAGTTTGGTGGCAGATGGAACAAGACTTCTGGTCAGGTGAATACAAGGTTATAAATAGAAAATCAAATAGGGGTAATGCAGGAGTATGTTTAATAATGAATAATAAATAGGAGCATGGATAAGCCACTATTAACAGCATAGTGAATGGATTATGGTAGCCAAGGTAGACACAAAGCCCATGTCTACCACAGTAGTACAAGTTTATATACCAACTAGCTCCGCAGATGATGAAGAGATTGAAGAGATGTATGATGCGACAAAAGAAATTATTCAGATACTTAAGGGAGACAAATATTTAATAGTCTTGGAGCACTGAAATTCAATAGTAGGGAAAGGAAGAGAAGGAAAAGCAGTAGGTGAATATGGAATGGGGGTAAGGAATAAAGGAGGAAGCCGCCTGGTAGAATTTTGCACAAAGCATAACTTATCATAGCTAACACTTGGTTTAAGAATCATGAAAGAAGGCTACATATGTGGAGAATGCCTGGAGACACTGTAAGATTTTCAGACAGATTATATAACGGCAAGGCAGAGATTTAGGAACCAAGTTTTAAATTGTAAGACATTTACTTGGGCAGATGTGGACTCTGACCACAATTTATTGGTTATGGACTATAGACTAAAACTGAAGAAACAGCAAAAATGTAGGAATTTAAGGAGATGGGACATGGACAAACTGAAAGAAGCAGAGGCTGTAGAGAGTTTCAGAGAGATCATTAAGGAACGACTGACAAATACAGGGGAAAGAAATACAGCAGGAGAAGAATGGGTAGCTTTGAGAGATGAAATATTGCAGGAAGCAGAGGATCAAGTAGGTAAAAAGATGAGAGCTAGTAGAAATACTTGGGTAACAGAAGAGATACTGAATTTAATTGATGAAAGGAGAAAATATAAAAAATGCAGTAAATGAAGCAGCCGAAAAGGAATACAAACATCTCAAAAATGAGATTGACAAAAAGTGCAAATGGCTAAGCAAGGATGGCTACAAGACAAAGGTAAGCATGTAGAGGCATATATCATTAGGGTAAGATAGATACTGCCTACAGGACAATTAAAGAGACCTTTGGAGAAAAGAGAGCAACTTGCATGAATATCGAGAGCACAGATGGAAAACCAGTTCTAAGCAAAGAAGGGAAAGCAGAAAGGTGGAAGGAGTATATAGAGGGTCTATACAAGGGTGATGTACTTGAGGACAATATTATGGAAATGGAAGAGGACATAGATGAAGATAAAATGGGAGATATGATACTGCTTGAAGAATTTGACAGAGCACTGAAAGACCTAAGTCAAAAAAGGACCTTGGGATTAGACAACATTCCATTAGAACTGCTGATAGCTTTGGGAGCTTTATTTAAAAACACCTTACCTTTCTTGATTCCTTTGTAATGAATATAATTTTATGTGTATTGTCCCATTGTTTCAGCAGCCAGATTGAAAAGATCTAGGACAGATGGTTTGGTAGGATATTGACCAGACATTTTTTTGTTTTGTTTTTTCATTATTTCTTCTTTACAACAAAGCAGACTCATCCTGCGATTTATGGTCATTTCCTCATTCATGATCATATATATTTTTAAGTCATATTTTTTTTAAATTATTGCTCATCTATCACTGAACAATGATGATGTCAGTTGCCTCAGTGGTCTGACATATTGTGCTCACAGTTTACTTTTGATGAAGAATTATTTCACAAATGAATGCTGTCATATGATTACATAGTATTTTACACCAAATTGTCCAAAAAGAATTTAACTTTCATTCATTGTTATTGGGACTTTCTCTTTTTCATTGTGATATTCAAGTTAGCCAGAAGTTCTTAGTGTTCATGGTCTGTTCAATTTGTGTCTTACAAATGAAAAATTTTATTGCATTTTTTCAATCTTTAGAGAGAGAAGGAGGAATGGTACAAACAGATGTTTTACATCTTCAATAGCCTCAGTGTCACAGTCACAAAATGGCGCTGCATTGATATTGATTCTAAAGAGATAATAGGGAAAACACCCAGGTCCAAATTTCAACCCATAAATAATGATGGTGTTAAGCAGTACCTCTGTATAATGCCTTCCCTGAACAAGTTTTGAGGAGTTCTGTTGTCCTTGTTGATGTTGTTGTTGTTGTTGTTGTGGTCTTTAGTCTGAAGACTGGTTTGATGCAGCTCTCCATGTTACTCTATCTTGTGTGAGCCTCTTCATCTCTGAATAAGTAGTGCAACATATTTCTTTCTGAATCTGCTTACTGTATTCATCTCTTGGTCTCACTCTAATGATTTTTGCCCCCCCCCCCCCCCTCCCACTTCCTTCCAGTACTAAATTGGTGATACCTTGATGCCTCAGAATGTGTTCTATCAGCTGATCCCTTCTTTTGGTTAAGTTGTGATACAGATTTCAATTGTATTCAGTACCTTCTCATTAGTTATGTGATTTTCGCATCTAATCTTCAACATTCTTCTATAGTACCATATTTTGAAAGCTTCTGTTCTCTTTTTGTCTACACTGTTTAACATCAGTGCTTCACTTCCATACATTGCTACACTCCAGACAAATACTTTCAGAAAAGACTTCCTAACACTTAAATCTATAATCAATGTTAACAAATCTCTCTTCTTCAGAAACACTTTTCTTGCCATTACCAATCTACATTATATATCCTCTCAACGTTGGCCATTGTAGTTATTTTGCTGCCAAAATAGCAAAACTCATCTACTACTTTAAGTGTCTCATTTCCTAATCTAATTCTCTCAGCATCATCTGATTTAATTTGACTAGATTCCATTAGCCTTATCCTGCTTTTGTCGATGCCCATCTTGTATCCTCCTTTCTAGATACTGCCCATTCCATTCAACTGTTCTTCCAAATCCCTTGCTGTCTTTGACAGAATTACAATGTCATTGGCAAATCTCAAAGTTTTAATTATTTTCCCGTGAACTTTAATTCGTACTCCTAATTTATCTTTGGTTTCCTTTACTGCTTGCTCAATATGTGGATTGAATAACACCAGGGAGAGGCTACAACCCTGTCTCATTCCTTTCTCAACCACTGCTTCTCTTTCATGCCCTTCAATTCTTTTAATGCTGTCTGCTTGCTGTACGAGTTGTAAATAGCCTTTTGTTTCCTCTACATTTCCTCTGCTACCTTTACAATTTGAAAGAAAGTATTCCATTCAACATTGTCAAAAGCTTTCTTTAAGTCTACGAAAGCTATAAATGCAGGTTTGCCTTTCCTTAACCTATTTTTATGGTAAGTAGTAGAGTCAGTATTGCCTTGTGTGTTCATACATTTCTATGGAATCCAAACTGATCTAACCCAAGGTTGGCTTCAATGAGTTTTTTTTTTTTTTTTTTTTCATTCTTCTGTAAAGAATTCATGTTAATATGTTGCGACCATGACTAATTAAACTAATAGTTCAGTAATTTTCACACTTGTCAGCTACATATTTCATTGGAATTTGAATTATTACATTTTTCTTAAAGTCTGTGGGTATTTTACCTGTCTCATACATCTTGCACACCAGATGGAAGAGTTTTGTCATGGCTGTCTCTCGCAAGCCCAACAGTAGTTCTGATGGAATATCATCTATCCCTGGGGCCTTGTTTCAACTTGGATCTTTCAGAGCTCTATCAAATTCTTCAAGCAGAATCATATCTCCCATCTTATCTTCATCTACAGCCACTGCCCTTTCTATAATCATGCCTTCTAGTTTATCTGCCTTGTATAGACCCTCTATATACTCCTTCAACCTTTCAACTTTCCCTTCTTTGGTTAGGTCTGGTTTTACATCTGAGCTCTAGTTATTCATTCAGGTGGTTCTCTTTTTTCCAAAGGTCTCGCTAATTTTCCTGTAGGTGGTATCTGTCTTTCCTCCAGTGATATATACTTCTAAGTCCTTACATTTGTCCTCTAATCACCGCTGCTTAGCCATTTTGTGCTTTCAATAAATCTCATTTTATAGACATTTTTATTCCCTTTTGCCTGCTTCTTTTATAGCATTTTTGTATTTTCTCCTTCAATCAGTTAAATTCAATATATCTTGTGTTACCCAAAGATTTCTACTAGCCCTCATCTTTTTACCTATTTGATACTCTGCTGCCTTCACTATTTAATCTCTTAAAGCTACCCATCTGTCTTCTGCTGTATTCCTATCCCCTGTTCTAGTCAACTGTTGTCTAATTCTCCGTTTAAAACTGTCAACATCCTCTGGTTCTGTCACCTTATCCAGGTCCAATCTCCTTACTTTCCTACCTTTCCCCAATATCTTAAGTTTTAGTCTACAGTTCATAATCAACAAATTGTGATCAGAATCTACCTCTGCCCCTGGAAATGTCTTACAGCTAAAAATTGGTTCCTAAATCTCTGTTTTAACATTATATAATCAGTCTGAAACCTTGTAGTGTCTCCAAGTCTCTTCCATGTATACAACCTTCACTTATGATTCTTAAACCAAGTGTTAACAATGATTAAATTATGCCCTATGCAAAATTCTACCAGGCTGCTTCCTCTTTCATTCCTTTCCCCCAGTCCATATTCATCTACTATTTTTCCTTCTCTTCCTTTTCCTACTACTGAATTATAGTCCCCCATGACTATTAAATTTTCATCTCCCTTAACTATCTGAATAATTTATTTTATGTGCTCATACATTTCTTCAGTTTCTTCATCATCTGCAGAGCTAGTTGGCATGTAGGCTTGTAATATTGTTGTGCGGGTAGGCTTTGTGTCTGTCTTGACTAAAAAAATGCATTCACAATGCTGTTCATAGAAGCTTATCTGCATTTCTATTTTCATATTAATTATTAACTCTACTCCTGCATTACCCCTATTTGATTTTGTATTTGTAACCCTGTATTCACTTGATCAGAAGTCCTGTTCCTCCTGCCACCGAACTTCACTAATTCCCACTATATCCAACTTTATCATATCCATTTCCCTTTTTTAAATTTCCTAACATACCTGCCCGATTAAGGGATCTAACATTTCATGCTTCGATCCGAAGAATGCCAGTTTTCTTTCTCCTGATAACGACATCCTGATGAGTGGTCTCCACCCAGAGATCTGACTGGGTGACTATTTTACCTCCAGAATATTTTACACAAGAGGATGCCATCATCATTCTTACTTGGTCACAATTGTCAATGACAGGAAGATGTAAAATTACTCATACAGAAGCTTAATATTAAGATATAACTCATTAATAATTGCATCCTTTCCCAGGTGATCAGCCTTATCATTATCTATTACACCAATGTGGCTTCTAATTCAGACTATTTACACCAGCAAGTCAAAACATTATGATCACTGCCCACCATGAGACTGAGTCCTGCCTGGTGGTGTTGTAGTAACTTGAAGGGAAAGTATATAAATGGGCCATAGATGAATGGCAGACTAGTCTAGTGACAATATGAGCCGCAAATAGGGAAATCCTCTGACATATACAGTGTTGGCTATGGGTGTATTCATATGGCCTGCGATCTGATGTCAAGCATCTCAGAAGTGGTGAAGCTGGTCAGTTAGTCATGTGCTATTGTCGTAAGCAATTGTCATAAGCATCTACACAAAATGGTTGAACAACATTGAAGCCTCGAGTAGAGGAAGGCACAAGGCACTGAACGTCCAAGTCTCATCACAGAGACACTCTCTAAAGCAAAATATCCTGGGAGCCATGGTTGATCTGACAACAGAGACAGTGTTTCAGAGCACACTGTGCAGCACACACTATAGCATATGAACCCTAAGTGACCTCATATTTACCCAGTGACATTGTCAATTATGAGTGGAATAGCCATGGGATCATTTAGATTGTACTGTGGACCAATGGAAACATGGCAGCCTGTTGGATGAATCACATTTCTTGTTACACCATGCTGACGGTCGCATCCAGATACAGTGTCATCCAGGCAAATAGTTCCTCAAAACATGTACGGCACCATGTATGTAGGCTGATAAGTGCCATTTTATACTATGGGGGCATTCATCTGTTCTTCTATGGGACTTGTGGTAGTAATCTAAGGCAGCTGTGTACTACATAAACATTACTGTGGACCACGTGCATACCTCCATGCTTGATATCTTCCCCATAGATGAAAGCTGCTTCTAGCAGGATAACTGTCCACATCATGAGACCAGAATTGTGCTACAGTGGTTTGAGAAATGTGATAGTGAACTCACATTGATGTCTTGACCACCAAATGGGCTGATCTCAACCCAATACAATACATCTCAAATGATATTTTGTGCCAGTTGAAAACCCACAAATCACCTGCCCGCCATTTTTAGGAATTTCACGAGCTGTATACAGACATCTGGTGTCATATACCACCAGAAACCTGCCAGCGACTTGCTGAATCCTTGGTGCACAGGATGACTTCTGAATTGCTTTCCAAAGGCAGACTTGCTCACTGCTAAGCAGGTAGTCATAATGTTTTGGCTCATCAGTGTATATTATTTGATTAGAGCATCTACTTACTATAAGCTCATGCATTATTTTAGTAAAGACGTAGTTCTGCTGTACTGGATTAGTTCATGATGTTCAGTGTATTTTCTGCAGACACTGAGCGTCTGTTAATAACAACACTTTTGTTGTGACTCTTCAGCTTCATTCACCATACCTCATGTTGAAATAGATAATTAGTGAACTGCCAGACGTCAGTGTCAATGCGTACAGTATTTCAGCAAATAACCACATTGTCATCATCATTTGCTGAAATATTGTGCCCATCTGACACTGACATCTGGTAGTTCATCCATGAACTGTTTAATCACTTTTGTTTCTAAGATTCTTCTAGCATGCTTCATTGCCTCTGTTATCCCAACACTTCCAGCTGTACATGTATAAGATTATTGAGAAATTGTGAACAGTTTTCCTACTCATATCTGTGGACACAAAAAGATTAATCCTACATGACTTGCATCTTTCATTTTTGATTAATCTATGTAAACTGGAAAATAATTTGACCTCTTAATTTGCAGCATTAACAAAAAATCTTGAAATTCTTCCTCCTTTTACCTAAGTCAGAGCTTAAAATACTATGATATAATTGCTTTCATACACTGGGGCAGATCTTCACTGGAGAACTGATTCTAATAGACACATAACTATACTACAATATTGGTAGCGTATTGGTACTTCTCCTTTCTTGCATGGGTGCAAGCGTCAGAGTGTTTAGGTAAACTAGATGTTCAATAATTGATAATCTGGAAAGGAAACATTTATCAGACAACTGTTGTCTTCTTAGGCTGAATGGTTTCTCTAGTGCTTCTATTGATAGTGCATTCATAGTTGTGCTGCGCATTGCTTATTCATCTTTATGAAACGCATCTTATTTTCTCAAACAGCTCTTTTGACCATTATGATGTAGAGTTCTGCCATAGTCTATTCTAGATAGAATGAGTGCTCTGTAAGTAGCAAGAAAAATGCTGGGTTACCTGCCCCCACCATATTGTCGAGAGAGATCAAATAATGTTAAGTGCCATTTCACAACTTGAATTACATTACCGATGTGGTGTATCCAGGTGAGCTGGGCATAAATGTTTCTCCCATGGATCTAACTTGTAGTTTTAGTTGACAGGATTCAAAACCATGTAAGGCTAGGCTATTTGAAGTTTCTCCTTTGAAAATAGTTCCGTTAATGACTTTTCTACTGATGACAGCTAATTCAATCAAACATTTTGGTCAAATACAGTCAGTAACTTTTTTATATTCAAAGCAGAAATTATTTTTTAACACTTATTCTATATATCAAAAGCTATTCTAAGTACATCAAACCAGAATTTTTATCAATAGACCCAGAATAAAATTACAATATATTCAATAAACGAACACTCAGATCATAGGCTTCTGTGACTGCTTCCCTAATTCTGTGCATGTCATGTGGTAATAGCTATAGTTTGTTCATAATGACCTCACTAATTTTTCAAGGTTGTGTGGGGAGGGAAGGAAGGAAGCTCCAACCTCTGAAGTTCAACTCATGCACCCACTGGGAGAACACTGGTGCAGAGGGAACAAATTGTGCTTTCCTCATGGGGTGCTGGCACTACTTGTGTGCTCACTCAAGCAGTATGTCACAACATGACAATCATGTTATGGTATGCACAGCACTATATTTTTAGATCACCAATGTAGGTAGTGACTGTACACAAAACACTCATTGCCTGAAGTCAGCCAACATCAACTGGCTTCAGACAATCTAGAACTAGGGGGCTTCATTCAGGATGTTGTGAACAAATTATAATAGTGATAGCCACTACTCCTACCTACTGCAGCAGGTACTCATACTTATTAAACATACACTGATTGGACAAAAGTCATGGGATAGTGACATGGACATATACAGATGGCAGTAGATCGTGTACACAAGGTATAAGAGAGCAGTTTCATCATATTGCAAGTATTTTCGCGTCTACCATGTCTGTTTATGCCTTCATTAATTCCACTTAGTCATGTATCCTGGTGTGCAGCATGAGAATATTGAAGCTCCTGTGTCCACAAAGAGACATTTTTTTGCTTCACACCACCTGGATTCTACAACACATTTCCTGTAGTTTTGTTGCCTCAACGCTTTCACCACTCGACAGTGCAACATGTGGCTGCAGACTCAGGCTTTGCCTCTCCAGTGAGTGCGCATCGACATGTGTATTTCGAAAATGATAATGAAGAGAGCAAAGTTCTTGCATTTCATCATGCTGACATGGATTCTGCACTTTGTGCACAAACTATGTGTGAGATGCTGGCAGGCCAGGCAACCATTACAACAGTGCCATGTGCAACCTTGCCTTTGTTAGTACAGACCATGTGTACTGATCGTGCTCCTGCGATGCCTGAGTGCTTTACCGCTTCATCGATTTACAAAGTGGGCACCGCCCAGTGTGTTGATAAACATTCCCCCCCCCCCCCCCCCCCTCACGCCTCCTCGAATGGCTCGCTCCATAGCTCCACGCATGCCAGTAGCACCACCACCACCACCAAGTGCACCTCTCTCGTGCACTACAGACAGTAGACAACTTCTATGTGCACCGCTCATGCCTGCCTCACACTTGGAACTCGCAAACTGCCATCTGCACCGGTGTAAACATGATAAAAATGTGACTTTTTCATGCCATTCCCCTCTCAAGCAGACAACTAAGCTGCTTCCAAGCCATATACCCCTAATAAATCCACTGAACAGCTCACCCCATCTGACCGGGGACCTGGTTCGTCAGTAGATCACCGACTTCTGACTGCACCTGCGTGGGGTCGACCACGCACTTCTCTGAGCTATGGCAACTCCCTAGGGAGGGTTACAGTTTGAATGCTGCCAGCTGATCACATGGGGGACACAGGCCCGCCCCAGACAACTCCATCCCCATGCGCAGGCCGACACCTTGTCCACTCACTCCACCTACAGGAGTTCCACGTCGGCCACACAGTGTGGTCCCTGCCGCAACAACCTACGGAGATTGACATCCCCATCACATCACTGTTGTCTTCCTCACTGCCTTCATCACTGGACACGCCCCCCTTCCACTGTGCTCAAACAGTGTTCCACACTGTGGGGAGGGGGGGGGGGGGGGGAGGGGGGCTGTGTGGTGTTGACAAATACGAAAACATATCTCCACCATCACAAGTTCTTTGACTCTGTTAACCTAACGACCCACGCCATCTTGCTTCTTCAGTTCACTGTATGATTTGTTGTAATGTGGACATCTGTAATGAAATATACCGAGACTCACAGAAATAAGTGTGTTTCCTTGGGCTACAACCCAACTGACATCCCACAAAGCCATAGACAGAAGTTCTTAACAAGGCACTGTGCAAGCTGGTTATGGCTACATTATGGTGCGGACTTGGAATGGGTTGTGTCCTCTAGTCCAATCAAATCAATCATTGACTGGAAATTGTTATACTCAGCTACAAGGAGACCATTTTCATAGTCCCAAACATGTCTCTATTGCTGACATGCAATCTTGGTCAAGCCATTCCTGGGTTCTTCTGTTCCTTCTTATGCCTATTATTTCTCCCGCAGCTTCTTTAATGTCTTTTTCAATCCCATTGAATGGATCACACCTTTCATTATTTTCTTTGGAATTCTATCCTCTGTCATTCTCCCCACATGTCCTAGCCAATGTATTTGCTGTGATTTCACAAATTTTACTATGTCACTACAGTGTACAGACACTTGTAATTTGGGATTGTTGCATATTCTCCAGCCTTCTTCCTCCCTTATTGGACCATAGATTTTGCATAATATTTTCCACTCAAAGGCTCTTAGTGCATTTTTGTCACATTCTGTCAATGTCCATATCTCTGACCCATATGTTATAACTGGACAGACTAGGGAGTTATATATTAGCAGTTTTGTTTTTCTTGTAAGAAGGCTATTTCTGAAATGTTGCATATTTGCAGAGTAAGTTCTGTTTCCTGCTTGTATTCTTTCCCTTATAGCCTTTGCAATACTGTTATCATTTGCTATTAGGGCTCCCAAGTAGTTAAAAGAGGACACTCCTTTGAAGCATTTCCCATTGATGTTTATGTCTTTAGGGGTTCTTCTGGCTTCAGATTGTGACATCACCATAAATTTTGTTTTGTTTTCATTTACTATGAGGCCAATTTTTAAGGCTTCTGTTTCCATTGCCTGCTATGTTTCTTGGAGTGTGTTGATATTGCTTCCTACTGTATCAATGTCATCAGCATATGCCATACCTGGCTAGTTGTCTTAAATATGGCGCCTCTTTTGTTGATTTTATACAGGGTGAGTCACCTAACATTACCGCTGGATATATTTCGTAAACCACATCAAATATTGACGAACCGATTCCACAGACCGAACATGAGGAGAGGGGCTAGTGTAACTGTTTAATACAAACCATACAAAAATGCATGGAAGTATGTTTTTTAACACAAACGTACGTTTTTTTAAATGGAACCATGTTAGTTTTGTTAGCACATCTGAACATATAAACAAATACGTAATCAATGCCATTTGTTGCATTGTAAAATGTTAATTACATCCGGAGATATTGTAACCTAAAGTTGACACTTGAAACCTCCAACATTCAGTTGCTTGTTGTAACAAACACGAGCCACGGTCGGCGAGCAGCATCTGCAGGGACATGTTTACAATGACGACCATGTTTATGAGTGTGGCTGTAGTGTACTGTTGTGGTTTGGTCTAGCTGTCGCAGTATCCGCATGTAGCGCTTTTGCTATTGTTATTCTGCATTAGTCTCCGCATGCAGACCAACTGTAGTACACCATGTTGCGAGATGCCTGTGATAGTGTAGTGTTGTAGGAACTGTGACCATGGTATATTCGAACTCTGAAAAGATGGAGATGATACTCATCTATGGTGAGTGACGACAAAATGCAGCTGAAGCCTGCAGGGTGTATGCAGAATGGTACCCAGACAGAGAGCATCCAACATGCCGCACATTGCAAAACATCTACCGCCAACTGTACGCAACAGGTATGGTCGTGGCACGCAAACGGGTCCGTAACAGGCCCGTCACAGGAGAAGCGGGTGCAGTTGGTGTGTTAGCTGCTGTTGCTATGAACCCACACATGAGTACACGAGACATTGCAAGAGCCGGTGGACTGAGTCAAAGTAGTGTCATGCGCATACTGCATCGTCACCACTTTCCCCTGTTTTATGTGTCGCTACATCAGCAATTACATGGTGATGACTTTAATCATCGAGTGCAATTCTGTCAATGGGCATTAACAGAGAATGCGTTGCAGTTCTATCTGTTTACCGATGAAGCAGGTTTCACAAACCAAGGGGCAGTGAATCTACGGAACATACATTACTGCTCGGTGGACTATCCTCGCTGGCTCAGACAGGTAGAGCGACAGCGACCGTGGATTGTAAATGTATGGTGCGGAATCATTGGCGACCACCTCATTGGTCCTCACTTCATTGCAGGGGCCCAAACAGCTGCAACATACATCGCATTTCTACAGAATGATCTGCCAAAGTTGCTCGAAAATGTCCCACCGGAAACGCATCGACATATGTGGTATCAGCATGATGGTGCACCTGCAAATTCCACAATTAACACTAGGCTGACCCTTGACAGGATGTTCAACGGGCGTTTCATAGGACATGGAGGACGTATAAATTGGCCAGCTGTTCTCCTGATCTTACACCTCTGGACTTCTTTCTGAGGGGTACGTTAAAGGAGAATGTGTATCGTGATGTGCCTACAACCCCAGAGGATATGAAACAACGTATTGTGGCAGCCTGCAGCGACGTTACACCAGATGTACTGCGGCGTGTATGACATTCATTACGCCAGAGATTGCAATTGTGTGCAGCAAATGATGGCCACCACATTGAACATCTATTGGCCTGATATGTCGGGACACACTCTATTCCACTCCATAATTGAAAACGTAAACCACGTGTGTACGTGTACCTCACAGTGAAAAAGACCAATAAAAAGGTGTTAGCATGTGGACGTAATGTGCTGTTCCAGTCTCTTCCGTACCTAAGGTCCATCACCATTCCCTTTGGATCCCTACGTAATTCGGTGCTCTCCGATACACACTATCGAACAGCGGAGGAGTGGTACTCAAGCGTCAACTTTAGGTTACAATATCTCCGGATGTAATTAACATTTTACAATGCAACAAACAGCACTGATTATGTATTTGTTTATATGTTCAGATGTGCTAACAAAAGTAATGGGGTTCCATTTAAAAAAACGTAAGTTTGTGTTAAAAACATACTTCCATGCATTTTTTTATGGTTTGTATTAACCAATTACACTAGCCCCTCTCCTCACGTTCGGTCTGTGGAATCAATTCGTCAGTATTTGATGTGGTTTACGATATACATCCAGCAGTAATGTTAGGTGACTCACCCTGTATACTAGACTATGCAGGGCCATATTGAATGGAACATTGAAGAGACTATCACCTTACTTCACGCCTTCATTAAAAGCAAAGCTTTCACTTGTTCTGCTAAAAACCTTCACTTTTGCTCTTGTCTCTGTCGTGGTCATTCTGATTAGTCTTATTAGTTTAGCACATATCCCAAATTCTTCCAGTACTCTGTATAGTTCTTCCACTTTATGCTTTCAAAGGCTTGTTTGAACTTGATGAATAGGAAATGTAGATCTACATCATATTCATAGAACTTTTCTGTCATTTGTCTTGTCACGAATATTTGATCCATTGTGCCTCTATCTGTTCGAAAGCCACTTATACCTCTACAGGGTTTCACTTGCTGTTCCGTACTCTTTCTTATAAATAGGGATTATTATTCCAGTTTTCCAATTATCTGGCATAGTTTCTGTTTCCCATATATCTGGCATTAATGTGTGCAGTACTTTTATTACAGCCTCACCACCAGTTTTTATTAATTAAGGGGTATGCTGTCTTCCCTAGAGGCTTGATTGATTTTTGACTTGTGCAGTCTGCAAGACCTCTAGTAATGTTGGCTTTCTTGCTTCAGTGGCATAATTGTCTACTTCCAGCTCCACTCTTTCCTCCTGTGTAGCTGTCTCTTCATTTATAGGCTGCTGGTTAGTGTATCTTGAAATACTCTGCCCATCTCCCCACTATCTGTTCTTCCTCCTTTATCATTTTCCAGTCTTTACTGGAACATGCCATTAATTTTGGCTGGAATCTGTTCTTTATTCTGCCTACGGCATGATAGAACTTTCTTATTTCACACTGTTCCTTTAACTCTTCTAATTCTTGAAATTTCTTATTAGTCCACTTTCTTTTCTTTCTCTTGCAAAGTCTGTTAGCTCTCCTCCTTAGTTCTCTGTATTGTTCCACATTATTTCTAGTATCTCTCTGTAGCACTTTTATTCTTGCCCTGTTCTTTTCCTATATTGCTGACACCGAGCGAGGTGGCGCAGTGGTTAGACACTGGACTCGCATTCGGGAGGACGACAGTTCAATCCCACGTCCAGCCATCCTGATTTAGGTTTTCTGTGATTTCCCTAAATAGCTCCAGGAAAATGCCGGGATGGTTCCTTTCAAAGGGCACGGCCGACTTCCTTCCCCGTCCTTCCCTAATCCGATGAGACCTATGACCTCGCTGTCTGGTCTCCTTCCTCAAAACAACCCAACTCTATTGCTGACATGCAATCTTGGTCAAGCCATTCCTGAGTTCTTCTGTTCCTTCTTATGTCTATTATTTCTTCCACAGCTTCTTTAATGCCTTTTTCAATCCCGCTCTACCTTTTGTCTATTCCTACTGTGGTCTCTTCATTGCTCAACTTTCTGCTTAGTGTTACTTGGTATTTTTTTACTTCATCGGGGATTTTCAGTTTGTCAGTATTCCATTTCATTATCTTTCCTGTTCTGCTGCCATTTGTTAGTGACAGTTTCTCTCTCAAGTCTTATTTTATCACAAAGTGGTCAGAGTCACAGTCCGGTCTTCTGCAGCTCCATACATCAATAACTGACTTGGAGTGGAGTGCAATCACTGAAGTACGGTCAGTGTCTTTATGGGCACTTGGAAGTCTGCAGCCAATGGCGTAGTCAATACTCCATTGATTACTGACTTTCAAGTACCCACATTGATCCTTTTGTGTGGCAAACAGGTGCTTTTAATAATCATATTATTCCTTGCTGAGAATTGGCACAGTAAGTCTCCATTCATGTCGATTTTTTATGTAGTGAATATTTTCTAGATACTCCATATGGATGCTCATTCCTGCCTATTTTTGCATTAAAATCTCCTATTATTAGCATCACATTAACAAAGCCGAAATTACATCGTTCTTCCAAAATACAAAAACACGTCCGATCACATCAGAGGCATGCCCACTACTACTTCCTCATGCTGCGGTAATAATATTCGAAAGGGTTTACAAATGAATTTCTATTAATTTATATGCAAATCCAGAAATAAACATAATAAACAGTATCAAATTTTGTAATTAAGAACAGAAATTGTAAGTGTGACAAATATTTCACAATTTCAAATGTTTCTAAAAATAATAATAATAATTTTAGCTGTACATACAGACCTAGCACATATCAACTGCAACAACTACAATAAAGTAATTCAAGTTCATAGTTTTTAGTTTGAAATATAACATATTATGTATAAAATTATATGAAACTTTTCAGATAAACAGCTGAGATAATACTGACCCATCCAAAATTCGAAAATTAGTTCTGGTATCGTGTACTTCTGTTGAGGAAAGTAATGCTAGAAGAGGGTTTCCCTTTAGAATATCCCCCCTCAAAAATGTTGGAAATAATATGTTTACAATATTTTGCGACCTACTATAAAGTTTGCCAAACAATGTACAAAATGATGCCAAAAACAGATGTATAGAAGTATCTGATACATAACATATTACAGAAAACATAAGTAAAATATCTACTATACACGTCATAACTTATACATATATCAGGACATGACATTCAGATGTTCAGATCTATGGAGCATTCTGTCTCAAGACAAATGATACAAAGTCAAAACTACAACATTATAACACTAAACTATAGAAATAAGTGCAGCGACAATGTAAAATTACAAATTGCAAGTTTAGATCTATAAAGTCACATCTTCAAAATCTTCAAAAGAGAAGAAAAAATAATTCCAAGCCTAAGTGTATGACAAGTGAGCTGACTCAAAAAACTCACAACGATGGGTACAGACTAGAAAGATATACTCAGTCATGAGTAGGAATACAGCACAAAATCTATCAGCAACATAAACCAGAGTGTACAAGGATACGCTGACTCATGAAAAGACAAAATAATGAAAAAATATTAGTGCCTAAGCTTACGATGTGGGGACCAACCCATGAATCCAAACCACACCAGGTACAGGCCAGCAAAAATGTTTCGACACAACAAAATGAATAAAGTTCACAATTGTATATCAATAAGGTCAATCATATCTAAAGAGTAATTATAGGATGCATCTAGCCTCACTCAATAGTTGCACACTCTCCTTGAGTACACACACGCAATTGCGATGCCCAGGGGTACCGAAAACGTAGTTAAGCATGAGTTTGCCCACAACTCAAGTTACAATGAGATTCAATAAAGCAGTATTCAAGATAAATACAGGTAATCAGAGTCATAAATAGCTTTGAATGGTGACATAATTGAGTAGCTTGAGGACCAAACTCAGAAATGTATATATCTTGTTATACTGTCTGTAGTCGTAAATGTCTTCTACACTATTTGCTAATTGTAAATAAAACAGATAGAAACTTCCACATGGGAAAAATATATTAAAAACAAAGATTCCAAGACTTACCAAGCGGGAAAGCGCTGGCAGACAGGCATATGAACAAAACACACAAACACACACACAGAATTACGAGCTTTCGCAACTGGCAGTTGCTTCGTCAGGAAGGAAGGAAGGAGAGGGAAAAATGAAAGGATGTGGGTTTTAGGGAGAGGGTAAGGAGTCATTCCAATCCCGGGAGCGGAAAGACTTCCCTTAGGGGAAAAAAAGGGACAGGTGTACACTCGCACACACACACACACACACATATCCATCCGCACATACACAGACACAAGCAGACATATTTTGTTGTATGAACCTGCAAATATAGTGTGTCATAGATTTAAACTTTGTCCATATATAAGACAGAACTTTATAAATCACGTGATCTTACGTATTACATTCCTGATCACGGAAAAATAAAAGGAAACAAAAAAATTTGATACTTGTGGATCATGTCTATAAGCTTTCACCCCTAATACAAACAACCTCTTAGATTTAGGCTACTCAAGTCTGTATGCATCAGGATGTAGATTTTGAAGGATTTCGAATGGTCCTGTATAAATATCAAAAAATTGTCTTTCACCAATGCATGATCTCCTATCTCAAACTTAGAAAATCTGCCTTTACCATGATGTCTCTGCTTTCTCTTATCCCTCTGCTTTTTCATCGTCTCCCTGACACACTCTTCCCTCTCTTGAAGTGACAGAATTTTACATGGAGGAAACTTAATATTCTCAGAAATAAAGTTAGCTGGTCTGTGATTAAATATGATTTCAAATGGTGAGAAATCTGTTGAAGAATGTTATAAGCTGTTCATAATATCCTCAAAATCACAGACATAATCTATCCAATTTGTATGATTCTTACTACAATATGTTCTAAACAGTCTTTCAATTTCTCTTGTATATCTTTTGGTAGGGTTACTCAAAGGATGGTACACCAAGGTTAGAATGTGCTTTATTTTTGTGTGATCAACAAAATCTTTCCAAGCTTGTTATTTAAACTGAGAACCATTGTCAGGTAAAATTGTTTTAGGAGTACTCACGTGATGAAAATATGTGTTTTCAAACTTAGAGCTGATTTGCTTGCTGGTAGCTTTCTTAAGAGGAAACAGCTTTATGAACTTTGAAAATACATCAACCACCACAAAAACATAACAAAATCCATTTCTAGACTTAGGCAAAGGTCCATAAACATCCACAGACATGATATCTAGGTTACTATTAGGCAGTATGTTTTGCATTTGGCCTCTACTTGTTTGGCTACTTACCTTCACTCTTTGACATCTGTCACAGCTGGCAATCTTCTTTTTGACTCTCCTTCCTATGTTATAAAAAAATGTTTTCTGAATCTTTTGTGTACATTTGGTTGATCCACAATGACCAAAACTCTCATGCATATAAGTAAATAAAGAATCAGTACATTGTTCCAGCCAACATAGTTTCCAATCATTAAGTCTCCTGAATAAAATACTCTTGTGTGACTTATAATATTGTTCCATCTTTTCTCCTCCTTTCTTACCCAGCATGCTCTTAACCAATTTCCAATTTTTATCATGATTTTGATTCCTGCAGATGTCTCTGCAAATTTTCAGTATCTCTTTTTTCCTCTTTCACACATCTCAAGTACATAATTTTAAACTCTCTCTCTCCTTCTACAAATGTTAGATGAGTCACTCCCTAAAGGTAGACTAGACAAAGCACCAGCAACTATATTGTCTGTGCCCCTAATTTCATAATTGAACTGCTGTAAAAACAAGTCCCAATGAGTAATTCTGTTATGGTACAGCTTACACACCTGGAGATAACACAATGCTTTGTGATCAGTATAGATTATGACTTTGTGACCTAGTAGATAATTTTTAAACTTATTGAATGCCCAATGTACGGCCAAAAGTTCTTTCTCAGTTACAGTGTATCTCTTTTCATGCTTCTGCAAATGCAAGAGATCTATGTTCAATAACACCTTCAACTTCAACATCCTGAAGTAAATGAGCACCCAAACCAATATCACTACTATCTGTCATCATACAAAAAGGAAGAAACAAATCCAGTCTGAACAATATCTGACTTTGACACAGCTCTCCACTAATTGTCCTCTAATCTCATTGAAATCATCCTGAGATTCCTGTTTCCAGTCCCAAACAGTATTCTTCTTCAAAAGTTCACACAACCATGAAGCATTCAAGCTTGGCTGCTACAAAATTTTCTATAAAATACAATTCATCTAAAAAATTATTGAGGCTATTTTTTTGTTGCAAAGAGTATGAAAATTAGCAATAGTGTCAAATTCCTCTTTATCAGGTGCAATTCCTTGCTCATATATAACATGTCATAAAAATTTAACTTTTTCCACATCAAATTTATACTTTCTTATTTTCAAAGCCATGTCTCCTGATACAAATTTTGAAAACGCATCTTGTGACAAAGCAATTTGGGATATTTTTACTTCCCCTCTTGTTTTGCCATCTTCCTCCTTTAAATTCGTTTTCTTAATTTTAACTGATTAACATTAACATACATGAGAATAACCTGCATTTTTGTATAAAAGAAAGGTTGACCCTCAGTTATAAAGAATTTGGTGATCTAATTTTGTGCTTAGTTTTATGTATGTAATCGATTTTATAATTTAGTTGGACTATCCCTAGTTAATACTTTCATTATTGGGTAAAATCAATAATTGTTTTGTAACTTAACCCTTTTGCAACGGTGAACTTCTGTAGAAGTCGGTAACAAATGTGTCGCTCAGCCAGTGCACTGCTGCAGCAGTCAAGTGCGGCCCCTGCCGCCCAGCAGTTCCACCTCGCACCATATTTCTCCGCTTCATACACTTGACTTGTGTCAAAGTTTGACCTACGCACCATCCAGTAGCTTTGTTCAACATGCTCAACTGCTCATTTGCTGCCTTGTTTCTAATCTGAAATGACTTGTTATTAACCTCATTTGGTTTCTACTAGAAATGATATAGCAAGAAAAGCGATATACTGTGGAGAAAGCTCTTTCTCTCATACTGGACAGTGACTTTGAAGATGAAAGCGAATCATTGTCTCAAGCTGACGATGAACATGAAATATGTATTGTAACTGCTTCTACGTCAGGTACACGTGCCATTCTAGCTCTTCCTTTGATGTCCCGAGACTTGGATTTGTGCACAGACATGACATACAATATCAAAAACATGTGTGATTTGTATAAATATTTTTCTGAATAAACATTAGGTGTTGTTGTTGTGATCTTCAGTCCTGAGACTGGTTTGATGCAGCTCTCCATGCTACTCTATCCTGTGCAAGCTTCTCCATCTCCCAGTACCTACTGCAGCCTACATCCTTCTGAATCTGCTTAGTGTATTCATCTCTTGGTCTCCCTCTATGATTTTTACCCTCCAAGCTGCCCTCCTGTACCAAATTGGTGAGCCCTTGATGCCTCAGAACATGTCCTACCAACCGATCCCTTCTTCTGGTCAAGTTGTGCCACAAGCTCCACTTCTCCCCAATTCTATTCAATACCTCCTAATTAGTTATGTGAACTACCCATCTAATCTTTAGCATTCTTCTGTAGCACCACAATTCGAAAGCTTCTATTCTCTTCTCGTCTAAACTATTTATCGTCCACGTTTCACTTCCATACATGGCTACACTCCATATGTCTACTTTCAGAAACGACTTCCTGACATTTAAATCTATACTCGGTGTTAACATATTTTTCTTCTTGAGAAACACTTTCCTTGCCATTGCCAGTCTATATTTTATATCTTCTCTACTTTGACCATCATCAGTATTTTGCTCCCCAAATAGCAAAACTCCTTTACTACTTTAAATGTCTCATTTCCTAATCTAATTTCCTCAGCATCACTAGACTTAATTCGACTACATTCCATTATCCTCATTTTACTTTTGTTGATGTTCATCTTACATCCTCCTTTCAAGACACTGTCCATTTTGTTCAACTGCTCTTCCAAGTCCTTTGCTGTCTCTGACAGAATTACAATGTCATCGGCGAACCTCAAAGTTTTTATTTCTTCTCCATGGATTTTAATACCTACTCTGAATTTTGTTTCCTTCACTGCTTGCTCAATATACAGATTGAATAACAATGGGGAGAGACTACAACCCTGTCTCACTCCCTTACCAACCACTGCTTCCCTTTCATACCCCTCAACTCTTATAACTGCCATCTGCTTTCTGTACAAATTATAAATAGCCTTACACTCCCTGTAGTTTACCCCTGCCACCTTCAGAATTTGAAAGAGAGTATTCCAATTTACATTGTCAAAAGCTTTCTCTAAGTCTACAAATGATGGAAACATAAGTTAGCCTTTCCTTAATCCTTCTTCTAAGATAAGTCGTAGGGTCAGTATTGCCTCACGTGTTCCAACATTTCTACAGAATCCAACCTGATCTTCCACGAGGTCGGCTTCTATCAGTTTTCGCATTCATCTGTAAAGAATTCACGTTAGTATTTTGCAGCTATGACCTCTTAAACTGATAGTTCGGTAATTTTCACATCTGTCAACACCTGCTTTCTTTGGGATTGGAATTATTATATTCTTCTTGAAGTCTGAGGGTATTTGGCCTGTCTCATACATCTTGCTCACCAGATGGTAGAGTTTTGTCAGGACTGGCTCTCCGAAGGCTGCCAATAGTTTTAATGGAATGTTGTCTACTCCGGGGGCCTTGTTTCGACTCAGGTCTTTCAGTGCTCTGTTAAATTCTTCATGCCGTATCGTATCTCCCATTTCATCTTCATCTACATTTTCCATAATATTGTCCTCAAGAACATCACCGTCGTATAGACTCTCTATATACTCCTTCCACCTTTCTGCTTTCCCTTTTTTACTTAGAACTGGGTTTCCATCAAAGCTCTTGATATTGATGCAAGTGGTTCTCCTTTCTCTTTTATTTTCCTGTAGGTAGTATCTATCTTACCCCCAGTGAGATAAGCCTCAACATCCTTACATTTGTCCCTCTAGCCATCCCTCCTTAGCCAGTTTGCACTTCCTGTCAATATCATTTTTGAGATGTTTGTATTCCTTTTTGCCTGCTTCATTTACTGCATTTTTATATTTTCTCCTTTCATCAATTAAATTTAGTATTTCTTCTGTCACCCAAGGATTTCTACTAGCCCTTGTCTTTTTGCCTACTTGGGCCTCTGCTGGCTTCACTACTTCATCCCTCAGAGCTACCCATTCTTCTTCTACTGTATTTCTTTCCTCCATTCTGTCAATTGTTCTCTTATGCTCTCCCTGAAACTGTGTACAACCTCCGGTTTAGTTAGTTTATCCAGGTCCTATCTTCTTAAATTCCCACCTTTTTGCAGATTCTTCAGTTTTAATCTACAGTTCATAACCAATAGATTGTGGTCAAATTCGTCCTAAACCTTGTTGTAGTAGAAACTTTTAAAAGGAACAAATTTTTTTATGTATTCAGTTAATTTCATGAGTTAGGTTGTAATTGTAATTTCTGTAAATTTAACTTTGAATAATATATAGTTTTAGTATCTGTATTACTATGGCAAGATCATCTGCGTATCCTTAGCAGAAGCATTGTTTGGAATTTAGTTCCTCAATGAGTTTGTTCACCACTAGATTCCACAATAGAGGAGACAAAACTCCTCCTTGTGGCCAGCCTCTAGTGGTCTTAATTACCATCTTTTCATTCATCTTGGCAGCTTCTACCTTCCTTCCACTAACCATGGCCATAGTCCACCTACATAAAGTGGTCCCTAGGTCATGCACCGCTGCTGACCTTACCATGGAATCGAAGGTTGCATTACTGAAGGCTCCCTCAATATCCAGTTAGATGCAGAGGGTTATTTCTTGGAAGTGAAGTGCTTTTTCCACCTTTCCAATGAGTTGGTGGAGAGCTGTCTCACATGATTTACCTGGTTGGTATGCATGTTGGTTCAGGTGTAGAGGGAATGTACTTAGCCTCCTCACCCCAACATATACATTAACCAGTTTTTCCAATGTTTTGAGAATGAAGGAGGACAGACTGATTGGTCTCATGTTCTTAGTATTGGTATGATCAATTCTCCCTGGCTTTGGAATGAAGACAGCCTTCACTGCCCTCGAAGCATTGGAAATGATTCCTACTGCTAGGCTAACTCTGAATAGCCTGCATAGGACTCTTATAAGCTTTCTGCCTGCGTGTTGCAGGAGAGCTGGAAAAATTCCACCTGGGCCAGGTGACTTGAACAGTTGGAATGTTCCCACCGCCCACTAGATTTTGTTGAAGTTCACACACTCCTTGGCCAATTCCCAGTCCTCTCTTCAATTGCCTGAGAACCATTGTCTCTCTGGGGTCACATACTGGTCTGTGTTGTCCGGCAGGGCATATTGAGGAAAGTGAGTTTTGAGGAGCAATTCCAGCGTCTCATGTGCTGTCTTTTTATATTCCCCATCCTCCTTCCTCAACATAGCTGCTGGACTGGTTGGTACTCTAGTGAGAATCTTGTGAAGTCTGGCTTGTGCAGCCGTGCCCTCCAATTCCTCACAGAATGCCTTCCAGGATGCCTCCTTTGCTTGTCTTATTGCAAGATTGTAATTGACAAGGACCTCATGATATTTACCCCATTGTCCTTTACATCTCACAATGTTAAACAGCCTCTATACCTGTTTTCTTTGCGTTTCCAGTTTGTTATTCCACAAAGGAACACTCCTATTTGTGCATTTCATGGTGATTGTGCAGTTGTCCTGATATGAGATCACTATGGCAGATGTAACAACCTCTGCTACTTCCTCTGCTACACTGTCAGGAATATGGCACAAGGAGGGTTGGACATTGTGCAAATATGGTGAATTAAACAGGATCTGAGGGTTGTGGTGCTATTTACGAAGAGACATACACAGCATACAAGTTGGAATCTAAAGCTCTTCGATGAAACTCTACCTGTGAAGCGGATAGTGAAATATCTAAGGGTAACCTTGGATGAGAAGCTAACTTGGACCCCTCATATTAAGAGCATCTGCTCCAAGGCAAAAAGTACATAGTGAGTACTAGGAGGGCTTGTGGCAAAAACTGAGGCCTAAGCCCCAGGGGTATGCACTGGATATACACCACAGTGGTTAGATCTAGGATTTCCTACGTAGTGTGGTGGATGAAGGTAGAATAGTGGGTTACTGCTAAGGAGCTTGCTAAGGTGCAGAGATTGGCCCACTTAGCCATAACAGGTGGGATTAGCAGCACCCCAACTGCTGGAATGGAAGCCATGCTGGATATGCCTCCACTTCACCTTCAGTTTAGGATGGAGGCAGCAGCTGGGGCACACAGACTTAATACTGGCAAAAACTGGGTCTCATTCGGATATCCAGAATCACACACTAACATAGTGAGTGAGGTAAATATAGGTATGGCTGAGGAAATGCCTGCCAACTATATAATAATTCCCAACAGCTTCGACAAGTCGTACAACATAATAACTGGAAGTAGGAAGCAGTGAAAGAAAACAGTTCGACACCATATGGGGAACATTGTTTGGTTCACCGATGGGTCGAAAACAGACCAAGGTGTTGGGGCAGGGTTGTACGGGGTTCAGCCAAGACTGAAGAGTATCATATCTCTAGGGAAACTGGCCTCTGTATTCCAAGCTGAAATTACTGCAATCAGAGCATGTGTGGAGGATAATATGCATAAGTGCTACAATGACCATAGCATCTACATCTATTCGGATAGCCAGGTAGCCTTGAAATCATTGACAGCTACTGCAACAAGATCTAAGATTGTTGCAGATTGCCACAGAGCTCTGGTGGAGTTAGGGGAAGCAATAGGGTGAACGTAGTGTGGGTCCCTGGCCACTCAGGCATCTGTCGCAATGAACAAGCTGATAGATTGGCTAGGATGGGGGCAACAACTCCATTTATTGGACCGGAACCTGTCCTGACAATCGTCAAGGCTGTGATCAAATTAGAACTAAGGAACTGGCTTAGGAAACAGCACATAGGGTATTGGACCAAGCTCCATAAACAAAAACATGGTAAGGTAATGATGCCCAAGCCTTGTTTTAAAAGAAGCACTGAAATCTTGAGATTGAACAGGAAAGACATCAAACTCATGACTGGACTAATGACTGCCCATGAGAATTTCAAAAAACATCTACACACAATGGGTATATCAGAAGAGAACCCTGAATGTAGGATCTGTGATGAGAGTGAAGAAACTGCATCACATCTAATCTTCGAATGCATAGCACTGGAGAGTAAAAGATACAGAATCTTCGGGATATCTAGACCTGAAGAAATTGTGTCTAACAAAAAACTGGTAGAGGGTCTCCTTGCACTATTTAAGGGCACTGGTTGGCTTTACTAGATATACAGGGAGTGAAAACACACAATAAACCTAGTTCGGTGGTGGCAGTGACGGGTCAGATCTAAGCTGTTTTAGGTCCCCTGTTAAAATCAATCAATCAATCTGTTATTGTGATGATATATAAGGGCCTCATTTTTGGTCACGAGACAGTCTGTCCACGGCCGAGTTTCAGACAAGAAAGCCGTGTTGGTTAGAACAACCTCAATGCTTCAACGTAACTGTGAAATAAGTGTTACGCAAGTAGGCCGTGTGTTGAAACAATGATAGTGTCTGTTCCATATGTACCTGAATATTCCAAAAGAACTGTGAATTATGTGGTTATGTTCTTTATTGCTCATAGATATTCAACAGTAAACTATTGTAGCAGTATGTGGATGTTTGCCTGAAAAGTATTAATGAGTCTTATCGAAAGTTAAACAATAGTGCACTGGCCTTATTAAATGTGTATATGGGGGGTTGTGAAAAGTGAAAGTAAACAACTGTGAAACGCAAATGTGCACTAGTAAGCTACATCATTTACAGTATACACTACTGCACTTCCAGCCCTTATGTTTTTAGCCAGGACGTCGACACTGAGGACAATAAAAGAAGAAACAAAGAAGGCAAACCATCACAATCTCTTAACAGATTCAAATGTTCTTCCCAAACCTTTTCAATCACCAAAATGTAATCAACATACACAATTAATTTTGAACTCAATTCACTTCCCAAGACAGAATACAGAGTTCTTATGAATTCAGCTACAGATTCATTTAGCCCAAATGGCACCACATAGGCTTGGAAACACTTACCTCCATGCAATATACTTTCTAGAATTAATTTCAAGTGGAATCTGATGAAGTCCAGAGTTCAAGTCCAAACTACCCATATATTTTACATAATCAGATTTGTGTAACAGCTCGTCCATGTTCTCAGGATGGTCACTCTGTATGATAAGAAACTTATTAAGATGTCTAGAGTCCAAAACAATTCTCACTCCACCATTTCTCTTTCTTATCACAACTAAAGGATAATTGGAAGCGCTCCTGCTTCTCTCAATTACCCCCTCCCCCCCCCCCCCCCCCCCACACACACACACATTTCCATTTTCTGGAATTTTTCTCTACATCTTTCCTCTTTGAAAACGGTATATTATATGGTTTGAGAAACAAAAGTTGATGGTCTCTAAGGTAAAGTTCACTGAACACATTTCTAAATTCTGATAACACACTCCTAAGTTGTTCCTTTTATTGGCCATTAGGAGTTGTAGCTGCTCTTACTTTAGAATCTATTACATTTTCAAAATCCTGATCCTCAGTCTCTTCAAAATCTATATCATCATCAAACACCTGGTACTCACTTTCGGTCACAATGTTTTGTAAATAGTTACAACTTTTCCCATAGTTTAAAATACAGAAATTATTTTCACATAATTATTACTTTTTGTTTCCAGAATAAACAATTCTTTGGCATTCCACCCAAAACAAGCCTCAACTTTCACTATCAAATTTCATACTCAAAATTATATTTTCTTCCGGACTAGGGATCACTAAGCATCCACGTTCAAAAGTTTTGTCTTCTATACTAAAAGTTAAAAGTACCCGAGATTTTACTAATTTGCTTTGCTTTCCTGTAGCTTATCTTATCTTTACACAATGGGAAATTCCTCAAAATACTATACTTAATCTTTCACCAGAAGCTGATGGGTATGAAACTCATCAAAATGTTGTGATAAGATGATTCCACCACTCAGCTGATAACCCAAGAAGAATTCATCAGTATACTTGATCTTGTCTCTAAATTGTTCAGTTATACCAGAAACTGGGCTAACTGTATCAATCAAATAGTTACCTTGCCACTGATAAATCTTAATTTTAATGAAAGGACACCCAAAATCTGTATCACCTTTTCTGTTGTCAGCCACTTCATATACAAGATCACTTTCAATTTCATCAAATGCTACATCCACACTAACTTCATGGGTTTTTTATCAACTTTACTGGTATCATAGCATTACTTTGGTTACTCATGTTGTCAGGTAAAGATTGAACACAATGAATGGATTCCATGGCACAACTAACATCACTTGTTGCAGAAGGAACGCAGAACACATTCCTCACAAACTTACACTTCCTTCTTTAATCGTCTTTCATTTCATTCCACCAATTGGGATACAGATTCTGACTAACCACAGCTAACTTATTCCAGAATGCACATTGATCTATACTGTCATCAATGTGGTCCCAAAGAAACTTCAAAAAGTTTTCACCTTTATTCTCCAGGCTCACAGATAACTCATCTTTACTGTTTGGATCATTACTCTGCATGACATTAATGAAAAACTGTTTTGATTGAACTGATATTCCACAACTCTCACTTACAATATCATATACATCACTTACTTTACCTGCATTTTCAACATCATTCACAAATAACTCTGAAACATCATTAATCTTAAGCTCTGCAAATACCTGATACTCATCATCATCATATTCCTCAAAAATTACCTTATCAACAACGTCACTATGTAATCTTACCCTCCCACACATCACTATTAAAATTTCTCTTAGTCTCTTCATTATTTTCAAAATCTTCGAGAGGTGTAAGAATTAAAAAAGAAAAACTTTTTACTCATCTACCTTCACTTTTTGTTGTTGTTGGCTCCAAGTCTTGCATCTAAGGGTACATTCTTGTGGCTGAAATTTTGGTTTAACGTTGTGGGTTACTGATGACTAAATAACTAATGAAGATTTTCCTGTATATTTCTTGAATTTTATTCTTTGTCGCATTATTAAATATCACATCGTCTTTACATTTTCCACTTAAAAAAAGAAAGACAATAATTGCATTTTTGTTGATACACTTAGAAAAATACCTGCTTCCCCCAGAGGTTTGCCCACCACATTCTGCAGTACTGACAAAATTCCAGTGAGTTCACGAAGCAAAAGCATTTACAAACTTTCTTGACAAAAGAAGAATCTTCTCCAAGATATAACATTATTTTATAAATTAATCAAGAAAAAATTAATAATTAGCATTAGATTGTGCAATTAATAATATGAATTTTAAGTGTGCCAGAATATCTGATTTCAAATATTTCTAAACCAAGAATAATTTTTAACTGTTAGTACATATTGATTGTAACAAATTATTTTCTTTTAATGCATTTTACCCTGAAATATAATACATTGTGTACAAAATCGAATGAAATTCTTTCATTGAAACAGCCGAGAATGTTCACCTATACAAGAATCGCCAGTATTACTGGTATCGGTTATTTCTATTAAAAAAAAAAAAAAAAAAAGAAGGTAGTGCTAGAGGAGCATGTCCCATTACAACTAACAATACAAGTCTCATTTCCATCAAAGTTTCTTACCTCACCTACATTCATTTGCAACAAGTCACCAGTTTCACAATCATCAGTTTCAGTTATTTCACAACTTCATTCATATGTACATAAAAAATATCACCTATTTCAGATCCCATACAGTCATCACCTGATTTACATACAGCAATAACACTGTTTTTTGACCAAGAGAAGAAATCATTAGTACACACTACATTAAAATTCTCACTACTCTCACATTCTGGTTTGCGATTAGAACCTAAACCACCATAATTAAACATAGTACTCCAAAACTTTTGATCAATACATAAATGAGAAATATGATAATCCTTCTGTTCAATTACAGATACATGTTCCATACCATTAACACTATTGTTCTTATTAATTGCAAGTGTTATTTGAGGGTCCTGTGCTTGTTGTGTTTCCTCGCCCCATAACTGTGGACCTTCATTGAGGCGAACTGCCAATTCCTGAGTTGTTACTTCTATGATTGTTTCTTCTATTAAAATGCCCATGGTTATCCTTATTATTCCTATCCTGCCAATGTTAAAAATTTCTCTCTCTGTTGACACTTTGATCCTGATAGAAGTTACCATTATCTCTGTTTCTGTAGTTACTCCCATTGTGATTTCTATCATCCCAATTAGTATGGTACATACTTCTTTCTACTGCCCTATCTAGCCTGTCAACATATCATAAAAATTCTTCAAGACAGTCATCAGGTATGTGTATTAAATCCTGCACAAATCTTTCTGGTAATCTCCTTTTAAGTGCATCAACCAAGTTCATTTCATCAAATAGTTTATCAAGGTGTGTTAATTTTTTAAGTTGGTTCATACAAAACTCTTTCAAAGTACCAGCCCTGTTCCTATAATTAGGACCATTCAAAAATTCACTTTTGATTCTTCCCTGTTCACCTTCCAACCAAAATTCCTTTTAAAAACTTTTCTTGAAACTTTGATATGTTTACCACTGACTTAAATTTAAATTTATCCATGAGAGGGCTTTGCCTTCAAGATATTTTTTTAGCAAATTTAATTTTTTTATTCTTATTCATGCCTGACACAAAACTATCTTTACAGTTGCACAGAAAATTCATTTGATGTACATTATCTGATGGAAAACTTTTGACAGGAATGTTGCACCATGTAGTACCATTGTTTGCACACAGATTTTTGCAAATGCAATTTTGCCAGAACTGCTGAAAGTTTTTGATTTAAAATAGTTACATTAGTTTGTATATTGTTTTCAATGCTTAAAACTGTTTTTGGTTATACTGGCAATGTTTTATTCCATTTTCCGTTACAGCCCTCTGTTCAATTCTGACATCACCAGCATTCTTCGATTGTCTCACTGACTCAACTATCAACTCATTTTCAAAAACAATAAATTTATTTTCTAAAACATCAACTTGTTCATTCACACTTTTTAACCCCTCTTACAACCCATTTTTTAGCTCTGAAGCTTTATTGGTAAGTTGGCCCATCTGATCTTGTAATTTGTTTAATTTACTATTGTTATTTATTTTCATTTCCTCTAGTTTTGCTAAAATTAACTGCAAAATACTAGTTTTTACTGTTTCTTTACTGACTATGATTTCACTTAGCTCAGACATGTCCTGACTCAATCCTACAGGTTTCACTTACTTGTATAACTCACTCCTACCCTCATCTCTATTCATTTCGTTACCAAGCACACAAGTCCACAAACAAATTAAATTCACAAATAATTTGTACCTATCTTTCCTTCTTGATGCCTCTGGTTGGATTTGTAAAGTCTTCTTTCATTCAATCCAGTCCATCAATGTTGGTAGTACATCATCACTGTTGATATGCTTTTCTTTGTTGGGCGGCCCTTGGTCTTCTTTCATCATATCATCAGAAATTCATTCATACATAAATTGTAAATGCAATAAAGTACTTCCTTTTCTGCAACAGAGAAAACTTCATTATTAGTCAGTTGATCTCAGATGATGCCACCACTTTTAATCTCCTCCTCTCTCCTTTTGTTGTTGTCTCCACTATTGTTGATGGTAATATTTTTTCACAAAAGACAACAGGAGTAAGATTTACAATAAAATTTTTACTTACCTTCTTTTCTCATAGTTGGTCCAGTTCTTTATGTCTAGGCATTTGATTCTTGAAGCTGAAACTTTCACATTTTAAGTTGTCACATTCCAATTTACGTAAATAAATTTGATGAATGTCTGCGCAGATTTATTGTTTTTTATGTTTATTTACTTCACACTTTACTATATCACACTGTCTTTTGAATTTTCATATTAGCAAAGCCGAAATTACATTGTTCTTCGAAAATACAAAAACATGTCCATTTACATCAGAGGCATGCCCTCTACTTCTTCCTCATTCTGCAGTAATAACAATATTCCAAATGGCTTTCAAATTTTCTTGACAAATGAATTTACATTAATTTATAAGTGAACCCAGAAATAAACATAAGAAATAGTACCATATTGCGTAATTAATAATAGATATTGTAAGTGTGCCAAATATTTCGTAATTACAAATAGTTCTAAAAAATAATTTTAACCTGCTCATACAATTCAATTTCATAGTTTTTGGCTTGAAGTATAACATATTGTGTATAAAATTATATGAAATTTTTCATTAAATAGTTGAGAAAATATTGACCCATCCAAAATTCGAAAATTAGTTCTGGTATTGGCTATTTCTGTTGAGGAAAAGTAATGTTACAGGAGGGTGTCCCTTTACAATCTCTTCAATCATACAGCTATTCATTGCATGCTATAATATAATGAATAACTTTCCCATTGTGCATTTTATTAATCCACTTACACTGGTTTTCCTTTGTACTACCTCCCACTGCTTTATATATACATTGCATAAATTTCATAGATAAAAACGAGAGGTATTTGCCCTGTTTGATCAGGCTATGTTATTGTTACAATATTCTTACATGATGATAACTGGATCTACTTTGTTTTCAATTAATTGATTCCAACAACATAAGTTTATCAAGTGTATTGAGATAGAAAATGTTGAAGTTCATTTTTACAATAAGGAGGTATGTGCCGACATTTTAATCTGCCACCACTCTCCACAATTTCAAATCTCAGGCCTGTGGCAAATCAAACATGTACAGAAACATAAATTCGAAGAATCATCACTGCCCAGGTAAGCCTATTAGTCTTTAAGTGGCTAGATAAACTTTTAGCCTTTACCTAGTAATAACATACGTCCAAGCTTCTCCTAGAAGCCTTCATGTTCCAATACATACTTTGTTGTCAATCCTACCAGGGATCTATTCATTGCTACTAGATTATAAGGTTTATTTTTATTTTTTATTATTAAGGCAGTCTATTCCACTCACATCAAAAACAATTACAACAGTGCAGTTCTTAATATCTCAATCTTACGTTGTTCTCCATTCTTTAGGAAAATGCTTGCTATAAATATTAAAAGTTAGCTTCTCAAGTGCTGTTGAGAATAATTCCATGTTGGTTCTTAATCTCAATTTAATATTTACAGATTTTACAGAATGAAATAGAACTACTTAATAACTCATCGGTTCTTTGATTTGTCACTTTTAGGGTGCCATACCGGTAAAAGCAGAACCAAGTCTCTTGCCTAAAATGATTCTAGGACACAGGGAAGTACCCTATGGATTTTGATTAGTGAGTTTTAGAGTACTGATCTCAAAATATGTGACACACACACACAACAAGACATCTTCTGCCTGAAGTGACTTCAAAGCTCAAAATTTTTTGCACTTCGAAGGGACCATAGACCTTAAAATGTTAAATAATTTTGAACTTTGTACATCTATCAGTTCCTGAGAGAAAGGGTTCTTAACAGTTGGACAGACAGATGAACAAGTCTGAATTTGTAAATCAAGCTATTCTTAACTTCTTAAACGAAAATTAATTCAACTTACTGAAAATAATAAGGATAATATGAATGATAAGGATAATGGATTGGAGAATAAACTTTTGAAAGAACCAGAAATATTTCTAAAACAAAACATTTTAGTGAGTACTCTACAATTAATAAACAGCAGTTAATCAACCTTATTATAATATTCGAAAATAATAACTCAAATAAAAATGCTAATACTAATTGATTGATTGATTTATTCAGCAGCCATTTGATGTAATACATTTGATACATGTTGTATCTTTACATATAGGCATTGTCATGTTTTACATTGAAGTTGAGAATACATTACAATTTCACATATACATCTTCAAATTGATACTATTATAAAAAGTGATAATGATACATGTTAAAATCCCATAGGTTAATAATCATAATAGTCTACAATTATACAAGTTTATAATCATACATTATTTATTCTTACTTTTGCTGTAGTCGAAATATCCCTTTATTGAATGAAAAGGGTTTACTTATACAGCTTCAAATTAACAATATTATAAAAAGTTAATAATAACACATGTTAAAATCACCTAAGTTAGTAATCATGATAGTCTACAATTATACAAGTTTATTATCATACCTTATTTATTCATACTTTTGCTGTAATCAAAGTATTCCTGTATAGTATAGAATGGGTTTTCTGTCAGTATTGGTTTAATACCTTTTTTAAATTCATTTATGCTCTCTGCTTTTGTGATGACATTTGGTAGACAGTTATAGAGGCGCATTCCTATGTATGTAGTCCCTTTCTCATATCGGCTGGTCCGATGCTGAATTGCCCTTAGTTTCCAGCAATTCCGGGTTTCATATTGGTGTACCTGTTCGTTCGTTTGGTAGACATTAATGTGTTTTTTAGTGAGTATTAGAATTCTGTAGATGTAGACATTTACTACCATTAGGATATTTAGTTCTTTAAATTTTGGTTTGCAAGTGGCTCGCCACTTTTGTCTTGTCATTATGTGGATTGCGTTTTTTTGTATAATAAGGATCTTTTTCATATTTGATGCACTCCCCCAAAGCTCAATTCCATAGGACATAATGGAATAGAATTGTGCAAAGTAATATTTTATCAGAGTTTCCATATTAACAATTTCACTTAGCTTCCTAATTGCAAAACAATCCGAGTTAAGCTTATGACATACAGCATTGATGTGCTCTGACCAAGACAGTTTGTCATCTATGTAGAGACCTAAAAATTTCGCACTTGTTACTTGTTCAAGACTGTTGTCATTGATTTTTAATGCTATCAAATTTTGTTTGGGTCTGTTATTTTTGAAACAGATAAAATTAGTTTTCTTGTAATTTGGTACTAATCTGTTGTTGCAGAACCAAGTATCAAGATAACAAAGAATCCCTTCAGTGTTTAGAGCACATTCTTCTAAGTTTGCACCCCTAATCACAATATTGGTATCATCAGCATAGAGGATGGCCTTATTTTGGATGCCACTGGGGAGATCATTTACATAAATCAAAAAGAGTAGTGGCCCAAGCACGCTTCCTTGTGGTACACCATGTGTAATTTTCTGTGTGTCAGAGTAAAATGTATTTCCTTTTTCATCAGATATTTCCACTTTCTGATATCTATTTGTCAAATATGAACTCAATAAGTCAAGTGCCATGCCTCTGATCCCATAGAATTCTAATTTCTGCAGAAGCAATTCATGATTTACTAGGTCAAATGCTTGATAGGTCACAGAATATCCCTATTGTAGTTTCTTCCCTGTCAAAAGCATCTAGCACATAGTCAATAAGTTCCTTTGTAGCAGTAGTGGTGGACTTGTTTTTCTGGTAACCGTGTTGACTTCTGGATAATATTTTGTATGTTGTGAAGAACTTCATCAACCTGTTGTGCAGAATACGTTCAAAAATTTTTGCTATTATTGGTAAAATACTCACAGGCCTGTAGTTTTCTGGTTCTTTCGCATCACCCTTTTTATATAGCGGTATTAATCTTGCTATTTTCAGGCTTTCTGGAAACACCCCCTCTGCCATTGATTCATTGAATAATTTAGCAAGTGGCTTAGCTATAAAGGTAGAAGACAGTTTCACCAACATATTTGAGATCCCGTAAACATCCTGTGTCTTAGTGTTTTTCAGGTTGTTTATGACTCTAATTACTTCTGTTTCACTCGTAGGAAACAGGTAGATTGAATTACTTAATGAGTGATTATTCAGCTTTAACCCATTTAAAGCATTATTTGCTGAAGTTCTGATATTGTCTGTCATATGCTTGCAGATATTTACAAAGTAGTTATTAAAGACATTTGCTATGGCATCTGGGCTTTTTATTAATGTGTTATTCCATCTAATTTCTTTGGGACAGTCCTTTTTATTCCTTCTATGGCCTGTTTCTTCATTTAAGATCTGCCATGCTGTCCTAGCCTTATTTTCTGAAAGGCTGATGGCCTTCTCAATAGCCTTTTTCTTGGCACATTTTATGACTTTTTGATATATTTTTTGTACCTATCATAATAATAGCAATGAAATGACCTTTTAAAAGCTTCTAACAGAAAATATCAGGAAACTGAAAAAAAACGCTCTTGATGATAATGAAACTAAAACAACTAAATGAAATAATAGGATAGCTGCAACTTTCAAATCCAGAATAATAACTTATAAAATTAATAATACTGACAATATTGTACTACCACTAATTTTTTTAAGAAAATCGAAGAACATGTAATTAATGAATTTAAAAATATTTTTATACAAAGGAGATTGATTAAAGTTAATATGAGATTTAGCTTTAAACCAAAAGACAAAGTTTTATTAAGTAAAAGAATTAGAAGTCAATTACCAAAGATCAACAACAAAATTATTAATTGAAATTTAAGAAATGCAGACAAGACACTCAGGTTGGGCTTTATATTCTGTAAATAAGTTAGAATTATGTGTTACTAGACACAATCTAATTTTTGGCTCTTCATATATCAATTTACCAAAAGAAAGTAAAAAAAAAATTATGATAAGGTAACAATCAAATATGTTTTCTGTACCTAAAAACTGCTATATATCCAGCATGTTGACAGGGTTAATAAATATAAAAATATCGTTCTAGAAATAGATGAAATTTTTGAAAACAGAATAAATTAGTTTTCCTGCAGAATTCACAGATATTGAAAAATTTAAAAACAAATCAAATATTTCAATGTATCTGTATGTATATAAGAGAAAATTTGTTATGTATACTCTTTACCATACAAAAACCAAGAAGAAAAATATGACAACCTTGTTTTACATTCAGAATCGAAAGAAATCTCTTTATTGTTGGATAAAAGACTTGTCCAGATTAACTACATCACAAAAAACTAAACAAAGAAAATACTTATTATTGTGATAGATGCTTAAGGTTTTTTCATTCTGAAGAAAATTTAGACAGCCACAAACACAGTTATAGAGAACAAAATTAAGTGAAAATAAATATACCCAAAAAACGAGAAAAATACATATTTAAAAATTATAATAATTCATTAATGGTGCCTTCCGTGAGTTTTACCAAATCTGAACGTGTATTGAAAAATGTTAGTACTATTCAAGGTCGTCCTGATAAACTGTATATTAATAAATACCAAAAAATGTAGTAATTTCTCTTTGCTATTGTATAAAATATTCTGTTGGAGACTATAAACTACCCATAATTTATGTTGATTATGATGTCCTACAGAATTTTGTAGGAATGTTAAAACAAGATTTTAGAGAAATTAAAGCGTTACATGATCAAAATGTTGAAATCATGACTAAAGAAGATAAAATGAATTTTAAAAATTCTTAAAAAATGTTTATTCAAGAAGAAAAATTACTGTTGGAGAAAAAGTAAGAGACCATTGTAATTTAAATGGAAAATTTCGAGATGCCACCCATGATGACCTATAAAAATCCTTCTGTTCCACATCATGTTCATAATTTAACGAAATATGATATTCATTTGTTTCTTTGTTTAGATAATAAAGATGTCAACACTATTCCAAAAATATGTAGAAAAATATATTTCCTTTAGTAAAGTAGTTTATGATGGGTTAGCTTTACGATTTTTGGATACTGTTAGACTTCTGTCATTAAGTATTGATTAATTTATCTTATAATCTTAAAAAAACGATAAGGTAAAGCACAAGGTAAAAAATTACGTTTAGTGATTAAGAAACGGTTTATCCATACAAATATATTTAGTTAGTAGAAGAATCGAAACAAACAACATTACGTAAAAAAGGACGCTTTTATTCGCGATTTAATAAACATCATGTAGGGGCTAATCATTATCGACACGAAAAACCAGTTTGAAACAAATTTTATGTAAGAAACTTGGAAGAATGTACTAAATTATATAATAAATCTGATGTTTCAGTATTAGCAAACATTTTTGAAAATTTTAGAAATATTTGTATTAAATTTTATAAACTCTATATTTCTTGCCACTTTACTGCTCCAGGTTTATCTTGGAATGCATGTTAAAATGACTAAAACTGTCATATTTATGAAACGACTGTAATATTATTTTAATGTTAGAAAAAGCAATTCAGGGAGGTATTTCCCATAGTGTTGGATAATAGTTAAATGTAATAATAAATGTTTGAAAAATTTCTGCCTGAAAACATAATTGAAATATTTAACATATGTAGATGTGACTACTTTATATCATGGGGGTATGTATCAACTACTACCATTTCAAAATTTTGATTGGTTAGATCCAAAATATTTAAATTAAAAAAATACTCGACTCATCAGACAATTATAAATATGGATATATGTTAGAAGTCGATTTAGAATGCTCTAAAAATTTACACAATTTACAAGAAGATTTACCTTTAACACCAAAAGGAGAAAATAAATAATTAAAACATTAGATAAAAATGAAAAGTATGTTTACATTATAGAAGTCTTAAGCAGTGCATAAATCTTCGATTACAATTAACAAAAACCCATAATACCTTGATTTTAATTCTGAAATGGGAAAAAGTCAACTAATGATTTTGGAAAAGATTACTATAAACTATTGACTAATTCTGGTTTTGATAAAATGATGGAAAATATCAGAAATGAAGAAACTTAAAATAATATCAGATCCCAAAAATATATGTAATACATTTCAAAGGTAAATTATGAACATTCAACAATATTTTCAGAAAATTTAGTATTAGTCTATATTAAAAAACGAATATAATATTTGGTAATTCAGTCTATGTCGGAATGAATACTTAAGATGTTTTGAAACTAAAAAAGTACGAATTTAGTTATAATGTTGTAAACCAAATTTAAAATTCACAATAATTCATACTTTATATCATTATTTTTAACTTTTATTTTAATATCAAAATATACTATACCTTCTCTAACAAAACAATTAACAAAGTTAATATTACAATCACTATCAAACAGCTTTAAATTATCAGTAACGACTTCCACTTATATATACAAAAATTTTATAAAATTACTGTCTTTTTATTTATCCATTATGTGAATTATATCGAATCCTAACCATTGAACATAAGCATTATTTCCTTTCTTTCTTATCATCTTCTCAACATGATATATATCATGATAATTTATTTTTGTAGTTCTTGTTCATAAAAATTTCCTTTTATTTCTTCTCTGTCTGAAGCGTTCAATTTATGTGTGACTCGATTAGAGTGATTAACATCTTCAATTTGAAAAATTTCTGTCAACCAGCTATCTCTATAACCTTTTTCAAATATTACTTTATGTTTACTAGTGTTATCTTTATCGCCAACTTTATATTTAGGCTTTTCATTGGATAGAAATATGGTTGGCCTATAATTTTTGACGTTAACTTCTCTAAGCTTCATATTTATTTTTGAATGTTTTGTGTTGTTGTATTCATTGACTAACTTTGAGACTATATCTACGCATTAATAATTTCTTTGAAGCGTAAATCCCTTCAACATTTTTTCTTTTCAAATTATGTTAAATCTTTCTACTACAGCTGCTTTTAATTCTGTAAAAGTAGTGATATGTTGTTAGCAGGTCTCAAGACTGTGAGGAGTCCATAGAGGATTCTCTACAACAAACTTTATTTACCACAACTTAGTAGCATAATACCATGGCATACTGGTATCAGCATAGATTTTCAGACTACAGTAACTTGTTCTTAGCTGTAACAATAAAATGAAAAACTAAAACTGACAATATGTTGAATTTATAGATTGGAGCCACTGACGATTAGACCATGAAACATAGCATATATAGTAATTAAAAACGTGAATTATAAAGCCAAACCTTTCCAAGGCACCGCTAGGGTAATTATATTTCAACTGAATTTGAACTTCAAACTCTAATATCGCAATTCCATAAATCATCACAAGGAAGCAACCAATCCCTTGTCAAGGGGACTTTAAGCAAGACATAATTTTCCAGCTATTTTAGAGGAGAATAGAAAAAAATTCTTTAAACATCAATTTTATTTTGCCAATTTTGGAGCATGAAGGGTCCAGTAGAATCAGTAATCTTTATTTCTTACTTAAAATAGCGTATTTACAACTAAAAACGTTTTTTAAAGAAAGCACTTTCTCATCAACGTTGTGTTGCACTGTGGAACCTTTGAGAGAGAGCATAGGCCTCACTGATTGCGCCCAACAGTGGTAGCACCTAAGGCAGTCTCAAACACAACAGAAAAACTGCACTCTACAACATATGGACAAAGCAATAAATTTAGAGCCAAGCTTTGTGACTCTAGTGAAGCCATGAGCCTTTTATGCAGCACTAATCTATTTATTTATTTATGCATTTATTTTACTTGGCAAGATTAGGGCCTTCAGCCCCTCTCTTACACCTAACCAGACATACTCAGATTGAACGAGTTACATTTTCTACAGAACGTTAAGGACATATAACGTATTATGCAGTATTGACGTTAAAGAAAAAAATAGAGATTATAACAGTAGTTCAATGATAACTATAATAATAAAAAATAATTATAACAATCAAGAATAATAATGATAATAATAATAATAATAATAGTAATGACTATGTACATGAAAGTAAACATACTTATCTTTTGTGAATGTTAGTCCTATTGTTAGTTGGGAATTTTCTCGTTATGTTCTTGCAGCTTGTGAGTTATTTATCATCGAGGAGAGACATAAGACGATAGAATGGGGTAAAAGAGATATGTAAGAGGTAGACAGTTTAGAGGAAGAGAAATAGAATGCAAAAATTCGAAGCTCTGATGGAGAGGAAAAAGAAAGAGATGAGAGGGGCACAACAATGGTGGCTATACCGTCCCTAATATGTAAGTTTTGAGTTCCCTCTTGAATGTTGAGTAGTTCTGGATAAGACGCAGATCACAGGGGAGCACGTTCCATAGTCGCATGGCTGAAATGGAGAATGACACGGAGAAAGATTTTGTGTTATGTAAAGGTACAGCCAAGATGCTAGACGTATCCGATCTGGTATTGCAATTGTGGAATGATGATAGGTGTTTAATGTGAGAGGATAAGTATTGAAGGCACCAGTTGCTAAGAAATCGATGAAGTAAGCACATCGTGTGGAGATCGCGTGCCTTATGTGGGCGTATCCAACCTAGCTGGGAGTATGAAGGACTGATATGATCATACAACCAAATATTGCACACATATCTAACGCAAGCACTAGCTCGAGGCATCTAGAATTTTCACTATTTGTGCCGTGTTGAACTATATCACAGTAGTAAAGATTAGGCAAGACTAGTGTTTGGGCTAATTTTTGTTTAACATGGGTTGGAAATATTTTTCTAAATTTTTGAATTGCATGTAGGGAGGAGAGCGATTTCCGGCAAGCTGTGACTGTTTGTTCTTCCCAGTTCAGGTGTTCATCCAAGATTATTCCAAGGTCTTTTACTGTTTTTTGGTATGGTAGTTGGGTACCATTGAGGAGTATTTGAGGGATTGTTTCGCGAAAGTACCGGCTGATTAACTTTGGATGAGATATAAGTATGACCTGGGATTTCTTTGGGTTTGGTTTCATACCTAGGTTCTGTGCCCATCGAGAAACAGAGCAAAGATCTGCATTCATACTCGCTACTGCGTCAGCAATGTTTTTGGGGCTTGCACTTATGTACAGTTGGATGTCGTCGGCATATAGATAGCAGTTGCAGAAGTGAATCACTGAAGAAATATCATTAATGTACAGTGAGAAGAGTAGTGCACCAAGGATGTAGCCTTGCGGTACTCCAGAGCGCACGTTTTTCCATGATGACTTTTCCGACCCACAAATGACTTGTTGACTTCTGTTTTTGAGGTAGCTGTCGAACCAGTGTATTGCGCTGTTTGAGAAATTCAGCTGTTTAATTTTAATTAGTAATATATCCAAGTCAACTGTGTCAAAAGCCTTGCTAAAGACAAGCAGTGTTAGGATAGTAGCTTCACGCCTGTCCATAGCATGTTTAATGTCATCAGTTACTTTGATTAATGCAGTTGCTGTACTATGGTGCTTTCGAAAGCATGACTGATATTCGTCATGGATGTTATGAGTTTTGAGGTAATCCATCAGCTGCTCATGGACGACGTATTCTAGGGCTTCAGATATTGCAGGTAGTATGCTGATCGGCCTGTAGTCACCTGGCGACTTAGGGTTGTCAGTCTTGGGTATAGGTTGAATTAAACTTTCCTTCCACTCAGTAGGATATGTATTACTGACAAGAGACAGGTTAAAGATGTCTGTGATAACTGGAATAATAGTGTCTACGACGTTCTTAAACCGGCCAATGCTCACTCCATCATTTCCTACTGCCTCGGAAGAGATTCTCATAATTGCATTGTGTACTGTGCCGGTAGTGACATGTTTTAGGAAAAACTTGTCTCTCAAGAGATTGATATCTTGGGGCTGGTAATTTGTCGTTGCGTGGCAGTTTACAGCTGTTGAGAAGAAATCGTTTAATTCTTCTGCAGACGCTTGATAAACAGCGTCAAATCTTCGCTTCCCTGTACCGAAACTGTGCAGCTTTTTCCACAGTGCAGCAGGTTTTGATATGCCGCATAGGACAGAGCGGGCATGTCTGATTTTGGCATTCCTCACGCTTTGCTTGGTTCTGTTTCGGAGTTTCCTATAAGCTTCGTAGGCCTGGGGAGTTGGGTTACGCTTGAAGGCCCTATGTGCAGCATCGCGTTTATTCATTAACTGGCGTAATGCAGTGGTGAGCCACGGAGCGGGAGCTCTCTTTACCTTGACAGTGCGTAGAGGATCATGTTTATCATACAGTGCAATAATTTTGCGACATAATTGCCGAAATTTTCCGTCTAAAGTCGGTTCATTGCTTATATCATGCCAAGGGATGTCTGAGCAATCCTTTTGAAGAGCGTCATGGTTAACATTTTTTAAGTTTCTGTAGGTTACCAGGTGAGATTTTTCTTATGTAGTATGCATTGAGTAATTTAAGAATATCACGTTATGAGCAGAGAGTCCCAGAGCGGATGTCTGATTGGCGCGGGTTATTTTATCTGGTCTCTTTGTTGCTATTATATCTACAGTATGAGTGTGTAGCTGTGTGGCGTGTGATGAGTTGGGTCCAGCGGTGTTAAACTCATATCATTGGAGTGGAACAGCCGCCTTAGTTTTGCGGCAGAGGGAGATTTTAACTGTAAGTCGATGTTTGTGTCGCCCATAATGATTATGTGTTCATACTGTATCACGAGTGAGGACAGGGCAGACTGAAAGGAGGACATGGCACCAACGTTTGGAGGTTTATAGATTACTCCAATTAGTAGTTTCTGATTTGATGTATTTATTTCGAAAAACAAGAACTCTGCTTCTCCTTCGCCCTTTGCATCCGATGTGCATAGTACAGTAGGTGTCAGATCAGAGCGAACATAGGCAGCCACACCACCCCCGCGTCGTGTTTCGCGGTCTGCCCTTAGGAGAGAGTAATTTAAGATAGCAACCTCTGAATTAATCTATCAGAGGAAACAGTTATTTCAGTAAATACCAGACAGCTCGTATCATGGTTCATTTAAGCCAACTTTCAGATAATGATGTGAAAATTAATTATGACAAATGAGATTTTGGATTTCCTCTATAGATAATCAAAGTGCAAACTGTCAGCACTTCAGTATTTAATTACATAACACAGTTTATAGAAGTATTGGGCTGCTAAGAGGCTTAACTAACCTGACACCGAAAACCAGTAATGTTCAACAGAAAGATTTGAAATTCACAGTGTTTATAATTACACATCCCAAATTGAATGTAATTTAAGGATCACTAACAGAACTACAGGTGCATAGCGTTTTTCACTGGCTTTCCATTAAAACATTTTAAATAGTTTGTGCTTGATACAATCACATAAATTTATTTCCAGGCACATTTGTAAACTTGGGCCATATGAACATTCACAACAAACTGATTTAAACATGAATAAGAGTATAGATGGGGCAGAACTTGGGCACTGCTAAGCTAGAAAGCAAAGTAGTGCAATCGCAACACAGTGTGGTTTCGAGCTGAAAAGTAACTGCCAACATCTCGGTATTTTGGAGGACAAAAGTTAAAATGGCTCACTCACTAGAAATTACGCCATCAGTAACAGTAGCACGAGGGTTGGAGATACTGCATGATGCCACAGGACAGCAACATCCAGGCCTAAATCAGCAACAGGCACCAGCGGCTTCCACTGCGGACACTGCTGACCCCAGTTCCAATAGGCCAATGTGGCCTCGATGTACTCTCCCACTCAGCTGTGTTGTTCCTCCACATCATGCCAAACCAACAGCAGCCATGCACTATTTCAGGGTGACTCGCCTCAATCTCAATAGCCATACCACCCTTGGTACAGGAGAGTACTGCCGTCTTGTAACTCAGTCCAACCTCGCTGGAAACCGACCGTCTTTAAATCGTTCTGCGCGCACCTAAATATGCGATTGTGACCAGTAGTACCACAGCAAAACACGAGCATGAGAAAGAGCTGACACACTAATCATTTCAGAGGAAGTAGAATAGTGATTACTGCTATACTTTTCATTAGTTCTTGAAAATCTTTATTATAAAATTATTTTGTGTTATCTGTTTGTAGATTTCTTGGAGTTTTCTCTATATATATTTTTTCGAAAGCATCAACTGCATTTCCTACCTTTTTTATCTTTGACTGGAGTAGTCCAAGCAAATTTTGAGATAGTTAATAAATATTTATATCCTTTAATTATGTTTGAAATTTCTTTTAATGTTCCAGATTCCATTTCTACTACATCTGATTGCTATAAATCATCTACATCGAAGGAAACAGCATTTCTTCTTCTAAAATTCCCTCTCATTGGTTTATGTAATTAATTAATAATTTCTTCACAAATATTCAGACCATCACCTACAATTTTTTTAATAAATGTACTTTTTTTAGTCTTCAATGTTGTGCAGATACCATTAATCCTCTGTCTTCCATTTTTAGAGTTGACTCCTTGTGATAGATGAGCCTCAGTAAATTTTCTGCACTTCAAGCACCAGATGTGAGTGTCCATTTTTATAGATCAAAAATATGCTAAATATTAAATTATTTTACCAACACATGATTATCTTTACATCAACTGATACAGTTTTTAACGAAATATTTTAATAATACAATTAGAAAGTTTGTTTTATGTTCAATTTTTCTTAATAAATTGTCACTATAGTTGGACTCATGCATGATGGTGGTCGAATTTGGCTTGTTCTGTGCACTTGCATCATGCATTCACCGACCACGAACGAGTGTTCAGCAGTATTCTGAGCACTCTGCTCTGAATGCCGTAGCTATGTGAGCATGAAACGTGATCGTACCGAATTGTTTAGTGACTTTTTATTCGATTTGTTGCGAGTTCTCATCTCTATGGAGGCGGTAAGTAATACAATACACATAAGCAAGGTAGAGACATTATGTGGGATATATGCTTAAAGCATGGGTAAAGCATGTGCCTGTGTGTACCGCAACTATCACTTGGAATAGTCAACAATGCAATCCCGGTCCTTGTCTTGACATGCGCGAACTGCCATCGATCGTGGAACGCACTGTAGTCACTTGGTAAACCATATAAAAAATACTTAATTTAATATCAAAATCGTTTAAAGACACATTTTTATTTATATATAGACCAGTAACAAAAACTTGATTAAGAGTAAAATCATAATCGACATGATGAATATGTTGTTCATATTATTTAATAATTGTAAAATCGACTGTTTGTTTATGACGGAATTTTTCGCATTTCGATTTCATACTTATACTATATCTACATCTAGACTCCGCAAACCACCCGACATGCCTGGCGTATGATACATCTCGTTGTACCAGTAATTAAGAATTCTTCCTTTTCCATTCATATATTTAGTGCAGGAAGAATGATTGTTTGAATGTCTCTTTGCATGTAGTAATTATTCTAATCTTGTGCTCATTATCCCTGTGTGAGCAATATGTATTGGGTTTAATATATCTCTAGAGTAATCATTTAAAGCTGGTTCTTGAAACTTTATAATAGACTTTCTTGGGATAGTTTACATCTGTCTTCAAGAGTTTGCCAGTTCACTTCCTTCAGTATCTTTGTGAAAAAATCCCATGGATGATGCAATCCTGTGACCATTTGCGCTGGCCTTCTCTGTATACCTTCAATATCCCCTGTTAGTCCTGTCTGGTATGGGTCCCAAACCACTTGAGAAATATTATAGGATGGGTCACATGACTGATTCTTAAGCAATCTCATTGTGGACTGATTGCATTTCCCCAGTATTCTACCAATAAACCAAAGTCTACCACCCGCTTTACCCGTAATTGAATCTATGTGATCATTCCGTTTCAGATTCCTACAAAGAGTTACACCCAGGTATTTGTATAAGTTGGCTGATTCCAACAGTGACTCAATGATATTATAGTCATAGGGTACTACGTTTTCTCGTTTTTTTAAGTGCAAAATTTCACATTTAGAGCAAGTTGTCAATTTCTGCTCCACATTAAAATCTTATCAATATCTTACTGAATACTTACGCTGCTTCTCTAAGATAGTAATTCATTATAAATAATTGCATCATCTGAAAAGAGCCTGATTTTACTATTAATATTGTTGACAACATCATTAATATATATCATGGACAGTAAGGGTTCCAAAACACTTCCCATGAGCACATCTGAATTTAGTTTTACATCTCATGATGACTCTCCATCAAGATAATATGCCATGTCCTCCCTACCAAATAATTCTCAATCCGGTCACAAATTTCAGTTGATATCCCATATGATGGTACTTTTGACAAAACAATAGGTGCAGTACTGAGTCAAATGCTTTCCAGAAATCAAGAAACAATGGATCTACCTGGTTGTCTTGACCCAAAGCGTTCAGTATGTCATGTGAGAAAAGTATGAGTTGGGTTTCATATGATCGATGTTTTCGAAACCCATGCTGGTTGGTATTGAGGAGGTAATTCTGTTCAAGATACTTCATTATGTTTGAGCTCAGAAAATGTTCTAAGATTCTGCAACAAATCATGTCATGGACTGAAGTTTTGTGGATCACTTCTACTGCCCTTCTTGTAGATGAGTGTGACCTATGGCTTTTTCCAAGTACTACGCACAGTGTTTTGTTTGAGTGATCTATTAATACTTCTTCTATTTCTTTTCTGTAAAGGAATTATTTAGTCACAGACTATAAGAAGCTTATTCCTCTTTGGTAATATAATTATTTAATTGTGTGAGAATACTCATATACTCAGCCTCTGGGACAAGATCTTTTATTTTGATTTCTTAACATTAACCACTTAGTGCATCTTTTATATTGACTAACCTTGTTCCTTTAAAACTAATATAACCCTTGATACTTTGAAAATCTTTATTTAATTCTATATGAAAATGTTTATCACATTTCTATTTTTGGGCCAAATGATTGTAAAGCCGACTTTATTTTTTCCAATTCTTGCAAATTTATTCGGTAGCCCTTATGCTGCAACTTATTTCCAAAAATGTACATTTATTGTGTTCAATATATCATTAAATGTTTAATTATCTGGCCATAACTGTAGCACAGTGAGACACAAATGGCTGCATTTAATTTCATTAAAATTTTGATTCACTGCCCATTATAAAACGGCTCATTGGAGCCAAGGTATTTAATCAGTTCTTTGGGAATAGTTCCTCCAAACCAATCAAACACAATTTTTATCATTATTGTTATACTATCATATATAATGAGTGGCCACAATATCAGACATATCTGAGTTTACTGTTCCAGATTCACATTCTCTAGGATGATTAGGTCATTCCTGGATCATAAGTATTTGATTTTTAATTGTTTACCGAAATTTTCTCTATCAAAATAACTTAACGCATTAGAATACATATGAATTATTTTTTGGAAATTATTTTTGTCTTCACTACATCGCCAGCTGAAACTTTTTTCTTCATTATTAAATTATGTCTTTTTTGGTCTTCTAACTCCTTATCATCTTTTTTCTTGTTCATTATTGCTTTTGCAATACCAGCCACTCCATCTGCTAATGAACCAATAGTTGCTAGATATAGTAATACTGCCAAAGGTAGTGGATGAAATCCTCCATTTTTCGTTAATCCAGAATAATCTTTCTTTTTTGTTAGATATTCGATAATCTTTTTCACAAAAGGAATGCCTAAAGTTATAAGCAAGTCCCACCTGTCTTCTAATCTGTCTTTCTTATTTGTACATAAGTTAAAAAATTATAAATGCTGTGTAGTTGATCATTATTTAGTATAATTTTAATTGCTATGGGTTTAGTCTTTCCACTAGGTAGTAAAGTACAGCTGCTGCTGATGTTATTATTTTTATCAAGATTAATATTTTTATAGTTACAATATTTGTGATCAAGTTCCAAGCCCATTCATAATTTTTTATTTCTATACATTATTCATCTGACTGCTATAGCAGCTAATTTTTCTCCAGATGATGCATCCATTCCTTCTTTGACAGCTTCTTGAATTCCTTTATTTGCTTGATGTCTTGTTACTAAATCATTATCACCTCTGAAGAGATTTGCAAGGTTCATCTAGTGGATTTATTCCTTGACCTACTCCAGGAAATCTTTCTTCTAATTTTGTTCCTGGGCCACAATAATTATAATATATAATTATATATATCAAATGGTAATTTATTAGTTAAAGAATTAACTAATCCTTTTCCACATTTTTCCTTTTTCCAAATCGCGTATTGAAAATTGTTAAAATGTTTAATCAGACATGGTATTCATTTTGGACTGTTGATAACGAAATAACCAAATTTATTTGTTAACATAGGTGTTATTCCCACTTTTTCATCATGATAATTTGTATTTCCAGCTCATTTTTCTCCATGAATAGCTGCTAATCTATTAATTAAATCTCTAATATCATTCACCCAAACGTATTCAATCGGTTTTTCTGTATATTTTTAGTAAGCCTCTGCTTTTATCTCATCCTCACTTTGCAATGAATCATCCAGATTTATTTGCCTCAATTTTGGAAATAACCATCGACAATTTCTTTTAGTAAATATCGATATTTACTACCTTTACCTGATTTTAATTTATTTCGATTATTATCAGAATATAATACTAATGAATGGTATAATATATCCACATAATTTGATAAACCAGAGCCAGTAAATCTTGTATTCATGTAATCCATAGTAACCTGTTTTTTAGTTTATTCATCATATCATATTTTCCTTAATGTGCCCTTTTGCCAATATTTAATTAATCTCCATCAAATTTTACTGCTAATTTACCAATCAATTTAAATTTGCCAACAGGTCCAAATCCAAAAAACGTATCTTCACTGCAGTTAATAGAGTCTAGCATTCCTTCACTTATTTAATTTTTTTAGTAGATTGCTTCTCTCTATTTTAAGGTCTTTATTGTACTTCTGCAGTGATTTCTTAATTATGTTCTGCTTAATGAATAATCTCTTTTATCACTATCATTGGCTTAATTGCTAGTACATCATTAAATTCTTCAAAATATTTATAATGAATCATCTGCTTTTCGACTTCTCTGTTTTCTTCTATAGTTTTCACAACATCATCATCCAAACCTTCTATTCCTTGTTTTACTTTTTCGATTGCACCAATAACAGGCTGTTTTATTTATTTTTTGTGTTCTGTTCTAGGTTGTTTTTTCCAGTTTTTAAATTCCTCTTTAATTGCTTCTATACTTTCCTATATCACTTAACCTGTTGAAACACATGTGGATCATATATAGAATGCGTATTCAGTCCTTTCTGATCATCGTATATTGCAAACATTTAGTGAGGATAAAAACACTAATGATTTATTTTTAACAATTAACATTTATTTTCAACTTTTAACATTTCTGAATGTGTTTCATGTTTTATGTTTAATATTTATGTCTAATGTTTAACGTTTTATATTTGATTTTTAGGTTTAATATTTAACACTTTATGTTTAACATTTGTGTTTAATGTTCATATTAATGTTTAATTTAATGTTTATCCGTAACATTTAATATTTATGCTTAGTGTGTAACATTTTATGTTTAAAGTTCTGTGTTTAACATTTAACATTTTATGTTTAACGTTTACATGTTCTGTTCAAAATATTCCAGAACTTCGTTCACAACATTTTAACTTACCTTTTACTTACTGGATATGGTCTCCTTAGAAATACTCTCCTCCACAACTGGTACACTGCCTCCAACACCATTTCCCTTCCAGAAGCAGTCATGGTGTGCCTCTCGCTGGAATGTACGAAGCACCATCTGTGAACTATCCTTTATCTCGTCTATCATTGCAAATCTTTACCCTTTCAACAGCGTTTTCAACTTTGGAAATAAAAAACATCTGCAGGAGCAAGGTCTGGAGAGTATGGAGGTTGAGGCAGTACAATGATTTCGTTTTTTGTACAACAATCACGTACCAACAGTGATGAATGTGCAGATGTGTTATTGTGATGCAAGAGCCATGGATTGTCTCGCAGCATTACAGACAGTTTCCTTCTCACATTTTCTCCGAAATGCCGCAACACATCCCAACAGTACCATCAATTAACAATCTGTCACTGTGGCACGAGTCCATGATGAACTAATTGGTCAAAATCAAAATAACTATCAGTGTGGGTCTAACGTTTTACTTCACCTGACGAGGCATTTCTGATCTTGCAGAACTTTTCTCGACCCATTGTGAAGATCGAACCTTGTTCTCAACATCATAACCATAGACACACATCTCATTACCAGTTACAGTTCTCTTAAGGATCATCTCGTTCTTATTTGCGCGATCCAAATGTTCTTCACAGATTGCTAAGTGAAGATGTTTGTGGTCTTGACTCATGAGTTGTGGGACATACTTGGCAGCAACATGATGCATTCCAAATTGTTGTTACAGGATTCCATGACATGACCCAATTGAAATGTTACATTCTTTTACAATCTCTCAGACAGTCAGTTGACACGGACAGTTTCGTAGACATTCTTGACATGAGCGTCATTGATAGACATCAAAGCTGTCCTGAATGAGGGTCACCTTTAACTTCCATCTGGCCACTTTTAAACCGTGTGAACCATTCATAACAACGAGTACACCTTAAGCACTCATCACTGTAGGCTTCCTGCATCGTTTAGTGTGTCTCTGTAAATGTTTTCTTGAGTTTCATGCAAAATTTAATACAGGCGCATTACTCCTCAAACTCTGTCATCTCGAAATTAAAAAATTATCATTCTACTCAATAGAGCACAGCACTATAACTAACAGATATACAACTATGAAACTTCTGGCTGTTATCATTAGACAAGGGCACATGCAGGGATGCCAACCTCATTTTGCTCCAACACACCATTGACGTGAAATTACAAATGTTCCAGAATATTTTGAAAAGAGCTCTATGTTTAACATTTCTGTTTAATTTTTATGTTTAACGTTTATGTTGTAGATTTATGTTAAACGTTTTACATTTTATATTTAACATTTATTGTTATGTTTAACATTTATTTTTATATTTATGCCTTTCAAATTTTTTTAATCTTGTCTCTGTAGTTACCATTACTGATTTTTCTTGTCATATCTGTAATATAAAGATGCAATTTATCTTTATTCCAACATTTGCTGCACATTTCTATAAGATCATCAAATCTTAAGTCAACAGTGATAAACTAGTGATAAATGTGGTCTAAATTTGTGTTCTCTTCTCAAAAATATTTTAAAAAGTTATATTACCTCTTACTAATTGTTTTGGTACCTTTGAGTATGTCAGGGCTAAATAATAAAAACAATCTATTCATTTGTGCCTTCCTCTAGTAAAATGTTCTGTAACTACATCCTGATTTTCAAGAGTAAAATCATCGAATACTACAACTGAATTATCTTGATGTTCATCAAATGGTATATTTTCATCATTTTCAAAAAAATTGGTATTCTGCTCATTCTTTTTCTCTTCCACTTTTTACACATTTTTATAAATTCCAAGTATTTTGGTTGATCTACACTTTTTGAATAAATATAGGAATGATTTATTTCACTCCAGTTTAGCCATTTTGGAACTAAAACATAATTCTCAGTCATTAATGTTGTTTTTCAACATCCACTTCCTCCTATTATCACACATCAAATAGAGCTAGGCAAGAGCTTGCCCTGCCTTTTCTTAGGTTCCTTCTCTGGTGTTCTTATTTGTGGATATCAGTCACTTTTATTTACTTAAATACACATTTTTTATTAATATAAATGCATTGTCTGTTTCAGTTGAGTGGTAAGTCATCTGTTCTCAAAGAAAGATTAACAGTACCTATAGAAATAGCTGTAGTATCGTTTTTATGCGACATCTATAATGCCAAATATCATATCAAAAAATAATAAATTGTATTGTGATGGCTAACAACAGAAATTCCTGCTGGTCAGTATAGCTTGAAAAATTCACAAAAGCTCATTCACACAAAAAAGTCTGATATTCCCATGACAGCAGATGAAGTTTTAAATAGAGTTATTATTGACAATAATGTTAAATCTAATATGGACATAAAGGATAGTATTGGAAGTGTATTAGGATTTAATAACCAAATTATTGAAGCCAATGATAAAACTAATACTAATGATGTGCCTCAAATTATTCTATTCGAGTTAATCAACATTAATTTTAATGTGGCTGTTGGAATATGTGTAAAGGATGATGACCACTTTCATAGAGAAACTAATATGATTGCTTCATTCAAATCCAATGCAGAATTTGGTGCACTGTTAATTCACAAGCCAAAGTATCCTGTATATATTCCACTTTTTATACCATACAGGATTTAAAAATAACTGTAACTCACGAAAATGTTAATTTGCTTGTCTTCAATGGTACTTGTGTGACAGTAGTTATAGAAATGTTTTAGTAAATTTTATTGTTATGAAATGATAAAGATTGATAGTTATCAGTTTTATTCATTTCCTGTGAATGAGCAGACTAAAAATAGTTTAAATATTCCTAATAAGGAGGCAGAGACGAATATTTATATTGGTTATGGTTGGGTTTATCCTAATAATGCAAAAATTGTATACGAGCTTCTGTGTTATTGAAGGTGATGGTATAGATTCCCCAACATAGGATGGAAAATTCAATAAAAATTTATTGACAGACATGGGTTGAGGCTGTTCGATTTTATCACCATAATGAAACAGAACCATATTTTGTCTAGGATTGAGTGCCCTTTTATTTTTCGTCTGTCTTTATGCAACTGACTTCATCTTCAGCCAATGAGTTAACGAGGGAATATCATATCTTCAGTAATGGGAAGATAAAAAGTAAAAAAAATTGAAGCACTCTTTTCACTAGAATGTTTTGGTGAGTTCTTTAAAGATCACAAGGAAGTTATGTGGGCAGGAGATTTAAGTGTAATTTTTACCTGGAGCTCCAGTGCAAACAATGCCATTCGTTGATGGTCCGACTGTAATCAACCTGGAGTTGAAATAAAGGATATACTTCCTACAGAAGGTAAAATGGTTGTGGAATGAATAGAAATTCAAGTTCCTGTGGTTAGATATGAGCCACTGTAATCACTCAAGGGGGAGAAGACAGACTAAGAAATCCAAAAATTCCTATATCTTTTATTTAATCACATAACATTGAAATTAAGTATTACCGACTACTAAGATTCTGCAGACTGTGATATACTTTACTTTATTTTTGTTGTTTTCCTAATGAATCAATAAATAATAAGTTGATTGATTTGTTTTTATTCAATCATTTTAAATGACAGAATATCTATATAAAGAGTGGTAGAAATGAAGTTTTATTCACGAATTATGGAACTTAAGTCCTCCAAACAATTATATTAAGGCTTGTGCGATTTTCCATTATAGCAACTGAAGTCACAGATCAACAGCGACATTCAAACAGAGAAGACTCTTTGGGGAAAGATGAAATAAAGAAAGTACCAACAAAAAGCCCCACAGGGTTTCTCCTGGCACCAAGGTTTTAGCGCTTTCTTCGAATGAATTCATTTTTTTAGCCTAATTAAAAATCTTCTGTGCATGGTGTTTGAAAGGATTTTTAAAGATAAGAATTGTAATGCAGTTTAAACAAAAAATGTTTAAACAATGTAACAATTTTTATTTTTTAAAATCTAAATAAATCTTGTATATAAATAAAACAAATAACAAACAACTATGAGAAGCAATATTGAAGAGCCATTAAATGAGCTTATTACATTTATAGAATTTAAAAAATAAACCTTATTATACTTAAAGAGCTAACTAAATTTGGTCATAAAGTTATGTCAGTTCTAAATGGTAAATATAAAATTATTCTTCCAGATTGTTATTCTAAAGTCTTTTCAGATAATGATGATAAACTAGAGAATCTTCTACATTTAAAATTTTTATAATGAGGTAGGAAATTAAATTGTTGTGTTCATGTTCTTGATTTTGAAGAATAGACTGAAATTTTTTATGAGAGAAATTACAGTAAAATATGAAAATATTCGTATACATGGCGAATCACCAGGCCTGGAAACCCTGAAATAACTTTAATACAGGTAATTTAATATTTATCATTTGGTATCTCATGTTTGAAACACATTGTTATTACTGCATTAGGATCAGGAAGTTTTTTGCTTTGAAAAAGAGTAAATCTAAAAATTTCAGTGTTTATGTCTGGGAAAAAAATTGAAATTTCCTTTTTGTTTCCTGGTCTAGACCTCACCTGGAAATCCCAAAGGGTAACTACCTCTAATTTCTTCCCAGCCATTTCCACAAGCATATTAAAAAGATTGCCACTATTGCCAACTATTTCCTCATGACTGGAAAATTGAATCAGAGAAGAGATACTGTCTGAATCTCCACATACTGCTTCCATTTTTGGCTGCGTATCACTAACATTATCTTGAAATGTCTCCTCCCTATCTTGTATCAAATTTACCTGGACATGTTGAGTGTCAGCCCCCCTGTCATCACACCTCATGAAAATATATGAAGAACACCCACAAAAAACACTATGTAAACAAAAATTTCTTCACATTCCGTACTGAACTGATGGCGTTGAAGAAATGATGAAATAATGGAAGATTATATACCCTGGTTGTTGCGATGCCTAATGTGATTGTAGCTGCTGGTACTCACAGTTCCACAGTCCAGTTTCATCGTCATTATAATTTATTGGTTTCAGAATGTTTCAGCATCCAGTCCAAAATTTTGCTTCCCAAATGATATTGTCTTTCAGTCTTAATGTTAGTATGGTACACCTGAACTCACAAGCTTACTTAAATACTATACCTGAATTAAATCAGCATCCCATACCATTCCACCATGATGCATTGTAACTGACTTGTTGCAGATAACGATTGTTAAATAAAAGTAAAGCAAAGCAATAGTCTTTGCTAAAGTTAGTCCTGAAGAACGTAGATGAAATAAAGGTTCTTGAAGTTAGATGGGTGTAACTCAGAACTGTTCAAAAATGATGAAGAGAACTCCCTTTCATTACTCCACTGCAGTTATGTTTTCCTATAAACATCTTACATGATAACAAGCCAAAGAACAGCATGATTAGATTAGATTAAAGATTAGATTAATACTTGTTCCATAGATCATGAATACGACACTTCGTAATGATGTGGAACGTGTCAGGTTAAAGAAAGATGTCTGTACAAGATATTACGTTACACAAAATATTGCATGACACTAATGCTAAAGTTAGTTTTTTTTCCTCCCTTAATTTATATCTAAAAATTCAGCCAATGAGTAGAAGGAGTTTTCATCTAGAAATTCTTTTAATGTATTTTTAAATGTTGGTTGACTATCTGTCAGGCTTTTGATGCTGTTTGGTAGGTGACCAAAGACTTTTGTGGCAGCATAATTTACCCCCTTCTGTGCCAAAGTCAGATTTAACCCTGCATAGTGAAGATCATCCTTTCTCCTGGTGTTATAGCTATGCACACTGCTGTTACTTTTGAACTGGGCTGTGTTATTAACAACAAATTTCATAAGTGAATATATATACTATGAGGTTACTGTAAGGATCCCTAGATCCTTAAATAGATGTCTGCAGGATGACTGTGGGTGGACTCCAGCAATTATTCTGATTACACGTTTTTGAGCAATGAATACTTTTCTACTCAACGATGAATTACCCCATAATATGACACCATACGAAAGCAGTGAATGAAAGTAGGCGTAGTAAGCTAATTTACTGAGATTCTTATTACCAAAATTTGCAATAACCCTAATAGCATACGTAACCGAACTCAGACCTTTCAGCAGACCATCAATGTGTTGCTTCCAGTTTACCCTCTCATCAATGGACACACCTAAAAATTTTGAAAATTCTACCTTAGCTACAGACATCTGTTCAAAGTCTATATTTATTACTGGAGTTGTGCCATTTACTGTACGGAACTGTATATACTGTGTTTTATCAAAATTTAAAGAGAGTTCGTTTGCTGAGAACCACTTAATAATTTTGTGAAAAACATCATTTACAATTACATCACTTAGTTCTTGGTTTTTGGATTTTATTACTATACTTGTATCATCAGCAAAAAGTACTAACTTTGCATCTTCATCAATATGGAATGGTAAGTCATTAATGTATATCAAGAACAGTAAAGTACCTAAGACCGAACCCTGTGGGACTCCGTACTTGATAGCCCCCCAGTTTGAGGAATCAGCTGTTGTATTAACATTACATGAACCACTTATTTCAAATTTCTGCATTCTTCTAGTATGAATTAAACCATTTGTGCACTGCCCCCCTCAAACCATAATGATTTAGCTTATCTAAAAGAATTCCATGATTTACACAGTCAAAGGCCTTTGAGAGATCACAAATAATACCAATGGGTGATGTCCGGTTATTCAGAGCATTTAATATTTGATCAGTGAAAGCGTATATAGCATTTTCTGTTGAAAAGCCTTTCTGAAAACCAAACTGACATTTTGTTAGTACTTTATTTTTACAAATATGGGAGGCTACTCTTGAATACATTACTTTCTCAAAAATTTTTGATAGAGCTGTCAGAAGAGACATTGGGCGATAGTTGTTGACATCTGACGTATCCCCCTTTTTATGCAATGGTTTTACAATGGCATATTTCAGTCTATCGGGGAAAACACCCTGCTCCAAAGAGCTATTACATACATGGCTGAGAATCCGAATCCTACTTATCTGTGGGGAACAAGCTTTAAGTATCTTGCTGGAAATGCCATCAGTTCCGTAAGAGCTTTTACTTTTCAGTGAATTTATTATTTTACTGATTTCAGAGGGAGAGGTTCGTGGAAATACAGTTGTTTCAAACTGCACAGGTATGGCCTCTTCTATTAGAAGGCTTGCTTCTTCTAGTGAGTATCTAGATCCTATTTTCTCCACAACATTTAAAAAATGATTATTGAAAATATTTCCAATTTCAGATTGTTTGTTAGTACGCTTGTCATTCAGTTTTATGGCACTAAAGTCTTCCTTTGCTCTTGGTTGCCATGGTTGTCGAATAAGTTGAAAAGTCAAAGGATTCAGGTGTACACACATTTATTTGACATTATATCAGCTCAGCTCAGCTCAAAATCTCACACATTACTGGCTCTCCCGTACTATTTCTTGTGGGTTTTATATACTCTTGCTATCAATTCGAATATTTTGCATATAGTAATTTCGTTAATTACAGTCACAAAAGTTCTACAAAATTACAGAAAATGTTATCATTTGGAGAATACAACTGAAATACATGCAACAGCATGCAAAGTCGAATACTCATTTTTCGTTTTGATGGAAAAATAAGTAAAATGATTCAAATAAACAGTTCTGATTATAGTTCGGTTCATGGCACTGAAACTTCATTAGCCCAAGCATTACTACCATGTTTCTTGCTTGTGATATGAGCGCATTATTTTTTTAGTTTATACAGAATTTCAATATATAATCCTGTAGACTAAACAAACTCTTTGTACACATTGTGACGTAGTTTCATATTGTGGATTATAGTAATTATAAAGTAATTGGATGCTGTTGTCTTAACCGATAGTATAGCAAACTGACAATATGACAAAGAGAGTTTTTACAGGTTTGTAATATCATAAAATATAGTATGTTTGGAGCTTCTTTTGTTATCCAATTTTTTTGTAAATGAAAAGTTCTAATTAAACTAAACGAATTGACAATACATATTCCTGCCAATGGACAGACATAATATTAGCCAATGCTTTACCATGAAGTTGTTGCAAATCACATTGCAGAGCTCAAAAGGCGAAGTCACATATACACTGATGAGTCAAAACAAAACATTATGACCACCTGTTTGATAGCTTGTTTGTCCGATTTGGGAACGAAATACATCACTGATTCTGCATATCAAGGATCCGGCAGTTTGTTTGTAGGTTTGTGGAGGTATTTGGCATTAGACATCTACGCACAAGTCATGCAATTCGCGTAAATAACGGGCCACTGATTTGCCTACTCTGTTATGGCACCATGATAGCGACCCAGATGAGTTCCATAGGGTTTACATCAGACGAATTTGCTCGCCGAGATATCAATGTGAGTTCGCTATAATGCTTCTCAAACCACTATAATACGGTTCTAGCTCAGAGACACGAACAGTTACACTGCTGAAAGACGACATCGCCGTCGAAGAAGTTATCAAGCATGAAAATATGAAGCTGATTCGCACCTATCAGCATGTCTTTGATTACTGCCTGTGACGTCCCTTCGCTCCTTCTTCACTGACCAGGAGGAGACTCGACTCGTAACGATGCTCATCCCCGTTGCCAAGACATGGAACAGCACCTGTAACTCTCGTCAGAACACAACTCATCGCTTGGTTTAGAAATATTTTGCAGTTCAGATAATAGGCAAAAAACTGGTGATTTCTCAAATTGGGGAACAATCAAGAAAGTGGTGCCGCAAGGTTCGGTCTTGGGTCTTCTGCTGTTCTTAATATATATTAATGACTTGCCATTCTATATTCACAAAGATGCAAAGCTGGTACTTTTTGCTGATGATACAAGTATAGTTATCACACCCAACAGGCAAGAATTAACTGGTGAAATTGTAAATGACGTTTTTCAGAAAATCGTTAAGTGGTTCTCTGCAAATGAGCTCTCACTAAACTTTGACAAAACACAATATATACAGTTCCACACAGCAAATGTAGTGACACCATTGATAAATATAGACTGCGTTTAGAAATCGGTAGCTAAGGTAGAATATTCAAAATTTCTAGGTGTATGCATTGATGAGGGGTTGAACTGCAAAAAACACTGAGGATCTGCTGAAATTTTTGAGTTCAGATACTTATGCTATTAGGGTCATTGCAAATTTTGGCGATATACATCTGCAAATTTTGGCGATATACATTTGCTTTCCTATGGCATCATATTCTGGGGTAACCCATCATTGAGTAAAAGAGTGTTCATACCACAAAAGCGTTTAATCAGAATAATTGCTGGTGCTCATCCAAGATCATCCTGTAGACACTTATTTAAAGAGCTAGAGATCTTCAGTGTAGCCTCACAATATATGTATTCACTTACGAAATTAGTTATTAACAATCCGAACGAATCTGTATACGCATTAGGAGTGATTTAAAATGAAATTATCATATAAAGTTGATCGTCAGTAAAGCAGATGCCAGACTGAGATTCATTGGAAGAAACCTAAGGAAATGCAATCCGACAACAAAGGAAGTAGGTTACAGTACGCTTGTTCGCCCACTGCTTGAATACTGCTCAGCAGTGTGGGATCCGCACCAGATAGGGTTGATAGAAGAGATAGAGAAGATCCAACAGAGAGCAGCGCGCTTCGTTACAGGATCATTTAGTAATTGCGAAAGCGTTACGGAGATGATAGATAAACTCCAGTGGAAGACTCTGCAGGAGAGACGCTCAGTAGCTCGGTACGGGCTTTTGTTAAAGTTTCGAGAACATACCTTCACCGAAGAGTCAAGCAGTATATTGCTTCCTCCTACATATATCTCCCAAAGAGACCATGAGGATAAAATCAGAGAGATTAGAGCCCACACAGAAGCATACCGACAATCCTTCTTTCCACGTACAGTACGGGACTGGAATAGAAGGGAGAACCGATAGAGGTACTCAGGGTATCCTCCGCCACACACCGTCGGGTGACTTGCGGAGTATGGATGTAGATGTAGATTCAAAATAATAGCAATGTACATGGCTACAACAGTAGGAGAATGGATGATCTTTACTACTCAAGGTAACTTTGGCTCAGAAGGGAGTAAATTATTCTACCACGAAATTCTTTAGTCACTTACCTAATAACAATAAAAGTCTGACAGATAGCCATATAGTATTTAAAAGGAAATTAACAGAATTTCTTAATGGCAACTCCTTCTACTCATTAGATGAAGTTTTGGATATAATAAGTGGGTAAAAAACAAAAAATTATAAATATTAAGTGTCATGTAATATTTTGTTTAATAGAATATCATTATGAAGTGTCGTATTCATGATCTATGGAACAAGTACTAACCTAATGCAATATAATCTCTAATCTCTGTTATTTATCCGCAACAGTCTTCTCAGCTTGTGTGAACTGGTAAACTGCAATCGTTTATTTTTATTGTTATGCCCGGTTAGTTCCGTGATGAAGTAAAATCTTGATTCTTGATGTCATCATTACGATCGTTTTTCAGATCATAGATAGCAAGCACGAAATTTTGCTGTCTACTGTTCTGGTGCTATGCCGTTGCTACGTCCAGTTATTAACAAAGGTCAGACGTAACTCCAGATATAACTTATGTTGCAGTAAATACTTTTTAATACGCCGTAATACTGGTTTAAACTAATCACTCTTCACTGTCCATTATTCATGTACTCACTTAGTCACTTATAATGTTTAAAGAGTCAATCAACTTGCATTAATACACATAGGATTGTCTGTTTAATGAGTTAGGCGACACGTAAGATTTACCTTTTGACTGAGATTTTATTGTTCTTTCTGTAATTAATTCTTTGTCCCTACAGCACATGCACACCGATATGTCATTGAAGATTAATTTCTGTTCAGTTCAGTAATCGTGATGCTGACGACAACTTTTGACTAATCGACGTACTTATCTTTCCTCATGTCTTCGTTTCATTGTGTCCTACTCAAAACTACGAATTGTTTTTCTGTCGTTGATCCATTGCTCTCAAGGTTTGTAACTGTTCATCAGTACGAAGGAGAAGTCCGAAAAACCAATATCACATCAATTGAAGTCTAACACTCGTCTTACTATACTGTCGCGTTGAGAACGGTAAAGATTAACTTTCTTCAGTCGATTGACTGAGCAATAAGTCAATCTCTATCTCACGAATTATCAAACTTCCAAAACTGAAACAATCTAATGGCTTTTGCGTCCAGACAACTATCGCAAAAGTACTCTAGAGCGACTCAAGAGCAACTAACTAACTGAACATTTCCATATCCGAGTTGCATTGTAGTCACATTGAATTTCCTTTTCGTTGCGGCTAGAACTCTCTTCCGTGGTAAATGTTATCTTTGACTGAATTACTTTCTTGGATTTAACCTCCGTTCTTATGATTTTGAATTTATTCTATAGATACTTGATACAGAAGCTATGATAATCCTTTCCTCTTATATCCACTTTTTGCATGCTATTCTAAGTATATGAATGATATAGGTGTTAATCAAAATATTACCAATGTAGATTTTATCGTCAATCGTTGCCGTCACTGTCAAGATGACTCACTTCCCTACTTTAAGTTTCCACACAGTTTGTTAATTGGGGTTTTCTGCCCTTGGGGCGATACACACCACAGGTCCCACCCAAGTGCAAGAGAATGTCTCCCATAGCATAACACTGCTCCCACCAGACTGTCAGTGGCGCGCTGCACATTTCGAGCCGCCAGTCACCTCGATGACGGTGTTTGTGGAGACGTCAATCGACCTAGTGTAGCATAAATGTGAATCACCTGAAGAGCTGACACGTTTCCATTGCTCAGCAATCTTATGGTCCTGTGCCCACTGCCATCGTAAATGGCGATGTCGTTGTGTCAACATTTGAATGGGAAGGGGTGGTCTGCTATGGAACGCAGTGTTCAACAATGTATGGTGCCTGGTGTGCTCAGAAACATTTGCGCATGGACCAACACTGTGCTGTTTCGGCAGAGATGCTACAGATCACCACATGCATATACAGGGTGTTACAAAAAGGTATGGCCAAACTTTCAGGAAACATTCCTCACACACAAACAAAGAAAAGATGTTATGTGGACATATGTCCAGAAACGTTTAGTTTCCATGTTAGAGCTCATTTTAGTTTCTTCCACCTACACTCAACGGAGCATGTTATCATGATTTCATATGGAATACTCTATCTGTGCTGTTAGAACATGTGCCTTTACAAGTACAACACAACATGTGGTTCATGCACGGTGGAGCTCCTGCACATTTCAGTTGAAGTGTTCGTAAGCTTCTCAACAACAGATTTGGTGACTGATAGATTGGTAGAGGTGGACCAATTCCGTGGCCTCCACGCTCTCCTGACCTCAACCCTCTTGGATTTCATTTAAGGGAGCATTTGAAAGCTCTTGTCTACGCAACCCCGTTACCAAATGTAGAGACTCTTCGTGCTTGTATTGTGGATGGCTGTGATACAATACACCATTCTCCAGGGCTGCATCAGCGCATCAGGGATTCCATGCGATGGAGGGTGGATGCATGTATCCTCGCTAACGGAGAACATTTTGAACATTTCCTGTAACAAAGTGTTTGAAGTCACGCTGGTACGTTCTGTTGCTGTGTGTTTCCATTCCATGATTAATGTGATTTGAAGAGAAGTAATAAAATGAGCTCTAACATGGAAAGTAAGCGTTTCCGGACACATGTCCACATAACATACTTTCTTTCCTTGTGTGTGAGGAATGTTTCCTGAAAGTTTGGCCGTACCTTTTTATAACACCCTGTACACAGACATACAGAAAACAGAGCAAACGCTCTCCAAATGTGGGGATGACTGGATACAATCGAGTAGATGCCGTGTTTCTTGATTTCCGCAAGGCGTTGGATACAGTTCCCCACAGTTGTTTAATCAACAAAGTAATAGCATATGGACTATCAGACCAATTGTGTGATTGAATTGAAGAATTCCTAGATAACAGAACGCAGCATGTCATTCTCAACGGAGAGAAGTGTTCCGAAGTAAGAGTAATTTCAGGTGTACCACAGGGGAGTGTCGTAGGGCCGTTGGTATTCACAATATACATAAATGACCTTGTGGATAACATTGGAAGCTCACTGAGGCTTTTTTCAGATGATGCTGTGGTGTATTGAGAGGTTGTAACAATGGAAAATTGTACTGAAATGCGGGAGGATCTGCAGCGAATTGACGCACGGTGCAGGGAATGGCAATTGAATCTCAATGTAGACAAGTGTAATGTGCTGCGAATACATAGAAAGAAAGATCCTTATCATTTAGCTACAATATAGCAGGTCAACAACTGGAAGCAGTTATCTGGGAGTACGCATTAGGAGTGATTTAAAATGGAATTATCATATAAATTTGATCGTCGGTAAAGCAGATGCCAGACTGAGATTCATTGGAAGAATCCTAAGGAAATGCAATCTGTAAACCAAGGAAGTAGGATACAGTACGCTTGTTCGTCAATTGCTTGAATACTGCTCCGCAGAATGTGATCCGTACCAGATAGGGTTGATAGAAGAGATAGAGAAGATCCAATGGAGAATAGCGCGCTTCGTTACACGATCATTTAGTAATCGCGAAAGCGTTACAGAGATGATAGATAAACTCCAGTGGAAGACTCTGCAGGAGAGACGCTCAGTATGTCGGTATGGGCTTTTGTTGAAGTTTCGAGAACATACCCTCACCGAGGAGTCAAGCAGTATATTGCTCCCTCTCGCGAAGAGACCATGAGGATAAAATCAGATAGATTAGAGCCTACACAGAGGCATACTGACAATTCTTCTTTCCACGAACAATACGAGACTGGAATAGAAGGGAGAACTGATAGAGATACTCAAGCTACCCTCCGCTTGCGGAGTATGGATGTAGATGCAGATGTAGAGTACAGTGCTATACTACAACTCCCAACCAGTGCATTTGGGCCAGATGTTACAGCTGTGCTACATTTACAAGTAGTTTTAGAACACTGAACTAGAGGTTATGTTATGATGGCATGGATAGAAGTGATATAAAAAAAATCGATAGAATTGCGTAAAATAACGGTGAATAGCCATAAATTGACCGAATATACATCGAAATGCGGAGAAATTGAGGAAGTACTTTCTTATCTTCTGGTTCACTCAGAACAGTTTGTACATGGGGACAAGGATGCGGCAGTAGGAGGAATCCGAGAGCATGTCGACATGGGAGCGAAGGGAGTCAGGAAGCAGTCATTTTTTTCTCTGTCGAGGTAGCAGTATACTGTATGTCTATTGAGGTACGTGTGATACACGCGAGTTGACTACTGTATTTGACGCTTTTCTGGAAGACAGAGAACCATCCGCATCTAAACTTACTTGCATCTGCGTTAAAGGGTAACAGCGATGGACGGTGTGATCGATTGAGATGGAGCTGTAATGAGGTACCATTTAATGGCAGACTGATGATGCATTATAGAGAGTGAGGGAGATGTTGGCGCAGGTCAAATGACCATTTTTTCCGCCAGGATGCATCAGTCGCAGGATACAGTTTGCGTTCCACTGGTGTACAAGCAAGTGTTCTGTATTTGTTTTATAGCACTGTGTACTTGCGATCGTTAACAGTAAACCTCTCCATCATCAGAGGACTTCCATCTCACGTGTGATGAAACGTGACCATCCTGTTTCGACACATTCCTCTAAACGAATGACCATTTATCCCTTGTACTCCATTCCCTATTCGCATCTTAAGTGTGAAATCGTAACATCAGTTTTATAACTAAGTAGCGATAGTCGTTCGTGAGATACTGCAGTCCCCATATACATCAGCTTGACCTATGTGCTGTTTACAGAGTTAGTGCCGGCAGGACTTGTAATTTCACATGTCGGACTCTGCTGCTGTGTGTTTATCTGTTTCCTTGTAATAGGTATTCTCCGTTACTAACGAACGTTTTATATAGGGCTGATGTGGGGATAGTAAAATTTCTGAAGCGTGATCGGATGTGAACAGTAGACGCTATACATCTCTGGAAAGTTATATTGTGCATGTATCACACATAGCCAGTGTTTTGAAGAAGTAGTTTTCCCGTTTCAACGTAGTTTATCGTAGAGAGACCGAGAAGGAGGATGTATGTCATGCGCTTGAAATATATATTTCCTAGTGAGACAGGGTTGTAGCCTCTCCCCAATGTTATTCAATCTGTATATTGAGCAAGCAGTAAAGGAAACAAAAGAAAAATTTGGAGTAGGTATTAAAATTCATGGAGACGAAGTAAAAACTTTGAGGTTCGCCGATGACATTGTAATTCTGTCAGAGACGGCAAAGGACTTGGAAGAGCAGTTGAACGGAATGGACAGTGTCTTGAAAGGAGGATATAAGATGAACATTAACAAAAGCAAAACGAGGATAATGGAATGTAGTCAAATTAAATCGGGTGATGCTGAGGAAATTAGATTAGGAAATGAGACACTTAAAGTAGTAAAGGAGTTTTGCTATTTAGGAAGTAAAATAACTGATGATGGTCGAAGTAGAGAGGATATAAAATGTAGACTGGCAATGGCAAGGAAAGCGTTTCTGAAGAAGAGAAATTTGTTAACATCGAATATAGATTTATGTATCAGGAAGTCGTTTCTGAAAGTATTTGTTTGGAGTGTAGCCATGTATGGAAGTGAAACATGGACGATAACTAGTTTGGACAAGAAGAGAATAGAAGCTTTCGAAATGTGGTGCTACAGAAGAATACTGAAGATAAGGTGGATAGATCACGTAACTAATGAGGAGGTATTGAATAGGATTGGGGAGAAGAGAAGTTTGTGGCACAACTTGACTAGAAGAAGGGATCGGTTGGTAGGACATGTTTTGAGGCATCAAGGGATCACAAATTTAGCATTGGAGGGCAGCGTGGAGGGTAAAAATCGTAGAGGGAGACCGAGAGATGAGTACACTAACCAGATTCAGAAGGATGTAGGTTGCAGTAGGTACTGGGAGATGAAGCAGCTTGCACAGGATAGAGTAGCATGGAGAGCTGCATCAAACCAGTCTCAGGACTGAAGACAACAACAACATTCGAATATTAGCAGCGCTACATTTCATATGACTGATAGGTCGAAAACGCAAGCGATCTAACATTATAGCCCATTTTAAGTGCGGAAAGTCGTAGCCTTAGGAGTGTGTGTGTTTATGTTCTCTGTTACCAATGCCTTCTAGATACTGATCCTAGACTCTGGAATAATACTTGAAAATTGATAGCTTGGTCAATTTAAGTAAAAATGCCTCGAACTCCATCTGTCTGGAGCTCCATGGCTCATGAAAATCAACTGTTTCTTGTTCTTATTAACCGTCTGCTATTACATCACAACACTTTCAAATCTGCTACTATACATCGATAAGGAATACTAACCTCCTCGAGAAATCTTGTGCATTTCGATAGGCTATGACTCGGCAAGCTCCATTCATTCATGGGACATGGAACGTAGCGGCCTATTTCTGGTCGGATGCAGATTAAATCGGTATCGATGCTGCAGGAGGGGGGGGGGGGGGGGGGGGGTTGGTCAGAGACAGTGCGAAAGGGTCTTTCACCCTCTAATTTTCCACTAAGACAGCGACAATGGTCTGTGACTCCCATAAGCATAAATTATGTACCATGCTCGGGGCATTAGAAATAGCATTGTCTGATCTACTTTGATTATGTATGTGTTCGAGGATTAACAGTGAATGGACATACTGCACAGTCATCTATCTACATTCGCAATGGTACTCGCAAAGTGGAGAAGGGGTGGTTTAGGCTTGATACTGAAATTGGGAAACATGCTCTCACATCATTGGTCAGTTTTGAAATTAGTGTAAATTTGCTAAAATCGTTCGCACTATGAACTATGATGCTTATTATTAGAGTACATTGATGTTGTCTTTTCCATCCCATCCGTCCACTGGTATGCTGTTTGTTACTACATAATGATTGATTGAGTACGCTTGTTTGAGTTGAAGAAAGGGTTTTGGCGGCTGGGCTATACCTTCTGGGGTGGATAGCACCGTAATAGTGTTCGCGTACATGATTAAAATATGAGGAATCAGTCGAAACGGAACGTAGTGTCATCAGCTACTCCATCACTATGACATATGAGTTTAAATGTAGAGTTTGTGAATCACATTCAGACTATAGTTTGGAAACTCTACACAATGCGAAAAAACTCTTTCAGTTTTCTTATCTTGTAACTGTCTTTTATTTAAAATCGTCCAGTGTGTCCCGTGTTATAGTAGCCGCCGCAACAACATGATTTACCGTGCGATGTCTAGTTTCCTGCGAGAGGCCGTGGATCAGAATGTCTTAATGTCAGATTAGAGCCTGACAAAGATCTCGAAGTCGTGGCAGAAGAACGAAATGTTTGGTAGTGTACAAAAGCGTGTTAGAAAACAGTGTTTCAAACAACTAAACAGGACCACAGGGAGTGTCTCTTGCGACTTACAGCATAGTCTGTGGAATACGATCATTCTCCTAGAGTATAAGTGATGAAACTTTAAAGTGGCCTCTGCAGTGGATTAATACATATTTATATAATAAGATCGTCCCACACAGGCAGTATCAGCGGTTTGAGGTGTAAATTCAGTGAGGGACGAGGTGTTCCGTTAGGAATGCTAGAATGGATGCACGCTGTGCTATTCTGGGAAGCATTGCGAAATCTCTCTCTCCACGCTGGACTGCACCGCAGCTATGCATCATCGCGCGAGCAATGGTACCTAAGTGAGTTCTATATCAGATGAAGTTAGTGGAGCTTCTATAGTTCTACATTTTCTCTGTTGGGGGGTGGGGTGGGGGGAGGGGTAGAGAATAACGATGATAGCATGCTGGGCTGATAGATTTGAATCGACGTGGATATGTAGTACTTGTATGTAGTTTGGGAATGCACCACAATGCAAGCATTTCCACCGAATGGTCAAAACACGATCCTGTCGCACTAACTCAGATCGCTCTGTTTCTACCTGGGTTGCAGAAGGTGGTGGATATGGCTTTCTTCGGCTTCTGCTCAGTTCCAACGAACACATGCGCGGCGCGGAGCTGTAGAAATGTCTGTAGCTGTAAGACGTGTAGGAATTGACTAAAATCAGGTTCGAATTTTAATGTAGCAGACAGGTTCAAGGGAAGTGGCTCTTTTCGAGATATGAGAGTGTCAGAAGTATGGTTCACTTGCGGCTATGATCCAACACAGGTATGTAGTTGAATGGGAGGACTTGATTCCAAATCATAGACGTCAGTTCTAGCGAATAGCGTAACACTAGTGATCTGAAAAGCTGGTGTACATTTCTTACGACCTCAATCAGCACACCATCTACTAACGTTTGTCATCCTTCTCAATCAGTCATCGCCTATAACTCAGTGGATATATAGCAGAACGTCTGACATGGTATCGTTACAAATACTATAGAAATATCTATCGGCGTGAGGGAGTTACAAATACGTGTTACATAATGTGTTCCTTAGCCGAACTACTTTCAAAATTCAGCAATTTTATCACGAGGTTGCGTCGTGGGTTACGTATAACCGGGCTGCTGGTATAATAATATACACTCCTACAATCACGTCTCGATATTTGTCTGGGCAAAAACCACCTCATTCGGAGGTAATGCCATACCTCGATTTATAACGCCAGTATAGCTTTTAACATGAATACTTGTGAACACCTTTAGAACCAAGACCGCTTGTGTTAGTAACATACAGTAGTTGTTGCGATAGTTTTTTTTTTTTAACATATGAGACGATTATGGCTCTCTGTCTAGAAGACACAATGCTATCATTCACAAGAAAAACTTATGAGACATGTCCATCCCTCACCTTGAGCATCAGGCTTATAGAGTATGTGTGTGTGTTCTCATATGTACAAAGGAGGTGACTGTGGAATACTGTGAAAGCTGAGGGAAGAGTATGCCAAGTCATAAGTAAGGTAGTGATAATTTCTATTTCAAGAGCCGCACCCTGGCACACCCATCAGCACGGTGTATTTCCAACATTTAGCTCATTGTCGAATGTCTTTCAACTGAGAGCGCAATCGTAACATTTAATTGTAAGTACAATGATAAAACATATTTGTGATCGGTTTTGTAGGATGTTTCTGTCTATGCGTGGCCTGTGGTGGGAGTGATTCACGTTTCCAGCTAATAGCAGGAACCGTCTGAATACAAAGGTCTGCTGGAATGCAGGAATGTAGCTGAGTTAACTGCATCGTCCTCTAGATGGCAGGATAGCGAACTAATACTTATTATGTGTCGGATAGCTTTCGTTATCACACGAAAATTTGAGAAGACTGAATATGGACGTGTGTTTGTGCTGGGGCATTATTCCCGCCCAAGTAAATTGTTTGGTTCATAGCTTCTCCACATTTCGCGCCTTTATTTAGTTGAGGGACCATGGATTGTGGTGTATGCATCTAGCAGGTGAAAGACACATTTGCTGGTTCTCTAAGCATGAGAAACACTTTATTTGACTTCGGACTTCGTAAATTACAGGGATGATTTCGAATCTATTACATCACTGAGATCGGTATTCGTGAGTTATTCGTGAGTGGAAATATTTTTCGACTGTGTTTCGAGTTCTCATGTAAAGATCTTCATGGGCAGGATACGCACTAAAGTTTCAGGTTTGTATAGAAATAATTTGCAGTCTATATCTTTGGAATTATGTTGCGCGAGTGATATTATTATGCAGACTATAATGCTGTGTGCTTGATATCGAGAAGTATGACAAAAATGGTATAATATTATGGCAACCCATGTGAAAATACATGTGTTCAAGGGGTGACACGAGCCAGTCTTTGCACAACTGTTCAGAGAGTGACTTCGATCCTCTGAGAGCTTTCTGATGTAAAAGGGATGATTTTTGTATGGCAGAGGATATGAATTGTATGTTTATTACATTGACACGGTACGCGGTAATATGTTGCTGGGTTGGAGATCAGTTTCACGCTATAATATTGAAACTCCTGTCCTCAGTGGGAGTGCAGTGTAGTTGAGTAAGAGTCTTTTCGAGTCTTTCCATATTTGACGATATGTATGGCACTTTGTGAAGTTTAGTTGTCGGTGCAATATGGCGATCAGTGCAAAATAGTTTTTTGCTGCTGAAAGTCACGTCAGTAGAAATAAAGTAAAGGTGGACGGTGCTTCCCTAGGACTGAGGAGAATTGTGACATATAGCTGGTGTGAGTGTAGACATATCATAATTTTTCTGGGTGCTGTACAGATATAAAAGATAACTGAACTGTTTGTGTAAAATGTGTATATATTGCATGTTAAAGTTACTGTGGTTTATGTTGTGGCATGACTAGAGAAGATGACTGTGTGTCCTATCGTGAGGGACGTATAGATTCAGCACATCGATAACCACAGGATATGAGAGAGATTTTTTATGTGGGAAATTATGTACACTATAGATACTGAGATTCGTTCCAAAAGCATGACCGTCAAGAGGAGACATTACCTGTACATCAATCGGTGTCAGACTGTAGCAGCAATCGTAATATTTAATTGTAGTAATACTGGTAAATATGTCCCTGGCTTTCAACAATCTTGTGAGTCTCGTATGTATTTGATGATCTGTAGACAACTTTGTGGGTTTAACTGTCAGTGCAATTTAGCGATCTGTGCAAAATAATTATACCACTGAATGTCTCGTTTGCAGAAAACAATGGCGAATGGTGCTCCCACTGGACCTGCACCGCAGCTATGTGCAGTCCCAAGGATGACTTGCCGGTTATTTAGATAGACATATGAAGTCAGCATAACATTCGAAGAACTTTCACATGCCGTCGGCAGCAGTGTGAGAGTGATGAGTCACGCTGGCTTGCGTCCAGTTTTCACATGCTCTGCAAATAGATCTTCACTCCCATCTGGTCGTGTCAGCAATGGTGCTTAGGTAAACACGTATTGCAATGGCAGTTCCTCAGGTACCAAGTATGAACAGGATGTCGCCGCCTCATTCTTGCAGGCACCTGTGCATGAATTGGCAGCTGAAGGTCGCGTCGCTTTGCAGGGGCTGTCGGTGCATCTCTACTGCCGGTAGCCTCCCTTGGTCTAGTGGACAGGGTGGAGCCTGCGTGTCTCTGTTGCATTATTTTGAGCTGTTGGCTGTGCTACGCACTAATTGGACAGTTTACGAGTTGATTTCGGGTCTGCAGAGCGTTATTTAGGAGTAGTTTCGTAATCTGTAGGCTGTGTGGCGTGACCCGAAACATGTCAGAGTGTGTGTTTTGTATCAGTGTGATAAATATACTCCATCCTTAAAATAAATTGTTCCAAAATAAATAAAGTACACTCCTTCCTTACCCTCTCCAGCAACCCAGCGCAGACTGAGTCATTTTCCCCTCCAGACAGCCATCTTAGGATATTTCATGGGGTGGAGGACAGCGCCGCCTGATGGTAGTACTCTGTACTAGGTCCATACCTCATGGCGACCACGCTCTTTCCCGCCATTTCCCCCACCATCTTAGATTACGTCACAGAATGGGCGACAGCGGCCTCTGGAGGTGGTACAGTGTACTAGGTCACTTGGGCTCTAGACCTCGTGGCGAACACACTGGATTGTGGTAGTGCCTCAAATTTCTTAAATAAAGACTGGTGCATGATTTCAACAATTGGCGATTAGCAAGCATGTATGCGGAGTCTCTTAGATGGATTATTATTTTGATGATTTACGAATTGTTTGGCTCTCTGGACATAAATGTATTGCATTATTTACGAGTGGTTTGCAGGTCTGTGGGCTTGTGGCATGTCAGAGCACGTGTTCTGTATCACTGTAATAAATATATTATCTCTCAAAATCCGCCCCTAAATAAACTGCCCCAAAATAAATAAAGTACACTCCTTCCTTTCTCCAGCAGCCACCAGTGCAGGGTGGGTCCTTTCCAAACAATCCCTAGGAAGAGATGGTGGTCAGATGACTTAGGTTAGTGGCGGTAGCCCAAGTGTCCTTTCTTTCCAGCCATTTTCTTAGGTTAGTAGAGTGAGCCCAATTTATCTATCTTCCTGCCAAAATTCAAACTTGGTGCCAGTTCCTAAAAACAGGTGGCAGCTGGATGACTTAGGTTAGTGGAGGTAGCCCAAGTGACCTATCTTCCCGTCAATTTTCTTAGGTTAGTAGAGATAACCAGGGTGTAATGCATTATCCTGTTGGAATTTGAGCTTCCCGCCATTTTTCTGGGGAAGGGGACCGGAGGGGGGTTAGGTTAGTGGAGGTAGCCCACTTGATCTATCTCCGTCCAAAATCCACCATCTTAAATGATGTCACGGTCGCCATCTTGGATGATGTCATGTGCTGTTGCCAAGTCTACACGCCGCTATCTTGGATGACGTCATCGTCGCTATCTTGGATGACGTCATGGCCACCTATCTTGGATACATTTGGCAACAATGGAGAGTGGGGTGGCGTCGTCGTTGTTCTACTACTCACCATCTATCCTGTTTTACAGAACAGACAAGCCTACAAATCTCATGTTCTGCGAACTGTCATGGATGCCCAACTTTTTATCACCTAGTGGTGGCTGCTCTTTCCATAGATGCTCATGACAGAAGCTTCGCTACTTTCGAGATCCTCGTTTACAAGCTCTGTGTAATACTAATGTGCCCCTTGTCAAAGTCGCTTATCTCAATGAATTTCCGCATTTGCAGCCCTTATCTTCACTGGGGTGATACCCCATCTGTGTCTGCTCTGCTTACAAACCTTTATTACCACATCATGTGCCCTCAACGCCACCAAGCGGCATCCGACATCGCGGTGGTCAGTGGTCATAATGTTTTGGCCTGTTAGTGTATGAATCCTACTTAATGCTTAACAATTAATTAAGTGAACCAAGTTAGCTTCGAAATATTATGAAAAATGAGCCGTTATATTTCATGTTCTCGAGGTTATTTGCAGTAGTGGACCTGCTGTGCTGTGCCACTAGATCGTGTCATGAGTCTTCTTTAGGTTTTGCAATGGGTGAGTGCTGAAAGCCACCTCCAAACTATTCAAACTACGAAAATTATGCTGTACATATCCTGTATTATAAATGAAGTGTTTCCACTGTACAACTTCATTTACAACTGAAACAGATCTCTCTTGACTGGTAGTTCCACATCTCCACAGCAGGTGGAGATGCTGACTCACCATCACACCTTGCCGATATTCTAATCTGACACCATTTACAGCAAGTAAATGCGATGTTCCACACATAACAATTACCTAAACAATGTTTCCAGTTTCCATCAATATCTTTCATTGGCTGGAGTGGTTAGAAGTGGAACATGTTACTCCATATAGTCGATGTGTTACACCTCACCTGTCATATACAGCGCCTAGAGATGCGATCTGTCATATGTAAGTCATTTTCATATGATCTCAGCTTGAATTTGCCTAAGTAGAGATAGATACAAAGGTAAGTGCTACTGCCACGTTTGTCATCGAAAAATTTGTCAGCTCATTAGGTGTCAACTGACTCATTAGGCAACTGCATTATGAAATTCACTGATGGTTCCACACACTAGTAATAAAGGACAATAAAAGTGCTGTTCAATACTCATATTTCATTAGCTGTATTTTGTGAACTGTCTTTTGTCTACCAATAATCATGTCCTGTTCTGAGATTCAGAAGCAGAATCAGCCGAACATTAATAGTTCGCCCATTAGCAAACATTATTACATCATTTCATGCCTGAACCAAATTAAATCAATACAACTTTCCTACAGTTCCGAATCCCACTGAATGAGTCTAATGAGAATATTCATACACTTACCTGCTTGTGGCAAATACAGACCTCTCCAGTGAAAACGATGACTCTATCTTATTATACTTTAGACTGCTTCATAAAACATCTTAGAAACACACACACACACACACACACACACACACACACACACACACACACCCGCGCGCGCAGATTCGCTCGCAAATACAGTGTCCCAGGAAGAATGGTCAATATTCAGAACTATGACAGGATGTCTTGCAAATATGGACTCTAAAAGGCATAGCTGAAGAACTATATTGTTTTGGTTCACACTACCACCTCTGAAAACGTGGAAAGCAAAGAGCTAGCAGAAGAGATTTGTTTCATAATATACAAGCTGATGAAGTACTCATAGCTCTTAAGAGCGCATTTTAGATCCCATGTATACTAGACACTTCTGCTTCCAATGATCACTCCTGTCACGTCCTTCAGTTTTAACTGTTCCTCTTCGGTCACACTATACATTCGCTGGCAGGGGAAAAAAACGTAAAATCAAGAAGCAGTCGTGACATACAAGAAAGATGGTAAATACGTTTCTATGCCTGAAAGATTATGTCAATTCAAATATCGCGCGAGTCGCGTAAGAGTTGTGGTAGTAGAACCACTATTGGGATGCAAATCAGATTTGCTTTAAATACTCGTTGTAACGGTCGTTAACGTTAGTTACCTTTGAAACCGGACGTCGTGAGTTGATGTTAGCCAAGAATGCCTTTAAGGCGACAAACATGCCATTATCATCCCTTCACTGAGTTTGAACGAGGTCGAATAATAGGGCTACAGGAAGCTGGAAGTTCCTTCAGCGATAATGCCGAAAGACTTGACGAAATGTAGCCACTGTACATGACTGCTGGCAGTGGTGGTCACGAGAATATACGGTTGCAAGAAGACTGGGATCTGGATTGCCACATGGCACTACCGAGAGACAAGACCACTGTGTTTAGTGTATGGCTCTGGCCACTGTACTGCATCTGCAGCAGCAATATGAGCAGCAGGTGGCACCGCATAGACACAACAAACTATTACAAATTGGTTACTTTAAAGCCGGCTCTGATCCAGAAACCCTGTAGCGTACATTCCATTGACCACAGCCTTGGCAGGAGAGCCAACACCGTGTTACTAGAGGAGGCCGAAAGGCACGCGTTTTAGCTCACGCAGACTGGCGTGAGGTCTGGAACAGGACAAGGAAATTAGAGTTTAGAAAAACGGACGTAGCTGGTGGAATACTTAACTTTAATCCATTAATGACGAACGTCGCTCTTGACGGTACATGATTGACAATATCAATAGTAACTGATAATGGCGCCTTGCTAGGTCGTAGCAAATGACGTAGCTGAAGGCTGTGAGAGCGTATTTAGTCAGTGAACCATCGCTAGCAAAGTCGGCTGTTCAACTGGAAGTCTCTCTAGACCTGCCGTGTGGCGGCGCTCGGTCTGCAATCACTGATAGTGGCGACATTCGGGTCCGACGTATACTAACGGACCGCAGCCGATTTAAAGGCTACCACCTAGCAAGTGTGGTGTCTGGCGGTGACACCACACCAATATTTGCGATTTCAGTGATGTTACGTGAGAGCTCATGGAGGGCAAGGTGGATGTCTGTTATGTTTCCTGATGAAAAATGGTTCTGCCTCTGTGCTAGTGATGGCTGTGTGTTGGTTAGAAGGATTCTAGTTGAGGACCTCCTACCAATCTGTCTGTGTGCTAAACGCACTGGACTTACACCCGGAGTTATGGTTTGGTATGTGATTTCGTATGTCAGCAGGAGCACTCACGTGGTAATCCCATGCATGCTAACAGAAAATTTGTACGTCAATTGGGTGATTCGACCTGTTGTGCTGCTATTAATGAGCAGCATTTCAGAGGGTGTTTTCCAGCAGCATAACGTTCGCACATAACCGTTGTTGTAACCCAACATACACTACAGAGTGTCGAGAAGGTAGTTTGCCCTGTTTGATCACCATATCCATATGAAGACATATAGGACATCATGGGACGACAACTCCAGCATCAATCACAATCAACATTAACTGTTCCCACATTGACTGACAAAATGTAACAAGCGTAGAACTCCATCCCACAAATTGACATCAGGCTCTTGTACAACACAATGCAACCACGTCTGCATCCTTGCACTCAACGTTCTGGTAGTAACACTAGTTATTAATGTATCAGCCTTTGACATTTGCAGTGACTTATCTCGGTCTTACATTCACCTGTGATCTTGTAATGCTAATCACTTAGATATGTTACCTAGACAAATGTATTCCTGAAATTTCATTACTCTACATTAATTATTTTTTAGTGCTTCAATTCTTTTCACCCATTAGTTTATATCTGCCAGTTATGTTATAATGCAGTAGCCTCAACACAGTGCAATCCATAGAATAGTAATGTGCTCTAGAATTGTTTGGACAATCACAATTTTTAACTGAATGTAAAAGTTTTTGCTTTTATTTTTTTCAGATCTGAGAGGATCTCGACAGTGCCCAATATGTTTGAAGGTTTTTGCTTTGACCACATCCATATCACGTCACATTTACTGTGCACATGGAAGTGCTGAAGCTGAACCTGAGACATGTCCAATCTGCGGAAAGGTGTTCAAAAACAGGTATAACATGTGGGTTCATCGCAGCAGGTCCCATCGCGGAACCTGGAAGACATTGACTCCTGACAGTGAGAATTACTTTTAACCTGCTTGTTCTTAGACAGTACCTGCCATATTGTTAGTTCATGTTTCAGAATAAGTATCCAGCAATGCTTTTCTTATCACACAACAATTTACTGGAGCACTTAAGAAAACAAAACAAAATTCTAAAGTGTATAGTTAATTGTACCTATCAATTTCATTACCATACAGTCAGTTTTGGAAGCAATCCACTAACTTATATTGTGTCTTTCTATACGTACTCTTACAAAATAATAACAGTATATTTAGGTTAATTATGTTATCAACTGTGTCCTCGCAAATAACTTTAGTCCTTAACGAAGATTATCACAACTTACTCTGATTAATTCTGACATAACTTTGTGTTGTACAAACATGAAAGATAAAAATAAAATATTTAACATATATTTTCCCCTGTTTTTAATGTAATACTTATTTAATTTAGTGCAATCTGTGTTAGACTGCTGCCATTTGAGTTCAAACATTCATTCACGGTTTGTGTTCCATAAATCTCATTATGAAGCAGAATCTTTGGGATGCAGAATTCATAGGGAGATGGAAAAACTTGAATGTTACTGATATCACAAAATACAGAAGGGTTACACAGGTCTAAATAACCAAGAGCAATCTCTAATGACACAGTAACATCCAGGTTGTACCCTGGAGAAGCTGTGGCCGATGTGCAAGTTCAACATGTAAAAGTGAGTTCTAGGTGCGAAAATGAGTAGGTTACATAAAATGGAATGTAAATAGAAGTTTCATACAGCGCAAGATAACGTACCTACAGTTATGGAAAGGTGGAGCAAATCAAAACGATGACTCACACCGATAGGGGAATGAGGGAAGGAATAATGGAACACTATCTTAGTAAAGAATTAAATGCAAGGAGTGTCTTTCTGCAATGAGTGGTGTATTTGACACTGTTTATAAGGATAGTACACTGTTGTTAATGTTTATGGCTTACTCCAAGATAGGAAAGTGAAAGAATTCGCTAGTATTCTGTAACATTAAAAAATGAAGTTAAAAAGGACACAGACATCTGAACTTTGTTATTCAGTAATGTCATAAAGAGCTGAGCTGGGAATAAGGTGATAATGGATATGATGCTACATACTTAAGCACTTATTGCACAGAATAGCCCAAGAATCATCTGGGGACAAACCTACCTCAATAATAAAAGTTACCAAGTTTATTTTTAGCATAATGGAGGACATATTTGTTTGGGTTTGTAGTCTATTTGTGCTCTTGGTGAGAGAGAACACCAGGACATCTACTATGCCATCACTGAGGAAGATGAGACTAAATGTAGACGTCACCACCTTTAGACAACAGTTTGGAAAGGCTCTAAAGTCCTGCAAACTCTGTCAGTTCCCATATAGTGCAATGTCTTCCACATTTTTGTCAATAAGAATCACCTCCTCTGTCTTTTATTTCAATCAGCCTCTGTGTTGTGTGAGCAGCGTAGTTTACACCATGCAATACCCAGTTTTCTGTGAGAGTCAATGGATGACAATGTGTTAGTGTCGGTTTAGCACCTGACACAGACCTCAAAGTAGTGGCTGCGTACACTGCTTCGTTGTATAGCACAAAAACAATGTGTCAAACTACTTATGAAACAACAACACAAGAATCCTCTCCTTGCGACTGATAGTCGATATGGTCCTGTTCCAGTACAAGTGACAAAACTTTACACAGGTGCATGGAATGACTTCAATCACTGGTTGCCTGTTCCAGTGGTCCAATACATATACAGGGTGTCCCAGCTATCTTGTCCACGCAAAATATCTCTGGAACAATAACAGCTATTGGAAAACGACTTTCACCGGTATCAATGTAGGGCTGGGGACCATGAATGTCCATATTTGGTAACATTCTAAAACGAAAGCATATGTGTTTTTTAACACAAACTTATGTTTTTTTAATGGACCTCCTATATTTTTTCTTCAGCAATCCATAGCATGACAAAGCACATACACAATGGCGTTGATTGCGTCGCAATATTCCCATTACATCCCGAGATATTAAGACGCGAAGTTGACGCTTGAAACACCCGACATACGCTGCTAGCGCACGTCCTGAGGCTCAGGCGTGAACCCCATGCTGCCCGTAATCGCGATGTGATTAACATGCGTAATCGCACTTCCATACTTATCAAGAGGTCCGAAACGAGTAATACGGTCTGCTGCCATCCTGCTGCGATTACGGGCAGCATGGGGTTCACGCCTGTAAGGCTACCTGCCGAGTGTAATCTGACTGCAGGAAAAAAATTACTGACCATGCGAAGGGACTCCTATGATCGATTTAATTAATTAGCCTATCAGTTCGATATCAATGACGTGCCGCCGGACAGGTGGAAGCAAAGGCGAGAGTACCACAGACATGATTCAAGAGTTGTATCGGTAATCTTTCAACGAAATTTCAATCTCCCACTTTCACAGAAAGAGATGACCTCGTAATACAATCAGATGTATTACCGAATATATAAAGTGATCCATAGTATAAAACTGATATGTACAACTTTTCTGTGCTGTTACCTAAAGAAACTTCGTATGAGGTGAAGCATTTGGTTACTTTAAAAGAGTTCGAAAATGAGGAGCCGTCCTGTGACAGAAGTAGATCTTAGCACTTCGTCATGAGCCAAAAATGAGTTTAATATTCTAGTCCTGTTATGGATAAAGTAACAGATTTTAAGCTCATTAGAACAGATTTTTTTACCTGATGAGAGAATATATAGAGGGAACAAAGGCTATGCCATACTTTTACAGGTTTTTCACAACAATTAACGAAACTTTAGCGATGTGAAAACGTGTATATGCCCCGATTTCTTTTGTCTTCGAAAATATCTCGTGTAAAGAGAAGAACTGTACATTTCACGTAATAAATTCGATGTGAATGGACAACAACATTCCTATTCCTGATTTTTTTTTAAACTGAGGAGTCTATTTCAAGGATGGAACTAATGTATACACCCCAGCTGCTGGTGCTTTACTCGCAGGGTGCCACAGCGGCAGCGACAGGAATTTGCGGATTAGCCTGGCCTCGGGCGACCAGTGGCTCCTCAGCTGGCCGGTTCTTCAGGTACGTAGTACATTAAGTAGATGGCGCTGGACTAGACTGGAGGTGGCTGGCAGTTTTCTTTTTCGCCTTGAGACCCTGTATTCGTCTATGATAATAAGCAATATTTTTTGTTTTGAAAGTCTCTTCGGGTTTGCTGCCGGATCCTAAAATCAACTTGACTCTATATTTCGGCGATTCAACTGGTCGCCATCTTCAGGAAAATTCTGCTTCTGCTGATGAGTCCCGCTGAGAACTGACGCCAAGTCGCAAATCGACGTCCTATATAGGCAACCGTTGAGTACACAGCGCATGCGGCGCCCATCACGGTTTCTGCCTTCTAAAACAGGGAAGTGGCGAGGTGGCGACGCCATAAGTGAAACACTGCTGGCAACGATATATCGCAATCAAGGCCGCAACGAAGAACGTTCAGTTTTGATGCGAGATAATACAGGATTCCACGTCTTGCTAAGAGGAAACCCATTGTCTCTGTTGATTAAATAATCAGCCAACCTAAATTCAATCGCCTCTTTATATACACTGTTTCAAAAACCGGAAATGTTGGCAACCACAACAGTTTTCTCAAATTTCATATTGTGTTCCTCATTTAGGCAGTGTTCTGCTACCGCCGATTTTTCCGGCTGTTGTAGCCTCGTATGACGGCGATGTTCCACACGCCTGTCATTCACTGTGCAAACAGAACGTCCAATGTAAGCTTTTCCACATTGACACGGAATTTTGTACACCTCGGGTTTCCTAAGCCCCAAATCATCCTTCACAGAGCCGAACAGAGCCCTAATCTTAGAAGGTGGACAGAACACACTCTTAATGTTAAAATTCCTTAAAATTCGTCCAATCTTGAACGATAAGTCTCCAGCCTAAGGAAGAAAGGCCACAGATCTATGTTCCTCTTCGTACACCTCCAGAGATGGTCCAAACTCCATAGCCCGACGAATCTGCTTCTCGGTGTATCCATTTTCCTTAAAAATAGTCATCAAATGCTCAAGTTCTTGGATTAAGCTGTCTGCGTCGGAAATGGCATATGCTCTCCATACCAAAGTCCTAAGGACGCCATTGCGTTGGTGTGGTGGATGACAACTCTTAGGATGCAGATACCAATCTGTGTGTGTCGGCTTTCAGTGAACACTGTGTCCCAAAGTTCCATCTGGTTTCTTTATAAACCATTACATCTAAAAATGGAAGCATCCCATCATTTTTAACCGCCATAGTAAATTTGATATGGGGATGAAGACAGTTGAAGTGGTTCAAAAATCTGTTAAGAGCATCACGTCCATGTGGCCAGACGAATATATTCGTAAAAAATATCATACAATATATTTCCCATATCAATGTTGGTTGTGACTCATAAATAGGTACAAGTGTGCTTCATTCTCAAATTATGGTGCTATGGAGTTCTGTCTATAGGACAGGGTGTTATAGGCGCATTGGGACAGTGGATCACTGTTCTAATTACCCTTCCTTAAGTTCCTCCCGGCAGACCTATTCACTTGTAAATCAGCAGGAAGCTACTCCCGTGTACTTCAGTGATAGCTTGTTGTCTTATCATTATTAGGCATATAGGACTATTGGCTTGTCTGGCTGGAGCAACTCTCCAGTGCTAGACTAATAGCAAAAATATCCTCTCCACCTGTGGCTGGTGTTGACGAAACTGGATGGATCTACTGTCCAGTCCCAACCAATGGCAACTCAAATTGTTTAAATAAACAATATACCACAATGTGTAGAAATAGAGACTTACATCTGTCCTGTCCAATGGCTCAGCACAGGCTGAGTCCTTTTCCTGCTAGTTCAGATAGCAGAGGAGAGGGAGGGTAAGAGATGGGTGAGAGGAGTGGGTGAGGGCCAACAACGCCCTCTGGTGATGGTGGTGTTGTGAACTAGGTTGGTTGGTCTCCGCACCTCAAGGTGAATATACTAAATTTGATAGTCCCACCAGTAAATTTGAGTTTCCCACTGATGTTTTCCAGGCAGCCATCTTTGATTATGTCACAGGGTGAGAGGTGGAAGAGCAAGGGGAGGGGGTGAGGGGAGTGAAGAGGGTGAGGAGGATGAGACAGATGAGGTGGGTGAAGGAGGTGAGGTAGAGTGAGTGTACTACAGAATGGCACCCTCCCTAGTCTGAAAGTATTTTACGTTGTGTGTTTTCAGTTATGTACAATGCCCTTTTTTCTTTGGGTGTGAAGGGGTGGTGTGATGGTGTGAGGTGGTGAGATGGGGTGAGGAAGGTGAGGGGATGTGGGGGTGACAGGGGTGAGGTGGGATTGGAGAGTAGTGGGGGCAATGGGGGCTAGTGGGGGGAGTGGGTGGAGTGAGGGAGGGGTGTGGGGGTGGGGGTGGGGGAGGGCCAATAGCGCCATCTGGTGATGGTGTTGTGAACTAGGTCAGTTGGTCTCCGGACCTAAAAATTTGCTATTCCTGTCAATAAATTAGTATTTTCCCATTTTTTTCTCAGCCACCATCTTGAATTACATCATGGGAGGGGAGACAGAGGGGAATGGAAAGCGAAGGGCCTGTGAGTCTCCTTAGCGGGATGCATGTGCTGGCTGGGGAGGACTCGTTATGTCATCAGGGGCTGGTTAGGTAATTAATTGATCAATTAATTAATATTCACAATTAATTTCATATCAGTTTCACATCAAAATTGCGCCAAAACAAAATTGTACCACTACTGCTGTTAGATAGAACAGCTGAAACGCCCCATAGAGAGCACTGTCATCTCACAGGGAAGTTCCATGATACAGCTCACAAAACATGCAACTTGAAGTATTAGTTACCATGACATATCCTGTATTCTTTCACAATTAGAGTGGATCTGATGCTCACTTTCTAGATGAACAGTTGGCTAAGTTCGGAATGAAGGAAGATCAATCATTGCATCTCTGTTTTGTTACCCTAATCCTTTTCCCCGTGTTCTAACTCCGTGTTTTGATTTGGTATGTATGGTTTGAGTTAGGGTTTGTGGTTATCGATGAAACAACTGAAAACTTAGTCTATTCACCGCTCCTGTTCTCGAACGGTGATAAGTGGTTGACTACAATGCAAAATCACCAGTATTCGCCTACTAATCCTAATTTTTTCGAATTCAGCTCAATAATCATGTTGTAATGGGGAATCATATAATTATTTGGACATTATGGTAGTAGATGGTAAACGTGTAAAAACGGAAGTTGAATTATGTATTTTTCATGTTAATTTGTCCGTTTTCCAGGACCACAATCAAATAAAGGCATTTTATGTATTGTAAAGTACTAACGAACTGTTATGTTTTACATTTTCTCCATATATTATGCCACCAGTTTGTTGCGGTTCCTCCCGAATTGAATTTTTTTATACAAAAAAAGCATTGTACACAATTGATACCGCACATCGTAAAATACTTTCAGACTAGGGAGGACGCTATTCTGTAATACAACTGATGTCAGACGCCGGGAAGTGAAAAAGTACCATAAACACCAGTCTTGTACACTACATAATCATGCTTACCATCTAACAGGCCACACCACATGGTAATGGGTACATTATTGTCTCAGTAATGCTGTACCAGTTGCTATGACTTGTGTTTGTTATACATTTTGTGAGCATTGTTATTAAAATAGCACTGATCTGTTTTCCCAGTTTTTATAATAACCGATATTTCAAAGCAATGCAAAATTTACGATTAAAATTTACTCATTCATCAAAAAAGGTTTCCTTATAAACGAAACATTTTAGCACTGCAGCTATGGCCAATTGATCATTCGGTTTTATTCCCCAGTTATTAGTTAAAAATAGAAACACATGTTATAGCAGAGACCAGACAAATACCGAAAATGGCGGTTATTCAGAAGTAAAATGTCGTATCGGTTTTAACCGGTCGGTTTTTTCCATCTCCAGTTTGAGTGTTTGAGACTAGAGTATTTTCTCATGTGTGAAGGGAGTCTTGTGGTCTGTTAAGTGAGACTTCATTGGGCGGTCATGCAGAAGGGCAGAGAAGCTTACCAACAGGTAGGTACATGAACTTTTATATGAGAGTTTACACTAGGGTTGGTTTCAGGTAGCAGTGGTCTTTGGCTTTGTGCTCTCCTTCTCTCTGGTTTCCAGCAAGGGCGAATGCTGGTCAGTCAGATAGCCGGACACTATTGCTCGAGCTCATGGCAAGTCAGGTTATACACTCCTGGAAATTGAAATAAGAACACCGTGAATTCATTGTCCCAGGAAGGGGAAACTTTATTGACACATTCCTGGGGTCAGATACATCACATGATCACACTGACAGAACCACAGGCACATAGACACAGGCAACAGAGCATGCACAATGTCGCCACTAGTACAGTGTATATCCACCTTTCGCAGCAATGCAGGCTGCTATTCTCCCATGGAGACGATTGTAGAGATGCTGGATGTAGTCCTGTGGAACGGCTTGCCATGCCATTTCCACCTGCCGCCTCAGTTGGACCAGAGATCGTGCTGGACGTGCAGACCGCGTGAGACGACGCTTCATCCAGTCCCAAACATGCTCAATGGGGGACAGATCCGGAGATCTTGCTGGCCAGGGTAGTTGACTTACACCTTCTAGAGCACGTTGGGTGACACGGGATACATGCGGATGTGCATTGTCCTGTTGGAACAGCAAGTTCCCTTGCCGGTCTAGGAATGGTAGAACGATGGGTTCGATGACGGTTTGGATGTACCGTGCACTATTCACTGTCCCCTCGACGATCACCAGAGGTGTACGGCCAGTGTAGGAGATCGCTCCCCACACCATGATGCCGGGTGTTGGCCCTGTGTGCCTCGGTCGTATGCAGTCCTGATTGAGGCGCTCACCTGTACGGCGCCAAACACGCATACGACCATCATTGGCACCAAGGCAGAAGCGACTCTCATCACTGAAGACGACACGTCTCCATTCGTCCCTCCATTCACGCCTGTCGCGACACCACTGGAGGCGGGCTGCACGATGTTGGGGCGTGAGCGGAAGACGGCCTAACGGTGTGCGGGACCGTAGCCCAGCTTCATGGAGACGGTTGCGAATGGTCCTCGCCGATACCCCAGGAGCAACAGTGTCCCTAATTTGCTGGAAAGTGGCGGTGCGGTCCCCTACGGCACTGCGTAGGATCCTACGGTCTTGGCGTGCATCCGTGCGTCGCTGCGGTTCGGTCCCAGGTCGACGGGCACGTGCACCTTCCGCCGACCACTGGCGACAACATCGATGTACTGTGGAGACCTCACGCCCCACGTGTTGAGCAATTCGGTGGTACGTCCACCCGGCCTCCCGCATGCCCACTATACGCCCTCGCTCAAAGTCCGTCAACTGCACATACGGTTCACGTCCACGCTGTCGCGATATGCTACCAGTGTTAAAGACTGCGATGGAGCTCCGTATGCCACGGCAAACTGGCTGACAATGACGGCGGCGGTGCACAAATGCTGCGCAGCTAGCGCCATTCGACGGCCAACACCGCGGTTCCTGGTGTGTCCGCTGTGCCGTGCGTGTGATCATTGCTTGTACAGCCCTCTCGCAGTGTCCGGAGCAAGTATGGTGGGTCTGACACACCGGTGTCAATGTGTTCTTTTTTCCATTTCCAGGAGTGTATCTCTCGTAGACACTCTGAGATGCAGACCACTTTTAGGGATGGTCTTGATATACTCTAATTTTACTTTATAGTGCTTTTTCAGCCTTACAATGCTAGGAGAAAATTCACATTATTTGCTTTTAGTATAATTCATGTGCACGATTTTTTCTGACTTTCACATGAGTAGTACTTTGTTCATAGATGTTTGGGTACCAAGAGGAGTGGTAACACAAAGAAACGATGCATTAGATTTTTAACAAGTTGTTTCATCCTTTACTTTATACAAATTGAAGTGATCTATTTACGCTTAACGCGATTTTGAAATTTAAAAGTTCCCAATATTTCGCCAAAAATCAATGTATTTTGTTCCCACAGTCGTTCTTAATTGATCTCAGTTTCAGTGCCTGTCTAGAATGCGGGTGAGTTTTCGTTAAGGTGTCATTTTTGTGGCTAAATAGTTGGGTTTCTAATTTCGCATGTTCGTTAGTGTTCTACCACGTGTTCACTAGATTGTGTTGAAGTGCCTATTCTTATTCGCCATTAAGTTCTGCTAATTTTTTTTCGTAAAATGAATACCTATTTGTGTCATTGAATTGCGTCTGTTTTATGATTTCCAATTTAATATTTCTTCATGATTTCCTTATGTGATTGTCTCTGCTTGCCCACATGCTCATCAGATTATGCTGGTGTGTGCTACACTTTCTGAAAGCGATTGCTCTCTTTCTTTGATGCAGAACGGGCACCTGTAAGTGTAGTGGCTCTTTATTAATATCTTTATTTTCTCAGTTTAACGAATTTTCACTGTTTTCGTATATGTTGATTGTGATGACTTGCTTCTCTGGCCAGTCTGCAGTAGCTTCAGTAGATATGGTGGTGTAGCATCCTCTCTGTTGCTAAGTTTATTTTTGTATAAGGGATCTAGTGTTTAGTTCCATATTTAATCGTTTTCCTCATTGATCCCTATGTTTCCTTTCCTGTCCTCACATTAAGATTCAATGCTTCCAATCTCTGTTTGAAATAAACATGAGTACATGACCCATATAAGCTTTTGAAATGAGGTCCTACAGAAGAATGCTGAAGACTGGGTGGGTAGATGATGTAACTAATGAAGAGGTACTGAATAAAATTGGGGAGACAAGAAATTTGCGTCACAACTTGACGAAAAGAAGGGATCAGTTGAAATGGCAATATGACACATCCTGAGACATCAAGTAATCACCAGTATAGTACTGCAGGAAACCGTGTGAGGTAAAAATCGCAGAGGGAGACCAAGAGATGAATGCAATAAGCAGATTCAGAATGATGCAGGTTGCAATAATTATTCAGAGATGAAGAGGATGGACAGGATAGAATAGCATGGAGAGCTGAGCTGCATCAAACCAGTCTTTGGACTGAAGACCAAAACAACACAGAATTCCCGATAATTGTATGTTTATGGTTAATCTTATTATAAGAGTAGATTATTGCCATATGTAGAGTATTGATTGGCTCATGTCGATTTTGGTTTCTGTTGGAACGAAAAATAAATTTCATTCATGAAGTGTAATCAAATCATAGGTCTTCCATTTTGCAAATCATATCCCGTCCTTATCCATTCAGATGCAATTAACATATAAGGTATTTGGCCTCCATTTAAACAGAAAATTTTGTGTTTCTGTTGTGATTTTCACTCTGCAGCGGAGTGTGCGCTGATACGAATCTTCCTGGCAGATTAAAACTGTGTGCCCGACCGACACCCGAACTCTCTCTCTCTTTCAGTTATGTTTCTGTTGCTTGAAATAAATTTGAATTTTGATAAAGCTAGATTGATGGTACAGTATAGTGAATTTGTTCCCCAACAGTCACAGGATGTTTTACAGAGCTCAGAAATAAATTTCAATTGAATGAGGATAAGCAAATGGCATGTTTCACTAAACCACAGAGCTCAAGATAAATAAAATTTTTAACCAGAACTGAACAGTTATCTTTCAGATGGTGAACACTGCCCAGAATCTTAGAATAGTAGAAACAGTTGGATAAGGAAGATAGGAAATATAATCAATAAAATTTCTCGCCCAGATTCAAAAGTATTTCTCTTCATTGTTTTTTTTTAGCGTTTCATGTCAGCACTTTTTGTGTTGTTACAAGTTTTCTTATTGTTTCTCATATGTGTGTGTGATTTTGGGGTTATTCTTTTGTGCGTGTCGTGTATTTTTTTTCATATGTTAGACTGTGGAGAAACGTATGTATTATTCTGGATGGGTTTTACATGCTTTTGAAGGCCTAGTGTAGCGGTTATTTTGTAGTGCTGAAACCAGGTGAAATTTTTCTAGGAAATTTGTTGTATTAATGTGTTATGAAATATAAAGTTTTATGGCTTTATTTTGATTTTGCTTTGTAGATTACTGGAATATTTATTGTGTGGATATCTAATTTTGACACTAAATGTCCATGTAGAATACATGGAGAAGCACCTTGTGATGCATAAAATCTAATGCAGGTGAATAATCTTCCGGTGCACATGAACAAGGAATGTGCAGATATAATATAGGGGCGTCAGAGAATGTCAGGTTGGTAGTTGAAAGTGAACATGATGGACCAGAAATGGCCTCACTGCCAGACAAAAGAACTGCTATGACCACAGGTGCCGGGCTGAGATTCTGAGTGCATATGAAATAGTAGAATGTAGCACCGCACATGAAGCTCTGCACAGTAGTAATAACGATAGACGATTATACTAGTTCATAACCATATGTTTAGATTCAATGAATAAACAATTGTGTGACAATGAACTGCAAACTGGTTTAGTCATTATGCATTTAGTCCATGATGCGTTTCTGGAATTTCATGAATGTGGTAATGTAGAAAATCTAAAATTTAACAAGGTAAATAAGAAAACAAAACGAGAAATGAAACGGTAGGCTAGGGAAGCAACAGTTTGATACAAGACAACCAAGAAGAAATTACGTATGGGTATCGACAATAGGCTAATGAAGTAACAGAATGATACAAGAAAACAGAATGAGGACTTAAGGAAAAAAATGAGAGAGGTTCGAGATACCCTGTAGTTACAAGTACTTAGGATTCAGATAATGGACAAATAACGATCAAAGCAAGAAACGAGGTTTTCCAAAATAGAGCAGAGGGTTCAGACAATAGAAAAAGATTAGGTGTACTTTTTTTTGAAGGAATGAGAGAACACAATGGAAATGTACAAAGTGAACTTGAAATGGTGTGGATGGAACAAAAGAATGTGAATGAAGAAATGTTGGAACAAGGACTGGCAATGCAGAGCTTCTACTAAAGATGATTCATCAGAAGCTGAGGGTGTGGAAGATGCTACAGAAGGTGAAACCACAATCAGTATTGTATGCAGCACCAAACCATCTCACAATTCCAATGCAATTACATGACTTTTCTGCAGTTGATCTGTTTGGGCCAATCACATGGATTAACACAAGTAATTCCTACAGTTTTGTTGTAATTGAATTCACCTAAAAATTTGTGATTTTTGTGCCCTTACTAAAGATTATTGGCAAGACAGCGATGGCTGCCCTTGTGAATCCTTAGTCCGGTATTACACTATCAAATTTCTTTGTCAAAGATTTGATCAAAGATGTGATCCAATATTCCATCATATATATTTGACAAAGATCTTTGACGTAGTGCTACACGGGGTATTACACTTTCATCAAAGTTTTCGTCAAAGTTCAAGATGGCTGACAAATACAAATTGTTATTTACCGCAGCAGCTGCTGCTTGTGCCCCAATTGCTGTGTGTGCACATGTGATACAGAAGTGAGGGAAAAAAGGAAATGTACCTGGGTGAATCTGTGGGTTTCACGACGAGACGAAAAAAGCATTCAGCAAAACTTGTTACGTGAGCTAATAGTGGAAGACATCAAGTCACACATCAATTACTTGCGAATGCATGAGCATACTTTTCAGTATGTTCTCAGTGAAGTGATTCCTCATATTTCAAAACACAATACTCACCTAAGAACTGCTATATCTGCAGAAGACAGGCTCGCTGTAACCCTTCGATTCCTTGCTACAGGAGAACGTTACTCTAGCTTACAATACAGCACTCGAATTCCACAATGCACATTAAGTAAAATAATACCGGAAACGTGTGATGCAATTTATAAAGCACTAAAGGACCATTGTCTGAAGCTAAATAAATGTTCGATACACTTTATGTTCATGAAGATAAATTGTTATTATTTTATTTATTTTATTTTATTTACATAGCAAATTTCAATTGGTGTGTGATACCACAAAATTAATAGAGATGTATGAAGTGGATGAGACGCTTTACAATGTGAGGCACCCTGATTATAAAAATAGATTACAAAGATTGGAGAGATACAAAAATTATATACATATATATTTATAGAATTGAGTCCTCTTCCTCTATTCCAGCCTGCTGCGAGGCAGCCTGGATATACCCAGCGGTGGACAGTTGTGCACGGGCTGTCGCATCCAACAAATCCCATCTCTCCATTAATGTCCACTTCAGACAGTGCAGTCCTTGCCATCCACTTTGTCCATTTCACGCAGATCTGCTGCGATGTGGGCGCCAAGGGTACTGTAGCGGTCTTCATGGACAGGCATGGTTCTGGCAGCATCGGCCATAGCCTTAAGTGTCCGGCTGGCCTCCACCATGACGTCTGTTGCCACGTCTGGTGTGACTTTCCTCATTTTAGTGGGAGGCCGTTCTTGACGCAGGGGCTGGGGCTGTGGCTGTGCCTCGCTACATGCGACAGGCTCTTGCATCTCATGCTATAAAATAAGAGATAAAAGCCATTAGTTACGTACTTACTTGCACATACGCAAATCTTATTTATTTACAGGTACCCACAAGCAGAGGAGAGTAGGAGCAAATTGCAGAGGATTTCGGGAAGAAGTGGAACTGTTACAACACTATAGGAGCAATGGACGGAAAGCACATTAGTATTAAATGTCCACAAGCTAGATGATTTCACATTTTCAATTATTAATCCTTCAACAGTATCATTTTATTTGCCATGGTAGATGCTTTCTACAAATTTTTGTATGTAGATGTAGGAACTAATGGGCGTGTTGGTGATGCTGGAGTGTTTTCAAAAAGCAAACTATGTGAGTGTTTCAATGACCGATCTATGCTCAACATTCCTGAAGGCAGGAAGCTTGGGAACACAAACATTACAACTCCAATGGTAGTACTGGCAGATGACGCTTTTCCTCTGAGTTATAACATTATGAAGCCATACCCCTTAAAAGGAATCACAAATGAAGAAAAGGTTTTCAATTACCGACTGTCACGAGGGAGAAGATTAGTGGACGGCAGCTTTGGCATTCTTGCAAGTCGTTTCAGGATTTTTCTTACAACCATTAATCTGCCTCCTGAAAAAGTTACTACAATTACACTGGCTGCTTGCACATTGCACAACTTGTTAAGTGAGAGAAGAAAACACTTGTACACTCGTCAGGAAACAGTGTCTGCCGTAGTAGGAGACTGCACTTATCTTGAGACATGTAGCACTGATGACCTACAGTGAATAGAACCAATAGCTAGCCAAGCTGCTTCTGGACGTTCAGTGTACGGGAGAGCAGTTAGGGAATACTTTAAGACATTTTACAATGGCGCTGGGAAAGTGCCCTGGCAAGATAATCACATTTAGTTACGTAAAATGTAAACAAATGTACATACCTCAAACATTTCTTCGAACGTCGGTGTGGCGTGTTCACTTTCACTTTCCGTGCTTTCTATATTGCACACACTCTCGTCTGCCTCTGTTGCCTGGTCAACAAATTTGAGCATTTGGAACCAGTACACTTGTGGGGTATACGCCGCCCGTGCTCTGGCTCCACTTTTGCTTTTATGCATCTGCAATATTAGTAATGAAAATAATTTAAACTACTTATAGATTACGTAAACATTATTGTATGCTTAAAGTCGCTGCAGTGAACAAATTAATGCTAATCATTTGTATGACATGTAAACTTTACTTGCATAAATAAATATAAATGAATATGTCAATACGTACTTTTGCTTTCTCGTACGAGCAGCTTGTGTGGAGACCATTTATCTTCCTCTTTATATCCTCAGCTGTACATCCAGGCCATATGTCACGGCTAATAATCTCCACTATATTTTTGTAACTCTTCAATCTTCTTAATTTATTTTTATAATCAGGGTGCCTCACATTGCAAAGCGCCTCATCCGCTTCATGCATTTCAATTAATTTTGTGGTAGACGCCACACACCAATTATATTTTGCGGCCATGTTTAAAAACACTAAAGATGACAGAACGCTCCAGCTATGCTGACGCTCCGTGTGGTAACATATCGCACCGCAGCGAACAGAACACAAATCTATGGCCTCGCCCTACATTTGATCAAATATTGGGCGACATTTGTCAAAGTTCCCTAATACACCATCAAATATCTTTGACAAAGATAATGGACAAAGAAATTTGATAGTGTAATACCAGCTTTAGTCTAGACCTCGACAATGGCTAATGATAATGTAGAGATGTAAGATTAAACTGCTCTTCATTTCCTTATATGACCCTTTGTCTAATTCGGTGGAGAGAGTCATGAAAGAACTCAGCAAACTGTGTAGACTCTACCATTTCAAGTAGCATGGAATATGCATCATCTGTCATTCCAGGATGTCCTAAATGAGCTTCCAACTGAACTGATGTTGTTTCCCCCATTTCTTGTCCTGGAGAACTGAGAGCCTCCCAACCACATCAAGGATACAGAGAGTGGTCAAAGGTGCACCAACTCTGTCGACAGTTAATCGTAAATATGACATCAGAAAATTTGATGTAAGTAGTAGAGTGCGAAACCAGAAACAAATGCAAAGAAGTAAGACAGATTGAGTTTCATGTTGGCCAGGAAGTTTTGGTATGCATTGAACAACTTTCTGACAAAAGCGAATACATTACATTATATTAATACTTGTTCTGTAGGTAATGAATGTGACATTTTGTAATGATGTGGAATATATCAGTTTAACATATGTTTTTTGGCATATATATATATATATATATATATATATATATATATGTGTGTGTGTGTGTGTGTGTGTGTGTGTGTGTGTGTGTGTGTGTGTGTGTGTGTGTATGTATATATTCAGTTAATACTTCACATCTAAAATTCATTTATTGAGTAGAAGGAGTTGTTATTCAGCAATACCTTTAATTTGCTTTTAAATGTTGGTTGGCTATCTGTCAGACTTTTAATGCTATTTGGTAAATGAACAAAAATTTTTGTGGCAGCATAATTCGCCGCTTTCTCTGCTGCAGTCAGATTCAACCCAGAATAGTGAAGATCATCTTTTCTTCTAGTGTTGTGGCTATACAATTTGCTATTATTTTTGTATTGGGGTGGGTTTTAGTAACAAATTTCATAAGTGAATATATGTATTGAAAAGGTACTGTGAATATCGCAAGTTCCTTCAATTAATGTCTGCAAGTTAGTCTTCAGTGGACTTCAGCTAATATTCTGATTACACGCTTTTGTGCAATGAATATGTTTTCTCTTAATGATGAATTACCCCAAAATATGATGCCGTATGAAAGCAGTGAACAAAAACAGGCATAGTAGGCTACTTTACTGTTATGTTCATACACCAAATTTTGCAATAACCTTAACAGTGTAAGTAGCTGAACGTAACCATTTCAGCAGATTACCAATGTGTTTCTTCTAACTCAAGTTTCTCACCAATGCACAGACCCAGAAATTTTGAATATTCTGCCTCAGCTACAGACTACTGTTCAAAGTCTATATTTATCAGTGGTGTTACGCCATTCCTGTACTGAATTGTATATACTCTGTTTTCTCAAAATTTAGTGAGAGTCAATTTGCAGTGGACCACTTAATAACTTTCAGAAAGACATTATTTACAATTTCCTCAGCTAATTATTGTTTGTTGGTTGTGATTACTATACTTGTATCATCAGTAAAAGGAACTAGGTTTGCATCTTCATGAATACGGAGTGGTAAGTTATTAATATATGTCAAGAACAATAAGGGATCCAAGGCTGGACCCTGTGGGACACTATTCGTGACACATCCTGAGTTAGGGGACTCTGCTGATTTTTGCAGTACATCTGTATTGTTAATTTCAACCTTCTGCAATCTTCCAGTTAAATATGAATGAAACCATTTGTACACTGTCCCACTCATACCACAATGCTTAAGCTTATCTAGAAGAATTTCATGATTAACATAGCGAAAAGCGGTTGACAGATCATAAAATATTCCAATGAGTGATGTTTGGTTATTCAGAGCATTTAACAATTGATCAGCGAAAGCATGTATTGCATATTCTGTTAAAAAGACTTTCTGGAAACCAAATTGACATTTTGTTAGTACTTCATGTTTACAAATATATGAAGCTACTCCCAAATTCTTTACTTTTTCGAGAATTTTGGAAAAGCTGTGAGAAGTGAGATTGGGTGGTAGTTGTTAGCATCAGATCTATCCTCATTTTTATGCACTGGTTTAACGATAGCATAATTCAGTCTATATAGAAAATAATGCCTTGTGTCAGTGGCTGAGAATGCTTATCTATTGGAAATGCCATTGATTCCATGGAAGCTTTTAGTTTTGAGTGAATTTTTTATTTCCCTAACTCCAGTAGGAGAGATGTGTTGAATTTCAATTTTATCAAATTGCATAGGTATTTCGTCTTTCATATACAGCCTTGCATTTTCTAATGAATAGTTGGACCCTATTTTCTCTATAACACTTAAAAAGTGATTATTAAAAATGTTTACTACTTCTGACTTTTTGTTAACAAACTTTTCATTTGAGTTCAGTAGAAATACTGTCTTCATGTGCTCTCAGTTGCCCTGTTTCCCTTTTAACAGTATTCCAAATTACTATAATTTTATTATCAGATGTGCTAATCTCAGGAATGATGCACGTACTTCTGGAGTTTTCAATAATTTTTCTTAATACAGTGCAGTACTTTTTAAAATGTTTCACTGCTTCTGAATAATTACTCTTTCTAGGTATAAGAAACCTTTCCCTTTTCAGTTTACAAGATATTTTTATCCCTTCAGAGATATAGTAAGCCATGGCTTTTTAGATAGTTTCTTACAATTATGTTTCACTGTTTTCTTAGGGAAACTGTTCACAAACATACTCACAAAGGTATCATGTAATAGGTTAAATTTTAGACTAGCATCAGGTTCCCTGTACACCTCATACAAATCTAATGTTGCAAACTTTCCCTGAAATTTTCCATTGTTAAATCGTTACCTGAACACACTTTTTTTGACGATTGTTTTGAATTACTGTATGGAGCTACGTCATATACTGCAACTAGCTGTGCATCACGATCAGACAGACAATTCCTACCAGGAAAATTTTTTATTTGATTAACTTTATCTTAGTCTATAGAAACGTTATCTACAGTGTGCTGCTTTCCTGTTCTATACCAGTAGGTACTGGTATTTGGATTAGGTTCTTTGAGCGATTCCAACATTCCTTTGGGAAAAATCGAAACATATAAGTGTTCTGTTATGACTCCAAACCACAATAGATACGAATCATACCCAAATGTAAATCGTTGTTATTTAGTACTTACACAGGCGATGGTGGGGTCAATAAGAGTCCCTATAGATTTCATCTCTAACTGAAGCATGTTTCTTAATCATTACCATGATTTTAGTTGAGAATTGTCATCATCCAAGCTTTCAAGAAACAAAAACTTTGACAAGCATTGTATGCATGTATACATTATTATTATTATTGAAAGACATGATACGAATTAGCACTTCTATATTTGAGCCTCCACAAACAGAGGCTAGCCCCAAGAATTTATAACCGAACATGATGTCATAAATAATTGTGTCACTAAAATGTTCTTCAACTCATTCTGTAGCATCAAGCAATTCTGACATTTCTGTACTGTCATCTCAGTTTCCTACAAATACGAAAAAAACATTGGGTAACCAAGTATGCAGATGTAAATCATTATTGTAGAAACACTTGTTATGAATTAGCACTAATGTATTTGGTCCTCCTCAACTGGAGTCCATCCCTGAGAATTTAGCACTTAAAATGGCGTCATATGTTACATCTCCAAATACTCATCCACTTGAGGGTTGGGTGCCTCATGAGTGACCTCAAGCCAGACCTGTGATATTTGGCACTACAGTTCAAAAAACGCAGAAGACAATGACACGTATCTACATCTGACCAACAGTAATCAACAATCATGGAGGAAATGCCTAACATCAGACAACCACTATAACATTATTTTTTAACACATAAATAAAGACTTTTAATTACATTACTAAGAGGTATCAGATAAGTATCAGAAAGATTATATAATGGTAAGACAGAGATTTAGGAACCAGATTTTAAATTGTAAGACATTTCCAGGTGCAGATGTGGACTCTGACCACAATCTATTGATTATGAACTGTAGATTAAAACTGAAGAAACTGCAAAAAGGTGGGAATTTAAAGAGATAGCACCTGGATAAACTGAAAGAACCAGAGGTTGTACAGAGTTTCAGGGAGAGCATAAGGGAACAATTCAAACGTATGGGGGAAAGAAATACAGTAGAAGAAGAATGGGTAGCTCTGACGAATGAAGTAGTGAAGGTAGCAGAGGATCAAGTAGGTAAAAAGACGAGGGCTAGTAGAAATCCTTGGGTAACAGAAGAAATATTGAATTTAGTTGATGAAATGAGAAAATATAAAAATGTAGTAAATGAAGCAGGCAAAAGGGAATACAAATGTCTCAAAAATGATATCGACAGGAAGTGCAAAATGGCTAAGCAGGGATGGCTAGAAGACAAATGAAAGGATGTAGAGTCTTATTTCACTAGGGGTAAGATATATACTGCCTACAGGAAAATTAAAGAGACCTTTGGAGATAAGAGAACCACTTGTACAAATATCAAGATCTCAGATGGAAACCCAGTTCTAAGCAAAGAAGGGAAAGCAGAAATGTGGAAGGAGTATATAGAGGGTCTATACAAAGGCGATGTACTTGAGCACAATGTTATGGAAATGGAAGAGGATGTAGATGAAGATGAAATGGGAGATACGATATTGCGTGAAGAGTTTGACAGAGCACTGAAAGAACTCAGTTGAAACAAGGCCCCCGGAGTAGGCAACATTCCATTAGAACTACTGAAAGCCTTGGGAGAGCCAGTCCTGACAAAACTCTACCATCTGGTGAGCAAAATGTATAAGACAGTCGAAATACCCTCAGACTTCAAGAAGAATATAATAATTCCAATCCCAAAGAAAGCAGGTGTTGACAGATGTGAAATTACCAAACTATCAGTTTAATAAGTCACAGCTGCAAAATACTAACTCAAATTCTTTAGAGACGAATGGAAAAACTAGTAGAAGCCGACCTCGGGGATTATCAGTTTGGATTCCGTAGAAATGTTGGAACACGTGAGGTAATACTGATGCTACGACTTATCTTAGAAGGAAGACTAAGGAAACGCAAACCTATGTTTCTAGCATTTGTAGACTTAGAGAAAGCTTTTGACAATGTTGACTGGAATACTCTTTTTCAAATTGTGAAGGTGGCAGGGGTAAAATAAAGGGAGCGAAAGGCTATTTACAATTTGTATAGAAAGCAAATGGCAGTTATAAGAGTCGAGGGTAATGAAAGGGAAGCAGTGGTTGGGAAGGGAGTGAGACAGGGTGGTAGCATATCCCCGATGTTATTCAATCTGTATATTGGGCAAGCAATAAAGGGAACAAAAGAAAGGTTCAGAGTAGGTATTAAAATCCATGGAGAAGAAATAAAAACTTTGAGGTTCACTATGACATTGTAATTCTGTCAGAGACAGCTAGAGACTTGGAAGAGCAGTTGAATGGAATCGACAGTGTCTTGAAAGGAGGGTATAAGATGAACGTCAAGAAAAGCAAAACGAGGATAATGGGATGTAGTCAAATTAAGTCAGGTGATGCTGAGGGAATTAGATTAGGAAATGAGACACTTTGCTATTTGAGGAGCAAAATAACTGATGATGGCCAAAGTAGAGAGGATATAAAATGTAGAATGGCAATGGCAAGGAAAGCGTTTCTGAAGAAGAAAAAGTATACGTATGGAGTGTAGCCATGTATGGAAGTGAAATGTGGACGATAACTAGTTTGGACAAGTAGAGAATAGAAGCTTTCGAAATGTGGTGCTACAGAAGAATGCTAAAGATTAGATGGATAGATCACATAACTAATGAGGAGGTATTGAATAGAATTGGTGAGAAGAGGAGTTTGTGGCACAACATGACTAGAAGAAGGGATCGCTTGGTAGGACATGTTCTGAGACATCGAGGGATCACCAATTTAGTATTGGAGGACAGTGTGGAGGGTGAAAATCGTAGAGGGAGACCATGAGATGAATACACTAAGCAGATTCAGAAGGATGGAGGCTGCAGTAGGTACTGGGAGATGAAGAAGCACAGGATAGAGTAGAATGGAGAGCTGCAGCAAACCAGTCTCAGGACTGAAGACGATAACAACAACCTACAACCCAAATCATCACTGTTTGTGGTGCCAGTTCGGCCATCACAAACCAGCCATCTCTCTCCAGAATAACAATGATCTCCATCAAGAGGGTTGATGTAGCATCCTGTATCAGTGGTGTCAGAATTCTGTCATCTGTAACAGCACCAAAAATCATTAGTGCATGCCTATACACAAACAAAAACATACACAGGTAAATTGTTTTGGATGGATACATATACTGTCGTCATCCGAACAAAGCCATCAGCTTCCCTCGTTAGCATCACCAGATTGATAACGGCTGAGAGTCAGTCTAAAACAGAATGGAATTCAACTAGAGCATTTATACCCCCTGGGGTCTGAGTGGACTAGGAGGAAGGAAGCACACACAACTGCATTTCGTTGGTGGAGTTAAATCCTATCAATCCACCAAGCTGGGTACCTTCCTACCATTTTTCCAACCAACAGCCAGGGAGGAGCTGGAGGAGGCTACTGATGCATCTGTCCAATAGGGTTACAGCCCACAAAAATTACATCAGTAAGAAACATGTTTCTTGGAAAAACATCTGGCAGCCACGAAAAATTATAGTGATAAGCAACATGTTCTCAGAAAAATGTGTAACAACCAAGACCTGTGGACAGTGCTAATTGAATAACAACTTACAATGGTAAGTAACATGATCTTGGAAACATTTGGATAATAATTTATAGCGGTAAGGTATGGTATGTCTTTTTCAAAGCCTCTCTGGTATGATTTAGTCATGTTCTTCCACGGCTGCTGCAGCTGCTGTACGAAGGTGGCGGCTGCCATCAGGGGCAGAGCTGTTCATGGTGACAACAACACCACTACTGGCAATAGCTCTGCCTCACGTTGGTTGGTTGTGAACACAGTGACTGATCAAAAAGATGTGGACACCTGTTAGTGGACAGTAACACGGGGCTATTCTAAATGATGGACCGATTTCCAAATCTATCACAAAGAGAGAAAAGTGGTCCAACTAAAACATTCATATTTCTTTAGGCACTACACGAATATGTAATAAAAAAATGGGGGTTCCTATTGAAAAAAACGCTGTTGATATCAGTTGACATATGGCAGCGCCATCTAGTGGGGCAGTCATAGCGTCATCTGGTTCCCCCTTCAAGTTAGACGAGTTTCGTTCTTTGTAGTTTTTTCGTTTGACACTTATTTCGTGAGATATTTGGCCCGGTCACTATCAATGGACCACCCTGTATATTATTTACTTGTTCCTTCAGTAGTGGGTTATAATATGACCAGAAAAGAAATTAATTGACAACAATTAATGACGAATCACACACTACTGTTTATTGTTGCAATTGGTTTTTCTTCAAAATTTCAATGTATATTTTGATTAAGAAAATCAATGTATGCCACAAAACACAGTGAATTTCTTCCCACTGAAACTTCCAGTGTACTATAAATGGGGTACTAATCATTAAACTGAACATAATCTCGAGATAGATAGATCACATCACAAATTCTACCTTGACACTCACACCCTAAAGCCCCTGCATCCTAAGAGCACTGCCAACCGACGGGTACTCATTCAAATAATACGCCCAGCACGTGCACATAATGAACAATAACACTAATACATAAAAAATTGTCAGCTGGCAAAGATTATTTGTACTACTTGTTACAACTTAACCGGCTGTTGTTGCATCCCTGTCGATACTCATTATGCAGCCAAACTAAAAAGCAGTTTCCTTTTTTAATTCCAGATAACAGTAAATAACACGAAGTGTGAGGATGCAGGATCCTCACAACAGCATCGAAGTTGAACATCTGTTGGTCGCTTGACCGCTTGCTACTGTCAGTAGCATGTATAGGAGTAGGTTGACCGACGATGAAATCACCAGTAGCTGAGAAGGCGTTGGACGTCCACACCTCATCATGGAAAGTGGAGGTCGGAGGCTCACCCGCTCTATAAAATAGAATATGTGGCGATATGTGACAGTTCTGACGACAGAGTACAAAGCTGGTGTAGGCACAAGTGTTTCAGAGAACTCCGTTCAGCAAACAGTGTTTAACATGAGGCTCTGCAGCATACAACAAGTATTAATCTAATCTAATCTAATCTAATCTAACATAATATACACAGCATCAACAACTCCTTCTACTCATTGGCTGAATTTTTAGATATAAAGTAAGTAAAAAAAAAAAAAAACTTAATCATTAGTGTCATGCAATATTTTGTGTAATGTAATTTCTTGTACAGACATCTTTTATTAACCTGACACGTTCCACATCATTACGAAGTGTCGTATTCATGATCTATGGAACAAGTATTAATCTAATCTAATCTGTGTTCCCATACTAACCCAACGAGGTCGTATTTTAGGATTGCAGCGGGCGTGGGATCGTCGAGATTGGACCGTCGATCAGTGGAAAATTATCGCCTGGTTGGATAAATCACGTTTCTTGTTACACCTGGTCGATGGTTGTGTCCAGATATGCAGTCATCTAGGTGAATAGCTCCTCGAAAAATGCATGCACGACGGACACAGGCTGGTTGGAGCAGTAATTATGTTATGGGGTCTTTCACCTGGGTTCTGATGCGACCTGTGGCGGTAATCGAGGCATATTGACAGCTGTGGTCTGTGTAAACATTATTGCTGGCCATCTTCCAGCAGGATAACTGCCTGTGTCACAGGGTCACATTTGTGCTACAATGGCTTGGGGGGGCCATGATGCTGAACTTGCGTTGACGTCTTGGCCATTAAATTCGCTCTATATGGTCCCAATGAAACACCTGGGACACTATCGGGCACCATCTCCTCGGCCACAAACCACTGCCTCGTAATTTATGGGAATTACGTGAGATATCTGCAGCCACATACCTCTGGAAACCTACCAAAGATTTGATGAATCCATGTCACGCAGAATCGGTTGCGAATTGCTTTCCAGTAATGGGCCAACACTATCAAGCAGATGATCATAATTTTCTTGGAACTCCTATTTAAGTGATGTTCTTCAAAGCCTCGTATACAGTTGGTCTTTAGGATAGCATCGAAATCTATGCTACACTACTTAATTTCCCATGACGAAAGTGGCAACCGAACAAACCTAAGTTACGCAGCATCTGCGAGACACAGTATCTCCTATGGGAATCGGACTCGTAGTGCCAAGTACGGATAAAAATGCAGATTACTTGAATGGACTACACTTCTAGAAATGCCTGAGAATATTGTAATGAATAAAGGACTGCAAACCAAAAATCAGGTGCGAAAGAGAGGGGGCAGAAATACTGTCTCTGTGATCTACCCCTCCCCCGATGGCCCCCATGTCTCGTCCTCTCCTGACGCAGTACACCAGCATTATGAAATACTCTGGTTTTGTTAGTAAAACATTAAGTACGTTGTCAACACTCAAGACCAAATAACCAAGGAACAAAACCAATAATACCAATACCCAGACAATATCTACGACAGCAATAATGACATAGGCCTATTTAAATCATTTGCAGCCAAATTTGACCCCTATTTCCGAATGGTGGTAGCAAACGAAGCAAGCACTAATAAACAGTCAAATACAGGAGGAAGAAAGGAAAATTTAGGGTTTAACATCCCATCGACAACAAGATCTTTAGAGACAGAACACAAAGTCAGATTGTTTCAAGGATGGGAAAGGAAATCAGCCGCGTTCCTTCAAAGGTATCATCCCGTCAGATACCTTGAGCGAGTATGGAAATCATGGAAAACGTAAATCACGACGTTCAGACATGGATTTGAACCATTGTCATCCAGAATGCGAGTATAAAGTGCTAGCCACTGCTCGATCTCACTGCTTACAAATGCAGCGGCAGGTGCAGGTCCAAGGTAGTCATTAAGGATCATAACCCCCCTCCCCCCAATCACAATTTTAGTAAATGTTAATATATATGTGGTTTCTGTTTTTCAGACATATCTGAATGGACAGACACCATTTTGATCCAACAACCACTATAAATTAAGACACGAAGATATTACAGGCGTTGGCTGCAAGTGGACATTGATTTAAATCAAAAGGGAAGGTGAAAATTAGTGATGGACCAGGATTCGACCCCAGGTCTTCTGCTTACTAGGCAGATTCTCTGACCACTAAACCATCCAGACACAGTGGTCATTGCAACTGCACTGGCTACCCTAACATGCCTGCTGTCAGCTCAAATTCAAACGTCTCCTTTAGTGTTTTCAACTGTTCTGTAATTGGTTTCTTTTATTTTATCCCATTGCTTTTTTTTTCAGACATGTCTCATACATCGTCGGCACTGCCATTCTCTACTGCACAGATTTGTGATGTGATTATTTCTTCGATGAACACTTCTGTTTTTCGTTTTAAGATAGGGTACTCAAAAATTTGCTAAAATTCACCACACAACTCCTTGGCACGTGCTTGTCTCCATTCTGACACCATTTTTTGTACATTATGCCATTCTGTGATTTAAGTATCAACATTTTACACCAGATGTTCATCTACTGCTGCACTTCAGTGCCATTTTTCTTTTTAATGTGGTATCCATACTATAGAATTTTTCCACATGTTTCCCTCTTGATCCTTGCTTCTCTTCCCTGAATTTTGTGGTCAAAGCTTCTTTGGTTGCTTTTACCTGAACATTTTCTACTGACTTAGGTTCCTGTCTTCGCTGTCAATTCTCACACAAGAAATAAATGTCACTGCTGTTTACTATATAATTGCAATCAAACAAAAGATGAATGCTTACTCCCAACCATTTTTTCAGCTAATCACATGCTGTTAGCAGAGATGCATTGCCTTTCAGTTACCAAGGAATGAAAACGATTACAACAACACGTGCACTATCAAAATTACGTGTACTATTTACTTGGTGCAGATTCTGTTGTAAATTGAAAGATGTGACTTGAGTATTTTTATTTCCACAATGGTCATGTCATGTTAGTCAGTGATAGTTTCCCTCGCTGTTTGTCGGGCTGTTTCCTTTTCTATGTCGTATCCAGTTAGTTTCACGAAACAGAAATGTTCAGGCCTTAGTTTAACATCAATTGTAGTTAAGATTGTTCCTAAATTTTAAACAGTGTAGTACGGATCTTGAGTTGCAGCGCTTAGAAGTCGTGTTAGACGTCGCCATATATCTTCCTGCTCCTCCTCCTCATCCTTCTTGTTTCGGCTTTGAGGCAGTAGGTCCTACGTGCTTTAAACAGAACTCGAATTTAGTGTTTGGTTTCAAAATAATGTAGGCAACTTAAAAATGAGAATAAATCACCATTTCCTATAATTGGTTGAGTACAAAAGCGAGCGCAATCTACATTTTCGTCCATCCCGTAAAACTGACACAAGTAGAAAGAATGATTTTTCTATGCTTCTATCAGGGTCTTAAATATGCACCAACCGATCAACTTGGTGACACCCTTCACAGTGCCTGACTAATGGCAAGCAGTGATCACAGTGCTGCCCTACTCCTATAGCCATCTGCGTGTTGTTTATGTTACGTTCATTGAGACTGTGTTCCTCGACATCTGGCATGGTATAAAAAAGATGAAAAAGCTAGCATTTTGTTTGGCCTTTGAAGAGGCTGTGATCCAACAAGCTCTGAAATTACTTAAGAATGCACCAGAAATTCTTTCCTGTCCTACTAAACCTCATGAACCCACAGTTGATGAAAAAGAATATTGTGATGAGAAAAGCTGTAAGCTGTGAGGATATGATTCCAACAGAGCTTTGAAGTTTTCTAATTGATTGCAGCTGTATGTTGAACAATACTAGCTAAGTAAAATTATTCTTAAAAGTTACAACATCGTTTACGAATGTCGGACGAGTTGATGCCACAACAGTGGTGCACATGGCTCAGCTTGTGTGACATGGTGAGAAAATCAAGTACGGGGTGGTCAGCTACAGCTGACAGTGGCAAACAAAATCAGTTGGTCAGCCATACACTACATTACATTACATTAGTCATATACCATGAGTCCCAGAGAGGGGACATCCCTAGTATGTTGAAAGAAGTCAAAGATGTAAATTTAATGCTATTTAAGTGCAACACAGTGAAATAACATCACATTGCTACTTTATGGTGCTAATTCTAATTGAAAATTAACCTAAAACATTCAGTCTTAAAATCTTAGCAGTAATCCATGCGCTTTCAAATCGAAACTGAAGAGTTTCCTTATCAGTCACTCCTTCTGTTCTGTCGAGGAGTTCCTTGAAAAGTTAAGCTGATTCTTGTTGTATTGTTGATTGCATTTACTTAAACTTATGGCTTAACTTTTTTCGGGTTCATAAACATTTTATCTGTTATTATTTCTATGTTGTAATTTCATTTGGTGACATGTACCATAACCTTGGAGATTTGTTCCTCAATTTGGTCCTATGGAACTTGCCATGTAAATAAAAAAATACGTTTAATGTTTCTAGTAAGTTGTTATCCATATATACCCATTTATTTGACTCCTTTCTGTATTAATATTATTCCCTTGCCCTGTTTTTGGAGGCTAGTCAAAACATCCAATTTTTTGAATAAATATCTGCAGAATGTTCTAGACTTTTGTCAGGTGTAATTCTTACAGCAAATTTCTATATCCTGAAAACAGTATCCCTGAAGCTTCTAACATTCTTGGGTATACTGTTGGATTCAGTCATTGAAAGTCCACAATATTTCTGTGATTAACTGTTCTGCCATCCTCAGGTGATGCTGACAGAATGATGTGTCTGCAGCATGGTGACGGTATTTATGCCTGCTAGACCAGAGTTCGGGCCTCACAGGTTCCATGTGGTGGTGAATGGTGGAAGGTCATGTGGCTGCAGTGGTAGGGGCAAGTCTTAGTTGCCTTCCGCCCACTGTCCCTGTCACGTCTCACATGGAGGTCAAAAACATGGAAGAGTACGATACGAAGACCACTTTCATACTCTTTGCTGGCAATGTAGGGTCAAAAATTGGCAGACTACCGTGAAAACACCACATAATGGTAGTCTTCTGCCCATCAGCCAAAATATGAACTTTATTATGGTCAGTTAAAGATGATATGATCTTTAAAAATCGGTCGTATACAAAGTTCTGTGTAAATTGGGGAAAAACTTATATTGGTCAAACTATCTACACAGTACTTAAGAGTAGTTAGGCATCTCAACAGTAATGGGATACTTTGTAAATCACAGTTTGGATTTCAAAAATGCTCTTCCACTGAGGCAGCGATATACAGTTTGACTGCCCACATAATAGAGTATTTAAACAGTAAAATGTCACCTACAGGAATTTTCTGTGACTTATCCAAAGCATATGATTGTGTGAACCATGACATTATGTTACAAAAATTACAATTTTATGGTATAAAAAGGAACAGCATAAGTGTGGTTCAAGTCATATCTACAGAACAGGGAGCTAGAAGTTACTTTTCATTGTTTAAGTTAGTTTCCCATTTCATTTCACAGGGGTGAAATCACATTATGTGTTACACAGGGTTCGATCATGGGCCCCCTTCTGTTATTGAGACATGTGAATGACCTCCGTTTTTATCTAAAACATGAAGCTAAACTGACACTGTTTGCTGATGATACAAACATTATTATTAATTCAGTAAACGAATTTCCAATAGAATATGATGCAAGTAACGTCTTTGGAAAAGTTATTAATTGGTTTTCTGTGAATGAGCTTGCTCTGAACTTTGAAAAAACATGGTAAATCCAATATTCTACTGCAAGGAGTACAGTTCCTTCAATAAATATAATACATGAACAGAAGTGAGTAGCCAGAGTAGAGCACACTAAGTTCTTGGGTGTACATATAGATGAGAATCTTAATTGGAAAATTCATATTTTGGTTCTACTAAAGCGACTAGGTTCAGCAACTTTTGCAATCAGAATAATCGCCCATTTTCAGGAGATAGAAATTAGTAAGCTAACATATTTTGCATTCGTCCACTCTCTGATGTCGTACAGAATAATATTTTTATGTAACTCAGCACTTACTTGTTAGAGTAAAAGTATTCATTGCTCAAAAGGAAGTGGTTAGAATAATTTGTGGTGCTGATAGTCACACATCTTGTAGACATCTGTTTAAAAGGTTAGGAATTCTTACAACAGTACATTTACTCAGTAATAAAATTTGTTCTCAACAACATGGACCAGTTAAAAACAACAGTGACATTAATGATTATAATACCAGAAGAAAGAAAGACTTACACTATCCTGTACATAACCTATCTTTGACATAGGAAGGGGTAAAATATGCTGCTGTAAAAATTCTCCATAAATTACCAAATGAAATAAAATGTCTGACAGAAACCAGTAATAGTTTCTAAAAAATTAACTGAAATCTTATCTCCTTGACAGCTCTTTCTATACCATAGATGAATTCTTGAACAGGAATAAATAAATCTGTAGGTAAAATATATGCATTGTGTGCCATTTAAGGGAATGAGATGGGTAACAAAAATTTTAAGCTTATCCACTTGACACTTTCCACATCATAACAGTAACTGTGATATTGATCAGTGGAACATGTAACTAATTGACTAACTATGTAACTAACAGTCCGTGATGCATACATAAAACGTGCGTGCCACATCCTTTTACAGCAGCCTCTCAAGTATGCAGTAGCAGAAAACTGTATGAATAATGAGCATAAAATGAGTTATCAACAAACGGAAGTCTGGGATTATGTTTCCAAAGAAGCTATCGAAATCGATGTGACTGATAACTTAATCTGCATGGACACAGGCTTCCAACTGAGCAAGGCGTTGGAGCCTATATTAAGCTCCATTAAAGCAGAATGCGACATCCAGGCACAAGATGCGACTGGAACAGTGAGCAGCAACAGGTGCCAACTGACAATGAGTGTCTCCCCCCTCAGCGCCGCCACAGCTGCGCGATCCCCCCACCACCCACCCCTACTGCTGCACCACCGAGCACAAAAACAACTATGGACCTGTAGCCATCAGTACCACAAACATGCAACAGATACTTCGTTCCATCAGGATGATCTGATGATGGAAGAATGGCTATCCACTGAAATGATGCAGGTATTCGAAGATTGTGTCTACCAGTACACCCAAGAACCTTGAAAGCAGTATGTAGGCCAAAAAGCCTCAGATATCATAGTATCCCTGAAGATTGAATTTCTCTACAAAACGATTGCTTAACCCAAAAGTGAATCGAAATATTCAGAATTAACTAGTTTCATCATTTTCAAATCGATTATAACAAAATTATGTATACTGTAAAACAGCTGAACCATTCTAGCCAATTGAGATTATGATCTGTTTGTAGTCCCAAAAACTTAACACGTCCTACTTCTTGCAATTCACTATTTGAGAAACCTATTTTTATAGCTTGTGGAGTTATGAGAAGTACTGAACTGTATTATTGAGTCTAATCAAAATTCAATAATAATGCAATTGCCTTGAACCATTTGTGGATGTTTTGAAGTAATTCATTAGGTGCCTTTTCGGTGAGATTGCTCATACATTTTCTTATTCCTATACTTGTAACATCTGCAAAAAGACCAAAATTTTCATCTTCAGAAACTGCATATGGTAGAACATTTATGTATATTAGAAACAGCAAAGGACCCACAATCGAGCCTTCTTGTACACCATGTCTAATTTCTTCCAATTCTCAGGGTCAATCGTTATACCATTGGCACTGGTACATGTTGCTTTCTGTCATTCAAATAAGTTAAAAACCATGAACCTGATGTGCTCACTATTCTGTAATGTTTTTACTTATTACACTATCATGTTTTACAAACCAAAAGTCAAAGCCAAGTCTCAAAATATTCCAAATGGTAGTGATTTATTATTTATTGATTCTAGTATATCATCCACCAATGTAAATACAGCCTTTTCAGCTGAGAGTCATTTTTAAAATCCAAACTGTTTGTTACTGAGCATGTTTTCCTGTACTTAGAGTGGCAATTTTAGAAAATGCTGGCAGTTAAGTCAGTAATTCGTTACTAAACGTTTGTCTACTTTTTGTGAAGTTACTTGACAACAGCATGTGTAAGTGTCTCAGAGAAAGCACTCCGTCTTCAGGCCACAGGTAGCCCATCGGAACCATCCCACTGCCGTGGCATCCTCAGCTGAGGATGCAGATGGAAGGGGCGTATGATCAGCACACTGCTCTCCCAGCCATTATGATGGTTTTCTTTGACCAGAGCCTCTACCATACGGCGAGTAGCTCCTCAATGGGCAAAACAAGGCTGAGTACACTCTGAAAAATGGCAACAGTGCACAGCGGCCTGGATGGTTGCCCATCCAAGTGCTGGCCACGCCCAACAGCGATTAACTTCGGTGATCTGACGGGAAGCAGTATATCCACTGTGGCAAAGGGGTTGCTGCCTCAGTGAAAGCGTCATAACTAAATAAATATATTTTAGTTCACATGAACAACATTTTATATCACTAGTCATTTCATCATAATCACTTGAACTTTTGGTTTTAAGGAAAGGGCTTTTCTTAAATATGTAAGACAAAGCTGAATTTCATTGTAATTGTTTTGGAAGGCTATGCTTATGTGCTGTAGGCTGTCTGCTAAGGATGAGTTAAAACCTAAATTATCTGCTGCTGATGGAAATTTGTTACTGAAATTTTCTGCAGTTCTGGGGCATCTTTGATCAGTACATTATACATTTTTTTTAATTTTAGTAAGCTTTGGGCTGAATCCTCCCCTCACCCCCAGTGATGTACTTACCCAAAACTCGATAGACGTCCCCACCAGGTGACAAATGTGCTGGACAGGTATACATCTAGGTTGGTATATTGAGATGTTGTGGTTTTTGAGTAATTTCCTTACCTTGAATTGACAGAGAAAATATATATGCATAAACACTTCAGTTAATATTTGGAAGATAATACATGGACCCTTTTTTCCATATCCTTTGAGAGTTTTTCCCTTTCTCATTATCAAATACTGCCAGAAACACCTGTATTTTCTCCTTTAATAGTGTTGACTTTTACACTGTTAAAAATGTTGTTTAGTAAAAATTGTTTCTTTTCTTTGTCCAGGTGTAGTCAAAACTAAATCATTTTTCAGTTTCAGATATCTGGCCTCTGTTGTTGAAAAAATTCACTGAAATAATATCCAAGTCGTCATTTTCAGCGTGTTGCAAAAAGAAAGGAAACAATAAATTAATAGAGACTAATTAGATACAAAAGCAGGAAACCCAGTACTGCAACATGAGTGAGCATGGTAATACGGGGTTGACTTTCGATGTTAGCAGATGGCTATAGATTTCTACATATACACCAACCAACCAACTGAAAAACTGGATATGTCTAGGTGCTTCGTCCAACCAACTGACCAAGTTTTCTTGTTGAGCGATCAGTATAGTATGACCACCTGACAGCCAACTCCCCACAACTTCGCCCCACACTGTCACCACTTCACCCAATTAATTGACAAGCGACTAAAAAGTACGTGTGACACTCGTCTGAAATCGGAAAGTGGTCAGTGGGTAGAATCTATAACATAGCTAACAACCCCACCTCCCTCTCTCATGACTACATTCTTTTTCGTCAAGAATGGTTTGATGGTGTCCATCAGCTTCAAAAAATGTGTTTCATCCATTCTTAGATAATTACGAAAATAATCGGCTCCCACCTCCTTAACAAACAGAGTGTGGGTGAATTTCTTCATTTGTTAGCCACGTTTTCACCCAAAGCTTTCTCTCAGTTCTTTTGTCTTGTTACCACTAAAACAGCCTAGGCAACTCTCAGTTTTTGTTTCTGTGTAAAACCGAGTGTCAACTCGTCAAATGTAACCCAGTGAACATACTATAAACAATTTACAACCAGCGATAGGAAAAGGGTAGTTCTGTACTCGCTGAGTGAAGTCAGTCAGAACATACATAGTCTGCACCAACACCAACTAGGTGGAGGTGGCTGCACTCGACATTGGTCGATCGGTCGGCCAATTAGTGCGTGTGTAGGGTCCATCACTGTCCATCTGAGATTTGCGCAAACCTGGAAGTAACTCTCCTTCATGAGATATGTTTATGTTTACATAATGTCCTCTTCTGTTGAAGGTATGTGTGAACGTCACAATTTGAAATGCATTGTGGAATGTTTTAACATTCGATCCCATTTCCAGAAGTGTTACTCGACCTTAAAATATCTTCCTACATTTTATATTATAAATCTGTGCCTTCAATGGATAGTGTGTCAGGTCCAAAAATTAGAATTCTGGCCAATCGCAATTCAAAGATTGACAGCTTATACAAAATCGTACAATGGTGGCTAAAAATTATTTTGCTGATTATTGTATTCCCAAACTAAGCATCTCATCAGTATAATTTGGTATTCCATTTAGATTGAATTTTAATCACTGATGAAACTTCCTAGCAGATTAAAACTGTGTGCCGGACCGAGACTCAAACTCGGGACCTTTGCCTTTCGCGGCCAAGTGCTCTACCAACTGAGCTACCCAAGCACGACTCACGCCCCGTCCTCACAGCTTTACTTCTGCCAGTACCTCGTCTCCTACCTTCCAAACTTAACAGAAGCTCTCCTGCGAAACTTGCCGAACTAGCACTCCTGAAAGAAAGGATGTTGCGGAGACATGGCTTAGCCACAGCCTGGGGGATGTTTCCAGAATGAGTCCAGAATAGGGAACCAGTCGTGATAATAAAAGATATTTACAACTGAAGCGGTATTTTCAACCTCTAGCATTTATTCTATACAAATATTGGAAAAAAAACAAAGTGAACAAAAATTATAGTTTGCACAAAAAATTTATGGCTCTTCATCGTTACCTGCACTTCTCAATGTTGGTAAATTTTGGTAAAAATAATGTAATACTGGAGAAATGAAACGTGGTAGGTCCATCAAATCCTTGTTTTTCTCAGGTGAAATGTTACATGATTTGGAATACTTCAGAAGAGGCTTCAGTGTTTGCTGTTTTTCTCGGCTCTTGAAGCTCAGAGATTTGATTGGTTCTTCTTTTTGCAGAGATCTTTTATAAAGAATAGTCCCTGACTGTTCATTGTTTAATTGAAGGCACCTGATCCACCTCCATCATAATGGATTTGTGGTGTCACCGCCAGACACCACACTTGCTAGGTGGTAGCCTTTAAATCGGCAGCAGTCCGGTAGTATACGTCGCACCCGCGTGTCGCCACTATCAGTGATTGCGAGCGCCGCCACACGGCAGGTCGAGAGAGACTTCCTAGCACTCGCCCAAGTTGTACAGCGGACTTTGCTAGCGATGGTTCACTGACAAAATACGCTCTCATTTGCCGAGACGATAGTTAGCATAGCCTTCAGCTACGTTATTTGCTACGACCTAGCAAGGCGCCATTATCTGTTACTATTGATACTGTGAATCATGTAATGTCAAGAGCGACGTTCGTCATTAATGGATTAAAGTTAAGTATTCCTCCAGCTATATCCGTTTTTCTCCATTCTTATTCCCTTGTCATGTTCCAGACCTCACGCCAGCCTGCGTGAGCTAAAACGCGTGCATTTCGGCCTCCTTTAGTAACACGGTGTTGGATTTCCTGCCAACCACAACAGGATTACTATCGTTTTTTTAGTGCAATTTTGTATTTTCATTTTCAGGAGGGCAGAGTAGCATTTCGATGGCAGTGAAACTTGTTTTTTCTAGTTTGTCTAATCAATCACATTCAGTCATATGAGTGTTCTATAAGTACAACGAAAGCTTTCCTTCTTCTGCTCTATAAAACTATGCTGTGAATCACACTTCATGTGGGTGTGTCCATTTGCAGAAGATTTGTGATTGGCCTGGACAACTGTCAGAATACATTATCAATGTTTTCACATCTGGTTTGATATCTGAATGAATTTGTACAAGCAGGGTCCGTCATCATTAGCTCCTCTTGTAGCTCCAGCCTCATGCCATAAATAACAGTGTGCCAGTCCCCTCCACAGTCCTATACTATTAAACAGTGCATCTTTAAGTCCTTTTGTAAAATGAAATCGAATTTTTGAGTAAAGGAGTTGGGAGACATTGCTGCAAATAGAATATAATGGTCAGCATTTCGTTACTGTTACTTGCAATTTCTTTCTCAGTAGCCTTATTTTTGGAAGTTGCATCAGCTGCCTCATGATGTTCTTTCATAGCTTTCATTAACTAAGGTTTTTCATTTTCTGGACCAAACTTCAGTTGTATTTTCGTTTTGTCACAGGTCGAATATGTGTCCACTCTCGATTAAATAACGGTATCCTTGAGTACTTGAGCAATATACAACTTCAACAATAAGGAATGAACTCTTGCCAGTTAAACTCTCTAAAAAGCTAACAATTAATGGCCAAAGGATATTGCAATGCTTTTAATTTATTGACACAAGTGACAACAGTAAGATTACTTAAGGCAATGACCATTAGCCTTTCCCTACATTAAAATTCACGACAGGAAATATAATTAATAAAGGTCGGAAAATAGCCTCTCAAAATGTCAAAATGATTTGGATATGGCAAGGTAAATGGACACCAGCCCCTGTAAGATTTTACGAAAATTTAAATATAGATGTTGGGCACTAGCCCCTTGAGATATTCAACACTATTCACTACACAAAAGATAAAGCTGCGCTGACCACTTTCAACGATTAGCGACTCAACACAAAATCAGCAGATAGACGTCTGGCACTAGCCCCTTCAGATGGTAAACAAATCTCAATACAGAAAGATAAGTGGGCATTAGCCTCTTTGAATGGTTAGATTAAAAACAGTTAATGCAGAGAAATTAACAAATACATGCCATATGTTAAACAAATTCTGGTCTAGAAAAAAATATGTATGGACTGTCCCCTTTAAATGATTAGTGATTAAAAACAATTAATACAAAGAAAGAGCAAACAGATGTCTGGCACTAGCCGCTTCAAACATTAAATAAATTTCAGTACCAAAACACAGAAGGCAGGTGTTAGCCCTTATTTGATCTACTGTGGTTTTCAAAGCATTAACTGGTCTACAGATTATTACTTGTAATAAAATGGATAGAAAGTCAACAGAAATTTGCATCAAGTTCACCCCACCAAGAGAGCGCTTGGTGGATTTTACCCAACGAAACCTGTACAGAGTTTGTAACTACAGCAAATACAGTGCTGGAATTATTAGCAGTAATGTAAAACATCTGTGGCGGGGTGGGGGGGGGGCAGAGGGCGGTTCCTGGTGAGCAGTCGCTACTGTCCACAGCAAAGTATCAAAAAAGTACTACTTGCTGTATATGTAACAGCCGACAAAACATTACATAAGCAACCAGCTTGAGTTCTGAAAAACAGAGAAACATTATGAGGCTACGCATTTCAAAGACAAGAGGAATCACCAAACTTTCTTAATGAACAATTATTTTTTAAAAAAGGAAAGCCGTTTTATCACTTAGTTCTGCTTGCAAAAGGTTTAGGGCTAGACACAAACAATACCTGGCTCAACCAGAATGGGGCGCATTGGAACACCTGGACTTCCGAGAATAATAATATCCGTCAAACATGATTTGCTCTTACGGACATAGTTACAAGAACCGACCATCAGGACTCGCCGAGTAATTCAGATGTTCTCACCACAGATCTACATCTACATAATTATTCTGCAATTCACATTTAAGTGCTTGGTAGAGGGTTCATCGAACCACAATCATACTATCTCTCTACCATTCCACTCCCGAACAGCGCGCGGGAAATACGAACACCTAAACCTTTCTGTTCGAGCTCTAATTTCTCTTAGTTTATTTTGATGATCATTCCTACCTATGTAGGTTGGGCTCAACAAAATATTTTCGCATTTGGAAGTGAAAGTTGGTGACTGAAATTTCGTAAATAGATCTCGCCGCGACGAAAAACGTCTATGCTGTAATGACTTCCAACCCAACTCACGTATCATATCTGCCACACTCTCTCCCCTATTACGTGATAATACAAAACGAGCTGCCCTTTTCTGCACCCTTTCAATGTCCTCCGTCAATCCCACCTGGTAAGGATCCCACAAAGCTCAGCAATATTCTAACAGAGGACGAACGAGTGTAGTGTAAGCTCTCTCTTTAGTGTACTTGTTGCATCTTCTAAGTGCCCTGCCAATGAAACGCAACCTTTGGCTCGCCTTCCCCACAATATTGTCTATGTGGTCTTTCCAACTAAGTTGTTCGTAATTTTAACACTCAGGTACTTAGTTGAATTGACAGCCTTGAGAATTGTACTATTTATCGAGTAATCGAATTCCAACGGATTTCTTTTGGAACTCACGTGGTTCACCTCACACTTTTCGTTATTTAGTGTCAACTGCCACCTGCCACACCATACAGCAATCTTTTCTAAATCGCTTTGCAACTGATACTGGTCTTTGGATGACCTTACTAGATGGTAAATTACAGCATCTGTGAACAACCTAAGAGAACTTCTCAGATTGTCTCCCAGGTCATTTATATAGATCAGGAACAGCAGAGGTCCCAGGACGCTTCCCTGGGGAACACCTGATATCACTTCAGTTTTACCCGAAGATTTGCAGTCTATTACTACGAACTGCGACCTTCCTGACAGGAAATCACGTATCCAGTCGCACAACTCAGACGATACCCTGTAGGCCCACAGTTTGATTAGAAGTCGCTTGTGAGGAATGGTGTCAAAAGCTTTCCAGAAATCTAGAAATATGGATTCAACTTGAGATCCCCTGTCGATAGCGGCCATTACTTCGTGCGAATAAAGAGCTAGCTGCGTTGCACAAGAGCGATGTTTTCTGAAACCATGCGGATTACGTATCAGTAGATCCTTCCCTTCGAGGTGATTCATAATGTTTGAATACAGTATATGTTCCAAAACCCTACTGCAAACCGATGTCAACGATATAGGTCTGTAGTTCGATGGATTACTCCTACTACCCTTCTTAAACACTGGTGCGACCTGCGCAATTTTCCAATCTGTAGGTACAGATCTATAGTGAGTGAGCGGTTGTATATGATTGCTAAGTTGAGAGCTAGTGTATCAGCGTAATCTGAAAGGATCCTAATCGGTATACAATCTGGACCTGAAGACTTGCCCGTATCAAGCGATTTGAGTTGCTTCGCAACCATTCGTGTTTCAAATTCTGGAATATTCCATTTGTCTTCCCTGGTGAAGGAATTTCGGAAAACTGCGTTCAATAACTCCGCTTTAGCGGCACAGTCGTCGGTAACTGTAGCTTGCCACTTGTGTACTTTACACATGACCAGAATTTCTTCGGATTTTCTACCAAATTTCGAGACAATGTTTCGTTGTGGAACCTATTAAAGGCATCTCGCATTGAAGTCCGTGCCAAATTTCACGCGTCTGTAAATTTTAGCCAATCTTTGGGATTTCGCGTTCTTCTGAACTTTGCATGTTTTTCCCGTGTATAGAGGGTCTATACAACGCCGATGTTCTTGAGGACAATATTATGGAAGTGGAAGAGGGTGTAGATGAAGATGAAATGGCAGATACGATACTGTGTGAAGAGTTTGACAGAGCACTGAAAGACCTGAGTCGAAACAAGGCCCCCGGAGTAGACAACATTCCATTAGAACTACTGACAGCCTTGGGAGAACCAGTCCTGACAAAATCTACCATCTGGTGAGCAAGATGTATGAGACAGGCGAAATACCCTCAGACTTCAAGAAGAATACAGTAATTCCAATCCCAAAGAAAGCAGGTGTTGACACATGTGAAAATTATCAAACTATCAGTTTAATAAGTCACAGCTGCAAAATACTAACACGAATTCTTTACAGACGAATGGAAAAACTAGTAGAAGCTGACCTCAGGGAAGATCAGTTCGGATTCTGTAGAAATATTGGAACATGTGAGGCAATACTGACCCTATGACTTATCTTAGGAGCTACATTAAGGAACGGCAAACCAATATTTCTAGCATTTGTAGACTTAGAGAAAGCGTTTGACAATGTTGACTGGAATACTCTCTTTCAAATTCTAAAGGTGGCAGGGGTAAAATACAGGGAGCGAAAGGCTATTTACAATTTGTATAGAAACAAAATGGCAGTTATAAGAGTTGAGGGGCATGAAAGGGAAGCAGTGGTTGGGAAGGGAGTGAGACAGGGTTGTAGCCTCTCCCCGATGTTATTCAATCTGTATATAGAGCAAGCAGTGAAGGAAACAAAAGAAAAAATCGGAGTAGGTATTAAAATCCATGGAGAAGTAATACAAACTTTGAGGTTCGCCGCTGACATTGTAATTCTGTCAGAGACAGCAAAGGACTTAGAAGAGCAGTTGAACGGAATGGATAGTGTCTGGAAAGATGAGTATAAGATGAACATCAACAAAAGCAAAACAAGGATAATTGAATGTAGTCCAATTGAGTCAGGTGATGCTGATGGTATTAGATTAGGAAAAGAGACACTTAAGGTAGTAAAGGAGTTTCTACATCTACATCCGTACTCCGCAAGCCACCTGACGGTGTGTGGTGGAGGGTACCCTGAGTACCTCTATCGGTTCTCCCTTCTATTCCAGTCTCGTATTGTACGTGGAAAGAAGGATTGTCAGTATGCTTCTGTGTGGGCTCTAATCTCTCTGATTTTATCCTCATGGTCTCTTCGCGAGATATACGTAGGAGGGAGCAATATACTGCTTGACTCTTCGGTGAAGGTATGTTCTCGAAACTTCAACAAAAGCCCGTACCGAGCTACTGAGCGTCTCTCCTGCAGAGTCTTCCACTGGAGTTTATCTATCATCTCCGTAACGCTTTCGCAATTACTAAATGATCCTGTAACGAAGCGCGCTGCTCTCCGTTGGATCTTCTCTATCTCTTCTATCAACCCTACCTGGTGCGGATCCCACACTGCTCAGCAGTATTCAAGCATTGGGCGAACAAGCGTACTGTAACCTACTTCCTTTGTTGTCGGATTGCATTTCCTTAGGATTCTTCCAATGAATCTCAGTCTGGCATCTGCTTTACCGACGATCAACTTTATATGATCATTCCATTTTAAATCACTCCTAATGCGTACTCCCAGATAATTTATGGAATTAACTGCTTCCAGTTGCTGACCTGCTATTTTGTAGCTAAATGATAAGGGACCTATCTTTCTATGTATTCGCATCACATTACACTTCGCTACATTGAGATTCAATTGCCATTCCGTGCACCATGCGTCAATTCGCTGCAGATCCTCCTGCATTTCAGTACAATTTTCCATTGTTTTGCTATTTGGGGAGCAAAATAACTGATGATGGTCGAAGAAGAGGGGATATAAAATGTAGACTGGCAATGGGAAGGAAAGCGCTTCTGAAGAAGAGAAATTTGTTAACATCGAGTATAGATTTAAGTGTCAGGAAGTCGTTTCTGAAAGTATTTGTATGGAATGTAGCCATGTATGGAAATTAAACATGGACGATAAATAGTTTAGACAAGAAGAGAATAGAAGCTTTTGAAATGTGGTGCTACAGAAGAATGCTGAAGATTAGATGGATAGATCACATAACTAATGAGGATGTGTTGAATAGAAGAAGGGATCCGTTGGTAGGACTTGTTCTGAGGCATCAAGGGATCACCAATGTAGTATTGGAGGGCAGCGTGGAGGGTAATAATGGTAGAGAGAGACCAAGAGATGAATACATCAAGCAGACCGAGAAGGATGTAGGTTGCAGTAGGTACTGGGAGATGAAGAAGCTTGCACAGGATAGAGTAGCATGGAGAGCTGCATCAAACCAGTCTCAGGACTGAAGACCACAACAAGGACAACATCGAGGGAAGGCTGAAGTCCCCACCAATTATGGCTGTATGAGTGGGATATTTATTTGTTCCTATCAGTGTGGTCGTTGTTTCTTCTGTGAGCCATAACTAATGGCTGCATGTGATACCGTACATCGTGCTTTGCCGCCGGTGGCTCCCTCTAACGAGCACCATCCACACCCGCAGGTGACTCACCACGTTCCCCACCCCACACACCTTAAAAAGGTTCGTTTTCATGCATACATGCCTCTAATCCTTATTCTACCTCCATGCTCTAATTTGCCAACGCACTATGCTATCTTTGGCGACACATGCGACAATATCGCTGCATCGTGCCAGATTTATCAGGTAGCATTTGTTCCTCAAAAACCTCCAGACTCGACTGGAGCCGGCACGTATTACGGGTTGGCAGAATTGGTTCATTGTATACACTCCCAACTGCACTGAGCTCAGCTAATAATGTATCAAATCAGGATGGTCGGGTCTTAGGCAGGTATTACACTCTCAAATATCTTTGTCAAAGGGTTGATCAAAGAAGTGTTCAAATATATGTTAAATATATTTGACAAAGATCTTTGACGTGGCGCTTAAAAAGGGTATTACACTGTAATATTTTCGTCAAAGTTCAAGATGGCCGACAACAATTTATTATTAACTGCAGCAGTTGCATGTACCAAAATTGCACTGTATGCACATGCGGAAGAGAAGTGAGGGGAAAGAAGGAAACGTACCTGGGTGAAGCCGTGGGTTTTACGACGACACGATGAAAGCATTCAACATACGTGAGCTTATAGTGGAGGACGTTCGTACATCAATTACTTAAAAATGGATGAGCATGCTTTTCAGTATGTGCTCAGTGAAATGTATCTTCAAATCACAAAGCACAATACTCACTCAAGAACTGCTATGTCTGCACTCCGATTCCTTGCTACAGGAGAGTGTTAGGTTAGGTTAGGTCAAGTCTCCAATCTTCTTAATCTGTTTTTGTATTCAGGGTTCCTCGCGTTGTAAAGCGTCTCATCATCTTCATACCTCACTATTAATTTTGTAGTTGTCATTACATACCAATTGTATTTACGGCAATGTTTATAAAAACGCTACAGATAACAGAATGCTGCAGCGATGCTAACGCCCCACGTGGTAACGTCACATCGCAGTGAACAGAAGACAAGCGACTTCTATGATACTATCTACAGCGAGGCACTAGATTGATCAAATATTTGACAAAGTTCCCAATTACACCATAACACTGCTTTGACGCAGATATTGTACAAAGAAATTTGACAGTGTAATACCCGCCTTACACACACTACATTGTACCGGATCAACTTTCACGAACGTGACTCACCAAATGCTAATGCTCTCTCTGCACAGAGGGAGATGACAAAGGACTTAACACAGTGTTCGCAGTCAAGACACCACTTTTGGACTTAGCTCACCATCCACTGTATATGTCCTCACTTTATTTTCTCAGTATGGAGTTCATCGTTGACCAGTAACCGTCTCTGGTTCCTAGACTTCCGTACTGCTAATCTTTGGCAAAGTATATCCGTCCGTTTGTCCACATGCGAATGTATTATCTTTGATTAGGAAAACTGTGATATCGTATTTGGAATTTGTTTTGGTCTTTATTAGCGTTTGTATGTCTGTTTGGCTTGTGAATGAGTTTGAGCCCTTTGCAGATTGTCGTTGTTGCTTATAGACTCTCTCTGCTACTCTCATCTATATAATTACTTTTCTATTGAAGTAAGTAATAATGGCGTGCTTTTGTGACTGAATTTGTGTGTTTATTACTTTACAATTTACATATTACAATGGCTCATTGTGATCGTAGTTAAGTGTTGTCCTTATTCTCCATATAATTTTCGCCCAATCTGTTGTAAAAAGAGTTGGCCTCTAAGTTATACTGAATTTTCTGTAGCAGAGATAGCGTGGAAGAAGATAACTATTTTTTACTTTTTTATTTTTTTAGAAGAAAAGTTTGCCTGCTGTCGATGTAAATGTCTTTTAGTTGTAATTTGCTTAGGAACGTCTTTCAGTGGCTTTGCTTTATTAGTCATTTTTTGCCACGTAACAATTACAATTTGCGTAACTTGCCGTTAAAATGTATTCGTGTATTTATGTGTGAAAAGGATCACTTTCGATTACGTGCTGCTAAAATTCCATGATAAATAAGAATAATATTCAGTAATTATTGTTTGTGGTAGGCGATATGTACATTAGTAGTTCATTTGTGCTTAGTATCATGTGTAGGTAATCGTAAACTAGTACACAACGTGGCACTATATGGAAATAATTGCGTTAAAGAAATTCATGTGTACAGGCATTCCGACCTTTTTTGCGTTCTTATCTCCAATACTGGCCTGAGTGTTATTTTTTAGTGAATCTCATTTTAACCCAGAAATGGATCAAGTACGCTGGCCATGAAACAAACACAATACTCATGGGATTGATAATTTTGAAGGAGACTACGGATTTATCTCATTGTCATCTCTAACTCTAAAAGAGTGAAAAGTTCTAGTTACGTTTAGGAGGAATTGGTGTACCTACAATTAGTTACGATGTGCCATTCTTGGACAAATCGTGCTCCACATTGTTGTAGTTATCGACTATAGAACATGTATGATGAGTATTGTTTACTTTAGAAATAAAACCCCATCCTTAACGTCGTTGTTGTCCCACCCCTGGTAGCTGAGTGGTCAATGCAACAGAATGTCAATCCTAATGGCCCGGATTCGATTCCCGGCTGAGTGGAACATTTTCTGCGCCAAAGGACTGGGTTTTGTGTTGTCCTGATCATCATTATTTCATCCCCGTCGATGCGGAAGTGGCGTTAAATCGAAAGACTTGCACCCGGCGAACGGTCTACCCGATGGGAGGCGCTCGCCACACGAATTTACATTTATTTACTTAATTGTTACTATTGCTCCCGTTACTCATCTAAACTTTTCTGTATGAATCCCTAGTATCAGTAATTTATTTTTGCCCATGTTTTCCTCTTTCACCTCAGTCTTAAATCATATATAACTTTGTATTTTTCATTATTATCCTTTCTCTTGCTGCATTATTCTTCCCTCCTCCCTTCTATTATTTTTCATTAACTGATCAATATCTCAATGCAACATTGCTTTTGCCCATGTGATGTGGTGACACATACAGTATCTCATGATTGTGATTGTTTGTTCAATATTGCAAACAAAGCTGTTTAAACTTGCTCATCAATAAATTTGAATGGAAAAAATAAAACTGTTATAATCCATAAATTGGTTTGAATATTAGAAGGTTCTACTAGGCGTGGCCCTATTGGAGGTAGTATGCTATTATCGACCTCCAACACTTTAAACTGACTTGCCCAGTCAGTTATTGGGGAATCTACAGTTAAACATGGGGTCCAAACCAAGGTGCAGCTCAGTGTTTTTCTTATTAACAGAAGTGAAAGGGAAGTAAGAGACAGCTCAAAATCCTTGGTGTGACCAGGGATTGAACCTGCAAACTTGGATTTATAGACTGGCCCATTACCGGTTACTATAATTTCTGTGGGCACTGATGACCTCAAGGAGTTTTACTCTGTAAAACACTGTCTTCTGGTGAGACTCTGACTGCTCCAAAAATGTGGTTAAACAAAAGTTAGCCCTAAGTAGGGGAACAGATGCTGCAGTGGTTCCAGGAGTACAGAAGAATAGATTCAAACACCAGAAGATTCCTCGAGAACAGGAAAAACAAGGCTTGAGTCAACTTCTGTAATAGATTGAATAAGGTCTCTTAACATTTCAGATGTCTGAAGGAAAGCCCGCATCTCGTGGTCGTGCGGTAGCGTTCTCGCTTCCCACGCCCGGGTTTGATTCCCGGCGGGGTCAGGGATTTTCTCTGCCTTGTGATGGCTGGGTGTTGTGCGATGTCCTTAGGTTGGTTAGGTTTAAGTAGTTCTAAGTTCTAGGGGACTGATGACCATCGATGTTTAAGTCCCATAGTGCTCAGAGCCATTTTTTTGTCTGAAGGAAAATCAATCTCTAAAACATTCTAAAGCAGTTGGTCTGCCAATAGTGGATCCCATGTGGTTAGAAGGATTTGTGATAAAACCAGTTCTTCCATTTTGCCATGAAGCCCCCATGGTCATTCCAGAGGAAACATTTCAATCATTATCCACTAGCTTTGTTCCTCTGACAAGTTGAATCAGCTCTGAAAAATTCTGTGAATAGCTGTCCAGAAACACATGGGTGCTGTGGAACTACTACTTTGGATATTCCATAAAATGTTGGGAAAGGGGAACTTAAATGGAGAATGGACTACACAAATTATCACACCTGTAGTGAAACCAGAGAATAACCCCAAAATTGATATCTCATGTAGACCAATTGCCTTGTACCCTTGTGTGGGGAAAATTCTTGAAAGACTCATCGAGTCATCTTGAATTATGGCAGGAAACTGAGTTATTTATGTTTATCCCAGTTTGGCTTTAGTAAAGATCAAAATAACAATGGACAACGTAACAATTTTGTGCTGTGATACTCAGCTTTCCAAGAAAAATTGTTCTTAGCATCATGATTCTTAGGTGTGACATCAGCTCTTAATAATGTCCAGTCTCCATCGTTTTAGAAAGCAAGCTGGTCTTCTTATCAGTTGGATATATGGCATTTATACTACCCTTGTGAGGAGAGTGATTTCAGTAGGATAGCCTATCAGAAACAATTCATAGAACCTTTGATTCGTTCCATAGGCTTAACTTGCGGAGCAATCCCTAGCCGCTTGTTATACGTAATTTATTCTAGTGATATGCAAGAAACTATTCATCCAGATGTCCACATACTATAGTATGCTGATGATACATGCTCATATCGTATGATTCTATGGAGGATTCAGCAATTGGTAAACTGATATAGGCAGTAACAGAAGTGGGTGATTTGATTACATGCAAATGGACTTCAGGTATTATTTTTTCAATGGACTTGGAACTACTTCTTAAGAGACCTAAGTTATTTCAAGATGTCATGTGCATTATAATGAAATTCATACGGAGTTATTCATTCCAAGTTAAACTATCAGCTAAATTCTTGGGAATGTGATTGAGTTCCAGATGCAGATGGATTCCACACATTGATTACGTTATTAATACTTGTCTTCCAGTTATGAACATCACCAGATCTTTAACTAAAGTTTGGTGGAGTGCAAACCCCAATCTATTATTGACCATATAGGGTGTTTATTACGAGCAGGATCGAATATGGATGTGTGGTATGTGGGAATGCCAGCATCAAGTATATCTGTAAATTAGATGCTTTACAATATTGCTGTATCTGGACTTGTCTTGGCCTGATGAGATCAACTCCTGCCAGTCCCCCAAGCAGGCTCACCACTCTTGGAGGGTTTGTGCTTGGCTACCACAAAGCCCCAGTCTTTGCAGCATCTTTTTCCTTCTTTGCTGCATGTCTAAACTCTTGCTATTCTTTTTCCTCTCCCTTGGGGAACATGTCTGGGGTGTTATTGGGAATGTTCCACATTGTCCGTCGCTGACTTAAGAACGTTTCACCACCGTTTTCCATTTCATTTTCCTTTCCTTGTTTCTCTTCTCCTCCCGTTCCTCCATTTCGACATTAGGAGTTCCTCTTTTTCTTCTTCCTTCCTGTGCGCTCCTGATGGCTGGCCCATGAGTCTGATACACAACAGATGACTGAGTAACGCTTAATTCCCAGCTCCGGGTGAACAGATAGGGTTTGCAAGTACACCCTGGTACAGACCAGGCTCAGGGAGGGGTGATTGCTTGAGCTGCTACATTCCCAAAGGTGATAGTTCCCTCTGTCAGATGTTCCGAGGTGTAACCTGAGATGCGAACAGCGACCTAAGTCGTGTGTGCCCCCAGTTCGAAGGAGCGTGTCATCAGAGATGCTGACAGTCATGGGAGATTTTCTTGCTATGAGCAAATCATCTTCACAATTAACGTCGACAAAATGTAAATGGAATGAGGCTAACGATTCAGAGACCCTTCTGCACTATGCTTCCTCATAGTTCCACCTACTGAAGACGGATATGCCTTCGCAACGGTAAATCTGTTTATTATTCAGAAAGGTGTTGATGCAATTGCCAGCCATGTGAAATATGCTCTTGTTTACGGAACGGCACTTTGCTTTTGGAGACTACTTCTGATTCTCAAGCACATGACTGCTTACCTCTTTACTTCTCCACGGCTGTCCTGTTCATGTTGAGGCCCATAGAACTCTGAACTCTTCCCGATAGTGTGTTATTTACACTAGGCTGCTCGACAGTCTGATAGAGGCTGAATTCCAAACATACCTCTGATCAAGGTGTTATCGCTGTCCATCGGGTGATGAAAAAGATAGATGCCTCCTTAGTGTCCACACGCACTCTTTTGCTCATCTTTGATACAGTGGTGTTTCTGTCCAAGATCAAAGCAGGCTATGAAGTTATTACAGTCCAACCATACATTCTGAACCCGGTGCGCTGCAACCAGTGTCATTGTTTCGATCACACTCGAGTCTTGTCGATACCCGACCAAATGTGTGACTTATGGTAGGGATGTGCACGAGAGCTATTGCCACCTCCTCCTCACTGCTGTAGCTGTATCAACTGCAATGGCGACCGTGCCGCCGCCTCTCGAAATTGTCCCGTGTATCTTGATGAGCCAGCTGTCCAGGAGATCCGGGTAAACGAAAAAATGCCTTACCCAGTTGCTCACAAGTTATTGGCTAGTCACAAGCCCTGCGTTCTCTCGTCTTGCACTCACAGTTATGTTCTTGCTACATCTTGTTCCAAGGATGACATGGCAATGCAGATGTGCGACCTCAGATTCAGCTCTGAGGTTTTGAAATCGGCCAGTGTCAAGGTAGCATTGTCATCCCTTCATCCGGCTGTGCAACAAGCCATCAAACTCTTGCCTCAAGGGGCAAAGCCACCAGCAACACAACCTGTAGGCCGGAAATGACATTAGTAGTACTCCCATGAGACTTCCTAGGTGCCTTCAGCCAACCAACACCTGAGCCTTCTTTGCTAACCGGAAAGGATCGAAGGATTCCAACAAAGGCAAACAGTCTACTCTTTCACTGGCTCGAAGATCCTCTAGATGCTAGATGGTGTTGCCAGTGTGATACCTTTGTCCGGTTCGCCTGTGCACAGGATCTACTGTTTTCTGCGTTGGATTCCACAGACCAACAGCACAAGCAAGCCGATGCTTCTGTGGACGTCATGAGTAGGATCCTCGCGCATATTTACCCTGTAGCAGCAAGTCTTCGCAGGCTGTTACTTGGCAGCCGCCCAGGTGACACCTTTTCATTTCTTCATCATGACTCTCCTCCAATGGAATGTTCGCGGACTTCGGTCCCACAAAAAGGCTTTACTGTTGCTTTTAGCATCTCAACGGCCCCTTGTACTCTGCCTTCAAGAAACAAAATTGTGTTCTTACGGCTGCTTTGAGCTCACATTTCTTCCCGGCTTGTTTCGACCTTCTGTTTGAGGTCAGCATTCCATCTAATGCGGGTGTCATGTTGCTCATAGATGATGACATTCTCCCTCACTACCCATCACTGCGGCAGACTTCCTCCAGCTTATTGAGCTGCTACCTCCCCCATTTCTGCTGCCCATTGACTTCATTGCGCATCGTCCCTTTGAGGTTCTGCCAGAACCTGTTATAGAGGTGTCGTCTTGGCTGATCTTAATCAACTCAACCTCTTCTGCTGCCCCTTGTGGGTCCGCGGTAAGAATAGGCCTGTGGTATTCCTGCCTGTCGTAAGAGGTGACACTAAAAGGAGTTTCAACCATTTCGGCCTTCAATGTAATGGTCCTCATTGGGGGTTGACCTCGATTTTTCAAAATTCTACAGAAGTACAAGCCTTTTGGGGAAGGACACCTTACGTAGTGTATCACCTGTCCTCAGTGCACTAAGACCTTGGCACTCATCGTCGTAACTGCACCCACTGTTCATCAGTTTGGGCCTAAACACCTGATAGGTTGCACAAGTTATGCCCATAGTGCGTCCCCATCTGTACCTACGATCATGATGGACTTTCCATGGCACTCGAAATCACGCACGGTAGCCAGCCCGTTGTGGTGGGGTTGTCAAGTACCCTCTAGGCTGTAGCCCCCTGACAACACAGGGATCGTACTGCCGATACCTTAGCTGCTCCCTCCCCACGTCAGCCAACGAGCAGATGCCCGTCTACGTGGGGCATCAGGACTACCGGCAACGGTTATCCTGCCAGGTGCCCCTTGCTGAGGCTGGGTGGCACCTGTGGGGAGAGCTCCTGGTCAGAGTGGGTGGTATCGGGGCGGACGTTTCACAGATGAAATTTCAACATGCATCAGGTCGCTCTGCGGCCACGTCTTCTAAGAGGAAAGATTCTGTCTCTGGTTCTGGTACTTCCGCCTTTTCCCCCTTGGCCACTCCTTGGGAGGAAGGACAGGCCCGCCGGCTTGGGGCGAAATACTTTCCCTGATATTTAGTCTGTTCTCAGACCGATGGGGGGGCGTTCGCCATCTCCAAGCCCATGTTCTTTGTACAGCATATCGAGGACATCTTCGGAGAAATCGAGGCTCTTAGTAAAATGCATTCGGAGTCCATTCTCATAAAGACCACCTCCGCTACACAGTCGGTGGCACTCCAGCCATGCGACATCCCAGTGTCCATTGTCCCACATCTGGCACTCAATAGGACACAGGGGATTATTTTCCATCGGGACCTCCTGCTGCAATCAGCTGAGGAGCTCAGGGCCAAACTGGAGCGCCGTGGTGTGCATTTCGTCTGGCGAGTCCAGTGTGGCCCCATAGAACCGTCGCGTCGGCACTGGGGCCTTTATCCTCACTTTCGAGGGGGATGTTCTCCCGGAAAAGGTAAAGGTGATGTGTGACGTGCGACCTTACGTCCCGCCTCCTTTGCGATGCTTTTGATCTTTGCGCTTCGTGCACATGTCGTCACAGTGTGAAGCTGAGCCCTTTCTGGCGATTTTGGACGTCCTCTTCGTGAGGGACATACATGCACCTCACCACCTCGGTGCGTTAATTGTCCTGGCCTCCACTCGCCTAGATCTTTCCACTGCCCCGCATATCAGAAGGAGAAGAAGATATAAGAATTGAAAACCTTGGACCATCTGTCTTATTCTGAGGTCAAGAAGAAATATGACCGCCTCCATCCTGTGATGTTGACAACGTCGTTTCCTTCGGTCGTGTCCACTCCTTCCGCAGTATCCTCACCCCTATCCTGTCCCCCCTCCACTTCCTCACTCCATCCGGGGTCTATGCCTCCACCTCCCAAATCCCTCCCTTCCAAATCCTCCTCCCTCGTGGCCTCTGCCCCAGAGGCCACCCTACCTCCTCCTCCGCCGCCTGAGAAGCGATCCTCTTCTCATGCGTCCATCAGGGAAACATTACGGACACCGGCTTCTGAGGTCCGGCGCTCCAAAAAGGACCCAGAGTGTGAGGACTTTCTTTGGGCCTAGCCTCCAAAACCCACCATCCCTGTGACTCATCGGTCTTCCAAGAAGGCCTCAAAGAAGTCTTTATCCCCCTCCCCACCCCGGCGCGTTTCGCCTGATGCTCCATCCGACAGTCGCTGCACCCGGCCGTCCTCAGTTTCGCCGGGAAGCTCTGCTGCCAGGCTCTCAGTTGGCCTGTCGTCGATGGATGATGCTGCCCCTCATGCGCAACTCGGGAATGTGGCCGCAGCTGGCGACGACTCGATGGAACAGGATCCGCCTCCTGACGGTTGTACCGCTGTTGCCTCGAAACCTGGCCCTCCGCGGCTGTCGAGCTGACTAGCTCTTCACGTGTTTATTCCCCCTTTCTCTGATTCGAGATGGCTCTGTTACATTGGAACATAAGAGGTATTCAATCCCATCAGGAAGAATTACATCTGCTCCTCCGCCTGCACTGTCCGCTCGTCATTGGTCTCCAGGAAAAGAAGCTTCGCCCAGCTGACCGTATTGCATTTACCCACTTTACCTCCGAGCGATCTGACCTAACCCCTGTGGACGGTATTCCAGCTCATGGTGGGTCATGTTGCTCATTCGGGACGATGTCTATTACCATCCCATCGACCACCTCACTCCAAGCAATAGCTGTCCGTATTACTCTTTCTGCCTTTACTTTTTCTTTTTGTACTGTCTACTCTCCAGTCGGGCTGACATGAAGCACCTTATCGCTCAGCTTCCTCCACTGTTTTAGTTGTTTGGCGACTTCAATGCCCATCATCCCCTTTGGGGTTCTCCTGCATCCTGTCAGAGAGGCTCCCTCTTGGTGGATGTTTTCAACCATCTCAATCTTGTCTGCCCCAATACTGGCACCTCGACTTTCCTCTCGGACTCTACTCATACCTACTCCCGCTTGGACCTCTCAATCTGTTCTACCACTCTTGCCCTTCGGTTCAAGTGGCATGTCCTTTCTGACACCTATTCGAGTGAGAATTTCCCCTGTATCGTTCGTCTCCTGCACCACACCCCATCCCCACGTCCCTCGAGCTGGAACATACTGAAAGCTGACTGGAAACTTTTCACCTGCCTGGCGACCTTTCCGGACCAAGATTTTCTCAGCTGTGACAGGTTGAATACCTCACGGCTGTTATCATCAATGCTGCCGAATGTTCCATTCCTCGTACTACCTCTTCTTCATGTCACGTTTCAGTCCCCTGGTGGAATGAGGCTTGCAAAGACGCTATCCATGCTAGACGACGTGCTTTACGCACCTTTCGCCGCCATCCTACACTGGTGATTTGTATTGATTACAAATGACTCCGAGCGCAATGTCGTCAAGTCATCAAAGACAGCAAAAAAGCTTGTTGGGCCTCTTTCACAAGGTCCTTTAACAGTTTTACTCCCTCTTCTGTCATCTGGGGTGGCCTGTACTGGCTGTCAGGCATTAAGGCACACTCCTTGATACCTGGCCTGACTTCAGGTAATGAAGTACTTGTGGACCCTGTGGATGTCTCGAACGTCTTCGGCCGCTTGTTCACGGAGGTTTCAAGCTCCGCCCATTACCACCCTGCCTTCCTCACCAGAAAAGAGGCTGAAGGGGCTCGGCGACCTTCTTTCCACTCGCTGAATCTGGAAGATTGTAATGGCCCCCCTTTACCATGCGGGAACTCGAATGTGCACTTGCATTGTCCCAGTCCTCTCTTCCGGGGCCAGATGCCTTTGACGTTCAGATGCTGACACACCTTTCTCTGGCAGGCAAATGCTTTCCTTTCGTACCTATAATCAGATCTGGACCGAAGGTCAGGTCCCCATGCGTTGGCGTGAGGCCGTAGTTGTTCCCATACCCAAACCCTGGAAGGATAGACCCCTTCTTTCTAGTTATTGCCCCATTTCTCTTACAAGCTGTGTCTGTGAAGTGATGGAGTGCATGGTTAACACTCGGTTGGTTTGGATTCTTGAATCTCGACGGCTACTTACCAATGTTCAATGCGGCTTTCGTCGATGCCACTCCGCTGTTGACCATCTTGTGACCTTGTCGACATTCATCATGAACAACTTTTTGCGAAAGCACCAAACAGTAGCTGTGTTCTTCGATTTGGAGAAGGCTTACGATACCTGTTACCTGCTCCTCACTATGCACAGGTGGGGCCTACGTGGTCGCCTGCCCCTTTTTATTGATTCATTTTTAACAGATCGAATTTTTAGGGTACGTGTGGGTTCCGTATTGTCCGATGTCTTCCTCCAGGAGAACGGAGTGCCTCAGGGCTCTGTTTTGAGTGTAACCCTTTTTGCCATAGCGATCAATCCAACTATGGATTGCATTCCACCTAACGTCTTAGGCTCTCTTTTCGTCGATGACTTCGTTATCTACTGCAGTGCCCAGAGAACATGCCTCCTGGAGTGCTGCCTTCAGCGTTGCTTTGACAGCCTATACTTGTGGAGTGTGGCTAATGGCTACCGGTTCTCTGAAGAGAAGATGGTTTGCATCAACTTTTGGCGATATAAAGCATCGCTTCCACCATCCTTACATCTCGGTCTTGTTGTTCTCCCATTCGTACTCCGGATGCAGTGTATTGCTCACGGTTTGTCGAACTTCGTGCGCGACTTGCCATTAACACCTTTATTTACACTGATGGCTCCAAAACTGACGATGGTGTCAGCTGTGCCTTTGTCGTTGGGGACGTCACCTTTAAATGCCGACACCTCAACCAGTCTTCCAGCTTTATGGCCGAGCTTTTTGCTCTCAATCAGGCTGTTAAGTATGTCCGCCGCCATCGCCACTCTCCATATATACTCTGCTCTGATTCACTCAGTGCTCTTCAGAGCCGTGGAGCTCCATATCAGGTCCATCCCTTGGTGCAACGGATCCAACAATCCTTCCATTCTTTTGCTGATTATGGCTCTCCTGTTAGTTTTATGTGGGTTCCAGGCCACGTAGGAGTGCCTGGGAATGAGGCTGCTGATGCTGCTGCCAAGGCTGCAGTCCTCCTGCCTTGGCCAGCCTCCCTTTGTGTCCCATCATCTGACATTAGTGGGGTTGTTTGTAAGAGGCTTGTGTCATTATGGTGGGATACTTGGTCGTCACTTCAAGAAAATAAGCTCTGGGCCATAAAACCATTCCCAACAGTTTGGACCACCTCCTCCCGACCATCTTGGTGAGAGGAGGTCCTTTTGGCCAGGTTGTGTATTGGGCATTGCTGGTTTAGCTACCTGCTATCTGGTGAGCCCGTCCTGCAGTGTCCTTGTGGTCATGCATTGACAGTGCGTCATGTTTTATTGTCATGTCCCTGTTTTAATCAATCTCGTGTTGTCCTGCCTCTGCCATCTACTTTACAGGAAATTTTAGCTGATGACACTCAAGCAGCTGCTCGTGCTCTTCGTTTTATTACTTTGACGGACTTGTCCAAAGACATCTAAGTCTTTTCCCATTTGGACGTACCTTCAGCACTGCCCAGCTTGCTTATTGTCGGGAGTGGCCCATTCTTTCTGACACGTAAGCGAGTGACCATTTCCCGTGTGCTATCCATCTGCTGACTGTTACCGCACCTGCTTTCACACCCAAATGGCGGCTTACTAAGGCTGACTGGTGGCTTACTCCTCCCTAGAGACCTTCAACAAATAAGATTTCCCCAGTCATGATGACCAGGTGGAATATATTATAAACCTTATACTTACCGCTGTAGTGTGTTCCATTCCTCGCGCTTGATCTTTACCATGCTGTGTCCCAGTCCCTTGGTGGACTGAGGCATGCCGTGACGCAGTTCCTGTGACAATGTCATAGTAGACCCTATCGCTATCTCCAACACCTTGGACCGCCATTTGTAGAAATTTTGAGCTCTTCCCACTATCACTCTGCCTCCCTCCATTGGAAATGGGTGGAGACAGCTCATGCAATACCCTTCTCTTCTCAGAATCGTGAGTGCTACAATACCGCTTCTTATGAGGGAGCTAGATAGTGCTCTCACTTCATCCCAATCCTCTGACACAGGGCCAGATGCTGTCCACATTCAGATGTTATAGCACCTTTCTCTTGCAGGCAAGCACTTTCTGCTTAATATGTACAACCACTTCGGGCAGAGGGCATGTTTCCCTAATGTTGGCATGAAGCCACCGTCGTACCCATACCTAAGCCCAGTAAGGACAAAAACCACCTCCTGGCTACTGATCCATCTCTCTCACCAGATGTGTTTTCCAGGTGATGAAACGTACGATTCAAGTGCAGCTGGTATGGTAGCTCAAGTTACTAACGACTGCACAGTGTGGATTTCGAGCGCACCATTCTGCAGTTGACCGTCTTGTTACTTTGTCCACCCGTGTCATGAGTGGTTTTCTGAATTGTGACCCCCCCCCTTTTTTTTGGGGGGGGGGGGGTGGGAGGCGTACGACACCTGATGGAGAATTAGTACCCTCTGTACTCTTTACACGTGGGGCTTTTGTGGCCACCTGCACTGTTTCCTTCATGAATTTTTTAAAAGACAGAGTTTTCAAGCTGCGTGTGGGTTCTGCCTTGTCAGACACTTTTATACAAGATACCGGTATGTCTCAAGGTTCCATCATGAGCGCTGTGCTCTTTGCTGTCACCATTAACCTTATAATTGCCTTTCTTCCGCCGGGCACCTCCAGCTCCTGTTTGTTGATGATTTTGCGATCTATTGCAGTTCTCCATGGATCTGTCCAACTGAGCGGCGTCTTCAGCAATGGCTTGATCATCTTTACTCCTGAAGCATAGGCAGTGGCTTTTGTTTTTCTATGGACAAATTTGTTTGTATGAATTTCTGACAGCGCAATTGATTCTTCCCACCATCTTTACATCTTGGTCTGTTGCTCTTCCATTCGTTGAAACTACGAAATCCTGTGGCTCGTGCTAAGTAGGAAGCTCTCTTGGTCCTCCCGTGTGTCTTATCTGGCAGCCCCCAGTCCCTTATCCATTCTAAACTAGACTATCAGACCCTTATCCATTCGAAACTAGACTATCAGTCCCTTATCCATTCGAAACTAGACTATGGGTGCTTTGTTTATGTGCGATCTCTACACTAGCCACGATCTTGGCATCCATTTGGCCACTGGCTCCTTTTACATTAGTTCGGTTGTTAGTCTGTATGCTGAATCTGCTGAACTACCACCGTCCTACTGCCGTGACTTTCTCCTCAGCGGGTATCCATGCTGTTTGTCTGGCATACAGTGCCACCCGTCCTATGCCTACTCCTTAGATGAATCCTTTGATCACCAGTAAGGGGCATGTCGCTCCTCTACTTTGCCTCCTGGAGTCCGCTTTTGGTACCTGTTCCGGCGGCTTGACTTCACACTACCTTCAACGTTCATGGTGGGTGTGAACCCTTCACCACCTTGGCTTCGTGAAGTGCCCTGTGTTAACCTTGGCCTTCATTCGCTTCCTAAGGACAATACTCCAGCCTCCCTCTATCGCCTTCAGTTTCACGACCTTCATGTGGAACCTTGCGGTAGTACCTTTGTGTACACTGATGGCTCTCAGACTGACCATGGTGTCGGGTGTGCCTTTGTCATCAGCACCAACGTTTTTCGATATCTGCATCTGGCACACTGCTCAGTATTTACAGCCGAACTCTTTGCCTTTATCAGGCCATGGAGTACATCCGGCAACACAGACTTTTCAATTGTGTCCTCCGCTCAGGCACTCTCAGCACCCTCAAAAACTACATTCGCTGTATGCTGCCCATCCCTTTGTGCAACGGGTCCAGGAAAACTGGCACTTGCTCACTCGTGATGGAGTCACTGTGATGTTTGTGGGTTCCTGGTCATGTGGTCTTCCAGAAAATGAGGCTGCTGCCGAGGCTGTAGTCCTCGTACCTCAGCCCTGCAGTTCCTCTACTCCTTCCAATGATCTCTTGTGTTGTCATTTGTCAGGAGGTGGTGTCACTTTATCATCACCATTGGTCCCCCCCTTCATGGGAATAAGCTCCAGATTTTAGGTTGCTTATTGTGCACTGCCTTTTTAGCCATTGTCATTTGTTAAGTGGAGCTCCCACACCACTTTATACATATTGTGCCCAAGTTTTAACTGTCCGCCACATCCTGGTGGAATGCCCATTTTTAGCTGTTTACATTCACGCTTGGGTTTGCTGTCAAGAGTTATTGGCCGCTTTAGCAAATGTCACGGGGGCTGTTGACTGCATTTTACTTTTATCCGTCATAGCAGTATGGCAAAGGCCATTTAATTTTTAGTTCTGGACCTCCGTATCTGTATGGTGTCTTTTGTAACCCTTTCTGCAAATCCCTGTTTTTAGCTGTCTTATGTCAATTGGGATTGACATATAGTCATTTTTTAACTCCTCTCTGTCTTCGTATTCTATAGTTTTGACTTGGGCACATGACCCCAGTTCTTTCCACGCACTAAAACAAACCAAACCAAACAAACTCACTCCTGCCAGTGCACTCGTATTAGACCCACTGATAATGTCTTGATTTTAGGTAACAATGGCCCTCCAGCAAATATATTCTGAAAAGTTTAGTGCTTTTAGCTCACCCAGTAATTAATAAATGTAAAACGCTCCACATCATCGTGTCCAACATAATATTATATCAACCTCTAGAAAGTTTTCATGGGTTGAAACGTATATCCAAAATTTATTATAACAAGAAGCAAGACTACTTATGTATGTACGGCCTCTGTACTGTGCCCTCCGCTCCTTTGCTTTACGTGGAATTTAGTGCGTACACTAACCATAATGCAATAACCAGCACATACTTCGATGCTATTGAGCAAAGCTCTACATATTTATATGGATGGCCCAAGAATCATGTCAGAAGGCAATGTTGCTGTGCTGTTTTACGCCAAAGAACGGGTTACTTTTTGAACTCCTTCCTCAGTCTCTTCTTATACGGAGGAAGCAGTAACAAGCACATACGTCACTGTACATCTACATACACACTCTGGAAGCCATGTACCATGCAATGTACCAAGTACCAGTGCTAGTCTTTTCCTTTCCTGTTCTATTCACATGTAGAGCGAGGGAAAAACAGCTGTCCGTATGCCCCCTTATGCCTTAATTTCTTGTATCTTACCTTGCTGGTTTTTACGTGGAAAGTATGTTGCAGCAGTGAGATCATTCTGCAGTCAGGTTCAAATGCCAGTTCTCTAAATTTTCTCAATAGTGTTTCTCTAAAAGAAATGTCACCTCCCCTCTAGGGATTCCTATTTGAGTTTCCAAAGTATCACCAAACACTTGCATGTTGTTCGAATCTACCAGTAACAAATCTAGGTAGCTGCCTGTGAATTTTTTTGATGACTTCCTTTGGTACAACCCAACTTGGATCCCAAACACTTGAGCAGTGCTCAAGAATAGGTCGCAACAGTGTCCAATATGCAGTCTCCTTTACAGATGATGCACACTTTCCTAAAATTCTCCCAGTAAACTGAAGTTGACCATTTGCCTTCTGTACCACAGTCTTTGCATGCTAGTTCCATGTCATATTGCTTGGCAACATTACACACAGATTTTAAATGACATGACAGTGTCAAGTGGACACAACTGGTCCTGTATCCTAAAATTAAGGGTTTTTTTTCTTCATGCTCATCTGCATTCTTACATTTTTCTGTATCTAGCCCTTTTAGCACCAGTTGTTTTCTCAAAAGATCATGTTAAAAGTGCCATGCGATTTTACAGTAAAATGCAGACCTCTGCCATACTTGGCAATAAAATCTAAACTAATGCATAAAGGAATGTATTTTTTTAATTTTTAGGGAATGCTGTTGGCTATAGTAATATGTGCAATACACATTGTCTAATAACATATTTTCAGAGAAAAAAATTATTTTCATAATGGGGTTTATTGAAAAAAAATTAAAACTTAAATTTCAGTTTACCCTGAGACCCATCAAATGATGATATACTCAAAAATTTCAGGTTTATATGTAGTTTTCTTAACAAAAACATCATAAAGGCATAATTTTTTTTTTTATTTCACTAAAGAAAAAATCAAAAAGAACATAACATTACAAAAAAAAATTGTTTTGCTCTAAATGTGTTCCCAGTTCTTCAGTCATAAATCACTGACAAATGTGAGATTGCAGTTATGACAACTACTTGCACACGTGCTGACCAACACATGAAGGATGCAGTCCTTTCTTGCAACAAACACATACTGTTCGTGAACACCGCTTCTTATCCTTCGTAGAACAAACACTACAGTAGTGTTCCTTTCTCCCCGGAAGAGTCTCTACACCATATACTGTTGGAGCAGGTACATTTATATCTGTTGCACTTGTGGTTGCAGTCCTTGCCTGAAACCACTGTTGAGAAAGTTTGCATATGACTATACTGTTAAACTTCAGTCGTGTCGGTGGTTTGTCGCTGGGGTTTAGGCTTTCCTTATACAAAACTTATGCATTCAGCAACATCCTGGCAATTATGCTGAACACTACCTTCTTCCACATATTGACAGTCCTCTCATCTAAATAACAGTATGCCATAATATCAGATGAGTCAATGCCACCCATATACTGATTATATTCAACAATTACATCTGGTTTCTTGACCGACTGTCTGTTGCAAATTGTCTTTTCTGATGATTTAGCAGAGGAAGATGTGCTCACAAGGAGGACTGGATTTCTCTGTGATTTCTTTTGTCTGAAGCCACAGAGAAGTATAAAAGATTTCTTGAAAAACTGTAGCGTTTCTTCTAATTGTTCCCGTTAGATAAGTGCCAACTGAATACAGCTTTTCTGCCAGAGGAATAGATGTAAAAAAAGTTATCGCAAAACACATGGTAACCTTTTTGCATGTAGCTCCCAAGAGCTAGTAGTTTCATGACGACTACATATCCCAGGCCATTTTCTTTTATTTCGTTTTTGTCATCATCACTTTTTGCACCTCGGTATGCATAAAACCCTAGGCAGTAATTTACTGCATCACACTGCATACAAAATTTGACTCCCCATCTGTGATGATGTTTATTTGGAAGGTACTGGATTAGCTGTGAGTGCGCCTTTGTCCCAACAAGGCTTTCATCTACACTCAATTGCTAGTGTGGAGTGTAGTAGTGACTGAAAACATTGTTGGCAATACTTGAAATTTGGCTGTTGGATCATATAATAGGTGACCAGAAGGATGAAGTTTCGAATTGTCTACAAAATGTAAGAACCGCAGCAACAATTGAAACCTGTTGCGTGAAAACATTTGCGGAAACCACGGTGTCAACAAGTTTGCATCAGTTGACCAATAACTAAAAATTGTCTTTTTTTTTCCAGTCCCATATTCAAAATCACTGCTGTAAAAGTCCTCATTTCTGCTACAGTTGTTGGTTGCCACTGTTTGATTCTTGAATTTGGCGATAAATGCGTTGACAGAATCACCTGGCGAGCATATCTGTTAGTCACTATAATCGTAAGAAGCTGCTGCGAGAACAACAAATTAAAAAAATCTATTGGTGTGGCGTTTGCTGGTATATGTTTAGGGCCTGGTACTTTTGAATGCACAAAGCTTGGATGGGGGTGGATTATCTGATGCCTCATCCATTATTTCAAGAAAAGTATTTGCACTGCAGTTCAGTTGTGTTTGGTCATCGTCGTCGTCATTTGCTGACGCACAGTCGTCACTTGAAGAAGAAAACGACGAGTCCTCTTCTCCACCGGACATCTCATAATCCGATTCACTTTCTGCAAATTCATCTTCACTTCCACTACTTATCATATTATTGTCTAAATCACTCGTATAGAACTGCAACTTCTTACTTGACGATGCTATGCTTCTGCGAAATACTCGGTAGATAAACAATGCCAGAGAAGTTTATTTTACTCAAAATATCACACTAACAATTGAAAAGAAGACCGATATGCTGTGCCTTTGACCTTCCTTCTGTGTCTTGGCTAGGAAATACTAACAACTTTGCCTTAAAGCGCAGAAAAAATGAATGAGAAGGGCATCACGATCAGATTGTTACTGGCATTTTTCACAGAAAATTTGGATCACGATCAAATCGTATTTGGCACTAAAAGGTTTAAAGCCAGCTTTTGTTCATCACACAAAGTAGAAATTTAGTCTTAAGTGATCTTGTATCGTCCTACAGTCACTCATCTTTGACACTTTCCCACACACAACAGACACAACTGCAGATTGCTGTCCACTCTTTCCAGACATTTATCTTTATAGAAGATAATAGCAGTCCTATCACACTTACCTATGTCATTCCTGATGATACCCTTGTCTCTGATGCACGCTCGCCGACAAGGATAACATATTGGGTTCTATTATTCCAGAAGTCTTCAAGCCGCTCTCTTGTCTGGGAACTTATTCTGTGTGCTCGTACCTTCATTAACAGTGTGCAGTGGGGCACCATGTCAAATACTTTTGGAAATTTGAAAATATGGAATCTGCCTGTTGCCCTTCATCCATAGTTCATAGTATATCATGTGAGGAAGGGACAAACTGAGCATAACAAAAGCAGTGATTTGTAAAACAGCGATGATTCATGAATATAAGCTTTTTGGTTCCTACAAAATTTATTACATTTAAATTGGAATTGTACTAGAATTCCTCAACAAATCAATGTTAAGGATATTGGTCTGTTATTTTGTAGGACCTTTCTTTTACACTTCTTGTAGACAGAAGTCACCTGTGCTTTTTTTATTACCCCCAGTTGCTGGGGATGCGCTGAGTGGGAAATTTCCGATAAATCCAAGCTAAGTAAGAGGCTAGTACCTTAGAGTACTCTTTGTAAAACCGAATTGGGATCCCATCCAGACCTATAAACATAAGTGGTTTCAACTCTACCAGTTGTTTCTGTGTGCCAGGGTTGCTTATTAGTATGTTGCCCATATGGGACTCTATGCCAGGGTCAAACGACGGTATGTTTGTACAATTTTCCTGCAACACATTTCTTAAATGTGAAAATTTAAAACTTCGGCTGTTGTTTTGCTATCTTCAACTGCCACATGAGACTGATCAATGAGTGACTGGAAGGAAGGCTTAGACTAGCTTTAGAGAGCTTACATAGAACCAGATTTTTTTGCTGATGTATTATAGTCGTATTTGTTGTATCCCTCAAGCATGAACCAAGTATGCAACAGCCTTTCTTTGTCAGAATTTTCTGCAGTTTGTTGCTAAACTACTAGGGGTTCTTTTCCACCATTAATCCACTTACTAAGACATATTTGTCCAGAGCATGACTTACAATTTGTTTAAACTTTGCCCATTACTCATCTATGTGGCACAGAAAGTGCTGCCACAAAAACCTTTGGTCGAAATCAAGATCTATGAAAGAAGCATTAACGTAATGTAACATCTATCATACTGGAACAGGGTGTATATGGCCCGGGAAAACCCGAGAATTTCTAAGAATTCCGGGATTTTTCATTGTTTTAGATCTCATTGACAAATAACTTTAGTCCACTGCTGCTGAATAATACTGCAGCAATGAAACATAAATCAGAGAATAACACCAAAATAAGAGTTCAGTTGCATAGAAAATGGGTAATTTACACAATGCACAGACCAGTTTGCTGACACCGAAGAGTGTCAAAGGCTTTAGGTTGAAGATTATGCAGTACATCCATAACAACTAATGTGCATTTGATGTGCGTGATGTCAAAACTGTTTACATTTCTAACAGATCACCAGAAAATATTACGCATAGTGGCTTCAGATGCGTTACTTTCAAAGAAAATTTCCTCACAAGATGATTTATGTTACGTGTGAATATGTGCAGTGAATTTCTTAAATCACAGGGCGTTATAACTCTCATTCAAAGCGTAACACTTAGAGGATCAGCCATTTGAAAAATGTTGGGCCCAGAAGATAAGTCATTTATGCCACTACTTAAAATTTTACCGGCACATTTGTATTTGATATGACTTAACGTGTAACACATGCTAAAAAAAGACCGAGCTTCAAGTTAGTTTTCATATTTAATGTTGTTCTTACATAGATAAAAAATTAATGCGATTGATGGCAAAAGTGCAATTGACCTTCAAAAAACTGTGCATAATGTGTTACTCAGCAATGTCACAAGTCTTTTCATGCCAGTACACCTCGACTTTTCTACACAACTGATAATCATTTTGGCACGATTTTAACTGTCAAATTAGAGCCTGTTAGTAGGCCTACGGAATTCCTATCATTGTAGGACTAATAACAGTGGATGCCAATAGACAATGCAATTCTCGTTCGTACGTACACATCTACTTAAGAGTTAACCGTTGTAGAAGCGCACTTTGCTGATTTGAGCGAGCTCGACCTACCTTCGTAACGTACACGCCGCGGCCTGTCTTTCTCGTAGGCCTCGTGCTGTGAATAACTGCCATCATTCGCTAGTGAGATCACATGGCATAAGTTATGACTGGCTGACCAAAGTGCATCGCTCAACGCAATCTCTATTTTAGAGCTTTGGAAGCTACCGTGCTGTAATTTGTGGAATTTGTGTATATACTTTCGCAATACTAAAATAAACACTGTGCATATTGTCTCGCATCAAACAACTTTCCCAGCACATTGTTTTTCCTGGCTTTCGTTTCCTAAAGTGCTGGGACGTCCTCCGTCGGTATAAGACCTTTTCGATTCAAAGGACTGATACCGAACGAGGTGGCGCAGTGGTTAGCACACTGGACTCGCATTTGGGAGGACGACGGTTCGATCCCATCTCCGTCCATCCTGATTTAGGTTTTCCATGATTTCCCTAAATCGTTTCAGTCAAATGCCGTAATGGTTCCTTTGAAAGGGCACGGCCGATTTCCTTCCCAATCCTTCCCTAACCTGAGCTTGCGCTCCGTCTCTAATGACCTTGTTGTCGACGGGACGTTAAACACTAAACACCACCACCACCACCAAAGGACTGTTAGGTTTTACAGCTCTGAGGGAAAGCATACTGTTACTTAACACGGATGTATTTTCACCCGCTTTATATGTAATTTCATCCGGGAGAAATTGTGTTTTTTAACCGGGAAAAATCCTTTTTTTTTTCTTCTTCCCTCCCTCCCTCCCTCCCTCCCTCCCTCCCTCCCTCCCTCCCTCGTAGACACCCTGTGGAACTAAATGATTGCAGTTCATGTGTGCGTGAGCTGCTACCAACTGCTTATCTGCTCTTTCTAGCAAATACTTTCGTAGCCGCCTTGACTGATTGTTAACTTTTTCAATGACGGTTGCTATGATACACTGTACTATTTAACCCAGAACGATAAGACTTGTGATTATTTCCGATTCCAAAAACATTCTTAGTACCATAGAGAACAGAAATTGGTTAACAAAGCAATGAACTTATAAGCGTGGTTCATGAAATAACAGAATGCTTTCAAATAAAGAAATATATTTATTTACTTTGGATTAAAGCTCGTGCAAGCATTTTGTATAACAAAACTGTAGACGAGTTGGCCAAGGCAGGTGCTTTATTTGGAACCTTTTTAGATATCCAGTTACCTTTCACTGCTTTATTACATAGAGTTAAAATGGGAATCAGATCCCATTAGGAAGGGGAATGGAAAATATCATTAGTGAATAAATGAAAATATTATAGTTGGGTACAACCCCACATATCCTGCATACTGTGGTTTTACGATATATCTGTACACCGCAGAGCTACTTTTACACTGCAAAAGGATGAGATTTAATCAAGGCAGTTCTCTGTATCATTATTTGGTCTACAACTTAGGAATTCAGACACCTGTGAGTGCAACAACTCAGATGTGAGCGGCGTTAATAATTTAATCTTCACCTGCCAAACATACAATCTACATAGAGAGCAGTTCCTCTCAGAAGTTTACAGTCACAGGATTCCATTCCCAACAAATATTACTAGTAATTTGGTTAGGAATAATAGAGCAGTGGTTAAATGTCTGACAGAGTTAATTTTAATGAGTAATTTCAAAATCTGACCACAGAACTAAGTAGTAGTGACTTTTTTAAACTTTGCTATTTTCCCCCTAGTGCTTAAAAATTAAGTTTTCCATTGTTTACCCAATAGGGAAGAAACAAATTTTAGTTACGTTAATGAAATATGTTCATGTCTAATTTAAACGAAATTCTGATTTTAACTGATAGCGGCTAAGTAGTGTACTCCTACTGAAGGCAAAACTCTCTCTCTCTCTCTCTCTCTCTCTCTCTCTCTCTCTCTCTCTCTCTCTCTCTCTAAGTCAAGTGCTGTAAATTCGAACATACCAACCCTGCCTCCTTCAACTTTGCTGTCATTTTCAGTAACACTATGGCTGCAAGATTTGCTGTTGCTTGGTACAGAGGGTTATAGTGTTTTAACGTAAACCTCTCAGCCTTGCTATCATTTTGCTCACTATTTAAAATAAATGATCTTTCCACTGTTACGAAGTGTGCATGGATTCATATTCTTAACATGGCAGAGATGCAAGACTCAAGAAACAACTAATGGACAAAGTCACTAACAACACTGAAACATTATCAAAACAGAACAAAAGTTTGCAAACTAACAGGACCTCCATAGTAATACGCATTTTTGAGTGGGTGTGTTCTTGTTATTTGTACATATAAAAACATTTAAAATGTGGAAATATCTCACTGCAGAGGAAAAAAAGATTTCCCACCATGGAAGCAAGTGTAACTTTGATATAATGAATGCATAAAAATATTGTTACAACATTTGTTGCTCTCGCCAGCTGGAATCGTCTGCCTTCCAATCCAACCTAAACCTCAAGCTGCACTTCAGATCAGTCAATGTCACTATCTTCATATTTCAGATAGCTTTTCGATGTGAGATATACACTGACTTTGCCAACTCCCTAGCAAACACATCACCTTCCAGTTTTATTTAGGCCTTAGACTTTGCAACACATCAGTTTGCCACCACAACCACCATTTAAAAAAGTGCAAAGTGGAACATCAGTATTGCAATATTCAATATACTCACTATATCGGCTACGCCTATATTACAGGTCTAGTGTGCAACTTAGTCTAAGATACATTCGATCTAAGGTACCATCCACAATAATTAAAATACTTGTTGTTAAAAAACATGAACAAAAGTGCAGCTTAATCATAAAACAAAAATGAGCAAGTGTCAATTGGCCATACACTGCCCAGTAGAAGAAAGCATCCAGCTTGGAATTACAGTCTGACAGGCATATCTAGTCTTTTACATATGTTCATTTCAGCTTATAGTTACTGAAGTAAAAGCCTGTTGTCTCAGGAGCAGCTAAATTACATAGGGCTGTTGTGTTGTGTCAAAAGACATAAACAGAGGTCGCACTTAAAGGTTTAGGTGTTCCTCTTCTGACATGCTACGTGAGAATGGAATGGTCAGGAAATAGTCTAAAAGTGGCTAGATGATTAAGGTTTTTGTTGTGTTCCACCTGTAATTCTTGCCATTCAAAATCCATTACAAGCTTCAGCTTTCCTTAGTACTTTCCACTCTTTCACATGTCAGCCACTCACCTGAGCATTTGCTCCTACCATAGGAAGATTTTAAAACTCCCTGCTATCAGCTGATTTAACACTGTCTGTTGTTGGCTCAACCTCCTCCTTCCTCTCCATAACAGGATTTTGTAAGTTGCCCAGCATCTCAAATGCTACATAACTTACTGCTGAGCTCACCACAATACAGAACTTAACTATTTTCAGATGCAAAATTCCAAGCTTACTGCCAGACTGCTTTTCCATAGTAAGGCCACCCCACTACAAAACTTAATCTCTGATCTTAACTTTTAATTTGCAAGTATATTATTCATGAGAGAGTTAAGTTTGTAACTTCTGAATTAGTCTAACTCAGTAACCACCAGTATGCTGCCCTTTAGCAACTTAGGAAACTTTTGGAACATATTTTCGTATTGCCGTTGTGGTACAGCCTTGACAGACCAAGTGAGTTGCACAATAACTCGAGATCCTTGCACTTACATTCAAGTGATTCAAATCCCCTTCAGGCCTTTTACATCTATGTTTTTCATGGTATCCCTTAAGAACGCCTACAGAAATACCTGTCTGATTTCTTTGGAAAGGAAAAGGCCTCCCGCCGCCGCCCCCCCCCCCCCCCCCCCCCGCTTTGAGTTTTTGTACCCTCTTAATGACCTACGGGATATTAAATCCTAGTCTTTCTTTCCCAACACCTTCTGGGGAAAATGCTGCAGCTTTTCTGTTAAATCTGTATTAAATCCTAGTCTCTCTATCTCTTTCCCAACACCTTCTGGGGAAAATGCTGCAGCTTTTCTGTTAAATTTACCCTCACAAATTCCATCTCTTAAAGGCATTTTCAACATTTTTTCCAAAAGACTCCCCAGTACTGTTGTACCACAAATCTGATACCAAGAAGTCGACCATTAACTGGCAAAAGCCCCCTACCCAATATACATGATTAAAGGAGTACTCTGATAAAACAAAAGCCTCAGCTACTGTACGCTATATTCATGATATATCGGAATTGAAGCTATATGTGGCGTTATCCTATGCCATGCTGTTTCCTCCTCACAAATGAAAGCAGCAATTGTTAATGACTACACTTTGATGAAAAAAAATCCATGTATGCTTGTATCTTTTTAATTGCAGTGCTGTCAAACTTAAATGTTAAATCTTAACTTTGATTTGATATTTATTTAATTGTGTATATGCCCCATAGCCTCTGCTTTCTCCTTCAGAACGTTGTGCTTATTAACCTTGATGTTATGTCTGTGATTGATATAATTCAAAAAATTCAGTCCTGCAGATTTTTCACTTATTATTATTATTAGATATATGTATAAAATTATAATGTGTTCTAACTTAACACTTTAATTAGGAAATGAGAAGGAAAAGTGACAAGCTGAAGGAAAAAGATAGAGAGAGTCCAGAAAAGAAAACAGTCCGGCGATCATCTCGGAGGCATTCTAAGAGGAGAAAACACTCCCATTCCTCTTCACCAGAAGCGGAAGACTCTGGTGCAGATGATAGTGAGTCTCAATGCAGGAGTAGATCATTGAAACGAGATGAGAAACAAGAGGATGATACAGTTTCTAATGAATTAAATGAAACAATTAAGTCTGGCCAAAAGAAGACGGATCCAGGCAAAAATGCAGAAAAAAACTTGACAGGCTGTGAAGAGGATTGGAAAGAAGACACTGCATTTTGGTCCGAAGACAACCCACAGGTTTGTGAGAACATAAATTCACATGTTCAGTTAATAATGCAGCAACAATAATTGAATTTTGGATTAAGGAGGTATGACTGAACATTACATTGCCTTTTGCAGGGATTGCTTCCTAAAGAGACTACAGAACCAATTCAGAAAAAGTTACCCACCACAGAAGTGATGGACACAGATGAAGGTTCACAGTCTCAGCAGTCTCTGGCTGAGACTGGGAGAGGTGTTCTTTTAGAACCAAAGACAAGAAGAACAAAACGGTAAACATGTTCAGTTGAAGTGAGGAATTCACTGTAAAAATTTTGACATAACAGTAGTAACAACAAAAACGTTTTAGCTGCCTCTATAAGGAAGCTTGTTGTTGGCATCCATTCTGATAATTTTGATATGCGTGCTCTTGCTCAACACTGTGGGAATGGAGATATTTTCAGTTATGCAGAAATGTACCTGAAATAGTGAGCAGTATTCTACTGCATTGATGTGTGTCATAACACCATTCATTCTGGAACATCCAATGACAGTACATGCGTAAAGGTCAAATATCAACCACCTCACTTTAGCTCAGCAGTTCCTCATCGTCAACTAGCTATTCATGACCCCAACATTGCTCTTGTGAAGAAAAGTAATTTCACAAAGTCCTTGGTGATTTTTGTTTTGTGGGATTAGGCTGTGGTAGCTTATGTAGGCCACGGCCTTAGGCCCATTAAAAATGTATTGGCATAAACAGAACAGACCATGTGAGAAAACTGGGAATGGGTTGATGAAAATTGGAGATTCTTTGCACACCTAACTGAGTGCCTTCCACTGAGGATGCCGATGTTCACTGAAATGTAAGGTCTTTAGACAAATATTAAGTGGTGAAGAAACACACTCTCTGCCCTTTTGAGGTCCAAAATAAATATGAGGAACCAAGAAAAGTTCATTTTGTGAAATAAATTAATGCAGTAAAACAAAAAATATTCCTGAAGATAGGATTCAGTCCGAATTATGCTATCTTGCATCATATCTAATGACCTAGTTGTCAGTGGGATGTTAAACCCTAATCTTAGTTTCTTCTTGCAGTTATAAGGGTATCAACTATGTCTCTAAACTTCAGAATTATTACACACAGTTTTATGATACTCAGCTATTTCTTATTATTGTTCTACTTGTTACTCCATCTGACAATTTCAAGTGCCTTTTCCATGAGTGAAATCCTAAGAATGGCACAGAACAGTTTTTCTCGTGTTCTTGGAGGATGCGAGCTGAGTGGCAGGGAGAGATAACTTAGTCAGTGACACTCGCAATTACATGTATTATTTACTTTTGTGAACAGTACTGCGCACTATGTAATACAGTTGACTCGTGCATAAACTGACTATAACAATTCTAATTTCTGCCACTGCCACTTTTTATGCAGTCACATGCACCTATGCATTTTTATTGTAATAAATTTAGGATTGAAAGTTTTACACATATCTAATTTTTGTCAGGTTCTATAAATTGTAATTTTTTTTGCAGGATACGTAGGAGGTCTACTGCCAGTGGCTGTGAGGATGGAGAACCTGCTGCAGACAGAGCAACATGTGACGAAATTGCAGCCAGTTCTGCAGTTGAGAGTGAAGAACAGAGAGGAAGAACTGAAAGTGAATCTGACAATGGGACTGAAGTGACAGTTAGTAAAAGGGATAGAGTGGCTTCAGACTGTGCTCAGGGAAGTAATGAGTCGGAAGCAAAGGGGAGTGAAGTTAAATTGAATGAGAACTCTAGTGAACAGGGTAGAAGAAATTCCATGGATAATAGATCAGAGCAGGAAGATCCTGCTGAAGAGAAACCATCTGTTGGATTAAATTCTGAGGTAGTAAAAAAAGAAAAAACTATAGAAGAAAAGATTGCAGATATGTGCAATGATTCTTCGTGTGATAAGTCAGAAGCAGACTGCGACAACAACTCTCAGAAAGATATTTCTGAGGGCATGACTAAAGAAAAGGTACTGGAACTTCTAGGTGATGACAGTTCTGCAGTGCAAAGCAGTTTGAAGTTAGAAAGTGACAGAGAAACATCAGATGAAAGTACTGTACAACAAGATGCAATCAAAGATGACAGTAGTGCATCACGAGCGTCTTCAGAGACACCTTCCAAGGAAGGTGCTGTTCCAAGGAGACGCAGCAGCAGTGATTCGGCAGATTTTCAGTCAAATAGGGAGGAGGGTGGACGTGACTCATCAGAAAGAGTGAAAATGGAATCGTCTGATGAAAAAAATGCTCTTCTTAAGGAAACTGTCTCATCATCTGATAATAAACAGCAGCCTGAGGCAGACGATTCTGCTAAGAAAACTGACTCAGTGCATGAGAAAAACTCACAGAAGACTGATAAGCATTTGGAGGAGCTCCACGAGGCAGATAACTCATCTGCAAAAAATGAGAGTGGCTCATCTGATCAACCGAAAACAGAAGAGGTGAAAGTGAAACCAAAGAGAATAAAATTGTGTCGGACAAGTAGAGATGCGAACAGCTACAGTGCAGCCAGTAAAGACACCAGAAGCCACAGCCCTGATTCACACGAGAACCAAAGGCCTGTAAAGTTGAACAGGAAAAGTCGTAGTCCAGAGCCATCACAGAAGAGTCGCAGAAGGGAAAGTGACTCACAAGAACCTCACAGTCCGGGTCAACGTTACGAAAGAATTATTTTAAGGAGATCATTGTAAGTTGACCATCACCAGTCATTTTGGGAACTGATGTGATTATACTGTTTTCTGCTTTATTTTAAGCTGTTTTAAGTTATTGTCGCTCGTTTCATGTTTAGAGGTCTCGTTAACAATGTAGGAGAAGATAGATTGCTACTTACCATAAAGGTGCCATGTTAAGTTGCAGACAGGCACAATTAAGACGCTTAAACAAAACTTACAACCACAGCCCTCATCAGCAAAAGAGAAGCACCTACCATTCAGACACACTAGCAACCACAGCTCATGTACAAGGTTGCCAGTTCCTGCAGCTTGGGCCGAATGCAACTGTTTTATGGGATGGAACAGCAATCTGGAAGGGGCAGGGAATGGGAAGGGATAGTAGCGTATGGGTGGGGAGGAGAGAGGAACACTGTCTGGTGGTGTGTGCAAGGGCTAGAATGCCAACAGGCAAAGTTTCAGAATTTTGTGTGCTGGGAGGTGGGGGGGAAAAGGGAAGGAGTAGGGTAAAGGTGCAGAGGGCAACAAACAAAGAGGTTGGAGACAAGAATGGGGTGGAAGTGCCCTTACAGAGGGGATGGAAACTGCTGGCTGGAGGGTGTAGGGACCATATATTGAGACTGGGATAAATGTGGCAGCAGAGAATATGTTGTAAGGATAACCCCCACCTGCACAGAGGATACAGATGGCTCAGGTAGTGAAGCAGCCATTGAAATCAAGTATATTATGTTCAGATGCATGCGGTGCCACTGGGTGGCCTGTGTTGCTCATGGCTACAGATTGGCAGTGCTCGTTCATCCTGGTGGACAGCTGGTTATTAATCAAGCCAATATAAAAAGCTGGGCAGTGATTGCAGCAGACCTGGTAAACGACATGGCTGCTTTCATAGGTGGCTCAGCCCCTGATGGTGTAGGATAAACCTGTGGCAGGACTGGAATAGGAAGTGTTGGGTTGGTGGGCTGGCAGGTCTTCCAGTTAGGTCTTCCACAGGGATATGATTCTTGTGACATGGGGCTGGGATTGAATGTGGCATAGAGATAGACTAGGGTGTTTTGGAGGTTAGGTGGGCAACAGAACACCACTTTAGGAGGGGTGGGAAGGATCTCAGGTAGAATGTCCCTCATTTCAGGGCATGACGATAGGTACTCAAAAGGCATGGCGATGGATGTGGTTAAGTTGCTCAAGGCATGGGTGGTACTGGGTGAGGAAGGTGGGTCACTCTTTTATGTCTAGTTTTTGCGGGTAAGGGGAGGATTAGGAATTTAAGGGAAAATGGCATTGGAGATTTGTTTGCGGATTAGGTCTGGGGGATAATAACTGTCTTTGAAGCCCTTGGTGAGACCCTCAGATTGCTGGGAAAGGGAGTTCTTGTCACTGCAGATACTCCAACCCCGCATGGCCAGGCTTTATGGGAAGGAGTTGTTTGTGTGACAGGGATAACCGCTGTCAAAATGCAGGTACTCTTAGTGGTAGGTGGGTTTAATGTGGACAGAGATGCAGATGGAGCCATCAGACAGGGCTCTCCAACATTTACAATCTAACTGCCAACATCAAAGTACTAATGACTTTTTGTCATTTACACTCCACTACCCCAACCCCTTTACCTCCTGGATCCCTACTCACCACAGTTGACACCACATCCCTGTTACCACACCTCCCCCCAGGGGGCTCGTTACTCTTTGGTTCTTGGCTACCACCACGAGGCCCCAGCCTTTGCAGCATCTTTTCCTTTCTGCATTGCATGTGTATCCTTTTGCTATTCTTTTTCTCCTCCCTTGGGGAACGTGTCTGGGGTGTTATTGGGAATGTACCACATTGTCCGTTGCTGACATAAGAACAGTCTCTCCACTTTTTTTTCTCGTACCCTTTTCCTTTCTTCATTCACCTTCTCATATCCTTCCTCCCCTTCGGCATTTGAGGCTCCACATTTTCTTCTTCTTCCCTGTGCACTCCTGAACGCAGGCCCATGTGTCTGACAGGTGACTGGGTGAGGCACAATTCCCAGCACTGCATTGATAGGTACGGTTCGCACGTAGCCTCTGGTACAGGCCAAGCCCAGAGAGGGGTGATTGCCTGAGCTGCTACCTTCCCAAATTGCTGATTGGTCCATCAGTCAGGTGTTTGGGGGGTTGTGACCTGAGACGTGAAGAGTGACCTACGACTGGTGCACCCCCTTGTGAAGGGGGCCTCCAGTTGGAAGGAGCACGCCATTGGAGACGATGACAATTGTGGGGCATTTTCTTGTCATGAACCAGTTGTCTTCACAATTAATATCTATGAAATGTAAACCATGTGGTGCGCTTCTGGATATTTCTCTGTGAAGGTGTCTGCATGTAAAGTATCTCTATTAGTTATCCAGTCTTATCACACATTTCATTTTATATTACTACTATTATTGTTGTTATTATTTGCAGTTCAGAAAAATCTGTTTCAAGAATTGAAGGGGACACAGGAACTGTTTCCCGTGATGAAGCCAAAACTGATATTGCAACAGATGGCAAGGATAATAAGGTAATTGAAGTGTTACTTGTTGCCTCAGTACCACTTTACCTGATCTTTTGAGTTGAAGCCATTCAATGCTTTTATTATAAATACATCTTTTTAATTTTGTTTCAGGAGAATGAGAAGCTGGTCTCAAACAAAGGTGAGTGGATGTACCAGCAAAACAAGCAAGAACTACAACATTTAGAGTTTAATTGTCAATATCTTCTACTTAATTGTTGATATTTTCTACATTTTGAAGCTGTTCTGTTTTTAGTAACCTTTTCTTTTTCCCCAAAAGTGTTTCGACCTTTCCTGAATTGGTCATGTGTTTTAAAAACGATAGCATTTATGTGTAATTGTATTTCTTACTGTGTAAAATTCAGGATGGAATGTAACAATATTCTGAAGAGGATCTTCGCTACCCACAATACAGTGGAGATGCTGAGTTGCAGATAGTCACAAAATAAGCTTGTGGCCAACAAGGCCTCGCGCGCACACACACACACACACACACACACACACACACACACACACACACACACACACACACACACACACACACACGACTGCAGTCTCTGAAGCCATGCTGAAAGCTTATTTTGTGACAGTCTTTTTGTTGTGCCTCTCTGGAACTCAGCATCTCTGTTATATGGTGAGTAACAGCTGTACTTCTCAGAATATTGTGCTTCTTACTTGATAAATTATCCATTTACTTACAGCTTCATTTCAAAACACTATAAAAGTTCCAAGTCCCGAATAAATTTAAATTTGAAACAAATGTGCTTTTGTACAATTATTCATCCAAGCTTGCTGACGTTGATTTGAATTTATTAGTGTTTTGAGCAAGCAGTAAAGGAAACAAAAGAAAAATTTGGAGTAGGTATTAAAATCCAGGGAGAAGAAATAAAAACTTTGAGGTTCGCCGATGACATTGTAATTCTGTCAGAGACGGCAAAGGACTTGGAAGAACAATTGAACGAAATGGACAGTGTGTTGAAAGGAGGGTATAAGATGAACATCAACAAAAGCAAAACGAGGATAATGGAATGTAGTCAAATTAAGTCGGGTGATGCTGAGGGAATTAGATAGGAGATGAGACACTTAACGTAGTTTTGGTATTTGGGGAGCAAAATAACTGATGATGGTCGAAGTAGAGAGGATATAAGATGTAGACTGGCTATGGCAAGGAAAGCGTTTCTGAAGAAGAGAAATTTGTTAACATCGAGTATAGATTTAAATGTCAGGAAGTAGTTTCTGATAGTATATGTATGGAGTGTAGCCATGTATGGAAGTGAAACATGGACAATAAATAGTTTGGACAAGAAGAGAATAGAAGCTTTTGAAATGTGGTGCTACAGAAGAATGCTGAAGATCAGACGGGTAGATCACGTAACTAATGAGGAGGTATTGAATAGGATTGGGGAGAAGAGAAGTTTGTGGCACAACTTGACTAGAAGAAGGGATCGGTTGGTAGGACATGTCCTGAGCCATCAAGGGATCACAAATTTAGCATTGGAGGGCAGTGTGAAGGGTAAAAATCGTAGAGGGAGACCAAGAGATGAATACACTAAGCAGATTCAGAAGGATGTAGGTTGCAGTAGGTACTGGGAGATGGAGCTTGCACAGGATAGATTAGCATGGAGAGCTGCATCAAACCAGTCTCAGGACTGAAGACCACAACAACAGTGTTTTTGCGTAGTGTGTCTTGCCACATTCCAGTGCACCAATCGTGCACTCCTTTTAAAGTAAGTCCTGCTATGTACTCTCAAACATCATATAATTACAAAACATTTGTACAGGCATTTACGTTCCAGTGTCCATTGTTTTATGATATGTTTCATATTTGGTTGTGTGTGTATGATTGATAAATGCATTGGTCATCATCAAGTTCCATGTAATGTGAAATGTAAACAAATACAAGAACAGCATTATAAATGAATGAAGCAACATCAGAAACTGAAGAAATTTATTTTTCATTTGACCTCATGTTCAGGAAGTAAAATACAGTTTGAGTTACAGTGCATTGATTAAATGTTGGTGGAAAAAGGGTAGACTGTGAAGACAAAATGCAGTGCCTGTCTGACAGCCGAACAGTCGTTGCAATGTGGGGTTTTCAGTTTGTGGTGTTCATTGTCATACTTAATCTAAGCCTTCATGATGTAGATTTCATTATGCTGCTCCCCTCACGCACAGCCTTACCCCATATTCACCACCTCTCCTGCATGGGTCTGTCACTTATTTGTAAAACTCACATAGTCTGTACTGTTTGTGTGTAGCATATTTAAATGATGTAGAACAATGGTGGAAATTAGCAGTTCAGTTTAAATAGCTTTTCCACCATATGTTTCATAAAATACTGTAAAATATAATAATGTTTCTTATTCTAGGCCGTGATCTTTCTTTCGATTATCCTTTGTGGTTTCTATTTTACAACCTTATTCATGATGGGATGGATTTGTAATTCCAGATCTCATTATGTACACATTTATTATTCATCTTTATTTCTACTTTCTTGAAATGGTGATTCACTCGAATGGAATGAATTTAATTGGTCCTTTTATTCTTGATGTCATCATTTTTTAGTCAGAAATGTGATGTGTTATCTTTTAATTATATTTTTCCAACAAAATTTTATGATTTCACCCAGCAGATGCTGCAGCAGCTGGCAGCATTTCTCGAAAAAGGCGTTGGGGTGCAAGTAAGACAAGCCGAGCCAATAAGAAGCCTGTACTTTCAATCTCATCAGATTCTCTCAAGGTAAATATTGTCTATACCTACAAGGAAGTAGGCTGTAGTAGTCAGACATAGATGGCTAGGACCAGGCAGGCAGAAGCAGGGATAATTGTTGCACTATTGCCTATTAGCAACAATTTCTGCTGTGCACTGAGATGTATAAATGGACATCAGCTTTCTCCTTCCAGTTTGACGAAGCCATGTATTGTGTAATTGATCTGACCCACTTGTTCATGTAGTGTGTTACAATCAAAGACGGTGACTACTTGTTTAAAGTCTATCTAGAACAATTCACTATATAACTCACTGTGGTCCTGTTTAAAGTTCATTGTGACAATGATTTCTAAAGAAGCTATGGCACTTGTATTGGTTATCAGAGTCTACATCACTACAGATGCAAATGAATAATTTATCTGTTAATTGTTTGCATAATACTATCATCTGAATTAAAAGTGGAAACATGCATACACAAAAATCAGCAAAAAGTATTTTTGCTATTCAAGTAATATATGTTATATTCCATTTTTTAAGTCGGTAATAAGTCTTTTAGACAAAACAATTTTTGCTTTATTTCAAAACATCTTCAGCAGTCACACCAAAATTTGGTTTTTCTTACAAATCTGTTTGTCGGTACTGTAAGCAGTGCCTGTGTTTTACATTACTACAATTAAACAGCACTAAATTAAGATTAATACTCCCAATGTACTTATTCATACTATATTCCTAATGGTCTTCCACATATTTCTAAAAGATTGCACTTCACTGACGCTGGATATACATACATTTTCATGTTGTGTGGAGGCACGTACACCACATGTAGTTGGTTTTTCTGTTGCTTTAGGTGATCATCATTTGTCTTGTTATCTGTGGTTGGAGAGAGAGAGAGTAAACATGTACACAGGTTTCAATATTTTGGTGTGGGTGTATATGTGAGATTCATGTTCTAACTTCGGTTCGTACACATTATTACATTGTTTTAGGTACTTTACTACAATAGTGGGGGGGGGGGGGGGGCTGAGTGGGTATGCTGACTATTTTGGGTGATACTGTCTTTTTGGTGGCTATATGGAGTTTTATTTATCTGCTATACGTTTCAGGTGTTACTGAGGGAGTTAGATTAGGAAATAAGACACTTGCTGATGGTACAAGTATAGTAATAACATCCAAAAACCAAGAACTAAGTGATGTAATTGTAAATGATGTTTTTCACAAAATTATTAAGTGGTTCTCAGCAAACGGACTCTCTTTAAATTTTGATAAAACACAGTATATACAGTTCCGTACAGTAAATGGCACAACTCCAGTAATAAATATAGACTTTGAACAGAAGTCTGTAGCTAAGGTACAATTTTCAAAATTTTTAGGTGTGTCCATTGATGAGAGGTTAAACTGGAAGCAACACATTGATGGTCTGCTGTAACGTCTGAGTTCGGCTACGTATGCTATTAGGGTTATTGCAAATTTTGGTGATAAGAATCTCAGTAAATTAGCTTACTATGCCTACTTTCATTCACTGCTTTCGTATGGTATCATATTCTGGGGTAATTCATCATTGAGTAGAAAAGTATTCATTGCTCAAAAACGTGTAGTCAGAATAATTGCTGGAGCCCACCCACGGTCATCTTGCAGACATCTATTTAAGGATTTAGGGATCCTCACAGTATATATATTCACTTACGAAATTTGTTGTTAATAATCCAGCCCAGTTCAAAAGTAATAGCAGTGTGCATAGCTGTAACACTAGGAGAAAGGATGATCTTCGCTATGCAGGGTTAAATCTGACTTTGGCACAGAAGGGGGTAAATTTTGCTGCCACAAAAGTCTTTGGTCACCTACCAAACAGCATCAAAAGCCTGACAGATAGTCAACCAACATTTAAAAATAAATTAAAAGAATTTCTAGATGACAACTCCTTCTACTCATTGGCTGAATTTTTAGATATAAATTAAGGGAGGGAAAAAAAATAACTTAAGCATTAGTGTCATGCAATATTTTGTGTAATGTAATATCTTGTACAGACATCTTTCATTAACCTGACACGTTCCACATCATTACGAAGTGTCGTATTCATGATCTATGGAACAAGTATTAATCTAATCTAATGTAGTTTTGCTATTTGAGCAGCAAAATAACTGATTAAGTACGTGTATGGAGTGTAGGCATGTATGAAATGAAACATGGACAATAAACAGTTTATACAAGGAAAGACTAGAGGCTTTTGAAATGTGCTACGGAAGAATGTTGAATGTTAAATGGATAGATCATCTAACTAAAGAAAAGCTACTGAGTAGAATTGGGGAGAAAGAAATTTGTGGCACATCTACATGACTACTCTGCAATTCACATTTAAGTGCTTGGCAGAGGGTTCATCGAACCACAATCATACTATCTCTCTACTATTCCACTCCCGAACAGCGAGCGGGAAAAACGAACACCTAAACCTTTCTGTTCGAGCTCTGATTTCTCTTATTTTATTTTGATGATCATTCCTACCTATGTAGGTTGGGCTCAACAAAATATTTTCGCATTCGGAAGAGAAAGTTGGTGACTGAAATTTCGTAGAAAGGTCTCGCCGCGACGAAAAAGTCTATGCTGTAATGACTTCCATCCCAACTCATGTATCATATCTGCCACACTCTCTCCCCTATAACGTGATCATACAAAACGAGCTGCCCTTTTTTGCACCCTTTCGATGTCCTCCGTCAATCCCACCTGGTAAGGATCCCACACCGCGCAGCAATATTCTAACAGAGGACAAACGAGTGTAGTGTAAGGTCTCTCCTTAGTGGACTTGTTGCATCTTTTAAGTGTCCTGCCAATGAAACGCAACCTTTGGCTCGCCTTCCCGACAATATTATCTATGTGGTCCTTCCAACTGAAGTTGTTCGTAATTTTAACACCCAGGTACTTAGTTGAATTGACAGTCTTGAGAATTGTACTGTTTATCAAGTAATCGAATTCCAACGGATTTCTTTTGGAACTCATGTGGATCATCTCACACTTTTCGTTATTTAGCGTCAACTGCCACCTGACACACCATACAGCAATCTTTTCTAAATCGCTTTGCAACTGATACTGGTCTTCGGATGACCTTACTAGACAGTAAATTACAGCATCATCTGCGAACAGTCTAAGAGAACTGCTCAGATTATCACCCAGGTCATTTATATAGATCAGGAACAGTAGAGGTCCCAGGACGCTTCCCTGGGGAACACCTGATATCACTTCAGTTTTACTCGATGATTTGCCGTCTATTACTACGAACTGCGACCTTCCTGACAGGAAATCACGAATCCAGTCGCACAACTGAGACGATACCCCATAGCTCCGCAGCTTGATTAGAAGTCGCTTATGAGGAATGGTGTCAAAAGCTTTCCGGAAATCTAGAAATACGGAATCAACTTGAGATCCCCTGTCGATAGCGGCCATTACTTCGTGCGAATAAAGAGCTAGCTGCGTTGCACAAGAGCGATGTTTTCTGAAGCCATGCTGATTACGTGTCAATAGATCGTTCCCTTCCAGGTGATTCATAATGTTTGAATACAGTATATGCTCCAAAACCCTACTGCAAACCGACGTCAATGATATAGGTCTGTAGTTCGATGGATTACTCCTACTACCCTTCTTAAATACTGGTGCGACCTGCGCAATTTTCCAATCTGTAGGTACAGATCTATCGGTGAGCGAGCGATTGTATATGAGTGCTAAGTAGGGAGCTATAGTATCAGCGTCATCTGAAAGGAACCTAATCGGTATACAATCTGGACCTGAAGACTCGCCTGTATCAAGCGATTTGAGTTGCTTCGCAACCCCTAAGGTATCTACTTCTAAGAAACTCATGCTAGCAGATGTTAGTGTTTCAAATTCTGGAATATTCCATTCGTCTTCCCTGGTGAAGGAATTTCAGAAAACTGCGTTCAATAACTCCGCTTTAGCGGCACAGTCGTCGATAACAGTACCATCGCCACTGTGCAGCGAAGGTATTGACTGCGTCTTGCCGCTTGTGTACTTTACATACGACCAGAATTTCTTCGGATTTTCTACCAAATTTCGAGACAATGTTTCGTTGTGGAACCTATTAAAGGCATCTCGCATCGAAGTACGTGCCAAATTTCGCGCGTCTGTAAATTTTAGCCCATCTTCGGGATTTCGCGTTCTTCTGAACTTCTGAACACAACATGACTAGAAGTTGAGATCTATTGATAAGGACACATTGTGAGACGTCAAGGGATCACCAGTGTAGCATTGGAGTGAAACGGGGTGGGATCATAGAGGGAGACCATTAGGTGAATGCAGTAAGCAGATTCAGAAGGATGTAGGTTGCGATAGTTATTTGGAGATCAAGAGGCTTGTACAAGATAGACCAGCATGGAGAGCAAAATCAAACCAGTCTTTCGACTGAAGACCACAACAGACTAGCATGGAGAGCTAAATCAAACCAGTCTTTCGACTGAAGACCACAACAAAAACAAATTGTTTTATTTAAATGACTATTAGTTGCTGATGTTTGTTTGGTCGTTTAGTATGTCATTTTTTCTCTGATTGGCTGTCGAGTTTGGAAGGTTTCTTACAGTGTCAGGAGATGTTTTTTGTTGCTGAGTCAGTACTAGATTCATAATTGCATCTATTGTGGTTGGTGGAAATGTTGAGTGGCTGGTATCATACTTCCATGTTTTTTATATTATTTCAAATTGCCTGCTGGTCTGTCCTAAGTATAAAGCATCCCAGTTGTTGCACTTGAGTTGGTATATGTCAGATTTCTTATATTTCAAATTCTGTTTGTTGGATATGAAAGTAATCAGATTCAGCAACAAAAAACATTTTGTGACACTACAAGAAAATTTCAAGATTCAGTAGGCATTCACAGAAAAGAAACACATAATAAACACCCAAACATTATTTAAACTAATCAAACATAGCAGAGAAATAACAATCCTCCTAGCTACCGCAGAAATAGTGTCGCAAGAAAACAGTCAGCATACCCACTCAGGATCATCCACCATAGTAAAGCAGCTTTAACTTTGTACTAATGTGCACACACAGAAATTAGTAAATGTGTCTCCCCTACACACACACACACACACACACACACACACACACACACACACACACACACAGTCCTTAAATGGAGTTTCAGCCTAGATACATGGAAGGAGTGACCCAGAATTATAATTCCCACTTGTTAAGATGATGTAAGAGCTGTTTAACTACACTGAAGAGCCAAAAAAACTGGTACACCTGTCTAATATCATGTAGGGCCTCCGCGAGCAAGCAGATGTGCCGCAACATGATGTGGCATGGAATCAACTAAAATGTCCAAAGTAGTGCTGGAGAGAATTGACACCATTAATCCGTAAGAGTATGACTGGGTGGAGATTCTTCAGAACAGCATGTTGCAAGGCATCCTAGATATGCTCAATAATGTTCATGTCTGGGGAGTTTGGTGGCGAGCAGAAGTGTTTCAACTCAGAAGAGTGTTCTGGAGCCACTCTGTAGCAATTCTGGACAAGTGGGGTGTCACAGTTTCCTGCTGGAATTGCCCAAGTCTGTCAGAATGCACAATGGACATGAATGGATGCTGGTGATCAGACAGGATGCTTACATACGTGTCACCTGTCAGTTTCTAGACGACCTGTCAGCTGTATCGGGTGTCCCGTGTCACTCCAACTGCATGTGCCCCACAGCATTACAGAGCCTCCACCAGCTTGAACAGTTCCCTGTTCACACGCAGGGTCCATGGATTCATGAAGCATGTCTCCATACATGCACACATCCATCCGCTCAACAAAATTTGAAATTAGACTCGTCCAACCACGCAACATTTTTCCAGTCATAAGCAGTCGAGTGTCTGTATTGACAGGCCAAGTGAGGCATAAAGCTTTGTTGTGCAGTCGTCAAGGGTATGTGAGTGGGCCTTAGGCTCCAAAAGCCCATGTTGATGATGTATCGTTAAATGGTTCACATGCTGGCATTTGTTGATGCCCAGCATTGAAATCTGCAGCAGCAGTTTGCGGAAGGGTTGCACTTCTGTCATGTTGAACGATTCGCTTTGGCCATTGTTGGTTCCATTCTTACAGGATCTGTTTGTGGCCACAGAGATTTGATGTTTTACCGGATTCCTCATATTCACAGTACACTCTTGAAATGGTTGTATGGAAAAATCTCTACTTCATCACTGCCTCTGAGAAGCTGTGTCCCATCACTCGTGCACCAACTATAATACCACATTCAAACTCATTTAAATAGGTACTACACATTGTTTGAAGTTAAATTTACAGAAATTACAATTAAAACTTAACTCTTTAAATTAACTGAATACATCGGAAAATACATCAGACTTCAAGAAGAATATAATAATTCCAATCCCAAAGAAAGCAGGTGATAACAGATGTGAAAATTACTGAACTATCTGTTTAATAAGTCACAGCTGCAAAATACTAACGCGAATTCTTTACAGACAAATGGAAAAACTAGTAGAAGCCGACCTTGGGGAAGATCAGTTCGGATTCCGTAGAAATGTTGGAACACGTGAGGCAATACTGACCCTACGACTTATCTTAGAAGCTAGATTAAGGAAGGGCAAACCTACGTTTCTAGCATTTGTGGACTTAGAGAAAGCTTTTGACAATGTTGACTGGAATACTGTCTTTCAAATTCTAAAGGTGGCAGGGGTAAAATACAGGGAGCAAAAGGCTATTTACAATTTGTATAGAAAGCGGATGGCAGTTATAAGAGTTGAGGGTAATGAAAGGGAAGCAGTGGTTGGGAAGGGAGTGAGACATGGTTGTAGCCAATCCCCGATCTTATTCAATCTGTATATTAAGCAAGCAGTGAAGGAAACAAAAGAAAAATTTGGTGTAGGTATTAAAATCCATGGAGAAAAAATAAAAACTTTGAGGTTCGCCGATGACATTGTAATTCTGTCTGAGACAGCAAAGGACTTGGAAGAGCAGTTGAACGGAATGGATAGTGTCTTGAAAGAAGGGTATAAGATGAACACCAACAAAAGCAAAACGACGGTAATGGAATGCAGTCGTATTAAGTTGAGTGATGCTGAGGGAATTAGATTTGCTATTTGGGGAGCAAAATAACTGATGATGGTCAAAGTAGAGAGGATATAAAATGTAGACTGGCAATGGCAAGGAAAGCGTTTCTGAAGAAGAGAAATTTGTTAACATCGAGTATAGATTTAAGGGTCAGGAAGTCGTTTCTGAAAGTATTTGTATGGAGTGTAGCCATGTATGGAAGTGAAACATGGACAATAAATAGATTGGACAAGATGAGAATAGAAGCTTTTGAAATCTGGTGCTACAGAAGAATGCTGAAGATCAGATGGGTAGATCACATAACTAATGAGGAAGTACTGAATAGGAATGGGGAGAAGAGAAGTTTGTGGCACAACTTGACTAGAAGAGGGGATCGGTTGGTAGGATATGTTCTGAGGCATCAAGGGATCACCAATTTAGTATTGGAGGGCAGCGTGGAAGGTAAAAATCGTAGAGGTAGACCAAGAGATGAATACACTAAGCAGATTCAGAAGGATGTAGGTTGCGGTAGGTACTGGGAGATAAAGCAGCTTGCACAGGACAGAGTAGCATGGAGAGCTGCATCAAACCAGTCTCAGGACTGAAGACCACAACATCAACAACGATACACTGTATGTAAATATTTTGTATGGGGATTTTTGTATTCCAATGTTTTTGACAACAACAATGTATGAAGTAGGATTGCAACCTTTCCTCATTCTGTTACACCAGTCGACTTATTTGGGAATGCGCAGCCGATCTTCTCTGCATAGCCGGCTTCTCGAATCTCTATAAACTACTTCTCTGAAGAATGATGCTAGTTAAAGGAATATATAAGACTCTCTCTTCACTCGTGAAATAAGTAGGTACTCTTAGAATACTTTTAGTTCACTGTCGGTGTATTTCAACTTTCATAAAGAACAAATTGTCATTTCTCTCATAAATATGTTACTTCTTGTAAGTTGCCCGTGTCGCCTCACATTAGACACAATTAAGATACATTTACTAAAGAGTTGGTTTAACAACTGCTGAAATCACAAACAAGTCTTGCCTGTAGCATGCCTGTGCAGAAAGTTACTAAAAATCATTTTTCAACTCCACTGTTTTTTTCCCCCCAACACAGAAGTCAAAGTTCTAAAACAGCGCCAAATAACTCAGAGGTTCCTTGGGCCTGCCGTGTTCTTTCATTACAACTTCCTTGGCGCAACCGACAAGTACTTGTCGGTGCTGTGTCTACAGTCTTCTCACTACACACTTTGGACCTGCACACACAGACAGGCAATGTGCAGTAGATTGGCTCTCACACTTAAATTTAAAATATCGTGTGTTTGAGACGGTAAAGGGCCGAGTGGTTCTAGAATTTACATGGAAATTCTCGAAACACTACACATCACCATCCTCTGATCGAACACACAATATTTTATACATAATCATTATGCACATTAATATCACACATAATAACAATTCACATTTCAAGAGTATATGTTTATTACGTAGGTTTATATATAACTTTATCACATCAACAACATTCCCCCCTTCCAATGGTAAATGCCAGGTGTTCGTGGCACACCAGTAATCTAATTTCTGTTCTGTTGTAGTTTGGAGGAACTCTGGGGAACATGAGGGTGTTCCTTCTGATACTCGTAAACTTACATAAAACATAACAATGTTAATTGCGCACTCAGGTCTTTCAGTGCTCTGTCAAACTCTTCACGCAGTATCGTATCTCCCATTTCATCTTCATCTTACCTCCTCTTCCATTTCCATAATATTGTCCTCAAGTACATCGCCCTTGTATAGACCCTCTATATACTCCTTCCACATTTGTGCTTTCCCTTCTTTGCTTAGAACTGTGTTTCCATCAGAGCTCTTGATATTCATACAAGTGGTTCTCTTATCTCCAAAGGTCTCTTTAATTTTCCTGTAGGCAGTATCTACCTTGCCCCTAGTGAGATAAGCCTCTACATCCTTACATGTGTCCTCCAGCCATCCCTGCTTCACCATTTTGCACTTCCTGTTGATCTCATTTTTGAGACGTTTGTATTCCTTTTTGCCTGCTTCATTTACTGCATTTTTATATTTTCTCCTTTCATCAATTAAATTCAATATTCTTCTGTTACCCAAGGATTTCTACTAGCCCTCGTCTTTATACCTACTTGATCCTCTGCTGCCTTCACTACTTCATCCCTCAAAGCTACCCATTCTTCTTCTACTGTATTTCTTTCCCCCATTCCTGTGAATTGTTCCCTTGTGCTCTCCCTGAAACTCTGTACAACCTCTGGTTCTTTTAGTTTATCCAGGTCCCATGGCCTTAAATTCCCACTTTTTTGCAGTTTCTTCAGTTTAAACCTACAGGTCATAACCAATAGATTGTGGTCAGAGTCCACATGTGCCCCTGGAAATGTGCTACAATTTAAAACCTGGTTCCTAAATCTCTGTCTTACCATTATATAATCTGAAACCTATCACTATCTCCAGGCTTCTTCCATGTATACCGCCTTCTTTTATGATTCTGGAACCAAGTCTTAGCTATAATTAAGTTGTGCTCTGTGCAAAATTCTAGCAGGCGGCTTCCTCTTTCATTTCTTGGCCCCAGTCCACATTCACCTACTACATTTCCTTCTCTCCCTTTTCCTACTACTGAATTCCAGTCATCCATGACTATTAAATTTCCGTCACCCTTCACTACCTGAATAATTTCTTTTATTTCATCATACATTTCTTCAATTTCTTCATCATCTGCAGCGCTAGTTGGCATATAAACTTGTACTACTGTAGTAGGTGTGGGCTTCGTATCTATCTTGGCCACAATAATGGGTTCACTATGCTGTTTGTAGTAGTTTACCTGCATTTGTATTTTCCTATTCATTATTAAACCTACTCCTGCATTACCCCTATTTGATTTTGTGTTCATAAACCTGTAGTCACCTGACCAGAAGTCTTGTTACTCCTGCCACCGAACTTCACTAATTCACCGTGTATTGTACATTTGCACAAAATATCCAGAGGTTATAGTTTTAATAGAAATTAGGCATATTCATGATAAGTGATGTCCTTTTTGGTTAAACAATGGTTGCATGCTAAGATCTGTATCACTTTATACAAGTCCTGTCTTGCTTAAAAGAATTAATCCTCATGGGTAGCAAAAGTTACCCATAAGGATTAATTCTAACTTATGTCTAAAAAAAAGTTTAACACTAATGGCAAACTATATTCATTACATCATAAATAATTGCAGTACATAGTTCTCATGACATTATAGTAATTAGCACTGAAATTGACTATAGTATGAAAGGTGTGGACTAGAAAAAATATTAAAATAAAGTGCACATTACACACCAAACATTACTCAGTCATAACTTGTCTGAAACTTGACTTTGGGTTTCTTTCCCATTTGCAAAATAGCGAAAACTCAAGGTGTGCAACAGCATAGACTTACTAATCATTACGTTATTAAAAAAATAGTCACCATCACATAACTTAATTACAAATCAAATCAAAATTAAGGGGATGGAAGTTGTACCAAATCATTGCCCTATTTCTCTACTCAGCTCTGAGCACTACTCTCGTTCAACCAGAAAATTAAATCCTCACAAAAATGTTAGCAAATAGTTGACCTGACAGAATATTCACATCAGTCTATCACCACACTTAATCAGCAAGCGTACTGTTCTGCATTCCAGTATTACCACTTTAAGCTCATAATTCCTCAGAACACCAATTGAAGTTTTGAGATAACTTATAGATCCAATGATGCAGCATTATATAACGTTTACGTCACTAAAATATTGCTCTTTCTGTTAAGCTATCATTCCAGCTGCAGTGTCATGAATTGCACAATAAAAGCAGAACCAGATATTGCCTAGTTCACAATTAGATCATCAATAGAGTTACACCACATTTGTTTGTAAACAGGTATCTTTTTTATTAATCATGTCTGTCAGGTCCAAGTTTTTACTTATCTTCCTCATTTAGTTAACCAGTGGAGTGCATTCTCAAAAAGTATCCCTACTGCAGAGACAGGCTCCCAACGATTAAATCCCTAACATTATTCATCATGTTATTATTACATTGTTGCTTCATTAACTAATAAATTAACATCTTCTCTGCTTATCCAATGCAAAATTGATTCTACTGACAAACACTCCACAGTAACAGATCTGTATGCTAAGGCAGACTTAACTCTCATTACCAATCCGACAAAATTATAACTTGGAAAAACTATTATTTAACCGTATAAATTGCTTATATTATTAGAAGAGGCTGTACCACGGTTCACTTCTATGGGCTGATAGTTGTCTCCATATACTGATTGCATTGAACACAAACACTTCTATTATACCACAGTTAATATTAAGCACTCATATTTAAGATGGTTTTTTTCCTGCATGTTGACTCTGCTGCTGCACCAATGAGCTGATCACTTCATATGTTAATTATCCTCTACATATGCTGACACGTTTCATTTTTCGTTTACCTAACCTCTTTCTTTGACATAAATTCTTTCACCATGGTACCAATTTACTTTCTTTCATCCTCTTATGATTCTATTACTTATCAGTAACACAACATAATGTATATAGATAACACTAGAAAAACTTTCTGTAACATATTTCTATACTTTAGAATCCTATTGATTCACTTATAAACTACAGATAGGATAGGAGAAGAGTTTGACTGCCTCAGGGAATGTGAAAATTTAGAAAGGCAGCTGAAGTAAGTGTTATCACCACATAATGAATCCAACACAGAATGTTGAACCCCCTACTTGCTAATTGCACAAAAAATTATTCCCAAATATTACATCAATGCTAAGATTTTGAATTACCAATAAATTGCACTCGAACAGCTGCCCTATCAGTCCTCTAGTTTTACACTCTTTGATAGCTTACCAGTAGCACCAATAATTTTTATTCCAGAAACATAAGTCACCACTATACCCTTCGTGTCCTTGATAGATTCAATAAATGCTTGTCCAATGTTATTCAAATCACTGCCACTATCCAGTAAACACTTTGATCCACTTCCTTTTTACTTGCCATGTGACCTTGTTCATACAAAAAAAATCCTCATTAATCTTTTGCCTGGAAGAAACTATCATCCAGTGTACCAAAAAATTATCAGATCCACTGTCACTTTCTCTGTGCTTTAGATTTTGTACCTCTTCCACATTTATCTCCATTTCAGTCAATTTTGAATCTACATTTTCATTTACTTTTTCCAGTTTTTCCTCTGCCACTACTGCACACTTGGTTTCTATCTCTGTTTCTAAACCATGTTATAATCTGACGATTTGGTTCTCAAGTTTAACCCTGTTATCAGCACACAATTTTCCTGGCAGCTTTGACTTCATCTTTACACTGTTTTTCAGAAGCTGCCGTCCTATACACACACACAGTTTCTTTCTCTCTTCTACACATTTACTACTCATCAGTGTTAATTTCTAATTCGTGTTATTTACTACTTTCTTTATCTTTTCATCACAATCTTTCCCTACTGCCTCAACCTTCATATTTAATTCTGAAAGACTAGAGCTAACTACCTTAATTTCCTTTTTAATTTCTTTCTTCAGTTCATCTTTTAAGCTAATCATGTCAGTTTTAATACTACTAATTTCTTCTTTCATATTAATTTCCATACTATTCAAACTACTAATAATTTGCCTTAACATTGCTTTCACTTTTCCGTCTGCCATACACTTTCACTCTTGCTGATTTTTTACTACCAGGTTCCTCCACTAAAACTTAACGACCTCATGCACTTCATTACTGTTTTCGTCCATTTCGCTGATATCACCACACAATGTAGATGAAGCTTTTATCATTTCATCTACAATAGGATTTACGTCCCCATCATTCAAAGTTACATTCATGTCTGATTTATTTATAAGTACCATCCTCTACAGAACCAGCCCCACTTAGAACTTTCTGTTCACTTAAAAACTTAACCTCTACAGATTTGTTCTCAGTCCCACTGTCTTGTTCGTTAAGGTCACTCATTATGTATCACTTGATATGAAATGGCTTTTGCTATGAAATTACCATGTTTTTTAAATGCTCGCCTGCTGCTGCGGTTGTCGTCCCGATTTGTCACCTGCTGCAAGTTGTAATTCTCTTGGCGAGGCATCTTGTTTATCTGTGGTCATTTTGTGTCACCTGCATTCTGATTGGCTGCCTCTGTACTCAATGGCTGCTTCCATAGAACCCACTCACTGATTAGTTGTTGTTATGCTGTGGCCATGAATCCCCAGAACTGGTTGGCTGTAGGATCTCTTCCATTTAAATCCCTGTAAACTGCCCAAGTTCAAACTTCACTATCAAATTTCGTGAGTTCTAGTTTATTGTGCCTACACACAATAGTCCTTACCCTGAGCACCATATGTGACGAAGTTCCCTGCTTTATCTCTTAGTTGATTGTCTTCAGTGTCGACGAACTGGCTAAAAAATAGGGGGTTGAAGTTCCGTACTGTCTACTGTAAATGATGTAGCCGACATGTGCACATTTGCGTTTCACAGTTGTTTACTTTCACTTTTTACAACCCCCCATATACACTTTTAATATGACCTGTGCACTATTGTTTAACTTTCGATAAGCCTCATTAATAGGTAGCAAGCAAGCCACAGTAGTTTGCTATTGAACATCTACGAGCAGTAAAAACCTAATCATGAAGTTCACTCTTCTTGAAGAATAGAAAGTTACATATGGAGAGCAGGCACTGTCATTGTTACTACAGATGGGCTAATAGTGTAAGACTTATTTCACAGTTAGTTGAAGTATTGTTGTTGTTCTAACCAGCACAGGTTTCTCGTCTGAAACTCAGCTGTGGACTGACTGTCTTTGGATCAAAATTTGGGCCCTTATATATCCTCACAGTAATAGGTACTACACATTGTTTGAAGTTAAATTTACAGAAATTACGTTTAAAACTTAACTCTTTAAATTAACTGACTACATCGAAAAATTGGTTCTTTTTAACAGTTTCTTCTTCTGTAAGGCTTAAACCGAATTATTTCTTTAAATCATGAACTTAACTTGTTAGGCAAACAATGCTTTTGACAAAACTGTTGATTACTTTGGAATTAATTAAGGGCTGGCTTTGCTAACATGTTTTCAAATAGTTATTTTAAGAATACTTCCGGTTTTTCCTCCAAATCTTAATAATTGGTACAGAATCTATATTTGTTTATACGTCAACAATAGCATTTAAGTTATGAAACAATTACTGATTTCACCTTATAACAAAAGATACTAACTAGGCAAAGTCGAAATAAATTAAAAAATAAAGTACATACATAAAACTAAGTACAAAATTACATCTGGCGTTATATTCTTTAAAACTGAGGACCAACCCTTCTCTTTTGTGAAAATGCAGATTATACTCCCTTATGTTTGTGGTAATTATTCAGAAAGGAAAAAAACGATTTAAGGGAGCAGATGGCAAAACAAGAGGGGAAGTAAAAATATATCAGCTTGCTTCGTCACAAGCCATTCAACACAATGAAATTTTCAAGACCCATCTTCAAAGGGATTTCCCAAGCTTCTCTTGCAGCATGTTTCCACTTACAGGAATACCGCCACTTCTCATTCCTTCAAACCGTTTAAAAATAATAGGTTCCACATCTCGAAATGTTGACATGATTGTTCTTTCTTTGCATCCAGGGAAATCACTAGCTTAGAATTTAACTCTCTCTCTCTCTCTCTCTCTCTCTCTCTCTCTCTCTCTCTCTCTCTCTCTCTCTCTCTCTCTCTTGGATGCCTCATTTTGAAGACGATGCTAAATCGTAGTTCTTTGCCATGTCAGAAAATTTTATGTTGCAACTATCTTCAGTATTGTGGAGGATGATCATCAGTTTTCTACAGTTGCAGGCCATAACCCCACATATGTAAAACTGATAAATTTGACAATAACAGAGACAACACTTTACGTCTCCCACTTTGTCATATCTACAAAACTGGAAGCAGAAAGTTCCTTTTATATGGTTTAAGTGATTTAAGGAATTTTGCCACTTCATCTAACTGGGGTGAAATTACATTACATGTTCCACAGGATTCAATCATGTGTCCCCTCATTTCCTTGATGTATGTGAATGAACTCCCTTCTTATCTGATACAAGAAGCTAAACTGACACTGTTTGCTGTGATACAAGCATCATTATTAATCCAGTAGAAGAAACTCCATTAGAAGATTATACAAATAATGTGTTTGAAAAACACAGTACATCCCAATTTTCTGCTGCAAGGAGTACATTTCCTTCAATAAATATAATAAATCAACAGAAGCAGTAGCCAGGGAAGAGCATACTAAGATTTTTGGTGTACATATAGATGAGAATCTTAATGGCAAAATCCATGTTTTGGGTCTCCTAAAGCAACTAGGTTCAGTAACTTTTGCAGCCAGAATAATTGCCAGTTTTGAAGATACAGAGATTAGTAAGCTAAACTAACATACTTTCAATCAGATGTCATATGGAATAATATTTTGGGATAACTTAACACTTACGCAAAAATTAATCATTGCTCAAAAGAAAGCAGTTAGAATAATGTGTGGGGCTCATAGTTGCACATCTTGTAGGCATTTGTTTAAAACTCAGTTTTAATAGCCTCACAGTATATGTTCTCAGTAATAAAATTTGTGCTCCGTAACATGTACCAGTTTAAAAACAACAGTGACATACATGATTACAGTACCAGAAGACAGACAGGCTTCACTGTCCTCTTCTTAAACTGTCTTTGGCACAGAAAGGGGTAAAAATATGCTGCTGTAAAAGGGCACGGCGGACTTCCTTCCCTAATCTGGTGAGACCGATGACCTCGCTGTTTGGTCTCTTTCCCCAAACAACCCAACCCAAACCCTGCTGTAAAACTTATTGATAAATTACCACAAGAAATAAAATGTCTGACAGACAGCAGTAATAGTTCCAAAAATAAATTGAAGTCTTATCTCCTTGACAACTATTTCTATACCATAGATGAATTCTTGAATAGAAATAAATAAATCTATAGGTGCCATGTATACATTTTGTGCTGTTTAAGACAGTGGGGTAGGTAGCAAAAATTTTAAACGTTTTTAAAAGAAAGAGAGAGAGAGATAACCAACCTTGATTCATGTGTGCATTTCTTATGCATTTGTCTTCCGCATTCCACATGTACCAGTTACCATGAGATTGATGAGTGGAACACATAACTAACTAACGCAGTGAATGTGACATCAGATCACGTGAGTAATATCACACTGTAGACAGGACACATATTGATTTCTGATTCTTTCAATGCTTTTTCTGATATCGCCACAATGCAATTCAATCCAGGTACTTATCGACCGAAAGAATCAGTTTCCTTATACTGTCATCACACGACACAAAAGACGTTTGTGAAGCCGACAGAATTCAGCAACTCAATTGGATATGTAACAAATTTAGCAAAAACTGAATTTTAATTGTTAGTGTGTTCTGTATTCATTCCTTAAAAGCAGGCTTTTTGTTAAAGCAGTGTTCTTTAAAAGCAGGTAGGAGTAACATTGTTCTTATGGGAGTTTCATCTGGGTCACGGAAATATTTCTTAAAAGCAGGATTTCCTTAAATGCTGGCTCGTTAGTTTAGGGTTTTACTGTATGTGTGGTAGAAATTAGTAATGCAGTAGGAGGAAATGAATCATGAATAATCATTGTAATTTAATGCTGTTTAATTGTAGTAATGTAAAGCTTGAGGACTGTTAAGATCCTGACAAATAGATTTGCAAGAAAAACCAAATTGTTAAATGATCACCAAAGATGCTCTGAAATAATGTAAACCATATTTTGGTCTAAATAAGACTATTACAATGTGAAAACGTAGAATTTTTTTTTTTTTTTTTTTCCTTCTGCTGCTGCAGAAAAGATGAGCCCTTACTTAGAAGTAAGACAAGTAGTTTTGCTTTTTGTTTCCATCACACCAGTGGTAACATTGTGCGCGCTCACATGTACATGAATGCGCAGTGTCGTCCATCCGTCCCCCACCACACACACACACACACACACACACACACACACACCACATGAAAAAACAGACAGGACCTCACCGCAGTGATTGAGGCATTGAGATCAAGGGAATTGGAAGATGTTAGTATTTTCCATCAGAGATTTTGGGCATGCTGTCCTACAATAGCTTTTGTTAATCTACAGCAGTTTAATGTAGAAAGACAGTTGTTTATTAGTAAATAATATTAAATTTACCACAACCCACCCTGTCTCGGCTAAATAATCTTTGAGTTTGTAATACGAATTATGTAAGCGGGATGCCTTAACTGACTGTAAATATTTATTTTATTTTATTTATTTATGCATTTATTTTACCTGGCAAGATTAGGGCCTTCAGGCCCTCTCTTACACCTAACCAGGCATACTCAGATTGAACGATTTAGATTTTAGTTATCTCTTTAATCTCATTCTTCAGTGATATGTCTGCTTGTGTCTGTGTATGTGCGGATGGATGTGTGTGTGTGTGTGTGTGTGTGTGTGTGTGTGTGTGTGTGTGTGTGTGCGAGTGTACACCTGTCCTTTTTTTTCCCCTAAGGGAAGTCTTTCCACTCCCGGGATTGGAATGACTCCTTACCCTCTCCCTTAAAACCCACATCCTTTCATTTTTCCCTCTCCTTCCTTCCTTCCTTCCTGACGAAGCAACTGCCAGTTGCGAAAGCTCGTAATTCTGTGTGTGTGTTTGTGTGTTTTGTTCATGTGCCTGTCTGCCGGCGCTTTCCCGCTTGGTAAGTCTTGGAATCTTTGTTTTTAATATATTTTTCCCATGTGGAAGTTTCTTTCTGTTTTATTTACATCATTCTTCAGTGTATTGCACAATTTTATTCCCTTGTAGAATGTGCTGTACAGTTAGAATTTACAGCAGTTTAAACATGTCATGGAACTCAGTTACTATTTCTGCTTAATATGCTAATGGTCCTTCTTTGTAATTTGACCACTTGTGTACCCCGTTGTTGTTGGTTTTTTTACCCCCCAGAATAATGATTCCATCGCTAATTATTGAGTACGTGTAGATAATGAATATGTGACATTTGACAAAGGACTTAATCCAATAGCTTATAATATCCAACAGTGTTGTTCCCCCCCCCCCCCCCCGCCCCCCCCCCCCCCCCCCCACCCCTCTCTGTGATGTGATTGAGTCCTCCTATTTGACTGAACGCTGAGAAATTCTAAGGCCGCAATTGAACTGGGAAGTGTAAGCCTGAACAGAATTAAACTTCCAACAAAACCAATATGATTTCGAAGTCCCTTCAGTCTCATTAGAAGCATCTGACAGTATCGAGTGATCGAATGATACCAACAGTTCCCACAAGCATGTCAACGAACTTGGTGCTGTTCACTAGTGGTGAAAGCAACGTGTGGTCGGAAGCAGTGCTGGGTCCGTAACGGAAGACACCAGATTACGGCTACGACAGAACTGGCTAGCTCAGGGCCGGCTTGGGCCTAAATTCTCGCAGGGCAGAGGCAGAATTGCATTTGATTGGCCGCATATGATGCAGTGGATGCAGCAAAATGTCTGCAGTAGGACCAATCCCTGTTTTAGTTGTGCGCGACACCTGTCCTCGTGTCTCATCTACATGAAGGCCCTCTGCAGCCAATTTCTTGGCTCACTGGACTGTGCAGTTGTTGAATCACAGAGGCTGTACTTGCAACAGGCTGCCTGGCAGAGGTGTGGTGTAGGGTGGCGTCAGCACCTTATGAATGTCACAGGTTCATGGTAATCCAATATAGGTACTTGTTTATAAGTAGCTAGTCTCAGGGACTTGGTCAAAAGAAAAGAGACAGTAAACTAAAACTTAGAATTTGCAGTTTGCACTTCAGTGCATGCAGGAATAGTTCTCATGTAATTTTTTTTCTTTTTTTCGTATTACAGATGTGGGTTTCTAAGTTTTTCAGTTACAAGGAGTACAACCCTAGATTTTTCCATTTACTTTATTAGTCTGAAAAGTGTGAACTGTAATTACAGAACTTGATTCCTGGTGCCAAACCACTTTCTGCTGGAGAAGTTCAGCTGACTGAAGATGATAACTGTAAAGATACTAAAATTGAAGTGGAAGAAAGCTGGTCAGCAAAAGTTACAGAGGTAAAGGAATTGATGAGGCCACTTGCAGTGATGCCAGACACCAGCAGACCCACTACGTCAGCAGCAGATGATCACAGTAAGTAAAGCTTGTACTTTTATTCTGGAATGAAATCTTTATGCTGATAGGATGTATCACCTTCTGCACTTTATCTAAGTGGAATCACTGCTCTGTGTTGTGAATTTTCAAAACAAGTATGTGTAAGTGACATCAGAGTTTCTACCTATAGTGTTCAAATAACGTAAGGGAATGCAGTGGGGTGATTATATTTCGACGGGTGACCACACTGTTATATTCAAGGCAAAAACTACACACACACACACACTGTAAATACCAGCACCATCACATGACTTACACCAGAATTTAATGGTAGCGAAAATTACTGAACAACAGGTGAAGTAGCATTAACTGTGTCCCTCTGTTTTTTGACAAGGGAAAGAGCAGGATTCCATGCAGAATCATCTCTATTTTCAAAGTTACTTGAATCAAACAATGGAAAATCCACAATGGAATGTAACAGTACGAGAGAAAGAAAGTTGCTACTCACCATATAGCAGAGATGCTGAGCCGCGATAGGCATAATAAAAAGATTCACACAAACATAACTTTCGGCCATTAAGGCCTTTGTCAGCAGTAGACACACACACACACACACGTTCAACTTGGACACACATCTGCAGTCTCGGAGAGCTGTGTGTGTGTGTGTGTGTGTGTGTGTGTGTGTGTGTCTACTGCTGACAAAGGCCTTAATGGCCGAAAGCTATGTTTGTGTGAATCTTTTTATTGTGCCTATCGCGGCTCAGCATATCCGCTATATGGTGAGTAGCAACTTTCCTTCTCTCGTATTGTTACAAAGTTACTTGCTAATTTAATGTTAATTGTTGCCCTAATAACAACTTTTCCAATAGTTGGAAATGGGTGCCAGAGTCTCCATGTTGTTATATTCCATAGGATGACCAGTGCCAAGACAGTATCCTGCAATAGCCGATCTGCTCAACTGTTGTAAGCATGTGTGATGCTTAATGCTCAGTGCACTGGTCGTTCACGGTCCTGGTAGTGTGACCAATATATGACTTGTTAGAATATGACAGAATGGAACCTAAAAGGATATTTATCTTAGACACAGGTCAGAAAGCACATTTCATATCATATTTCCACAAAATACAACTGAGTGTGTCGGAGATACTCCCTGCATAAGGTATGGAGCCTGTAGACCTCAGTGCCGACTCGGTATTATAATCACTCATCTGGTGCACTCTTGGTCGATAGCACAACGCAGATCTGACGTGTCTTTCACTTTTTCCAGTCTGACAGAAGGTGACGTCAGGACTGGTTAACTCGGCTAACAAACTTTCATTGTCACATTCAGTTCTCTGGCAGTGGCTGAACATCTTATGGCAGGGCTCCTTTGACTTAATGTTCAGCCTTACATTCCAAACTCTATACAGTGCTGTAAATGCCAGCATTTCGGCCATTCAACCATGAGTTGTGGAGGTGATGCGATCTGCAGGAACTGTGGAAAAGCCACCCATGACACTGGGACTGACTGCCCATCTCCAGCAATCTGCATCAACTGCTCTTGGAACCATCCAGTCTGGAGCTGAGACTGCCCTGCTTTTGCTGAAGAATGCAAAATAGAGGAGAGAAAGTGACCAAACAGATCCTATATGTCAAAGCCAAAAAAGAATGTAAGGCAACAAAACTCTCTTTCTTTGCCACCTCATGTTCTTCCATGGTGCAGAAACCTATTCCCAAGGTCTACGTGTTGACACAGAGATGACACCTAGTATGCGTGTATCCACCACAAGCATCTGTTCTTGCACGTGTACCTATCAAGGGGAAAAGAGTAGGAACAAAGCAGTCCATGCAGCTACACCAGGAAAGACCAAGTTTCACAGCGAGCATCCAGAAGGTACAAGAGAAGCAGAGCCTCTCAAGGCCCCTTTCCCCCCGTATCCTTAAAGGGACAGGACGCAGGGAACGGCTCATGAAGTTTGGGTAAAAAGCTGTCCCGAGTGCCATCAGACGTTACTCTTTTCTGTCTGACTAATGAGGAGGATATCATGAGGTTAGGTGCCTTGGATACAAGCAGTCCCTCCATTCCCCCTCACTCTTCATGTGCTTCACCTCCCCAGTGCAAAGATAAGGGTAAATTAAAACCTCACCCATAACATGGCTTCCATACTATAGTGGAACATGAATGGATTCAGGACTCATGTGGAGGAACTGAAACTCCTAGCTGGCGCATGTCTCTTGTGCTTTTGTTTACATAAAATTCATTTGAAAGATACTGAAGTCCCTGTGCTTCAGGGATATATGCTATACTGCAAGGATAGCCTATCAGGGGAAAGGACCATGGGGGTGTCAAAGCGTTTGTCACTAATGCGCATCACTCCTCTACCATCCCCTTGGCTACTGATCTGCAAGCAGTTGCAGTTAAAATTCATGTGTGTCGCAGGATCACTGTTTGCTCACAGTATTTACCTCTGCAAGATGCACTAGAATCTGAGGCTCTCACAGATATTATCGCACAACTTCCGCGACCATTTCTCCTCCTGGGAGACTTCAATGCCCATCATGTCCTGTGCGGCTTTACCAATACTTGCCCTCAGGGTTGGGTTTTGGAGGACCTCACAGCGTCTCACAACCTGTGCATCTTCATCATGGGTACTCGTACACATTTCTCTACTGCTACTGGATCATTCTCAGCCGTTCTTCCACCCTTGCTGACTGTTCAGTGGGAGGTCATTGATAACCTTCTCTCCAGTAACCACTTCCCAATCCGCCTTCACTACTAAATGGCTCACCACCTGAAGTTAAGCCTTCAAAATGGATGGTCAGTGGGGCTAACTGGACACATTTCAGCCAACTGGCTGTGTTTGAACACTATGACAGCATCCAAGGATGGGTGGAGTGCATCACACAAGTGATCCATTGTTCCGCTGACCTCTCCATCCCACAGTCCTCAGGTCATCTTAGAAGGCGACCAGTACCTAGGTGAAGAGGTGAGTACCATTACGTGACCCAGGAAAGGCGCGCGGCTCTTCAACATTTTAAATACCGATTGTCAGCAGACAACCTTAGGGCCTTTAGAGTCATGAGGGCCAAGGCTCGACATCTCATTTAGGGAGAGTAAGAAAAGATCATGGAAAGCGTTCCTGGACTCCATCAATCATTCCACTTATTCTAAGTATGAGAATCCATCCGGAGGATTTCTGCTAAATGCAGCCATTTACTGATAGCAGTAGTGCTGAAACAGGGTACCTCCAAACAACACCAGAGACATTGCTCAGACGCTGGCCGAACATTTTGCGCATACTACTGCCAATACAAGTCAGGATCCGGCATTTCGTTGCTATTGTGCAAGTGCAGAGGGGGGAAAGTTGGACTTCAGATCCAACAGTTCTGAGGCCTACAACTTCTCGTTCTCCACGTTGGAGCTCGAATCAGCACTGATTGAGATTAGTGACACTGCACCCAGTCACGACCAAATCTGGTACTGCATTTACCAGCGGCATCAGAGGAAATCCTCCTCAAATGGGATAAAGTGGAGAGTGCTACCGTAATGAAGAGCTGGAGAAAATTGTGGCCATGCATTGATGCCAAGTTGGATCCAGTAGTGAGTGACAGCGATTAGCCAGTCAGTTCAGTATTATCAATTACTTTGTTAACTGACATGTTCCACAACCTTCAAGGAGGAGGAGGAGAAATTGATGAAGATGTTACTAAGTGGCCAAATGAAGAAAACTGTGATACGGACCAATTTTTAACATATGAAGAAATAATGAAAAGCATGCAAGAAAGTAATGATTAAAGTGATGAAGAAGAGGATGCAGGAGGAGAGAGCATGAAGATTTCTCACACTGTTGGTGCTGAAGTTGCAGAGGTCTTCCTGGCGGGGTACATTATGCAACAACCAGATACATGCGGTACCAGTGAAATGCTTGTAAAGTGGTTGCGTTATAAAGCAAGCTACCGTCATGTGTCATCATTGCGACAGTTAAAAATTATTCACTCAAGGACAAAGTTTTCTTTGAAAATCATTGTATTTTTGGCCTTAATAAAGTATATCCTCTGTGTTTTAAAATTGTATCCTTCGGTTTAATAAAGTACAGTACACTATATCCCCTTCAAAATAAATAAAAACAAAATAAATGAATAAAATAAATTTCAGACACTCAATAATCAGGCAGTTCCTCTAATCCGACACCCATATGTGCCAGAAATGGCCGGATTATCGAGTCTAGTGTAGTAGTAGTAGTAGTAGTAGTAGTAGTAGTAGTAGTAGTAAATGCCCATCGAAAATTTTGATTTTACTCCTTATCAAGTATATTTGATTTAGATTTCTGTTAATAACAGTCGTGTTGTGTCCAAATAATTTTGTTTCCTTCAAATGATTCCATTTATTGGATGACCACTGAACTACAAATTTACTTCTAAGAAAAATCACATTTCCTCTTGCATTCAATTATTTGATTTTATAAAATTGTATTAATGAATTTTAAGTACGGGCATAATGGGATGATGATGGAAAAGTTACACGCAAACTAACAGAGTCATTAGAATCGATAGAATCATTGCAGTTGTCCCAGAAATGAAAGCTGGCATTCCTATGGAGAGCAGGCAACATGTTGTGATTTTTGGTGCCTGTTTGTTTGTCTGCTACTAATGAACCATTTGTTTAGAGGATGACTATTTTCCTGTCTGTCTTCCACCTTTTTGCTGTGGATGCCCTTTTTATTATATCTGAAGATTAGTACAGCACTGGTTACGTTTTTTTCAGATAGATTCGCTGTGAGGAAGATCTCAATTGTGTCTGATGATGCCCGGACCTTGCAACGTTCCCCCAGTCCTCCAAAAAACAAGGTGTCTGACATATTGTTTATAACCAATTTGGTACGGCCTTTCACAGTTCACCAACTGAAGGAATTGCTTGCAAGGACTGGCACTATTGTTGAAGATGGCTTCTGGATTGATAAAATTAAATCAAAATGTTTTGTGCAGGTAATATTGTGTTCCTTTGATGCCTAATCTCATTAGTGTTCTCATCTTTCTTGCTTTAAGTGGGCAGTTTTGCAAACATTAAAGGATTTAAATTCTGTTTGCATTTGTTGTTTGCTGAGAGTAGTGTGTACAAGTGACCTCCAGAGTGTCAGCCTAATTATGGTTGTTTATTGCCACTAGTACATAGTGTGTTCAAACATAGATAGCGATAAAGCATTTGACATTGAATTTAGCAGCTCAGAAAGTGTCCTAGAATTTCATGTTATGTCATTGGACTAGGAAAGTGATTAATTGTTCATCAGATTATTAGTGCTCACAGATGCTCACTACTGATTTATATACAGTCAATACCGTTCATAGTGACATCCCTTGTAGCAATGTATTGCCCATAACAGCAAAATCTGATGTCCTGTCTAAATCCTACGTAAGCACTCTATTTAAATGTTGCTTAGTACGACTCGCTTATTGTGACTTACCTTATAAAACAAATTATTTTTTACTACATTTTCTGAGAAATATGTTGGCTATAACATCCAATGTTCATTTTTGTTTGTCACATATTTGGGAATTACTAACAAGAATGTAATGCTTATTTTCAAAATCTTGTTTTCTGTAGAATGTTGGTTTCAAATGAGGTATTAAAACAAATAACTCATCAAAAGCGAAATGCGTCTGCACACCTTAAATACAAAAAGCAAACAAAAATGACCAATTATCTGAAGCAGAATGGTATAATGTACTATATGTTACTTTATTGCATTTTTAAAGTTAAAGCAACTGCTTAAAAAATTAAATACAAATTGTCTTGCTGTGATGGAGAAAACGAAAAAATTAAATTCCAGTGGTGGTAATTTTTTTTAAGTAAAGAAGTAGAATTACTCTTGTTTTGTCCTTATCTGTATTAGATACTTCCAATGAATTAGGTACAGTACATCACTTTTTACAAAATTTTGAAGAGAAACACAGGAGAAACTGTAGGCCTTTGTGTAATTATGTATAGAATACTGCCTTTTCATTTTGGGGCTCATCATTAATGTTTGTAATACAGTAACTAGAATGGAGTTTGTGACATTGGCCTGCTATATTTCTTCATTGATTGTCCTCGGTGTCGACGTACTTGTGTTGCTACACTGGGTGAAAAATGGGGTTTGTAATTTCGACACTGACTACTGTAAATAATGTAGCTGACAGGTGCACAGTTGTTTCACAGTTCTTTACTTAAACTGTTCACAACCCCCCAATAATACACAGTTATATGGCCAGTGTACTATTGTTTAACTTTCGATAAGCCCCATTAATAGGTTGTAGGCAAACATGCACATACTGCTGCAATAGTTTACTGTTGAACATCTACGAGCAGAAAAAAAAGCCTAACAACATAGTTTAATCTTTCAAATAAATTGCGGTACGTATTAAACAGACACTGTCACTGTTTTAAAACATGGAATAATTGTGTTATACTTATTTCACAGTTAAGATGATGCCTAGTTGTTGATCTAACCAACACAGGTTTCTTTTCTGAAAGTCGGCCATGGACTGACTGTCTCAGGACCAAAAATTGGGCCCTTATATATCCTTGCAGTAATAGGTACTAAAACTACACATTGTTCGAAGTTAAATTAACTGAATACATCGAAAAATTTGTTCTTTTTAGCATTTTCTTCTACTACAAGAGTTAGGCTGAATTATTTGTTTAAATTGTGAAATTAACAAATATTGTTACACAAACAATACTTGTGACAAAACTGTTAAATAGTTTTGAATTAATTAATAGCTGGCTTCGCTAACACGTTTTCGAATAGAGCCAAATAGATCCTTTAAGCATACAATTAATTGTTCCTCCTAATGTTTACAATTATTATAGAATTGATATTTGTTTATAAGTCAGCAGTAGAATTTAAGTTACAAAAAAATACTGCTTTCACCCGGTAGTGAAAGATATTAACTAGGAATAGTCAAAATAAATTAGAAAATCACCTACATACATAAAACTAAGCACGAAATTAGATCTAGTGTTATATTCTTTATAACTGAGGGCAAATCTTTCTCTTTTATGAAAATGCAGATTATACTCACGCATGTTAATGGTAATTAGTCGGACATGGAAAAATGAATTTTAAGGAGACAGATAGCAAAACAAGAGAAGTAAAAATATCCCCGCTTGCTTCATCACAAATTCACGTCTGTTATACTATGAAACACTTACAGTAAGTTTTAAACATGCTCAACATTTGCCTCATTCATTATTCAAGAACATGCTTGATGTTATTGAATAAGTTACATAGTTGCTATTTTCTTCATGTATTGGAAGATTTTTACATTTTACTAGCATTTTCTTGCTGTATGCAGTGCATAAACATCAGAAAAATTTCTCTTCAATCCCTTTCCACAAATACTTTTTGGACTGTTACTCTATGGCAGCCTGAAACTTACAGATATGCAAATTTTTATCAAAAAACAAAGCAAAATCACAGTTCGTGCTACCACCGTCTATAATGACTGTAAACCGTCGGTCCCTTTGACACCATTATAACTGGTTTCAGGTTTATATATTCAGCTGTGTTGCTGCCAGCCACTCAAAGATTTCCGTTCACAAACTAACTTGCAGTTACTCTGCAGAGAAAATTTCTGAATGCAGGAGCTATGGTGAATAAAATATTATAGCAAATTTTTGACAGTTTTTGTGTGTTTGATTATTCAGTACTCTTTAAAACATCATAACACTCTGTTAGCATTGTGATTTGTTTGATGTCAGTTATTTATTTATGGGAGTGACATTTTTGAACAACAAAAAGTTCATTATTTGTATAAGGTCATTTGCAAAATCATATAATTATACAAAGATGTGAACTTAGGTGTCTTGCAAATTATGAGGAAGGTTGGATTTGCTAATGAGATGTTGTTTGTTACATAGTACGAAACAGAGGACCAAGCAAGGGAGACACGGCATGCGCTCCATGGTATAAGGTGGCCTGTCTCCAATCCAAAACAGTTGTGTGTAGATTTTGGACGAAGAGAAGATATGGAAGCAGCAAAGGCAGCGGGTGAAACTGACAGTGTTGCGCGCAAGACAGATCCGCTACAGGTGGAAAGAGTGCCTCCAGTCTCTCTGCCTGTGCAAGGCGGAAATATTCCACTTGTTGAGAACTGGGTTGCATCTCAGCAGCAGCGTGAAAAAGAACGAGACAGAGAACGTGATAGGGAGAGGGACAGGGGTCGAGTTAAGGAAAGGGGAGCTGCACCGCCAGAACAGAGGACACAGAAGGTGAGTTGTTTTGAAACTTCATTCCGCACAGATGCTAAGAGGGGCGGTTACCTTAAAAACAACTCTGCTTATATGTACCAAGGTAGCTGATGTATTTTTTCTGCTTAAAAATTACTACCTATACCTCCATAAAACTGAGTTTAAATGCCTTGCTCACTAATAAGTTCTCTACAAGTTAATCAAGGCAGAGTCCACACTAAACTTCTTCATTTCTGCAATGAAAACTTTCCAAAAGGTGGTACTATATCAAAATGAAACAGCTGAGTTTTTGCAGAAGCTCCAAATATTATTTTTTATGTTAAGGGAAACTATATTTTCAAAAATTACTTACTACTTCGAGGTGTCAATGCATGTTTAGTGGAGCTAATTTTTCAGTAGTTGCAGGGGCAACAGTCTGGATGATTAACTGATCTGGCCCTGTAACACTAACCAAAAGGCCTTGCTGTTTTGTTACTGCGAACGGCTGAAAGCAAGGGGAAACTACAGCCGTAATTTTTCCCGAGGGCATGCAGCTTTACTGTATGATTACCCTCTTGGGTAAAATATTCCGGAGGTAAAATAGTCCCCCATTTGGATCTCGGGGTGGGGACTACTCAGGAGGACATCATTATCAAGAGAGAGAAAACTGGCATTCTACTGATCGGAGCGTGGAATTATCAGATCCCTTAATCGGGCAGTTAGGTTAGAAAATTGAAAAAGGGAAATGGATAGGTTAAAGTTAGATATAGTGGGAATTAGTGAAGTTCGGTGGCAGGAGGAACAAGACTTCTGGTCAGGTGAATACGGGGTTATAAATACAAAATCAAATAACAGCAATGCAGGGGTAGGTTTAATAATGAATAGGAAAATAGGAATGCGGGTAAGCTAGTACAAACAGCATGGTGAACGCATTATTGTGGCCAAGATAGATACGAAGCCCACACCTACTACAGTAGTACAAGTTTATATGCCAACTAGCTCTGCAGATGACGAAGAAATTGAAGAAATGTATGATGAGATAAAAGAAATTATTCAGGTAGTGAAGGGAGATGAAAATTTGATAGTCATGGGTGACTGGAATTCGACAGTGGGAAAAGGGAGAGAAGGAAACATAGTAGGTGAATATGGATTGAGGCTAAGAAATGAAAGAGGAAGCCGTCTGGTAGAGTTTTGCACAGAGCATAACTTAATTATAGCTAACACTTGGTTCAAGAATCGTAAAAGAAGGTTGTATACATGGAAGAATCCTGGAGATACTAAAAGGTATCAGATAGATTATATAATGGTAAGACAGAGATTTAGGAACCAGGTTTTAAATTGTGGCACATTTCCAGGGGCAGATGTGGACTCTGACCACAACTGTACATTAAAACTGAAGAAACTGCAAAAAGGAGGGAACTTAAGGAGATATGACCTGGATAAACTGAAAGAACCAGAGGTTGTACAGTGTTTCAGGGAGAGCATAAGGGAACAATTGACAGGAATGGGGGAAAGAAATACAGTAGAAGAAGAATGGGTAGCTCTGAGGGATGAAGTAGTGAAGGTAGCAAAGGATCAAGTAGGTAAAAAGACGTGGGCTAGTAGAAATCCTTGGGTAACAGAAGAAATATTGAATTTAGTTGATGAAAGGAGAAAATGTAAAAATGCAGTAAATGAAGCAGGCAAAAAGGTATACAAACGTTTCAAAAATGAGATCAACAGGAAGTGCAATATGGCTAAGCAGGCATGGCTAGAGGACAAATGTAAGGATGTAGAGGCTTATCTCACTTGGGGTAAGATAGATACAGCCTACAGGAAAATTAAAGAGACCTTTGGAGAAAAGAGAGCCACTTGTATGAATCTCAAGAGCTCAGATGGAAACCCAGTTTTAAGCAAAGAGGGGAAAGCAGAAACGTGGAAGGAGTATATAGAGGGTCTATACAAGAGCGATGTACTTGAGGGCAATATTATGGAAATGGAAGAGGATGTAGATGAAGATGAAATGGGAGATGCGATACTGCGTGAAGAGTTTGACAGAGCACTGAAAGACCTGAGTCGAAACAAGGCCCCGGGAGTAGACAACATTCCATTAGAACTACTGACAGCCTTGGGAGAGCCAGTCCTGACAAAACTCTACCATCTGGTGAGCAAAATGTATGAGACAGGCGAAATACCCTCAGACTTCAAGAAGAATATAATAATTCCAATCCCAAAGAAAGCAGGTGTTGACAGATGTGAAAATTACCGAGCTATCAGTTTAATAGGTCACAGCTGCAAAATACTAACGCGAATTATTTACAGACGAATGGAAAAACTGGTAGAAGCTGACCTCGGGGAAGATGAGTTTGGATTTCGTAGAAATGTTGGAACACGCGAGGCAATACTGACCTTACGACTTATTTTAGAAGGAAGGTTAAGGAAAGGCAAACCTATGTCTCTAGCATTTGTAGACTTAGAGAAAGCTTTTGACAATGTTGACTGGAATACTCTCTTTCAAATTTTAAAGGTGGCAGGGGTAAAATACAGGGAGCGAAAGGCTATTTACAATTTGTACAGAAACCAGATGGCAGTTAATAAGAGTCGAGGGGCATGAAAGGGAAGCAGTGGTTAGGAAGGGAGTGAGACATTGTAATTCTGTCAGAGACGGCAAAGGACTTGGAAGAGCAGTTGAAAGGAATGGACAGTGTCTTGAAAGGAGGGTATAAGATGAACATCAACAAAAGCAAAACAAGGATAATGGAATGTAGTCTAATTAAATCAGGTGATGCTGAGGGAATTAGATTAGGAAATGAGACCCTTAAAGTAGTAAAGGAGTTTTGCTATTTGGGGAGCAAAATAACTGATGATGGTCGAAGTAGAGAGAATATAAAAAGCCTGGCAATGGCAAGGAAAGCGTTTCTGAACAAGAGAAATTTGTTAACATCAAGTATGGATTTAAGTGTCAGGAAGTCGTTTCTGAAAGTATTTGTATGGAGTGTAGCCATGTATGGAAGTGAAACATGGACTATAAATAGTTTGGACAAGAAGAGAATAGAAGCTTTTGAAATGTGGTGCTACAGAAGAATGTTGAAGATTAGGTGGGTAGATCACGTAAGTAATGAGGAGGTATTGAATAGGATTGGGGAGAAGAGAAGTTTGTGGCACAACTTGACTAGAAGAAGGGATCGGTTGGTAGGACATGTCCTGAGCCATCAAGGGATCACAAATTTAGCATTGGAGGGCAGTGTGAAGGGTAAAAATCGTAGAGGGAGACCAAGAGATGAATACACTAAGTTTGCACAGGATAGATTAGCAAGGAGAGCTGCATCAAACCAGTCTTAGGACTGAAGACCACAACAACAATTGTAATATCTGCCCAGTGAACAACAACCTATTATAAATACGATAAATGAGTTGTGATGTGCTGAATAGTTGATAAAGTAGTCCTGCACCACTCAGAAACAGTTGTCCAGATCTGCAGTTCATGTATGCATTATGGAAGTTGGGTGTAGTACAGGAACACTGTTACGGAACCTTATACATTGAGAGTTGGGAGCATATTATGCCCCTAGGAACATTGTCAAACTTGATTTTGTTGGTCCAGGTGTTGTGTGGGGAGGTGTAATGTTGCAAGAACATACTGTCCTCCAAATCTTGGAACACAGTCATCTTACCAATCAGTGTTGTTGTTACCTTGTACTCCTTCCCGATGTGCATTGTGTCGGGTGTATATGGCCCTGACTTCATTTATGTGGATGTCATAGTGTGACCGTATCAAGCTGCACAGATTGGAGGAGCTCTTGGTACGAGAGAATATTCGGTGAATGGTCTGGTCTGTCTGTTCCCCCAACTGGAATCTCATCAAGCACGTTTGCATTGCGATGCGCTTGGAAGATGTATTGCAGCATGTCCACATGCAACAATTACCATCCACCACTTACCAACAATGCTGGCAGTGACACATCGTGCAAAAGTTACTTGTGTCGTGAAGTTTTGCATACAAGTGCACTTGAACCATTAATTACAGAAATTATAACCTCAAAAATGTTTTATGTTTTACATAGTCAGACATTCTGCACACGAAGCAGAAATATTTATCAGCAATTATGGGAAGGATAGATTGCTATTCACTGTAAAGGTGACACAATTTGCAAACAGGCACAACAAAAAGACTGTTACACATTAAGCCTGTGGCCAAAGCCTTCATAAGAAAAGAAACCCCCTTTCGTATTCACACAAGTAAGCACACCTCACATACACAGGGCCACTATCTATGGGTGCTCTCGCTAGACTACTGTCAAGATCAATTTAATCCTTATATAATGAATTTGTTAATGTTGCCTTACTTCCTTATCAAATTTGTCTCTTCCCTCCCCCCCCCCCCCCACACACACACACTCTGTCTCTCTCTCTCTCTCTCTCTCTCTCTCTCTCTCTCTCTCTCTCTCTCTCTCTCTCTCTCTCTCTCTCTCTTTCCCCCCCCCCCCCCCTCTCCCTCCACATTTCTTCCTCCCTTCCTTTCTGTCCATCTCCTCCTTTCCCCCCTCTGTATTTGTTTCCTCCCCCGCCTTCTTCACTTCCACCTCTCTCTAACCTTGAGACCTTGTTTATTATAACTGCAAGTAAAACCTTGATTGGCAGTTGAAGCTGCTTGAAAGTGAATGGGAAAGTGGTTGGTATCATTTTGTATACAGTATATGACAAAGAGGTCTCCAGCTTCTGGATCTGTGATGAAAACCGCTTCCATGACAGTATTTTGCGAAGTTTTAATTTGTGAAATGGTAGGACTGCAATGTTTAGGATGATTTTCTGTAGTCATATTCTAGTCGTAAGACAATGAGTCATAAGAACTACTTTCGGGTCATTCCCTGTCAAAACACACAATAACTCAAGGATTTGTAACCTTCTATCTCATATTTTCACAAAACTTTGCACATTTGCTTATACTGGAACATAGGAACATCTGCAAAATCTTTTCAGTCTCGGACTACAACTTTATTTTAAATTTAATTGAATTTTTAATGTAGGGATATTCTGATAATGGGGCGGCTCTGCAATAATGTCAATGCAAAGTGGTACTTATCTACATTAATGCCCATAACGGGGGTGTTTATAAAGCTTTTGATTTTGGGGGATTTTTTCCTTTTTTTCCCAGTAGTTAAGGCATAATGTTAACAGTACTGGGTTATTTGAAGTAGTAAAGTTACAAAGAAAGTTTTGAAAAAAATATTAAAGTATGTCAGTTTGTGATTTCAGCAAAATTGCGAGCATGTGGCAAAATGCTTATATCTCATTTCTCCAACCTGCTGGGAAGCTAATTTTGGTCTTAAATAATCCCCTAGATTGTAAGCTTTTTAATAAAATAAAAATTTTGATGGGTCTTTTGCTAATTGACACACACACACACACACACACACACACACACCTGAAATCAAAATACATTTTGCTGTGATGGAAATGGTCATTTTAAGTAAGTTCGCCCACTCACTGGCTCAGGTGCAAGGGTATCAAATTTGCATATCTAAAAAGTATAACTCATTCTAGCCAGACAAGTTAACGTTAAGTGTGAAAATGTATTTCCTTTCATTTGACTAATTCCGTAATTTTTTAAAGACATATTATTATTTGTGTGTTCAGCCAGTCACCTACTCACAGTGATTTAAAAAAGTGTTCTTAGACAACAGTAGCTTGTTTGAAACCTTTATATGCATGAAAACAATGCAGCAATTGCTGAAATTCATTGTTGAGAATAACTGGCATGCAACAGTTAGTCTATTCGGCCTCAGTTGCTCTTTGCCTTTTTGTTTGTGGTGGGGCCCTATCATTCCACGTGTATAAAGTATGTTTTAAGTGAATAGAACTCAGTTAATTACAGTGGAAAATGTGAATTGATGCACGGTTGTAAAGTGTCATTTGACAACCTATACCTTAGTAAAAACTCTTCAAAATATAGAGAATGGAGCGAAGAGCAACAAGATTTTATTTTACTGCAAACCAATATAAGCTTTCCACGAGATCACAAAAGTGCTACTATATGTGGACATTACAGATACTATTACTTAAAATTTTTGAAAGTATTTAGAGAACTTCTTGTAATCCTTTCGAAAAACACAGGCAAACAGTTGAAAAATCTTTGAGGTCAGTTTGCTTGTGTTTGTGTAAAACATTAAGTGCTAAAAGACTCTATGTAAAATGAGGCCAGAAACTGTGCACAACATGTCGTAAAATTTGCGAACAGAAAACTGACATCAGTGATAAAAAAGAAAGTGATACGGATAACCCGAAGGTGTGACATTTCACGAATCAGTACTAAAAAGTCAAAACATTTGAGGATGCTGATAACACTTTACATGGTTTGAGGTGCTTTCCTTTAAAACTTCACTCCATTTCAAATCACAGCAAGGCTTCATATGACAAAAGTAAGCTAGAAAAAGTGAAGCATGTTTTGGAAAGGAAAGTGTATTGGGCATTAGATTGCAGTATTGAAGATTCTGACTGTAGAGAAACAAAAACTAATGATGAAATTGTTAAGAAAGCTAAAGATTTTGATGCTGAGATATTGTTGATGAAAGGAAAAGCAGCTAGTGTGAGAGTTCCTGAAAAAATTCAAATTTTAACTTTAGCTTCACCCTCTTGGTCAAAAGAAAATGTAATTCAAAATCAAATGTTATTGAGTTGTTGTTCAACGTGCAAGGAAACTGAAAACAGAAATGGGTATTTTATCCATTTTTAAATCAAAAAGCAGGAAAGTTCTTCGTGATGTGGTGGTAAAGATTGTCACGAACTGTACTCTGGTTTTAAATGGGAGAAACCAAACGTTAACATAGGTCTCTCTAAATGGTTTTTCCCTAAAACTGAAGTGTATTTTAGCTGCTGCTGCTGGCACTCATTCAGTTTGGTGTGTGTGTGTGTGTGTGTGTGTGTGTGTGTGTGTGTGTGTGTGTGTGTGTGTAGGTAGGTAGGTAGGTAGTATCCACCAAAACGTAAAACTGCTTTTGGATGCGAAACACATGGAAGAAACATACAAAGAACGTATAAAGTTTCTTGTACATGACTCTGAAAACTATGACTGCATGCTTATTCACTGTGATAATTGTCCCATTGTCGACGGGCTGTCAGAACTATTAAAACAGAAATTAGCTTACAAAGATACTGATGATGAAATTGAGTTCAGCCAGTGGATAAACACAGGTCATCGAGCAGTATTAGCAAAGCAGTCTGCAGCTGTTGGTGAATAATACGTAGACTTGTTGGTAACAAAATTACAGGCACTTAAACCACACTCGTTTACATCTAAGTGTCAGTCAACATCTTTGAAAAAACTGAAAGAAAGTCTTAACTCTGGAAAAAGCAATTCTGTTAATGGACTTTGCTGAAAACTACAGTTTTGTAATTCTCAATTTCTTTCAGAATTACCACTGGACAAGAATCAGCTGTAAATCCCACCTGTGTGTATTTGTGGTAAATGAAGAAAGTAAATTGGTAATGGTGAACCACTGCTTTATAAGTGATGATATGGAACAGGATGTAGAATTTGTAAATGATGTCCAGAAAGAAATGGTTAAGTGACTGGCAGAGCATTACCCACAAGTGAAGGAAGTGGATTATTTTGCTGATGGATGCCCTGCTCAGTATAAAAATATAAAAAGCTTTAAAAATTTGAGCACACAAACGATTTTTCAATTGATGCTGAGCATTACTTTTTTGCTACTAGCCACGGTAAATCCATGTACAATGGTTTGGGAAAAACTATGAAACATATATTGAGAAGAGCTAGTTTTCGACTAGCAGATGATGCACAAATAACATGTGCGTCTGCTGTTTACAATTTCTGCAAAGCTAATATTGACAAATGTTTTTTTCACCTCTAAGGGAAAGTCGATGTATATTTCCTTCACAAGAACCTCGAAGAGATTTTCAACAATCTGCACAATACCTGGTACCACGAATTTTCACCATTACAAACCATTTTCTTGTGATTCTTTAGGGATTAGAAAATTAACTTCTTCTGAAAAGTCCTCCTTCGTTTTTTCATTCAATGTAAATGCCCACAATGGACATGCCTTAGTCAGAAATGGTTGTGAGGAAGATGATGTTTAACTACTTTTTTCTCCACCCACATGGACCAGCAGTGTCATTCTTTTGGCCTAAGAAGGAAGACTTGTTTTGTGCCTTTGAAAAGCATTTTATGTGCTATTGGTGTACCTGAATCAACATTATTAGGCAGAATGTATTACTTTAATAGAATATAATTTGTCACAATGGATTAAAAACAGTGATGCTCTTAAGAAGTTTCATTGATAGTTTCAGGATCTTCACTGCTGAACGTGTTCATTTTAAATTAACATTAGTGTGGCTGAATAATCATTGTTTTAAGATTGTAATTTGACACCCTAAATAAAATTAACCCGTGTAATGAAAATGTTTCAATGAAATTTATAACTTTGGGCCCGTTACTTTCATGAGGCAGCCTTACTATAGGTTGTCAGTGTTCATAATCTGATTTGAATGATTTTCTGGACAATGATGGGATATATGTTAAATGATCATCCAGTATCTATCAAAACTCAGAGGGCTTTTTCTATAATTTTTGTTTGTACCACAACAGCTTAAGTTGATTTTCTATATTCCTATAATTCAAGAATAGGCGTTAATTTTTTCATCTTTGTGACATCTGGGGAAATATGACAGTGATGTGTTGAAAATAAGATACTTTCTGTTGTTATTTTCATTGCTTTACTTCAGACAAAAGTAATAATAACAAGCTTCAGTTGCGGCATTTATGTTTGTAAAAAAAATCCCCCCCCCCCCCCCCCCTCCTCAAACTACATTAAGTGTGTCGAGAAATTTTGCATAGACTATTGTAGCTGTGGGTGTCAGGTATTGCTATTTCAGGTTTATTTGTGTGTCCATTTGTAGAAAACCAATTAATAATTTTATTTTATTACAATGTGTACTGACTTGGGGATTATTTTAAGACTTTCCCACCAGGTTGGAAAACTGGAAAACTGTGATTATAGTATTTTTGAATGTGTCTGTACTTTTGCGGAAATTGGAAAGTTACACACACACTTTTTTTTTTTTTTTTTTTTTTTTTTTTTTTTTTTTTTTTTTTTTTTTTTGTGTGTGTGTGTGTGTGTGTGTGTGTGTGTGTGTGTGTGTGTGTGTGTGTGTGTGTGTGTGTGTGTGTGTGTGTGTAACTTTACTGCTTAAATAATTAAATGTCTGTTAACTATGTGCATCTCTTACATTACGAAAAAAATTCCAAATCAAAAGCTTCATAAACACCTGAATTATGGCCATTTATGCTGAGAATTTCCATTTTGCATTGACATTCTTGCAGAGCCCAGTTATCAGAATATCACATTTAAATTTGGATATATATATATAAAAAAAGTTGTAGCCTGAGAGCAAAAAAGATTCTGCCCAAATTCTTATGTTATAAGTATAAGCAAAGTTTCATGAACATCCGAGATGATGGGTAACATGACCTGTGTGATTTGACGTTCTATTGTAGTTAAAACTGACTGAAAAAGTACCGTATTTACTCGAATCTAAGCCGCACTTTTTTTCTGGTTTTTGTAATCCAAAAAACCGCCTGCAGCTTAGAATCAAGTGCAAAGTAAGCGGAAGTTCTGAAAAATATCTGTAGGTGCCGCCACAACTAACTTCTGCTGTCGAAGATATGTAGCGCTACACAGGCATGCTTTGCAGGCACAAAGATAAATACTGGTGCCAAAACCTCTGCGTCAGTAAATAAATTTTAAAAAAAATTAGAAGACGAGATTTTTTCTCCGCCCCGAGTTTCGACCACTGCATTTTCATACATTACCAAACGAAGTAGATACAAATTCTGTATTATTCATCTTCGAAAGTAGCAGCATTTCAATGTACTACGAAAATCTGACTGACAAGACTGTTTGGGATGTTTGTCAATCTGGCCAACTCTACGTTCTGAATTTTTTCCTACCTGTGAGAAGAGATGGTTGCTAATAGGAATTTTTATGATTTGTGAATCACATGCAGTATTCTCTTCACCATAAGAATTATACTAATATAAACATTTTGCCTTGTATTCTTTCGTGTTAGCTGCTATCTCATTTAAATCCTGTCTACCTAATAAACTACAAAACTAGAGTGAGACAACAGCAAACACGGAAGAATATACATATCATGTCATGTTTATATTCGTATTATCCTTATGCCTAATAGTGGTACAGTCAGAAATGAAGCACGGCAGTTGACTATATTTTTAAATCTAAGATGACTCTAATTTCTGTGCAGAATGTAACGTATTAGAGGCGTCTACAAAGATTATCAGAGAAAAATTTTCGCTAAACTCTCGTTCAGAACATCATCTATCATACGCAGTCTATTATTTGGTTCTTGTTGATCATTATCAAAGAAAGCATTAGAGTAACAACAAATAGCAGTCTCTTGCCACTGTTTCGCTAATGAGACGATTCCTCTTTTTTAAAGCAGCGGTAGCGCGCACAAAAGCAAGGCATACCGCTGGTCCTAAACACTCATTATCAGAATGCAACAAAAAATGCATGACACAGTACAGTAGTGCATTTCCAGCTTAGAGTGACACGTAAACATCTATAACAAAAGGAACGGCACTTATCAGATCAATGAAAAATAAGCAATCAATTCAAACCAAACAAAGCACGTGAAAAAGGAAGGGTACCCATATAAATACGGACGGAGCACCTGATGCATTGCAATGGCTACCTGGTAAAGTGTAACTGCTAAGCTTACAACTCGAACAAAAATATTGTAGCTATATCGTCATTCATTCGGCCTAAATTGTCTCTCATATTACAATGGACCAACTTTGTTTCGATCTGGAGGTGCGGCCTAAAACTTTTCTCTGCCCTTGAATTTCAAGACTCAAATTTCAGGTGCGGCTTAGATTATATATAAGAAACTTCCACATGGGAAAAATATATTAAAAATAAAGATTCCTAGACTTACCAAGCGCGAAAGCGCCGGTAGATAGGCACAATGAATAAAACACGCACACACAATTTCGAGCTTTCGCAACCGGCGGTTGCTTCGTCAGGAAAGAGGGAAGGAAAAGGAAAGATGAAAGGATGTGGGTTTTAAGGGAGAGGGTAAGGAGTCATTCCAATCCCGGGAGCGGAAAGACTTACTTTAGGGGGAAAAAAGGATAGGTATATACTCCACACACACACACACACACACACACACACACATCCATACACAGACACAAGCAGAGAGCATTGGAAACTATGCAACAGGAAGGTAGTATGATGTGAGCTGGGGTTGTATTAGTGATGGGTGAAAAAACAAAAAATGGCATCAAGAAATAATCTGTAATCACCAAGCATTTTGCAGCCGAAAAGCGAAGCATTCAGACCTCAAAAAATAGGCTTTGTGATTTTGTAGATGAGAAGCGACAATACAGGTAAGTGGTGACTAGCAACATTTGCCAACTTACAGCAGTGGCTTTAGCCAAAGAAATAGGCATAAGAGTTTCAGAGCTAGCTGGGGCTGGCCATCAAGATCTTTCAATAAAAATGGATTAGGCTTCCAGAGGCAAACTACCATCACTCAACGGCTTGCTGGGCATTATCTGAAAAAGCAGTTAATTTTCATTCCTACATGATAAATTTGTACCGTGAAAATTCCTATGTATTATCACATATTGTTAAAATGAACCAAATGCGAGTCTATTTTGAGATACCACTTAACAAGACCATGAACAGGAAAGGGAAATCCAGTGTCACAATACAAACTGGCAGCAATGAAAATCAAAGGCGTACAGTGATGGTGAATGTAATTGTCAGTGAATGAAAACTACCACCTTACATGATACTTTAAAGGAAAAAAAAATTACTCTGTAAATATCGGTGAAAGGCATACTGGTGAGAGTGAATCTGAAAGGATGGATAGACGGTGATCTTGTGGATGACTGGGTGATGCACAATCGGCAATGTCACCCTGGTGTGCTGCTGAACGAATATGATATGTTGGTCCTGGGCAGTTTCCATGGACATATAATTGAGGAAGTGTGAGAAAGTTACAGAAAAGGAAAACTGACTTGGTCATTATCCCTAGAGGCCTAACACCTGTCCTGCAACCACTTGATGTGTGTGTTTAAATCGACCATTCGAAGCTGCATTTAAACAGCAGTGTACACAATGGAGAGCTGATGGAAACTACAAGTTCATACCAGGTGGAAAATTCAAGTGGCTGGATTTGTCTCAGGTTTGTGTTTGGGTGAAATGTGCTTGGGACTCCTTTCTGCTACCACTTGCACAAAAATTCTTCAAAAAAATTTGGTTTTACAATTTCACTTGACAGAAGCAAGGACGACACTCTATGGGGAGGTGTCGACGACAACGATCATTGTTCTGCTAGTGATGACAAAAGTGAATAAAATCATTACATAAGTATTTTTTTTTAAATAAAACACAAAGTCCTCCCTCCCCCTTAAAATAATGGTGCATGGATTATACGTGGATATACAGTATTTTAAAATAATATGTAGCCTGTGTCCAGCCAAGCATTTATTAGAGTATTATGCAAATATTTGAAGTATGTGGGTCATGAACGTTTCGAGATTTTTGCTAATAAAGTTTGCCTCTGTGTGTGTGTGTTTGTGTGTGTGTGTGTGTGTGTGTGTGTGTGTGTGTGTGTGTGTGTGTGTGTGTGTGTAACATTACAGTGCCTCCTCCAGCTTTAACAGTCCCCTGCTGAGATACAAAGTCCATGGATTCACGAGGTTGTCTCTGTACCTGTACATGTCCATCCGCTTGATACAATTTGAAACGAGACTTGTCCGACGAGGCAACATGTTTTCAGTCATCAACAGTCCAATGTCTGTGTTGACGGGCCCAGGCTATGTGTACAGCTTTGTGTCATGCAGTCATCAAGGGTTCATGAGTGGATCTTTGGCTCCCAAAGCCCATATTGATGTTTCATTGAATGGTTCGCACACTGACACATGTTGATGGCCCACCATTGAAACCTGCAGCAGTTTGCTGAAGGGTTTCACATCTGTTATGTTGAACCATTCTCTTCAGTCGTCATTGGTCACATTCTTGCAGGATCTTTTTCTGGCTGCAGCACTGTCAGAGATTTGGTGTTTTACCTGATTCCTGATATTCACGGTACACTCAAAAAATGGTCGTACAGTAAATTCCCCACTTCATCACTACCTCAAAATTTCTGTTTTCCATCACTCGTGCAACGACTATAACGCGATGCTCAAACTCACTTAGAACTTGATAACTTAAAATTGTAGCAGCAGTAACCAGTCTAACAACAGCGCCCTACACTTACCATATATAGGTGTTGCCGACTGCAGTGCCATATTCTGTCAGTTCACATGTGTCTGTACTTGAATACGCATACCTATACCAGTTTCTTTGGCACTTAAGTCTAGATTCCTTGACTGTGGAAATCAATTGGGTTTTTAAGTGAAGAACTCTTCGAGCCATGTTCAGAATGCATTTTCATCTGGAAAGGAAGTTCCTTGAAGGTTGTTCACTGGAGAGTGGAATAGCTGAAAATCTAGGACGCAAAATCAGGTGAAAAAGGGGGATGCAGAATGACTTCACAACCTGGCTCCTGTACACAGTTTTTTGTCAGTCTAGCACAATGCGGACGAGCTTTATTGTAGAGCAACATCACTTCACGCAGTCTCTCTAGTCATCCTTCTTGGATTGCACCTGCAAGACATCTCAGTTGTTGATAGTAAAATGCCAGCAGTGATGGTTATGGTTCGGGTAAGCAATTCATAGTACACCACACCATCACTGTTTCCCCCAGCTGCATAAATATTATCTTAGGTGGATGCGCACCCGTCTTTGTACGGGAAGTTGCTGCTTTGTTTGGGCTCAGCAATTCCTTTCTTTTCGTTATGATAGCGTAGAGACACCATTCCTCATCATCAGAAACGTTTTAGGATTGGTATGGTTAGTGTTGCTCATGAGCCAGTTGATGTTAAGAAAGCAGAGATACAGTCCTAGTTCAGTATTAATAGTGTTCTGCCAAATTTATTCAAAAGAAAACTATCTGTCATAAGAAAAGTTAATGTTAGTCTTCAGTGAGACAAATTTTACACGCACGGCCGCACGAATATACACCAAAATAAAAACTTTCTTAATGATCCATTTTTGTAACTTCTATTTCATTATAGTATCTTAAAATTTTGTGTTCTAGACCTGGACACTCAGGCTAGACGTAAATTTTGGCAAATCTGAAGCCACGTATAGCTTATTTGCTGTTGTGTGTGTGTGTGTGTGTGTGTGTGTGTGTGTGTGTGTGTGTAAACTTACACTTACAAGTGGAATCTTTCATTTATTAAGCACTCTATAAACATTAAATGTTATTTCAGGTTCCTCCTGCTGTTAGAGAGTGGGATCTTGGTAAGATCGGGCAAATGTCTCCTGAAAGAGATAGCAGATCGGAAGAAAGAACCAAAGACAGAGAACGAAAATCTCGCAAAGATAAGCCACATAGGAGCAGGAGCACATCTCCTTCTGATATATCTGGTAGATTGACCTTTTTAATTATGTAGTGGATCAGGCTATGCATTTCAGTTTGTGATGTGGATGACTGTGTAGAAACTAACTTGAATTTTCATGATTTGCAGCTAGAAAAAGTAAGAAAAAAGAGGATGATGCACCAGCAAAACTTTTGGACGATTTGTTCAGGAAGACAAAAACAGCACCATGTATATATTGGCTTCCTCTTACTGCAGAACAGGTTGGTAATGTCTTTTTTTAAATGTGTCCTCATCATCTTATAGGGCTGGAGGTAAATAGTTTTTAAATGTCAACCGAGGTTTCAGTTAGTTAAGAAAAGCAAGAAACAGCCAGTACTTCCACAATTCTTCATATAGAGTAAAACAAAAATAACCATTCGTAGTGATTTCTCACATGTGCATAGTCACAGTGATGTGTCGGCGACAATAAGCTTGTAATTGTTGATTGGTTTTTTCAAAAATCTACATTGTTGTACTAACCTACCACAGTGTCACGTGCACTATCTGATCAGAAATATCCGGACATCCCTATGTAATGTGGAATTGACCATTAGCTGTCTTGAGGCAGGCCCACCAGTATAAAAATTGGCAGGCAGTATTGTGTTGTCAGTAGAGAAGAAGTAACGGCAAAAGGGGTCAGCCAGGAGAGTTCAATGATGAGCTTTGAGTAGTCATTGTGAGTCACCCGAGTAACAGGTCTGTTAGTAACATTTAAACTCTTCTAAAATTGCCTAAGTTTACCGACAGTGATGTGATTATGAAGTGAAGTGGAACATGAAGGAACAACCACAGTTAAATAAATGCCCATTGGCCGAGCAGCTCCTCATAAGTCACACATTTCTGTAGTCAGCATTAAGCGACACTGATGCGATGTAAAGATTAATGTCATTGAACAGTGGATCGCTGGAAAAAACGTTATTTGGAGTGATGAATCGCACTATACTGTGTGACAACCTGGTTGAATGGTTCAGGTTTGCCAAATACCTGCCATTGTGTAATGTCAGCAACGAAGTATGGGTGAGGTGGAGTTACAGAATGGGGTTATTTTTCATGGTTAATGTGTGGATCCCTGTTATGCTTAAGAAAATCCTAAATGCAGAAGCAAATGAAAACATTTGACAGCATTGTGTACTGCGTATGGTAGTGAAACTGTTCAGAAACAATGGCTGATAGCATCAGCGTGACAGTGTGCCCTGCAGTCCTGAAATGACTGGCCTGCACAGAGTACCAACCACTTTGCTCCAGACCCAAGTGTCTAGCATCACTGCCTTCTGTGGTTTGCACCCTTGAGGAAGAATGGGCTTCCATTCCTCCACAGACATTCCGGAACTTCGCTGAAAGTGTCCCCAGCAGAGTTCCAGGTGTTAGAAGTGAAGGAGGGACATAACCCACATTAATGTCCAATAATAGGTGTCTGGTTGTTTAGGATCAGGTAATGTATAAACATGATATACCAGAAATACACTTTGTGGCATTTTAATCATGTGGTACATTATGTATCAACATCTTTAATGTCTATTTATTACATTCAGTTTGTACATTTGTTCCAGTTTAAGCTGTTAAAAATAAAATAAGCCTTTATGTTGAATTATCCTCATTTTCTCCTAATGTAATTTACGTTGATTGATCTGTGAATTGAATTGTATGGGAAAATAGGTCTTGTGTACAGAGTATTTTTTCTTTGGTTTGTCCTAGTTGTGCTTGCATCATGGATATATTGTGTAGTGTGTCCTTCCTTAATGCCCGTCTTTTCCCCAGAAAATATATCAGGATTTATTGTGTCATTTGTTTAATCATTTCATCACATCACATAAATTGAACTAAAACTACTTGTACACTATTTCATAGTAGTATTACTGTAAAACAAAAAAACACCTAAAAATAAATATTTGTCATCAGAGAATGTTTCTAATACCAGGAGAAAAATTCATGGAATCTGTGGAACAGTCAGAATTGTTTCTCTGACGTCTCTTTAATTTAATGTTTTCAAGTTGCCCTTCACTCTGACAGGAAAACTACTGTTTCACATTATTTCTAGGTTGCTTGTGCTGTTCTTCGTGTCAGTTATTGGCAATATTTAAAATATATGGATATTTTTCATGTGGCCTTTTTTGCGCAAGCAAATGATAATTTTAGAAAAATTGAACAGATAAGGCACAACTATGCAGTTCCTTCTCCTTTTAATGTCTGGTGCAAACTTGGGGTGTTAAAAGTTTAACGTGTGTGTCTGTCAGTGGCATCGTAGCTCCCAAATGGAAGCTCCGATTTCAATGCAATTGAAATCGGAGCATGCTATCACATCGCTGTTGAGGTACAGAATCGTGTGTCAATGGGAAGAAGTGCGGCTGGAACTGATGGCAATAAACTGCATCTAGTTAAGTCCAGAACTAGGCCATGTTGTATCTTCTTCCAGCCACGCAGGCGGGGTGAAGTCCTTCTGTAGCAAGACACAGTTCTGTCAGTGGGCACAACAGCAAATCCTCACTAACCCAAACTTCTTTCCAATGTTTTATTTACCGATGAATGTTCCTTCTCAAAGGACAGGTAAATATAAGGAAGCGAGGGGACACTCCTGTGTGTGGCCCCTCCCCTCCCCCCCCCCCCCCCTTTTTTTTAAGATGGTCAGCCAGTCACATCTCCATCTAGTTATTTTAGCTCTTATTCTGCATTACGTGTGTTTTCATAACAGTTTTAATACATTTCAGGGATTTTACAAAACCTTAATGGATGTCAGATAATGTGCTTGTCGGGTGACCATGAATGAGGTTGGGAGAATGAGTGTAGTTTCGTAGGTTTAGTTTTCAGTGATGAAATTTTTAGCCTAGTAGAAGCTGTGCCTGTTTTTCACACAGTGCTTTGTACAGGTTGTCCCATTTATCTTGACCACCATAACTAACTGTTTGTCCAGATGCAAATTAAAAAAAATTTCAAGCAAATGTTCTTTAGCCGTCAGGGGGACATCAATCAGCATGATTGCCTTCATTATAGTTTTTTACAAAGATATGAACAGCGGTATGACTTTTTTAAATGGCACCCTGTATTTTTTATTGAAAAGGTCTTGCAAGCTGAAGTTAATAAAAAAAATAATAATGCAATGTCGTCAAATTAAAGGAAATGAGATACCGGTAACATTCGAACATAAAGAAATGAAACGTGGATGATAATCAATGGCGACAAGAAGTGAATAAAAGTTTTTGAAATTTACTATAGAAAGATATTACAGATTCAGGGTTGGTTGCACATGCATTATCTCCAGTGGCTATCGAGAGCACTTGTTTTGGCCTAATTGTCTGGAGGTTGTGCCTCTGGTAAGTAGTAGTGCTGACAGCTGCTTTATTGTCAGACATTGTTCTTTAACAAAAAGTTAAGATGTTCCAGCTTGGATTTCAGTTGGTCATACCCAAGTTCTTGGCTCTTCCCCCCCCCCCCCCCCTCCCCCAATAAAGTGTGTGTTATTACAATGTAAACGTTTAGAGAGAGAGAGAGAGAGAGGGATAGAAAAAGTGAGTCAGTTTTTTTAGAGGGAAGATTTAAATTCATATTTGATGTCTCAAGTGTTTTTACTTTATAAAAGAAAATTACCAGCATGATGATACAGAGCTGCATAGTAACATAAACATAAATATTGGTTTCTGTATATGTTTGGAAAATATTATGCAAAAAAACTGTGCACAGAGTTGTTTGTCACTAAACATTCTAAATCATAGAAATTAAAATCTTCGACTGTATACTTCCACGCAAATGTTGTGCTACACAGTGGTGTACAGTAAATTCCTTATTTCACCAAATTTGTTGCTAACTGAATTTGGATTTCTTATGCTAGTCATTTCCTAAAGGATATTCCTCAACACTAGATATTTAAAAATTGAATCCAACCTACTGAAAACTGGTAACTCAAACTCTCTTAAATTATTTTATACAATATCTTCAGAATAGCATGTGTTGACCAAAACCTCATTAGAGTTCATTTCACATACAGTGAAAAACTTTTCCTCCATTTGATAGAAGAGGGCACTACAGTCTCACAATTTAGTACCGCATTTACCTTAGTATATGATGGACCTGAGTATAAGACAACCCCCTTTTTTTTAAGAGGCTCCTAGGGAAAAATTTATTACCGTCATGTTTTGACTAATCAAGATTACGAACTGTTTTATTGACAAAGTGCACACATCAAAAAAAGTTTGGCATCACTTCAGTTCCGAGAGTTCCGGAACCTGTACAGAAAATTTGAAAGAGACATAAACATAAACATCATTTCCGTCCTTTTTATTGCTCATGAAAACCATACATTGCATGTTGTATCATCATACAGTGAGACCTTCTGAGGTGGTGGCCCAGATTGTTATAATACCCGGTTGCACGTCCTCTTGCATTAATGCATCCCTGTATTCGTCGTGGCATACGATCCATAAGTTCATCAAGGCACTGTTGGTCCAGATTGTCCCTTTCCTCAAACGCGATTTGGCATAGATCCCTCAAGAGTGGTTGGTGGGTCACACTATTCATAAACAGCCCTTTTCATTCTATCCCAGGCACAATGATCGAAGCATAAGAAATGAATTAAAATTTGTGCTGCGGCCGGGATTCGAACCCGGGTCTTCTTACTTGCTAGGCAGAAATGCTAACCGTTACACCACTGCAGTACAATGGTCAACATTGTTGCATGAACTACCCAAGTTGAGTGCCTTTCCCTCTTCTGCTTCGATCATTATCGTGAAGAGACCGAAATGTCTCAGGGAAACATTTAATTATAAGATCTATAATATCTCCTATGGTACAGGACTTTCCCATTACATCCAACGCTGCGGTGCTATTCCAATATCGGAGAGCCCTGCCAGTAGTGACAGTGTAAGGGAAAATAAGCAGAAGATAGGTTGCACTATCGGTCGGAGGATGGGATTCACATATCGTACAGCCGTTACGGCACTTTCCATGACCACCAGCGGCATATGTCGGCCCCACATAATCTACCTCAAAACAACAGGGAACCTCTACCTTGCTGTACATACTGGAAATTGTGTCTAAGGCGTTCACCCTGACAAAGTTGCCTCGGAACACATCTCTGACTATTGTCTGGTTGAAGGCAGATGCGACACTCATCGGTGAAGAGAACTGTCAATCCTGAGCAGTCCATTTGGCATGTTGTTGAGCCCATCTGTACCGCACTGCTGTGTGTCGTGGTTGCAAAGATGGACCTCGCCATTTACATCGGGAGTGAAGTTGCGCATCATGCAGCCTATTGTGCATAGTTTGAGTCATAACACGATGTCCTATGGCTCCACAAAAAGCCTTATTCAACATGGTGGCATTGCTGTCAGGGTTCCTTCAAGCCATAATGCGTAGGTAATGGTTATCCACTGCAGTAGTAGTCCTTGGGTGGCCTGAGCGAGGCATGTCATCAACAGTTTCTGTCGCTCTGTATCTCCTCCATGTCCGAACAACATCACTTCGAGATGCCTGGACACTTCCCTTGTTGAGAGCCCTTCCTGGTACAAAGTAGAAATGTGGACACAATCGAACCGTCTAGGCATGGTTGAACTACAGACAACATGAGCTGTGTACCTCCTTCCTGATAGAATGACTGGGACGGATTGGTTGTCGGACCCCCTCCGTCTAATAGGTGCTGCTCCTGCATGGTTGTTTACATCTTTGGATTGGTTGAATGACATCTCTGAACAGTCAAAGGGACTGCGTCTATGATAAGACATCCACAGTCAACATCTTATCATCAGGAGTACTGGGAACCGGGGTGCTGAAAACTTTTTTTGATGTGCATACCTGCCTAAAGCGTTAGCATTATACTTATTCTAAACTCAGATCAATTATTGATTGCCTTCATTTTTGTAATGCAAGGAGAAATAAAATAAACAAAAGACATAGTGTACATTAATTTTTATCTTCACAACCTATTTTGCTTACTAATCCAGTCGTCCAAAGTGCCACTACTGCTGTGAAATTTATATATATCATTGTTCTCGCAAATATTTGGCTGTGATTTCTGAGGTTGTGGTTACAGTGGAGCCGGAGGACACAGCTGTTTTTTTGCCAAATACATGTCACATTTCACTTTTATCCTTATGTGAAAATGATACAGTGTTTCTTGCTTACAAACATGTTGCCTGCCCATCGTCTGTGTAGAACCAACAGCGTACACTCCTCCTTTCATTCCCATCATACCTCAGTCAGCGTTGACAGCAGTGCTGCAGGAAAGACGTTAAGTACGCCACTGACCCCTATGTAAACTTTTACTATATCTTGCAGAAAAGCATACTGTTGTTGTGTATTTGTCTAATTTTAAATTAAGGCAAACTGCAGTTTAAACATGGCAAATGTTCATAAAAAGCCAAAGTACGCACTGTAGATTCCCTTTGCTGAAAAAGCATCATAAATGTTTGGATATGATATCCACACATGTATGAGAACTTTTATTGAAAGCCTGTTCAAATACAATGACAGTTTATAAGATCATAGGATTTGATGCTATTTCCTCTAGTGTTTCACAAAATTTTCAAATTTTAAGCAGAGCAGTAGATTGTTGTGGTGGGTAGTTCATAGTTTCTTGTGTATTCCTTGCACTGCGAATAAAATGTCACGTGGTTGTTCGAGCTACGTCAATACTGTATCAATTGCTTCAGCATATAGGGAAGTTACGATGCTGTTTGAGTGCGAGTATCATTTGCCCGACCTACCCTTCGAAACTCTTCAAAATATACCTGCATGTGACACCAGTATAGCCAAAGTTTCATTAGTAAATGTAAAATGACCCCTATATGAATCTATTAAACAACCGAAATATGTTTGACTCGGCAGCAATAGTTTAATCTGTGAATATAAGACGACCCTGTGTTTTTCAACTGATTGTTTTGGGAAAAGCCTCATCTTATAATAAATACGGTACATGGTATACAATCTCAGTTGCACTTCACAATTTATTGACAACCAATTTTGGAAGGCGCTTCTAGCCATTTTGCATTTATTACGTTTCATGAATTTTAAAACGGCTACTTTGCTTCATGCAAAATCAAACGTGGAAAATCCAGGATGGAATGTAACAGTGTTATGAAAAGGATAGTTGCTACTGACCATATAGTGGAGATTGAGTCGCGACTCAGCATTTCCTCTATATGGGGAGTAGCAACTATCCTTTTCATAATTTTGTTACTTTTCTTCATGTGCCTTAATACATTTAGGCCACTTGAGGTGATAATAGCCTATTATTAATGGGAAGTATACGTTGCAATGACCACTGTGTTAATTCGTAGCAAATGTTATGTTCATTGTAGTGTATATCCGTAAAGGGCAGAAAAATATCCTCTTGCGTCAAAGATAGCACAATTTGTAGGACACTGCCCATAGAAGGTGAGGATGACAGTTCTAATCCAGATCTGGCACACTGTTTAAACTTGTCTCACGTCCGTTAGGCTTCTCCTTTTCTTTTGCCTCTTTAATCGTAGACACAGTAAGATCTTCACTTCCTTTCTATGAGATGAGAGCAGTGTAATGCAGGAGAGTTGTGTGCAGTGTTGCCACATTTTGGGAATTAAGTAGATTTCACTGTGCAACCAATACTAATCATTATGTTCTGATATTCAATTTTGACTCAAGTCTAGTCTGTTTTTTCTTGTTGTTGCAGTTGCTGTTTAGAAGTTCCCATCGTACACACACTGTTGTCAGTCTGACATCCTGATAAAAAAAAATTACAAAATCCGTGTCAGATATCAAGATAGCATACTCTCATCTCCAGATGGATACTAGGTGGTACATGAGCATATTTACAGACAGAACTTTTATGACCTTTCAGTATGCCTATGTGCTACCTAGCATTCACCTCTTACTAACTTCTTTAGTTAGAATCTGTTTCTTTTGAATTTTTTGTTGCACTAGACTCTACAATATTGAGTGTTCAAAACAGTCAGCGGAGGAGGAAATAGCCCAAGTGTATGAAATCATCTTGTAGCTATTTAATCTTTATTGCTCTTGTTTAACGGTGATGGTTCTGTCATTCTCATGCTAAATAATACGGAGTCTGTTCAAAACCCAATAATGGCAATAAATAATATCACAGAGGGAAGGATTGACAGTACTTTAGTCACTATGACTCCATATGGAACAAAACAAGTAATGGCATATGTATGTCCTGCATTCTGAATCCCCACTGTAACCATCTGTGGTGAGAACCTGTTCCTTATTATTTTGCTTATAATTGGTTTCATAAGTTAGGGAGTGTATCTGATCGCCTCCTTTGCTTCTATAATATTTCAAGCAGCTGCCTTGATGTTTGCCTGTTGACTAAAACTGTCCTGCTTAGGATCAAGGTTTCAGATTGTATCTTCGATGAGTAATGTTTTAAACAACCATAAACACTTAAAATATGTCATTAGGTTATCAACTGCCAGTTCAGAGAGTTATTCAGTTCCTAGAAATCTTAAGACCAGTATGAAGAATATCATTTGACTTCAGATTGATTTATGTGAGTAATACTAAGTTGCTACATCAGTAGAGCAGCACATTAAGCCAGGCTCAAGTGCCCACCCTTAGGCAGGTGTGGGCAAACAGCTGATGGGCTGGCAGACAGGGAGGAGGATAGCATATGTGATTGTAAGTGGCCACAGATGCTGGGTAGGAAAATGGCTCAGCAAGCTACAGAACAAGACCTGAACAATTTGCAGTAGCGCTACATGGTGGGTAGACTACCATGTGCAGCTGCCTTGCAGATGTCCATATCCTATGGAGCAAAGTTGGAACAGTCTTCATTAAACTACAGGTTCCTACATGGTGGAAGAGTGAGCAGATTTTCAAGTTGGAATACTGTGTTCTCCAATTAATTGAACCATGCCCTAGTAAAAAACTGATTTCCTTTCTTTTGTGAGAACTAATTCGCGCAAGTTATTACTTCCTGTTTTTCTTTCTTCCTGAAGTATAAGATGATATTCTGCTAGATTTTCCTGAGTCAGGTATAAATGATTAGTCAACAAAAAAGCAGATCACAGATCCTTCATGGCATACTGCTAACAATTTTGTCTCTTATTAACAAGACATAACACATCAATTTCATTTTACTCCTAATTTTGATACTGTTTGTACATACAATGACAAAAAAAAATGGTATTTCAGATAGTGGTGAAGGAAGAAATGAGGCGCAAGCACATGGCGGAACACGAGCGCCGTATGGCAGAAATGCGGAAAGCAGAACGTGAAAGGGAGAGGGAACGTGCACGAGCTCAGCAGAGGCCCCACCGCCGAAGTGGTGGTGGAGCTGGTGACAGGGACAGAGACAGGGAGAGGGACCGCCGGTCTGGACGGCGACGCTCTGCCAGTGGTTCACCTAAGAAATAAAGAGTGAGGAGCTGTCTGGTGACACAGACAGCCAGCAGGAGAACTGGCATGACTAAGTCTTGGCAGATATAGGTCTCCCAGGCCACAACACGGGGCCCACTCGCGCTCGTCTGGAGGGTCCCCAATGGTCGGTTATCACGTAAAAAGTGTTTCTCAAATCATTGTTTACATCTTCATAAATTCTTGATAATTGTTTTGCTTTATGATTCTAATTCCATCTTTTGGTATATCAGCGTATTAGTATTTTTTGCTTTATCTTAGCTACACAGTTAGTTTCTGAAATGATGTTTTCATCATATTCTTCTGTCACAGATAGACAGGCCTTTGATGCGTGTATTTTTAAACGAATCTTCTATTCTTAGTTATAGGTCGTGTCAGTATCTTTGTTGTAAATACAATAGACCATAACAATTCAAAGTCAGTACTGGTTTTGCTCACATTTGCACGAGTATTGAGTAAGATAATTTTTCAGATGACTTATTTGACTGCTTAAACTGACGAATGACTGGTTGACCTCTTGACTAATCCTGGGATATGCTTTCCACTGCCTGTTGTATTATTGAAGAAGTTTCAGCATTTTATTTTCAGGTTCAACGAAGAATTGGTGATGAGAATTATGATCTCGCGGGTGCTGATTACTTTTTGTCTTATTAGGGGACACAGCAATCAGCCCCCTCTAAGATCTTGGGGGGATGGTGTATGGGCCCAGTCCTTTGGGTGTCTGTGCTGACAAGATTAGTAAAGGATAAACATCGGACGTGTGTTCCACGCTGTAATGGTCTCAGAAGACAGCAGCGAAAAATCGTCGGGAAATGGAAAGAATTTTACCTGTTGCTTCTCCAGCAGTAACAATTCTCCATCAGTTTGAAGATAGGCAACTCAAACGTTATCAAAGTTTAGAAGATATGTGGTGTCACTGTGGCAAGAAGTGATTTGCTTAATATGTTCGAAAGAAGATATTCATCATTGAAATGTTGCTGTGGCTATAGACCATGAGGTGACAGATGTGTGCAGATTCTAACAAGGCACTACTTTTGAGCATCTCTTCAATCTGTATAGCTTCTTGTGTTGCCACAGTGCAAATATAGTGCCTAAAATTCTAACAGCTATTTCTTTGGTAATCTTTGAGACTTTGTCAAAATGCAAATAATTAGAAAGCATCATCAGGTACCTTATCTTCTTGTAAATAAATTTGTCAAAAGCACAACATGTTAGTTGTGTTGGTAACAAATATTTGTTTTAATCTTTTGATCTCTAAAAAATATTGGACATTTTACTCTCCTAGCTAAAAATTAAAAAAAAAAGTTTTAGCTCCAGAGGTAATAAAAAGTGGGTGCACTTTCTCCTAATAACACCAATATAGTGAAACAATACAACAATTCAAAAATATTGTGTAAATCAACAGTGCTTGTTTTGTAAATATATATATATGTTTGTGGGGAAAAAAATTCATTATCATGGCAATACCCTGTCTTATAAACATTTAATTGTGCCTTTGATGATGAATGAAACAATATGCATTTCAGTTACAAATTTATTTGTATTGCAAATTATTGCATGGATTGTCAAGCAGATTGAATTTTAATACAAAAGAATATTATTTTGCAATTACTTGATTTTTCTTTGTAAGACAAGCAGTTAGTCCTTCTGCAAATTCTCCATTTTTTGCTTCCAGTCTTACAGCATGTTCCATGTCTGTCAGTGCATCCTCAAAGTTTCCTGCACATACATCAAAATAAAATTAATGAAATTCTCTCATATTAACACGTACAATGAGAATATCATATTATGGTTCACTAATGGGTGCAAGAAAAAATGAAAATCCAAATTATGTATTGTGTGTGTGCCACATGTTTCATTTATAAGTGTTTGCCTATTACTTTTTTCCAGTTACTCTTTTGTCTTAAGATGAAGTTATCCTATGTGCTGTACTTTGATAGCAGTTAAATGGGATGGCACCAAAACATACAATCTTAAGTTATTTTATTGTAAAATTGTTCCGTTTTCTCATCCTATACATGCTAACTTGCAGAGTATCTTTGCTGGCCTTCCAGTTAACTAAATCTGAAAACCTGTCATAGTATTCATAGGTTTTCCACTAAGGTTATTTAAAACAAGTCATTGTGTGCAAATGGCTAATTCACTGCTGTCTTATAATTTAGCAGTTAAGCTATTTGGTATAAAAGCTGCACTAACAGAATCTGACAGGTGAGAGGATTTTGAGGCTATTTTAATCAGTTTTGGATGGTTATCATAAAATTTGGGTACCAAATATGTAATAGCAACCAATGCCTAACTCTGACAAACATAAATAGCACAAAAAAACATTCAGGGATATGAAATGACAATAAAGCATGTTAGAAGAACCATTTCCGACAAACTGTGTGCTCATTTCATTAGTTCCTGGAAAGAAGCATTTTCCACTATAATTATTATATGCTGGCCACTTAATTACATTTATTTGTAGTACTGTAGGAAAACTCACTACTTTGTCAAAATTTCCAGGTTTTTCAGTATTATTGGTGGCTTCTGTTAAAACATATTTTTTGCTAATGGTGTCACCTCAGCAGGAGAGAGAATTTTGCCTTAATAAAGTTCTACTAGTGCTGTCAAGTAGCTCCAAAAACATGGAATAGTAAACACACAAAAGGTGAGAGGGGTGGACTCGTGCCTGGATGAAATTATATTTTGCCAACATTGTTTCAGCTATGCTGCAGGAGTTAGCCATCACACATCATCCATACCAGGATGGTATCCTGATCCTTCCCCATGCAATTTCCATATTTTTAGTGCCCTGAAGAAAGACATTTGTGGCTGTCGATGTGCTTTGAATGAAGAGGTGCATGCTTGGGTACAGCCCTGGTCCTGTAAGCAGCTTCAAACCTTTTTCTGTGAAGACACACTGACCTTGTCTCACAGTGTGGAAAAATGTATTAACAGATATGGTAATTACTTTTTTCAGCTGTCTCATTTTCATTTGACTGCCCCCTATAATTACTCTTCTGCACATATACATGCAACCTCTACCAATCTGTGTAATTGTGGCACAAGGTTGCTGTCCCTCTCACACATTATTTCCATTCATTATCCCCAGTATGTGGTAGTATTTCAATTACATTAACTTCTAAACCTTTTAATTAATGTTTATGGTAAGTCCATGACCCCAAGCCTGGCCACAAAACAGAATTAACTATCTCTGTTTACCAGGTACTATCTAAGTTTGGAAGTACTGCTTCTTTAATTCTCAAGGAGGACAGTTTTCATTGTTTGTGGCATGTTCTGTTTCAGAGTAATCTCTATAATGGCCAACTTGGAAGGGCGGTGGAGCTGTGTCTGACATTTACTCTCTTTACACATCTCCTTGATTGCAGTTAAGTGTCTTGCAAATGTATGGTTTATGAACCAGCTTAGGCATAGTCACTTTTTATGATACAATCATTATTAGTTTCAGCCCACAATGCCACCTTCAGATGTTATGGTGGACAAATGTTCATGTGATGGCAAAATCAGCAAGTGTACATCCCCCCCCTTACTCTTTGCACTGGATGTGCACATCTGTAAAGACAATTCTTTATTAGTAAAAATCATAAAATTGTTGAAGTTATAAAATTTTTGTCTGTCTTTAGAATAAAAAAGTAGAATACAGGTCATTGAAGTTGTAAAACCATATTTAAAACAGAGTAAGGGCTTTGTTATAAAACGGAAACAGGAGTGATCAGCTTGGAACAATTTCCAATAGCTGATGGAACTGCTCTTCAGGCTGCAAGTCGTTCACATCAGTGGCCATAATCTCAGAAGAGATTATGCAGCCGACAAGATCGACATTCCACTGCAGATCACTGCCTCCATCTTCGTTGATTGGCTCTGGATGGGAATATTTTAATAAATCAACCAGAAATAATGCTTAGAATTTGATCTTTAACTACCAATTTTGACTTTTCCACATAATCACCAGCCAATTGGATACATTTCTGCCAACGATGAACAAATTTTCTGAAGCCGTCACTGAAGAAGTCAAAACTTCCCGCAACCACAGTCTCCGTTCTCTCAACGTCTTCATCAGAAGCATAATGATGTCCCCACAGATCGTCTTTCATTATCAGGAACAGGTGGAAGTCAAACAGTGCTAAATTCCTGGCAAATTTCAAGTCCGTGCACTTTCATTTTAGGAGTCAGCATCCGGGGTACCCATCGTGCACAGATCTTCCGATGGCCAAGAAAAACAATGTGACCCACACGTTCCTGCAAAATGCCAATTGTGCTTGCATTTTGAGTCAGTCTATCAACATTTTGCTTCTGAAACTCTGTGGTTGCTGTCACAGCAACTCTTTGTTAGTCACGCAGGTCAGATGTTCCAGCATCAATGTCTTTAAACTTACTTGCCTAATGACACACAGCACTCACATCAACAGTCACCATAAACTGCTTTCATTCTCCCTTTGGGGTGACACCTTCTGCTGTCAAGAATTCAATGACTCCACGTTGCTTAAATCGCACTGACCAACCGTCTGCACAGTGCTTCATACTTTATAACAATACAACTGTTCAACTCTAAGGCTTCCCGTCAACTGGAGCTGTAGAGAAGATGCTACAGAACAAGCCAGTACCTGTCACATACTAATGCTGCCAGCTGTTAGTTACAAAGGTGGAGGCATTACTTTTGTCATCCCTCAGAATTCCATGATTTCTGGTAATATGTTCAGTTTCACACTGCATGAACATTAGTTCACAGAGTGCTGCCCACCTGAAGACAGCTGCCATTGTGTGCTAAACCCAGTAATGATTGTATCAGAAAAGTGATTTGTGTCAAAAATCAAATAAAGTTCATAAATCAATCACTTTTATCCTTCAACAGAATGTTTCTTCTTTTCCAATGAACTTTGCCATATTGGCAGGGGATGCAGTAGACTTGTCTCGTAGAGACCCAAATAATATCACACAGATGCCACTAAAGCCAAGATCTTGAGTTATGGGTGGAACACTACTTGATGATGTGCCACCCTAGGATCCTGCTGATCTTATTCATTGTATTGCCTGCATATGAAGTGTGGCTCAGTCTCTTGCTCTCAAGTTAGCAGTACCTTCCACAAAATGTGAGTTGTGAGTTGTATTTGCTTGTTGTGACAACCATTTCTTTTGAATGGGATTTTCAAGTATTTGAGCTCTTTCTGGTAAGCCCTGTGTTTAAGTTGGTCTCTGCAATGGGTGATTTGGCAGAGCTGTGTGTGACAAATGCTCGTGATACTTATCCTCAAAGAAAGGTTACAAGCCGCCTCTTAACACTTCACGAACATATTAAAAAATGTTTATAACAACCAGCAAATGCATAGCACTTTCCAACAGCCAGCAGCAACAAGAGACACCAAGACAATAGCATTCATGGGCAGTGCTATAAATGAGGTCAGCAGGATACTAGGAATGCATAACATCAAGTGTGTTCCAAGCATGTCCACAACCTTACTTAAAAAAAAAAGCTATATATTTTCAAATTGTTTACAAAACAATCTTATCTCCTTCAAAATACCCTCCATTACAACTAATATGTTTGTCCTACTGTTCAAAACATTTTGTGTAGTCACCCTCAAAATGGCTCCTTGGCTTTTTTTTTGCTCCTTGACTTCAGTGTTGTCAAATCATTGTCCTTTCATGCCCCTTTTCATGAGTTGAAATAAAAAAAAAAGTTAATGGAGCCAGGTCAGGTGAATAAGATGCTTGGGTCAGCAGAATCTTGCCATTTTTTAACCAAAAACTGTCTAAAAGATGGCTGTGTGTGTGTGTTGTGGAAGAACCAGTCTCCTGTCTGCCACAAATCTGGTCTTTTTTGTTGAACACCGAGCTCCAAGATATCTCTGACAGTTGATCAATTGTCTGACAGTCTGTGAGCACAAGCTCTCGATTTTTTTCAATATTTTTGTCAATTCAGGTAATTGATGGATGTCGAGAATTAGGTTTGTCATCAATCGACATGTCGCCATTTTTGAATCCAGCAAACTACTCTTACACTTGAGTTTTTCCCATAGCATCACCTTGGTAATCTGTTTTCGACATTAAATCATTTTCAGCAGCATTTCTTATGAGTAGAAAATAAAATTTCATAACTGCATGTTGTTCACTGAAACTTTACATAATAGAAAACGGAACAAGAAGAAACCAGGTCTACAACACAGGCAGCTCTGAACTGGCAATGAGTTGTACTGTACACGCCTAGCAGCAGAAATGTGTGCTGCACAAGCTCCACCCACAGCAGTGTTATTTACCCTTCGTATATATGGATCTGTGAGAGAATCTGGGCCTCTGCAAATAAAGTTCAGTGCATCCTCTGCCAATGCGGCAAAGTGTCTAGATGATATTCAACATTGAGGAGAGTGCCACGGAGTGTGAAAGTCGTACTGGACTCCACCAAATCAGCCATTTCTGAGCTATTTAAAAAACTGGACACTCTCTAGACTATGTAAACAATACTTTCTAAATACAGGGTGTACATAAAAGTCCGGGAACACACTCAATTATTTATTGAACAAGAACTAAAAATTGTACAGATGTCATACATATTGCATTTTGAAGAGAAACTCAGTTTTTTTTTACAAACATTTTGAGTTCATGGAATAAATGACATACAGATTTCTTTGGACTCCTTACAAATGTCTCATTTGCACTCCACTCACACTGGAATTTGCCGGGCACAAGCAATCTGTCATAACGAATTTGTCGTGCCAGTGGTAACTGGCCTTCCTCGGTAGTGGCTTCTTACTGTACTTGGTTCTAAACATCCATTGAACAGCTGTAGCACACTTGTTTTTGTCAAGCTACAACACACACACCTCGCTCCACACCTCAACTCACCATGTTTGCGACTAGCATTGACTATCAGCAAATTACCAAACTACCTATGCTGTGGCGGTATACATGGAGAGGAGAGGGGGGGGGGGGGGACCACTTTCAGGGTTTCTCTTCAAAATGACATATGTATGATATCTGTACAATGTTTGGTTCATGTGCAATAAATAATTGAAAATGTTCCTGGATTTTATGAACACCCTGTATGTGCGCTTAAAGAAACAGCCCAAATCTGACTTAAGTGTTACCTAATAAACATGGACAGTGGATTCCCTCTTAGCATAATGATTCCTTTGCTTGGCATAAGGAGCACAGTGTGTGAACTTTCAGCAACTGAGTCTTTGAGCATGACCCCCCACCTTGGCACCCATTGCCTAAAGGTGAGGGCATCAATAAGAAATAGAAAACAATGCCCCAGTACATCCTTCCTCAACAGTTGTGAAAATGGCATCAAGTCCCATTGTTGAAAATGTGTGCAGAGAGCCAATTATTCAACTGGGTAGAACAAAGTCAGACCAAATGTGACATCTTAAATGCTTTAAACATGTTAAGGTATTAAGGCAAAAATAAAACACTTCATGCATCAGTGAGAGCACACAGTTTAAGAGGTTGTCAACACACACATCTTCTCAAAATGATTCTTAGAACATGCGGAGGATGTCCCACACTGTCTTTGCATCAGCAAGAAATAAGCAATACAATTGGTCACACAAAACGTGATTCCAAGCCTCTGAAGATCACTTTACAAACAGTCCAAAAATATTATGGCCACTGGCGAGCTTAAAAGTATGGTTTTCACCCTCTTCAGACAATAAATGCAGTGCCCTTTGAGACCAGACTTGGAAAACAATTTCTGGGTTATTTCACAATATCCAAATATTTTGAGAAAGTAGAAAGCATAAAAATGTTCCAGCATTTCTTTTCTTTTATTCAATGCTCAAAGTGGTGATCACATTGAATGACTTTTTAGAAACTGTTTATCATTCATTTTCAATAAGGTGATGGTGCATGCATTAATATACAGACTTTCAATTTTACTTGTATTGTTGGTCACTGTGGCAGATAATGTAATTAACTGTTCACTACAGAATAAAATCTAAAGCTACACACACTGCAAGCCAATGTGTGGTTTATGGCGGAGTGTACCATGTACAAATGGAGCAAGCAGAGGAGGACTACCAATATTCCTCTATATGAGGACTAATTTCAGTTACCTTTTCTACAGTGTCGTTATACAAAATGTATGTTGGCAGCAGTAGAATCTTTCTGCAGTCATCTGCAAATGCCCATTCTCTAAATACTCTCAGTAGTGCTTTACAAAAAGAATGTCTTTCATCCAGGGATTCCCATTTAAGTTGTTTAAGCACCTCCATTTCTACTCGTTGATCAACCGTATTAGCCACAAACACTTTTGCTGTACTTGAGAATCCGTCACACAAGCAGCCTATATACGGTCTCCTTTGCAAATGAACTACACTTTCATAAAACTCTCCCAATAAACCAAAGTCGACCATTCTTCCCTACTACAGTCTTTATGTGCTCATTCCACTTTGCAGCATTATGCCTAGATATTTAATGGATACGATAGTGAGCAGCACACATCTCATTGAAACACTATGCAGTTGTTTTTCCTACTCATCTGCATGAGCTCACATTTCTCTACACTCAGAGCTAGCTGCTATTCATCACACCACATAGAAACTTTGTGTAAGCCATCCTGCATACTCCTACAGTCACTCAACGATGATACTTTCCTGTATACTACTATGTCATCAGCAAAGAGTCGCAGATTGCTGTTCATCCTGTCTGACACAGAAGTTGAGAAGAGAAATCACAACAACTGTTGTATGTTCATAAAGCAGGAAAATTACATCGAGAAAAACCAATAACAGACAATTGCTGACCATTACTTACTTCAGGGGTAAAAGGTATAGTACTTGTGTGTTTATCAGCATTACTACGTAATATAAAATTTCAAATTAAACTTCTTACCAATATCGACAAACAAATGTTAACAGATTATAAATACATTTAACAACGCAAGTCAACAAATTTTGACTTTTTGTTTGGAGGTTGCATAAAAATATGAATTTCTAACCAATTGATTGTGCTGATCACGAATGTGAAGCCCATTTATTTACAGTGCTTCAGGTTTTCTTACCATCATCGACATCTTTACCCAATGAAAGGAAGATGGAAGTGAAATGGTAAAAGGAAAAAAGGTAACTTGGACAAAGCAAATATGGTAATTTGGATGCTTTCCAAGTGGAGATATTGCCTCTGTTTACATTTGCCCGTGAATGATTGCTTGTGTCCTTCCTCCTGCGTGTCACTTCTCCATGTGTGATTCACCACGGGCATTCAGACATATTTATTCGACAACAACCTTGATAATGTTCCAGAGTTTTACGTTACTAGTGGAAGCATTCACCATGTTCCTCTGGCATTTAGCTCAATTGTTCTGAAAATTGTCTATGTACGACATTAGAAAATTTAGTTTTAGGGAGATCTTGCAACCTGTCTGCTTAAATGAACTGTAAGATAACCTTTCACTATTTCCTTGTAATCGGGCTGCTTATTGTGGCCCATGGAAATAATGCACATTTTTTAAACTTCCCCAAGCTTGCCATACCATTGTAATTTCAAAGTGTTCATCAGACATCAATTTACATATATCCAAGTGAACAAATATCTTTCCTTTCAACTGTGCAGCCGACAGATTTGAGAATTGACATACAGGTAAGCAATCGGCAAATTTGAGAATTGGCATACAGGTATTGGAAACAGCTTCCTGTTTTATCCAGTGCTTTCACATACTTTCTATTAGGCCCCACTCTCCTGCTTCAATTCTCACGATATGCACTACTGCTCAATTAATTGAAAGAGTATGGGACCAAACGGTGAGGTCATCAGTCCCCCGATTCCAAAGTGGGTTACATAAGAAAGGGGGTATGCTAAAAGTGGATGGATTCAGTCAGAGGAGTCAAATTATAAAAGAATGAACATTAAATACACACAGTAAAAGCATTAAAGGTGGGACCAAATCTAAAAACTGGAAAGAAGGGGGAGGGGGGGGGGGGGCAGTCATGGGGTCACAGACCGTAAAAACAGCAAAAGGAGTCCCAACCACAACTAACCTGCCCCCGGTCCAAGACTTAAAGGAGAACCTTATATCTGGTAGGGCCAATACATAAACAGCATAAAACAGTGGACTACTCCTGAGAGGGGTGGAAAGAAGTGCCCCAAACTGCAGTAGACTCCTTGATGGTGCGGAGTTTATTACTGTGCGCAGTAGTGCTCCAGATGGCATTCCACTGTTGGGCAAAGAGCAATTTGACGTAGATCCACATATCCGCAGCTGGAATCGTGAAAGGAAATGGGGGATAAGTATCTGCTTCTCTAGCCAAACCAATTCATTCCCTAGGGTTCCCACATGACTTGGGACCTAGAGAAAGACGACTGAATAGGCAGCACGCTCAAGAGCAGAGAGAAGGCAATGGATGGCAGAGATCAAGGGGTGATGAGAGTAACATCGGTCAATAGCCTGCAGGCTGCTCATGGAGTCAGAACAAATTAAAACACTATGGAGGGAGGCCTGAGAAACAAAAAGGAGGGCCCTGTGAATGGCTAGAAGCTCTGCTGTAAATACACTACATGATCATGGCAACAAATGGTGCTCGAAGCTGGTAGGAGACATGAAAGCGTATCCCACCTTATCAGTAGTCTTAGAACCATCAGTGTAAAAGATGGTGGCACCCTGGAACTCTGCAAGGATGGCACATACAAGATGCCGGAAAACCATAGAAGCAACAGAGACCTTAGGACCCTGGAAGAGATCGGTCCTAATCCATGGTCGAGGGGGGGGGGGGGGGGGGAGTTATGGGAGGAAAGACACGGGGTGCAGTCCAGTGAGTGCAGATGGAGATCCTGGCAGCAGAGAGTACTGAGATATGCCAACTGGAAATTCCACATGGGCGTGTGTTACGGGGGAGCACGTTAAAGTTGGAGAAGAGTGGAACGGTCTGCACCCCAAGATGTGTGGGCCAGGAAGCGGAGAGCATTAGGCTTCACAGCATGCACGTAGTCTTTAGGTGTCAAATGTGGAACAGCCATGTCAGCTTGTTATCAAAAATAAGGCCCAAGAAATGGGACTGTGCTACAACATCGAGGAGCTGCTTGCCTAAATAAAGTTCTGGACATGGGGTACTGTGGGTCGACGACAAAAATGCATAACCTGTGTTTTGTAGGGGGGAGAACTGGAAGCCATGAGTGGTGGCCCATGCAGAGGCCCGTCAGATGGCGCCTTGGAGCTGGCATTGCAGACACCACTGAGTAGGTGCACCAGATGCAAAAATTGTCAATGTACAACACCGGGTAACCAGAGGCCCAACAGAGATCACAAGCACATTTGTGGCAATGAGGAAGAGTGTGACACTTAGCACAGAACCCTGTTGGATACCATTCTCCTGAATCTGAGGAGTGCTCAGTGAAGTGCCAACTCGAACCCGGAAGAGGCAGTGAGATAAAAATCGGAACGGGACCACCACGGAAGTCCGTCATGGAGAGTAACTAAAATGTGATGGCCCCAAGCCATGTCATACGCTTTATGTAGTTCAAAGAAAACTGTGACAAGGTGCTGGCGGTGAGTAAAAGTCTGTTGAATGGTGGACTCCAATTGGAGTAAATGATCAGTTCGAGATCGCCCTGCCCAAAAGCCACACTAATACGGTGACTTAACAAAACAAGCCTTAGCTCGAAGACGCTTAAAATGAGGAGGTTGGTCTGGGAGGGGTGTCACTTAAATCACTGCAGTGCCCGTTGGCAGTCCTGGACAGCGACTGCGACGTCCTTGGTCCACCACGGTACCGGCTGATGAAAAGGGCACCCTGTGGGCAGTGGGACAGCAGTGCCAGCAGCATGAAGAAGAGAAAGCGGACAGCAGACATGTATAGAGGCCAATAGGCCCTGCAGATTGCCCAACATGGGGGCCTGTCTGCCTGGCGGGGGGAATGAGTGTCACTGGAAAGTGGTCACTGTCACATAGGTCATCATCGGGTGACCAATGTAAGGAAGAGATCGTGAGATCGATAGCAGAGAAGGTGCCATGAGCGGCACTGAAGTGGGTAAAGGAACCATCATGAGGAGACACAAATTGAAGTCCATGATAAGTTGATAGATTAGGATACCCTGACCCGTTGAAGTGACACTCCCCCCACAGTGGATGGTGGGCACTGAAATCCCCAAGGAGGAGAAACGAGGGCAGGAGTTGCTGGATTAAGGTAGATAGTGCAACATAAGCAAGTGGATGACCTGGAGGGAGGTAGACATTGCAAAGGGTGATTGCCAGAGTCGTTTGCACTCTGGCCACTATCACTTCCAAAGTGATACGGAGGGGGATCCAGTTGCGATGGATTTTTACGTGCGTGGGATACTAAGCACCAATTGTGAAGGAATATACGTTGCTGCTGCAATGCAATTTCTTTTATAATTTTTGTTCACCTACCTCTTTACAGCAGTAGATCTTTGCACGTAAACTCCTGACTGCAGCTACTTACAATCACAGAAAAGTAATGTTGAGGAAACTGTAACCTCACAGCTACACGCCGGAGGCTGCTATAAGTAAAATTTGCTGAAAATTGTCTATGTACTTTAAAGAAATGATTCGGAAAGGGGATGTCACTCGTACTTTAAACATGAAGTTCAAATTTAAACCTTCGATAGATCTTTATTGCCGTTAAGCAAGATCATCAGCACACATTTACGAAAATTACTAATGTTTCTGCTCACAGTTATCACCATACCTAAAACAGCCAGAACTTTAACCTTCCCAAATTCCGAAACCAATTACTTGTAACACAGCCAATGATCGGCCAAATACTTCTGCACACAATATTCAGTGGTTGTCTTTAGTAAAAGTTTATGCTCGCCATAAAATACTCAGTAAGAATATACACAGTACCGCCACGCTATATAATTCAAAGTTCACTCGCGATTTTCGTCGGAACGAATTATCACAACACTCTATAAAGTTTTCATAAACAGTTTCCGGTCACTACCAGATACCATTAACACTGGATCATAACGCGGAAGTCACCTAAGACTTCATCTTACACATAATGCGAAAAGTCACATCCAGCATAACCGCCTCCAATCAAAGCTAGCTCGCGACTCCCCTCTCATTCTCCCACACTCAAAACTATATCTCCTCGGTAGGTGTCCAACCGTCTCAGTTCTCACTGGCTGTCAGCACTTACGACCAATGAGAACTCACTTCTAGGGCGCGGCTCGCGCCAAAATCTAGCAAGTACCAACCATTTCTCTAGGATCATTGACGTCATCTAATTAAGTAACACAAAACTCTCTAATTAAATAAACAAAACAAAATGAACTATAAGCTTTACTCTATATCTGGAAATTTATTATGTACCCGCGAGTGTTCTGGCTGTCTTATACATAAGCATACATACTTGGACATCCGACATTCACTAGTAGGGGAACCGCTAGTGGATTCGTTCCCACGTTACAGAGTTGGAACACTTGCCAGTTCCTGTAGAGAAATACATGAATGATTTTTAATAATGCCTAACGTCCCACATACTCTCGCGCACGCATTCTCATTCACACGCACCCTAACACACAATACACATATTTACTAACAATTCTTGAAATAATTATAATAGAAAAGTCACTGGGGTTATCTGAAACCAAAAACTTTCCAAATTTATATATGAACACTGAAAGTGTTATCTGATCATCGTACATAGTCACTGAAAATGAACTATTACATCACTGACTTATTTGACTGTCTGAAAATTACGTTTTTTATGGAATTTTTCTAACTTCAAAAATACAACTATTTTTTATCTCAGACTTTGACATATTGTTTGTTTTCACAACAGAAGGATGTACATCAAATATGACATTCCTCAGGTTATTCCTTTATTAGTTATTAATATTTATAGTTTGGTATAATGTAAGTGGTCTGCCAGTGCTACTCCACTGCTTTCACACGAACAGGTGCAACAGATGGTCGTGACGTCAGTCTGCAGGACACAACTTGTCCATTACTGACCGTATAATACTCTACCGGCTTACATTGCAGCCCACATACATTCTGAAGTAAAGCTTTTAATAGACAAATGGGCGATCGCGCACTAGTTGCAACGCCACGCAGTCACTAAGGACATTCGAGCAAACCAAAGTGCAGACCCCACCAGATGCTATCTCAGGGCCAGCACAGTTCCAACAGAACACCCGATAACCACAGAAAGTTGGAGAGTGGTCATCACAGAAATGCGTTTCTTGGAGAACAAGACAGAACGCAGAATGAGAGGAAACAAGACGTTGCAGTTCCAGTAGGTGACGATAGTATCCATTGCAGTTCCACTGGATGATCATGTGGCGCGAGTCCAAGGTAGGCATGAAGGAGCCGAGGAGGTCAGGTCACTGTGTCAGTAGTTGTCACCAACAAGGATGGGGTGACATCCCTAAATAAGATGTCAGATGCAGGTTGAGAGAGGGGAGTTGGGACCTCCGGAATTTATGTTTCTTCTTCTTCTCTTTCTGAAGTGGAGGAGGGCAGGACACGGGGAATACAGGCATCTGCAAGAGCGAGGCACGAAAGAGAGCAGACAACCTTGGGGCACATAGATGGTGTGCCTCGTGGCCAAGAAGTAGTGAGTCTTCTGGCCTGAGAGACACCAAGGAGAGTGTTCCTGGGAAGGAGCCCGATCACCGGCAGATGCCGAAGAAGGGGGACTTCGTCAGCCAGGGAGGGGGAGTGATTTCCTGACAGAAGGTTGTGGGAACTGCAAGGGAGAGTGGCGTGGGGCTGGGGTAAGGACGAGGGAGGAAGAGGAGGAGGCGGAGGAAAGGAAGTAACAGAGGCAAAAGTGGAAGATAGTAACACTGGATGGAGTCTCTTGTGCTTTGGCGAGCCTCAGCGTAAGACAGGCGATCCAAGGACTTGTATTCTTGTATCTTATTTCCTCTCTTGTAAGCTGGGCAATCTTGGGAGTGGCGGTAGGCACAGTTGACACACAAAGGCAGCGGAATGCAAGGGCTTCCCTCATGGACTGAGTGGCCACAATCGCAACACAAAGGGTCCTGTACAGCAGGAAGACATATGCCCAAAACGCAAGCACTGCATAGGTGGAGGGATGTACGGCTTCATGTCACATCTGTAGCACATAACGTTGACCACCTCTGGGAGGGTACACCCTCGAAAGCCAGAATGAAGGCGCCAGTATCGGTGCGGTTATCTTTGCGACCCTTCTGCACACATCGAACAAAATGAACGCCACACTGCTCCAAATTAGCCTGGAGTTCCTCATCAGTTTGCAGGATGAAGTCCCGGTAAAAAATGATGCCCTGGACCATATTCAGAGATTGGTGAGGAGTGATAGACACTGCGATGTTGCCAAGATGATCACAGCCTTGAAGAGCTGTGGATTGGGTGGCAGAAGAAGCTCTGATTAACAGAGAGCCTGACTGCATCTTACTAATGAACTCCACTTCAAACTTTTCCTCAATATTTTCCACGAAAAACAATGGCTTTGTGGCAGTGAAAGCGTCTCCATCCGTCCTAGTACAGACGAGGTAGCGGGGAAAGGGTTTCAGCCCAAGACGGCGAGCCTGGCCTTCCTCCCATGGGGTAGCCAGGGAAGGGAAAGCTGCTAGGTTATATGAGGCAGCATTTAAGGATCCTTCACCATTCTAAGAGAAGGCCGTGTGAGAACAGCCAGATTTTTGCAGCTTGATACGCTTCATGTGCCAAGCATCCACCCTGATACAACCCACTCCAACCAGGGGCCCTCCTCAAGGGCACCACCCAGTCACGGCAGCCATTGCTGGGAGTTCCAGTGCTCCAAGAAGACAAGCAACCACTCTTTGGCATACACGGGGGAGGAATCAGCTCAGGTATCAGTAGTGTGATCCCCGTGTTGTCAGGGAGCTCAGCCATATAGGTACATAACAGCCCCACCACACGAACTGGCTACACATGCTGGTGACCTAGCAGGGTAGAAGGGGGGCAACAGTGGGGAAGGGAGGGGGGGGGGGGGAGAGGAATCCACACCGTAGATGCTAGGGAGGGAGTTGTTCTCCATATAGCTCACACTAAAGACAGGAAATTTTGAAGTTGAGGTCAAACCGGAATTGGGGACAAACGCCAAAAGGGTGAAAAAACAGACAAAAGGAACAAAATTGCAACCAATACAGGAAACCAGGGGAATAGCCAGGTCGACATAAATCATAACACTAAGAGAGGGGAAGGAGGTGGCAGTGGGGATAGGGAGGGAGGGGGGGAGGGAAAAGGAAATGCAGCTAGGGAATGAAGAAAGAGCTGCAATAGCTTGGGGCCCATGTGTGCCACACATGAACTCTTGAAAGAACTGAGCCCCCCGGAGGGGGGGGGGGGGGGGGTGGTTGCTCAATTCACACAATAAGAAAGGCATCTCGGTGCATTTCCTGGCCAAGAATGCCCATCAGTTTGAAGTCACCACTTACAAAACATTGGTGTTCTTCACACTTCACTTTTTGGAGTAATAGTTCCATGGTACTGTAACTCTAAGTGCATTGTATATCCATTTAGAATTGATGCTAGATCATTTTCAGTAAGCAGCAATACTGTTTTCAAACTCATCTCTGAAGAATCTATAAATAACTTCCACTGCTTACTGTCATACCTTTGAGCTTCCACTTTCATCACTAATGCCTTTGCAGACCACCACCCTGAAGTCTTTCTCACTCTTTCTATACATACAATATGAGGTAGCATGTGCAAGTAAATTATTTGCACCAAGATATGATCCCAGAGATATCAAGACCTTTCTGCTTAAGTAGAGATTTTGCTTTACTATTAGTAACACACTTGAAATAGTTGATTCATAACTTTAATAACTTACCTCTGGTTCAGAGAATTCAAATATATCCATTGATGATATTGGACAAGGGATCACAACGCAACTCTGGGCCATGAGGTATAGGTTTAATCATTGAATCCAAGTTTGAATACAAGATTTTTATTCACATTTCTTTTGTTGTATCACACTACATTTGTCATACTTAAGAATCACTGGCAATTCTTCCGTTTGCACCATACCATGGAAATAATGAAGTTCAGCACTTCATTTTACCTTCCCGCTACTTCTTTAATGGGAACAAATGACTTTATTCTAGGAGTATTCCATAATAAGCAAAATATGATTTCTTCAAGCAAAAATTCTATTATTTTCCGATATCTTGTTATTACCCCATTAGTTCCACATGTATAACAAAATGTATCTGGGCTATTCACACATTGTCTTCCTGACATTTTGAATACAGCTCCAATGAAATAAAACCACTCAACACCATGTGCAAGTACTTTCTAGCACTCGCACTCAGTCAGCTGTTTATTTCTGTGGCAATGTTGGAACATCAGCATTGAAGTTCACTTTCTTCCTCTGACCCGTCCTCTAATAAACATGTAATGTTGCCACGTTTATGTAACTTACACTACATAATATAGATTTTGTAGCCAATGGTACAGAATACTGAGTGAAGCAGTAACTGTGCAGAGAAAACCCGGGGGGGGGGGGGGGGGGGGGGGGAGTGGTATCATTTTCATGTTCAGGGGTGCTAAATTAGTAAACAGTAAAGAACACCACTTACTTTCCAAACTTCAGATCTTGTGTCAACTTCTGTAACATACACATCTTTTTTCTGAAAATATTACTACTGTGTCAATTTAGGATACAGCTAGCTATACCCACAACTTTGGAGTCGTCACTTGTTTTCTTACTATAGCTGTATGAATGTACTTTTCTCTAAATCCACATCAAATTAGTGCCACCTGCCTGGAAGTATATCAGGGCAAAAATTAAATATGTTCTATTTGGTAATGATAATAAAAATCATTTGTGTTAAAATGAAATTTTAAAAAGAAATGTTCTGTGGTAGTTTTCTAGTTCCCCTCCCACTCTCCACAATTATCTTTCATGGCATGGGTCATTTCTCACATCATGATAAACAATGTAATTTTTAACTTAGGAGTCTCAAGGTTTTGTACGTGCATACAAATATACGACGCATTTTCGTCCTTTGTTAAGTTGGATAGTTTCTTGGGGTAATGCTCCAAAACATAAAAATTTTTATTCAATGAAACTTGCAAACACTGATACACAAAAGCTTCTGTAGATATAGAATTTTTATATGTGCATTTGCCAAACCCAGTTGCACACAACCTGACAAGATTGAACAGCAACTTGTACAGAGGCCAATAATACTGTCCAGCATAGTCTGTATTTATATTATTTCATCTTTGTCCAAGAATATCTTACATTATGAATATGATACACCCCCATTTTTCAATCTTTACAGTCATCCAAACCAACTGCTTTCAATAATGCCTAAAGCACTGGTCTCAACAACTTTCTAAGGAACCATTTGGAGGGCCTCACCAGTTTGTCTGAGGAACAGGCGTCAGGCATTATCTATGGCTGATGAAGGCTGTGTTCCAGAGGAAGCCTCTCAGCCTGCAAGATCTGGACATTCACAGAGGGTGGGTTCACTGGTAGTTGAGAGCTCCAATATTAGGCACGTAATGGTGTCCCTTAGCAATATGGCTGCCAAGTAGGGGAAGGAAGCCAGTGCGCACTCTGTGTACACACCGGCAAGAATCATTCCAGATGTGGAAAGAGTGCTTCCAGATGCCATGAAGACCACAAGTGGCAGCCAACTGCATAATTTGGCTCATGTTGGTATCAACAATGTTTGTCACTTTGGATCGGAAGAGATTCTCTCTGCTTTTGGCCAGCTATCTGAACAGTAAAGACTGCCAGTCTTGCTATTTATTGACAAATGTTAGTTTCTGAAATCATTCTATCATTCTTGTGTAACACAACTGCTCCTTATTCTCACAAAGTAATTAATGTTTGCAACAGGGGATGTCAAATTGATTTCATAATTTTAGATGGCTTTCCAACACAGTTCCTCATTAAGCATCTTGTAATCAAATTGTGTGCCTGTGGAGTATTGCATCAGTTGTATGAAAAGATTCATGATTTCCTGTCAGAAAGGTCATAGTTCATAGTCATTGATGGAAAGTCATACAGCAAAACAGAAGTAATATTTGATGTTCGCCAAGAAAGTGTTATAGGCTCTCTGCTGTTCCTGATCTACATACAGCACACAGGAGACAATCTGAGCAGTCCTCTTAGATTGTTTGCAGATGGTGGTGTTTACCATCTTATAAAGTTATCATATCATCAAAACCAATTGCATAATGATTTACACAAGATACTTGTAAGGTGCAAAAAGTGGCAACTGATTCTAATTAATGAAAAGTGTGAAGTCACCTACATGAGTACTAAAAGAAATCCGATTAATTTTGGTTACACAATAAATCACTCAAATCTAAGAGGCTGTAAATTCAACTACAACTAAATACTTAGGGATTACTATTATGAATAACTTAAATTGGAACAATCACAATGTTGTGGTTAAAGCAAACCAAAGACTGATTTCCAGAATGAGATTTTCACTCTGCAGCGGAGTGTGCGCTGATATGAAACTTCCTGGCAGATTAAAACAGTGTGCCCTACCAAGACTCGAACTCGGGACCTTTGCCTTTCACGGGCAGAAGTAAAGCTGTGAGTACCGGGCGTGAGTCGTGCTTCGGTAGCTCAGTTGGTAGAGCACTTGCCCGCTAAAGGCAGATGTCCCGAGTCTCAGTCGGGCACACAGTTTTAATCTGCCAGGAAGTTTCAAAGACTGATTATTCACAGAACACTTAGAGAGTGCAACAGACCTACTAAAGAGAGTGCTTACACCATGTGCTTGTCTGCCTTTTTCTGGAGCACTGCTGTGTGGTGAGAGATCCACATCAGATGGGACTGACAAAGGATATTGAAGAAGTTCAATGAAGGGGATTTCACTTTGTATTACTGTGAAGTAGGAGTGTGTGTGCCATAGATATGATACCTGAATTGGTGCAGCAAACATTAAACAAAAGTGTTTTTCGTTGTGGCAGGATCTTCTCGTTATCCAACTTTCTCCTAAAATTGCAAAAATATTCTTTTGGTGGCTCATACATAAGGAGAAATGATCATCATGATAAAATAAGAGAAATCAGAGCTCGCACAGAATGAATTAAGTTCTCGTTTTTCCCATGTGCCGTTTGCGAGTGGAGTGGTAGAGAAATAGCTTGAAGGTAGTTTGAAACCCTTTGCCAGGCACTTAACTGTGAATTGCAGAGCAATCGTAGGTGTAGAACATCCTCCACGAAAACAAATGATGTACAATTATTTTATTAATATTATTTTATTTGCAGGTGAAACACCAAATTACAATCTTGGCTCAAAACTGAACATAATGGTTATTTTTAAAATTTTTACAGACATCATACACTTCTCAAAGTTTAGACATAAGTCCAATATTCTTGCACAAAATTTGTTAAGAAACTCTGATTAATGTACAGTATAACAGGAACCTGGAAAAGAAGGTACAGACATACACTTGTTCGCAACACTTTCTACTGATTGTTGACTGTCTAAAACCTTTATTAGCAAATGGTGTGTAGTTCACTCTTCCAGAATGTACGTTGTGCAAACAGTTTTCACAGTTCTATACATGAAGGTATATTAAACTTTACACACACGCATAGTGATCGATATTTCGCCAACAGGGACTAGGCAAACGACACTGCTGTGTCTGCCTGTAGCCTCATGGCAGTCAATGTGTTAATGTCCTGTTGCCAACAAGGCCTTAATAGTGAAGAATAGATCATTTGGACAAAGATGGCAAAGGAAATCAGCAGGGGGCTTGATTGATGATAACATCTAGATATTTAAAGTCATTATACAAATAAATCTAACAGCTTTCGCATCCCGCAACTACCCTCCCGACCTGGTACAGAAGCAAATAACCAGAGCTACTTCCTCATCCCCTCAAACCCAGAACCTCCCACAGAAGAACCTTAAAAGTGCCCCACTTGTGACAGGATACTTTCTGGGACTGGATCAGACCCTGAATGTGGCTCTCCAGCAGGGATACGACTTCCTCAAATCCTGTCCTGAAATGAGATCCATCCTTCATGAAATCCTCCCCACTCCACCAAGAGTGTCTTTCCGCCGTCCACCTAACCTTCATAACCTCTTAGTTCATCCCTATGAAATCCCCAAACCACCTTCCGTACCCTCTGGCTCCTACCCTTGTAACCGCCCCCGGTGTAAAACATGCCCCATGCACCCTCCCACCACCACCTACTCCAGTCCTGTAACCCTGAAGGTGTACACGATCAAAGGGAGACCCACGTGTGAAAGCACCCACGTGATTTACCAACTGACCTGCCTGCACTGTGACGCTTTCTATGTGGGAATGACCAGCAACAAACTGTCCATTCGCATGAATGGACACAGGTAGACAGTGCTTGTTGATAATGAGGATCACTCTGTGGCTAAACATGCCATGGTGCACAGCCAGCACATCTTGGCACAGTGTTACACCATCCGAGTTATCTGGATGCTTCCCACTAACACCAACCTGTCAGAACTCCGGGATGGGAACAGTGTGTGTGTGTGTGTGTGTGTGTGTGTGTGTGTGTGTGTGTGTGTGTGTGTGTGTGTGTGTGTGTGTTTCCACTCCCAGGATTGGAATGACTCCTTACCCTCTCCCTTAAAACCCACATCCTTTCGTCTTTCCTGATGAAGCAACCGTCGGTTGCGAAAGCTTGAATTTTGTGTGTATGTTTGTGTGTCTATCGACCTGCCAGCATTTTTGTTTGGTAAGTCTCATCATCTTTGTTTTTAAATAAATCTATATCTTCACACATAACCAGTTCAATCTATTTGAATATTTCAACTACAGTTACTGTAGAGGGAAGAAACAGTGGTGCAGAGTACAAATGGAAAAAAGCAGCCAATTCTGCGAAGTAAGTATTTTCTCTTGAACAGTAATATTCTTTACACTGAGTTCTTAGTCATAACATCATTAAATAAGAAAATGCATTATTCTTGATGTTCTGCAACATGTTTTATTTGTTCAAGATGTGCTTTTAAGCTTCTTAAAAATGATAACATAGCTCAAGGTCAACTAAAATTATTAGACAGTATACACATCATTTACAACTGAAAAGACATTATGTACACATTCTACACGAAAGCAAATTTCTATATTACAATAATAAATTTATTCCTACCATTGGAATAATCTAGTAACAAAGACCTATGCATAAATTAATTTATGGGTGAAAATTATTGAAGTATAGGAGGCAACTCGAATAATGTTTGTTCATGTAATATAAGGTGTTTTCTGTGGTGTATTTATTTCCAATACTTCTGGTACGCTCAACTTCAAACAGTTAGCTGCTTAGCATAAGCTGAATAACTCTCCCTCTTCTACCAAACACAAGCTGTTCAGACAATCCAGCAGCCACAGGTAAGTGTAGACCTGCATATTTTGCACAGTGCTTATGGATATCTACATCCACATCCATACTCTGCGAGCCACCTGATGGCGTGTGGTGGAGGGTACCTTCAGTACCTCTATCAGCTCTCCCTTCTATTCCAGTCTCGTGGAATTTAATTATTTTCTAAAATCTGTTAAATACAGCATACACATATATGCTCTGAAAACCACTGAAGTGTTTGGCAGAGTGTACATTCCACTTTAACCAGTTATTAGAGGTTGTATTGAGTGTGGAAAGAATGACTGTTTAAATGCCTCCATGCTTACTGTAATTAATCTAATTGTGTCTTCACGATACTTAAAGGAGTGATACATAGTGGCGTATTGCTAGTCATCATTTAAAGCTGGTTGTTGAAACTTCTTCAGCATCTGTGACACCATCCCACAGATCAAACAAACCTGTGACCATTTCTGCCGCCCTTCTCTGTATACACTCAATACCCCTGTTAGTCCTATTTGGTACAGGCAGCACAAACATTAGCAATACCCTAGGATGGGTCACAGAGTGATCTGGGGTAATGACCTTTGTACACTGATTGCATTTTCCCAGTATTCTACTAATAATCCAGTCTACCAACTGCTTTACCCAAGACATTGTCTATATGTGATCATTTCATTTCATACCGCTACAAAGTTACACCCAGGTATTTGAATGAGTTATCGATTCCAATTGTGACCCACTCATGTTATAGTAGTAGAGGCACTATGTCTTTTCTTTTTGTGAAGTGTGCAATTTTAGGTTTCTGAACATGTAAAGCACGTTTCCAATCTTTGCACCACTTTGAATTCTTATCAATGTTTGACTAGATATTTATGCAGCTTTTTCAGATTGTACTTCATTGTAGTTACCTGCACCATCTGCAAAAAGTATGGGGGGTGCTATTAATATTGTCTGCAAGGCATTAACATACAACAAAACAGCAAGGCACGCAACACTCTTCGCTCGGGTACACAGAAAGTTACTTCTACATCTGTCAATGACTCCACGTCCAAGATAATATGCTGCATCCTGTCTACCAAGAAATCCTCAGTCTAGTCACAAATTTCACCTGATACCTCGTACAATCTTACTTTTGAAAATAAGCATAGGTGTGGTACTGACTGCCTTGATCCATAGCTTTCAGGATGTCATGAAAAAACTGAATTGGGTTCACATGATCTAAGTTTTCGAATGATTGATTGGCATTGTGGATGCCATTTGAGATACCTCTTTATGTTTGAGCTCAGAATATGTTATAAGATTCTACACTCAATGGACATCATGGACATTTGGGTGTAGCTTTGTGGATAGTTTCTGCTACCCTTCATGTAGACCTATGCTTTCTTCCAGCTACTTTTGTTCAAGGGATCTGTGGTAGATGCTTGATCGAATACATTGCTTTCATCAATGGTCACAGTTTCAATTGCATCAATATTATGAAACATATACGAAAAAAAAGAAATACAAATTATAGCCACCTGTACACTTTCAGACATGAACCAGTCACGGTTGATTAAAAAAATATATAGTGACTATCCTGCATGTGGACAAAATTTACTGCATATGCTGAAAAAAATTGAAATCTCACAAATGCATATCTTATTGTTAACACTGCAGCTAACATTTCAATTGCGAGCAAAGATTTTTATTTATTTGTCCAGAGAGGGGGTGGGTCTTCTGATAAAGACGTAGGATTTATCGTCATAACCCTATGAAAATAAACAGCTCAAATTTACAGATATATAAGGATGATGCTCATGAGTACAAAAATTGGTTGGCCATGGTCTTACTGACAGACCATCCCAGCATTCACCAGAATTTCTTTAGAAAAGCATAAATCAGGATCTTCAGTCTCCTAAACATTGGCTACAAACTATACTCAAAGATAATCAATAACCACATACAGAATATCACAGAAGCTATTATTTCTGAACAACAAAATGGATTTAGATCAGGTCATGTTTACCATGTGAGCCTTGATAGCCTGTGGAAGATCATGTCTGGATGTGGATATCCTTATTACCTAACAGAATTAGTGAAAATCTTTACAAAACTGCACACATTGTAATAAACACAGGTGGGAATCAATTAGATGACATAATAATTAACCAAGGTATTAGACAAGGGTGCGGACTATCACCAACCCATTTTAATATTTACACTGAATTCATTCTATGCCAATATAAATGTAAAGTAAACAAAGGAATTCAAATAATGGATGAAGAACACCTCAATGTACTTTTGTTTGCTGATGACATCATTAGTATTAAAAAGAATACAGATTACCTCCAAAAATCAGTCCACCAGCTGAACAAAATTTACAAGAAGTAAAGCTTCAAAATTTATAACAATACAACAAAATTAATGGCTTTCTGAGGAAAATATCCAGTCAGATCAAAAACTGTTTTGGATAACTAAGTTTTAGAAGAAATCTCTTATGTAGGCTGTGCTATAAGTTTTGATTTTTACTCTGATACTAAAAATAAAATACACAAATTCCAAGCTGCCTGTGATACCATTAGCAGACTATTGGGCCATAAAGTACAGAAAGAGACCATCATGAAAGTCTATAAAGTAATGGTGGTTCCTGTGATATCCTGTGGAAGCAAAAACTGGCCTACCACAAAAAAATGACGACAAAATGAAATTCTAACAGAAGAACTGAGGTTCCTAAGAAAGATGAAGGGCTGTACAAAAAGAGAAATGATTAAAAATGAAGATATTAGAACAAAATGAAATATTTCAATATGAATGAAAAAATTTAAAAATATTGTGAAGACTGGAGACAGCACTTCATAACAATGCTAGATCATAGAACTCCCCAGATGATCTGGAACTATGAGCCAAATGGGGAAAAAGATATATTGAAAGACCTCAGAACATATGGGGATGATTTTGTCTGTGCGTTCAAAACATGCAACAGCCTAATCCTTGAAGGATAGATGATGACGATTATAAGAAATCCAGATGGCTGTACAGAGCATCGCCCATCCTCCCAAATATGAGGCCAGTGCCTTAACAACTGCAATGCACAAACTAACTGTTTGAAGAAGACGTTGATTACATGATCACGTCTAGAAACTCTGACAGATTGTATGTTAAGTCAATCAATTAGGTTGTTCACACATAAACATAACTGAAGGTAGCAATAAGCTGAGTCACTTTTCACTGAGAATCTTGCAGTAAAAATTGTTCCTATAATGTACAGTATAACATCCTTCACACATCTAACAAAGACTGGAATTAACAAGAGGATTATTTATGGAAAATGACCTTACTGGAATACAAAAGAAAGTATGGCAGATGCTCCAAATCCAAAAGTGAGGATATTAATGAACACATCCAGACACCGAGTGTGAGCAAAATTCAGTGGGGAAAATTATTTTAATGTACAGTATAAGAATGTAATAAATGTGAAAATCTAAACTAGACAGAAAATGACAACCAAATACCCTTCTCAACAGAGAAAGTATGCAGCGCAATAAAGAGATTTAAAAAAAAAAAATCTTCTCAGCCAGATGGCATATATAATATGGGAGAGTGTATTATGTCAACAGTTTAATACTTTATTTAACAGTATTATGAAGGAAGGTAGGATATCAAGAGAACAGAAGGAAAGTATTACAGTTCCAGTATATAAAAGTGGAGATAAGTCTTCGCTACCACCTTAAAACTGTTAACATAAGTAATCAGAGACAGGATACGGAATGATATAGAAAAGAAAGGATTCAGGAAAAACAAGAACACAATAGATATTTTCACTCTTACAGCACTTTGGAGAAATCGACACAGTTCAATAATCCAGCCTATCTGCGTTTTCTTTCCCTGTCAAAAGTGTTTTATAGGATTCAAAAAGAGGATATACATAGCACAGACTGAGGCTTTAATGGAAAAATAAAACTAATATTTTTCTCCTCTAAAGATTCGTCAGTATATGTGTGAAAAGTAGATTAATTCAATGACAGGATCAACCTTAATTTTTAAAAAATACAGTAATCTGTTTTTGTACAAAAATTATATTTGTTGTTTTTGGTGGTGGTGGTGGTCTTCTTCAGTCCAAGGACTGGTTTGATGCAGCTCTCCATGCTACTTTATCCTGTGTAAGCTTCTCCATCTCTGAGTAGGTACTTTAACACACATCCTTCTGAATCTGCTTACTGTATTGATCTCTTGACTTCCCTCTACCATTTTTACCCCACACACTTCCCTCCAATACTAAATTTGCGATCCTTCAAGATTGAGATTGTGTCCTACCAACCGATCCCTGCTTCTAGTCAGGTTGTTGTACCACCAATTTCATTTCTACCCAGTTCTATTCAGTACCACCTCATTATTTAAGTGACCTACAAATCTAATTTTCAGCATTCGTCTATAGCACCACATTTGGAAACCTACTTTCCTCTTGTCTAAACTGTTTATTGTCTGTGTTTCACTTCCATAAATGGCTACACTCCATGCAAATACTTTCAGAGAAAACTTCCTGACACTTAAATCTATATTCAACATTAACAAATTTCCCTTATCAGAAACGCTGTACCTGCCATTATCAGTCTACATTTTATAGCCAGACTACTTCGACCACCATCAGTTATTTTGCTGCCAAAATACCAAAACACATCTAGTACTGTAAGTGTCTCGTTTCCTAGTTTAATTTCCTCAGCATCACCTGATTTATTTCTGCTACATTCCACTATCATGGTTTTGTTTTTGTTGATGTACATCTTATATCCTCCTTTCAGGACACTATCCATCCCGTTCACATGGTCTTCCAAGTGCTTTGCTGCCTCTGATGGGATGACAATGCCATCGGCAAACCTCAAAGTTGTTCTCTCTTTTCCCTGAACGTTAATTCCTGCTCCACATTTTTCTTTTGTTTACTACTTGCTCAATATACAGATTGAATAACATTGGTGATAGGCTATAACTCTATCCTACTCCCTTCTCACCCACTGCTTCCCTTTCAGACCCCTCAACTCTTTATAACTGCCATCTGGTTTCTGTACAAATTGTTAATAGCCTTTCACTCCCTGTATTTTACGGCTGCCACCTTTAGAATTTGAAAGAGAATATTCCAGTCAACATTGTCAAAACCTTTCTATATGTCTACAAATGCTGTAAGCATAGGTTTGCCTTTCCTTAACCTATCTTCCATGAGAAATCGTAAAGTCAGTATTGCCTTGAGTGTTCCTAAATTTCTCCAGAATACAAACTGGTCTTTTCAAATGTCGGCTTCTACCAGTTTTTCCATTTTTCTGTAAAGAATGCCTGTTAGTATTTTGCAACCTTGACTTATTAAACTGATAGATTGGTAATTTTCACTTCAGTCAGCACCTACTTTCTTTGAAATTGGAATTATTATATTCTTCTTTAAGTCTGAGGGTATTTCACCTGTCTCACACATCTTGCTCATCAGATGGAAGAGTTCTGTCATGGATTGCTGTCCCAAGGCTATCAGTAGTTCTAACAGAATGTTGCCTACTCCCGAGGCCTTGTTTCGACTAAGGCCTTTCAGTCCTCTTGTCAAATTCTTCACACAGTATCATAAACCCCTTTCTCATCTTCATCTATGTCCACTTCCATTTCCATAATATTGCCTGCAGACCCTCTACATACTCCTTCCACCTTTCTGCTTCCCCTTCTAGGGCTGGTTTTCCATCTGTGTTCTTGGTATTCATAAAGGTAGTCCTGTTTTCCCCCCAAGATCTTTTGTTACCCAAGGATTTATACTACCCCTCATCCTTTTACCTACTTGATCCTCTGCTGCCTTCACTATTTCATCTCTCAAAGCTACCCATTCTTATTGTACTGTATTTCTTCCCCCTCCCCAATTCTTGTCACTCATCCCCTAATGTTCCCTCTGAAAATCTCTGCAACCTCTGGTTCTTTCAATTTATCGAGGTCCCATCTCCTTAAATTCCTACCTTTTTGGAGTTTCCTTCCATAATAATCTACAGGTCATAACCAGTAAATTGTGATCAGAGCCGACATCTGCTCCTGGAAATGTCTTAATTTAAAATCTGGTTCCGAAATATCTGCCTTACCATTATATAATCAATCTGAAACCTTCTTGTGTCTCCAGGTCTCTTCCATGTATGCAACCTTCTGTCAAGATTCTTGAACCAAGTATTACCTATGATTAAATTAGGTTCACTGCAAAATTCTACCAGGCGGAGCTTCCTCTTTCATTCCTTTACCCCAGTCCACATTACCTACTATTTTTCCTTCTCTTCCTTTTTCTACTATCGAATTCCAGTCTCCCCCCCCCCCCCCCCCCCATCACAATTAAATTTTCGTCTCCTTTAACTATCTGAATAATTTCTTTTATTTCATCATACATTTCTTCAATCTCGTCTTCTGTGGAGCTAGCTGCATATAAACTTGTACTACTGTGGTAGGCATGGGCTTCGTAACTGTCATGGTTACAATAAAGCACTGCTATGCTGTTCATAGTAGCTATCAAGTGTTCCTATTTTTTTTTATTCAGTATTAAATCTACTCTTGCATTACCCCTATTTGATTTTGTATTTATAACCCTGTATTTACCTGACCAGAAGTCCAAACCCTCTGAATTTCATTATTTCCCACTATAACTAACTTCAGTCTATCCATTTCCCTTTTTGAATTTTCTAATCTATCTGCCTGATTAAGTGATCTGACATTCCACTCTTCGACCTGCACAATGCCAGCTTTGTTTCTCCTGATACTGACATTCTACTGAGTAGTCACCACCCAGAGATCTGAATGGGGGACTATTTTACCTCTGGAATACTTTACCCAAGAGGATGACATCATCAAGCCCTCAGGAAAAAATTACGGCTGTAGTTTCCTGTTACTCTCAGCCGTTCGCAGTACCAGCACAGCAAGGCCATTTTGGTTTATGTTACAAGGCCTGATCATCCAAACTGTTACCCCTTAAACTACTGGAAAGGCTATGCCCTCTTCAGGAACCACACATTTGTCTGGCCTCTTAACAGATACCCCTCCATTGTGGTTGCACTTATGGTACAGCTATCTATATTGCTGAGACATGCAAGCCTCCCCACCAATGGCAAGGTTCATGGTTAACATCTGTAAATTTTAAATATTATGACGTGTGTACTATATAACAGCTTTGGCCATCCTAGTTGCTTTATCTGTGCTTGTCACTATCATTTTTCACATGACAATAACTTAAAGACTTGAAAACAGATGTATACTCATAAGAGGCAACCAATACAAGATAGCTTAGGCAATAATATTAGTAGTATCACCTGGCAAGAAAGTTATAGAATAAATCTTTTCATGAACACTATTTTCATTTCATTCATTTTAGTTACATGTCAAGTTCCGTACGACCAAATTGAGGAGCAAATCTCCAAGGTCATGAAATGTGTCAGTACATGAAATTACAACATAAAAGTAATAACAGATAAAATATTTATGAACCCAGAAAAAGTCAAGCCATAAGTTCAAATAAATGCAGTCGACAATATAACATAGAAATCTGTTTAATTTTTCAAGGAACTCCTCAACACAACAGAAGGAGTGACCCATGAGGAAACTCTTCAGTTTTGATTTGAAAGTGTGTGGGCTACTGTTAAGATTTTTGAATTCTTGTGGTAGCTTATTGAAAATGGATGCAACAGTATACGGCACACCTTTCTGCACAATAGTGAAGGAAGTCCAATCCAAATATAGGTTGGATTTCTGCAGAGTATTAACTGAATGAAAGCTACTTATTCTTATGTCAAAGTACCCAGACTACTGAACAGGAGTTGACACGAGGTTAGCCCATTTCTGAGCCAAAAATATCCTATCAGAATGGGAAGAGTTACCCTAAAATATAATACCATACAACATAAGCGAATGAAAATAAGCAAAGTAGACTACTTTTCATGTCTAACGACCACTCACTTCAGATACTGTTCGAATAGTAAAAATGGCAGCATTAAGTCTTTGAACAAGATGCTGAATGTGGGCTTTCCATGGCAGTCTTATCTATCTGAACACCTAGAAATTTGAATTCAGTTTTACTAATCATATGCCCATTTTGTGAAATTAAAACATCAGGTGTTGTTGAATTGTGTGCTAGGAACTGTACAAACTGAGTTTTACTGTGATCTAGCATTAGTTTATTTTCTACAAGCCATGAACTTATGTCATGAACTGCACCATTTGAAACTGAGCCAATGTCGCGCACAGCATACTGTACTACCAAGCCAGTGTCGTATCCCTGTATTCTGTAATGGTCCAACTTCTGGAACAATATTTTGTGATAAACACAATCAAACGTCTTAGTTAAATCAAAAAATATGCCTAGCATTCGAAACCTTTTGTTTAACCCATCCATTACCTAACAGAAAAAAGAGAATATAGCATTTTCAGTTGTTAAACGACTTCTAAAGCTGATCTGTACATTTGATAGAAAATCGTCTGATACAAAATGATCAATTCTACTTACACACATAGCCTTTTCAATAACTTTAGTGAACACTGATGGCATAGAAATAGGTCTAAAATTGTCTACATTATCACTTTCTCCCTTTTTATAAAGTGGTTTTACTACCGAGCACTTTAATCGTTAAGGAAACTGAACATTCCTAAAGGAAAAATTACAAATATGGCTAAGTACAGCAACATATTAAAAACAAAGATTCCAAGACTTACCAAGCTGGAAAGCACCGGCAGACAGGCACAATGAACAAAACACACACACAGAATTACTAGCTTTCGCAACCGATGGTTGCTTCTTCAGGAAGGAGAGGGAAAGACGAAAGGATGTGGGTTTTAAGGGAGAGGGTAAGGAGTCATTCCAATCCCGGGAGCGGAAAGACTTCCCTTAGGGGGAAAAAAAGGACAGGTGTACACTCGCGCGCATGCGCGCCCACACACACACACACACACACACACACACACACACACACACACACACACAAGCAGAAATATGTCTGCTTGTGTCTGTATGTGCAGATGGATATGTGTGTGTGTGTGTGTGTGTGTGTGTGTGTGTGTGTGTGTGTGTGTGTGTGCGCGCGCGCGCGAGCGAGTGTACACCTGTACTTTTTTCCCCCCAAAGGGAAGTCTTTCCGCTCCCGGGATTGGAATGACTCCTTACCCTCTCCCTTAAAACCCACATCCTTTCGTCTTTCCCTCTCCTTCCTGAAGAAGCAACCATCGGTTGCGAAAGCTAGTAATTCTGTGTGCGTGTTTGTGTGTTTTGTTCATTGTGCCTGTCTGCCGGCGCTTTCCCGCTTGGTAAGTCTTGGAATCTTTGTTTTTAATATATTTTTCCCATGTGGAAGTTTCTTACTATTTTATTTACATCATCATTAAGTACAGCAACATCTATACTCTGCAAAGCCTGTAAGGTGCATCGCAGAGGGTACATCCCACTGTACCAGTTATTAGCATTTCTTCCCATTTCGTTCGTGTATGGAGCATGGGAAGAATGATCGACTGAATGCCTTTGTGCATACAGTAATTATTCTACGCTTATCCTCACGATCCCTATGAAAGTGATATGTTAGGGGTTGCAGTATATTCCTAGAGTCTTCATTTAAATCTGGTTTTTGAAACTTTGTTAATAGACATTCTCGGGATACTTCACATACATCTTCAAGGATATTGCAGTTCACTTCCTTCAATATCTCTGTGACACTCTCCCATGGAGAAAACAAACCTGTGATCCAGAATGAGATTTTCACTCTGCAGCGGAGTGTGCGCTGATATGAAACTTCCTGGCAGATTAAAACTGTGTGCCCGACCGAGACTCGAACTTGGGACCTTTGCCTTTCGCGGGCAAGTGCTCTACCAACTGAGCTACCGAAGCACGACTCACGCCCGGTACCCACAGCTTCACTTCTGCCAGTACCTCGTCTCCTACCTTCCAAACTTTACAGAAGCTCTCCTGCAAACCCTGCAGAACTAGCACTCCTGAAAGAAAGGATATTGCGGAGACATGGCTTAGCCACAGCCTGGGGGATGTTTCCAGAATGAGATTTTCACTCTGCAGCGGAGTGTGTGCTGATATGAAACTTCCTGGCAGATTAAAACAGTTTTAAGCTTCTGTTCGAGATACCTCATTATGTTTGAGCTCAAAATATGTTCTACAATGCTACAACAAATCAATGTCAAAGATATTGATAGTAATTTTATAGATCACTTCTGCTACCCTTCTTGTAGATGGGTGTGACCTGTGCCTTTTTCCAAGAACTGGGCGTGGTTTTTTTGTCTGAGGGGTAGTTAGAACAGGGGCTACCTTAGCTGCAAATTCAGGGATTCCATGGTCCTAGAGCTTTGTTCAATTTCAGATGTTTCTCAACACCACTGATGCTAATACACTACTGGCCATTAAAATTGCTACACCACGAAGATGGCATGCTACAGACGCAAAATTTAACCGACAGGAAGAAGATGCTGTGATATGCAAATGATTAGCTTTGCAGAGCATTCACACAAGGTTGGTACCGGTGGGACACCTACAACATGCTGACATGAGGAAAGTTTCCAACCGATTTCTCATACACAAACAGCAGCTGACCAGCGTTGCCTGGTGAAACATTGTTGGTATGCCTCGTGTAAGGAGCAGAAATGCGTGCCATCACGTTTCTGACTTTGATAAAGGTCGGATTGTAGCCTATTGCGATTGTGGTTTATTGTATCGCGACATCGCTGCTCGCATTGGTCGAGATCCAATGATTGTTAGCAGAATATGGAATCAGTGGGTTCTGGACAGTAATATGGAACGCCATGCTGGATCCCAATGGCCTCTTATCACTAGCAGTCGAGATGACAGGCATCTTATCCGCATGGCTGTAATGGATCGTGCAGCCACGTCTCAATCCCTGAGTCAACAGATGGGGACGTTTGCAAGACATCAACCATCTGCACGAACAGTTCGACGACGTTTGCAGCTGCATGGACTATCAGCTCGGGAGCATAGCTGCAGTTACCCTTGACGCTGCATCACAGACAGAAGCGCCTACTATGGTGTACTCAACCTGTGTGCATGAATGGCAGAATGTCATTTTTTCGGATGAATCCAGCTTCTGTTTACAGCATCATAATGGTCGCAGCCGTGTTTGGCGACATCACAGTGAATGCACATTAGAAGCGTATATGCGTCATCGCCATACTGGCATATCACTCAGTGTGATGGTATGGGGTGCCATTGGTTACACGTCTCAGTCACCACTTGTCCGCATTGACACCACTTTGAACAGTGGACGTTACATTTCAGATGTGTTACGACCCGTGTCTCTACCCTTCATTCGATCCCTGCGAAACCCTACATTTCAGCAGGATAATGCACGACCACATGTTGCAGGTCCTGCACAAGCCTTTCTGTATACAGAAAATGTTCGACTGCTGCCCTGGCCAGCACATTCTCCAGATCTCTCACCAATTGAAAACGTCTGGTCAATGGTGGCCGAGCAACTGGCTCATCACAACACGCCACTCACTACTCTTGATGAACTGTGGTATCGTGTTGAAGGTGCATGGGCAGCTGTACCTGTACACGTCATCCAAGCTCTGTTTGACTGAATGCCCAGGCATATCAAGGCCATTATTACAGCCAGAGGTGGTTGTTCTGGGTACCGATTTCTCAGGATCTATGCACCCAAATTGCGTGAAATTGTAATCGCATGTCAGTTCTAGTATAATATATTTGTCCAATGAATACCCATTTATCATCTGCATTTCTTCATGGTGTAGCAATTTTAATGGCCAGTAGCGTACTTATTTCAGTAATCTTTTCAGTGGTACAAGGATTAAATTGGGACAATTCTCCTGGGTTTTCCTTTGTAAAGGAACAATGGAAAATGGAGTTAAGCATTTCAGCTTTTACTTTGCTACCCTCAATTTCATTTCCTGTAATATTTGCTAGGGACTGGACCCTAACTTCAATGCCATTAATTGCCTTTACATATGACCAGAATGTGTCTGGGTTTTGCGAACGATCATTTGACAATATTCTGCTACTGTAGTCATTGAAGGCACCACACATTGCTCTCTTTACTGCCAAGCATATTTCATTCAGCATGTCTATCTATAGCCTACACTTCATTTTACACTTACTACGCTGTAATCTCTATTTCTCTAGAAGTTTCTTTACAGTGTTTCTATACCACAGAAGGGTCCCTTCAATTACGAACTGTTCTGCGTACATGTCTATCCAGTGCATGATCAACTGTTCTTTTAAGCTTGAGCCAGAGTTCCTCTACATGCTCCAGCTCTGAGCAGAAAGTGTCAAGTTCCTCATTGAAACATGACACTACTTTTTTTTTAATCTGCAATGATGTCCAAAATTAAAACAACAAATGGAAATTGTGCAAGATTTGACTTTTTTTGTTTCAGAACAATATACACAGGTGATAATAAAGAGAAACAATGTAAAGAACACAGAATGTAAACAACTGCAACATCCGTAACAGTAGACAAAAATGTTCTTCGTGTTTGCCAAACGGATTTGCACACACATTCTGACAACTGGTTAAAGTGATCAGTATGCGATGGAACCACTTCTGCCAGCACAACAGGCATGACAATGATGAGGCATGCTGTGAATGATGTCATCGAGCTCATGTTGAGGCAGTAACACCCATTCCTACTGCAGAACCGGTCACAAGTCTTGGAAAGTGGTTGGTGGAAGCTGACGTGATACAACCTTTCTCCCCGTGCATCCCAGGAATGCTCTATTGGATTCAAATTGGGACAGTGAGCAAGCCCCACCATGGGTGCAAAATCTTCCATTTCCAAGAAAACATCAACCACTTATGCTCTATGAGGTCTAGCATCTATCCTCCATCAATATGAAGTTTGGACACACAGCACCTCACAACAAGTGCACATGGGGTCCCAAGATCTCGTCACGATACCTGAGAGCATTTAAACCTCGCCATTTCAGCTGTACAATTTCGTGAAAAGGTGTTTTTGTGGTTAACTTAATCCCTGACTACACCATTAGGGATACTCCTCGATATCAATTGCAAAATCGAGTTCCATGTTCCCTCCAGATGCGAATCTGTCGAGAATCACTCTCCACACCAAATCAAGACTCATCTGTGAAAAGAACATTGGCCCACTGTTTGACTGTCCAGGTGACGTGCTGACAACTCCAGTCAAGATGTTCCCTTGTGTGAAGACACATCAGATGTACACATACAACAGGTCTCTGACAATAAAGTCCACACTGCCAAAGCCTTCTGTACACCGTTTGCCTCAATTCAACACATCCAGTGGATGCTGCAGGGTCAGATGTCAATTGTTGTGCACTACTAAGGTGGTATCGTCATGCCCTTACAATCAAATAATGGTCTTCTCTTCCTGATGTCACAAATGGTCAGCCTTGTCTCAGTCTTCAGGATACAGTTTCAGCCTCTATAAACAGTGCCACATCTGAAAAACAACAGAACGATTCACATTACGGGCCACATCAGTTTGCGACTGTCCTGCTTCAATTATTCCTATGGCACTCCACCGTAGATAGTCTGGTAGGCATCTTCTCTGTGCCATACTGCACCGTCTGTGACAGTGTACACAGCAGTTGTGGATGAGGGATTACCCAGCAAACACTATCCATTTGATAAATGCCCTGACGTCATCGTTGGTGTGGTTGTCCATCAACCAGAATTCCATCTTCTATATAGAACATGGTTTATGGACATCTGTTGACAGTTTGTACGATTATATCATGAATTAGACACAGAACGGGAAATAGCAGTTTGTTCCTTTAATTTTGGACACCAATGTAGATTACTGAACATCTATATTTTTCTACTCATTTTAGTTGTCCTTTGCACTTTGGTAATCACCGTTGCCACAACCGCATCATGGCCTCTGAGGATTTTCACATTGAAAACTGTTATCAAAGAGGTCAGGTCTATTTGTTGCCATTACATCCAATATATTTCCATTACAAGTGAGGTTCCTACCTACCTATTCTATGTAGTTTTCAGAGAAGGCATTTGGTACAGTTTAACAGGATGTCTTATCATGCCAACTACTAACAAAACTGAAACTTACTGGCAGATTAAAACTGTGTGCTGGACCAAAACTCGAACTCAGGACCAGTTTTAATCTGCCAGGAAGTTTCGTATCAGTGCACACTCCACTGAAGAGTGAAAATTTCATTCTGGAAACATCCCTCAGGCTGTGGCTAAGCCATGTCTCCACAATATCCTTTCTTTCAGGGGTGCTAGTTCTGCAAGATTCGCAGGAGAGCTCCTGTAAAGTCTGGAAGGTAGGAGACGAGGTACTGGCAGAAGTAAAGCTGTGAGGACGAGCGCGAGTCGTGCTTGGGTAGCTCAGTTGGTAGAGCACTTGCCCGCGAAAGGCAAAGGTCCCGAGTTCAAGTCTCGGTCCGGCACACAGTTTTAATCTGCCAGGAAGTTTCATATCAGTGCACACTCCACTGCAGAGTGAAAATCTCATTCTGGAAACTAACAAAACTGCAATTTTTCCAATTAATTGTTGGATGATTGAAGTCTCCACGAATGATTATAGTGGACAGGGACCTCAGTCTTGTTGCAACCCCTGTCCACAGTACAAGCAGCCCTTAGCAGCTCTCCATCTGACAAGTGTTCATGACGTCGCCTTTCCGGCCGAGATCTTTTTTAATATGTGACTTTTAAGTACTGCATCGTTTCGAGTCAGTACAAACTTTAATTTTATTAATGTACTATATACCTAATATTTTAGTACAGTTAGTCTAATTCTGAAGACGACACTCATAGTAGCATTGAAACCAGGTCAATTTTGACTTAATATTTGTGACTGAGGGCTTACTTGTTACAATATAATTCTGACATGGTCACTAAACGTTTGCAGCTATGTTCCAAGTTTTAGTATCAGGAGACCTATCCCCGCCAACAACCACAGCATTAAATGTTTGCAATGGTGTTTCACCATTTGTCTGAGACAACGGTGTTTCAGGAAGCACGAAATGAAGGACATACCCTAAATGTTCAGACACTGAACTTGGAGGAAAATGTGATTGCCACTGTGGAAGGCGACTGCCATGTCAGTAGCAGGCTGCTGGCCCACCAGTACTACGCAAGCCAGATGACTGTGTGGAACATTCTCCATGACAATTGTTACTACTCTTATCACTTACAGCATATGCATGGCTTATTAGCGACAGGCTTCCCATATCAGGAGCAGTTTTGTCGCCGGTTTCTTCACCAGGCAACCACAATTCCGGGATTTGTGTGATCCAGCCTACCCACAGATGAGGCCACCTTTATGCGGAATGGTAGCTTCAACTTTCATAACGGTAATCTGTGAGATAGTACGCAAAACCCCATGATAGCGAATCATCAGCATCGATGATGATGATGGTGATGTCCCATACTCCGAGGAGCGTAGGGGACGATGCAAGAGACCTGCACTGCCGTACTAGGCAAGGTCGGAGTGGAGGTGGTTTCCCATTGCCTTCCTCTGACCGTAATGGGATGAATGATGATGAAGACGACACAACACCCAGTCATCTCGAGGCAGGGAAAATCCTTGACCCCGTCGGGAATCGAACCCGGGACCCTGCACGCTGGAAACGAGAACGCTACCAAGATCGCGAGCTGGAATATGTGGGCCAGGATAATTGGCAACATTATTTTGGGACTAGTCTTTCTTCCACGTTGCCTAACCAGCCAGAACTATCGGCCTTTGTCTCCGCTGCTGGAAGATGTGCTATTGACGATTCAAAGGGTGATGGTGCTCCAGCACACTTCACTGTTAACATCAAGATGCATCTCAATCGTGTCTTCCCTGGTTGATGGATCGGATGAGGGGGTCCAGTTGCATGGCCCCCTCGTTCACCTCTCAATCAGTACGATTTATGGTTATGAGACCATCTAAAAAGTATCGTGTGCAGAGCCCATTCCAGATGTGGAGACACTGGATCAGCATATTCATGCTGCCTTTGGCACTGTTCCAATCCAGCCTTTCAAATGCGAATGTGAGAGACAGAACATGCTACTGTGTGCACGCATGCATTGAGGCATATGGAAAGCATTTGCAAAACATACTGTAACTGTGGCTTCATTGTACAAATGTGGATTAGACCACAGTCTCTGTAACAATGTATGATTGAATAAATGGTCTCTAGCATGGAAACCAAGCATTTCCAGACATAAGTTTATTTATTCCATATCCTCTCATCGATCAATCCCTAGAGTTTGAACACAGTGGAAAAAAATCACCCTGTACAGGGCTACATCTCTAAGGAAAATCTAGGTGTAACACAATATGTTAGTTAGAAAATACACTGCAGTAACTAAATCACAAACGCTGATTTACTGCAAATTTCTCGTAACAATTCTCAAAAATGGATGTTTATTTGTGTTGATATATAATGAAATTTAGGGATGATGTATTCTTTGGCTGAACTGTGAACCATAAATGCTGATTTGCTACAAAATAAATTACATATCCAGGAGACTTGTATCAGTAACTTATAAAAAATATAGTTTTGTAAGCACCCAAAACTTGTCAAAATTGCCTATTTCTCATGCAGTTGTACAATGAAATTAGAGAATGATTTTTCTGAATGAGAATAAGGCCTACTGGTCTTAAAAATTTAGAAGAGCACAACAAATTTTAAGCCTATAATTGATGATAACCGTACAAGTTTATCACAGTACTCATGAATGCTCGACAAGACTTGCAGTCAATCACTAATAAGACTGCAAGTATTGAATTGTTATTTACAACCACTTCATGGTACATAAACAATGCCCTATGGGTGACAGAACACTGGCTGGAATCAAACTAAATTTGGTATATTAGCATACTTGGTTAATGTTAGCAACTCATTATCATAGGAAAAGTCAATATGGGGCTGTGGATGGTCAAATTTATAAAGAAAATTCATAAAATATTATAGTGAAGCAATTAAGTTTTTTAAGTAAAGACGTGGATTTGAAGCTGTTATCAAAATTTTAGACACCTACATCATTATTCCTTTACCATTTGCATACTAGCAGTGTCAAACATTTTTCAGAAATCCTTAAACACTCTTAGACAAATTTCACTAAAAGACAACAGCATTGGTCCTCTTTGGAGAGATGGAATATCTACTGAATCTCACAAGTGCATTCAATCTGAAAGCTAGTTTACCATTTGCTACATGATGCAAAACAATTCTGCACCAGGTGTTTACAAATGACTCCTCCCATCTGTAGATGCTGCAGATACACTTTATTAGACCAAACAAGGTGGTGCAGTCGTTAGGAAAATGGACTCTCGTTCAGAAGGATGATGGTTAAAACCTGTGTCCAGACATCCTGATTTAGGTTTTCTGTGATTTCCCTAAATTACTTCTGGCAAATGCCAGAATGGTTCCTGTCAAAGGGTACGGCTGACTTCCTTCCCACCTTTTCCTAATCCAATGGAACTGATGACCTTGCTGTTTGGTCCCCCCACCCCCCCTCAAAACCAACCAACCACTTTATTAGGACCATTGCACTCAAGCCTTCAACCTTTTAAATGTTCTCTCTTCAAATGGAAACAGGAAATACAACTACTTTCAACAATTTACTAGCACTAGAAAAATCAGATTAAGTTTCTGAATGAGGTGTTTAAAAAAACTTTCTTAAAAACATTTGTCTACTATTTTTGTATTGCTCTTTCCTCCTCTTAAATGGAAAAGAATTTAAAAAGTGACTAACAACTGGCTTAAAGACTTCCTGTAAAATGAAAAGATTTCCTACTGAATTAGCATTCTTCAAAGACCACTACACTATCCTCTATTAAATGATGTACATAAAGCAGTATGTACAAGCTGCAGCACAAGACAAGCAAATGGCTAATGACAATTATGTGACATCATCTGCTAACAACACACAGGCAGTGTGGAGTATTATAACAGATGAAACAAATCACCTGCCTCTTGAAAATGAGAACACAGCTCCAATTCACAACTACTGATGAGGCACTAAGCCACTCCAAGTTGCATACATATTCAGTATCAAAGCAGCTACTGTAAACAAATTACTATAATGCTTCAACAAACCATTACACAATATACAAAGTAAAATAAAATCTTCCCTATCCACTACATTCCTTGCTCATGAATTCACTCTCATGCCATCCCCAGTTGACACTTGATGCGGTGGCTGATGGGAGCAACAATCAGTCATCGTACCCCGTCAACTTGGAGTACATTATTAAGCATTGAGTGTATTATTGAGCATGAAGAATCTAAAACATTGCTGTGGTCTGCAACTGATGGCATTCCTGATTTTACCATAAAGAACTGCAAAAATAAAATGGCTGTTCCACTTTCTAATGTGTCCATTTACCGAGAGCCTGAAATTAGCAAACATTATTTCACTCTTTACGAAAGGAAAGAAAATTATAGATCTGTATAATTATTGCCTGTGTTCTGGAAAGAATAGTTTGTCAAACAATACTCGATTTAATGGAAAGGAACACAGTTTGCTCTAATGCTTGGCACGATTTCAGGAAGACTAAATCTGCAACTACTGCTATATATAAGTCCAAATTCCACTCCTACTCAGAGAGAGAGAGAGAGAGAGAGAGAGAGAGAGAGAGAGAGAGAGAGAGAGAGAGAGAGAGAGAGAGAGAGAGAGAGAGAGAAACAACAAACTATAGGAACTGTCTAGATTTGTCAAAAGCATTTGACATCATGAAGTACAAAATACTATCAGAGAACATTACTTTTTGTTGTTGTTTTAGGGCGCAAAACTGCTACAGTCATAAGTGCCCACTCTGTGGTTTAGGGAAGGGTAAAAACCGAATGTGAAATCAGCAGCAATGGGAGCTAAACTCAAGGAGGAGGGAAACTAAAAATGGAAGGAAATCTTAGAAAACTACTACTGAAGGAGAGGGGGGTTGTATTCCCCATAGAGGAGCTTCAAATGACAAATGTCATCTCACTGACACAAACTCAAGGACGTGACTGGCTGAGCACGTCATCTGCTAAAAGGGAAGATGTTTCAGGCAACAATTGCAAACGGGTGCGTAGTGGGTTAAATAGGGACATTTCTGAATCCCTCCTCTGATACCTACCTACAACACATAATCTGGAACTCTGCATGATGGAAATGCATCAGGCAACAAATAGTCCTGATGTCCTCAATGACTTCCTTGAAGATGTCCGCATCAAAACTGATATCACTGACCACAAGGCAACAATTGAAAGAATGAATACCACAGTACGAAGAGCACCTAAAACAAGTATAAAGATTTATATGTTCTGCAAACTAGACAAAGTAGTAGTATCATATCTCGATGAGGAACTTTAAACTTTCAGCTCAAGACAGGAGTATGCAGAGGAACTATGGCTCAAGTTTAAAAGAATAGCTGGCCATGCACTGGACAGATATGTACCCAGTGGAACAGTTCATGATGGGATGGTACCCTCCATGGTATACAGTTGCTGTAAAGAAACTTCTAAGGATACAGACGACTGCATACCGAATACAGCAAAGCATAGGGCTACAGAGAAACGCTGAATGAAATGCACCTGGCTATCAAGAGAGCAATGTCTGAAGCCTGCAGAGACTAGTGTACCAGAATATTGCCAAAAAAAAAAAAAAAAAAAAAATTCACTAAACCCAAAGAAATTTCCATCATATGGAAAGACTGTTAGTGACACCCAGGTTAGTATCCAGTAACTCGTGGATGAGACAGAGACTGAAATTAAAATAAGCAAAGCAAAAGTAAAAATGCCTCACTCTCTTTCCAAATGCTACTTTACAAAAGAAAACTCAGGAGTGTTACTCCTATTTAACACTTGTACAACTAAAAAGATGAGTGAAATACACAATAATGTGAGCAGTGTTGAGAAACACTTGAAATTATTAAAACTGAACAAAGCTCCAGGGCCCAATGAAATCAGATTCTATACTGAATTTTTGGCTGAGTTAGCCCCTCAGGTAACTAAAATCTATCATAGATTCTACAAACAATAAACCCTGCCCAGTAATTGGAAAAAAGCACAGGTCACACTCATCTATAAGAAGTGATCCACAGTATTACTATCCAACATTATTCATGTTCATCTGTTGTACACTTTTAGAACATATTTTGAGCTGAAACATAATGAGCTATTTCGAACAGAATGCCAACCAGCACTGATCCCAAAAACATTGATCATGTGATACCCAATTTGCACTTGACTAACTGGAAACCATGGATCAAAGCAGTCAGGTATATGAAGTATTTCTAGATCTCCAAAAAGCATTTGACTCAGTACAACACCCACAATTGTTATCAAAAGTAGGAGTGTATGAGGTGTCAAGCAAAATCTGCAACCTTCCCCCCCTCCCCTCCCCCTCACTACATTGTCTTGGATGGAGTACCATCGACAGATATAGACATAACCTCAGGTGTACCTCAGAGAAGTATGTTGGGTCACTTGCTGTTCAGGCTGAATATTAATGACCTTACAGTCAATACTAATAGTAACCTTAGACTTTTTGCAGATGATGTTGCTATCTAGCACAAACAGTCAGTCAGATAGCCTGTCGATTTTAAAGTCCTTCATATCCTGGCAAAGTGCTTTAAATGTAAAACTGTGCACTTTAAAAAACACAGTATCCTATGACTAAAGTATCAACAAGGCACAATTTGAATAAACTATCGTGAGAAAGGCTACTTACAAAGTTTCAAGGATTGGCTTTAAATGATGGCTCTGGAAACATACCACAATCCCCTACATATTGCTCTAGTAGGGATTGTAATGACGAGATTAGATTAACTACAGCAAGCAGAGAGACATTTAAACAACCATTCTTTCCACTCTCAATAAGTGATTGGAATTGGGGGGGGGGGGGGGGGGGGACCTAAAAACTTGAACAATGGGATGTTTCCTCTGCCACACAGTTCACAGTGTGTTTGCAGAGTACAGATGCTGATGCAGAAAACACAGTCCTGTAGCACCAAATGCATCCACTTGAACTGGTTCAGATCATATCTTCCAAACAAAAAGTGCCAACAAAGCACAACCATCAAGAGGGTATTGAAACATTCTACTCTTATTGTAGAGCTATTGCACAGCATGTAAGATATAACCCACAGTTTGATACTCTTACTACTACTACTGGTCCTTCTATACATAAATAACCAACTGTTGAACATCAGAGATACCATCGTTACACTATTTCAGAGGATATCAATGTCCTCTTTAATAGAAAAAAATTTCAAGGCTTTGGAGATGTAATAAATGAACATACAGACTGATAAATTTTAAAACTTGCATCTAAGATCAGAAAAATTTAACCAGATATGTAGGTGGAATTCATGACTCAAACACTCCCAGATTAGAAACAAGATTTTAAGACCTGTGACTCCTGGGTAACTAACAATGGCAGACACATATCACCAAAAGAAATAGCTGCATACAGTATGCTACACACTACACATTCTTCTATATAGAATATGTCCAAAAACTGTGCTTTTCATACGACACCCAGTTTCATTCATGAGATAAGTAAGGTATTCACATTTGCGACAGAAATGCCTCCTAGCTCAGAAACTCAGGAGGAGAGCTCTGAATGTAATGCATAGGCTGAAGCCAATACACGTGTAGACCTCTCTTATAAAAATAAATTCTGTCTTGGCAGTGTTGACATACTGGAACTGTGCAAGTTTGTTAAAAATAATAATACTACAAGAAAATTCTGTATAAATGTGAATGTCAATGATCATGATGCAGAACTGAAAATGAACTTCCAGGTTAAACAACATATTCCTCTGCCCTTAAAAATTCACTATTTAACCAAGATATTCAACTACACAAGTTGGCAGCAGAAATGTTTTTGTTGTGGTCTTCAGTACTGCGGCTGGTTTGATGCAGCTCTCCATGCTACTCTATCCTGTGCAAGCTGCTTCATCTCCCAGTACCTACTGCTACCTACATCCTTCTGAATCTGCTTAGTGTATTCATCTCTTTGTCTCCCTCTACGATTTTTACCCTCCACACTGCCCCCCAATGCTAAATTTGTGATCCCTACACACGCGAGACAGATCCTACCAACAGATCCCTTCTTCTAGTCAAGTTGTGCCACAAACTTCTCTTCTTCCCAATCCTATTCAATAACTCCTTATTACCCACCTAATCTTCAACATTCTTCTGTAGCACCACATTTCGAAAGCTTCTATTCTCTTCTTGTCCAAACTATTTATCGTCCATGATTCACTTCCATACATGGCTACACTCCATACAAATACTTTCAGAAACGACTTCCTGACACTTAAATCTATATTCGATGTTAACAAATTTCTCTTCTTCAGAAATGCGATCCTTACCATTGCCAGGCTTTTTATATCTTCTACATTAAATTATCCTCGTTTTGCTTTTGTTGATGTTCATCTTATATCCTGTTTTCAAGACACTGTTCGTTCCGTTCAACTGCTCTTCCAGGTCCTTTGCTGTCTGACAGAATTACAATGTCATCGGCGAACCTCAAAGTTTTTATTTCTTCTCCATGGATTTTAATACCTACTCCGAATTTTTCTTTTGTTTCCTTTACTGCTTGCTCAATATACAGATTGAATAACATCAGGGATAGGCTACAACCCTGTCTCTTTCCATTCCGAACCACTGCTTCCCCCTCATGTTCCTCGACTCTTGTAACTGCCGTCTGGTTTCTGTACAAATTGTAAATAGACTTTCGCTCCCTGTATTTTACCCCTGCCACCTTTAAAATTTGAAGGAGAGTATTCCAGTCAACATTGTCAAAAACTTTCTCCAAGTCTACAAATGCTATAAACATAGGTTAGCCTTTCCTTATTCTTTCTTCTAAGATAAGTCGTAAGGTCAGTATTGCCTCACGTGTTCCAACATTTCTACGGAATCCAAACTGATCTTCCCCGAGGTCGGCATCTACCAGTTTTTCCATTCATCTGTAAAGAATTCGTGTTAGTATTTTGCAGCTGTGGCATATTAAACTGATAGTTCGGTAATTTTCACGTCTGTCAACACCTGCTTTCTTTGGGATTGGAATTATTATATTCTTCTTGAAGTCTGACGGTATTTTGCCTGTCTCGTACATCTTGCTCACCAGATGGTAGAGTCTTGTCAGGACTGGCTCTCCCAAGGCCGTCAATAGTTCTAATGGAATGTTGTCTACTCTCGGGACCTTGTTTCGACTCGGGTCTTTCAGTGCTTTGTAAAACTCTTCACGCAGTATCGTATCTCCCATTTCATCTTCATCTACATCCTCTTCCATTTCCATAATATTGTCGACAAGTACATCACCCTTGTATAGACCCTCTATATACTACTTCCACCTTTCTGCTTTTCCTTCTTTGCTTAGAACTGGGTTTTCATCTGAGCTCATGATATTCATACAAGTGGTTCTTTTTAATTTTCCTGTAGGCAGTATCTATCTTACCCCTAATGATATAAGCCTCTGCATCTCACATTTGTCCTCTAGCCATCCCTGCTTAGCCATTTTGCACTTCCTGTCGATCTCATTTTTTAGACGTTTGTATTCCTCTTTGCCTGCTTCACTTACTGCATTTTTGTATTCTCTCCTTTCATCAATTAAATTCAATATCTTTTCTGTTACCCAAGGATTTCTACTAGCCCTCGTCTTTTTACCTACTTGATCCTATGCTGCCTTCCCTACTTCATCTCTCAGAGCTACCCATTCTTCTTCTACTGTACTTCTTTCCCCCCATTGCTGTCAATTGTTCCCTTATGCTCTCCCTGAAACTCTGTACAACCTCTGGTTTAGTCAGTTTATCCAGGTCCCATTTCCTTAAATTCCCACCTTTTTGCAGTTTCTTCAGTTTTAATCTACAGTTCATAACCAATAGATTGTGGCCAGAGTCCACTTCTGCCCCTGGAAATGTCTTACAGCAGAAATAAATATAGAATGTGAAATCTGTGATCTTGTTTAATGAACGTGTTAAAAGCCAAATTGCTTTAATTGGTCATGCTGTATCAGAATTTTTGACTCATGTGCATTCAAACAAGTACAAAATCAAATGTGGGACTGATTTTTGTAAAAGAAATAAGCATTAACATAAAATATGTGGAAAAAAAAACTGTTGTTTCAATCATATCATACCACTATCCACAACATCTACGTAGGACATGTTTATTATCATATTGTACATGTCTTGTAGGAGGATGACTCAAAGGACCAATACACATATTTAGGCATAAATATTGACCTTTGGAGCACTATCAAAGAACAGTGTGATTGTCTTCGGACAGTTTTCATAGACCCAAGCAAATTTCTATGTGAAAACTACTTAGGATGGCATGCATTTAAACAGGTTAAGGTCTGTCACTCAGCAGAACATATGCAAAATAATCAGAAGCAATGGAAACTAATATGGCCTGACTTTTTTTTTTTGGGGGGGGGGGGGGGAGAATCAATAGCTGCAGCTAGTGGTGTGAGCTGGGTATATTACCAGTGCAAGGGAACTCATAAAATGGGAATATTGCCGGGAATATTTCTTTGGCCTGGGAAGGTCCCCAAAAATTCAGAGTTCTTGCAGATTTTGAATGTTTTAACACTTATTGACAGTAAAAGAACCTTAAAACTAGGTTAACTAAGTAAATTCATACATTTTAATCCAAGACTTACCATTCCATGCATAATTTCCATGCAAATTCCATGCACAATATCATTTACCGAAGTCTAGCAGAAAGAATAATTTAAAATATTCACTAAGCCAACTATTTTTAGCAAGTTGAAACCCCACATTTCTCTGAATGAAACCTAAACTTACAAAACATTTCTCTGGAGGCATAATTCTCAATCAGCCGTCACCGGTCATATTTTTTAATTTTTCCAAACAAATGACCAGAGGTGTTTACTTTCAGAATTCAAAGACTCCTCATTTCCTGCGACGAATTATGATTTATAAATTTATTTTCTGAAATGCCACTATAACTTTTAGAATTTTTTAATTAATATTTTACCATGTCCTATGTCAATAAAATCACTTGTATTTTCAAGTAAATCATAAATTTGGCCAGTTTATTCACATAATTCCCCCCCCCCCCCCCCCCCCCCCCCGAAATGCCATTTTCAATTACTAATTTTTACAAAATTTGCACGAGTTTAAAATAAACTTTATAGCATAAAATATCTCTAACACTGACAGGAAACTTAAATTGAATAAACAAACTTCCCTGTGTATTTTAGTAACTTTTATTACTCACTAGATGGCAGTTCTAGGAAATGTAAGAGTTGTAAATTTCGACACTTGGCAGTTCTAGAGCTAATTCCTTGATATTTAAAACACCGAAAAGCAAAAAATATGTTAATTTTTAACAAGGAAGTTAAGTCCAGATCCATATAAACCTATCCAAATATTTTATTTATAATTTAAAATGGAAAGTAAGAGTGCTCAAATAAGAAAAGTATTAAAATTAAGAAAAACCAATTAAGTTGATCATAACCATGTTTTAGGCCTTAGGAGTAATTTAATTACAATAAGCTGTAATGGGGAAATTCAGTTCTTACAAGACAAAAGAGGCCATATTTCCCTGCCCCCTTGAAAACTGCATCACTGCAGCTTTCAGAGAAACACCCATATTGCTTACTCAGTTGATAGTTGTGCTTGGAAGTTAAAGAACCAGTTTCATTAGAACTTAGTGAGGGATAAGAGTGTGAAATTATAACATTTCCAAGTGACAAGTGAATCAAACAACTTTGAGTAGGCCTGCTTCCTGTTTTGTTCATTGTTGTGTTTTCATTCACTGTTGCAAAACGGTCAAGAAAAAAGTGGTAGTTTGGGACTTCTTTAATATTAAAGGAAAAGGCGTTTGTAAGTATTGTACTCAAGAATACAAGCAAGGTAATTCAGTTAAAATGGAAAATTGCATAAAAATGTATCAAACGCCCTGCAGGATTGAAACATATTCTCACTATCAATAAACTAACACTTAGACCATCAACCAAAATGGACATCAATCAAGCACTGACAGTGGATGCATATTCAAATGTAGGCCAGACTACCCAAGGTGAAGCTTTTGTAACCTCGGCTGGTTAGGTTCAGCTACATCTCCTTTCAAGTCACCAACACCACCTCCACCATAGCCTTGGCCAAGTCCCCTATCTGAACACTCTTGCAGTTTGGGATCTGGTACTATACCAATTTACAACCCAGGTTCATCAAGAGGAATAACTGCATTTTTGGATCACATGGATAACCAAACAAATGTAAGTTTAAATCACTTAAGGCCAACTATTTTTTGGTATGAAAATGGGTAGTTCATAGTAGTCCTTTTTGTAGCCTATTATATTGTAGGCCTCAATTGCTATTGTGATGCTAAACAGTAAGAATGTTGTATGTATTCCACTGTATTAAGAAGGAAAATTACTGACCAACAGCCAAACTGGAAACTCTAGTCTTTTTCCTTAGAAGAGATATATTAGCATCTCCTAGCCTAATATTTCCCACCATTTAAATATCACAAAAACAAAAGTAGGTTAGTTATAGTTTGTAAAACAAAAGTTTTGTTAACAAAAGTAGGTTAGTTTTTCTGACTGAACTTTCATGCTATTAGAATATGGCTTTACAATTCCTTTGAAAAAATAACTATTTTCGCATTTAGGAGTAGTAGGCCTAGGTTGCAACTGCTCCCTCAAATCTCAAAACAGTTTACAATGAAGTGTGTTATGCCATTTCTCAAAAGCAATAAAAACTATTTAGGTGGCACAAGTCAATAGTTTTTATTCTTTGTTGTGGCTTTTATATAATGGTTCATTGCCACTATTTTTTTTTTTTTTTCTGCGCAAGGTGCTGAACCAATCCTTAGCTGAAGCAGTTTTTGTAAGTGGATCCCCATACCTTTGATATAGCGCCCACTGTGGATGGATTTTTTCCAAAAATTGAGGACCTGCATATAAGTTACCATCAAGATTTCTAATGTCTACAACTTATTTTTAGGGTCAGTATAAAGAAATTAAAGAAGAAATTACAAAAATAATTCAGGAAACAAAAAATTTACATCTTCAATGTCATGGCTGGAGTAATACCAGAAACTAGTCTATAATTAATTTTGTGATTTCGTAGGCAGAACCATTTTTTATAGATTTAAAAATGATAAAAACTGAGAGACATAACACTGAATACCCAGCAGAGATCATTAGATCTGTCATTAAGAAGTATGGTCCTGATAAGTTTTTGGTGCTTATTGGCAACAAGGTTCTGAACATGAAGGCAGCCTTAACACTGTTAAAGAAAAGTATCCTCATATAGTTCCTTTAGTCTCCATTGCTCACTTTCTCCATTTACTGTGTGCTGACATCTTAGGATGCCAGACTGTTCAAAGTTTCTTTGCAGAGGTGATAACTTTAGTAAAAACTGTCAAAAACAGTCACAAATTGAAAGCTTTGTTCAATGAAATTTCTTCTGAGAAAAAGCTCAAAGACTGAATATATCTGAAGTTACCTAGGCAGACCACATGGAACATGGAGCACTAGCAATCAACCAAAGTGGTCCTCCAAACATTGACAGTCAATGAAAAGGCTTCTCGAGACCCATCCATTAAAAGGAAACAATGTTTTGGGTTAGAATAGAAAAGAAGATAAATTTGCTGAAACCAACTGTTGATCTTACCACATACATTGAATCAAATGACCCACAAATACATAGAGTGGTCAGGAAATTAAATGAACTAGAGAAAAATATGAAGGAAAACTTACCAACTTCACACATGCAAAAATCCAAAGAAAAGAGTAATGGAGAAGTTCATCAAGAGAGAAAATTTTGACACTGAACCAATCCATCTCACAGAATTTATGTTGGACCCTAAAATGCAGGAAACTTTACTGAACCCTACAGTACTACTACACGCCCTAGGTTTTGTTTGCGATTGTGCTCAGCATATGGGTTTGGTCATCTTAAAAGTAAGAGCAAGTTTCGCTGACTACTGGCAAGGAAGGCTTATTCTAGAGAAAGTTTCTTGGGGAGGGATGGGCGAAAAGGATAAAATTATCAGGCCTCTGTCATGGTGGAGGGGCTTGAGAGGTACTTGTGACTTGGCAAATATAGGCATAGGAATATTGGGGACACCAGTAACTTGGGCTGCCACAGAGCATGCATTCAGTAAATTTTCTTGGTTGCATCTCAAGAAAAGAACCAACTTTTCTTCTGAGGCGAGCAGCGAAACTGACATTTCTTTCTTACAACTGGAAGCTCATGAATACTCCACCTCCAAAAGAGACGAAGGAAGCATGCAAGCAGAAGTCAACCCAGTGGAAACAGGAGGACAGGAAGAAGATGAAGAAATCCTCCAGACTGAAGAAGATGACAGGATCAAGTAAGTAACTGTATCAATGACTATGGGTTTTTTTTTAAGAGGAGAAGGATCAAGACGATTTAATGGACATTGAGAGTGACAGTGACTAGCGGACTTCAGAAAAGACTGAATGTGGAAAGTAAATATGCTGTATTAAACCATTTGCCTTTTAGTAGTTTTAATTTGATTTTTATAACATTTTACATTCTGGTTATTTTTCTGATGTTTTTATTCAATTATAATATTTCTTGAAATATAAGACTGTTCGCATTACACACACACACACACACAAACACACACACACACACACACACACACACACAATTACCACATTGACCCATTAATGTGAGCAATTCCATTTTTTTTAATTATAATTTCCCAGGAATTTTATTTAGTTATAATTTTATCTTAAAATATATTTCCATTTTTGACTGATTTAACCATATAATTATTGCTTTTACTTATTGACAGTTTTTGGAGCTATTTTGCAAATTAATTATAAATTCCCAGTAATTTATGAATTTTGGGAATATTGCCAGCAATATTCCCAGGGCATATTTCTTTGATTTCAAATTCCCAGGAATTTTACTACGCTAGCTGCAGCTGAAGAAGCAAAAGCCACGCAATGAAGGAGGGACTACAGAATAGGCTCTCAGAACACAGCCCACAACATGTAAACCAGCAACAGAAAAGTTACATAAAAGTATTACATTGGAATATTAAATACAACTGTGCTATGTATCAGTGAACATGGGCTAACAAAGTCAGATAGCTAACTTGACAATAAAGGACTATATCTTACCCAGTTACTTCTGCAGAGCTAAACTTAAAGGTGGTGGATTTTCCTCATACATTAAATAGGAAAGCCCCTAAAGACTGCAAATACTACATGTGAAGATTACCCACAGCTAGGGAAAAAGACTGAAATTAATGGTGCAATGATAGATAACTTTAAGATTGTTTTGCGTTTAATATACCAAGCTGCAAGATTAGCATCTTTCTGGAACAAAAGCTGCCAATATATTAAGAATGAATACGAAGAAAAACATCATTACATGTGGAAACTTCAATACTGACATCGGAAAAGGATCAAAAGCAAGAGGAAATTTCGAGGAATTATTAGTACAATATACAATATGGAGGCAACAATACCTGCAGCTAGACAAGTGACTTCTCAAAGTCAGACAGTTATTGAAATCATCATTAATAATACTGGTAGGCGTAACTATGCTAGCTGTAGTCCAAACAGAAATATCTGATCATCAGCAACAGCTGATCTGCTTCTGCAGTAAGGCAATAATGTCAGAACCAAAACAATCAATCAAAGAAATCGGTGAACAAAATATTAAATTCTACAGTAAAATATTATGCAGGGACACCTCGAATGAAACCCTACAGGTGCGGAATGTAAAGGAAGAGTATGATTCATTTATTACAATTATTGGTCACCATTTAAATGTAGCTTTCCCAAAATAAAGAGACAAGAAAAGTTGTGGGATCTGACAGAGTGAATTACCAATGAAATAAGGTAAGTGCAGAGGAAGCTGCATGATTTGAGTTGGAGGGGTGAAGCTGAAAATTGTAAAATACTACAAAGAAGTATTGAAAAATAAGGGAGGCAAAAGCGAGAGCAATAGATTTCATAATGCTGAACTCAAAAAATGAGGCAAAGGCAGCCTGGAATGTAATTAATGATGAAAGAAAGAAAGAAAGAAACAGATATCAGGTCAAAATGAAAATAGACCATACAGTGGTTACAGATGGCAGAGAAATAGCTAACATACTCAATGATAACTATATAATTGCGGTAGAGAACTTAACTTTGCAGAGTAGTAGTCAGCAAAAAATGGTTACTAAGTTATTAAAAAATTAAGCACAAGTCACAGAAGATGAACTGAGAAAAACTGTACAAAAACTGACGTCCAAGAAATCAGCTGGTACTGATTAAACATGGAACCATATCATAAAGCAAGTGAGCAAATAATCTCACCACTGCTGGACATAGAAAACAGCTCTTTCGGAGATGGAATTTTTCCAAGTAAACTGAACATAAGCAGGATATCACCAGTGTACAAGAAAGAGGATAGGGATGACCATAACAATTACAGCCAGTTTCACTGATATCAGGTTTCTCAAAAATCCTGGAAATGCTTACATATAATAGATTAGTTTATTACCGGAACAACACAACACTCTTATACTTTCACCGCATTGTTTCAGAAAGAGTACATCTATGGAACCAGCAAATGCCAGTCTGACAGAATATATTATACAGTCCTTAGACGAGGAAAAAGTTGTTTCTGTAATGTCTATGGATCTCTTCAAAGCTTTTAACACTAGTGACCATGACATACTGATAAGAAAAATGGAAAACTATGGTATTTGAGGGCAAGCAGGCGAGAGGATAGAATCATACTTATGCAACAGGAAACAATATGTATCGATAAGGATTGCATATCAGTCAGAAACCAAAGCTGTCAAATATGGTGTTCCACAGGGATCTGTAATGGGGCCACTGTCGATTAATCTGTTTATCAATGACATAGGTGTTGAACAGAAAGAGAAGAAAATATTGTAGGCAGATGACATGATAATACTGAACAACGGCTGGAATTTGGTACAGCTTAAAGAAGAGCATAGATATCTGCATACGCCACAGTTCAGTGGCTCCTGGAAATGGACTTGTTATAAGCCTAAAAGAAGACAATTTATGTACTGTTCACAAATAAAGAGGTTGGGCACATGTGTTTAGAGGTGGATAAAACAAAGCTGGAAGAAGTAGAATCTACTAGACTCTTAGGTATTATTGTAGATAACAAGCTGAAATGGAAACAACATATTAATTCTTTCTAAGGTAAGAAACTCAGAACCATCATATTCCTAATGAGGCAACTATCATAGTATGCAGACAAACAGCTTCTGTGCACAGTACACCATGGACTCTTCAAACCATACATGCAGTATGGAGAGAGAGAGAGTGTGGAAAAACTCAAACATTCAAGAAACAAAAAGGGCGTTCATGTTACAAAGAAAGCAGTCAGGATCATATTATTACATCCTTGCACATATATAAAACAGTACTACATGTCACAGAAGATAGTGCAGTGCACACTACAAATGCGGAGGAAGAGTGACGTACAAAGCATACCCCACTGACTGAAAATGGATGAAAAATCACCCCAATACTCAGGTATCAGTTTACTATCAAGTCTGCCCTAAAAAGACTGAGTGACAATGTGTGTGACACCAAGTTTTCAAAGACTATCTCGTGGAAAACGAATTTTACAGTGTTGATGAGTATTTATCACATTAAATGTGTACATAATGAAAAATCCAGTAGGGAATGTAACAACATTGTGAAAAGGAAACTTGCCACTCAACATCTCCGCTATATGGTGAGTGGCAACTTTCTTTCCATAATATTGTTAAATTTGTATGTATTGTTACTTATTCAGAATGAAGTTAAAATATGAGAAAAACGGTTAGGAAGTGTGTGATAATGAATGTTTTCTAATTCTGACATGTCTTATATTACATGCACATTCACTGTGCATCATGTAATCCTACAGGATCAAATAAAATTCAATTCAATTAATTCTATTAGCACAATCACAGCATTAACAATTACAGCTCATGTAGAGCACACTATCATTTCATTACATCAATTTTTGCTACTGTACTGGAGACACAACCCACACTTCTTTAGGCCTAAATATCTTTAGTATACAGGGATATGTTAGTTAACAAGTTAAACTGTAGCTTCGTCCACTGATGGCACGCCTGACACCTTGTTATGGTGCTAAAAGACAAATAATGAAGACCTAAGATAGTAGAGGCATTATTTTCTGATTGAATGTGGAAAAACTATCATACAATTAACACCATTTCATTGTGTATTGTGAGCTCAATGAGGAAAAACAATATGGTAAACCTGCCGAGTACTAAGTTTGTATCTCCCAACGTAATAAAAAATTATTGGAAACCATTACCTAGTCTGTAAAAAACGGTTCCTCTGTTGTAATATGCAACTGCTAGGTCAGGATCGATTGCTATTGCTTTGTCATAATCTTCTATTGCTCCATCAAAGTTCACTTGCAAATATCTTATATGTCCCCTGTTGTTGTAAGCTAATGCTGCATCCTTCCTGTAGACAAATATATGATTTACGAGCGACCTATTAGCACTGGAACAACACGAACACAACAAACTTTAAAAATTTTAGTAGAGTTTCGAAAAGAGTGCAGGAACAACACAGCGGTGAAATTCACAGGCGTTGACGCTGACTTAAGAATGTCTACCGTTATCTTCTAAGAGCACGTACTATATATTACATCTGCACACTTGTTTCTCGTACTTTTTTAGTTGACAAAGAGTTTCATACCCCCTTAAATTTTCAGCATCTATGAGGTCGGTTAATTCCATTTCAAGCTGGCGGCGTTCATTTGTGCTTGTCATTTTCAAAATCACGAGAACTAGTGAAAGGGTTGAAATTATAATACTGACAAAAAGTGGGGACAGAAAGTTATCTACGAGATAGCAATTGCATCACACACCAATGCTTATCTGTGAAAACAATTGCTACTAATGTGGAAACGAAGCAAATACGTACATTGTTTATCACAGCTACACCGACATCGCGCATTGACTAACATGCAAATCGGATATTAAGCGTCAAATGTCACTGTGTTTAGGCATCGTTCAGTAGTCTCAGAAGTCGACAGTAGCGCCGAAGTTTAGCAAGTAACAGCAAATCTGCGAAATTTTGTTATCGGATCAGCTGTTCCACTATGAATACCGCACATTTTCTACTCAAGTATTCCAAAGATATTGCTGTTTTACTATGACAGATGACTCGTAGTAGGACGGGAGATTTTGTCATCACTGTACTGCGAGTCTGCGCTTGCGTTAGTAGTGAAATGGTACAGACAGTACGGGCAGTGCAGCAAAGCCAGGGAATCTGTCATACTGTCAAAGTGTGTTGGTAATGGTGGCGAAGCACATCTGACGTTAAGGAGTATGCGACGTGAGTTCCATATACGTCAACGATCAGGAGCAGAAGTGTCCAAGAATCTGGTGGTTAAATCACGCAGCACATCGCACAGAAAGGAACATCGCTAAATAATGTCTTCACCCAGTGCAGGCAAAAGGCGAATCGACACAGACATTATTAAACTTATAGAAAGTAAATTGGAGGTAACGTTCCTGTCAGGTCTGAATGAATTTTGTGTTAAATTTAATGGGCCGAAAGGAACACCGTACGAAGGTGGAATATGGAATGTACGTGTTCACTTACCTGAACAGTATCCTTTTAAGTCGCCTTCAATCGGTTTCATGAATAAAATTTATCATCCAAATGTAGATGAATCGTCCGGGACAGTCTGTCTGGATGTAATTAATCAGGCATGGACAGCTCTTTATGACTTGTCAAATATATTCGAGTCATTTTTGCCCCAGTTGCTCGCGTATCCCAACCCAACAGATCCTTTGAATTCTGATGCAGCTGCCTTGTATTTACACAAACCAGATGATTATAAGAAGAAAGTGCAAGAATATGTTCAGAAATATGCTGCAAAACATGTATTTAAAGATCAGGACAGTAATGATGATTCATCTGATTCTGAATCATCCATGACTGACAACACAGAGGACGAACTGAGAGATATGGACTTATGACATTCATATTTGTTAGGTTTCAAGAACTTTCTATGGAACTTTTGTTACGTAGTTTAGTCATCTCTGTTTCGGAAAAAAAACTGAGCGTAAGATGTGATACTTCAAGAAAACGCTAGATGTCACTGTGTTACTTAATACGATGGAAAACTAGTCGACTTTATTCTTCGACTTAACGTGTGTTAAACATCGATAAACAAGAGTGCGGCGGGGTTTTCTAATTGCGGGGCCCCAGTGAACTTGTAAAAACCGGTGTAAATTTGTGTCCTATAAAACAAGACGCGGCTGAACGTGTTCGGCGTTCCTGTCAGGAGCCTTCTGAGAAGTAAGTGTCACCGTATTGTATTAGACAAATGTTTCATTGTAAGTATAAATTAGTTTTGGCTTTCTGTATTTCTATTTGTATAAAATTTATAGCTAAGACTTAGTTATTGATCACTTAGCAAAAAAAAAAATGTATTGCTTTTTCAAAACTGTGTGACTTACTGTACGCACGTAAGCTTTAGATTCGTAAAAGTACTTTTTCATCTATTTTCGTATGTCCTCCAACAATACTCCTTATACAAAATTATAGATTTATGGTACAAATTTATGTGTACATGTGACCGCGTAAGATTCATTTTATCTTGGGAACCTGTGGCCTCAAGGGGCTGTTATATACTTTACGTCCAGTAGCCTCCAGGACTATACTGTTTTTACGAACATGAAATGCATTGGCTATAGTATTTGGCGTATGTTGCAGCTAATGAAATTGTGGGTTTTCGGTAATATCACTTTTGAAATACTATAAAGATAAGTAAGCATTACAGGGTGATATAGCATAAACTGTCATTTCGCTAAGAGGCTCACGGAACTTACCTCTGAATTCGCCGGTAAACTGGGCGCAACAGGTGGTTGTCACGTCAATGTGAGGCGATGAGATTGCACATGATCTTTACGTATGGATAGTAAACATTTTGTAGTAAATGGGAAATGGACTTTCGTTCTTTGACGTAGTAAGATATACATTTCCTGCTAGTATAAATTCTGTAACCTGCCACTTTTATAAAGTGATAATATCCAGGTACAGAAACTAATGTATTTCCCAACCATTGTAACTCATGTGCTTACTGACTCATGCAGGAACCAAAATTTCTAAGCATTTCTTAATTCTTCGCAAAACTTCGGGAGAACGTCAAAAATTGGAAAGGAAGATTTCTTACATTTTAAATTATATTATCCGTGATTGGCTTATGCTTAGATTTCATTTCAGTCACGGGTTAGATATAGGAAAATTAAAATCTGAATGTTAGGAAAATTTGGCGTATCTAATTCTGTTTTGTAACATTTCTTGTCTTGTCATTTTTTTTCTGGCTTTTAAAGTGACTTTATCAGTCTGTACCTTAGTTTAGTTATTGAAACAATTCTGAGTAAAGAATTTCTTGGCATATCTCAAGCATACAAAAATGTGACGCATAGTGAATTTCGTCATGATTGGTTTACTGACAGTGAAGCTTAAAATATGCTACGTGTGAACATTGAAGAAATTTCATATCTTTCACTTATCGAATACACAGTTACTTTCAAAAAAGAATGGACTGAAGTGATTCTAAAATTGTAGGCATATATCCTAATGGTATTGGTTGTAAAGTTCAATATATTACAATTACAGGAGCTTACATATGGAATGATTATTAAAATAAACAGTTGCAGCGACTGACCTTCGGCATTAAATACAGAAGCGGAAGGTCCGGCGTCATGTGAACATATATGGTTTTTTTTTATATATCACTGTGTTGCTGTGCAGTGAAGTATGCTGACCATCATCCTGCTGTATCCTGGTTTTTTAATGCTGTCAGGTTTGCGAAAATGTCCAGGATTTGAGGATTTTAACTGGCAAGGATTTTTTGAATTTTAGACCTATATTCTGCATCACGTTCTTGAACATTCTTGCTACCGTGCATCTCAGCCGACACTTGGAGCAAGCGGAGACGTGGGCGTGGCTACCGGCGTGCTTTAACGTCTCAAGTCATTCAGCAACTCAACATAGGCAGCGTTAATGTTATTTTCGTGTGTGAAATAACTTGTTTACATGTTTTTATCATTTTGTCCTTTTTTGTCTCGTCATTTAGCAGTTTGCAAAAGAAAGGGTGTGTTTGCTTTAATACCATCATCTGCCAAAGAATTGCTAAGCAGAATAAAAGAAATAACAGTATTCAGGTAATAAAATTCTTCTGAATCGCTGACAATTTTTATGATTCTAGTATCAAGTACTTAGTAGTGGAGAAACAGTTTTGATAGTCAGTGAGGTTCGGTGGACAAATTTACGAGCCGAAATTGCCTGGTCCGATTTAGAAGAGAATGCACAAACAGTTAATAGAATTATGAGAGTCCATAATATTAATGATCTATTTGGTGAATGTTTGTTGTCGAATCAGATAAGAGACCAAAGTGTAAGTTGTGGATGAAGTACTGGGAAAACACCATACACGATTGAAAAGAACTGGAAAGCAACTTTGAAGACGCCCTTTTTCAACCAATCTCGTCGGATCAGTTCCCTCTTTTTCGTTTTTTTCTGTTGCTGGCAAACTATAGCTAATATATTTGCTGCACACGCCTTCTTTGCTGTCTTAGACATCTTAGCCTTGTCAAATCGCGTTGTCAACTGACAATTTTTTGTCAATGTCATTGCTAGTTGAGATCGCTTCAATATATTTAGGGTTTGACAAACTAGTAATGTCAGTAAATATTGAACGTGTGCCTGCTCCTATAGTAAATTCATTGAGATTATGTTCGACGACAAGCAAAATTTTCTGACACAAACAAAATCTGGGATTTGTCTTGGCTGTTTTGGAGGTAACAAGGCCAAGAAAAGCCGAGAGAAAGCTGTGGGCAAAGAAGTGGTTTTCATGCTAAGAAAGAAAGTAAGCCATGCTGTTTCTTAAGGAGCTGGGAGCCAATGATTTTCTTAATTATCTAGGAATGGATGGAACACGGTTTTCGGAGTCGCTGATTATCACGAAACTATTGTTAACGAAAAGCAATACAGTGACGAGAGAAGCCGTAAACTGGGAAGAGAGGGCGTTTGCCACATTACGGTTTCTATCCAATGCGAGACGTTAAAAGGATCTCAGATTCACAGTTATTATCCAAAATAATAACTGAAACCTGGAACATGATACGTAATTGGTTGAGGAAATACCGGGTGATCAAAAAGTCAGTATAAATTTGAAAGATTGATAAACAACGGAATAATGTAGATAGAGAGGTAAAAATTGACACACTTGCTTGGAATGACATGGGGTTTTATTAGACCCACCCCATATTGCTAGACGCATGAAAGATCTCTTGCGCGCGTCGTTTGGTGGTGATCGTGTGCTCAGCCGCCACTTTCGTCATGCTTGGCCTCCCAGGTCCCCAGACCTCAGTCCGTGCGATTATTGGCTTTGGGGTTACCTGAAGTCGCAAGTGTATCGTGATTGACCGACATCTCTGGGGATGCTGAAAGACGGCATCAGACGCCAATGCCTCACCATAACTCCGGACATGATTTGCAGTGCTGTCCACAACATTATTCCTCGACTGCGGCCATTGTTAAGGAACGATGGTGGACATATTGAGCGTTGCTTGTAAAGAACATCATCTTTGCTTTGTGTTACTTTGTTATATTATTTATTGCTATTCTGATCAGATGAAGCGCCATTTGTCGGACATTTTTTGAACGTTTGTATTTTTTTTCCTAATAAAACCCCCATGTCATTCGTAGCACGTGTCAATTTGTACCTCTCTATCTACATTATTCCGTGATTTATTCAGTTTTCCAATTTATACTGACGTTTTGATCACCCGGTATATAAAGGGAAACAAAAGATATTCAAGTAAAAAGTATACTGCATTTATAGCGTAAATAGTTGTAATAAACAAAAGTAATGAAAGAAACAGAAGATTCCTCTTTCGAAACTCTCTCATAACACTTACCTCCCTCGCTATCTGCCACTCTAGCCATTTGTTTTGAACAGCGTATATTTCCGCGCTCGGAATCTGCTGACACTCTGGAAGTTGAGGGGACAGCGCTACATGCGGCACAGTTTGTTGAGTGAAGTGATGGAAGCTGTCTGATGGTCACACTCAACCAACCGCCCGACAAGAGAAAATGGTCGGGACGTCGCTACACACGTCCAGTTTATCGGGCGGTCGATAAATTGGTACGCGTGTAGGGCCGATTAGGATCGACGACGAAACACGAACTATTTACACAACAGTTCGGATAAACAAGAATTTTGGGACGGTAACAAGTATTTGAGCTCTACTTATAAAATTGAAGCAATAAATGGCAAAGCGGTGAAGTTCGATTCAGTAGGTCTTGCACGAAGAATTGAGGCCTGATCTGCCGAAGTTTTGAAACATCACCACAATATCTGGCAATGACTTTGATAATTTACTTGCTATTTTCTAACCTCATACTATAGTGCATAATTTCGTTCTTAATGGTGCTTAAAGTACACAAAGCCGTATTTGAAACAAAATATATTGTTAATTAGAAACTTAGATTTCACTAACTTGACAACGTCAGTCGATAATTCTCTTGTGCACTGTTGCCACGAAATGTAATTCTGTCGGCTGACGAAGTCGAAGCATTCACGGCCACACTAAAAGAAACCGAGCAGCCGCCTAGGCGAGCTCAGGTGCAGGGACAAGAAGGGCGTCGCCCGAAATGGGCAAACCCAAAGCTGGGAATCTGGACGGTTGTTGTTCGCATGGGCCTTGTGTAGAAATGACGGAGTGTGTCAGGCTGAAAGATGGTTTCTTACAGCTCTACAAGCATCTATGATAATTCAAGTGTAAAGCAAATAAGAATACATCCGCGACGCCAGAAAATGAGGCGCATTCAATGACACAGCAGTATGTCAATATCTTTAAAACTACAGAAGTTAATATTTCACCGTGAATAAACGTTTTCGCAATGAACCTCTGAATTAATAGCTTTTAAATACTTCGTGCGATTTCAACAAACGATACTTCAGATGAAAGCACTGCACGGTAGCTATCGTCCCAGAAACCGACTCATCTGTATCTACTTTATTTATTGACGTATTATGTCTCTCGTATATTTCTATTATACAAATGTGCATCAGAACATCGTTTTCTCCACAATTACACAGCATGAATACAACACATATTGTCACATTTAATGAACACTTCACTATTTTGCCAGTAACTTTATTTAAATATCGATTCCAAGTGCTATTAAAAACTGTCCCCGTTTAATAGAAGTCGCATATGTTAGCGCACACCACGATTGAAAAGATAACGAAAACACTTCTATAGTTGTTTAAACAATATTTAACGACATTTCGTTGTCATTTAACGTGAATGCACTTGAGCAAGAATGCTGTCTTATTTAGTCACGAATCAACTATTACTTATATTTATTGTAAATAATCTTAGTGTTACCGAATGTTTGCCATTTCTTTATTTAAATATTCTTGTAATATTTTAGTTTGGTCCGGGAAGAGGTAAAAATGTGTCAGATCATGTATGTAGAACCTGAGAACGATGTATTTTTGTCGGAGACGGCCTTGAGCCATGAGTTGCACATTGGCGGAACTCTGTCGGAGTCACTGCCTATGGTAACGTGCCTGATTCAGTCGCGTAGGTAATGTGGGCGGTGAACGACCACTACCGTAAACTAGCTTGTGAAGTTAGAGGTCTGAGTGTGCCCCGAGTAGGACTCTTTATTTTCCGCTTCTATTACGGAATCGAGGATGGGCAGAGTACGAGATGCTATTCTTTGTATCGTGTATAATTTGTGAATCATCATGTTGAACTCTGAATTGTTTTAAGCTGGTGAGTTTTTCATGTATTGTGATGACGAAGTGGTCATCGCTTTCGCGTATCTTTGATTAATTTGGGGATTTTGCCACCATTCGCGTAATGGTATTTTCTGTCTTTATTTTAATTAAATATCGTACAACCACTTCCGTTCGACATGTCCTTTCTTGAATAAACATTATTGTACATAATTATCTGTGTATATCAATTACAGACGTTAGAATAGAACAATTGTTATTAAATTATTCATTTTTTTAGTATTTCGAAGTATTTTATTAACTTGAAGTTAATGTTATTATTTGCAGCGAATTAGCTGCGGGGCATGAAAGCAAACATTCGCGGTTCGACCCTATGACTATACGTAGCTACTCCTTTTAAACTGAGCTGTGCGTAGCCCAAGTACCTGAAGTACGAGTAACGACAGGTAATAAGGGATGGTGTTTGGAAGAACAATTACATTTGCAGTAACCGTTATGTACCGTCGCAATCTACGATTGACAGATATCTTTGTCTTGCCACGGAGTTCATCAACCGATTCTTTGATCCTACATTCGTGCACATAAGAGGTCGAATTCAAACCTATTTGGCGTATTTCTATGGGCGTCCGCAAAGAATACTCAAGTATGGCGATAAGACAAGGGTTTTCAGATTAAATTGACAAAATAACCGAACACTGCCTGGCAAAGGACTTGCTGAGCTGAAGGTGAACACAGTAAAACGCCTAGTAACATTAAAAGTATTTATTTTAGCTAGTTATAGCTTTCAAGTCTTTTACCTTTAATTTTTTGGTTAAAGTCGGTGATTTGAAGTTTGCTGTATTACAATTAATATGTAGGTCTGCCTCTGCGTTATCGGCACTCAATTTCTTCCTAGATTCAGATCACAGTGATGATTCGTGTGACCGAGGACTCTTTCCTCAAGGTATTGCTGGATGTCACTGCCATGATTCTTTTCATAATTTTTTGTCTTAGGCGTTTCTTCTGTTAAATCGTTTTTCACGAAAACGAGTTTGCGGACGTAGAAGCTTGACTTCGTAATTTTTCTAAAGTTTTTTTAGTACACGGTCCTCTTCGTATAAACTAGCATTATCAATGTCTTTTTCAGTACCTACCACCTTTGATATCTGCAGAGATTTTTTAGTAGTCAAACAGCTTTCCAAGATAATCTTCGGCTCTTTGGTATGCTGCGAGAGCTTCTTTCTTGAATTTATTTCGTTCAGCCTCACTTACGCCACGTCCTACGTAAGCGACTGAAGCGATCGACAGCGCGCAACAGCTTCAGACAACAAAGCACAACTGCGTGCATAGTTACGGAAGTGCTACGTGAGCGACGTCCTTGGCTCTGCCTGTCCTCTGCTACAATTAGCGACGCTTGAATTCAAACGTTTTTGAATCTCGTCGCTGCAGCACGCGCGACAGTGAAACCAACAGCTACGAGTCTTCTCGGCAAAGCAGTGGAGCGGACGTGCCGGCGGCTGTGAAATAATCATCCGATTTTAAGAAATTCTTTCGTATCCTACAGCTTGATACCTTCGCTCGATAAAGATGTAAATTTAAGCTATTCGTAATAGTTACTGTGCTACACGAAACTTGGTATATGACTGCACGAAGAGTTTGCAAAGATAAAATCGCACTGAACATGGCTTATTTTAGGCCATAGATTATTGCGTGTGGAAAGTAAAAAATACATCGAAATTGTATTTGAAGCTTCTTTCTCGAGATCTTGCTTTTACATCCGCGGACGGGTTGTTGGCGGCGCGTCCGCATCCCTTCCTGCGCATCGGGAACCAAATGGTCGTAAAAATTGTCGTACCTCAAACTGTTAACGATATCGAAACGAGTTTTTTTAAATAACAGCACGCAGAAAGGATGTATTTTATCATATGATTAACACTCGACATGTTTTTGTCAAATGTTTGAGCAGAGCTTAGTCCCTATAAATTACACAACATTTGAACTATAACCGCCCACCGTGGCATTGCACAAGACGACATGCTGTTGCTAAATAGGCATCATGGCACTCAGTATAGCAAATTATCATCAATTTGTTGCATCCTTGACCCCCCCCCTCCCCCGCTTCGCGATGTACGCTCAGTTGTTGATGACTTCAGCGGTCAGAGATTAAGGCAGAGAAATGCGCAAACAGGGTATCAAAGCGACCAGAGGTGTAGTTTTACATGAAAGTATTTGAGTTTCATTCAAATGAAACCTGGTCAGTGCGTCTACCTTTGCCTTACACGTAAGGTGGCACCACGTGCTGCGGATATATTTGTAGAACTTCGTTCGAAGTTCATTAATGACCTTCATTTATACGGATGGCTCTAAGACCAATGACGAGGTCGGGTGTTCTTTTATTGTCGGGGCACAGAGCTACAAATACCGGCCACATGGCCATTGTTCGGTCTTACCAGCTGAGCTCTTTGCCCTCTACCAGGCTGTTCTTTACATCTGCAGCCACAGACATTCTGCTTATGTCATATGCTCAGATTCCCTGAGTACCATCCAGCGCCTCAGTGATCCGTATCTGGTTCACCCTTTCGTGCAACGGTCCAACGCTCTCTTCAGCAGCTGGTGGACGACGGTTCTCCGGTTAGCTTTGTGGGTTCCTGGCCATGTCGGTATCCCTGGGAACGAAGCTGCAGATGCCGCGGCCAAGGCTGCGGTCCTCCAGCCTCGGACGGCTTCTTGTTGTGTCCCTTCATCAGATTGTAGCACAATCATTTGTCGGCGCATTTTATCGCTGTGGCATGCAAGCTTCGGGCCTTGAAACCTCTTCCCGTAGCTTGGACGTCCTCCTCACGTCCTTCTCGGCGGGAGGAGGTCGTTTTGGCCCGGCTACGAATTGGACACTGCCAGTTCAGCCATCGCCATCTGCTGACGGCAGCGCCGGCGCCGTTCTGTCCATGTGGGCAATTGTTGACGGTCCGCCACATTTTAACGTCCTGTCCGGATTTTACTACGCTGCGTCTTGATCTTGGCCTGCCATGTACTCTGGATGCCATTTTAGCGGATAACCCAGGAGCTGCTGATCGCGTTCTTCGTTTTATCAACTTGACACACCTGTCTAAGGACGTTTGATTATGCTGTAGTTTTTTAATCCTATGTCTGTTAATACGTCTTTTATATTGTTGTCCCTTTTAGTTGCTGTTTTAACCTTGTGCCTCGCGGTAAATTCCTAAATTAGTCAGGGCCCTTAATAACCATTGTAGTTGTGCGCACTAAAACAAAAACAAAAAATTAAAGTGCTGCGGATATGGTGGCACCATCAATTGGTAGAGGCACTGACGCGTGCGCACCGTTTGATGTTCCATGGCCCCATTATGGTTCCACGCCGAAGAGAAGGGGGTCCACACAAGTTATCGTCCACTATCGAATTTGCAGGAGAGTAAGCGGGAACAACGAGGAGTGATTAGATTTTTGGCGGCGGAGGGAGTTGGAGGCCTTGGACGGATGAAGTACAATCTGAGTCTTTAAATTGTTGTGGAATGACGCAAAAGATTCCTCGAGGGGGGGCGCGAGTCAGTGGAAGACGATGCTCGTCCTGGACAGGTCATCGTGTCATCACACCGGAAAGGGTTGCAGAAGTGAATGCTTTAGTCTTGGGCAACCGCAGAATCACTGTGGACGAGATCCATCGGTTACTGGGTATTAGCGAGTGCACCGCCCACACCAAAATGCATCAACACTTGAACTTTCGAAAATCTTTGCGCAGTGGGTTCCCCACCAACTGACCGCCGAACAGTGCAATACTCGAATGGCGCTGTCTTTGAGTCATATGCAACATCATGAGGAGGAATACGGCTTTCTGTGGCGTATTGCCACAGGTGACTTTGACGAGTTCCTGGAACGGGGAACCACCACCAATTCCCAGCGTTATCAAGCCATGTTGCAGAGCCGTAGACGAGCCATAAAGTCGAAACGCCGAGACATGTTGTCCAATGGCGGTATCCTTCTGCATGATAACGCCCGCCAACACACGGCCAATGCGGTGAAGACAACATTGCAGGAGTTTCAGTGGGAAACGCTGGAACATCCACCACACAGTCTCGACCTTTCATCGTGTGACTTTCGTGTGTTTGTAGCTCTAAAACAAGCTATTCGCGGACATCGATTCGCAACGGACGACGAAGTGTGCGACTGGGTCCAGGCCTACGAGCTTTGATGGAATCGACCGGCTAGTGTCGCAATAAGATACATGTGCGAACAGTTTTGGTAACTATTTCTGAGTAGGTGTACTGTGTATAACTACATTTTTTAGCTAATAAAATCGTTACCGTTACTTTACACTAGTGACCGGGTTTAATTTGAGTGCCCCTTATAATTAGTTCACTGCAATAGGGGTAATTAAGGAAAATTTAATCAGTGAGTTGAGGAAAAATGGAAATGTCTGACGAAAAGCTGCTTCTAGCGGTGTAAATGAAGTGTCAAAGTTCATCTGTTCGAAGCCTAGCTATCTTGCCCATAAATTACGTTGGTGTGATATTCAACTATAAAAAAATGCTCCCTTCGAATCAGATACATACTAAACTTAGGATTTTCGGATACAGATGTTAGGAAAGCAAATGAGTTGTTAATGAGATCATGAATAAAACTGGAAAATAAAAAATAAAAGAAATTTGTAATACATTTTGTGAAATGATTCGTCTAAAAGAAATAAGAGATCAGAGAAACATTTGACGTACCTTTGAATGATGCTAGAAATCGTTTACAAAAAAGTTGTACCAGATGTTTTTCTAATATTAGTTCACACTTTTCGACAAATAATTTCACAAAATGTTAATTTAAAAAAAAGAAATACGCTTTACTTATGCAGACCATTCAGATTAAATGGAAAGCTTGGCCGTAACATTGACTGCTGATGAATTACGTTCCCAACAATCAAATATCAGTAAAATGTCGTGGTTGTTCATTGTATTTTATTAGGCATTTAATGTATGTGAGCTGTGGGATATAATGCCTATACACTTACAGATCAAATAATTCAGCAAGGCTTTAAAAACACACTTATCGACGTAGTTTAAACAGTATACATAAAACATAGTATACAGATTTGTAGCTGAATCATTTAATATGGCCAGGACCATACATCAATCCAATTAAAAGTCGAAGACACCACATTTGCAATACTGATACCCCTCATGGAATACCACTCATTCTTTTGTATTTACGGTAGTCATTCTTCCGTCCCTGTAGGCTGTTGAAAGTTGTTGCTCATGTAAGAAACATTTATCTTTAATTTATTGACGAGATGGTGTAACGCCTCTCTGCTCATCCACGTTTATTGGAAGAATTTCTTATCTTCGCAGCTGATGATACAAATTACAAAATGCTCTTTGAAGAATTCGTAAATTTCATGCACAGCGCTCCTTTTCGCCTTATTTTCGTGTGAAAAGCTAATTTTGTAGCCGTACTCTCGAGCTGTAGTGCTGTACAGTTTGGGGCGGCGTTTTATAGAAACAGCTGGTCGGCTGTAATAGCCATCTTGTAGCTGGAGATTGTCGCTCGTACATGGGACACCCAAGCGTATCGCCGTATGCTGCCCTGCCGCTTGTTGCTGGAGTGTCGCATATCCAGCCGTCGGTCGCTGTCGGTCGCTTCCGGCGCTTTACGTAGGACACGGCCTTAGTTTTAAAAATGGTTAGATTTTGCTCCATAGAAATGATCCGTTTCTACATGATTGGATATCCTCTTTTAATGTTTTCATAATGTTTATGTATTCAGGTTCCAGAACTTCAATGTCTATGAAATAAAATTAATAAGTGACGTATAAAATAAATGTAGTGGTAGCAGCAGAATCGATAGAAATAGATCGAGAATGACCGGTCAAGGTCACGAATGCAGGACAAGCCGGTCAGCAAAAGCTCGTCTGATATTTGATTTGATTTTGTAAGCCAGTAAATATATTTGTCAAATGAATGGAATTCTAAACAAATAGAACCACTCATACTTCGGCACCGAATTTCCGAAGTCAGGCAAAAATCGAAACACTTACAACCCAGGGCAAGACTAAAGTTTCTATTATATGTATAAGTAGGCGAGTTTGGATATAGCTAGCGTTATATAGACAGAGTAGTGAGAGAGAGTAAAACGAGCTCGATTAAGCGGTGCAGGTTTCGTTCCTGAGTCATTCTCCCTTTGAAGTTTTGACATCGCCACTGTGCAGCACGACAAAGAGAGGAAGTTGGGGGGGAGACTTTCATCACCGTCTGCTTAGTCGTAACCACAATGCATACCATTGGCGTTTGCATTATTGTGCGGAAATTTTGAGTGGAATAAAGATACAAAGATAAATCGGAATAAGAAATCAAACGAATTGCACTTTATAATCCCCCCTATATCAAAATAACTTCCGAAATTGTGGCGGTGGGGAAGGTTCACCTGTTATACAGACCTTACATAATTACAGGTTCGCTTAGACAACTATGGGGCAGGCCTTTAGCCTTATACTGTAGTTGGAACCATCCCGACCTTTTGCCATCCTGCCCTCAAGTTGACTAAGAGGGGCAGCCAGACTGTTAAAAGTAACCGAAATCCTTGTATTGTAAATTGTTAAATCGTGCTATCGGATATAGTGTACGCCTTGCATATCACTTGCTTCTCTAAACTGCGTTTCCACTTACTATACGCACACTCCAACAAGGTTGTAGGCGAGATGGGTGATTGGACTACTTAAATCAATAAAAAGTGAACAAGCAGAAAACACTTCAGTCTTATGTACATCTACACAAGGGAGATTAGATCAACATCTACGAAAGCTGAAGTGACCCACTTAGTTAACGATAATTGAAATGTTACGTGTAGCTGATTTTGCAGTCGTGTTATTTATTGACCTCCCCCCATGAACCATGGACCTTGCCGTTGGTGGGGAGGCTTGCGTGCCTCAGCGATACAGATGGACGTACCGTAGGTGCAACCACAACGGAGGGGTATCTGTTGAGAGGCCAGACAAACGTGTGGTTCCTGAAGAGGGCAGCAGCCTTTTCAGTAGTTGCAAGGGCAACAGTCTGGATGATTGACTGATCTGGGCTTATAACAATAACCAAAACGGCCTTGCTGTGCTGGTACTGTGAATGGCTGAAAGCAAGGGGAAACTACGGCCGTAATTTTTCCCGAGGGCATGCATCTTTACTGTATGATTAAATGATGATGGCGTCCTCTTGGGTAAAATATTCCGGAGGTAAAATAGTCCCCCATTCGGATCTCCGGGCGGGGACTACTCAAGAGGATGTCGTTATCAGGAGAAAGAAAACTGGCGTTCTACGGATCGGAGCGTGGAATGTCAGATCCCTTAATCGGGCAGGTATGTTAGAAAATTTAAAAAGGGAAATGGATAGGTTACAGTTAGATATAGTGGGAATTAGTGAAGTTCGGTGGTAGGAGGAACAAGACTTCTGGTCAGGTGACTACAGGGTTATAAACACAAAATCAAATAGTGGTAATGCAGGAGTAGGTTTAATAATTGATAGGAAAATAGGAATGCGGGTAAGCTAGTACAAACAGCATGGTGAACGCATTATTGTGGCCAAGACAGATACGAAGCCCATACCCACTACAGTAGTACAAGTTTATATGCCAACTAGCTCTGCAGATGACGAAGAAATTGAAGAAATGTATGATGAAATAAAAGAAATTATTCAGATAGTGAAGGGAGACTAAAATTTATTAGTCATGGGTGACAGGAATTCGAGAGTAGGAAAAGTGAGAGAAGGAAACATAGTGGGTGAATATCGATTGGGGGAGAGAAATGAAAGAGGAAGACATCTGGTAGAATTTTGCACAGAGCATAACTTAATCATAGCTAACACTTGGTTTAAGGATCATGAAAGAAGGTTGTATACATGGAAGAACCCTGGAGATACTGACAGGTTTCAGATAGATTATATAATGGTAAGACAGATTTAGGAACCAGGTTTTAAATTGTAAGACATTTCCAGGGGTAGATGTGGACTCTGACCACAATCTATTGGTTATGAACTGTAGATTAAAACTGAAGAAACTGCAAAAAGGAGGGAACTTAAGCAGATATGACCTGGATAAACTGAAAGAACCAGAGGTTGTACAGTGTTTCATGGAGAGAAAAAGGGAACAATACAGTAGAAGAAAATGGGTAGCTTTGAGGGATGAAGTGGTGAAGGCAGCAGATAATCAAGTAGGTAAAAGGACGAGGGCTAGTAGAAATCGTTGGGTAACAGAAGAAATATTGAATTTAATTGATGAAAGGAGAAAATATAAAAATGCAGTAAATGAAGCAGGCAAAAAGTAATATAAACGTCTAAAAAATGAGATCGGCAGGAAGTACAAAATGGCTAAGCAGGGATGGCTAGAGGATAAATGTAAGGATGTAGAGGCTTATATTGCTAAGGGTAAGATAGATACTGCCTACAGGAAAATTAAAAGAACCACTTGTATTAATATCATGAGCTCAGATGGAAACCCAGTTCTAAGCAAAGAAGGGAAAGCAGAAAGGTGGAAGGAGTATATAGAGGGTCTATACAACGGCGATGTTGTTGAGGGCAATGTTATAGAAATGGAAGAGGATATAGATGAAGATGAAATGGAAGATACGATACTGCGTGAAGAGTTTGACAGAGCACTGAAAGACCCGAGTCGAAACAAGGCTCCTGGAGTAGACAACATTCCATTGCAACTACTGACGGCCTTGGGAGAGCCAGTCCTGACAAAACTCTACCATCTGGTGAACAAGATTTATGAAACAGGCGAAATACCCGCAGACTTCAAGAAGAATATAATAATTCCAATCCCAAAGAAAGCAGGTGTTGACAGATGTGAAAATTACCGAACTATCAGTTTAATAAGCCACACTTGCAAAATACTAACACGAATTCTTTACAGACGAATGGAAAAATTTGTAGAAGCCGACCTCGGTGAAGATCAGTTTGGATTCCGTAGAAATGTTGGAACACGTGAGGCAATACTGACCCTATGACTTATCTTAGAAGCTAGATTAATGAAAGACAAACCTACGTTTCTAGCATTTGTAGACTTAGAGAAAGCTTTTCACAATGTTGACTGGAATACTCTTTCAAATTCTGAAGGTGGCAGGGGTAACGAAAGGCTATTTACAATTTGTACAGAAACCAGATGGCAGTTATAAGAGTCAAGGGGTATGAAAGGGAAGCAGTGGTTGGTAAGGAAGTAAGGCAGGGTTGTAGCCTATCCATGATGTTATTCAATCTGTATATTGAGCAAGCAGTAAAGGAAACAAAAGAAAAATTTGGAGTACGTATTAAAATCCATGGAGAAGAAATAAAAACTTTGAGGTTCGCCGATGACATTGTAATTCTGTAAGACAGCAAGGGACTTGGAAGTGCAGTTGAATGGAATGGACAGAGTCTTGAGAGGAGTATATAAATGAACATGAACAAAAGCAAAACGAGGATAATGGAATGTAGTCTAATAAAGTCAGTTGATGCTGAGGGAATTAGATTACGAAATGAGACACTTAAAGTAGGAAAGGAGCTTTGCTATTTGGGGAGCAAAATAACTGATGATGGTCGAAGTAGAGAGGATATAAAATGTAGACTGGCTATGGCAAGGAAAGCGTTTCTGAAGAAGAGAAATTTGTTTACATCGAGTATAGATTTAAATGTCAGGAAGTCATTTCTGAAAGTATTTGTATAGAGTGTAGCCATGTATGGAAGTGAAACATGGACGATAAATAGTTGGGACAAGAAGAGAATAGAAGCTTTCGAAATGTGGTGCTACAGAAGAATGCTGAAGATTAGATGGGTAGGTCACAAAACTAATGAAGTATTGAATAGGATTGGGGAGAAGAGGAGTTTGTGGCACAACTTGACCAGAAGAAGGGATCGGTTGGTAGGACATGTTCTGAGGCATCAAGGGATCACCAATTTAGTATTGGAGGGCACCGTGGAGGGTAAAAATCGTAGAGGGAGACCAAGAGATGAATACAGTAAGCAGATTCAGAAGGATGTAGGTTGCATTAGGTACTGGGAGATGAAGCTTGCACAGGATAGAGTAGCGTGGAGAGCTGCATCAAACCAGTCTCAGGACTGAAGACCACAACAACAACAATAATTTATTGACGTGTGAATCTCATCAAACTGATTGTTGCCTGCTATTTAAATCTGGTAGTGATCAGAAAGCAGCAGTGCCAATCCCCAGCATCAGACTTCAATCGCTGCAGCTACTCCCACTAGTCACCACGCCGAGAATATTCTTGCTATTACCTGTCTGTATAAAGAACTACATTAGCATAAAAACAACGGATTATGCTCTGGAAAAAGGGAGAAACTTGTAGAACTAAGTAATTTTTTCTGCAAACGAAGAAAAATTAACTTTCGTAAACATTCGACGAATTTGGTCTACGTTAAAATGTCCAGACGACTTACGATATTGCGCAAAGCCTTTGCTGAGAATCAAACAAGCACACGTACTGTAAAACTGTCTTCAGGCAGTGTCGGCGCGCAGGAGCGATGGCCGGTGCGCAGTGACCAGCTTTAGTCGGAAGCGCCGGGTGAGTTCAATAGTTTGTTTGGAAGGGGAGGCCGACATTCATGCAGCGTCGTAGCGCAAATGTCAGAATAACTATGACCATTAACGAAATGATGGGCACGTCACAATGAAGCCATAAGTAACGCCGAATGACGTTTTTCTTGTTTTTCATCCATATCGGTAAATAAGTAATTACAGCTGGGGCACGAAGTGTCGTATGAGTCATGGGTCCCCCTCCCTCTTTTTTTCTTTCTTTCTCTCCTCTGCCCAATTTTGGCGATTGTTTTTTTCCCCTCACTCCTGTGAAGCAGGGCTGATGTTCAGAGTATGATCTGGCGAGAAGTTCAACAATACAGGCTGGCGCATCATCATGTTGGCTGACCTGCAATGCTGACACAATCACTATGACGTCAGTTCTGGAATACTAGCACTACGGCACATTTCCTGAGACGGATGTTTGCAGGGCCAGGCCTGTCTGCCAGAGAAAAGATGCCCCTACTTGTTTCCCCCAGGCTGTTATTCATTCTGAGGTGTATGGTCACTGAGTACTGCTTCTCCTAACTCTGTCCGAATCTCTCCACTTGCATCTTTGTTTAAGCAAACACCGCGTAAGTGGCTACTGGACATATTCCTCTGCTGCCCTGACTTTATTACCCTAAGTTAGTCAATACTGTATTCTGTTTAGTAGGAAGACCAGCGTCTCTATTTAAACAAATACCTTGCCAGGGAGCGCTCCGTTTTCCACAGTCGCAAAATTTATCATCACCAGACAGGTCAATAAGACCATCACCACCCCATTCGCAGTACCTCACTAAGAGCCAACTGGGGTATAAGAGTCCCACTCGCGCTGTCGTGCACTGGTGATGTCTCAGTTCGAGATACACTACACGCACACTACCGATTCGAGAATTTAGTGCAGAAGTTCAGATTCCCAACACTAGCCTGCTGTTGTGATGGCACTGCAGCCACAGCCTGCATTGCCTGACTTAAAATGACAGGGAACTAGAAAAATGCAGGCATCACAGCTTACTATAACCCGAATGACAGGGAGTCAAAATTCATGTAAGATGAAAATAACCTATGATCTACAAAAGTTCTGCACGAAAATTGAAAGACCTGGGGAATCATATTTGTCCTCCTGACAGTGGAGGATACTTACACAGTGGCTCTGAAGCCAAAAATTTTATGCTTGTAATATTCGCCACAAAAATTTGTCTGTGGAATGGATGGTGGGTTAGCATGAACCTCATATCTATCTATATATATATATATCTCACACACACACACACACACACACACACACACACACACACACACACACACACACACACACACACACACATTTATTTTTTGTTATTTAGTTCCCCTTGTAGGGGCAGGTTGGCAGCAGTGATTTAGCTGCTCTTCAGCCTATAGCTTTTGAATATAAATTGTATTAATAACATAGGAAGGTGAATAAAATAGTATTGAAATTACTGGACGATGCTGATGCAGTGGAATTAGCGTTTCATGACATGGAGTAAATTATTTGCAGGAGATGATACTGATGTGGTTTCTGCTTGATGACTAGCTCCAGGTGGCGGGTAGATGGAACAGTTTGCAGTAGTACAGTAGAGAATAAAATGAAGAATGAGGATGAAGAACTGGAATTCAAATTGTGGAGAAGAGGTTGTTGGTGTGGTTGTGAGAGGTGTGCTGTGGGGTTGGAGGGGCTGCTTGAACATGGGGTGGAAATGTATTAGACAAGGGTGTCTACATGGAGAAAGAGGAGATGGAAGTTGTTTCGCGAATGTGTGCCACTGTCATTTAAATGAAGTATAGAATGGGCTGCCAGGGTGACATGAAGAGGATATGTGGGCAGTCAAATTGATGGACGTTTTGAAGGACAGGGGCAATGAAGTGGATGATGTCTTCAGTGATAGTAGAATGTAGGGAGTTATTTGGGTAAAGTGGTGTCAGTAGAGTGGATTGGGAAAGTCATTTCAGGTAACTGGGAGATCATTCATTGCAAGTGACACAGGTGGGTGGGGACTGGAAGTTGGGACACTTAGGCACACGTGGTTGGCTTTAAAGTGAGAGCAGGTGGAAGGGAATTTGCACCTGTGAGTTAACCGGTCTAGATGAGACATTTGCAGCTACAATAGGCATGGAATCGGGGAAGCTCAACTTTGTGTTTACAATGATAGATGAAGGCTCCATTCTGAGGGGGTGATGTATGGTTGACGGACCCTCAGAAAAGGCATGAATGAGGAATGTAGGACCAGAATGAGGGTGAATTCTAATAGCTTTTGGGATTTGCTAGTTGTGATTCGAATTTAGCTCCTGCTTAACTTGTGCTCATCTCCCCCCCCCCCCCCTCCCGTGATCTCTCATGTTCTCCCCCCCCCCCCCCACCACCACCACCACCTTGATCACAGCAATAAGAGTTGGCAGGCAGTGGAAGGAGGAGGAGGTTGGTATTTTTTTTTGTCAGTGGGAGTAGGGAGGCGTATCGACCAAATGTGATGGTAGGTACTATTGCAGTAGGTGGATATGGAAATTAGGATCAGAGGATTTGATGATTATGGAGTTTTACTGGGTTATGAGTTGTGATATGTTGTTTGTGTAGTATTTTTTGTTTCAAGGGCACGTGTTTTATGATTGAAAAATCTGAGATTGGGATGTAATAGGATGAATGGATGTGTTGATGTGTGGTTGGAATGGGAGAGGACTCAAAAAGTTCTGGTTTGTGGTGCTGGGAAGGGGCAGCTGGGTGTCAGAGATAAGTGGGGTGCCTGTACAATGTGACTTGCAGGGATCATTTGAGGATAGGGTGTCAAAGGATACTCACTGGAATGGAATGGGATGGGATTTTGTATGACTTGACTTATTTTTATTACCTGGAGTCGGTGAGGGTGAGGTTGAAGCTGATGCAGATGTGGTATATGTTGCTCATGTGGGTGTGGTTGGTTCTGGAGTAGGTGTGACTGATGTTTCTGAACACAAGACGTGGTGGTAAGTCATGGCACTGGAGCAGTAGTAGGAGCTGTCGGCGCTGCTTGCTGGTGCAGTTTTGACAGTGGTGGAGTTGGTGGCATTGTTGGCGGAAACGGAAGTGCCAATGGACCAATAATGCGTGCTTAAATGATGAAATCTGCAAATGAGTAGTTACTTGTTGGGATGGAGGTTGTGTGAATGGGATGGAGTCATCCGAGTAGTGGAAGAGTAGTGCAAGAGGTGATAATGAGTATAAGATACAGGAGTAAGTGGAGATGAGAGTGGAGTAAAAGAGCAAGAAGAAGATTGTGGACATCTACATCTACATGACTACTCTGCAATTCACATTTAAGTGCTTGGCAGAGGGTTCATCGAACCACAATCATACTATCTCTCTACTATTCCACTCCCGAACAGCGAGCGGGAAAAACGAACACCTAAACCTTTCTGTTTGAGCTCTGATTTCTCGTATTTTATTTTGATGATCATTCCTACCTATGTAGGTTGGGCTCAACAAAATATTTTCGCATTCGGAAGAGAAAGTTGGTGACAGAAATTTCGTAAAAAGGTCTCGCCGCGACGAAAAACGTCTATGCTGTAATGACTTCCATCCCAACTCGTGTATCATATCTGCCACACTCTCTCCCCTATAATGTGATAATACAAAACGAGCTGCCCTTTTTTGCACCCTTTCGATGTCCTCCGTCAATCCCACCTGGTAAGGATCCCACACCGCGCAGCAATATTCTAACAGAGGACGAACGAGTGTAGTGTAAGCTGTCTCTTTAGTGGACTTGTTGCATCTTTTAAGTGTCCTGCCAATGAAACGCAACCTTTGGCTCGCCTTCCCGACAATATTATCTATGTGGTCCTTCCAACTGAAGTTGTTCGTAATTTTAACACCCAGGTACTTAGTTGAATTGACAGCCTTGAGAATTGTACTATTTATCGAGTAACCGAATTCCAACGGATTTCTTTTGGAACTCATATGGATCATCTCACACTTTTCGTTATTTAGCGTCAACTGCCACCTGACACACCATACAGCAATCTTCTAAATCGCTTTGCAACTGATACTGGTCTTCGGATGACTTTACTAGACGGTAAATTACAGCATCATCTGCGAACAGTCTAAGAGGACTGCTCAGATTGTCACCCAGGTCATTTATATAGATCAGGAACAGTAGAGGTCTCAGGACGCTTCCCTGGGGAACACCTGATATCACTTCAGTTTTACTCGATGATTTGCCGTCTATTACTACGAACTGCGACTTTCCTGACAGGAAATACACACACACACACACACACACACACACACACACACACACACACACACACACAAAACAGCACCCCAGACTATATCTTAAACGAACAAACAGTTAGCTTACACCCCTTTCCTGGAAAATTTTCAAAAATTGCTTTCCAGCCTCCAAAGCAAATAATATTAATATACCTATCTGCAGATCAAGTAGAAAATTTGTTACTGTAATTCTCATGATGCCAAATGTAATTAAATAATATACTATTTTACCTATACAGTTATAAATATATAAAAAACTATATAATTAATTTAGCAATGTCAACTCAAAAATTCAATGTCCCTACTAATGTAAAAGACATTACAGTTGTGTAAATGAATATATGATCCTTTCCAAACATAGGACATCATCGTCAAATGTTACGATATATCATAGCATCTGTGATACTCATATGTTTGTAAGCTGTTTGTATGTATCAAAACATGTGGTGCGTGGTTGAAATGATCTCAGCGACAAATCTGAAGTGTACAGTGGGAACTATTTACGTGTGCAACAACGAGGATGAAGTGGGAATGCACTTACGTCTGTTGGACGAATGTTATGAAAACACACTCGAAACCGACGTTTCACGTAAGTCACATGCAACGAAAATCTGTAACGCAATCATCTGTGTGTGGCGTGTTTATAATTGTTTTATTTATATTTTAGGATAATTAATCAGTAAAAACACACCAAATGTCATAAAGAAAGCGTGAAACCGCCTGAGGATGAATCACAACGATTCGAAACCGGTAACGGTTTCCTTTGAATAAAGGAACTGAAAGTAAATTTGTGGCTTGTTGCTGTCCTAACACCACCAACATTTGTCTTCAAACAGCCACGGTCTCCATCATGTCATCATATGACAAAATTGCATCAAGTGGCTATTCTATTGACAGTTACATAACCACCCATCACAGAACCGTCAAACACGCGAACTTACTTGTACCAGTAGTATTTTAGACCGAAATACGCTTATATTTCTGTACAATTCGAACTGTAGCCACCAAAAAAAGAGGCAAATACATATGACGTAAAAATATTTTCTCAGAATAATGGTCAATACCATACTTGCGTAGCACAATTCAAGACGGAAAAAACTGAATTGCGGTCTCCAGCAGATTCCGTTGCCGTCTAGTGCATATAGTGCCCCTCAGCTTACTGTCTAGAAGGGACCAAAGTATGAGGTTCATTCAAATGGAAACCTGATGAGTGCGTCTACCTTTGCTTTACATGTATGGTGACGCGATCTATTGATAGAGAAACTGATGCGTACGCACTGTTTGATGTTGCATAGCGCCATTGTGGTTTCACGCCAAAGAGAATGTGCTCACACAATTTACCGTCCACTACCAAATATGCAGCCAAGCAAGCAGGAACACCGAGGAGTGATTAAATTTTTGGCGGCGGAGGAAGTTGCAGGCCGTGAAATTTATCGACGGATGAAGGCTGTATACAATGAGTAGTCAGTCTTTAAAGTGTTGTGGAATGGCGCAAACGATGCCTTAATGGATGCGAGTCACTTGAAGACGATGCTCGTCCCGGACAGGCTCATCGTGTCATCACACCGGAAATGGTTGCAGAAGTGAATGAATGCTTTAGTCTTGGACACCTGCAGAGTCACCGTGGAAGAGATCCATTGGTTACTGGGTATTATTGTGGGCAACGGACGACGAAGTGTGTGACTGGGTCTAGGCCTGGATCCGACAGCAGTCTACTAGCTTCTTCCAGGATGGAACTAATCAGCTAGTGTCGCAACAGGATAAATGTGCCAACATTTTTGTTGACTATTTTTGAGTAGGTGTACTGGGTATAACTACATTTTTGAGTTAATAAAAACGTTACCGTTACTTTACACTAGTGGCCTGGTTTCATTTGAATGCCCCCTTACACAATGGGATCCTCATCTCGGCCTTTGAAGCCAATTCTTTACCTGAAAAGGTCAAGGTGATCGTATATGGATGCAATACGAAGCCGTATGTCCCCCTCCCATGTGCTGCTTCAAATGCACTAGATTAGAGCACATGTCTTCCGGTTGAAATGCCAGCACCATCTGTATAGATTGTAGACATGAGATGCATACGAATGCTCCTAGTGCCCCTCCTCCACCCATCTGTTGGGAACGTCATTCCCCATGTTCACTGGCTTGTACTGCCTCCCAAAGAGAAGAGAGAATCGAAAAATAAGAGCCTTGACTGAATCATGTATCTGGAGGCCAAGAAATATGTTTGCATCCTGTACATATGATAGTGATGTTTCCTATGGCTATGACAGTGTCATTCTTTCTAGTGATGGTATCCTCATCCGTTGTGGCTTCTACACTGGGCTCTGGGGCCATCAACTACACCCACTCCTGTGATGGTGGGGCACACTCCTCCTGTTTCCTCCACACCCACACTTTGGAACCTTGAATCCACTCTTAGTGGGGATATCGATCCCCAACCCCAAGCTGGAAAAGAAACACCCTCCTGGCATTCCTCACTAGAGGGGTCCCTCAAGGTGCTCCCTTCCCAGGATTCTGCTGATCTCAAAGTGGATACCAGGCAGTGGCTGATGGAGCCACAGGTTGTTGGTCGTATGGTTTCGCTTTCTTCCTCTGTCCCTGAAAGTAGGGCAGACAATCCCTTGTGGATATAGAAACCATCCAAGAGAACAGGGACAAAAAGGCCTACAGGATGAAAACTGTTCCTAGTGGTCCCCCATGCCTCTTGACCCCTCATGTTCTGACTCTGTACCCAAGGTGGAGTTCCTGGTGGCCCCTGTGGCACTGGATCCCTCCACACAACCTGCTTCAGAATCGTCGTGTCCTTGTGATCGGTGGCAGCAAGGTGACTCTGGGGGCATGACCTGCCTCCGTGGACTCTTCACGCTCACAGGATACTAATATCACGCTCATCCAGTGAAACTCTAGCACTTTTTTTTCTCCACCAGGTTGAGCTAAGATATCTTGTACGCATTTCCTCTGCTTTCTGCATTGCCCTCCAGGAAACTAAGTTCCCAGTATTGCGAACTTGTACCCTCCACAGCTGTTACAGCTATTTTAAGAATCGAAATTGGAGTTTTGATTAATGGCTGATGACTTGTATTTAGCTTATGTGGCGGTGTCTCGACTGCTTGAGCAATGTCTGTTCTAGACCTATTACTCCATGGAGTTGCAGCGAACACCGCCACCATAACATTGCCTAGTTTAGTGTAGAGATTAAACCTTGCAACTGCTTCTCTGGCCGTAATTATATGTGGGCGCAGCGAACTGCTTAACGAAACCTCTATCGACCGCCCTAGGCATAGGTTGCAATATCTAATTGGCCCCTTTCCCGTATTAAACAATAGCTCTGTCTTGCAGTGAACACATTGTGCGTAGTGGGGCGATCACACTGTTGTAGAAATAATTCAAAAGCCAAGATCGCTTACATACTGTTAAATGCAAACCGGTTTCAACACACTAAAGGTGCCATCTTCGGATATGAATGTAGATTAATAAATGTTAATCTACATTCAGAACCGATGATGGAGCCTTCAGTGTGTTCAAACCGGTTACACAGTAAACAGTATTTAAGCGATCTTGGCTTTTCAGCTATTTCTACAATAACTCTGTTCTTTAACTATGTATAAACTTCTTAATTTTTGGATAAATAGAATGAAATTTGCTGTAGTAACTGAAAACTTTTTAGCACGACTGCATCTGAACTTTGCACTCTATAATTTTTAGAATGGCGCCGACAGTAGAACATGACCTCTGAATTGCCTCTTTGATTCCTTGTAACCAATGTTATTTTACAATACTATCTTTAAAGTTGGTACAGGTGTATTCTTGCATTAGTGTAATAGTGCTGTAATTAAAAATTTCTATTACTAGTGACACTTCATCTACCATGAATAAGGATATTTTCTTTTTAAATTTACTGTTATTAAATAACTTGAAAACTGATAGTGGCAGATTATTGGTGTCACGTATTTAATGTTTTTGCGTGAAACTTGGGCCGCATGCTAATTTTCAGCTTTCGGAGTCTAATATTTATGGCCTTCAGTTTTTCGTAAGGACGCTGATTTTAACCAAAATATTGCTCTGATGAAGTTTAGACATGTAACTTTTAATTGTAACATAAATTTGCATATTATAAAAAAATGTTTAGCTTTGTAGTTTGTTATTCAGCGCCACTTTTTTCGCAAGACCGCAAATTTTCCCTAACGTATTCATTTGATCATTCTGAGACTTTACAGTGTTAACATTAATATACTGAAGCATACCCTGACTAAGTTTGGAAATTTTAATTTCACTTTAGGTTATGGTTAAGTCCCTTGTTACATTAAGCTCAGGCGCGTTATGACGACGTGGCGCTGGCGATAATTAACTGGGGTAAGTCCCGGCGCACTCGCTCGCCTCCGTACATCTTATAATGATACAGCGCTTGTAGTTATTAAGGGTGAAGAAACACCGGTCGGATACAGAGGTTGCTTCTCCCATCTCATAACGTGTTACGGGAGCCTCCAGCTGCAGAGCAACTAACCTTAGCCCTCTTAGCCCTCTCTCACTTCTGCTTGCTTCTATCTCTTGTATTTGTGATTCTTGGTCACAGTCAGTTTCATCAGGGTTTGTTTTTTGTTGTTCCTCTCTGAGACTCTTCCTGGATGGAGGAACTGATGACATAGTTTCGTCCCTTTAACCCTATCAGTCCAGTCCACACTCTCCTAATTGTGAAGTAAACGCCACAGATAAGATGGACCATTGTCTGACGAAACGAAAAAATCTATCTACTTCCGTCCTATCTGGCACCTAATTCTGTGACAAAATAGCCACCCACGAAAAACGGCAAAATAATTATTACGCATACTAATATTTTCTGGCAGTGCGGGTATGTAGATACTATGATCCACATATACACTCGGGGAAATTCCAACAGCATCACAAAAACAGCGTCCAGCAAAGTTAGGTGAAACACCATGCGAGGCAATAAATGTTACTGTAGTTACTGCACCCGGAAAACGTGAAGCCCAAAAATATTGTGAAGCGACAATGTGGATCTTGGATCAGACAGCAACTTAAGTAATCGAGCTTACATTGAAACATAGTTCATTAAAGAAATCCATTGTACCGGTTTCAAATAAAGGTGGTAGCTGGCTCAAACTAACCTTGCAATACATGAAAAAAGAAGCAAAAAAAGGGGTGAGATGAAGGATTTTGCAGTGAACACACAGTGCATAGTGGGGCGATCACACGGTTGTAGAAATAGTTCAAAAGCCAAGATCGCTTAAATCCTGTTTACTGGGTAACCGGTTTCAACACACTAAAGGTGCCATCATCGGATCTGAATGTAGACCATTTGGATATAACGATACATAAGACAGACCAGCTGATATAAAATCATTGTCACAAAAGGTAAAAAACAACTCCTCTCATGGTAATTCTTTTCTATAAGATATGTAAAACCGGAGCCACAAGATAAAACTATTTGGTCCATGACCGCGGGTCATGGTCGGTTTTACATAGCTCATGGAAAAGAATGACCATGAGCGCAGTTGTTTTTATCTTTTGTGACAATGATTTTTATATCAGTTGTATCGTTATATCCAAATGGTTTATAACTGTTATTCTACATTCATATCCGATGATGGCACCTGTAGTATGCTGAAACCGGTTATCCAGTAAACAGTATTTAAGCGATCTTGGCTTTTGAATTATTTCTAGATGAAGGATTCTACCGAGACCGAAAGTAAGTGCTAACTTGTATGTTTCGTTTCGACAGTAGGCAATGAAAACCTCGTAATTCCATCTGACTGTGAAAACTCGTAATTTCAGTAACTCCATAATCAGAGATTTGTAAGTGCGCAGATTTCTCTAATACGACAATAACTAGGCTTCTGCTATAGTCACACATGTAGCCACTTTCTGTATCACTTTATAATATTAAGAAACTGTTTTTGCTTCACCTGCAAAATTTAACAAAATGGGGTTAAGAGGTTTTCATTGCCTTCTATCTATTTTAAATTTATTATTGGCACTTTCGTAAGCTTTTGAAAAGTGTTACTGTAAGTACCATTACAATCCAAAAGCTTTTCAGTCAAAAGGAAAAAAGCCTCCACTGTTGTCATTGGTGTCACCATTATCAATGCGACTTTTTCTGCTGCAGTGTCAAATGAAGCAGCCGGTTAAGTACCTTGTATGTTCTTAATGGATATTAGTGCCCAAGACGTCGAAGTTTCTTTCATATGGCGAAAGAAACACCAGAAGTGATCAACCATAAAGCAAAATGTTTTATCCTTCTGAGTGTCAGTTTTTGTAGTATTAAAATCTTCAATATTGGTAAGTTATGAATAAATATTTGTTTATAGAAAAAGACAGGTCGCCTTCATTTCACTCACTGCTTTTGGAATTTCACTGTCACTTCGAGCAACTATTCAGATTCAGTGACAGTAATAAATTCACTGGCATTCTACCGTTTGACAGTTAGTGTGAATACTAAGTCTGTATTGCGAATCGTTAAATATTAGAAACTTCTGCGATAGTTTCTTAGACGATAGTTTTAATAATCAGTTTTCGGTCGATCCACGCAGCTGTTTGTTATCGACAGCTTCATCCGCTCGTCGCAGTTTCGCTATCTCCGGAAAGTGTTTGCACATTTGACCCTGTTTCCAATAAGCGCTACTGGTATCATGTTGTCTAGAGAAAGTTGGCCACAAACCTCAGCGCTCTGAATCATCTTTCTCTTCATAGTCCATTTCCGCCGACAAGGGCTGTCTGCATGTTCGTCGCATATTGTCGGGCGATATGCCCAACAGATTCCTCTGAGGCTGTGCGTCAGATTCTCAGTATTTATGACGAATAAACGCTGCATAGTTTCCAGCGAAATAGTTCGTCCATTGAGACTGCGAGTGGAGATCTCATATGAAGCAAAAGCCATAAACACCGCCGGTGATGTGAACACAATAGGACTTCAACGGCCATGGTCCCAATGAAAGTCATAGGCCCTTGATGTCGTTCCAGTTTGAAGCAGGATGGAAGAAGAGAGTTACGTAATAGCTCCTGTTACACTGCAGCACGGGTAAAGAAATAATTGTAAATAATCTGTTATACTAAGCATGGCTAGAGACAAACACAACTTTTCTTTTTGTAACGACTAGCACATTTTTTTGCTGCGTCCTTTCTTTGTATCACTTGCGATGCTTCAGTTTTTATGTTAATTGTTTGGAAAGTGAAAACAAAAACTACTTTTTTTGTGAGTACCTATATATAAAGATGTTGTGCTAGACTTTCCACTAACTCCACCATAAGGCTGTTGCGTTCAGTGACGCCAAGCGAACAGTTCATAAGAAGGTAGAAGTAAATGCAGTTGACTTGGAGCGTTGTATGGAGTGTCTTCCAGAAGTAATGGTCAGTAGTCAAGGGTATGACAGGAATGATTACTGGAAGCAAAAACTCTAGTAAACATGTTCTGTAAAATGCGTACCTTAAGAGCTATGAGCACTTCGTCAGTAGAAGAGAAGTGTTTCACAGTAGTGAAGATGAAAAAGTGCGGATACTGTAGCTCGCGAGGTGTGCATTTTAGATCCCATGTATACTAGACTTCTTTGCTCAAATGATCATTCCTGTCACATCCTCGAACCTTCTGTGGGTGCTTAAATTTGTGTTTATCATGTATGTAAATCAATTTACAGTATTTCTCATCTTTTGCTATTACATAGTTGATGGATTATATGGCTGGGTGGAAAAACTAAGTAAATAAGCCCGGTGAAGCTCACAGTTCTGCCTCGATGAACCATCTTCCAGTCACTAAGACGGAAAGAAGTTGCGCTTGTACGACTGAGAGTAGGGCACCGTCGTATCGCACAAGCATCTTCTTCAGCGGGAGGAGCCAACCGTGCCGATGGTTGCGGCGTATCGCTGTCGGTGCGCCGCTTACTCGATTGCACTTCATAATTCGAAAAGAGATCAGCAGTTTTTCTCGATAATGATTTGCCCACCGTTTAAGTAACGTTGAGAAGAGTATAGAATTTTCTGTGTTGTCGAGACTCCTGCCCAGATTACTGAGTAGGCTACGTTACTGATAAGCCCCTGGTTCAGGCCTTAGTAGTCAGTGATTAAGCCAGTTACGATTATCTGAGTCATAGATTAACAACTTTGACTGCGCGTCCATTTCTCTTAAAATATATTTTTAATGGGAAATCGAAATTAATAAAAACTGTTTTAACATTAATATATAGAAATGGATGACATAGGAGCCATAGTGATGTCACGTGTACAGTATTTTAAGGTTATACCAACGCAAGGATGTTGTAATATTATGTCACCACAGTTCCATAGCTTTCGCCAAGCCAACAACAAAGCTTGGGAAGTTGATCTGACCTGTACAACATAGGGTACATGTAACAGGAGTCAGACCATGAGAGATGTAAAGATCTTTTGCAGATGGGGATGGGGATCCCTGCGGAATCCACCTGTGACTGTCTAAAACACTGTCAGACCTAGACCTACTGTTGAAGAATGCCCTTAAAACTGGTACCTTAGAAAAGTCTCTGATTTCTTGGACATTGCAGCAATTGTGATCTGTTATGTAAATAATGTCTAGAAATACAAAAAAAAATGTTCGTAATTTAAGAATTTACAAAGTGATGTGTGAATTGATGATAATAATAATAATAATAATAATAGGATACCCCAGTCAGAAGTAGAAAACATCAAACGAACAAGTACAACAAATACTAGAACAAAAAATGTGTAATCAGAAGAAGAAAACGCTGTAATGGACTTAAACAGCCCAAGGAAAACAAACAAAGAACATCACGCGTCGATTAAACAGAGGAAAACGAAATCTTAAGACAGCCACCAGAACAAGCACAAATAAAACACGTAGTTACACACATGCTAGATATAGAAGAAAAATTTCAGCTGACATGTATAGAATACAAAGACACAAATACAGACATTAGCCCATTCTTGCATTGACCACCAAATAACCCAATAGTCGAAACAATAACAACTATCAACAAAATCATACACAACAAAATAAATGAAAATACAACTATGGAAGAGTTAAAACTACTGGTTTATATTGGAGCACTTACTACACTAAATATACAGACTAGGCAGAGATCAGAACGAATCAACACACAGAAGAAACCCACAAAACCAACATGGCAACACAGGCTACAGATCAGAATAGAAAAAATGAGAAGACATCGGACAGCTAACACAATTTATAAGAAACGAAATGGCAGACCAAAAACGAAAAAGATTAGGTAAAATCTCACAACAAGAAGCGATAGAGCAATTAGATGAAAAGAAGCAGAAATTACAAGCACTGGCCAAACGACTTAGAAGATACAAAAAAAAAGTGAAAATAGAAGGAAACAAAACCAAACATTCAACACAAACCAAAAGAAATTTTATCAGACAATAGATAACACACACACTAAAATAGGCAACCCACCAAACATGGAACACTTCTGCAGCAACATATGGTTAAACACGTTTTTAAGCATCAGTTTAATACAGTATGTTTCAAAATGAATATACGGTTTTTAAGGCTTTGTATCACATCTCTCTTTCAAATTTTGAAGGTGGCAGGGGTAAAATACAGGGAGCGAAAGGCTGTTTACAATTTGTGCAGAAACCAGATGGCAGTTACAAGAATCAAGGGGCATGAAAGGGAAGCAGTGATTGGGAAGGGAGTAGGACAGGGTTGTAGCCTGTCCCCGATGTTATTCAATCTGTATATTGAGCAAGCAGTAAAGGAAACAAAAGAAAAATTCGGAGCAGGAATTGAAATTCATGGAGAAGAAATAAAAACTTTGAGGTTCGTCGATGACATTGTAATTCCGTCAGAGACAGCACAGGACTTGGAAGACCAGTTGAATGGCATTGACAGTGCCTTGAAAGCAGGATGTAAGATGAACATCAACAAAAGCAAAACGAGGATAATGGAATGTAGTCGAATTAAATCGGGTGATGCTGCGGGAATTAGATTAGGAAATGAGACGCGTAAAGTAGTAAATGACTTTGGCTATTTGGGGAGCAAAATAAATGTTGATGGTCGAAGTAGGGAGGATATAAGATGTAGACTGGCAATGGCAAGGAAAGCGTTTGTGAAGAAGAGAAATTTGTTAACATCAAGCATAAATTTAAGTGTCAGAAGTCGTTTCTGAGTGTATTTGTATGGAGTGTGGCCATGTATGGAAGTGAAACATGGACGATAAATAATTTGGACAAGAAGGGAATAGAAGCTTTCGAAATGTGGTGCTACAGAAGAATGCTGAAGATTAGATGGGTAGATCACATAACTAATGAGGTACTGAACAGAATTGGAGAGAAGAGAAATTTGTGGCACAACTTGACTAGAATAAGGGATCGGTTGATAGGGCTATTCTGAGGCATCAAAGGATCACCAATTTAGGTTTGGAGGGCAGCGTGGAGGGTAAAAATCGTAGGAGAAGACCAAGAGATCAATACACGAAACATTCAGAAGGATGTGTGTTGCAGTAGGTACTGGGAGATGAAGCAGCTTGTACAGGACAGAGTAGCATGGAGGGCTGCATCAAACTAGTCTCTGCACTGAAGACCACAGCAGCAGCACATATTACAGTCACCTTTCAATTATAAATAATACACCAAATGAAAGAGGAGCACAATTTTTCTTAAAAGTATTCAGTGTTAAGACCGATCTCACATAGGTGTTCCGAAACCTTGACGAATTTCAGGAATAACTGTGCAAAAACACTGTTTTTAAGTTGGGTGGATCAGCTGGTATCGGAGGCACATACACATGATAGCGTCAGATAGGGTGTGAACGTGGTCATGCATAAAACGCAGTGACTTCAGTGACCACCTCAAAATCAAAGATCCTACATTGGAGGCAAGTTCCCTATCATTCGCTGGTCCCAGTCCCAAACACAACCTTCCAACTGAACTGAGTTGCCCCCTAATTACAAACAGTTGCAAAAACCATGCCAACAGTGCCATTATCACTGTGTAAGATGTTCCTCCTGCAATAAAATGGGACACAAAGCTGAAGTCTGTCAGTGACCCCTAAAGATGAACACCTATTGTCTGTCTGGAGCTCCTCCATCCCCGATCAAGGATTAGATGAGGTGCCTGAGGCCGCCTCACTGGATGTCCTACATGTCCAGGCTGTGCTCCTTATCTCATTCTTAACTCTAAGTGGAAATTAATACTATCCATTGGTGTTACAGACTGATACTAGTTCTTCCATGACTATCTTCATTTGGGAACTTATCATTGCATGGACTCACTTCCAATTCAGGCTTTCTCCAGACAACTCTGCAGTTACAGCAATGGTATTACTGAAGTCAGAGGACAGTTTACTGCTCAGTTTCAGAACCAATCTATCATCTACATGGCATGCATCCTGATGGTCAGCAAGGAGAGGGCCATGAACATCCACACTGTGGGCTTGTTTAACACTTTGGGCTTGGAAGTCCTGGACTCTGTGTGCAGCCTTCAATGACCAGCTCATATTTATGGGACTTACGCAACAAATACAACAAAGTTATTTCTGACCCTTGGACTGGCGTCCAGGTTTTGGGGTTCATGTTGCCCAACTTTTGTCAGCCATGACTATTTTTTCAAGGCATGCAACATTCGGTTTGTGCGAAGGGAGAAGCTACAATTGGACCTTCAGTGCCTACAAGAGGAAAGCATCTTAAAGGCAGTAGCTAACAGTCAGTGGACATCCTGATCTTTATTGTAGAAAAGATATGTCCCACAGTATTTGCAGAGATTTAAAGTCCACGATTAATGCACAGTCCATTATCAACACCTACCCTATCCCTAAGCTCAAAGACATAAAGGCATTCCTTGCAGGTGGTAAGATCTTCATAAAGATTGACTTGTAGTGTGGTTATCTTCAACTTCCTTTGGACGAGGCATCACGAAACAGTTTAGTGATAAACACCCCATTTAGGCTATTCTGCTACAATTTTCTGTCTGGCGTCTTAGCCCCCCCCAGCTATTTTTCAATGATAGTTATAAAATCTTAATCAGGATATGCGCAGAAGAGCAAACTAGCTACATGGCATTACTTTTACACGTAAAAAAAAAACCCACTCGAGTATTAGCGAACAAGTTAGATTCCATTTTTGTTGTGCTCCAGGATACCAGTGTAAAGTAAGACAAAGACAAATGCTATTTCTTTGTGGCCCAAGTCGAATATCAAGGCCATGTCTTAAGTGCCTCAGGAATGTAGCACGCACCACATTATTCAGGCCATCCAAAAACATCAGACACCTAATGATAGTAAGCAACTACAGGCAGGTTTAGGCCAATCAAAATACTATAGAAAATTAATCCTGCATGGAGCAGCCATAGCAGACCCACTTAATCACCCCCACTACCCCCCTAGGGGCTCGCCACTCTTTGGCGGGTTTGTGCTTGGCAACCACAGGGCCCCCTGCCTTTGCAGCATTTTGTCTCTTCTGTGCTGCATGTCAATCCTCTGGCTATTTTTCCCCCTCCCTTTGAAACGTGTGGGATGTTGTGAGTAATGTTCTGCGTTGTCTGTCGCTGACGTAAGAACAATCCCACCTTTGTTTTTCGCTCCCTTTTTATTTCTTTGTTTCCCTTCTCCTCTCGTTCCCCGCTTCCCCGCTTTGGCGTTCGAGGTTCCTCTTTTTGTCTTCCTTCCTGTGAACTCCTGAAGGGGCGCGCGCGCACACACACACACACACACACACACACACACACACACACGTCTGATGCATAACAGGTGGCTGGGTAACGTGTAATTCCCAGCCCTGGGTCGACAGGTAGGGTTCACACGTACCCACTGTTAAAGGCCAGTCCCAGGGAGGAGTGATTGCCTGAGCTGCAACCTTCCAAAATTGGCGATTGGTCCGTCTGCCAGGTGTTCGGGAGGTTTTACATGAGGTCTGAACAATCACCTAAGGCGGGGGGCGCCCCTTTGTGAAGGGGCCCACAGTTGGAAGGAGCGTGCCATTGGAGACGCTGGTAATCATGGGATTTCATCACGATGAGTCAATCATCTTCCCACTCAACATCTACAAAACGTAAACGTAATGAGGCTAATGATTCAAATACCCTTCGTGCTGCACCACAGTTCCTTGTGGTTTCACGTATTGAAGTTGGTTAGTCCTTCGCCGTGGTATCCGGTTATTATTCAGAAAGGTGTTGATGCAATTGCCAGCCTTGTGAAATCGTGCTCTCGTTTATGGAATGGCAGTTTGCTTTTGGAGGCTACCTCTGATTAGCAACACAACTACTGCTTGCTGCCTCGCTTCTCCATGGCTACCCTATTCGTGTCAAGGCCCATTGAACTTCGAATTCTTCCCATAGTGTAATTTACACCAGGCTGCTCGACGTTCTAACAGAGGCCTAAATCCAATCTTACCTCTCTAATCATTGCCGTCCACCGTGTAATGAAAAAGTTAGATTCCTCCGTAGTGCCCACCTGCACTCTTTTTCTCGCCTTTCCTCTAACTGGAAAGGCTCGAAGTAGTCCACCAAAGGCAATCAATCTTTTCCTTTGCCAACTCAAAGATGCTCTTCGATGGTGTTGCCACATGATATCTTAGCCTGGCTAGCCTCCATGTCGTCAGTGCTCACTACCAACCGTTTTTCAGTGTTGGATTCCACAGACCGACTGCACAAGCAACCTTCTGTACCCTGTAGTAGCGACTTTTCACAGGCTGTCACTTGGCAGCCTCTGGGTGACAACCCTACGCCTCTTCCTCATCTTGACTCTCCTCCAATGGAACGTTCGCGGCCTTTGGTCCCACGAGGATGATTTACAGCTGCTTTTAGCATCACAGCGTTCCGTTGTACTCCGCCTTCAGGAAACGAAATTGTACCCTCCTGACCACTTTGAGCTTTCACATTTCTTACCGATAGGATGACGTTCATAGTCAACCCATCTCCCTGACTACCCATCTTCAAACTGTTGCGTTTGCCTTTTTCTTCCCCACCTGACTTTTTCCCTCTGTACCATTTATGTCACTTCGTAATTCGATGTCACAAGTGCAGACTTCCTTCAGCTTATTGGGCAGCTACCTCCCCCATTTTTGCTACTTGGTGACTTCAAAGCTCACAATCCCCTTCGGAGTTCTCCCAGGACCTCTAAGAGAGGTGTCCTCTTGGCTGACCACCTTAATCAACTCAACCTCTTCGCCTTAACATTCGAGTACCCACTTTCCTTTCTGACTCCTGGCACACCTATTCCCATTTTGGCGTTTCCTTCTGCACTGCGCAGCTTGCCCATCGTCTTAAGTGGTCTGTTCTTTCTGACACCTACTCAAGCGACCATTTTCTGTGTGCTATCTGTTTGCTACCCCCCACCCCATCTGCGTGCATGCCCAAATGGCAGCCTACTAAGGCTGGCTGGCAGCTTTACTCCTTCCTGGCGACCTTCGAGGGACGAGGTTTCCCCAGTTGTGATGACCAAATGGAATATCGCACAAAAGTTATCCTTCCTGCTGCATAACGATCCATTCTTTGCACTTCCTCTTGACCATGTCGTGTCCCAGTCCCTCGGAGGACTGAGGCATGCCGCGACGCGACTCGCGCGTGGAGGCGTGCTCTCTACGTTTTTAACCGCCGTCTTACGATGGCAAACTGCATTCATTAGAAACAGTTGCATGCAAAGCGTTGTCGTGTTCTTCGGGATAGTAAAAGAGCTAGCTGGATTTCATTCACTAGTTCTTTTAACAGTTCCATCTCTTCCTCTGTCCTGTAGGCCAACCTCCGACGGCTCTCTGGGACCAAGATCCATTCCCCAGTTTCCGGCCTGACAGTAGCAGACGATGTTGTTGTGGACCCATTGCTATCTCCAACACATTGGGCCGCCATTTTGCGGAAGTTTCGAGCCTCTTTTACTATTACCCCGCCTTCCTCCATCGGAAACGAGCATAGGAGGCTCGAACAATACCCTTCTCTTCTCTGAATCGTGAGTGCTACAATGCCGCCTTTTCTATGAGGGAGCTAGATCATGCTATCAGTTCATCCCGATCCTCCTCCCCATGGCGGACGCTGTCCACATCCAGATGTTGCAGTGCCTTTTTCTTGCGGCAAGCACTTTCCGCTTAACGCTTAACACATACAACTGGGCAGAGGGCACATTTCCCGGACGCTGCCGTGAAGCCACCGTCATACCCTTACCTAAGACTGGTAAGGACAAAAAGCTTCCATCTAGCTACCGCCCCATCTCTTACCAGCTGCCCTTTAAGGTGATGGAACGTATGATTCATTCCCGGATGGTATGGTGGCTCGAGTCACGCAATTTACTGATTAATGTATAGTGTTGATTTAGAGCGCAGCGCCGTGTATAGTTAACCATCTCGTTACTTTGTCCACCCATGTCAAGAATAGTTTTCTGCGGAAATTCCAGATTTTGGCCGTGATTTTCGATTTGGAGAAGGCCTAAGACGACACCTGGAGAACTGCTGCCATCCATACTCTTTACATGTGGGGCTTCCTTGGCCTCCTGCCCTGTTTCCGTCAGGCAATTTTAAAAGAACGACTTTTCAAGGTGGATGTGGGTTCTGCCTTGCCAGACACCTTTATCCAGGAAAACGGTGTGCCTCAGGGTTCTGTCCTGAGCTTTGTCCTCTTTGCTATCATCATTAACCCTACAATGGCCTGTCTCCTGCCAGGCATCTCCGGCTCCCTTTACGTTGACGATTTTCCAACTTATTGCAGTTCCCCACGGACCTCTCTCACTGAGCAGCGTCTTCAGCGATGTCTGATCGTCTTTACTGCTGGAGCACCGTCAATGGCTTTAGCTTTTCCGCTGACAGAAACGTCTGTAAGAATTTCTGGCGACGCAATTGGTTTCTTCCATCATCTTTACATCTTTGGCCTGTTGCCCTTCTTTTCGTTGGAACTACGGAATTCCTGGGCCTCATGCTCGATAGGAAACACTCATGGTCCTCCCATGTGTTTTACCTAGCAGCCCACTGTATGCGGTTCCTCAGTCTCCTACGTGTCCTCATTGGTACTTCTGGAGTGCTGGTCGAACCACCCTCCTCCATTTGTACCGTCCCTTGTCTGTTCGAAACTCTACTATGGGTGCTTTATTTATGCATCAGCAAGTTCATCCCCCTTACGCTGTCTCAACACTATCTACCATCGTGGCAACCGTTTGGCCATGGGCGCCTAGTACACTAGCCCAGCTGAGTGTCTGTATGCTGAAGCTGCTGAATTATCATTGTCGTACTGCTACGACTTTCTCCTCAGCAGGTATGCATGCTGTTTGTGTGCCATGCGTGGCCACCAATCCTATGCCTCCTCCTTTGATGATTCATTTGATCACTAGTATGGGGCACAGCCTGGAGTCAACTTCCAGCACTTGCTATGCTTGCTTAACTTCACACTATCTTCAACTTTCCCACTGGGTGTGAACCCTTCACCACCTTGGCTTCATGAAGCGGCCCATGTTAACCTTGGCCTTCATTCGCTTCCTAAGGACACTACTCTAGCCTCGGTCTATCACCTTCAGTTTCACGACCTTCGCATGGAACTTCACGTTAATACCTTTGTATACACTGATGGCTCTGACTGATCGTGGTGTCAGGTGTGTCTTCGTCGTTGATGCCCACGTCTGTCGTTATCGGCTTCTGGCACACTGTTCGGCTCTTCTCCCTGTCTCAGGCTACGGAGTGCATCCAGCGACACAGCATTTTCAATTGTGTCCTCTGCTCAGACTCACTCAGTGCCCTTCAGAGTCTATGTACGCTGCACACCGCCCATCCCTTAATGCAGTGGGTCCATGAATACTTGCACTTGGTCACTCTTGGTGGAGCCAGTGTGATGTTTGTGGGTTCGCGGTCATGTCAGTCTGCCAGGAAACGAGGCTGCTGATGCTGCTGCCAAGGCTGCAGTCCTCGTACCTCAGTCCGCGAGTTCCTATATTCCCTCTGAATACCTCTGTGTTGCCGTCTGTCAGGAGGTGGTGTCCCTTTGGCATCGCCATTGGTCCTCCCTTCACGGGAATAAGCTCCGGCTTATTAAGCCTCTCCCAGCGGCTTGGACGACCTCCACTCGGCTGGGAAGAGGTCATTTAAACTAGGCTGAGTATTGGGCACTGCCTTTTTAGCGATCGTCATTTGATAACTGGCGCTACCCCATCACTTTGTACAAATTGCGCCCAAGTTTTAACTGTCCACCGCTTCCTGATGGAATTCCCATTTTTTAACCGCTTACGTTCCTGCTTGAGTTTGCCGCCTGAGTTATCGATCGTTTTAGCAAATGACGCATGGGCTCTCGACCACGTTTTACTTTTTATCCGCCAAAGCCATTTAATTTTTAGTTTTGGACTTCCGTTAAACAAAATCAAATCAAAACCAAACCACTTTATTAGTTATTACAGGAAAAATGTTAAATGGAACTGTATATGTGTTGGCCTATGTGACAGTCCTTAGGGACCAAACACAAGCTCTTCTGCACCTGAAATGACTTCTGGCATATGACCTGTCAGCCACCAATTGTGGCAGAACTGTATTATGGTTTGGGCATGGGTTTATAACATGAAGTCAACAGCATGGAATGCCCTATTGTATTTCTCCCCAGAACGTTAATGCAGGACCAACTCAGCTAGAGCTGTAGAGAAAAGGAAGTTCTGACTGTTTGTGCCCTCACAACTTGTACTATTGACAGATGACGAACCTCTTATTATGGTTCAAGGCCGCCAGACATATTCTTACCTGGGCAGTGTATTTTCTCTAGCAGTAGACATTTAATTTGTCCATCTACGCTTCAAACATAAAGTATCATTCCACTGCTCAACCTTCCAATTCTGACGTTATCTCCAGACTTCCAACAGGCCAGCACGCAGAATTTGATGTATGACAGGCGGTCTGTTCCCATGTGGGCAATGAAGTAGACGCGATACTCGTCGCCTGTCACTCAACTAATGACCTGGTCATCTGAGAAGTACTCTTTGCTACTGGGTCAAGGATGACCAGTGGACTGAAAAAAATCTGGACCATCTGATAGCACAAGCCTTTTGGTATCGTCGCAACAAACTATCTGCCCTTAAAGGCAACCTACTACAGGGGGACAGTATCGCACTCATGGCATGATTCCATACACCCTCTGGCATCGCATATTGTCACTCCTCCAACAGAACACTGGGGAATAGCGCTGACAAAGCGGCTGGCTAGGCAACATCTGTATTGGCATGAGAGTGATACATTGCCAACATGGTTGCAGATTACTACAACTGTCAGTTTAAACTGTCAGTTTCAGCTTAGCGGTATTTGCCCTGTTGTAATACGTCATCTCCTTGGGCATGCCTCCACTTCGATTTTGCAGGCCCCTTTTAAGGGTCTTCCAGGTTCATTATCAGTTCAGTCAGTGGCTTTTCGTATGTGTCACGCATATCATCATCTCAAACAATTCAGACATTGACCCATGTATTTTCGACCAAGGAGCTTCTGGAAACTAGTCGCTGAAAAGTGGTTGCGAGTTCATCTCTCTTGAACTTTCCTCTTGTTCTATCAATGGCATTTTCTTGATCCACGCGGTGGCCTTCCATACAACATCCAGCTGATCGGCAGAATGGTTTGTCTGCACATAAGTCACTACTAACAAAGCTGCACTGATACTGTCCACTGGCTAATACACGACCCTATTTTTAGCTTCATACCGCTCTAGCCCAAAATACAGAGCCAGGCCAACAGAGAAATTACGTGAGTGACCACACTGTTCATAAGTTTCCATCGTTCTTCTGACTTGATCTGACTCCCCGCCTTAACAGCCTTACCCTCCCCCCATTGTTTCTTGAAGAACTGCTGCCACTGAGGTTAGAGCTTGTGAGAAGTGGAACTAAAAGATGGCTCTGTGCCACAAACAAATCAACCAAGTGTACCCCCAGTGCACACACACTCTACGAGTGGTCTTTAACAGTCTTTTGTTCCAGAGTTGGACTACCTCCCTCTCTCAGGGCCACGGACGATGCTGACCAGCCACTGCCTCAAGTCATTCAGCTTCCAGCGAGGTCAGCACCCCTATGTCCCACGCACCTGCTCCGATGGAGCCGTCTAGGCTCACTGATTCCATGAGCAGCCAAGAGGGAGGTGAGAGTATCCTGGGACTTCGAGACGTGCCACTCTCTCTCGTCCATCGTGTCTAACCCGGTGAAGCGACAGGGGTCACACCAGCTGCCTGCAGATTAAGACCGTGCGTGCTAACCAGGCTGGTAGGTGGCTGCACGAGCGTCACCAGAACAGTCTTTTCTTTAGTCCTCCCGGCCAGTAGCCAACCACAATTGTGGTTCATCAGAGCTTGTCGCTAAGGAAAATATCAGAACTATATCAGAACTGTCAATGCAGTTTCACAGCCGATCACCGCTACAGTGGAGCCGCCAGTAACTACCTCAGACATCGCAAGGAAGTGACCCTTCAGCCTGAGACTGAAAAATGTCTTTGGAATTTTCCATCTCGTTTGTCTTAGTTTGTAACAGAGTGAACTCCGAATTTGACTTTCTTCTTTATTGGGGCCACTTGGCAATTTACAAATTTGTGTAAAATCAGTGATTACCACGTACTACTACAAACAGTTTCTTTAATTAACTTGCTCTTGGAAGGAGCTTTTGTTTATATACTTATTAAAAAAAACTTATTATATATTGTTTATCTGGGCTGAGTTGGCATTGCTCCTAAACCAGCACAGAACATATCAGTTCTACTGAGAAAGACGCAGACATATTCCTTTTCCATCATAGTCCTGTTAACATTTTATTTTTATTTCTTTAGTCGGTTTTTTGGCATATATGACATTGCCGTATTACTTAACACGTTATGATTAAAAGAAATTGCAGCAATTACAAACGGAGTACACAGTAGAAGGCAACAAATCAGAGCGTATCGTAGTAACTGGCAATTATTTTAGGTTATTGAGAAAAAGATACAGAATAGTAAAAAATTCAGAATATATTAGCGTAATGATATATGAACCTAAAATTTGGGTTATAAGTTTGTTTCCTAAAGGTAAAGATGAAGCAATAGATATGGCAATATCACGTGACACAGTCCATGGTACTGAAGCCATCCACGGGAATAGATGTCCAGTTATAATTATTCTAAAAGTCATCACATTTTCTAATGTGTGGCTTGCAATGTGGTTGTTACCTTCACTGCAGCTCTCGCCCCACAGTGAAGACGGTTGACAGTACCAGATACACAAGTTTCCCACGTTTACACACTGCTGCGAGGGGGAAAAGGACTGCGTTCAGTGGCAGCAGCGTAAAATATGTGCTTACTGAGGGATTGTAGCGTTGATGATTCATTCGTCATGCCCACCGCCAATCAGATGACGCTCAGGAGGGTTGTCTGTGCGCCCTCGTGTTTTGACTCTGCAGGCAGTAACTTAGCTGAGTTTAGTGATGAACAGGGTTTGTAACATATACGCTATGGTACAATATGCCCCGGCATCGATTACGTACTCGTGTCGGACAACTTCAGTCGTTTCGAAGGGTTCCTATTGTGGGCTTGCGGAAAACTGGTTGTACGCATCGATGGATTGCTGCACATGTTGGGAACAATATATCGGCGGGGTGTTGCCACTTTAAGCGTTGGTCTATTGAACATTCCTGCACCTGTAGACCTGTAGGTTCGCTTAGTACAGAAGCACGTCAAGGCGAGGCATTTTGTTAACGTTGGTGGTAGACTGAACGTCATTCAGGGAAAAAGTCTAGCACATTTTACACCTGCTCTCACGGACGACAATTGGGAACAGTCTGCTTGCAACAGGACTAAGACCATGTGTGCCTCGATCCAGGCGCCAGACACACCACCACCACGCATGGCTACTGTGGTTTCATGAGTCGCGTGGAAAATGCAATGGAGCTGTGTTCTCACCATTCTCAAACATTTTAGAAAAAGTAATGTACAGGCATCTTCTGAACCATCTGACCACAAATAACATATTATCAAGGACACAGTTTGGATTTCTGAAGGGTTCTGATGCCGAGAAGGCTATTTACACCTACAGTGAAAATGTACTTAATTCATTAAATAACAAGTTACAAACAGCAGGTATTTTCTGTGATTTGTCAAAGGCATTCGACTGTGTGAACCACAACATCCTTTTAAATAAATTAGAATTCTATGGTGTCACGGGCAGTGCTGCAAAATGGTTAGTCATACCTCGCTAACAGGAAACAAAGGGTGTCAGTGCAAGGGGCTAGTAAATTAAGTCATGAGTCATTCCCAGACTGGGAAGAAATTACATGTGGTGTCCCACAAGGATCCATCTTAGGTCCATTGCTTTTTCTTGTGGTAATTAATGATCTCTCATCAGTTACACTGCCAGAAGCAGAGTTCGTTTTGTTTGCAGATGACACAAGTATTTTAATAAATAGTATGTCGAGTGTAGTTCTAGAAAGATCTGCTAGTGATATTTTCATGGATATTAACAAATGGTTTAAAGCCAACCCACTAACATTAAACTTCGAAAAGACTCACTATATGCAATTCTGAACCTGTAAGAGGTTTCCACCCAGCATATGCATAAAGTATAAAGAGCAGATAGAAGAGGTCGACAGTCTTAAATTCCTGGGATTATAACTTGATAATAAATTCAGTTGGGAGGAGCAAACCACAGAACTGCAGAAACGCCTTAACAAATCTGTATTTGCAATTAGTGCTAGCAGACATAGGCGACAAAAAAAATGAAAAAGCTTGCTTACTTTGCCTACTTTCATTCCATAATGTCATATAGTATAATATTTTGGGGTAACTCTTAAAGTCAAACAAAAGTTTTCAGGGTCCAAAAGCGTGCAATACTTATTATTTGTGGAGTAAATTCACGGACGGCCTGTAGAAACCTCTTCAATGAACTGAGTATACAAAATACTGCCTCTCAGTATATTTACTCCTTAATGAAATTTGTCCTAAATATTATGTTTTTCCAACCAACAGCTCAGTTCATACATACAGTACCAGGAACAAAAATGATCTGCACAAAGACTTAAAAGCACTTACTTTAGTTCAAAAAGGGGTCCACTACTTAGGAACACTCATATTCAATAATTTGGCAGCAAACATACAAACTTAGTAACAAATAAAGATCAGTTTAAAAGGAGCCTGAAAGACGTACTAGTGGTCAACTCCTATTCCATTGATGAATTTTTTAATGGAAACAAATGATGTATTGATTATATATTCATACTATTAGTATTGTTATTTGAGCTTTAAAAACATGCCATGTTCCTCATCCACGACGATCTCCTCAGCACGGAACTATGGAACGAAAATCTGTCTCTATTCGAGTGAGGCACGTACACACATAGAACCGATGAGGGGCCTATTCATGAGTGCATGCGCCCATGACACAGGTCCAAACCCAGACTCCCTACTTTCGGTAGGGTAGGGGAGGGGGGGGCGGGGGATGAGGGGGTCGTCCGTTACAACTCACGCTCAAGGATGATATTCTGCAGGGTAAAATAACTAGCGCCCGCTACATTGCACAAGTCGTTACTCTGTGCTACTGCCATTTATTCGAGAGTAAGGTGATGTGCTTGTTCAGCAGGTTACTGTACGTCCACATAGGGCTACTGCGATACAATGTGCCCTTCGTGGTGTACAGCTAGTACACTAGCCAGCAAGATCACCAGATTTCTTGCCAATTGGACCGGTATGGGACACGATAAAGTAGGAACTTAGTCGTTCTCTAGAGCATGCAAGAACCAAGGCCGATATGTAAAGGTTTTTAAATTACCGCTACCAGTCACAAGCTCCGTGAATTATTGTATTTATTTATTTTGCTACATGTTTCGAGGAAATACCTCATTTACAGGCTAAATGACAGTACAAAAAGCAATTTCACGGTAAGATTATACTGATGTTACATAGTCTTTCCATAAATGCTGTGCTTATCCTGTGGAAGAAGAGGAAACTTAGTAAGAGGCGATAGTCAAAATGACAGGCCGAATTGCACCAAAAGGAGCAAGTTGCTTCGGATAGTCTTAGGACGCCATTCCGCACGTTTAGAATAGTTTGCATGCGAAATACAGGTCTACGTTGCGGTCACAGAGGGGTACATTGTATATTTGACTGACGGTACACCTTACTGTGACGTTTCATTTGGTCTGAATTTGTCATCATATAATCCTAGCACGAGGAAGTAACTGTCATATCATTTGTCACTAAAATGGGCCTGTTATTGAGTGCACTGCATTTTTTCCGGCAGTGTGCTTCCCATTAAAGTTACTGACATGGTTAGTAATTTCTTTCGCGTCTCCGTACAGTATATCGGAATATATGTTCGTGGTTGCTTAGGTCTGTATGTTATCAGAGTCCTGTGGTTTCCTGGTTACAAACGCAATCCGCAATAATTATTAATTCATACTCTTCCGTCTTAGTTCCCTGTTCGTGCATTCGTTTAGCCAGTTCTCTTCAAGTATTCTTTTGTGATATTCCAGCGTTTACTCGACTTAAGATATTTCAGCATTGTGGGCTTTGTGGTCCTTTCATTTTTGCCGGCTAAGGAGCATGTTAATTCGAATTACCTTCGTTTCTTCTGTTCAATATTCTTTTACCTTCATACTCTACAACTTTCTTTGCTCGTCTGCCCACAAAGTTTTTCTCTATACTGTCCTGGAAGTCTGAATTTTTCATTTGAAAGTCGCCCTGTTGTAAGTATGGTTCCTGTGTAGGCTTTCTTTCCAGATCCATTTGTACCTCTTGAATCGAGCTTACTTGGTTCTCTTGTTCACAAGAAATTACCTGATATGTGTCAACGTCCTCTAGTCTCTTCTAAAGTTGTCCTAAGTCCATACTAATATTTTTTTCCCGTGGGTATTAGATCATTTCTATTAGGGTGTACAGTTCTTGGTTCATTCGTTTTCTAAATTTACCGTCTCTTGTTCAGTGCCCCAATATCCTCTTGAAAATCCTTCGTTCATAGATTCCAGTCTAAGTAATATCTTGATTGAGATTTTCACTGTGCAGCGGAGTGTGCGCTGATATGAAACTTCCTGGCAGATTAAAACACTGTGCCCGACCGAGACTCGAACTCGGGACCTTTGCCTTTCGCGGGCAAGTGCTCTACCATTTTTTAAGTAATATCTTTCTTACAGGTTCAGTCTTTCGCTGTGTGTATGGCTTCAGGGCAGATGACTGGCAGTTTCTTCATTTTTCGTTAATAGAAAGATTTTTCTTATTGTAGATGTTCATATAGAATTTGCATGCCAAATTCGTCCTGTGTATTCGTTCTTATGTAGCATCTTTTTCTATCAGAATAGTTTCTATTCATTCTCCTAGGTATTTAAATTCCTCCTCCTAAGTTCATCCAACTATGACGTGTCCCATGTTCGTCTGATACTGTGCCTTCTCTATAGAGATTTACAAATATTTTTTAGCCGGTCGTCTCTGGAGCTAGTCGTATTTTCTTATGATGCCAACAGTATCACAATCTCTTCTGCCAATGTCATACATTACTTCTATACTACTTTTTCTTGCATCCCAGTCTTATTCCACCCACTCCTTTCATTTCCATGATCACCTTATCAAGGACAAAGTTACATAGTCTCCCTGTCTGATTCCAGTTTCGATCTTGAAAGACCCTGAACGTTTTGCTTTGGATCTATCCTAGGATATCGTCTTGGTTTAAGTCTGTTGAATCTGTTCAAAGGATTTTCTGTCCGGACTCATCGCCTCCAAAATTGGGGCAATGTTCGTCTATCTAAAAAGTTTCCCGTTTTCCTGAAGTCTACGAATATTGACACATTATTATAATTTTCTTGTTTTTGAAACACTTTGTCTAGATTATTGATCTAATTTCTCTCTGGGGAGAAAGTTTGCCTCGCTCTCTAATTTATCTAATAGTTCTGCGTATTTACTCTGCTACCCTCCTAACATATTGGAACGAGCTGCATCTCTTTCTCCCACGTAACACGCTCCGTTGTTCGGTCGACGCCGCATCAAGCGCCACAACTGCTCGTGACCTACTGCAGTGGTACCGCAGTTGCTTGTGAGAATACGATTTTCGGTGGTATCGGTTGAATGGTGCCACTTTCTGCCATGCCTCAAAAAATTCATCTCGGTTATAGTTAGTGACGCCACTAGACTTCCTGCACCACTTGGCAATTCCCTGGTGGTGGTATTCGAAAGACAGAGAATGTCGGTTTTTGTAGGATAATTGCTGATTAGTCCATTTGTTCTGCGTTTTTGTTATGTTCTTACTGAATTTAATTTTTTGTTTTTAAAAAAACGGTGCTCGGCACATCCAATTCCGCTGGTACTATACAAAGAGCGACCTGCTCCTACTGCTTAAAATTCATTCTCCCTCTGCAGGGAATACTTCAGAGTGGGGTGTGACAGTTTCGAAAGTAAAAATTAAAATTGTTCAGCGCTTTCATTAACGAACAAATTATAAATCCAAAGAGTGGCACGTCTGCAGATGAAATTTACAAGCCAATTGTTAATTTGTATGCCACAGCAGGCAGTATTTTCCCTTAGAGCATTATTTCGATGTAAATATTCCTTGTCACCTTTTATTCCCACATGAAATCCATTTTCTGGTCCAACATTTAAGTTTTCTCTTCCTTGCGCTTACGTTTTGCCTAATCCCGGCAGTGACCTGCACTATAACGTTAATATCCGAAAGAATCGTTTAAACTGTCTCCATACTGAAAACTATACAACAACGTAAATTTGTTGCGCCCTTTATGAAAGATTGAGCACGCTGTCGGTACAGTATACCATCAGCTCTGGTGTTACTTAAGTTGCATGTGTGAAAGAGGCTTTACTATAAGACTGTCAGATCGTCAATATAGAGACAGGTGGGCACGATATGAAATCAGTTTTTTTTAAGTGGAGATGATGTTTTCAGTTCCGCTCTTTCTGTACGGTTAATTTCCCCGTGCGACGGACAGAAGTAGGAAGGACGTATTTCGGTTAGTTGATTTTGGAAAACAAAAGTAAGTATTTTATTATTTGGTATCCACGCGTTGTCATGCAAGTGTTAGCTAGTATTGAACATTTTGGTTTAATGGCGACGAGTATGCATTCCGTCGAAACGAAAGGTAGAATGTGTGAGCTTTTTAAAGTAACAAAGCCCGTAATCCAGGAAGAGCTCTTGGCTGATGGCCTCCACATGCTGCGTATGCTTACACTGCAGGTGATAAGAATGTTCCGCTAGTCGGTTCGGCAGAAAACTGGGAATGATAGTACGCGACTGACGGCAAGAAGGTGCCAGAGATAACGACCTGCTTCCTGGAAAGTTTTGTCACAACGTAGGCTGGACACTAAACACTAACAGAACTTTATCGCCTGTGAAGCAAGAGCACGACAGAAACTTATCTACCAGAAAACTGTCCTTTTCCTGTCTCATACCTTCCCCTCCCCCATACACCCTTCTCTCTCTCTCTCTCTCTCTCTCTCTCTCTCTCTCTCTCTCTCTCTCTCTCTCTCTCTCTCTCTCTCTCTTCTCTCCCCCCCTCATTTTGCCGTCGTTGATATATTTTGGTAAAAGAAAAGTAATGTGTTGCTGGAATCTACATGGAAAATACGCTTTCGAAATTTCGACAGCAGAAACGTATAACGTCTCTTGTCGCGTCTGCCAATGGATTTTGATGAGCAGCCATGACACACGGTCGCGCTTGCTAAACACCCCTGTGGCGAAAACTGCTACTCTTCTTCGCATCAACTCTTGCTTCTTTTAATCCTGTCTGGTAAATGCCCCCTGTGGTGCACAGTACTCAAGATACGCTTGAAAGACGGTTTTGCACGTTACACCCTCTTCTATTCACGATATTTCGTTAAGATTTCTCCTACAAATCGGTATGGTATTTTACTTTCCAACAACCAATTTTATGTTGTCGTTGTACTTTTTAATCGCTCCGGACGGATGTTGGTGTCGTCGTCGTCCTTCCTTGTCTTCAGTTCGAAGACTGGTTTGATGCAGCTCTCCTTGCTACCCTATCCTGTGTAAGCCTCTTCATCTGTGAATTACTGCTGCAACCTACATCTTTTTGAACCTTTCTTCTGTATTGAGTTCACGTTTTCCATATACAATTTTTACTCCCATCAAATATTATGTTGATGATCCCTTGATGTCCCAAAATGTCATGTCAACCGATCCCTCCTTCCAGTCGGGTTGTGCCCAAACTTTTTCTCCCAAATTTCCTCTTCAGTTACGTGATCTACTCATCTAATCTTCAGCATTATTCTGTAGCACCACATTTTGTCTCTATTCTCGCCGGCCGGGATGGCCGAGCGGTTCTAGACACTACAGTCTGCAACCGCGCGACCGCTACTGTCGCAAGTTCGAACCATACCTCAGGCATCGATGTGTGTGATTTCCTTAGGTTAGTTAGGTTTAAGTAGCTCTAAGTTCTAGGGGACTGATGACCTCAGAAGTAAAGTCCCGTAGTGCTCAGAGCTATTTGAACCTCTATTCTCTTAAAGTCTGAAATGTTTATCGTCCACGTTTCTCTTCCGTACAAGGCGATTTTTCAGAGAAATACCAGCAGGAAGACACGCCTGAACACTGAAATTTATATTCGATGTTAACAAATTTGTCTTCGTCAGAGACTTTATTGCCACTGCTAGTCTGCATTTTACATCCCCTCTGCCTCTGCAATCGGCTATTTTCCTGTCCATACAGTAACACTCCTGTACCACTTTGTGTCTCGTTTCCTAATCTAATTCCCTTAGCGTCGCCTGATTTAATTAGACTGCATTCAATTACCGTTGTTTTGGTTTCTTGGCGATCATCTTGCATCCTGTACGTAATTTTCACTCTGCAGCGGATTGTGCCCTGTTGTGAAACTTCTTGGCAGATACAAATTGCCTACTACACAGACTCGAAATCTGGACCCTTCCATTCCGTGCCCAGGGGCTCTGCGAAATGAGCTACGAAGTACGACTCACAATCCGTCCTCACAGTTTTACTTCAGCCACTACCTGGAAGATACGAGACAAGATACTGGCGTAGTCAAAGCCGTGAAGACGGATCGTGAGTTGGGTTTGGGTAGCCCAGTCAGTACAGCGCTTGCCTGCGAAAGGCAAAGGTCTCGACTTCGAGTCTCGGCCTGGCACACAGTTTTAATCTTCCAGTTAGTTTCAGCTTATATTCTCCTTTAAAGACTGTCCATTCCGTGAAACTGCTCTTCAAAGTTCTTTGCTGTCTGTGGCAGAATTACGTCATTGGCAAACCTTAGAGTTTTTGTTTCTTCTCCTTCAACTTTAATTCCTATTCCAAATTTTTCTGTGACTTCCTTTACTGCTTGTTCATTGTACAGATTCTGTAATAGAGGGGATAGGCTGCAACCTTGTCTCACTCCCTTCACAACCGCTGCTCCCCTTTCGCGTCCCTCGGCTCTTATTACCGCCATCTGGTTTCTGTAAAAGTTGTTTATAACTTTTCGCTCTCTACATTTTACCCCTTCTACCTTCAGAATTTCAAACTGTGTATTCCAGTCGACATTGCCAAAAGCTTTCTCCAAATCTGCAAAAGCCATAAACGTGTTTGCCTTTTCTTAACCTATCGTCTAAAGATTTGTCACAGGGTCAGTATTGCTTCGGCTGTCAGTAAATTCCTCGGGAAACCAAACATTATTCGGTAAATCATTCGTGTTAGTATTTTGGTACCATGACTTATTAAATTGATAGTTCGGTGATTTTTACACCTGTCCGCAACGGCTTTCTCTGCAATTGGAATTATTACATTCTTTTCTGGAAGTCTGCGGACATGTCTGCCTCATACACCTTGAACCTCAGATGGGTTTTGTTACGGCTGGCTCCCCCAAGGCTATCGGTACTTTTGATGGAATCTCGTCTACTCTCGGGGACTTGTTTCGACTTAGGTCTTTCAGTGCCCTGTTAAATTCTTTCGCAATCCCGTATCTCCCATTTCATCTCCATCTACTTTCACCTCCCTTACATAGACCCTCGATATACTCCTTCCAGCTTTCCCTTCTTCGCTCAGTACTGGTTTGCCATCTGAGTTCTTGTTTATGCAGTTGCTTTTCCTTTCACCAAAGACATCTTAAAAGTTTCCTGTAGGCGGCATCTATCTTTCCCCTAGTGATACTTGCTTCTAAATACTTAAATTCGTCCTCTAGCCACTTCTACTTAGCCGATTTGAGTTTCCTGTCAGTTTCATTTTTCGGAGCTTTGTGTTCCCTTTCGCCTTATCATTTGCTGCATTTTTATATTTTCTCCTTTCATCAAAGCTTTTTCCTACTTGATTCTTTACTGCCTTCACTACTTCATCTCACGAAGCTACCCATTGGTCTTCTACTTCACTCCTTTCTCCCGTTTGTCAGTCGTTGCCTAAAGCTCCCCCTAAAACTCTAAACAACCTCTGATTCTTTCAAGTTATCCAGATCCCATCTCCTTAATGTCCTGCCTTTTTGAAATTTTACTTCTTTTAATCTACAGTCCATAACCAATAAATTATGATAGTTCACTTCTACCCCAGCAAATGTTTAATTTAAACCTAGTTCTGTAACCTGGCTTACCATTACACAATAAATTTGAAACACTCCGACACATCCAGGTTTCTTCCGTGTATACAACCTTTTTTCATCATTGTTTATTTAAGTGTAGGTGTTTATTAAATTATGTTCTGTGCAAAATTCTACCACGCGCCTTCCTCTTTCATTCCTTTTCCGCAGTCTATATTCACCTTTTTTCCCCTTCCCTTTCCTTCTGCCGAATTCCAGTCCAGCAACGCATCATACATCTCTTTAGCCTTTTCATATGCGGAGCTAGTTGGCATATATACTTGTACTACTGTGTCAGCCGTGGCTTCGTGTCTATCTTGGCTACGATGATGCGTTCACTATGCTGTTCGTGTTAGCTTACGAGCATTCCCATTTCGTTATTCATTGTTGTACATATATCTGCACACTCCTATTTGATTTTTTATTTGCAACGCTGTACTCACCTAACCAGAAGTCCTGTTATTCCTACCACCTAACTTACCTAATTCCCTCTATATCCAACTCCATCCTGGCCATTTCCCTATTTAAATTTTCTAACCTAACTGCCCAATTAAGGGATCTAACATACCACACTCCAACCTTTATAATGCCAGTATAGTTTCTCTTGATAACATATTCCCGTGTAGTGCCAACCCGGATATCCAAATGGGAATTATATTACATCGATGATATTTCATATAAAAGGATGCCAACATTTAAACATGCAGGAGAGCTGCATGTCCTCAGGAAAGATTATGGCTGTAATTCCCACTTGCTTTCAGCCGTTCACAGAACAAGCACGCTGTTGTTGTTGTCTTCAGTCCTGAGACTGGTTTGATGCAGCTCTCCATGCTACTCTATCCTGTGCAAGCTGCTGCTTCTCCCAGTACTTACTGCAACCTACAGCCTTCTGAATCTGCTTAGTGTATTCATCTCTTGGTCTCCCTCTACGATTTTTACCCTCCACGCTACCCTCCAAAAATTTGTGATCCCTTGATGCCTCAAAACATGTCCTACCAACCGATCCCTTCTTCTGGTCAAGTTGTGCCACAAACTTCTCTTCTCCCCAATTCTATTCAATACCTCCTCATTAGTTATGTGAGCTACCCATTTAATCTTCAGCATTCTTCTGTAGCACCACATTTCGAAAGCTTCTATTCTCTTCTTGTCCAAAATAGTTATCGTCCATGTTTCACTTCCATACAAAGCTACACTCCATACAAATACTTTCAGAAATGACTTCCTGACACTTAAATCTATACTCGATGTTAACAAATTTCTCTTCTTCAGAAACGCTTTCCTTCCCATTGCCAGTCTACATTTTATATCCTCTCTACTTCGACCATCATCAGTTATTTTGCTCCCCAAATAGTAAAACTCGTTTACTACATTAAGTGTCTCATTTCCTAAGCTAATTCCCTCAGCACCACCCGAATTAATTCGACTGCATTCCATTTATCCTCGTTTTGCTTTTGTTCATGTTCATCTTATATCCTCCTTTCAAGACACTGTCCATTCTGTTCAACTGCTCTTCCAAGTCCTTAGCTGTCTCTGACATTGTAATTCTGTCATCAGCGAACCTCAAAGTTCTTATTTCTTCTCCATGAATTTTAATACCTACTCCGAATTTTTCTTTTGTTTCCTTTACTGCTTGTTCAATATACAGATTGAATAACATTGGGGAGAGGCTACAACCCTGTCTCACTCCCTTACCAACCACTGCTTCCCTTTCATACCCCTCGACTCTTATTAACTGCCATCTGGTTTCTGTACAAATTGTAAATAGCCTTTCGCTCCCTGTATTTTACCCCTGCCACCTTCAGAATTTGAAAGAGAGTATTCCAGTCAACATTGTCAAAAGCTTTCTCTAAGTCTACAAATGCTAGAAACCCTTCCTCAATCTAGCTTCTAAGATAAGTCGTAGGGTCAGTTGTGCCTCACGTGTTCCAATATTTCTACGGAATCCAAACTGATCTTCCCCGAGGTCGGCTTCTACTAGTTTTCCCATTCGTCTGTAAAGAGTTCGAATTAGTATTTTGCAGCTGTGACGTATTAAACTGATAGTACTGTAATTTTCACATCTGTCAACACCTGGTTTTTTTGGGATTGGAATTATTACATCATTCTTGAAGTCTGAGGGTATTTCGCCTGTCTCATACATCTTGCTCACCAGATGGTAGAGTTTTGTCAGGACTGGCTCTCCCAAGGCCGTCTGTAGTTCCAATGGAATGTTGTAGTGCCAATGGAATGTTGTCTACTCCCGGGGCCTTGTTTCGACTCAGGTCTTTCAGTTCTGTCAGACTCTTCACCCAGTATCTTATCTCCCATTTCATCTTCATCTACATCCTCTTCCATTTCCATAATATTGTCCTCAGGTACATCGCCCTTGTATAAACCTTCTATATACTCCTTCCACCTTTCTGCCTTCCCTTCTTTGCTTAGAACTGGGTTTCCATCTGAGCTCTTGATATTCGTACAAGTGGCTCTCTTTACTCCAAAGCTCTCTTTAATTTTCCTGTAGGCAGTATCCATCTTGCCACTAGTGAGATAAGCCTCTACATCCTTAAATTTGTCCTCTAGCCATCCCTGCTTAGCCATTTTGCATTTCCTGTCGATCTCATTTTTGAGACGTTTGTATTCCTTCATTTACTGCATTTTTATATTTTCTCCTTTCATCAGTTAAATTCATTATTTCTTCTGTTACCCAAGGATTTATACTAGCCCTCGTCTTCTTACCTACTAGATCCTCTGCTGCCTTCACTACTTCATCCCTCAGAGCTACCCATTTTTCTTCTACTGTATTTCTTTCCCCCATTCCTGTCAATTGTTTCCTTATGCTCTTCCTGAAACTCTGTACAACCTCTGGTTCTTTCAGTTTATCCAGGTCCCATCTCCTTAAATTCCCACCTTTTTGTAGTTTCTTCAGTTTTAATTTTAAGTTCATAACCAATAGATCGTGGTCAGTCCACATCTACCCCTGGAAATGTCTTACAATTTAAAACCTGGTTTCTAAATCTGTCTTACCATTATATAATCTATCTGAAACCTGTCAGTATCTCCAGGGTTCTTCAATGTATACAACCTTCTTTCATGATCCTTAAACCAAGTGTTAGCTATGATTAAGTTATGCTCTGTGCAAAATTCTACCAGACGGCTTCCTCTTTCATTTCTCTCCCCCAATCGATATTCACCCACTATGTTTCCTTCTCTCACTTTTCCTACTCTCGAATTCCAGTCACCCATGACTAATAAATTTTAGTCTCCCTTCACTATCTGAATAATTTCTTTTATTTGATCATACATTTCTTCAATTTCTTCGTCATCTGCAGAGCTAGTTGGCATATAAACTTGTACTACTGTAGTAGGTGTGGGCTTCGTATCTATCTTGGCCACAATAATGCGTTCACTGTGCTGTTTGTAGTAGCTTACCCGCATTCCTATTTTCCTATTCATTATTAAACCTACTCCTGCATTACCACTATTTGATTTTGTGTTTATACCCCTGTAGTCACCTGACCAGAAGTCTTGTTCCTCCTACCACTGAACTTCACTAATTCCCACTATATCTAACTGTAACCTATCCATTTCCCTTTTTAAATTTTCTAACATACCTGCCCGATTAAGGGATCTGACATTCCACGCTCCGATCCGTAGAACGCCAGTGTTCTTTCTCCTGATAACGACATCCTCTTGAGTAGTCCCCGCCCGGAGATCCGAATGGGGGACTATTTTACCTCCGGAATATTTTACCCAAGAGGACGCCATCATCATTTAATCATACAGTAAAGATGCATGCCCTCGGGAAAAATTACGGCCGTAGTTTCTCCTTGCTTTCAGCCATTCGCAGTACCAGCACGGCTAGGCCGTTTTGGTTATTGTTACAAGGCCAGATCAGTCAATCACCCAGACTGTTGCCCCTGCAACTACTGAAAAGGCTGCTGCCCCTCTTCAGGAACCACACATTTGTCTGTCCTCTCAACAGATACCCCTCCGTTGTGGTTGCACCTAGGGTATGGCTGCCTGTATCGCTGTGGCACGCAAGCCATCCCACCACGGCAAGTCCCGCGGCTCAGAACGGAGAGGGTGGGGGCGGGGGAGGAGGAGGAGGGTTGTGCGCATGGTTATAGCACCAGTAATGAAACTACAACGTATCCTCCCCCGTTTGTGGGAAACGCATTTGTTAGAGGGTAAATAGCCATTCTACAGGAAGCCTAGATCCTCCTCAGAATACTTTGCTTTTCGCAAGAATTTTCGACCTGATATAAAACAGCATCACCTGGGAACTGCCTAATAGAGCTTGCGAAGTCACCAACCGGTCGCAATTGGAATACTCAAGACCCTATAACACGCCTTATAGTCTAGTCAAAAAATATATATTCATCTTGCAAAAGGTGGAGAAAAAGATTTCATTTTGTTAACTTGTTTCTGTGGTTGTAAAGAGTGTAAAACAAAGTATTGCCAACGAAATTTATGTTGGCTAAACTCACTATAGACCAAATTTAAAAATAACTGACTTTTCAGTGTTCTTAAAACAATTCAGTTTCTTGTGCTCCTAGCGCTTTGACATCCATTTCTTTTTTAAGAGAGCACCAAATTCTCTACAAATTCCATTGCTAAAACTTTTTCTGTACCCAGTACCATTGGCGCTACAGGTAGTCAAACAATATCTGTTTTTAAAGTTTTCTGCGAAATGGTAAAAATGTAGTTTCTGAGCACTTTTATTTCAGTTTCTGTAAATATAGTAGAAATATAACAAATATTATGTCGTTTAAAGGAACTTAACGTCTCACTGCGGAGTAGGGCGTATTCAATTACTCCATATGCAATCGGGTGAGTCCTGGGCATCCATCGATTGATTCGTACATCAGCAGTCGAAGTGAAGCTCCAGGGCATTTCAGCCCTGACTTAAGCATATTTCTAAAACTACATCATTTACTCATTTATATCAAGTAACCACCGGCAGGAAACTGAACTATTAGGAGACTCCGGGTGAGTAGTGGGTTCCATATCGACCTGTTCGTTCAACAGTGAGTCAGCGTCTTCCAGTTCGATGGAAATAAATTCGCTAAACACGAAAAATTTGGTGTCAGCTCTATGAGGTACAGATATTTTACCTGTTGGTGACGTATGGAAGTTTGTGGTGTACGGTGGATTTTCCGCTTGTCGCGAGCTGTCGCCTTGACATTAGGCTATTCGTGCACGCATCCCGGACCGACCTAAACTTGCACGCGTCACACTATGCCCCTAAACCAATATGTTTTATTTTCATCAGTAATGCAGGAATACAGAAATCACACAGCCTGGCCTGACTGTGTTAGTAGGTACTGACTGTAATATCAGCGATGCGATGTACTCTTACGTATGCTTGCCATACCAGAAAGTGAGATGTTCAATTGCAGTGTATAGCATTGCATGTATTTCTACTTTATGAAGAGGAAAAGTGCTCAAAAACTAGGTATTTTGCAATTTTGCACGAAGTCTGAAAAATCGTTATTTTTGGACGAATTGTAGTAGAAAATGAAGAAATCAGTACTTTTGCTTTTGATAATATCGCCATTTGGGGAGAGACAGAAATGGGAATTCAGAAGAGACTGGATTACTGGGATAAAATATTTAAAGAATTTAATTTGATTGTGAGAATAAAACAGTGACAATATCAGTTTGACCTTGTAACAACAAATTGGACGGAAAGGTTGAATCTGTAGAAAGTTTAAATTATATGGGCAGTGCCATATCAAGTAATGAAAGTGCCAAACCATAACTTTTAAACAGAGTAGGAAGAACAAAGTACGAAACCCAATCTGGGACAAGGGAGTCCTAAGAGTTAAAGAGACTAAGTCTAAAACCTATCCCCATACAATCTTGATGTATAGTCTGGAGACCTGTGTCATAAGTAAGAGAGAAGAGTCAAATACAAGCATGTGAAATGAAGTTCCTTGGGTCAGATGTTTAAAAAAGGACAGGGATGAATATGTAAGGAGTGTCCTGCAGGTGAACTTGACGAAGAAGGAAGGAATGATTGCTTAGCGGTTGAAGTGGTTGGGTCATGTGAAGCGTATACATCTGGCTAGAGCTCCACGTCAGTATTTGGAGATGGAGGAAGGTGGAAAAAGACCGATTGGGCTGCCTAAGAACAGATGGGCAGACCAGGTCAATGAAAATCTCAAGAAGAGAGGAGTAGCCTGGGATGCAGTGGCTAGAGAGAGAAGCCATACCAGGACAGAAATCAATGCAGGCACATCGTTCACAAAGTATTTATCTGATGATGATGATGATGATGATGATGATGATGATGATGATGATGATGATGATGATGATGATGATGATGATGATGATGATGATGATGATGATGTAACGCCCTTGGTATTGGGTGCATTGAACAAGTCTGAAATATTCAAAGTTTTTTTGACTACAGGAAATTTACCACCATAACTTTTGTTGGCAAAACTTTGTTTTCTAATCTTTCCAGTCATACGAACGATATAAAAAATGAAATTTTCTACCCCACCTTTGGCAAGGTAAGTGCTTTTTTCTTTTTCTTTTTTTTTCGGACAATTTAAGTAGACTTTTATGGGATAAAACAGAAGCCACTTTCACTTTTGACGATTTCAGCCCTTCAAGAACAAAACTGTGTCTTTTCTGTTAACAAGTCAATCAAAAAACTAGTCTGGTATTCAATCTCCTCTGGAAGTACCTGTATATCGCACTCCGCCAGGTAGTAAGAAACACGGCACCGAGTTGGGATCATTAAATGTTCCTGGATCGGACAGAAGAGGAAGGTGAGCTGAGACAAACAAAATGCCTGTAAAGGTATCTCTACTGATTCTTAGACAGAACAGTTTAATTTTCCAAAAAGTCATAATACGCACGCGTGAAAAAGTCCTGCTACAGTCTGACGTCAACGGTTAAGGCCTAGTACATGCGGATGATGGTTCAATCCCGCGTCCGCCCATCCTGATTTAGGTTTTCCGTGATTTCCCCTAAATCGCTCCAGGCAAATGCCGGGATGGTTCCTGTGAAAGGGCACGGCCGACTTCCTTCCCTGTCCTTCCTTAATCCTATTAGACCGATGACCTCGCTGTCTGGTCTCCTTCCCCAAACAACCAACCTAGTACATGCGGGCATGACTTCATGGATTCTCCTTAGAAACAGGAATGACTTCAGATGGACCACACGTCAATCTATCTTGCGGAGGCAGGTTTGCGCGAGTGTACATGGAAACACCCGCAATTATATAAGAGCGTGGTTAGAAGTTAGTTTCCTTATTATTATTATTATTATTATTATTATTATTATTATTATTATTATTTCTTTCCTTTCTCAGACGTTATGTCTGGTTAAAAATGGAAAGTGATGCGGACCTTGATCAAGAGTTACTTCCTTTTCACTGTACAGTATTTGTTACATTGCAGTTCGGAACTTTCGGGTAATTGAACATGTATCAATAATTACAGATTTCTGTAGTTGTATACATAAGTTTGGATGTAGCTGTATTGCGTTAATGTACTGGTGGATATTGTGTGGTATGACTCCTGCAGTTGATAGTATAATTGGTATGTCAACTTTATCCTGATGCTACATGTCCTTGACTTCCTCAGCCAGTTTGATGTATTTTTCAATTTTTCTCCTGTTTTCTTCTATATATTTGTTGTATTGGGTATGGATATTTCAATTAGTTGTGTTAATTTCTTTTTATTGGTGAGTATGATGTCAGGTTTGTTACGTGGTGTTTTATCTGTAATAATGGATCTGTTCCAGTATAATTTGTATTCATCATTCTCCAGTACATTTTGTCGTGCATACTTTTATGTGGGAACGTGTTGTTTTTATTCGTTATGTTGTATGGCTAGTTGTTGATGTATTATTTTTGCTACATTGTCATGTCTTCTGGGGTATTCTGTATTTGCTAGTATTGTACATCCGCTTGTGATGTGATCTACTGTTTCTATTTGTTGTTTGCAAAGTCTGCATTTATCTGCTGTGGTACTGGGATCTTTAATAATAAGCTTGCTGTAATATCTGGTGTTTATTGTTTGATCCTGTATTGCAATCATGAATCCTTCTATCTCACTGTATATATTGCCTTTTCTTGGCCATGTGTGGATACGTCTTGATCGATGTGTGGCTGTGTGAGATGACACAGGTGCTTGCCATGTAGTGTTTTCTTTTTCCAATTTACTTTCTTCATATCTGTTGATGTTTTGTGATCTAAAGGGTTGTAGAAGTGGTTATGAAATTGCAATGGTGTAGCTGATGTAGTTATATGAGTGATTGCTTTGTGTATTTTGCTGGTTTCTGCTCGTTCTAGAAAGAATTTTCTTAAATTATCTACATGTCCATAATGTAGGTTTTTTATGTCGATAAATCCCCTTTCTGCTTAATGTGAATCTTTCTGTTGCTGAATGTATGTGATATATTCTATATTTGTGGCATTGTGATCGTGTAAGTGTATTGAGTGCTTCTAGTTCTGTGTTACTCCATTTCACTACTCCAAACGAATAGGCCAATATTGGTATAGCGTAAGTATTTATAGCTTTTGTCTTGTTTCTTGCTCTCAATTCTGTTTTCAGTATTTTCGTTAGTCTTTGTCTATAATTTTCTTTTAGTTCTTCTTTAATATTTGTATTATCTATTCCTATTTTTTGTCTGTATCCTAGATATTTATAGGCATCTGTTTTTTCCATCGCTTCTATGCAGTCGCTGTGGTTATCCAGTACGTAATCTTCTTGTTTAATGTGTTTTCCCTTGACTATGCTATTTTTCTTAAATTTGTCTGTTCCAAAAGCCATATTTATATCATTTCTGAACACTTCTGTTATCTTTAGTAATTGGTTGAGTTGTTGATTTGTTGCTGCCAGTAGTTTTAGATCATCCATGTATTTCAAATGTGTTATTTTGTGTGGGTATGTTCCAGTAATATTATATCCATAATTTGTGTTATTTAGCATGTTGGATAGTGGGTTTAGAGCAAGGCAGAACCAGAAAGGGCTTAATGAGTCTCCTTGGTATATTCCACGCTTAATCTGTATTGGCGAAGATCTGATATTATTTGAATTTGTTTGGATATTAAGTGTGGTTTTCCAGTTTTCCATTACTATGTTTAGGAACCGGATCAATTTAGGATCTGCTTTGTATATTTCCAATATCTGTAATAACCATGAGTGGGGTACATTATCAAAAGCTTTTTGGTAATCCATGTATGCGTAGTGCAACGACCTTTTAGTTTTAGCTTGATATGTCACCTCTGTATCTATTATCATTTGCTCCTTACATCATTGTGCTCCTTTGCAGCAGCCTTTTTGTTCATTTATAATTTTGTTCTGTGTTGTATGTGTCATTAATTTCTGTGTAATGACTGCAGTTAATATTTTGTATATTGTTGGTAGGCATGTTATGGGGCGATTTTTTGCTGTCTGCTTGATCTTTAGGTTTCAGATAAGTTATTCCATATGTACGTTTATCAGGGACTGTGTATGGGTCTGCAATGTAACTGTTAAATCATTTAGTTAGTTGTGAATGTGTTGAGGTGAACTTCCTTAGCCAGAAATTTGCTATTTTCTCTTTTCCAGGGGCTTTCCAATTGTGAGTAGAATTAATTGCTTGGGTGACTTCATGTTGCAAAATTATCACTTCAGCCATTTGTGGTATCATCTTGTATGTGTCTTTCTGCTTGTGTCCACCATGCATGCCTGTTATGCTGTACTGGGTTTGACCATATGTTGCTCCAGAAGTGTTCCATGTCTGTTATGTTTGGTGGATTGTCTATTTTAATGTGAGTGTTGTCTATTGTCTGGTAAAATTTCTTTTGGTTTGTGTTGAATTTTTGGTTTTGTTTCCTTCTATTTTCACTTTTTTTTGTATCTTCTAAGTCGTTTGGCCAATGCCTGTAATTTCTGCTTCTTTTCACCTAATTGCTCTATCGCTTCTTGTTGCGAGATTTTACCTAACCTTTTTCTTTTTTTGTCTGCCATTTCATTTCTTATAAATTGTGTTAGCTGTCAGATGTGTCTTCTCAGTTTTTCTGTTCTGATCTGTAGCCTGTGTTGCCATGCTGGTTTTGTGGGATTCTTCTGTGTGTTGGTTGGTTCTGATCTCTGCCTAGTGTGTATATTTAGTGTAGTGAGTGCTCCTACAGAAACCAGTAATTGTAACTCTTCCGTAGTTGTATTTTCATTTATTTTGTTCTACATCTACATTTATACTCGCAAGCCACCCAACGGTGTGTGGCGGAGGGCACTTTACGTGCCACTGTCATTACTTCTTTTTCCTGTTACAGTCGCGTACGGTTCGCGGGAAGAACGACTGCCGGAAAGCCTCCATGCGCGCTCGAATCTGTCTGATTTTACTTTCGTGATCTCCTCGGGAGGTATAAGTAGAGAGAAGCAATATATTAGATACCTCATCCAGAAACGCACCCTCTCGAAACCTGGCGAGCAAGCTACACCGCGATGCAGAGCGCCTCTCTTGCAGAGTCTGCCACTTGAGTTTGCTAAACATCTCCGTAACGCTATCACGGTTACCAAATAACCCTGTGACGAAACGCGCCGCTCTTCTTTGGATCTTCTCTATCTCCTCCGTCAACCCAATCTGTTACGGATCTCACACTGACGAGCAATACTCAAGTATAGGTCGAACGAATGTTTTGTAAGCCACCTCCTTTGTTGATGGACTACATTTTCTAAGGACTCTCCCAATGAATCTCAACCTGGTACCCGCCTTACCAACAATTAATTTTATATGATCATTCCATTTCAAATCGTTCCGCACGCATACTCCCAGATATTTAACAGAAGTAACTGCTACCAGTGTTTGTTCCGCTATCATATAATCATACAATACAGGATCCTTCTTTCTATGTATTCGCAATACATAACATTTGTCTATGTTAAGGGTCAGTTGCCACTCCCTACATAAAGTGCCTATCCGCTGCAGATCTTCCTGCATTTCGCTACAATTTTCTAATGCTGCAACTTCTCTGTATACTACAGCATCATCCGCGAAAAGCCGCATGGAACTTCCGACACTATCTACTAGGTCATTTATATATATTGTGAAAAGCAATGGTCCTATAACACTCCCCTGTGGCACGTCAGAGGTTACTTTGTCTGTAGACGTCTCTCCAGTGTGTTGATAGTTATTGTTTCGACTTGTTGGTTATTTGGTGATCTATGTAAGAATGGTCTAATGTGTTTGTTTGTTTGTTTGTTTGTTTGTTTGTTTGTTTGTTTGTTTGTTTGTTTGTTTGTTTGTTTGTTTGTTTGTTTGTTTGTTTGTTTGTTTGTTTGTTTGTTTGTTTGTTTGTTTGTTTGTTTGTTTGTTTGTTTGTTTGTTTGTTTGTTTGTTTGTTTGTTTGTTTGTTTGTTTGTTTGTTTGTTTGTTTGTTTGTTTGTTTGTTTGTTCGCTCTTCTTCTTCCGATTGCACATTATTTTGTTCCAGTATTTGTTGTACTTGTTGTTTGATGTTTTCTAATTCTGACTGGAGTATTCTGTTATTTTTGATTATTACACGAATCTGATCAGCTAGTCGTTGTTCTGTTAAAAATTCTGGGTATCTGGTAATAAATTTTGTGTATAATTGTGATTTGTATCCAGTTGTTGGTTCCTATGTTTGTTGCTTGGTAATAACAGAAGATGAGGTGTCGGTTAACTACATCTGACCGTCTCATCCGCTGTCTTTGTTTTCCTTCCAGAGTGGTTGCAGGAAGCATGTCCTGCAAAACACCTCTATTTGGATTTAAATCATTTTCCGTGTGGCTAGCAGTGTCGTTACCATTGTGGACGGGCATAGGGTTCAAGCGTCGTCTCCGACCATGACAGCACTTGTCCGAGGCTTCATTAGTTCTGTCCTGAACCAACTAATCACACTAAAAGGGAGTGGGGGGGGGGTTAGCACTATTAGTGGTTTCTTCTTTTCGTCGCCTTTTACGACTGGCAGAACATACCAAAGGCCTATTCTTTTCCCGAGCCTCCACGGGGTTTATTATTATTATTATTATTATTATTATTATTATTATTATTATTATTTATTATTATTATTATTATTATTTCCCCTAAATCGCTCCAGACAAAATGTTTCTTTACGTGCACCTACTGACTCTGTTGCCACGACCATTTTCTTTCGTGCAATCTGGAAAGTGTTAGACACACGCCTGGCCGCTGGATAACTGCCAGGTGTAAGCTGTGAAGCTTCTGCCACCCTTAACGCTCTGTAATGATAGATTGACCAGGTAAAGAGAGGTCAGATTCAGCATTATTAATAGAGCGGTAGTAAAGTAAATCTTGACCTGTCTAGTAGCATTTTGCTCCACATTTTGGAACGCCATGCAGCAGAGACTATATTTGGCGTGTAGTTGCCAAGTCCTTGGTTTGTTTCTGGCGGTACGTAGCTCTATATGTCTATAGAGTATGTTCCAGTTCCATTAGGAATGTGGTTATGAAAAAGTCATAGATTGTCACAAAATCAATATGCACTCAAAATAGTCCCGCCCAGTATCAACGCATACCTGAAATCATTTTAAGTGTTTTGAAACAGTAACTTACCCTTTTTTTTTTTTTTGAGCCTGCATATAGCGCTATAGTAAAATTTTCTTGAAAGTCCTTAATTACGTCATAGCGGTGTCCTTCCATTGCCAGCTTCCATTTGGGTAACAACCAGAAGTCGGATGGTGCGAAATCCGTAGAATACGAGGGGTGATCCAGAACTGTGATACATTCATTGGCCAAATATTCGTCCACAATCTCCACTTTGTGGGCTGGTGTGTCGTCATGGTGATCAATCAGGAACCTGCCTCGTGGTATTAGGGTCGAATTCGACGAATTCTCGACCACAAACCCTGGAGGACTCAAAGTTGATGGTGCCTCACTGCTCCACTGCCAGTTTCCGACGAGTGTTACACACACTGCTACATTCGCGGCCTGGGTGGATCCTCCTGCAACTGTTTGTGAAACTTCAGAAAAAGTAACACCGCAACTCGCCACGAGATAGCATTACAGCTTGACATTTCACACAAGCAGTCCTAACAAAACCGGGATACACTGTACGCACAGACACGCAATTCCCGTAAATTATGGGCGGGTGTTTTATGGGCGAAGAACTGGCTCGTGGTAGCGTCCCAGATGTGTTCCATTGGGTTTAGATCAAGTGAATTTGGTGACAAAAACTATGGGAGCTGTCATGCTCCTCGAACCTCTGAAACACGATTCTGGCCTTTTGACACGGGTAGTTTGGTTTGAGATCTGCCTACAGTTTATTTTAAATGGGATTGATAAGAGACCATCATTAATAAAGCAGATTCCCAAATCCACAACTCGAGTGGAAAGGCGAGATGTTTAAGAAAAGTAACGAGACTGATAGTACTGCGAGCGATTGGACAATGCAGCGTTGCTCTACTTGTGTAGACCGGTGTGTACGTCATTCCAGACGCTGTCTGTTTCAGCTCCGCATAGACATCACGTGATGCTTGGGAGCGCCATCAGTGAAGTTGTCTTTTTGTTATGTTAAGAAAATAGAACAGCTGAATTTAGAGCAACGTTATGCCATCAAGTTTTGTATTAAACTTAGGGAATCCGCTAGTGTGAACTTTGAAAAGTTGAAAAAGTCCTATGGGAACAGTCGTTACCAAGAGCACTTGTTTATCGCTGGCACAAATCATTTTTGCAAGGCCGAGAACACATTCAAGATGAACCTCGCTCGGAAGACCTTATCTTCAGACATGCCGGATGGTGCATGCTCTTTTGATATCAGGCCTGCGTTTAATAATAAACATGGATGACCTGTTAAACACTTTCACCGCACATCAAATTTTGACAGAAGTCTTAAACTTGCTTAAGGTTTGTGCCAAAACTATACCGGAAAAACCTCAGAACAAACCAGGAAGACAATCGAAGAAACGTGTGCATTGATCTTCTTGGGAGTATTGCCAGTGACCATGAATGGTTCAGTCGTGTGATCGTAGATGTTGAATTGTGGATTTTTGAGTACGACCCTGAAACAAAGTGGGAAAGTAAGGAGTAGCACTCTGAGACATCTCCTCGACTGAAAAAAGCTCGAAAGGGCAAAACAAAGATCAAAACAATGCTGATTTGGAGTGGGGTACCATGCATACAGAATATGTTCCTCCAGGACAAACTGTCAACCAGCTGTTTTACTAAGACGTTCCTGAAGGGCTCTGGAATAGGGTGAATCGTGTGAGACAGGACATTGGAGACAAATAGGTGCTGCATCATGACAACGCCTCACGTCACACGGACACTTCCATCACGGAATATTTGACCTAAACAGTCATTCCTGCTGTTTCGTAGCACCCTGTTCAGCTGATATGAGTCCTTGTGACTTTTGTCTTTTCCCTAAATAGAAAAAATGTTTTAAAAGGGCGTCCTTTTAGGACACTGCAGAACATTCGAAAGAATGTGACAGACATATTAATGGCCGTAACAGCTGAAGCCTTTAAACATTGCTTCCAAGACTGGGGTCGACGACTCTGTGTATAGCTGCGGAATGGGACTACGTTCAAGGGGACAATATTTTTGTTTGCAAAATATAAAAACTTCGATAAGTCTCACTCGTTACTTTTTTCACACACCTTGTTTACGTACTGGGTAACCGTTTGTTATCCAGGGTTGCAGGCAAATGGATTCATATACTGCGGTGTTTTTTGAATTTGTAAATCAGATCAAACAGTTCAAAAAAATATTTTTTATTGTTCTGTACATAAACAATGAGATGACATGTAATGAAATACCTTGGTGCGACATTGTTGCCACATTCACCCTAAGTAAAAATAATGGAGCGCCGTCTTGAAAACATGGGCAATTGTAGAGGTAGTACAGTGCATGCAAATGGCTTTAGTAGTTCCTCAAAAATTACCGGTTCTGTTCACATGCAAATCGGATTTATATAATGCATTAGCTGTACCCGGCCACCCATTGTTGTGGCACAGTCTGCTTACATGGACAAGAAAGAAAACAAAGCACACGTTTCTAATTTCAATCGGAATTTGATATACGGCATTCTCTCTCTCTCTCTCTCTCTCTCTCTCTCTCTCTCTCTCTCTCTCTCTCACACACACACACACACACACACACACACACACACACACACACACACACACACACACACACACCCTTCTCCGATCACCCTCACCCTTTGTTCTCCTCCTCCTCTTCCTCCTCCCCCCTCTCCATTTGTCACCTCCTCCTTCCTTCCTCTGTCCATCTTCTCCTTCCCTCTCTGTCCATCTCCTCCTCCTCCTCGTTCCGTAAGTACGTTTACTTCCACCCCACTTTTCTGTCCATCTCCTCTTACACCCTTCTGTCTGACCTTGAGCCTTGTTCATATTAAGTAGAGCAGTAGTATTCTAACCATAAACGAATAAATACAACTTTCCTGTTTGCCAGCGATAGTCTGTGTCGGAACGTTTATTACTGTTGTTGTTGTTGTCTTCAGTCCTGAGACTGGTTTGATGCAGCTCTCCATGCTACTCTATCCTGTGCAAGCTTCATCATCTCCCAGTACCTACTGCAACCTACATCCTTCTGAATCTGCTTAGTGTATTCATCTCTTGGTCTCCCTCTACGATTTTTACCCTCCACACTGCCCTCCAATACTAAACTGGTGATCCCTTGATGCCTCAGAACATGTCCTACCAACCGATCCCTTCTTCTGGTCAAGTCGTGCCACAAACTTCTCTTCTCCCCAATCCTATTGAATACCTCCTCATTAGTTACGTGATCTATCCATCTAATGAAACTTCCTGGCAGATTAAAACTGTGTGCCCGACCGAGACTCGAACTCGGGACCTTTGCCTTTCGCGGGCAAGTGCTCTACCAACTGAGCTACCGAAGCACGACTCACGTCCGGTACTCACAGCTTTACTTCTGCCAGTATCCGTCTCCTAATCTTCAGCATTCTTCTGTAGCACCACATTCTCTTCTTGTCTAAACTATTTATCGTCCATGTTTCACTTCCATACATGGCTACACTCCATACAATTAGCGTATAAAAATCTGTAGTAAATCTGAAAGGTACATTTGAGATTTTTGGTAGAAATGTTTTCTCTTTGTGTATTAAATGTACATATTTTATGTATTATGTATATTAAAAATCCACACAAGTTGAACTATTAAGTACCTAAAACATCTCTAAAAATTCAACGTTGTGTAAAAAAATTAAGAGCAATAGGTAAAGAACTTTCCACGATTCTCGATTTTCAACAAACGAACATTTAAATTTTTATTTATATAATATATTGAACCTGGCTGAAAGGTCATGGAAGGATTAAAAATATACGAAAGCAATAACTACTAGAAAAACATCAAAATGAAAAACATCAAAATGAAAAACAGCGTATCGTGATGTGTACCAAACGATTCCGTTGGAGCAGCTCTCCTGCGTATGTGGACGGTCTGCGCGGCTGAGTACTACGCGGATTGACCCGGATTCCATTCCCGGTACTGGCAGGGATTCTGCTGATGACTGGAACGGGGTGCTCTGAGCCTCGTTATCGATGTATCTCTCTCGCTGCATAATTAATATCAGCTAAAAACTAGTCTTTTCAATGAAACTAGTTCTCAGAATTGACACACTTGACTCGATTGAAATAAACCAGTTGCTTCAAAAGGCTTTTATAAAAGTAATAACTACTTAATATATTCCTTTGTTTCAAATTGTTACAAAATACAGTACGAGGTCTGTTCAAAAAATTCCAGATCAGTCGTAATTTCGCGCCATTGGTGTGTTGGAGCGGAATGTGGTTGGTATCCGTGTATACGCCTATGTTTAATGTGTAACTGCTGGAAGTTTCATTGTTGTATCTCTGTTAGTTATTATTCAGTGCTGTATTGGGTAGTACGTTCACACAGTAAGAACGTTGTCACACAGTATGCGAATTTAAGGATGGCAGAGTTACAGGAACAACGCGTCTGCATGAAATTTTACGTGGAACTCAAGACCTTTACAGAAAAATGCCAAATGATGCAGAAAGCCTACGATGATGAGTGCTTAAGCCGTACTCGAAGTTACATGACCCTCATTCAGGACGCCCTTCCACGTCTACCGATGCCATGCTGACAGTTTTCTGTGTCTTTGAAGGATTAGTCCATCACGAATTCCTGCGACAGGTAAAAACTGTTAATCGATGGTACTGTCGGGTCGTGTTGCGACGCCTGCGAGAAAATGTGAGAAGGAAGCGGCCTGAAATGTGGCAAGACAATTCATGGCTCTTGCAGCACGATAATACAACCGCACATTCATCCCTCTTGGTGCGTGACTATTGAAGAAGAAGAAGAAAAAAAAAAGTTCCCTGCCCCCACCCCATCCTCCGTACTCACCAGACCTGCCCCCCCCCCCCCCAGCGAACTTTTTTGATTTCCAAAGTTGAAGACCCCCATTGAAAGGCCGAAGATTTTCCGGACGTGGAAACGGCGTTGGGAGCGGTGTTGTCAATTGTGGAGGAGAGTTTCGTAGGAGAGCATGCACAGTAAGAGGTACGCCTAGAAAAATTTAGTGGACAAAATTCCGGAATTTTTGGAACAAACCTCTTCTTTTGTTAATGAAATACTTTCTATAGTGAATTATTACATATAGACATGTAGTTTTTAAATTCAAAACAATGAGTTACAAATTTTCGAAGGGCACCATTAATAAAACACCGAATATATTCGTGTACTGGACTTTGACTAAAATACTCGTATCCTGCAAATTAGAAACTTTTTAGTTTCTGTGTATGTTGAAGTCGAGCCATGCGTTTCACAAAGGTTTCCTGTGATCAGAAATTTGGAGCAGATTGGTGGGAGCACGGTGGACGTATTTATCTCGTACCACTGGGAAGCACTTGCCAGTCACCTAACAAATTGCCATATTTTAAATCTCTAATGAAGTAATTCTGAGCCACTAAATCAGATATAAAACTGGGAATCACTGTAGCTATCTATTCTCAGAAGCACCACTTTAACAATAATACAGAAAAGAGGTTACAAGGTCGCATTTTGTTGCAAAGTATCTAAAGCTGCCCACAGTAAGGACGATATCTAGTGGCAACTGTCTCAACTAGAAGACAAGAGACAAGCTACAAATGTAAGAGTGGATGCTCTTTAGCGGCCAAACACGTAACTATTATCGCTGAAATGGCTATAAGCGAAGTTCTATTTTTTTTTTTTTCGAAGATTTATTCTGGAGTTGCCCGAATATATTCAGGATTTTAAGTTTGTCAAATTAATGAGGTAACTCGGGACTTCGTTAAGGAATTGTTGTCAAGGAGTTGTTGTTGGAGCAGTTGTTTTAGATAACTATCTTCATGGAGTAAGGTATCTTGATTTACTTCAAAATGGGTTACCAGAATACTTGGAAGATGTTTCTTTGGCAAAACGGTCATATGTACTTCCAGCACGATGGACTTGCTGTACATTCCATATTCCCAGTAACAAAGTACATCACTGAAACGTATCTTGGGCGTTGGCTCGGTAGCCGTGGAGTAATTTTGTGGCCACAGAGGTCATCCGATCTTAATCCATTGGGCTAGTATTTGTGGGATTGGCCTCAGTGAAGTCTACAAACGCTGAGTGGACAAGAGATGGACTTCTCGCTTCTATTTTACATGCATGTTCTCAAGAAAATGACTTTACGAATGCTCTCAAACCAGCAACACAGCAGCTGTCTACAATAGCTACAAAGCGTATTTGCAGTTGAGGACCTTTTTGAACGTATTTTGTGAAGAATTGAACACAAAATATTAGATCAGTGTATCATTTACTATCATCCGCATTCGCCCAGTACCCCATTTTTTCTTTGGAAACTGTTACGAACTGAAAATGTTCGTAAGACGTGCTTTCTGTTTAGAATCGCTAATGCTATCATTTTGTATAGCTGCACAAAATGTTTTACCTACCATCCATAGGAGTGTGCAAAGGGGGTCGGGGGGGGGGGGGGGGGGACTGCATTAGGGAGCACTTACGGCTCCTCCCCCCCCTCCCCCCCCCCCCACCTTTCTCTCTGAATTCAGGACTACAAGAGTTTTTATTCCTTACAGAATTCTCATAGACTTTCAGAAGTGATTTCCCATCATTCCACTAAAATTCTCGTTCAACCAATTTTAGATTATGTTGCTGATCGCAGTTCTTATATCATGACACGTCTCAAGGCTGACCAATTTTTCTATTAAAAAAAAAAATTGTCTTGCACTCATCCCCGCCCACCTTCCCCTCCCTCCTTTCAGATTATCTTCTACGGCCGCCTGTGGTTACATCAGAACCAGCTGTTAGTACGTAGGCTGTAGGTTATGACTAACATACCAGTTTTTATCTGAAGCAAGTCTATCTCAGAATTAAGAAAAGTGGCAAGTTGAACAGATATTGCAGAAGCTATCATGCTGGAAGGGGTTATAACCACCAGACAAGTCATAAACCATGAAGAGATGCAGATGGTACACAATAATGTTCACGTAGGCTGCAACTGTCAGTGTCTTCGATTACTCCCACATATTTCATGGGGAAATACACATGAATGTCCCTCAGAGCATCGAACTGGTATAACAAGAAACATGATTCCTACGACCACAGACTAATCACCATGATCTTGTGAACGACCGTTTCATTGGTTTAAAATGGGAACACGTAGAGGTCGCCTGTTCAACTACGTGAACCGAACATTGTGCTCTGAAATACTTGTGCCTGCACCGACATTGTAATCTGTCAAAAGATCGGTCGTAGGTAGGCGCCTATCGTGCTTTGCAGAGCGGGGAAGCTGTCGACCACTCTCCACAGATGTTGAGGACAGGTGGGACACAAATGTCCGACCAGCTTCGCTTTTTCTGAGATGCCCCTTCCCAGACGCCGCACCATAGCAGTCTTCGCTTTGTCAGGTTCACAGTTAGGGGTATTATCGTCGCTAGAATGTTTCTCCATCGGTCTCTGCTTCAATAACGTACATTATTACTGCGCGTGTGTCTACAGCGCCACCAGGTGGCACTCAACCTCGCTGTGGACAGCGGTAATTATGTTTTGACTCAGCAATGTAGTTTCGTGCCCTCTAAGACAAAAAAGACGCACCACGAAGTAATTATACGGATGGGACGGAAATCGATAGACGTGCTGTGCATGTACAGACAACCAAATAATTAAAATTTCAGAAAAATTGGATGTTTTATTCAAGAAAAAGTTTCACGAATTGAAGTCAACGTGTCAGTCCACCTCTGGCCTTCATGCATACAGGTATTTAGTTTGGCATTGATTGAGAGTAGGTTTAACGTGCTCCTGAGGGGTTATCGAGCCAAATTCTGTCTAGTGGTTGCGTTAGATCGTTAAAATCCAGAGCTGGTACGAGGGTCCAGCCCGTAATGCTCCAAACGTTCCAAATTGGGAAGAGATCCAGCGATCTTGCTTGCCAAGGTCAGGTTTGGCAAGCATGAAGACAAACAGTAGAAACTCTCGGCATGTGCGAACTGGCTGATATGTAAACCTAGAATAGCTTGCCACAAAGGATAATAAAACAGGGCGTAGAATATCGTCGGCGTACTGCTGTGTTGTTACGGGTGCCGTGGATGACAACCAAAGGTGACCTGCTGTGAAATGAAATGGCTCCCCAGAAATGACTCCTGATTGTTGGGCCGTATGGCGGGGCGGGCGATAGTCAGTTTGGTATCTCACCACTCTCTGGGGCGTCTCAGACACGCGTTCGGTGCCGTTTCGAAGCGGGACTCGTGACTGAAGAAAAGCCTACTCTTCTCAAAGGGATTCCATGCCGAAGACTTGTCTGGTGATGCCCTGGACAGTGATGGGATACCTACCTGACTGTCGCCCGCCATACGGCTCGACAGCCTGCAGTGATGATCTAGGGTGCCACTCTTTCCTTAGCAGATTGTCACCCACAGGACGCTTAAGCACAGCGATACGCCGACGATATTCTGCGCTCTGTTTTGTTCTCATTCATGGCAAGCCATCCTGGGCTAACGTTTCAGCACTTCACGGTTCGCACTTCACGAGTGTGTGTGTGTGTTAGTCTTCATGCTAGCCAAATCCTATCTTGGCCAACAAGGTCGCCAGATCTCTCTTCAATTGAGAGCGTTTGGGGCATTTTGGGTAGGACTCTCCAACGATTTCGGAATTTCCGATCTAACGCGTCAGTTGCAAGATATCCCTCAGGAGGACATCCCAACAACTGTATCAATCCCAAGCCGAATAATTTCTGCGTAAGAGGTAGACCAATGCATTTTTTACTTGCTCAATTGTGAAGCTCTTTCTCTTGAATAAATCCTCCAGTTTTTTCTGGAATTGCAATAATTTGTCTGTACATGTTCTAACACTCTGCGTGGTGTCTGTTCTATATCGTGTCTCCCTACCACGTTCGCGCAACGACGCTCCGAGCGTGTTTTTAGGGATTTGACTAGTTTGAACGTGGGACCTGTTGCTGGTAAGGTGACGTCAGACCACACATGACATGTAGCATTCAGAAGAGTTCAGTGAGACTAGCGATGATATAACCAAATACTTAATGATTTCAGCGTCAGCTCCACTGCACTCCCTGTAAAAGAATCTTAACACTAACTAAATTTAGTGGAAGGGGTTCAAGGCTTTCCTATTTTTAATTAGCTGGTAAAATAAGGTCGAAAAAGCAGTTAAGTTTACCATTGGAAATTTTATTCTGCTCACAAAACATCGTTTATAAATTGCACTATTGATAAAAGGAAGTTTTTTAATAGAGGCTGGTAAAAACCAAGTGCGTTCAACAAAAATGTAAACGAATATTCGCTGAATGGGTTTCCAAGTTCTACAATGGACCGAAGGATGACCTATGCCATATCACATCTATAATATAGGTTTAAATTAAGTTTCACATAAGAGAAAATTATCAAAATGGTCTACAGTGACCCTAAATTATCTTTAATTACTTATCTAACTTGTCGTAAATTACAGTGGCTGATGTGGCTTCTCAATAATTATATAACAGAAAAATCATCGTATTTCAGATTTTAACTTATGTAGCATATGTGAATACCATGAGCTTCAGTTGACGATCAACACTAGTATTACGTAAAAAGGGATGTAACAGATGAGACTTCTGCAGTTCTGAGTGAAGCTTTATGCGCTGTAATGCTGCATCGGGTGCGTTCATTACCTTGTCGGTGTCTAGGCAGCGTCAGGGCAGCGGCGGGCAGCACAGCTCCGCTCACCTCGCCGTCTCTGAAGCAACTCTCACCTAACTTCTCTTTACTACAATTTACCGAAGTTGGTTTAAAAAAAACTATCTGGCTGTGTTTTCATCTGACCAATCAGGGTCTCAATGTTAACCTTAAGCTCCGCCTACAAAAATTCTGTCTATCCAATGAGAAACGTTATACTTTTCGTGGTGGGGCAATGTTTTTAAAGTTTGCAACGTAACAGAGACGCGAAAAGTCTCCCACTAAAACTTGCGTCTGGGGTGGTCCTAGCGGTTAGCTGGATACTTGGGTGTCCCTCCCTTATCGTAGGGCCTTCCAGCTTAACACGGTTCTGCTCTCGGCTTCTGTTCTCGTTTCGCCCCTCGGAACTGCGTCTGTCTCCCGATGGGAAGGTATGACATGCATTTCGGCATTCTTGTGTTAGTCTGTGGTATTCCATTTGCTCACTCGTTTCTCGTATTACTTTGGTTGATTTAATGTCACGATTTATTCGGTGCTATGTGACATACTACTGGATTTGCTTATCATGTCAGGCAAATCCAAAACCTTCCATGAAAACCCTGATACCTTACAATGTTCATCATAGCTACCGATTTCCACCCCATTCAGATAATTCCTTCTTGTTGCAGCGTTCATTTCTTCTTCTTCTTCTTCTACTTAAAGTACATAAGGTGAGTCAATCTGGCACGCATTAATGCAAGAAACGATCGTCGATCTGGCAAATATACGCTTCAGTTTTTGATATGAAGGGGAAGATCTAAGTGGCTTGTTTCTCTTGTAAAGTATTGGATTCTCAGGTCTGATACAAACCTTTTGATATCCGCGGATTCGGATAAGGGATGGGGTAGCATTTTTCTTATCCGCACAGAACTCTCCTTACGAGTATCTCATCAAATTCAGGATGCAGTCGTGTCCTTCCTACAAACTTCTAATATTACATGGCAGTTAAGTCTTTAGCGAACTCCGATCGACCCTGACTATTAAGAACGGCGACTGCGACTGGACAGTCCAGGGTCAACAGCCAGAGGAGACCAGAAGAGAAGAGACGAGACGAGGGGTGGGTCGTTGGGTCGTCTTCCGGCGAAGCGCACGCCGTGACCATAGCGGGACTGGGGTGCTGCAGGAAGCACGCACCCGCACTTCCTGCACTCGGAGCTGCTCAGTTGAGTGGCACAGGGCGCCCGCACTGGTGCACGTGCGTCTTCAGAGAAGTAACTTGTTGCCACTTCCCTCTATCTCGAGTGTGGTGTCTTTCGCCGAGAGTTTGGAGGAAAAAATTGAAGATTAAACCTGTAAAAGTAGCAAAATAAGATTTTCAGTAGGTCCACTGAACCTCCATAACATAGTGACAGTTCTGCCTATGATTATAATAACAGCAGTTAGTCTCCGTCTGTTATCTTTGATTTAAAGTACTTCAGTGTGGATAAAAACTTATCTTCGTACTATTGAAGTGCGTCGACGCAGAACTTTGGCCGGCAGCTCGTGTTAAAACATTCGTCCCACTGCGTGAATACTGTACGTGGTAAAATATCTGAAGGGATACTATAAAAAAATATAGCCGTAATAAACAATCTCTGAAACATGTACCACGCGATCAGTGCCACCTCTAATTTTTTCGGCGCAGTAGGCGAAGAATTTGCGCCAATTCATGTTCCATTAGGAATCTCTTGGAGGGCGACCTTCCGCTAGATGAGTTGACCACACAAAGAAACAAGGACAAACTTGGATTCAGAAAGCTGCTAAAGGTAAAATACTGAGAATTCCGGGAGTGGTGATGGTGATGCCGACGTCTGCGCCACTAGAAGCAACCAGTAGCACACGAGAGATACTCCAACGTTAAACAGCATGGCATGCGGCAGTTTAGTATATTTTTGTTCATAGATCATATTTTACAATGGTATTATATATGCCACGTTGCAAGTTTACAAAGAACAAAAAACTTTAAAAAATTACGATTGATAGAGGAAAACAAAAAGCAGCAGTAATAACAGATAATAAATGATAACTAGATATTGTAAATGCAGCGAAAAAACGAAGAGAGAAGAAAATTTTGCTATGTGAGAATGATAAATAGTAGAAGCTTGCATTTATTTACACAATCTTGCGGGCACAAGGAAAAACACATTTATAAGAGTATATATATATATATATATATATATATATATATATATATATATATATATATATATATGCCGTACTGTAGAAAATATTAAGACGTTTATGCAAAGTGAAAAACCATTTTTATATCATATTTGTACTAAATACAGCGCCAGGAAGCACACTTCTCCACTTCAAACGGACACTTGGCTTCGAACGCTGTGAACCGCACGACGCCATGCTTATAACACTCGATCATGTAAAAAAGAAAAACAAAAAACAGTGGTCTGTCATTTTCATGCAAAACGTTGCATTCAACCCCGAGTGACATTTTAATAGAGAAACAATGTAACCAGATATCAGTACCACAGGAGGGAAGTTATAAATAATGCAGTGACGTCATTGTATCATTACATTTTAAATCAACAGTGCCAAAATACTGTGCTTACTGTAATTATAATAGAGTATAACACATACATCCTACATACATGATAGAGCATATGTTAGTCGTCATAGTGCAGATGAGCAAGACTTCGATGAAGTGGTTAAAACAAAGCGGAAGAGAATGTGCACACCACACTAAAGCCATGTTTTTACATTCAAAATCACTTTTGCATTCCAGCAGTCTAATATCAAGTCACACCAATTACATTTTCAGATGTTGATAAGGATGTGTCATTGTCATAACCTGCCTTTTGCCAAGCATATTACAGCATAGGCGTATGCTTTGGCGCAGAAAATTGATTGTAAATCACAGAGTGAAGTTTGTTGATTAAATAACGATCCTATATTTTCACTTGTGGTTAGGCACGTTGTAGGCTTACACAATCAGCATTCTTTCTGATACAGAACTTGTATTGCCGAAAGAAGTAAACATCAAGGGGTTGGCAATATCTTAAGCGTAACAACTTTGTTTGGAAGACTTGAATCTAGAAGGATACTATCTACATGACGTGACCAGGAATCTCGCAGCAATAGGCTCATTCCATTTGTAACATTTTCGCCAAGGATTGAAGTTAGAAAACATATGTGTTCTTTAGTCAGTTTTCCACTTTAGCTTGCCTCCGCATGAACATTTCGTGGGCCGGTTGTTTCAAATTCTTTGAAATATAAGGACCGAGAGTGCCACGTGCCTCTTGAAAATAGAGGTACAACTTGTTTGCTAGTATGCCTGCATTGATAAAGCAACATCAATTGCGTAGCTGTGGCTATAGCTGTGTACACAGACTGCAACACACTAGATGTAGTTTCCTGTCCTCTGTGAGACAGTGTTGACGAAGACATTTCATACTAGAAATGACTCTGGTCACTGTTCCGAACATTTCCTTTCTCCATACCCTGCTGTCAAAAACACGTTCACTTCCTCGATCAACTGTTGTGCTTTCTGTGGTATACTGTTATCGTCGTATGTATCTTTACATGTGACAAATTTAGTAATATGCCTGGATGAAATGCCATATTCAGCCTTAAGATTTTCGATAAAGGAAAGTGAAGCTTTGAAATTGTCCAAGCCAGATCTTTTAGACGCTCCTAGTACCCACATTTGCTGATGCCAATAGTGAACTGTGGATCCGTACGAATATGCTCTATTAAATCGCAATATTGCATGCACATTTATAGTTTGCAACTGCGACAGTCTGTTTCCTTTGAAACGAGCTCCTGCTCGCCTTTTTCTAGATACAAAATTTAGAATTAATCTGTAATTTGATTAACTTTTAATGCACTTGTAGCGGCTCATGTTTGCTATTGGAATTGAAGCCACGATTGTAACAGTCTTCATAAATGTTCTCTAGTATGCTGTCATCAGTATCTCCTAATACACTGGGCCCCTATTGTTCGGGTGGATAAAGTTCGTACTCACGATAACTGGACTGTTCCTGTTCTACTGGGGGTGAACGTCGTATACGGCAGGAACAGCTACCTTCTGTTTCATGTTCTTACTGCCCTTCAAAATCATTCTGTGTATTCAGCGTAACGCCATTTGTTTCATCATTATATTTCTGAATTATGTTATATATCTTTGACCTCAATTTAATTTCCACATTAAGCACGTCGCAACTTTGTCCCTTAAAGCTGGACCGCATGCTTAGGATTAATTCGCTTCTTTATATTGCTGTACGCAGTTTACACAGTAACTCGGCTGCGAACATTGAGACGCATTCGTTCTGCAGCTATACCGTTCACGCAACTCGAGCACTTGTTAGTGCAGCTACAACGTGCCACCGTCTGATGGCGCTAGAAGATAAGACGGAGTTTTGCAAGAAAATGACACAGACCAGTGTTGTTTTCATGATTGAGTACTGATTTAAGCATGGTTTCGCGCGTCAGAAGTCAGAGGTCAAAGGTGTCCATTGTTGGTGTATATATGCTCGTCTGTATTTTCAGCACACCATTTGATCTTCATTCTTTCCCTCGTCAGGAAGTTGGTTTTCATATGAGAAGTGTTTTACACTGTCCCCATTTCAGTTTCCCTTTGTTCCATGAATCTTTCTGCAAGTATTGCTTCACATTATATCAACATCCAGGTCCTTCATGAAAAGTGGTAGACTTATCTGCATTTCCAGGGTTCCTGTCTGTCTGTCTCTCATTTTCAGCCGTTTGCTGCAGAATTGGGGATTTCCTCTTGCTATTGTTTTGTGATCACGAAAAATCTCTTTACAGGTGCTGCACAGTTTAAAAATAAAAGAAGTACGTTTATGTACAGACGTACTACAGTTAATATTTGAAATTATTTAAATTGGTTTTTGCAGGACTCCCGTTACGTTAGTTCCGCCATGCATATGATGGCTTTCTTTCGTAATTTTAAAATTGTCTGAATGTGTATACCTGTTGCTCGTCCCTGTGATGGTATACAGTACAATATACACTGATGAGCCAAAGAAACTGGTGCAACTGCCTAATTGCCTAATATCGTGTAGGACCCCCCACTAGCACGCGGAAGTGCCGCAACACGACGTGGCATGGATTCTTACTAATGTCTGAAGTACTTTCGAGGGAATTGACACCATGAATCCTGCAGGGCTGTCCCAAAACCCGTAAGAGTACGAGGGGGTAAAGATCTCTTCTGAATAGCACATTGCAAGACAGCCCAGATATGCTCATTAATGTTCATGTCTGGGGAGTTTGGTTGCCAGCAGAAGCGTTTAAACTCAGATTACCTGGAACCAATCTGTAGAAATTTTAAACGCATGGGGTGTCGCATTGTCCTGGTGGAATTGCCCAAGACCGTCGGAATGCACAATGCACAATGGACATGAATGGATGCAGGCGATCAGCCATGATGCTTACGTACGTGTCACGTGTCAGTGGCATCTAGACGAATCAGGGGTCCCATAGCACTCCAACTGCACGCGCCCCACACCATTACAGATCCTCCACCAGCTTGAACAGTCCCTTTGTCACGCAGGGTCCATGGATTCATGAGGTTGTCTCCATACACGACCATCCGCTCGATACAATTTGAAACGAGACTCACCGACCACAGCGCCGTATTCTGCCTGTTTACATCTCTCTGTATTTGAAAACGCATGCCAATACCAGTTTCTTTGGCGGTTCAGGGTATGTGGGAAGATAATTCCGTAGTAAACTTTCAGCAAGGTTTTTGTGTCCGCTGTGTAGGAGAATTTTTTCATTAAGAATATATTTGTATTTATTTTAGAACAGTTCTTATCAACTTGATTTTCCCCATGTCACATATTTGTCCACCTCCATTCCGAGGAAACTATTGCAGCACCCTTTTTTAGATCTGCAGACCCAGTACTTAGAATGAAATCCTCTGAGCTGCCAGTTCTGTTGTTCAAAATTTTGTGTTAATTTCTTGCTGTTTATCGATAGATTATATTGTCTTAAACACATTTCTGCCGTATGTATGTGCTCACTGGCTATCTCTTTCCAAATGTTTTTTTGTGTCTGAATGACAAGAAAACAGCTACCAACCTGACGTGTGTTTTAACCCGTGAAGTTTGATATGGGCAGTTAAAACATTCGCAAAAAAGTAGAACTTAGGATTTGCTTTAATAAGAAATGAAAACTTCTTGACATATTAAGAAAGACTGAGCTCTACGGGACTAAACGAGGGTTTTGTTTTATATAAGTCAGGAGACAACGCTGAAAAACTCAGTATCAGGATTTTTCAAAACTGCAACGCAAAATCAAATTTTGTCCTCCTCCACCACCACCACCACCACCACCACCACCACCACCGTATACTCAACAACTGTCGACGCACTAAGCAGATGGCTTTGCGTGAGAGCCAGCTTTGCACGCAGTGTAAAGAATGAAGAAGTGATACGTGTAGACCGCGGACCTTCAGGTTATAGTAGTCTCTTCCTGAGTTCGTAGTTGCAAATAAATTTATTTTCATGACTAATTAAACTCGAAACCGTTAATTTTTTAGTATCTAAAACTCCCTTTTTCGACGTTGACGCCAATTTTTGGACATTTGGGCTTCAAAATCCTATGAGATACCTAAAAATAAGTCTTGTACTATTTTCAAAAGATTAGAACTGCTTAATAATCTAAGGCGGTACATGAAAAAAAAGCTTTCCCGTTTCCACAAAGATAGATATTCATAGCGCTTGAACTGACTACAGATGAAAAAAAAACACATGCACAAGGGGAGAGTTAAAGCTGCCTGTATATTGTAGTAAAAAAAAAACTTCTGCTGTCCCGTTGGAAGCATCTCCCACCAGTTCAGATGTTAACTGAAAATCTACCAGCCGCTGCGGATTCTGTAATTTGAGTAACTCAATTCAAAGGTTCCTCAACCGTATAGGGATTGGGTTATACAGGTATTACAGCCAACTATACATTTATAGCAAGAATTATTTCCGAATTCGAAGGCTCAGGGAGACTTGTCTAAGAGAACATTTCTCTACTGGAGGAGGTTAAATAGAAAATTAATGAAACGTCAGGTGTAGTGGGGACAAAAAGTACGGGCAAAATGCAAAAGGTTTTGCTGAAGAACACATCAGGCTTGAAGGACTCTCACTCAGCAGCATACGTAAACTAGCTCCCCTAACTGCAGCATTCCTGTCCAATGTGTGCCAAAATTGAAGTACGCCCTTGTCAGTTCTGTTGATGTAGAACGTTCTCTTCTCAGTGTATAAATTAATGCTAATTGATAAGCGCCATAATTGTTCTGCGGAAAACCTGGAAAAGGTTTTAGTTCTTTGCTGCGAAGCCAACTATGGTCTGAGTGTTTGAAACAAGTGGTATACCCGACGTTTATTAAATTACGTGTTATATTTAAAGGGCTATACCAGTTTTATACTATGTTTTTATGTTAGGGAAAACTAAAAAGAGTTGGCATTAGTCTGAACATCACAATAGTATAATGTTTGCTGCGTTGTGCAACTATGCATATTTTCATTTTCCTTTCATTTAATGATTAATAATATGCTCATATATCAACACTGTGTATTTTACCTTATGTTTAGTTTTTCCGCATAATACGTTTTAGGGCCTATTTAAGGACTGGTATAGATACTGAAAGAGCCTATTTTATGTGCCTGAAATGCACTTCTTACAACCTGAAAATGCGCGGTCTACTTACGTGGCAATTTTGACACGCCTTTTACAAAGTTGGCAGAACGACGACTAATGTGGTAAATGGGGCAATGCTTCTGCTGTGAGGTCCCCGCAGAGAAGTAAACAATGTTACTGTGTAGAAAATACCAGGAGCTAACGGAGTGTGTGGGACAGTGTCGCCGCCGCTGCCACGGTCACACCGACGCCGCCGTCGCGGGGCGGCCCCCCTTTGAGAAATGCGGGAAACTGCCAGATATGGAGCGGAAGTGAAATATAAACAACGCTGGGGGATGAACGGCCACTACAGTGCGTTTAGACAGTTTTGAATCAGTGCTTGTAGGCTTCACTCCCAACAATGTTTTCTAAACAGGAGTTCTGGATCTGGGTGTTAGATGTGGTGGTCCATAACTGATTTTCGAGTTCCGAGCAACATGAGGGAGTCTTGTTATCAAGGAAATCCCATAATTCGACGTCATTTGCAAGAATAGTGTATGAAGTGAGGTCTGCCTGAGATACAAACGAGACAGTACCTCAGAGTGCTCAAGGGAAAGTACGTTACATGAGTGACAACAGTAAAAAGAGTTCTTCCATGGCCAAGCAGTTTTGATTACACAGAATGATTCCTTTAAATGTGGCTGCCGTTACACTTCGCTCTTACGAAATGTGGATAAGCTTATTTCTGTTGACAGTATAGCTACATGCTAATGTTCCGTTAAAGCTAACATTTCTGTATTCCTGTTGTCGATTCCACCTATACATACCAATTTCTTCTGTCCAGAGGGATTTCCTCTAACACCACAATTCAAAGGAGGCAAGTCTGAGGCTCAGCTTTTCTTATGGGCCAGGTCTTATTCCGAATGCCAATTTCTTCTGTTCTGCACTATCTCCTCAATATTTTTCCATATTAGAGTACACACACACACACACACACACACACACACACACACACACACACACACACACACACACACACATTAGTCATGCAGATACGGTTGCTCGTCGGTTCTGTGCGGAAACAGAGGACACAATGTTCATCGATGGGCCAACATCAGAATATGGGTATGGGTCAGCGAAAATCCATATGCAACCCTGGAACACCTTCGTGACAGCCCTCAAAGTAAATATTTTATGTGCCATTGCAAAGTTGAAAGTGTACCGCTCTTTCGTCTTCATGGAGAAAAGTCACTGGTATTTTGTATCTGGATATGCTTGAAAACTTTTTAATTCCACAAATCGATGAAGATGACAAATGGGACGGTTTACTACCTGCAAGGCGGTGCAACACCTCATTTCTTAACTGAAGTTACCGAGCGAGGTGGCGCAGTGGTGAGACACTGGACTCGCATTCGGGAGGACGACGGTTCAATCCCGCGTCCGGCCATCCTGATTTAGGTTTTCCGTGATTTCCCTAAATCGCTCCAGGCAAATGCCGGGATGGTTCCTTTGAAAGGGCACGGCCGACTTCCTTCCCCGTCTTTCCCCAAACAACCCAACCCTTCACGGAAGTTAAAGGTTTCCTCGACAATCGCTTCCTAGGTCGGTGGATTGGCTGTGAAGAGCCCATCGCATGGCCACCTCGCTCCCCACACTTGACACAACTAGATTTCTTTTTCTGGGGTTTCATTAAAAATAGAGGGTACGTTTCTCCTCTACCAAACAATTTAGCAGATCTAAAAAATTTTGTCCACGCTGCCGTTGCGCAAGTAACGCCCGATTTGCTTCAGTGAGTGTGGGAAGATATTGATTACCAGTGGGATGTTCGCCGCATCACAAATGGTAGTCACATCGAACCAAAATTTTATGCGAAACTTGAGTCGTTTTCTACAAAATGACAAATCTACTGATTCTGAAAATTATCTCAGTAAATTTCTAAATCATTCAAAAATTGTAAAGTCCATTTTGACTCGCTCTGCAGAAACTACTTCCGTTGTTTCCCTCTTGCATCCCATGAAGTGATAGGTGTAGTTGCCATAATTTTCGTTTTATTGACATTAAACACTAGCCCAGTTTTTTTGCACTTTCTTCTATCACCTTCATTAAGGATATCTATAGCTCTTACTTTCTGCCATCAGCATGGTATCATCTGTATATCTAATACTATTTATAACTAACCTAGCTGTTTTAATTCCAGTTTCTCCTTCGTCTAACACGGCATTCCTCATAATGTTATTAGTTTCTCAATCTTGCCCCCCTTTTCTACTCTCGCCACCCTCTGGTAGCGTCCATTCAGGAGTCCATTCAGGAGTCCATCTATGCCTTGGAACAGTCCCGCCGCTTCGTGGTGTTTGTGTGGACCTCAGGACACGTCGGAATCCCCGGCAACGAACTTGCCGACAGGCTGTCCAAACATCTCCGAAGCCGACCTGCGTCCTGTCTTACACCGCAGGGTTTTCCGGCTTTGGGAGAAGGAATGGCATAACAGCACGCACAACAAACTGTGTGTCATTAAGGAGGCTATGAATGTATGAAAGTCTTCTATGCAGGCCTCTCGCAGGGAATTAGTTGTCCTCTGCCGGCTCCGCATTGGCCATATGTGGCTAACGCATGGTTACCTACTCCGTCGCGAGGACCCACCTCAGTGTCGCTGTGACTCCCAAATTACAGTGGTCCACCTCTTGCTGAACTGCCCACTTTTAGCCGCTCTCCGGCAGACTTTTAACTTTCCCAGCACCCAACACCATTCGGTGTTGGGCGACGATGCCTCCACAGCAGCTTTAGTTTTACGTTATATCCGTGAGAGTGGGTTTTATACTTTTATGTAGGTTTCAGCGTATGTCCTTTGTCCCTCTGTGTCTTCCACCCTAGTGCTTTTAGGGTGGAGGTTTTAATGTGTTGCAGATTGGTTGGCTTTTCCTCTCTGTTTTCGTGGTTGGCAAGCCAATGTAATCTGCTTTCATGTTTTACTTTCTTCTGTTTCTAGCGTCTGTTTTCTTGTCCTCTTTTGTTCCTTTTAGTGTTGGTTGCCTTACCTTCGTTCTTGTGGTTTTTACCTTCTTTCTGTTTCCTGTTATGTCTCGTTCCTTTTATTCTCAAACTTGTGGCACTGTTTTATTAAGAACAAGGGACCGATGACTTCGTAGTTTGGACCCTTCTCACGCCTTTAAACAAACCAACCATCAACCAACCATCTGGCCCCTTTTAGTTGCTCCATGTAGGGTTCTCACCGTGGCACTTAGGTCAGAGTATAAATTCAGTATGAGGTAGGTGAGATGGTCTGGTACTCCCATGTTTTCGAGTGCGTCCCGTAATTTACTGTGATGGGCACAGCCAAAGGCTTTATCATAATCCATAGAGCCTGGGTATAAATCTTTTTGAAATTTTCGTGCCGCTTCAACAATGCATCAGATGTTGGCAACTTGATCTCTGGACACACGTCCTTGACGAAATCCAGCTTGTTCTTGAGGTGGAACTTGGTATATATACTGACGAATACTATTTTGTATGATATTAAGCATGACTTTTCTAGCGTCTGAGATAAGTACAACTGTTCGGTGATCCAAAAACTCTTTAGAAATTCCCTTCTTAGGCCCATCTGCCGACTTCCTTGTCTCCTTCACCTTGTTATTATTAGTGACGGCTCAAAAGATGTCCATTATGTTTATAGCCATCTCGCATTTACTGTTATGTATCATCCTATTAGACAGTAGACGTCTCTCTTTTGGGTTGCATCACTCTTGGAGCGAGGGACTGGTGACTTGGTTGTTTGATCCACAGCCAACCAATTTCCCATCTTTGGAATCTAGATGAATACTAAACTTTCTCAGTCGTTGGCTACTGTTGGGTTCTCCGTGGAGTGCAACACTTTCACCGCATACTATGCAATGACCTCGAACGATTCTTCTGGGGTTCCATCATACCCCTAGCCTCGATTTTAGAAATATTTTCTAGGGCCCATTTCATTTTACTTTCTAAAATATCTTATTCTGGTTCTAATGCCATATCAGCTTCATCACCACTAGTACACAGTTCTTTCTTATGTAGATCTTCCACGTATTTCACCCGTCTTTTGTTCATATCCTCTCCTACTGTTAGATCTTCATCATTTTTGTCTTTTATTACTCCAGTTTTCGAGTAGAATTTTTCTTTAATGTTTAGTTTTCTTTTAAAGCGCCCTTGTCTTCACCATTCTGTTGTTCTGTTCATCTTCTTTGCACTTTTAATTTAAGAAGATAGTCTTCTCTCTTCTAGCTAATTTCCGAACTTGGCATTTAATTCAAGCATTGCCATCTGGCCTCCTCCTTATTGGTTTTCTAGAGAAAGTTTTTCTGCTGCCTCCTCGACAGCGTAGGACATTTCTACCACAGCTTTTCTGGGTTTTTATCTTGACTCTGATTAAATAAATCTTTTCCTGGCTGCCACTCTATAATCAGAAGATATGGATGTTAGGTCATATTTGTAAGATGGTGTAGCTTTAGTTACTTTCCTCAGTTTTAGATAGAATTTTGAAATTAAGGGCTTATGATCTTAATTAAGAGGTTAAATGATCTGTAGTCAGCTCCAGGTCTTGTTGTCGTTATCTTCATAGTACTCTTCCATCTCTAATTACAAAGTATGTAATAATATTTATTCTAGTATTTGCCGTCTGGTGACGTCCAGGTGTACAGATGTCTTTTTGGCAGCTGGAACAGTGTGTAGATAATCAGCGAATTGTATTGACAGAATTCTAGTTATGTCCGTCCTACTACATTATTTTGTTGTGCAGAGACCAAATTTTCCCTTTACTACCACTTTTGCGTTCCAATGTCTAACTATGAAGATATCCTTTCCTGGTGTCAAAGGCAATAGTTCTTGCAAATCTCCATAGAACTGGTCAGTAACAACCATTACTGCATCGGTGGCTGACTGTTTCATTGAATCTGTTACTAACTGTGAAGGCTACTGGATTATTCCATTCTGTTGTCCAGTATAGTATACCCTGTAGTCATTCGAAGCAAATTCTCTCATACCAGTCCACATAATTATACTTTTCCCAATACCTCGATGACAATTCTCTCCATTTCTCCTCTGACTACGTCCAGATTTCCTTGATGTGTGGGTCGTACATTTCATGTACCTGAACAGTACTTTTCTCTGCCTGATTCCCAAGGAGACCCGAACTGGAAGTTGAAACTGCGGAATATTTTGAATTGAGTAATATAGCAACAACGTAGCAAATAAGTTAGCTGAACGGTGTTTGTGTAGGATGGAGCAGAAGCAGTGTCCGTAGAGACAAAAATTAAAGCAAAGGTTAAAAACGTGTAGCAAAATACAAAGGAAATTCTACTCTTACGTTTATGGTGCAAAAATGCTTCATCAGTTATTACCCTCAGTGTGAGTTTATTAAATGGGAAGAAATTTTGCTGGTAAATTCTCTAAAAGACGAGAATGTGTCGTGAGGTATGTTCGCAATATGTACATTTTTCATATAGTACCATATGTTCCTAAATCTAATTTTTGGGATTGTTACGGAGAATGAATTGAGCCTGACTTCCATTCCGTACTCATAATTACAATTTCAGCTACAGAACGAGAAAAAGTTGGAGGATGACTGGTCTTTATACACTGTTCAGTCACACTCTGACAAGTTGCCAAAAGCCTGAATAACCAACTTTTCCAGTGCGAACCGCTGTGAGACCCTCAGGAAGAGTTTGTGAGGTTCTGGAAGGTACAGACATGTCGACTCGAGTGGCCTCGCTAGCTACACCAGGTTTCTTGGTTGGGTTCAAACCCAGGAAGTTTGGTGTCCAAGAGAGAACGGTTAACACTCCGATATTCCTCGAACCATGCACGTACACAGCAAACGGCGTACTACGTTGCATTATCCTGCTGATATACATCCGTGCCTAGGAAAAACAAGCTGCATGTAAGAGTGGACATGGTCCCCAAGGATAGAAGCATACCCGTGTTGATCCATTGTGCCTTCCAAAATGACGCACTCACCCACGAAATGCACGGAAACGTTCCCCAGACCATAACGCTCCCTCCTCCGGCCTGGACCCTTCCGAGGATTGTTGCAGGGCCGTAAGCGCCAATGGCCATATGTCTTGTTGTTGTTGTTGTTGTTGTTGTTGTCTTCAGTCCTGAGACTGGTTTGATGTAGCTCTCCATGTTAATCTATCATGAGCAAGCTCCTTCATCTCCCAGTACCTACTGCAACCTACGTCCTTCTGAATCTGCTTAGTGTATTCATCTCTTGGTCTCCCTCTACGATTTTTACCCTCCACGCTGCCCTCCAATGCTAAATTGGTGATCCCTTGATGCCTCATGACATGTCCTACCAACCGATCCCTTCTTCTGGTCAAGTTGTGCCACAAACTTCTCCCCAGTCCAATTCAATACATCCTCATTAGTTATGTGATCTACCCATCTAATCTTCAACATTCTTCTGTAGCACCACATTTCGAAAGCTTCTATTCTCTTCTTGTCCACACTATTTATAGACCATGTTTCACTTCCATACATGGCTACATTCCATGCAAATACTTTCAGAAACGATTTCCTGATACTTAAATCTATACTCAGTGTTAACAAATTTCTCTTCTTCAGAAACGCTTTCCTTGCCATAGCCAGTCTACATTTTATATCCTCTCAACTTCGACCATCATCGGTTATTTTGCTCCCCAAATAGCAAAACTACTTTACTACTTTAAGGGTGTCATTTCCTAATCTAATTCCCTCAGCATCACTCGGCTTAATTCGACTACATTCCATTATCCTCGTTTTGTTTTTTTTTATGTTCATCTTATATCCTCCTTTCAAGTCACTGTCCATTCCGTTCAACTGCTCTTCAAAGTCCTTTGCTGTCTTACAGAATTACAATGTCATCGGCGAACCTCAAAATTTTAATTTCTTCTCGATGTATTTTAATACCTACTCCAAACTTTTCTTTTGGTTCCTTTATTGCTTGCTCAATATACAGATTGAATAACATCATGGATAGGCTACAACCCTGTCTCACTCCCTTCCCAACCACTGCTTCCCTTTCATACCCCTCGACTCTTATGACTGCCATCTGGTTTCTGTACAAATTGTAAATAGCCTTTCTCTCCCTGTATTTTACCCCTGCCACCTTCAGAATTTGAAAGAGAGTATTCCAGTCAACATTGTCAAAAGCTTTCTCTAAGTCTACAAATGCTAGAAACGTAGGTTTGCCTTTCCTTAATCTTTCTTCTAAGATAAGTCGTAAGGTCAGTATTGCCTCACGTGTTCCGACATTTCTACGGAATCCAAACTGATCTTCCCCGAGGTCGACTTCTACCAGTTTTTCCATTCGTCTGTAAATAATTCGCGTTAGTATTTTGCAGCTGTGACTTATTAAACTGATAGTACTGTAATTTTCACATCTGTCAACACGTGCTTTCTTTGGGATTGGGATTATTATATTCTTCTTGAAGTCTGAGGGTATTTCGCCTGTCTCATACATCTTGCTCACCAGATGGTAGAATTTTGTCAGGACTGGCTCTCCCAAGGTTGTCAGTAGTTCTAATGGAATGTTGTCTACTCCGGGGTCCTTGTTTCGACTCGGGTCTTTCAGTGCTCTGTCAAACTCTTCACGCAGTATCGTATCTTCCATTTCATCTTCATCTATAGCCTCTTCCATTTCTATAACATTGCCCTCAACAACATCGCCGTTGTATAGACCCTCTATATACTCCTTCCACCTTTCTGCTTTCCCTTCTTTGCTTAGAACTGGGTTTCCATCTGAGCTGTTGATATTCATACAAGTGGCTTCTCCTTTCTCCAAAGGTCTCTCTTAATTTTCCTGTAGGCTGTATCTATCTTACTCCTAGTGAGATAAGCCTCTAGATCCTTCATTAGTCCTCTAGCCATCCCTGCTTCTCCATTTTTCACTTCCTATCGATCTCATTTTTGAGACGTTTGTATTCCTTTTTGCCTGCTTCATTTACTGCGTTTTTATATTTTCTCCTTTCATCAATTAAATTCAATATTTCTTCTGTTACCCAAGGATTTCTACTAGCCCTCGTCTTTTTACCTACTTGATCCTCTGCTGCCTTCACTACTTCATCCCTCATAGCTACCCATTCTTCTTCTACTGTATTTCTTTCCCCAATTCCTGTCAATCGTTCCCTTATGCTCTCACTGAAACACTGTACAACCTCTGGTTCTTTCAGTTTATCGAGGTCCCATCTCCTTTAATTCCCGCTTTTGAACTTTCTTTAGTTTTAATCTCCAGTTCATAACCAATAGATTGTGGTCAGAGTCCACATCTGCCCCTGGAAATGTCCTACAATTTAAAACCTGGTTCCTAAATCTCTGTCTTACCATTATATAATCTGATACCTTTTAGTATCTCCAGGATTCCTCAATGTGCACAACCTTCTTTTATGATTCATGAACCAAGTGTTAGCTATGATCCATATGTCCTATGAAGCATGAAACTGACTCATCTGAAAAGGCCATCTGTCGCCAGTCAGTATGGGTACACGAACAAGGCACCAAGTGCGATGGTCCACACGCAGAAACGTTCACTTAACGGTCGTTGAGGAGATCTTGTTGGTAGCACGTTCGTTCGTACAGGCGGTCAGCAGTCCCACAGTGCACGCCTTTTTCCCCTGTACACATCCCCGCAGCCATCGTTAACCCCTGTCATCAGAGGCACGTGGTGCATCACATCTGCCTCGTCGCCCGTTTTGGATTGAATCTTTTGATACTGGATTATGCATGCTACATAAAGGTAATAGAAAGCAACGATCTACAGAGTGAAAATTATTTAAACCGACAAACTCGGGGAGGTTGTAGGGGACATCAAAAACAAATATTTTCCCCTAATGTCATTTTTTCCTATGAGGATTATTTAAACAGGTAGAGGAAGATTTCTCTGGCGGCAAATTAAACGAACAAACGCTTTTCCATTTTTTATGACCAAGAGTCAACACATTTACACAATCCAATTTCAATTACAGCAGATTTTCAAAAATGCCTCCATTGACACGTAAAGATCATGTTCTGTCTGACATGGGCAAAAACCCCAGGAGTATCCTGAATTGTTCCTGCTGCTGCTACTATCCGGGCAACCATATGCTCTTCTGATGCAACAGGGTTTGCGTAAACAAGGTTGCGCATCTCTCCGCGCACAAAAAAGTCCAGAGGGGACATATCTGGGGATCGAGCAGGCCATGGTACAGGAACACCTCCGCCAGTCCACGTTTCTGGGAATCGTCGGTCCAGGAATCGATGCACACGACGACTGAAATGTGCCGACGCCCCGTCATGTTGGAACCACATGCATTATCTTGTAGAGAACGGGTCATCTCCCAGGAAATTCTGGCAATGCTCTGGCAAGAAAATTGTAACAGTGCCTGCCATTTAATGGCCTAGGTAGCAGATACGACCCAATTAAACAGTCCCCAATAACACCGACCCACACATTAACGAAGAACCGCACTTGATGAGCGCTAGTAACTGTGGAATATAGGTTATCCTCACTCCAAACATGCGAATTGTGCATGTTGAAAAGTCCATCACGCCCGAACGGTGCTTCATCGGTAAACAACACAAACGATGGAAATGTAGGATGCGTGTCACACTGTTCTCGAAGGACTGTTCTTACATTCCTCTGATTCGTCCCCATGTTACGTGCATGAGTGCTGATTGAAGGATCCCGCTCCACATGCTGCAAGACAGCTCCCTCAAATTGTAGCGTTCTTACCGTGCGTGCATTCGGGAGGACGACGGTTCAATCCCGTCTCCAGCCATCCTGATTTAGGTTTTCCGTGATTTCTCTAAATCGTTTCCGGCAAATGCCGGGATGGTTCCTTTGAAAGGGCACGGCCGATTTCCTTCCCAGTCCTTCCCTAACCCGAGCTTGCGCTCCGTCTCTAATGACCTCGTTGTCGACGGGACGTTAAACGACACTAACCTACCCATCTTACCGTGCGACTGCTTCCCTGTCCAGGTAATCTGCTAAATGACCCGGTCTCATGCAGACGTTGGTACACAGCAACAAAGGTCGTATGATGCGGGATACGGCGATTAGGATATTGTTGTTGACAAACTCGCTGTGCAGCTCGTCCGTTGTGGTGCGCTACTACGCACCAACCATATCACTGTACTCACTCCAAGTGTATCACTCCATTAGTAAACAGAGACAATGCACAACTATACTAGTGGACAGCAGTTGCCTACAACTGAAGAGCGTAATACGGCCTCCACCGGTTTAAATAATCCTCATAAGAAGAAATGACATTAGGGAAAAATATTTGTTTTTAATGTCCCCTACAACCTTCCAGAGTTTGTCGGTTTAAATACTTTTCACCTTGTATATAAATAAAAAGGTAAATGTTCATTCGTTCAAAATCGTGTATCTCCGAAAGTTCTTGACAGATTGCTTTGAAATTTTGACAACGCTGCATTGTAATACAAGCGTTTTTTTTAGATAACTATGTATATTTTTAATACATATAACAAATAAATGTATGTATGTAATACATGTAAAGGGAAACCATGGTTACCAAAAATCTCAATGCACCTTTCCGATTTACTTCAAATTTCGACAGCTTACGGTATACAATAGTGAAACGAGTTTAGCAAATAGGAAAGTTATAATTATGACTTATTGGTTTATGCTTAGAATACTATTGCACAATCTGAATTAGCAATAAGAAGGCTCAATGTCAGAGAGAGCGGGAGGGGAAGAGGAGATGAAGAGGAGGAAATGGTCAGAGGAGAGAGAGAGAGAGAGAGAGAGAGAGAGAGAGAGAGAGAGAGAGAGATGGGCAGAGACAGAGGAGAGTAGTAGTTTAGATACATATTACAATCGTGTGCTTTGACTTTCCTTTCTTTTCCATTTAATTAGGCTGGGTTACAGCAAAGCGTGGCCGGGTACAGCTAGTATTAAATATTCCAGAATGAGATTTTCACTCTGCAGCGGAGTGTGCGCTGATATGAAACTTCCTGGCAGATTAAAACTGTGTGCTCGACCGAGACTCGAACCCGGGACCTTTGCCTTTCGCGGGCAAGTGCTCTACCAACTGAGCTACCGAAGCACGACTCACGTCCGGTACTCACAGTTGTACTTCTGCCAGTATCCGTCTCCCACCTTCCAAACTTTACAGAAGCTCTTTCGTAGACGATTCCAGTGTCTTTCAAATTTCCTTAGTACAATTTGATTATGGAGATAAGTGTGGAAGTAAAAACTGATGAGGGAGCCTGTGGCTTCGCAGATTCGTGTGTGTACGGGTTACAGGTCTGTAGTAATGAGAGGAGACTGCACAGGATACACCAAAAAGGAGAGCTGTCACATTCTTCGAACTGAAGGCGGCGGCTGCCGACACCACAACCACCACCATCTCTAACAACAACATCATTTTCTTGTGAACCTCAACTTGCCATCTGCTCTTCTTACCTTCAGTTTTATGCGGTCGCCCAACTTCAGGTCGTTTTGGTCGGATGCTCTTAGATATTTTCAGATTGTTATTGTTTCCAGTGTTTATTTCCAGTGTTAACAGCCGGGCGTGTAAACGAACAGTAATGGATCTTTCCGCCTGTTCATGCGCAGTACGTTAAATTTATGTTGAAGATCAACTGTGACGCTGGGGAACTGTGCGAGCGGAAACGCGATCACAGGTTTCACTGCTCAGTGCTTGCCGCTCTGCGGCGGTTGGCAGAGAGCGGAGAAAGTCGCTTTCTCGAGGCTCTGCGTTTCTGCCGACAGGGAATTTGAAGACTTCGCCCGCCGGCGGTACTCATGCTTTCGTGTTGAAACCAAAATGCTGGTGGAAACTGGCGCATGTAGTCAATAATCAGAAACTACTGTGAACAGGACAGGTCTTCAGATATGAAGGGGTTAGTGGAAAAAAGTTCTAATCCTTAAGAATGTGTTTTGAGTTGTACGGATTCTATACTTCGGAGACTTTGACTGTGAATAGACGGGTACCAATAGCTGTATTCGTAGAAACAGTGCAATGTATTGAGGAAAATTTTAGACAATTTGAAATCATATGAGGAACTGTACAGGAAGATAGACGATCATCGGCCATTCTGAAGACGCATCCATAAAATAACGATCTTTCCTTTTTAATTGATTACGTTACTGATTCTAACAAAGAAAATCTTAAATATCACAAGCCAAAGACAAAAAAATTCAAATAGTTCCATGAACGTGAGAAAAACACTGTCTTAGAGAACAAAATAACGGATAGGAATTAATTTAGACAAATGTTGAGAAACGACTGGAGTTTCAAGCTGGGAGAACAACTCGAAGACGAAGGGGAACTCTGTCAGAAGACGGAAGGAAGGCACTGAGCGATGGGCGCAATAGATTTTGCAACACAACAAAGTTGGCCGACGAACAAGAGATAAAGTAGAGTTATATTGATTGTTAACCGGTAGCCCATAATGGCTCAATTCGAATAAAAAAATGCTGCGGTTTATATGTTTCGTTAAACTCGATGACCAAAAACGTAAATACACTAACACAAAGGAAATTGTATACTAGACAGTTCTTTCTAGTGGTCATGTGGAAGAACTGTTACCAGCTTGTGCTGCGTTCGAAAAAACAATAGCTGTGTTTTTAATAGTGAGATTTCCTTGTGGATGTTAGTGGACTGAGGAGGAGGAGGAGGAAATTTTAAAACAGATGTTCAAAATATTTTCTAAGGCAATTAATGCATTCTGAGTCTCCAGAAAACTTCCTAAGACGTAACGACATACTCCTATTTCTGCTACCGAATGTATCGTCACCAGCCACTGTGTAAGGAAGCATTTGAAACACTCAAACTGAGTATAGTACAGGGAGGCGCAAAATAGGTGTAAGAAATTGTTTGTCTACTACAACATAACTTGGAATTATAGATTCCAGTTATATTTATGCTTTAGCAGACAACCTATAAATCAATACAACAGGTTTTCAAAGAGCTTTCCTTCTGCAGCAATTGAAATTGGTTTCACCCCTAAATATCACATTAAGATTTTAAGGGGTGAGACAGTCAAATTTGATAGTTTCCGTTCCCAGAAACAGATGGCAACACTTCTCTAAGTTTTCACATTTGGGGTTAGTTCGTTTTTCCGGCGCATGTCTTCACATATAAATTTACAGAACATTCAATTGGTGTCAAGAAAGAGAACAAAGCATCATTGTGAGGCAGAATCCATGCAGGAGTAAGACAAGGATGCGGCCTTACACCACTCTTGTACACTATTTATATGAATAAAATCTTGCAAGAACTGAGACAAATGCTACACGGCTTTAATCAAATAAACATAAATACAAATCTACATGATTTACTTGGTGCAGATGACTTAAAACTTGTAGCATAATCAGAGAATGGCCTGCAGCGTTCTGTACACGATTTATAGATAATATTCGCGAAATAAAGCATGGACGTAAACACCGAAAAAGCGAAAACAAAGGCTTTATGTAGAAAATAACCACTACAAACTTAGATCTTGGTGCGGAGCCCCCGTTTAACTGAGGGTCAAGCTGTAACAGGCTGAGTAAGTCGGAGGAAGACAAGGGCAGCATAGCACATAAAATTCTAGAAAGAACTAGTCTTAGAGTAAGAAACAGACCTAGCTGAAAAATCCGCTTGGTATAAAAAAACAATGGGAGTCTTTTATGTTAAGAAACCTTTCGTGGTCCAGCAGCTCACGAGAATACGTCTTTGTAAGACCTAAGCGAGACCTGTGCTGTACTACGGCGGCGAAGCCTGAACGATAAAGACAAAAAATGCGAAAAGACTCAGAACCTGTGAAATTAAATTCTTGAGACAAACTGTTAGTTACACCAACGGGCTCACAAAATGGATGACAATATACTGAAGGAACTTAAAATGGATTTCATCACACATTATACTCGGAATTACCAAAATAACGGAAGAAAACGCCTGCAACGGATAAGCTCAAAGAGAATCCCAAAATCCATGTTAAACTACCATCCGTACCGTGTGAGATCGCTAGTTTGTAACGTTCCATGATAACGTTCTTTAAAAATTAAAATCTTTAGATTACGTTGAATGAATTCGTGACTGATGCATACATAACTGGAGTTGTCGTGTAGCGTGTTGTAACTGCAGGTGGTATGCTTACTCTGTGTTATTCTTAGCAAAACTTTATACGAACAGATTGGGCAAATATTTGTAAGCTAACATACTTTGCATACTTCCACTCTCTGATGTCATGCGGAATAATATTCTGGGGCAACTCAACACTTAGGCAAAAGGTATTCACTGCTCAAAAGAAGGTAGTTAGAATAATGTGTGGAGTTCATAGTCTCACATCTTGTAGGCATCTTTTTAAAAGGTTAGGAATTCTTACAACTGCTTCACAGTACATTTAGTCAGTAATGAAATTTCTTCTCAACAACATGGACCAGTTTAAAATCAATAGCGACGTTCAGGATTACAATACCAGAAAAAAGAGACCTACACTATCCTTTACTTAACCTATCTTTGGCGCAGAAAGTGGTAAATATGCTGCTATAAAACTTTGAACCATGGACCTTGCCGTTGGCGGGGAGGCTTGCGTGCCCCAGCGATACAGATAGCCGTACCGTAGGTGCAACCACAACGGAGGGGTATCTGTTGAGAGGCCAGACAAACGTGTGGTTCCTGAAGAGGGGCAGCAGCCTTACCAGTAGCTGCAGGGGCAACAGTCTGGATGATTGATTGACTGGCCTTGCAACACTAACCAAAACGGCCTTGCTGTGCTGGTACTGCGAACGGCTGAAAGCAAGGGGAAACTACGGCCGTAATCTTTCCCGAGGGCATGCAAATTTACCGTATGATTAAATGATGGCGTCCTCTTGGGTAAAATATTCCGGCGGTAAAATAGTCCCCCATTCGGATCTCCGGGCGGGGACTACTCAAGAGGATGTCGTTATCAGGAGAAAGAAAACTGGCGTTCTACGGATCGGAGCGTGGAATGTCAGATCCCTTAATCGGGCAGGTAGGTTAGAAAATTTAAAAAGAGAAATGGATAGGTTAAAGTTAGATATAGTGGGAGTTCGTGAAGTTCGATGTCAGGAGGAACAAGACTTCTGGTCAGGTGACTACAGGGTTATGAACACAAAATCAAATAGTGGTAATGCAGGAGTAGGTTTAATAATGAATAGGAAAATTGGAACGCGGGTAAGCTACTACAAACAGCATAGTGATCGCATTATTGTGGCCAAGATGGATACGAAGCCCACACCTACTACAGTAGTACAAGTTTATATGCCAACTAGCTCAGCAGATGACGAAGAAATTGGAGAAATGTATGATGAAACAAAAGAAATTATTCAGATAGTGAAGGGTGACGAAAATTTAAGTCATGGGTGACTGGAATTCGGTAGCAGGAAAAGGGAGAGAAGGAAATGGAGTAGGTGAGTATGGATTGGGGCTCAGAAATGAAAGGGGAACCCGCCTGGTATAATTTTGCACAGAGCACAAATTACTCATAGCTAACACTTGGTTTAAGGATCATGAAAGAAGGTTGTATACATGGAAGAACCCTGGAGATACTGACAGGTTTCAGATAGATTATATAATGGTAAGACAGAGATTTAGGAACCAGGTTTTAAATTTTAAGACATTTCCAGGGGCAAGACGTGGACTCTGACCACAATCTATTGGTTATGACCTGTAGATTAAAACTGAAGAAACTGCAAAAAGGTGGTAAGTTAAGGAGATGGGACCTGGATAAACTGAAAGAACCAGAGGTTGTACAGTTTCAGGGAGAGCATAAGGGAACAATTGACAGGAATGGGGGGAAAGGAATACAGTAAAAGAAGAATGGGTAGCTATGAGGGATGAAGTAGTGAAGGTAGCAGCGGATCTAGTAGGTAAAAAGAGGGCTAGTAGAAATCCTTGGTTAACAGAAGAAATATTGAATTTAATTGTTGAAAGGAGAAAATATAAAAATGCAGTAAATGAAGCAGGCAAAAAGGAATACAGACCTCTCAAAAATGAGATCGACAGGAACTGCAAAATGGCTAAGCAGGGATGGCTAGAGGACAAATGAAGGATCTAGAGGCTTATCTCACGAGGGGTAAGATAATTACTGCCTACAGGAAAATTAAAGAGACCTTTGGAGATAGTGAGAACCACTTGTATGAACATCAAGAACTCAGATGGAAATCCAGTTCTAAGGGAAAGCAGATAGGTGGAAGGAGTATATAGAGGGTCTATACAAGGGTGATATACTTGGGGACAATATTATGGAAATGGAAGAGGATGTAGATGAAGATGAAATGGGAGATACGATACTGCGTGAAGAGTCTGACAGAGCACTGATAGACCTGAGTCGAAACAAGGACCCCGGAGTAGGCAACATTCCATTAGGACTACTGACGGCCTTGGGAGAGGCAGTCTTGACAAAACATCTACCATCTGGTAAGATGTATGAGACAGGCGAAATACCCTCAGACTTCAAGAAGAATATAATAATTCCAATCCCAAAGAAAGCAGGTGTTGACAGATGTGAAAATTACCGAACTATCAGTTTAATATGCCACAGCTGCAAAATACTAACACGAATTCTTTACAGACGAATGGAAAAACTGGTAGATGCCGACCTCGGGGAAGATCAATTTGAATTCCGTAGAAATGTTGGAACACGCGAGGCAATACTGACCTTACGACTTATCTTAGAAGAAAGAATAAGGAAAGGCTAACCTACGTTTATAGCATTTGTAGACTTGGAGAAAGCTTTTGACAGTGTTGACTGGAATACTCTCCTTCAAATTCTAAAGGTGGCAGGGGTAAAATACAGGGAGCGAAAGGCTATTTACAATTTGTACAGAAACCAGATGGCAGTTGTGAGTCGAGGGGCATGAAAGGGAAGCAGTGGTTGGGAAGGGAGTGAGACAGGGTTGTAGCCTCTCCCCGATGTTATTCAATCTGTATGTTGAGCAAGCAGTAAAGGAAACAAAAGGAAAATTCGGAGTAGAAATTAAAATACATGGAGAAGAAATAAAAACTTTGGGGTTCGCCGATGACATTGTAATTCTGTAAGACAGCAAAGGACTTGGAAGAGCAGTTGAACGGATTGGATAGTGGCTTGAAAGGAGGATATAAGATGAACATCAACAAAAGCAAAACGAAGATAATGGAATGTAGTCAGATTAAGTCCGGTGATGCTGACTGAATTAGATTAGGAAATGAGACACTTAAAGTAGTAAAGGAGTTTTATTATTTGGGGAGCAAAATAATTGATGATAGTCGAAGTAGAGAGGATATAAAATGTAGACTGGCAATGGCAAGGAAAGCGTTTCTGAAGAAGAGAAATTTGTTAATATCGAGTATAGATTTAAGTGTCAGACCAATTAGTATTGGAGGGCAGCGTGGAGGGTAAAAATCGTAGAGGGAGACAAAGAGATGAATACACAAGCAGATTCAGAAGGATGTAGGTTGCAGTAAGTACTGGGAGATGAAGAAGCTTGCACAGGATAGAGTAGCATGGAGAGCTGCATCAAACCGCTCTCAGGACTGAAGACGACAACAACAACAAAAAAACTTTTTGATAAATTACCGTATGAAATAAAAGTCTGGCAGCAGTAATAGTTACAAGAACAAATTGAAATCATACCTACTTGACCACTCCTTCTATACCATTGTTGAATTCTTGAATATGAGTACGTAAATCGGGAGATATATTATATGCATTTTCTGCCATTTAAGGGGATGGGATAGATAATAGAAATATTTAGGTATAAAACTATAATGCAAACAAAAATCCTTGTTCCCTGTGCGCATTTCTTGTGCACTTGACACGTTCCACATCATAACGATTTTTCCGTTCTATTGGTCAACGGAACACGTAACTAACTAACTAACTAACTAACAACTCCCAATACCAGTAGAGAAATATAGTCACTGCAAAATATATCCATCCCCTTAGGCATTGAATCATCTTGCCCTTTTCAAAACTGATAACTTTTGTCCATGTGCACATAACAAGCAAATTAATCATTTTACGTACATTCTGTGGTTACTAAACAATTAAAAATTATCGGCCAATATAAATACTTAACATCTTTACCTTGCTTGCGTGAAGAATTCTGCTTCAATGTTCTCGTTATTCCTGTATTAAACTAACACTTGGTGGCATCACAGAATACACCACAAAAACTGCCTACTCCATCCTCTTTAACTAACAGACAGCTACCTACAACTGTGCACCGAGCGCTCTCTTACTCCAACACTACAATCTCAGACTAGAGGCAGTAACTTGGGCTCTGCGGTCATGTAGTCAGCGATGCGCATTACCAAGCCTATCAGATATACATCGTTTATCATTTTCGGGTTCCACATAAAAGTGTACCACAGTAGACTACTTTCAAGGTTAATATCGGAAGGAAGGTTATGGCGTACCTCTTACCCATAGTTAACACACACACACACACACACACACACACACACACACACCACAAACTACGTATATGAAGTTCCTTTCATCCTTGAGTTTGATACTACGTTCCTTTCTACATTTTATTGTGTGTTGTAAAATATTGGCGTCTCTCTTTTAGCCTACAAATCCCGTTTTCTTACATTTTCTCTAGATTTGTAGATGGTTATTAGTTGTTGACGATTATACTGTCTTAAGAAAACTGAAAGTTTGGTCTCTTCCGACGCTGCGCGCGAGACCAGAGGCCTCGTAGCATTTTTACGCGCCGCTACAGTGTGTCCGCTCGCTCTGCAACGTAGCTGAGTTGTTGGGATCTCGCTGTTTTATGCTGCATCTGACCGTTTCATAACCATTTCAAATTGGCTCCGACCGTGAGCTGAGCTCGTCTGCATATATTGGTCTGTATGTGTGTAGAGCTGCTGTTTTTAAGCTCACTAGACAAAAACTTTGTCAACATTTACTTAACTGCTCAATGGAAGTGATTTTCTACTGTCCTGCAAAAGACAGGAAACACAAGGGAGGTCACGACGTTGGGATCACGGATTTACTTAAAACTTCATACACCTTCAGTAGCCCATTAAAACAACATAATGTGCAAGTAGTAACGTCCACTGCTCTGGCAGTTCCAAGAAAATCCCAAGAGAAGCTTTACGCGTCTACTACGCAACTGATGTATCTGTGCGTAGCTGCCGGACGCCATCTCACAGTGGTCATATGGTTAGCGTTCGAGCCCCCTAAGACGAACGTGTACGTGGCGACGGTTTGACTTCCGTAGAAACCCTCATTTTTGTAATACAAGTGTAAATTCAGTGATATTAAAAAAATTGCACCTGCACTATTCGTTCTTGCTAATTAGCCACGTCTCACCGCTACGTAGGTTCACTGCCAAATGGGGCCTGCCCCTGTGTTTGCAGCTCGAAACGTCGATGTGCAAAGTAGTTCCTGGTACCTTACTAGATTGCATGTATAAGGGATTGAAAAAATATAGATTAGAAATTAAGTGGGATTCCAATCGTCGCCTCATGCATGTTTGAAACTCGAACGCTAACCACGTGCCCGGCACGTACGCGCAGATTAGTCAGTGACATGACAAAGTTTGAAGTAAATCCGTGATCCCAGAGTCGTGGTCTCCCCTTGTAAGATTCTTGCATCTTTTCGTTGGTGTTATCTTAAACGTTTTGATCTTGGTGCTGAGCCCACGTTTAATTGAGGGTCAATCTGTAACAGGCTGAGTAAGTCGGTCCAGATGTAGGAGGAAGGCAAGAGCAGCACAGCAACTCCACTTCATTTCAGGAAACCTCATTAGTTCTAAATTTCGTGACGTTTCAGCTTAGAAATACTGGCAATAAAAAAACCTAAAAGAACCCGATTCAATAGTCTATACATAAACGGCTTGTGCGCGTACATTGTGATAGACTTTTCTCCTTGACCATTCACTGTCACCGACTAGTGATTTGTGGTGGTAGATAGCCCTTGGTCTCATGCTGTTAGTAAGGGAGTTTGGTCGCGGTGCGTGGCAGTGGGTGAGTGTAGCGAGCAAAAATCCGCGCAGTATAGAGCAATAAGTACTTTTAGGGAAATCTATATAATCTGTGTCTTACGAACTTTATCGTTCATTAGAAAATGCATTTTTTTGTTTATTCGTCCGACGTAATACTATGCAGGCGCGGTGTAGTCATCCAGACTACAGATTAGTTTTTAATCTCTCAGCCCGTTTTCGTCAACCACACTTTACCGACGATCAACAAACATATAAAGAAAAAAAAAATCCAGTCGGACTCAAACGTGTAACTAAGAAATGAATAATCTAACGGTCCACTACAGTGATTTCCGGTAGATATTTTTCTATTTTTTCGTGAGTATAATCCTTTCCATAATTTAGCGCGTTTTAGGCAATCACTTCGCATTGGTCCCGTGGTGTTACCCGTAGTTAAACACACTACAGGCCGTTAAAATTACTACACTATGGAGATGACGTGCTACAGACGCGAAATTTAATCGACAGGAAGAAGATGCTGTGATATGCAAATGATTAGCTTTTCAGAGCATTCACACAAGGTTGGCTCCGGTGGCGACACCTACAATGTGCTGACATCAGGAAAGTTTCCAACCGATTTCTCATAACAAACAGCAGTTGACGGGCGTTGCCGGGTGAAACGTTGTTGTTATGCCTCCTGTGTAGAGGAGAAATGCGTACCATCACGTTTCCGACTTTGATAAAAGTCGGGTTGTTGCATATCGCGATTGCGGTTTATCGTATCGCGACACTGCTGCTCGCGTTGGTCGAGATCCAATGACTGTTATCAGAATATGGAATCGGTGGGTTCAGGAGGGTAATACGGAACGCTGTGCTGGATCCCAACGCCTCGTATCACTAGCAGTCGAGATGACAGGCATGTTACCCGCTAGGCTGTAATGGATCGCGCAGCCACGTCTCGATCCCTGAGTCAACAGATGGGGACGTTCGCAAGACAACAACCATCTACACGAACAGTTCGACGACGTTTGCAGCAGCATGGACTATTAGCTCGGAGACCATGGCTGCGGTTACCCTTGACGCTGCATCACAGACAGGAGAGGCTGCGATGGTGTACTCAACGACGAACCTGGGTGCACGAATGGCAAAACGTCATTTTTTCGGATGAATCCAAGTTGTGTTTACAGCATCATGATGGTCGCATCCGTGTTTGGCGACATCGCGGTGAACGCACATTGGAAGCGTGTATTCGTCATGGCCATACTGGCGTATCACCCGGCGTGGTGGTACGGAGTGGCATTGGTTACACGTCTCGGTCACCTCTTGTTGGCACTGACGGCACTTTGAACAGTGGACGTTACGTTTCAGATATGTTACGACCCGTGGCTATACCCTTCATTCGATCCCTGCGAAACGCTACATTTCAGCAGGATAATGCACGACCGCATGTTGCAGGTCCTGTACGGCCTTTCTGGGTACAGAAAACGTTAGACTGCTGACCTGGCCAGCACATTCTCCAGATCTCTCACTAACTGAAAACCGTCTGGTTAATGGTGGCCGAGGAACTGGATCGTCACAATACGCCAGTCAGTACTCTTGATGAACTGTGGTATCGTCTTGAAGCTGCATGGGCAGCTGTACCTGTACACGCCATCCAAGCTCTGTTTGACTCAATACCCAGGCGTATCAATGCCGTTATTACGGCCAGAGGTGGTTGTTCTGGATACCGATTTCTCAGGATCTATGCACCCAAATTGCGTGAACATGTCAGTTACAGTATATTTGTCCAATGAATACCCGTTTATCATCTACATTTCTTGTTGCTGTAGCAATTTTAATGGCCAGTAGTGCATGTCTCCGTAACGTAATGTTAATGCCAGTATGGATGGAACTGGGTGAGGATTGTATAAGCAAGTATATTCACTATACGGTAAAGTTCAAAAGTGATAGTTCTCTTAGAAGAAGCTGTGTTCTTGAAGTGTTCCACGACGCGCTTTATGTTGAGATACCTGCCAAACGTAGTACGGATGAAGCACGTTGAGGACTCTATATCATTATCGTGCACCGTGAATGAAACAAAAACGTATTATTTACCTTTACGTGCTCTATATTTCGCGAATTTCTCCCCACCACACTCACCACCTGCCAAGCACTGCGACCAAACTACTTTGCTATCAGGATAACTGCATCGGTGTTACTCTTAATGAGGCATACGTCGGTGTGTGTCTCATATCTGGAATGATGGTACGCGTGCCTCCTCCCACGCCATTTGTTCTGACCCGATAAAATCCCGGAGTTTCTCACTTATTAAAATAAATTGGATTTCCATGCGTAAGGAACTGACATTTTATGAGGGAATCCTTTATTAATGTATCTGTGTCTTAAGTTTTGATTTCACCCTGTGATAATATTAATCAAAAATTGATGACTGCGGAGAAAGACTTGTTCCGACATAGATTCTTCTGCCATATGAACGAAAAACGTAAAGGTTTTCAGCTGTGAGAAAGGGATAGTCCAAATGGGAGGAGGTACGTCTCGCACGAATGGTTACTTTTCTATGAGAATAGTTAAGTATATTTAAGCCGTAATAAGCTGCTGTTTTGTCACTCGCACTTCCTCTATGATTTCAAATTGGAAAGTGACCTATAAAGAGTGATCGTATAAGCAATAATAAATTAAGGAGAGGACCTGCAATTCCTGGGGAACAGACTATTATTCTTTACAAAAGATAAATACCCATAGTTCTAACATGGACTGTGAGCTGCATCAAGAACGCTCTGGAGGTCGCAGTTAACCTCAAAACATGAGAACTGCTCTGTCTTTCAGCAGCACAGCCCAGATTAAGAGATGTCAAGCACCTCATTTTCGAACGACCCTGTCACTCCGGCGTCATGTGACAGCTATTTCAAGCAGGATGTTTACGCCTGCCCTTCATTCCCTGCGGTCCAAAGTAAATAACCATTCCGTTAACGGTCACGTGTTTTTTATGAAGTGATGAACAGTGCCGCTTTCTCCAGCGTCTGTTGTGTATGTATCGGTAGTCGGCATGAATCATTCTCCTCTGTCTGTCCTATGCCATTCGGAAGGGTCTGTGCTTGTAACTCCGTTCTGTGCTCGCTTGTGTAAAGTGAACGTTTTTCAATGATTTACTTACACTTAATTAGAAAATACAATCATCCTGCTGTCACAGTTGCTACATCTGGGATGTCTTGATTTGAATATCGGGCCAGTCGCCCAAGGTTATGATAAGCCAGTTACGTTAAAATTTCACTAGGTGATCGAAGATATACGGGCATAAACGAAGATAATGCTATTTCTTGTACCTGTCTCTACCAATTCTTCGGAACTATACCGCTCGGGCATAGAGAATTCATTTGGGGACTGTTGAGAACTTCCCATATACCGGAACGTCGCAAACAATGTAAATGACACAGCACTTCTCAACACTTCTCTCGTCAACTGTGATGGTGAACAGAGTTCTGACCAGAGACAGGTCTAAGATTTAACCTCCTATACGTGAGATAAGTGTAATAAAACGGCTTTGACTTCTGTCAGCAATGAACTACTAAGAGATGGAGCTTTTTCTTGCTTCCTTACAAGTCACTGTGGTAATCATAATATCCCCGTGGATTGGAAATAGATTAGGATGCGGATAATGACATCTCAGTTAATATAACACTTAGTTCTAAAACACTTTTGGCTAGGCCCGTTAAAGACTGTCATCTTCACTGAACTTCATCCTCTGCCAGTCAGTAGTCTTTCTTATTATGTTGCGTTTTTAAGTTTTACTCCTTTCGGCCTGTTGTCTGGATATGAACTTCTGCCTCTGCGTAGTTCCTGTCACTGTCATGTGTCAAAAGCGACTACCGTGAGTTATTTTTAAGTATCGGATAACCATTGTACTTAGTTTATATGGTGTCGTTTGTGATCTGGAAGATATTTTGCTTAGTTGTGAGTCGTCCTTCCGTGCAGCGTTAAACTAAATACGTCATTTTCTGTGAAATGGAACTAAAGCGTTAGGTCCGGGAATACAGTTCTTCTGAGCTCCAGGGAGGCCAAGATACCGTCTTGGACCACGTGTACGAATATTCTCTTGAATACTTATGTTGTACTACAATTGCTTTAATGTAACTTCATATTTCATGCGATAAACATGTACCGCATTTCAAGATGATAGTCTTATAATGTATATTCACGAATCCATGTTATTTTCGTGTCAAAATTTGCACCGTCGGTACAAGCCGCACACGCCCGTGACTTGTCTGTACTGGAAGATGAACGTTAAAACGTTCGCCCTCTCACGTCTAACGCCACAGTGGCCGCGCTTATTACCCCCTCTTGCTCAGTTAAGCATCTCTTAGGATGTTACCGTCCCTGTATTTTTGATTGTTACTGAGCAGGAAATTTACGCTCTTACGAATCTCAGCGTTAGTTGACGTGTCTGAGTTCGGTTGTTAGATGCTCATGCATACATCGGTTGTAAAGCTATTGTAAACTGTCAGCAACGCTTCTTGTGGTATCACTCGACGCACTGGATCACGCGTTTTGGCATCTGCGTTCTCAACTTCGTCGCTCAAAGCAAGCTGATTGTTGTTCTGTGCCCTTCTTATTCTCTAGATCTGACGCCAGCAAACTTCCTTTCCGCATTAAAGTAGCTCTGGAAAGTCTTACTCTTCGTAGACCAGTTCCTCAAGAGTCGTTTGTTGACGTTTTCCAACAGCTGAAGGCAAGTAAAGATATTTTCATTGTAACTCTTCTTCCCCTTATTTCCAGAGACCATTCACCAAACTTTCCACACACACCTTGTAAAATACGACTGAGAACCGCGAACAGCAAGAATAATTGAGGGCCGCAGTTCGACGACCGTTGGTATAAGCAGTGACCACTAAACTATTTTATCGGCGTGGTGTTTCGAATTAAATGACCACTTAAGGAGGGCAGGACGTCAAACGGACCGACTTGGAGCAGTAGAGGCACCACAGGACATTTTAATTTCCACTGTCTATACTTCTACAAATAAATTCATAAAACTTTATCAGCATGACCAGGAAGGATTCAGGGTTCACAATCACAGCAGTGGAAGTTAAAAAGTGTAACAATTTTTTTCACATTTTTTCACTTACTGTAGGCTGCATTTGTTGCTATAGGTACACTTTTCTTCAGAAGTAAGAGACATTCCTCGATGAATTTTGCATAGCATACAAACTATACTTGGAGGTGTATGAAACTCTAGAATTTTCCAAATTTATTAAAAACTGTGGTAAAAATAGATAATTAACTAAAAAAATTGAGTTTTTTTTTCTAAACATGAAGTTTAAAATGTAGCAGCTGATTCATTTTTTCATAAATTTAATAAATTCTAGAGTTTCATCTGCCTGTAAGTATGGTTTGTATGCTGTGCAAAATTCATCGATGAATCTCTCTTACGAAGAAAAGTGTACCTACAGCAACAAATGCAACCAATAGTAAGTGGAAAAAATGAAGTTTCACATGTAAAAAAGATTTATTTTCTTAATGTTTTCGATCTTCCACTGCAATTAGTGTCCATCTTGAATCCTTCCTGATCGTGCTTGACAGAGTTTTATGAATATATTTGTAAAACTATAGACAGTGGAAATCAAAATGTCCTGTGGTGCCTCGTCTGCTCCAACTCCGCCCGTTTGACGTCCTACCCCCCTTAATGTAAATAGCAGTTACGAGAAGAGTCGGTAAAAGTGAATGCTCGTACTTATAAAACTCTCACCCGCATCCGCAGCCGATTCCTGCTGAAGCCAACTCACGCCTGTGCTGTGGCGCTCGACGCAGTGGTAAGCTGGTTCGAATCTTGGTGCTGGTAAGTTTTCACGGCCAGTGTTTGACCGGCAAGAGGAGCAGAGGTGGTGGGGTGAAGTTGTTGATCAGCAATCAACAAAGCGCCAATGTCCTCTGTTCAATTCGAAAACTGTCCGCAGTGTCTCATGAAGTGAGGGAATGTGATGCTGTTCATCACCAGTCGGATGGGGACGTTAAGCTCGGCGGTTCCCTCGGGTCTGTGTGAGACCAGTAGCCTGTTTCCCGGCACTGCCTTTCACCCTCTCCTGTCCCTCCGTACATTACAATACAAACCAGCACTGCACGATACGAGCACTCTTCAGTCATCCACACGACACACCTGGCACTTGACAAACTGAATGCAAACGGCTGTGCTGAATAATTGAGACAATGTCGGAAAGGTAGAAAATGTTAGTGACTGGGCTAAAATGACAAAGGGAGTCCCGCAGGGTTCAATTCTGGACCGATAGTAATTCCTTGTATATGTGAATGACCTTCCACAAAACATTTAACGAGCAAAAGTGGTACTTTCTGCAGACGTTACTAGTTTTATAATAAATCCTATTAGAGTGAAAGCAACAGAATAGTTGGTAAATTAAATTTTCCAAAGAATTATTAAGTGGTTCTCTGAGAACCGGACTCTACCTAAATTTTGAAAGAAAAAAAAACTACATTCACTTCTGTACAACAATTAAGCATACTGATGTTGCACATTAGCAGGGGACAATAAGCACGGTAGGATGCTTCAGATTATTGGGTGTACTTGAACTGAAAGAAGCATGTTACTGACCTTTCCAATCAGCTAGGTTAAGCTACTTTTGCTCTTCATATAACTGTTTATTTTGGGAAAAAAGTATAAACTCCTGTTGTGTTCTGCATGTTTTCACTCAGTAATGTCGCAAGGAATAATTTTCTGGGATAACTCACCGCTTAGAAAGTATTGATTGCACAATAGCGAGCTGTAAAAATAATATTTGGTGGTCACCCGCGGACGTCATATAGGTACCATTCAATGAACTAGGCATTTTAACTGTCGTCACAGTACATATTTTCGCTAGTGAAATTAGTCATAAATAATCCATCACAATTCGAGAAGATTAGTCATGTACATACCTACAACACTAGAGGGAAAAATAACCTTTGTTGCTCATGGTTGAAAACGTCCGTGACTCAGAAAGTAGTTAAATATGAAACAATAAAAAAAATTATCAGTTGCCCAATAATATAAAATGTGTGACAGGTAGCGAAGCACGTTTTAAATATAATTTAAAATCATTTTGATGGACAACCTATTCTATTCCGCTGATAGGTTAATTAGAAACTGGTAACCAGTGGAAAAAGTGTTTTTAAGTATACTTGCATGAGTCGGAGTAAAATGATGTGTTCATTAATGTTAACACTAATCATGAATACATATCATGTAAACTGACTCGTCCCATATCATTTCGATAAAAGAATCGTTCAGGTGATCTACGGAACGTGTAACTAACAATTAACAGGTAGGAGGAAAGCAACCCCAAACTACGGGCACTAGGGCCTTGCCAAGAGCGGGTGACCTCTCTCTCTCTCTCTCTCTCTCTCTCTCTCTCTCTCTCTCTCTCTCTTTTATAAATCTCTTACGACGTTTAGTCTGTCAAACTTGTTACAGTTCCCAAGACAAACTGAGAGTGAAACCTTTATTTCAGCTATAGCCAATTGAAGCTGTTAATGGTTTCGAGCGCTCACAGCCATTGTGTTGCAGTTGATGCGAGGACTAAAAATAATTTCCAGAGTTCGCAATGAGTGTCAATTTGTCAAAAAAAATCCCGCTGCGTGTGCAAATAGGAAAAAGTAGGGTCCATTCAAATTACACCACGAGATTTAATTAGGCGGGTGAAATCTCTCAATTATTTTCCGTCGACGGCGTTTCCATCTTCTTCGTTTGGCTTGTTCCCTTCCACCACGAACGATGTCGTTACATTACCGTCAACTCTTTTACGGAGTATGATATGAGCATGTACTAAGCTTAGCAAAAAATAATAATAAATGCATAATATCTCTTACTGCTTGATTAATTAATACAATCATTACAATACGTTAAGAATTTAATCTAAAATAAGAGTAACTCTAGTATGGAAGAACTGCCTTTCAAAATTGCGTGGAAACACATGCGTAGGGGAATGGGTAGACAGATAGAACGGTAGTCACCGTAAGAGGCTTACGCTTATTGAAGGAGGAGAGAGATAAGGAGATGGAGAAGGAAGAAAAACTGTAAGTTGTTAATGGAATCAGTGATGAAATATTTCAAATGAGGATGTAGGACAATTGCTATTTGTTCTGTCTGGTTGGTTTTGTGCATATATACCAGACCTCACAGCTTTTCTCCAATGATCCCCATGGTTAATGCCCTAATAAGACGAACATCGAAGCTTCGCACAAAGACAGGAGTGAATCATAACTTAGGAAGTAAAACGTTGGAATCGTATTGGATATACCGGTGATAGTTGTATCTGGAAGTAAACTTTCTTTAGGCACAATGACAACAATATCCATATCTCTTATCAGATTTCAGACATGTCGATCGGCCATCGTCAGATAAGTATCCGGCACTAATGAGGTCTTAGTCTCAGTGACGACCCTGAACTGTCAATTGGTGACAGATTGGGACCTCAGTGGTTGCGTACTGGTCTGAAAATGGTCGATTGCTATGGTTCGTGCCGTTTAAGATGTATATTAGTGTGATTTTGCCTGGAAACAAATAAGATAAAAATAAGAAGACATCAAACATTTTCAGAAATCGAAATACTCGACAAAAACGGGCTTGCAAGAATATTGCTGAACGAACTAAGTCTGATCTGTCAGTCGATATAATAATAGTAGTACCTGCAGAATGTTCTTCAGAATCATGGACAATCACACACGCAAATTTCTTAATTCTCAAAATAAGAATCATTTCTACATCGAAAATTTATCTTCGATTTGACGCTCTGTTATAAAATACAATTGCGTGAAACAGGAAGGTTCTGCACAGATTTGCTGGCTCTGCCTACATCTTAGTGCTGTTACCAGAAGAGTGAATAAATTATGTATATATAACGTTTTGTTGTTATCTTCAACAAACTGAAGACTGGTTTGATGCACCTCTCCTACATTTACATCTATACTCCGCATGCCATGTAGCGATGTATGTTGGACGGGACCTCCTGTGCACGTGTCACGCCCCCCTGCCCCCTTTGTTGTTCCAGTCGCGTACGGTTTGCGAAAAGAAAGATTGCCGGTAAGCCTCCATGTGGGCTCAGATCTCTCTCATTTTATTTTCGTCATCTTTTGGCGAGACGTAGGACGAAGCACAAGTAGGCTTTTCGAGGAACGTACCCTCTCGGAACATAAACAGAAAACCACACCGTGACGCTTTCGTTCTTACTACATGAACCAGTAACGAAAGGCGCCGCTAACCTTTGGACCTTCTATTTCCTTTTCAGTTCGGTCTTGTAAAGGTCTCATACTGACGAGCAATATTCAAGTATTGGTCGAACGAGTTTTTTGGAAGATACTTCCTTTGTCGATGTACTACGTTCCCTGAGGATTCTTCCAATGAAGCCGTCCGGTATCTGCCTTTTCTGTGATTTGTTTTATGTGGTCGTTCCATTTTAAATCGCTGCGTACGCAGCTTCCTATACGTTTTATGGAAGTAATTGGTTCCAGTGATTCTTCTGCTGTCGTGCAATCATACAGTAGTAAGACTTTCTATTTATACTCAATACGTTACATTTGTTCATGTTGAGGGTTGGTTGCCACTCCGTGCACCAAGGGTCGATCCCCTGCCGGTTTTCGTGCTGGTCTATCTGTGGAAATCTGTTCATCCATCTGAACCTGCTTACTGCAGCCAAACGTTGGTCTCACTATAGAATTTTTACGCTTACCCCCCCCCCTACTTACCTTATTAGGAAACTATTTCTTGATACTTCAGGACGTCCTCTCAACTGATTTCTTCTTTTAGCCAAGTTGGGCCTTTGTTTTTTCTTGCCAGTTGCATTCAGGAGCTACTCGTGAGTTATCCAATCCACCCCTGTAATCTTCAGCAGTCTCCAGCAGTGTCACATTTCAAAAGCTTGTATTCTATTGTTGTCTGTACTGTTTATTATCCACGTTTCGCTTTGGTATAAAGTTAAACACAAGAACAATACCTACATAATAAACTTCCTAAAACTTAAATTTATATAGGATGATAAAATTTCTCTTTCAGAGGTGCTTTTCTTATTATTGCCCCTGTGCTTTTTATATCCTCTCTTCCTCAGCCATAATCAGTTATGCCGATGCTCAAATAACACAACTCACACACTACTTTTAGTGTCTCATTTCCCAGTCTGATTCTCTGAGCATCGTCTGATTTAATTCGACTACATTCCATTACGATAGTTTTACTTTTTTAATATAACTTACTTTCAGGACAATGCCCATTGCGTTTTTTTGCTGAAATCCTTTCCAATCACTGAGAGGATCTCAGTATTAACAGAAACATTTTATTTCGTGTCTCTGAACGATTTTGCTTCCCTTTCCAAATTTCTTCTTGGTTTCCTTTAATGTCTGCTCAGTGTATAAACTGAATAGCATCGGGGGCAGGCTGAACACTCTCTCACTCCCTGCTCAAGTACTGCTTCCTTTTTAAGGCCTTGAGGTGTTTTAATAATTTTATAAGGACTGCATATGTACACATTTCACCTGATTTCAGTTTTTACTATTGTGAACAGCATACCCAAAAACATCATTATGATGAATAACCGTAAATTTATATAGTGGCTGAAATTATTTTAAAGGCACGTGGTTATTTGTGGAAAAAACATGTTTAAGTATTTGGTGTTTTACGTATTTTTCTGTACAGTTTACAACAAAGCAAAACAAAATACATTCTCATTTCACCATTAGGATTTTTACTTAAGAAATGTAAAGCAACAAGACAACCTAAAGGGTACAAACTGATTTAAAGGCACTTATGACTTGTCAGAATAACATACCGTACAGCAAGTAGACCATAACCATGACCTAGAATTTAGTCGAACCTCCATTGTTCTTAATAACTGCGAAAATCCTCTTTGGCATTGATTGTATAAGGGCACTGACATCTTCTTCCGAGACTGAGGTCCATTCTATTGAATTGCAGTTTCCACCTTGACCAGTTTCAAAATGTTGCCCACTGCGATAAACATGTCGTGCTCGAATCTCCCATAGATTGTTCGTGTGATTTAAATCCGGACTTCTCGATGGCCAGCGCAGAAGCGTAATTTCTTTACGTTGAAGCCACAACGTTTTTTTGGCGTACCTGTAAATCCCAGCTTTATCGTGTTATAATAGTAAATTATCATCTTCAAATTCCTCATTCATGCGAACCAACTTCTTCAGCATTCCTGTATAATCATTTTGGGCCGCAACCATGCTATGTTGTACGTGCCTCTAGCACAAAATGCTGCCCGGATCATAACGCTGCCACCGCCATATTCATCCGAACGTGTCATCTGTACGGAGATCATGGTAGTAATACTGAAAACCATTTGGCCCACCCAAATTAAACTTATCATCGATGAAAATTACCTTGCTCCATTCAACGATCCTCGACATGTGTTCTTCGGCAAACTTCTAGTCGGGCCTCCTTAAGGATATTGTGTAACGCTGCCTTATGGAGCAGTTCCTTGAAAGCCGAGCTAGCGTCTTCATCCATGATTTGTCTAATTGGTCTGGAAGTAACTGCAAATCAGTCACGATTTGATAGGAACACAAGCTGTTTTGACTTTTGATTGAATCAGACGCGTATCTGATGCTGACACTACTCGTGTCCGGCCATATTTGTTATGTTTTGTTAACCGGAGACCTAGAAACGACGGAGAGTCTCCGTCCCCGCCGCAGCCGCAGTGGTCCACAACCCCACGACGACTACGGCAGTCCACTTCACCCCTCCGCCGCCCACACCGAACCACTCTTTCAGGGTTTTTGTGCGGTTCGGCTCCCCATAGACCCCCCCCCCCTCCCCCCATGGAACGTCTCACACCAGGCGAGTGTAACCCCTATGTTTGCGTGGTAGAGTAATGGTGGTGTACGCGTACGTGGAAAACTTGTTTGCGCGGCAATCGCCAACATAGTGTAAGGGGAACCAGCCCGCATTCGCGGTGGCAGATGGAAAATCGCCTAAAAACCATCCACAGACTGGCCGGCTCACCATGCCTCGACACAAATCCGCCGGGTGGATTCGTGCCGGGGACCGGCGCTCCTTCCCGCCCGGAAAGCCGTGCGTTAGACCGCACGGCCAACCGGGCGGGCTATATTTGCCATACTGTGCATCTAATCTGACAAAATTATCAGTAACACAACTGAAACGCCCTCATTTTTTTAGAAATCCGGCGACTAGACAGAATCTTTTATTTGTACGCCATAATACTTGCATTCTCGTCGCCCAATAGAGGCTTTTCACAATAACTAACGTACGACGGTAGGATACAGACCTCCAAACTATACTTGTAGCCAGTTGTTGATTGACATTCACCATTGTGCTTGTCATCTAGCGGTGCCTTTATAACAACTTCCGCCCTATCCTACCATAAAGATTACTTTTCTTTCTAATTTTTAAGTACTCGACCTAATCCTAAAGGTGAAATGAGAAAGTATTTTATTTTACTTTGTTGTAAATCGTGCAGGAAAAATAGCTGTAACACAAAATACGTAAATAAACCTGTTTTTGTTCACAAATATTTACGTGCCTTTATAGTAAATACCACCACAGCATTTAAATTTAGCTTAACGAGTCGTAGAGACGTATATCCTCTAAATTGCGCCGCGTTGGCGCAGTACACATGGAGCAACAGATACGTGTTTGGTTCTGTAGATCGCTAACGCTGGGTAATGGCGCCTTGCCGACGAGTCGATAAATATTGACGCCCGGTGGTAAGGCACGGCGCCGACGCGTCGGCCCGGTGATGGGAAGCAGATGGCGCTGATGGCTGCAGCGTGCTGGCCTGCGGTGCCGGGAGCCGGGACGGGTCGCTTGATGTACGTCCTGTTGGGAGGGGCCGGCAGCAGGAACAGTGGGGGAGCTGAGGGCTAGTGGGCTGCGTGCACGGGGAGGAGGCGTGGCTGGACGTGCCGCATTTCATCCACGTCTGTACTGCGCGAGCCACTCGGCGGCTTGAGGCGGGTGGTGCCTCGGTTACCAGTCTCCTTATCCTTTTCCTGTTCCATTCACAAATGGTTCATTCAGTATTTTAACTTCGTCCAGTTTTCCAGTGGCCGTTTCGATTTTTGGTTTCAGTTAATAATTTTGTGAAGTTTTGTTAGTATTAGTATTGGCTGTGGTGCGGTAATATTAATACAAGTAGTTGCTTTTTTTTTACAATGGAACCTCCCCATCGCTCCCCCATCAGATTTAGTTACAAGTTGGCGCAGTGGTTAGGCCTTGAAAAACTGAACACAGATCAATCGAGAAAACAGGAAGAAGTTGTGTGGAACTATGAAAAAATAAGCAAAATATACAAACAGAGTAGTCCATGCGCAAGACAGGCAACATCAATGATAATATGAGCTCAGGAGCGCCGTGGTCCCGTGGTTAGCGTGAGCAGCTGCGGAACGAGACGTTCTTGGCTTAAGTCTTCTCTCGAGTGAAAAGTGTACTTTCTTTATTTTCGCAAGTTATGATCTGTCCGTTCGTTCATTGACGTCTCTATTCACTGTAATAAGTTTAGTGTCTGTCTTTTGCGACCGCACCGCAAAACCGTGCGATTAGTAGACGAAAGGACGTGCCTCTGCAATGGGAACCGAAAACATTTGATCGCAGGGTCATAGGTCAACCGATTCCTCCACAGGAAAACACGTCTGATATATTCTGTACGACACCGGTGACGGCATGTGCGTCATATGACAGGAATATGTAGCCGACCCGCCTAACTTGTACACTTGGCGAATGGGTAAAAATATTTTTCTACCTTGGCCGATTTAGGTTTTCTTGCGGATGTGATAATCACTCCCAAAAAAGTGATCGCATCGGACGGACGGACAGATAATAATTGTCTGAAAATAAGGAAAGTAAACTTTTCACTCGAGGGAAGACTTGAAGCAAGGACCTCTCGTTCCGCAGCTGCTCACGCTAACCGCGGGACCACGGCGCTCCGGAGCTTATATTGTCCTTGATGTTGCCTATCTTGCGCATGGACCACTCAGTTTGTATATTTTGCTTATTTTCTTCATAGTTCCACACAACTTCTTCCTGCTTTCTCGAGTGATCTGTGTCCAGTTTTTCAAGGCCTATCCACTGTGCCAACTTATAAATAAATCGGAGGGGAGGCGGGTGCGATGGGGAGGTTCCCTTGTTAGTAGACAGAGAATTTCGAGACCGCTATTGTCAGTTCTTTTAGTTCTACTGGTGTAACTGAACTTACGTAACGTAGACGTAAATTTTCTTTTTTCAGTAACAGTAAAATTGTATAATGAGTGAGAAGTGTGGGCTCTGTCGTAGGTCAGTAGTGAGTTACGGTGTGGGATTTGTTCAAAGTATTTTCATTGGAGTGGGGGGGGGGGGTGTATGCAGGAGGGAAGCCAGTGGGCATTCTAGCGAGATCCTCTCCTGGGAATGCAGAATCTTTAGTGGAAGTAAGTTTGTTCAGCAGTGAGGAATTAAATGACACATTTCTGTTTTATATGCACCACGATGAAAGACGCAAGTTTGAAACGCTCCACTGCTGCTGCTACTGACTGACGTAGGACAACGAAATCAGCAGGATATTTGCGACGTCGGAAAATTAATACTACGCCAACGTAATATGTTTCGGACACTCAGTTAACACAAAAAATGGGATTCGTTACTTTCGGAATGGCTCTCGTATTTGAATTACAGGCAGATTAGATTTTCTTTGAATTCTTCCGATCAATCGCTCTGGCGCCTGCCTTTCATCCAACAGCACTTATTCCGAGGGCCGTTTCTACCATTGAGCAAGATTAGGCGGCTGCCTAGGGCGCCGAAATTTCATGGGCGGCAGAAGGCAGGAAAAATTAATTTCAAATTATACAGTGAAAAAGCTGAGCAAAACTCAGGAGAAAAATTGAAAGAGAGGAAAAATTAAAATACCTAATTGTTTTCAAAAGATTAGAAACATTTACTTAAGCATTTACTTACTGACTCACATTGCCTCTATCTACCTTAAAAGTAAAGCAGATGTACTGAGGCTTTTGACTTAGTGTTTAACGACCACAGTGAGCAACTTAATGGACTATAAGCAGTCGCCTGTCCCTAATTTAGGGCCACTGTCTCCAGGGAAGGGAAAAAGCCAGTGCCTTTAGACAAACACAACATCCACGCTTCACTGGGACTCTAACCCGGACCCATCTCGGACGCATGATCAGAAGCCAGTCGCTTAAAACTACTGCACCACCGGAGCGGCTAATAAAAGTTGTAGTACTCCCAATAGAAAATGCAAACAAGTCGTCATTTATTGATTTAAGTGCAAGAATGTGGATTCTGAAAAAGATGAGATTAATTCCCAATTCTAAAAGTATTTCTAATAAAGCAGAAAAGAAATAAAACCACGATTATCCAGATGACCCAGTTTGATACTTCGACATGCCCCACATCAATACAGCATTACTTGTGAATTCAAGGCAAAATTCGTTGTATCAGAAAATATAGTAGCACCACACCTTTATTAGTCGATTTTCTCACAATTAAAATAACTAATTGATGCCAAATTTGGTTGCACTGGTATATTCAGTTGAGTTGTAGTTTAATATGTTCAGCTTATTCTTACTGTTTCAATTATTTTGGGAAGGACAAAAAATAAGAAACTGACATTTGTTCCCCTCAACCAGTTTTAATGAAATTTAAGACAAAGCATGAAAACGGACTGTCTGCAGGATATGAGGACATCTGTGACATTAGTTTAATGGTTAAAAGTATAATAGAAGATTTACTTTTTTGGGCCGTTGGATGTTGGATGTTGAAGGTTGGGCGGCGGCGGCGGCGGCGGTGGTATTGTGTGGTTGTTGCTGTTTCTAGTGATATGCTAACGGTGTGCTCCAACTGTAACGAGTTTTTCCGCCTATTTATGCGCAGTACGTGCACTTACTTAAGCAGCGACTGCCATTTCCTTCAGGGAGCGTCGAACTCCTTCATGTCTGCCTGCATTCTGCCATAATTATCTGGTACCGCAGCATTCCTGTATGCTATACAGTCAGTTCCACAAGAAAGTGTACGCCGTACTGTTTAGTGTAACGTCCGCAGCGACATCTTTGGTAGTGGTCTCTAATCTGTACTCAATACGCTCTTGCACTGTGTGTAGATAAACAGTGTGAGAGTTGAATGTTTTGTTTTGTCTGTTGCAGCTTGGGCTATTTTGACATATTTAAGGCCAACTTAAACGCTGGAAAAAAATGTACAGTATTTATGAAAAATGCCTTCTGAAGTCCCCCCCCCCCCCCCCCTGTGGGTTCGGGGGTAAGAATAGGCCCACGGTATTCCTGCCTGTCGTAAGAGGCGACTAAAAGGAGTCTCAAACGTTTTGGCCTTGTGAGATGGTCCCCTAACGGGTTTGACCTCCATCCTTCTAAATTTTCCGAAGAGCGAGCCGATTGGGGAAGGGCGCCTTACAAGGAGCGATGTGTCCATCAAGCATTACCATCTCTAGCCAGGTTTGTCGTCATCGCTTAGCAGTCCCGCTCACCTACCATCTCTTGGGCGTGGATTTGTTCTTGGGTGCAGTTTATTGCAGTCTGCTATGCTGTGTTGCTTTATGCGCCAATGACGATATTGGACTACATCACCTGAAATCCAGCACGGTAGCCAGTCCGTTGTGGTGGGGCCGCCATGTACCCTGTTGGTTGTAGCCCCCTGACTACACAGGGATCGCTCTGCTGATGCCAGCGCCGTTAACTCCCCACGTATGCCAAGGAGTAGATGCCTATCTCCTTAGGGCATTGGGACTCCCGGCAATGGCCATCCTGCCAGGTGGTCGTTGCTGAGGCTGGGTGGCACCCGTGGGGAGGGCCCTTGGTCGGAGTAGGTGGTATCAGGGCGGATGACCCGCAATGAAGCGTGGTACATCATCTCTTGCTGGCGGCCAGCCGCCAGCAGTCTCTAAGCGTTCCAGGGCTCAATACAACGCAACTACATATGACCCCAAATCGTTCCCCTCCCTGGCTACACCATGGGAGGAACGAAAGACTAAGGATGCCAGCGAAACATACTCGCCCCGCTACCTGGTGTGTACGAGAGCTGATGGTGAATCCTTTACATCCATGAAGCCTCAGTTCTTCGTCGAGCACTTAGAGGACAAGTTCGGGGAGGTGGAGGGCTTGTCCAAAATGCGCTCGGGCTCGGTTTTGATCAAATCGGCGTCTTCCGCCCAGTCCCGCCGGTTACTCGATTGTAACAAGCTGTGGGATGTTCCGGTTACAATCACGCCCCATAAGAGTCTTAATATGGTCCAGGGCATAATATTCCATCGGGACCGTCTATTGCAGTCCGATGTCGAGCTTCGCGCCAATTTAGAGCGGCGAGGTGTTCACTTCGTCCGGCGCGTACATCGTGGTCCAAGGGATAAGTCGGTTGCCACCGGTGCCTTCATCTTGGCCTTCGAGGGTGATACTTTACCTGAGAAGGTCAAGGTGATGGTCTATCGTTGTGACGTCAAGCCATATATCCCTCCCCCGATGCGGTGCTGTAAGTGCTGGAAGTTCGGGCATATGTCTTCCCGCTGTACTTCCAGCCTCACATGTCGAGATTGTGGACGCCCATCACATCCCAATACTCCATGTGCTCCGCCTCCCATCTGTGTAAACTGCGGAGAGCACCACTCGCCTTGCTCGCCGGACTGCAGGATCTTCCAGAAAGAGCGCAAAATCATGGAGTATAAGACCCTGGACCGCCTGACGTACACTGAGGCCAGGCAGAAGTTCGAACGCCTCCATCCTGTTCGAATGACTGCCTCTTACGCCGCGGCTACTACTGTTATGGCCCCATTAGCTCTCCCTCAGACTGCCACCTCTCAGAGCCGGAATGCTACACCTGCCCCCTTGATGGTGGGGGGGGCACTTCATTCCCTGCTGCTCCTGCACTACCTGCCTCAGGAGCAGCAAACCCCCAACCATCGGGGACATCAGTCCCCACTTCTAAGCTTGGGAAGCCTCAAACTTCCCCGGCTCGAATAGCATGGAAAGGGTCCCTTGGGTCCCTTCCTTCCCAGGTTTCCGTCTCTGGGAAGGGTGACGTCAGCCAATGGAAGAAAAGCAGACCAGCGGCTGGTCGCAGGGCTTCCCGCTCCTCCTCCGTCCCGGAGACTGACTCGCTGGAGCCCTCCCAGCCAATGAAACCCAAGGACCAGAGAGACAAGACGAAGAAGAAGACCTCTAAGGCCAAGGAACACGCGGTGGCATCCACCCCACTGCTCCCTACAGGCCCTGCGTCCGAGGATAAGGTGGAGATCCGGGCGTCCGCTGTGGACCTGGATCTCGCCGGACCCTCAGACACCATGGAAGCAGATTGTACTGGACCTCCATCGGTGGCAGCAGGTGACCCAGTGGCGTGGTCTGCCTCCTCGGTCCCTTCATGCCTTTATCGGACATGGACAAAGCTATACTCCAGTGGAACTGCAGCGCTTTTTTCCACCACCTTGCTGAGCTTCGCCAACTCATCTGCAGTCACCCTTTCCCCTGCATTGCCCTACAGGAAATGCGGACCCCTGCCCTACGTGGGTATCGGGATATTACAAGAACCGGGCAGCTTATGAGAGGGTATCTGGTGGAGTCTGCGTCTACATCCTTAGCTCTGTCTACAGCGAATGTGTACCTCTTCACACACCTTTAGAGGCTGTCGCTGTAAGGATGTGGACGCCTCAGCCTATTACTGTCTGCAGTTTGTATCTTCCGCCAGATGGTGATGTCTCGCGTCATGTGTTGGCTGCATTGATAGCACAACTGCCTCCTCCTTTTGTGTTACTGGGCGACCTTAACGCCCATAACCCCCTGTGGGGTAGCGCCGCGATTACTGGCCGGGGTAGAGATGTCGAGACTCTTTTCTCGCAGCTTGACCTCTGCCTCTTAAACACGGGAGAGCCGACACATTTCAGCGTAGTCCATGGCACATTTTCGGCCATCGACCTTTCTATCTGCAGCCCCGGACTTTCACCATCCATCCACTGGAGTGTCCATGACGACTTATGTGGTAGTGACCATTTCCCCATCTTTCTGTCACTACCACAGCGTCACTCTTCTGAACGCCCCTCCAGATGGGCTCTGAATAAGGCTGATTGGGGCTTGTTCTCCTCTCTCGACACTATCGCACCTCCTTCCCATGACACCATTGATGCGGTGGTTCAGTCGGTCACCACCGGCATCGTTTCTGCGGCGGCATCTGCGATTCCCTGTTCATCCGGGTCCCCTCGGCGGAGGACTGTGCCTTGGTGGGCGCCCGAGATCGCAGAGGCGATTAGAGATCGCCGGCGGGCTCTTCAACGCCATAAGCGGCACCCGTCCTTGGAGAACCTCATCGTTTTTAAACAGCTCCGTGCCCGTGCCCGACGTCTTATTCGCCAACGGAAGCAGGAGTGCTGGGAACGGTATGTTTCCACCATTGGCGTCCGTACCTCTGCATCGCAGGTTTGGGCTAAGATTAGGCGACTCCATGGCTATCGGCCACCTGTCTCTGTCCCTGGGCTTTCGCTGAATGGGGTGGTGTGTCCTGACTCCGACACGATTGCGGACCGGTTAGCAGCGCATTTTGCTCAGTGTTCCGCATCTACGAATTACCCACTGGCCTTCCGCTCCCGGAAAGAGCGGTTGGAAGGTTGGAGGCTTTCCTTTCACACGCGCCACGCGGAGTCGTACAATGCTCCTTTCAGCGACTGGGAATTCCAGAGTGCACTATCTGCTTGCCCTGATACGGCTCCTGGGCCAGACCGCATCCACAGCCAGATGCTGAAACACCTCTCTGTGAATTGCCAGCGACGCCTCCTAGATGTTTTTAACCGCATCTGGGTTGAGGGTGTGTTCCCGTCTCAATGGCGAGAAAGCATCGTCCTCCCCGTGTTGAAACCTGGCAAGAACCCGCTGGAGGTGGACAGCTACCGCCCCCATAAGCCTCACCAACGTTCTTTGCAAGTTGCTAGAACGTATGGTGAGCCGGAGGTTGAGTTGGCTCCTCGAGTCTCGAGGCCTTCTGGCTCCGTCTCAGGGTGGGTTCCGTAAAGGCCGCTCTGCCGTCGATAATCTGGTCTCCCTAGAGTCTGCCGTCCGTACAGCCTTTGCACGCCGCCAACATCTGGTTGCCGTCTTCTTCGACATGCGGAAGGCGTACGATACGACTTGGCGATATCACATCCTGGCCACACTTCATGGGTGGGGTCTTAGGAGCCCGCTCCCGATTTTTATTCAGAATTTTCTGTTGTATCGTTCCTTCCGCGTGCAAGTTGCTGCGTCCCATAGTTCCTCCCGGGTCCAGGAGAACGGGGTCCCACAGGGGTCTGTCCTCAGTGTCTCCCTGTTTTTAATTGCGATCAATTGGCTCGCTGAGGCGGTGGGATCGTCCGTCGCAGCTTCGTTGTATGCAGACGACTTCTGCCTCTACTACAGCTCCGCTGGCATTGCAGTTGCTGAGCGCCAGCTGCAGGGCGCTATCCGCAAGGCGCAGTCGTGGGCTGTAGCGCACGGCTTCCAGTTTTCGGCCGCTAAGACCTGCGTTATGCATTTCTGCCGGCGTCGCACGGTTCACCCTGAGCCACGCCTTTACCTTGACGGTGAACCTCTTGCTGTGGTAGAGACGCATCGGTTCTTGGGACTGGTATTTGATGCCCGGTTGACTTGGCTGCCTCATATTAGGCAGCTTAAACAAACATGCTGGCGGCATTTAAACGCTCTCCGTTGCCTTAGCCACACCGGATGGGGTGCCGATCGGTCCACCCTTCTCCGGCTGTATCAAGCGCTGATCCAGTCCCGCCTTGATTATGGGTGTGTGGCTTATGGTTCGGCATCGCCATCAGCATTGCAATTGCTGGATCCCATCCATCACTGCGGGATCCGACTCGCCACAGGAGCATTTCGGACAAGCCCTGTTGACAGCTTACTTGTGGAGGCTGGTGTTCCTCCATTGCGGATCCGGCGCGACCGACTTCAGGCCGCTTATGCTGCCCACGTTTGTAGTTTTTTTTTTTTTTTAAAAAAAATCTTTATTTCTAACAAAATGTTTTTTATACAATAAAACCCACCACCTTATGAATTAGTGGGTCATGATATAATACATTAATTAGGTACAGCTTATACATTTCTAATTCTAATCTACAGACAGTATTGTTAGTTGAATGGGCAGACCTACTAATTAACAAATCTGCTACTCCTAATATTACTACTTACATTAGTCTCTACTGCCTGCAGCGTTACAAACATGCCAGTAAATATACAATCCCACTTGTGTGCCTTGCTCACCGAGCTAACCCCGGTGAACGCGCCCTGGCACATGGCAGGCCAATACTTTTATTCGCTGCAGGTTTCTATCTTAATTCCTATTCTAATTTCCTAACCTAATGAACTATTCTAAGTCAGAATCGGTGCGTTGTCAAATCCGGTACGGTCGCCCCTCTCCCCCTATCCTGCACGTGGCGGATTCCAACTTTACCAGTCGACCAGTCCACGCACAGGCGGTACGGGATTGGGGTATTGACCTAGTGTGTGATTTCTTTAAGTCTTAAAGCTCTCTCAAATATTGTGTTAGGACCTTTCGTGATACCTCATTTGCCAACTGATTTAGCAGTCGAAAGGTCTCGTCTTAATAACATATAAGTGTCATGGTTGGGTAGTTGTTGTCTAAGTGTAGTTGCTACATCATCGAAAAGGGGGCACTCGTAGACCACATGGTCGGGAGTTCCCTCCGATGCACCACAGTCACACGTAGGCGTTGCCCTCTTCCCAAACCGACATAGATACGTCGGGTAAGGCCCATGTCCAGTGAGAAAGTGGAACAAACCCCTAGTTGGTTCAAAATAACCCATGCTCATTCTTTCCCTCACATTCGGCAGGAAGCTGAAAGTTCTTCTGCCGGATTCCTCTGCCTCCCAAACTTCTTGCCATAGCTCTTCACCCCTCTTCCGTATCTCGCCCTTATCCCTAACCCTAACTCCCAAGATTTCTTCTACTTTCTCTATGTCCCCTTTCTTTGCCCAATACCAAGCACCCTGTTCCCTGATTTTGATATCCAGAGGACAAAGCCCCATTATTACTAATAGGGCCCCTCCTGGAGATGTTCTGTATGCCCCCACAGATCTTAATATCATGTTCCTTTGAACCCTTCTCACCGACATGGCATCCCAACTACCGTCTCCTGTTCCCGCATTCGATCGTCCATCTTCCAGACAGGCGGCCCCGGTCAGGGTGTACGATCGCGGTTCGCATCCGGGCTCTACTGTGTGGGATTGAGTTTTTTCCTCTCCCGCCTGTTTTCTGGGCCAATCTCCGTCTGCCCCCTTGGTGTGTGCGCCGACCATGCATTCGGCTGGATTTGGCACAGGGTCCGAAAGACTCGGTCCCTCCTCCAGCCCTCCGCCGCCGCTTTGTTTCTCTCCTTGCCGAGTTTCCCGGATCTGCCGTGGCCTATACCGACGGTTTGATGGTCTCTGGTCGCACTGGTTACGCTCTTACTCTAGAGGATCATTGTGAGCAACGGTCGCTGGCACCCGGGAACAGTGTATACACTGCCGAGTTGGTTGCCATCTATCGCGCCCTAGAGTATATCCGCTCCCGCTCAGGTGAGTCCTTTGTCATCTGTAGTGACTCCCTGAGTGGTTTACGAGCTCTTGACTAGTGCTTTCCTCGTTCCCGTCTGGTGATGACCATCCACGAGTCGCTCCATGCTCTTGCCCGTTGCGGCCGCTCCGTGGTCTTTGTTTGGACCCCAGGTCATGTCGGCATCCCGGGCAATGAGCGGGTTGACACGCTGGCTAAACAGGCAGTGAATTTACCGGCTCTGGTACTCGGCCTTATGGAGTGTGATCTCCTGTCGCTTTTGCGCCAGAAAGTGCTTGGTGTCTGGGGTGACGAGTGGCGCACCCTGCCCACGCCCAACAAACTTCGGGCGGTGAAGGAGACGACCGGTGTGTGGCGCTCCTCCATGCGGGCCTCTCGGAAGGACTCTGTCGTCCTCTGCCGGCTGCACGTTGGCCACACGTGGCTGACGCACGGCCATTTGTTGCGCCGGGAGGACCCACCGCTATGTCGCTGCGGGGCAGCTCTGACGGTGGTCCACGTTTTGGTGGACTGCCCGCTTTTAACAGGACTCAGGCAGACGTTTGCGCTGCCTGATACCCTCCCTGCCCTTTTATGTGATGACGTTGCTATGGCGGACCTCGTGTTGAGTTTTATTCGGGCAGGGGGTTTTTATCGTATGATTTGAGTGTTTGTCCTTTTATTTCCTGTATTGACTTGGGCCTTTGGCCTGTGGTTTTAAACTGTGGGTTTTAATGTCATTTGGTGGTTGGCTTTTCCTTATTTTCATGGTCGGCCAACCACCTTCACACTCGCTGTGATTTTAGTTCCGTTTGTCTGGTCTTTGTCTGTCTTTCTTGTATTGTGTCGTCCCTTGTCTCAGTTCTCCGTTTTTAACGACTGACAGTTTTTATTTCGTGTGATTTTATCGTGGAACAAGGGACCGATGACCTTAGCAGTCTGGTCCCTTCAATCCCACACCCAACCAACCAACCAGCCTTCTGAAGTCCGTTAAGAAGCTATTTGGTTCGAACGAGGATAATTATCTGAAACTGCGCAGCCGTCTCTGTGCTGCGTTGAAACAAGACAAAGGGTTGTCCACGATGATTTCGCGTGCAATGTATTCGGACGCAAATCGTATGAAAAATGTCTGGTCGTACATTAAGATGAAGATTAAAGGAAAGCCAGTATATACTTTGAAGCAGCTATCATATAAAATCAGGACGGTATGGAAATCGTTGCCGAGGCGATATGCAGAAAATCTCGTGAAAAGCATGCCAGAAAGGTGCTAAGCTATAATCGATAATGACGCGAGTGGATTAACTATTAGATAGTTGAAACTTCCTGACGGATTAAAACTGTGTGCCGGACCGAGAGTCGAACTCGGGACCTTTGCCTATCATTGCTCTACCATTTTTTATCTCATTTTGTTCGTTTTCGTTCGTTGTATTTGATAGGGGCGGACGTCGCAAGACACTCTTTTCAGTTCGTCGTTGATCTATTAACTCAGTTTTTTTTTTCTTATTACAGAAGGCAGCTTACCCTCTGACCGAACACGCTGAGTTATCGTGCCGGCACCATCTGAGCTTCCCAAGCACGACTCACGACCCACCCTCACTCACTCACTCACTCACTCACTCACTCACTCACTATAATGACGGGCCTGCCTTGGCCCGAGGTAGCGGAGTTTGAGCTGTTCCTCCTGAAGTCCTCTCGGTTTGGAATGGTTTTTCTTCGCGTGTTGGTCTGTCCTCTGGTTTCTGTGGATGCAGCAGCTTATCTGCCGGCTGATTCCGGCGGGTTCTTGTTCCTCTTCTTCTTACTGCTTCCTGGCTGCCCGAATTGTATTTTCTTCACACGCCCCGCCTTCACAGCTTTACTTCCGCTAGTGCTTCGTCTCCTACCTTCCAAACTTCACAGAAGCTGTCCTGCGAAACTAGCAGAACTAGCACTCCTGGAAGAAAGGATATTGCGGAGACATGGCTTTGCCACAGCCTGGGGGATGTTTCCAGAATAAGATTTTCACTCTGCAGCGCAGTGTGCGGTGATATTAAACTTCCTGGCAGATTAAAACTTTGTGCTGGACCGAAATAATTGTGCAACTGGCAATAACATGTATTTTCAGATACACACACATATTTAGAAGTGTCTTTTATTTCATACAGATAACGGCTTACACTTTCTTGTGGAATCGACTGTACATCGTGAACACTAACGCCCCTATAACACTCGGTTGAGGTACCATTGAAATTGCTTCTCCAGTAGACGATTTTGACCCGTTAAGACGACGTGCTGAGTTCTGTGCACTGGGGAGCCTTAATAACTTCCCGTAGTCAAGGAACACGATCGCAATCTACTGCTGCTGGGTCTCAATGCACGAACAAGGCGATCGGAGTTTCGCAAGATGTCTGTTGCCGGAATGCCACGTGACTCCTACAAGGAAATTTTCCTTTCCGAAAGTAGTGATACCAGCTTAAAAATGCTCCCCTATCGGAGAGGGGAAAAAAAAGCTAATATGTTCCTGTTTGTTTACAAGACTGACTGAAAAGTGGAGTATCAGTTGCCTCATTCTACCATCCTTAGCACTTTTAAAAACTTTCCCAAACGTTTCGGCATGCGAACATATTCGCCCTATATTTAACAAGCAACTCGCGTCAAACTCCCACAAGCTCCCCTAACTGTAACTCTAGCCACCCACTAGTGCATCACTGAAAGTCCCTCATATCCATTCACTCCTGGTTGCCATTTCTCACGCACGCACCCACCCACCCGCTCGCTCACTGACTCACTCAGTCCAGTTCAATGTCATTATCTCTCTCATATCTCTCATTGTCATCTGTCTCGCGTGTG